>NC_050070.1:134332230-135582230 GCF_009764565.3 Dermochelys coriacea
CTCCTTCTCAGGTTCAGGTTGGCTACCCCTGTTGTAGACCTAGGGTTTAAGTTAGAATTTGTTCAGATTTGAATTGCAATTGAGACCATAAAGCCTTCTCTGATATAGTCTATCCAAGAAATGTGAGAATAGAAAGGAAGCTGTTCTGCCAGGTGAAGTGTTCACTGTTGCAAAGTTTCTCTACAACAGAAGAGCAGTATTTTCATGGAGCAATCCGGTTTGAAGTTTCAGAATATACGTATTAAGAGTTTAGCATTTAGAAGCTATGGTAACTATTGGCTATATTAAACCTTCTTTCCAAAGACACCAATGGAATCTGGCCAATAATTGAGGCCAGGAAGGTGAGGGTTATATCCTGGACAGCAGACACTCTGAAAGAGAATTAGGGGTCATAACACACACACAACTCAACATGAGCTCCCCCTGCAATGCAGTGGTGAAAGATACTTATAAGATGCTTGTACATCTAAACAGGGTACTAGTGAGTAGGAAGGTGCTATGGGGCTAAAAATAGCCATGTAGCCATTCCGACTCAGGCTGGAGCCCAGACTCTGAATCCCAGCAAGCAATTCAGCCTCCAGCCCACGCAGGAACACCTACCCTGGTAGCCCCGTAGCACGAGCCCAAGGCAGTCTAACCAGGCTCTGGGACTCTCTGCAGCAAGGTTTTTTCTTTTGCCAAGTCGACATACATGGGTGTGTGGCCTGGTAGAAAGAACAGTCAACAGATTATTAGGTTTTGTTCTCCTCTCTGCGGTTGACTTCTTTGTGAGACCACAGGTCAGTCACTTAATCTCTCTCTTTCTCTCTCTCTCTCTCTCTCTCTCTCTCTCTCTCTCTCCCTCCTTCAGTTTCTCCATCTGTAAAGTGGGAATAATAATTTACCTACCTCACATAAGTGTTGACCCTTACTTCATTAGTGTCTGGAATGAACTTTGAGTTCCTCAGAACAAAGGAGCCATAAAAAGTGCAGAGTACTATTATCATACACTGAAATAACTTCTTGTTTTTATCATATTTTTAGATGACCCAGCATTCTTCACAGACCCCATTCCTAATTGACCTCTAAAGAAATAATGTATGCTTAAAGAGGTAGAGTAATTAGAAAAGAGGCTGTTCTTCATCCTAGCAATAGTACAAATCTATCCAAGGGTGGCCACATGTAATGTACACATCTAAAATATTTTTTAAAATAATGGAAATACCTGTCTACCACCATGTACTTTTCTCTTGCTGATCTATGGTTCTTGAAGCTAAAAATGAATACACTCAATACTTTTGTGAAAATGATGAATAACCCTTAAATTGTGGAGAACAATGACCTTTAAAACAAAGGCAGTGAACTGAAAGAGAGCATTTCTACTGAAAGGAAGCACTAAAGAGGATGTCAGCCTTTTTCTAGGTAAGTATTTTAGGTATTCTTTTTGGTGCTTCTGAAAGGGAAGAACTAATAACATTATAGCCAGGCATAGTGTCAGCAAGTACCGTGCAGACTTCCGCAGAGTTTTGCCAGTACACTTCACTCCTGACTGGCATCCACATCCTTTTGTTCTTTTACAGATCTTCATCTCTTCAGCACAAACAAATAATGAGGCCAAGCACATGTGGTGTTTTGGGGGGTGAGTATACTTCCATCAGAGTCTCTGTTAAGCTTTGTTTTCTTTTGTGACCCAATTAGCTCAGCTTTCCAAGAGCCTTTTGTATTAACCTTGTTACAGATAACAAAGTTAAGGTATCTTTGTAACTCAGCAAGTGGACTTTCTCAAAGAGAACATAAGAACGGTCATACTGGGTCAGACCAAAGGTCCACCTAGCCCTATCTTCCAACAGTGGCCAATGCCAGGTGCCCCAGAGGGAATGAACAGAACAGGTAATCATCAAGTGATCCATCCCCAGTCGCCCATTCCCAGCTTTTGGCAAACGGACTAGGCACACTATCCCTGCCCATCCTGGCTAACAGCCATTGATGGACCTATCCTCCATGAACTTTTCTAGTTCTTTTTTGAACCCTGTTATAGTCTTGGCCTTCACAATATCCTCTGGAAAACCGTCCCACAGGTTGACTATGCATTGTATGAAGAAATACCTCCTTTTGTATTTTTTAAATCTGCTGCCTATTAACTTCATTTGGTGATCCCTAGTTCTTGTGTTAGGAGAAAGTAAATAACACTTCCTTATTTGCTTGCTACACACCAGTCATGATTTTTATAGTCCTCTATCATATTTCCCCTTAGTTGTCTCTTTTCCAAGATGAAAAGTCCCAGTCTTATTAATCTCTCTTCATATGGAAGCCGTTCCATACCCCTACTCATTTGTGTTGCCCTTTATTGAACCTTTTCCAATTCCAATATACTTTTTTTTGGAGATGGGGCGACCACATCTTCATGCAGTATTCAATATGTGGGACTACCATAGACTTGTATAGAGGCAATATGATATTTTCTGTCTAATCTATCCCTTTCTTAATGATTCCTAACATTGTTTGCTTTTTTGACTGCCGCTGCACATTGAGTGGATGTTTTCAGAGAAGTATCCACAATGACTCCAAGATCTCTTTCTTGAGTGGTAACAGCCGATTTAGACCCCATCGGTTTATATATATATATATATATATATATATATATATATATATATATATAGTTGGGATTGTGTTTTCCAATGTGCATTACTTAGTATTTATCAATATTGAATGTCACCCCAGTTCTGTAAGATCCTTGCAGTCTGCTTGAGACTTAACTATCTTGAGTAGTTTTGTATAATCTGAAAATTTTGCTACCTCACTGTTTACCTCTTTTTCCAGATCATTTATGAATATGTTGAATAGAACTGGTCCCAGTACAGACCCCTGGGGGCACCACTATTTACCTCTCTCTATTCTGAAAAATTACCATTTATTCCTACCCTTTGCTTCCTATTTTTTAACCAGTTATCAATCCGAGAGAACCTTCCCTCTTATCCCATGACAGCTTACTTTGCTTAAGAGCCTTTGGTGAGGTACCTTGTCAAAGGCTTTCTGAAAATCTAAGTATGCTATATCCACTAGATCCTCCTTGTCCACATGCTTCATCTCCTCAAAGAATTCTAGTAGATTGGTGAGACGTGATTTTCCTTTTATAAAAACCATGTTGACTTTTCCCCAACAAATTATGCTCATCTACGGGTCTGACAATTTTTTTCTTTATTATAGATTCAATCAGTTTGCCTGGTACTGAAGTCAGGCTTACCAGCCTGTAATTGCCGGGATCACCTCCGATGCCAATTTTTTTTTAAAAGGACTCCACGTTAGCTTCCAGTCACTGATACAGAAGCTGATTTAAATAATAGGCTACAAACTAAAGTAGTAGTAGTTCTGCAATTTCACATTTGAGTTCCTTCACCCAAGAGTTCTGAACACCATCTGGTCCTGGTGATTTATTACTGTTTAGTTTATCAATTTGTTCCCAAACCTCTTCTAATGACACCTCAATCTTGGACAGTTCCTCATATTCATCACCTGAAAAGAATGACTCAGGTTTGGGAATTTCCCTCACATCCTCAGCCATAAAGACCGATGCAAATAATTAATTTAGTTTCTCAGCAATGGCCTTATCATCCTTCAGTTCTCCTTTTAGCAGCTCGATCGTCCAGTGGCCCGACTGGCTGTTTAGTAGGCTTCTGATGTAATTAAAAATTGTTTTGCCATTACTTTTTGAGTCTTTGGCTAGTTGTTCTTCAAATTCTTTTTTTGTCCTTCCTAATTACATTTTTACACTTCACTTACCAGAGTTTATGCTCCTTTCTATTTTCCTCACTAGGATTTAACTTCCACTTTTTAAAGGATGCCTTTTTGTGTCTCACTGCTTCTTTTACTTTGTTTAGCCATGGTGGCACTTCTTTGATTCTCTCTCTTTTTTAATTTGGGGTATACATTTAAGTTGAACCTCTATTATGGTGTCTTTAAAAAGTTTCCATGCAGCTTGCAGGGATTTCACTTAAGGCACTGTACCTTTTAATTTCTGTTTAACTAACTTCCTCATTTTTGTGTATTCCCCCCTTTCTGAAATAAAATGCTACAGTGTAGGGCTGCTGTGGTATTTTCCCTATCACTGGGATGTTAAATTTAATTGTATTATGGCCACTGTTACCAAGCAGTCCAGCTATATTCACCTCTTGGACCAGATCCTGTGCTTCACTTAGGACTAAATCAAGAATTGCCTTTCCTCTTGTGGGTTCCAGAACTAGCTACTCCAAGTAGCAGTCACTTAAGGTCATTTCATTTAAGTCATTTAACAGCTTTGTTGTTCTTTAAAGGATTGGCTTGCTGCATGCTAGAATATTTTATTTATTTCAACGCATGACAAACACCTGCTTGTGAATGGAGTCACCATAATACATTCTGAAAATCAGTAGATCATGCTGACCACAATAAAACCCTCCTGACTCACAACTAACACCTTGATTTCTCCCTTCCCATCCCAACCCAGGCAATGTTTTTCCCCACACTGCTCTCAAAAATCCTTTAGGGAACCAGATTAACCTTGCCATTGCTTTCAAGGCCACCAAATTCAGACCCTGTTAGGGCAAAGGGTGAGCATACTACAAAGTTAAAGACTTCTTTGCAAGAACCCCAGTCACTAGTCTCTTCTCAGTTAAAAGTGGAGAGACACCTCTGATCACAGGAGTTTGGACAAGCAAAGGTGTTTTTTGAGTCTTCAGGTTTCAGAGTAGCAGCCGTGTTAGTCTGTATTCGCAAAAAGAAAAGGAGGACTTGTGGCACCTTAGAGACTAACAAATTTATTTGAGCATAAGCTTTCGTGAGCTACAGAAGTGAGCTGTAGGTCACGAAAGCTTATGCTCTAATAAATTTGATAGTCTCTAAGGTGCCAGAAGTCCTCCTTTTCTTTTTGAGTCTACAGATGGCAATAGGCAACTAAGCGAAAATCGCAGTAGGACCCTAACTCCCAGTGAAATCAAGGACTTCATGTTTACACAAAAAGAAAAAGGAGGACTTGTGGCATTTTAGAGACTAACACATTTGGTTGAGCATCAGCTTTCCTGAGCTACAGCTCACTTCATGGGATGTAGGTAGCTCACGAAAGCTGATGCTCAAATAAACGTGTTAGTCTCTAAGGTGCCACACGTCCTCCTTTTCTTTTCGCGGATACAGACTAACAGGGCTGCTACTCTGAAACCTGTCATGTTTACACAGCTTTCTCAACAGCCAAAAGGGCTCCAAAAAGTCGCTTGTTCTTGTTTAATGAAGGCTGAGAGCCTCATGTAACTCTAGGATTCTTGCAGCTGGGCCTCTAAGAAAAAACAGGACGGAGCCGGGGAGTTGGCAACAACCTAACACGGACCCTGAGGTGTCGGTAAAGCAACCCCAGGCATTCCCCAGTCCCCTCCAGAGTCTAGCAAGCAAGGGCTGGTTTAAAAGGCTCTGCGCCGAGCGCCAAGGCATGACCCGCCACTGCCTACAGCGCCCCCAGGGAAACTCCTCATGGGGGCGCCCCTCCGGGCCAGGCTCCCGCTCCACACCCGCTTTCCCCTCAGCCCCGCGCAGGAGAGAAAGGGGCAGGCGAGCGCCGAACTTCGCCTGCCAGTCTGGAAAGGCCCCGGCCCGGCGGGCGCCACGTCCATAACCAGCCTCAACCAATCCCGACCCGCGACCCGCGCCTGGGCGGCAAGAGCGCGGCCGCGCGACAGGCCGGTGCTGGACAGGGGGCGGCGGCTGCCGCTTTGCAGGCCGCCGGGTGGCGAGCGGGGGCCTGCCGGAGGAGGAGGAGCCGGAGCCGCCGCCGCCGCAGGCCGGGCCCTGGCGACAGGCTCCGGCCGCCCTTGGCGCGCGCCGGGGGCGGCATCGCTGCAGCCGCGCCCCCGGCCCCTCACCATGGCCCAGCATGTTTTCCTCACCGGACCCCCAGGTAACCCCCCGCCCCGGGCAGCGCGGCCCCGCCCCGCGGGTTCTCCTGCAGGGCGGCCTCGGGGCTCGCAGCGCTGGGGGCCCCGAGCCCGCCCGTGTTGGCAGCCATCGCTCCCCGCCCCGCCGCGGGCCCGGGGGAACCAGCTGCAGCCTCCCCCTCCCCGAGTGTCCCCCGAACCGGCCTCCCTTGAGCCCCTGGGCAAACTTGCCCCCAGCTCACGCAGCCCGCCTGGTCGCTCTGTTGCGCGCCCTCTGCGCAGCTGCACCTTCCAGCCCCTTCAGGCGGGTGCGCTTCCAGCTGGGGTTGCGCCGGTCTTAATGCACTTTAAACTGGTGTCAGAGTAGCAGCCGGGTTAGTCTGTATCCGCAAAAAGAACAGGAGGACTTGTGGCACCTTAGCGACTAACACATTTATTTGAGCATCAGCTTTCGTGAGCGACAGCATCGGTTGCGTCCCATGAAGTGAGCTGTCGCTCACGAAAGCTGATGCTCAAATAAATGTGTTAGTCGCTAAGGTGCCACAAGTCCTCCTGTTCTTTTTGCGGATACAGACTAACCCGGCTGCTACTCTGAAACCTGTAACGAATTCGGTCATTTACACTATTGCAAAAACCCTGCGTGAAGAGCTGCCATTTCTCTACTGGATTCTTAACCTGGGGCAGTGTAAATGAGGGAGGGATTTTTTTTTTCTTTAACTTTTGGTGATTACCTTGATTTCTCAAAGTCTCCATTGAAACGCCAAACAAAACCCTTAAGCACAACAAAGTACAAAAGCTGTGTTTGAATTAATCCAAGTATCAGAGGGGTTGCCAAGTTAGTCTGTATCCACAAAGACAACCAGGAGTCCGATGGCACCTTAAAGACTAACAGATTTATTTGGGCATAAACTTTTGTGGGTAAAAAAACCCACTGAAGTAGTAGTTTTTTACCCACGAAAGCTTATGCCCAAATAAATCTGTTAGTGTTTAAGGTGCCACCGGACTCCTCGTTTTTGTGAATGAATCCAGTCTCCTTTCAAATAAGTATTCTGCAATTTGCGGATCTGTATCTCACTCTTCTTGCTGTCTGCTGTTTAGGTCAGAAATGCTGAATTCACTAAATCAAGATCCTAACTAAACTTTTATTCTAAACAAATTAATGCTATGTAACTTGAATTTCCAGGCACTGTTGTTTTTTTTCCTTTGTGTCTTGACAAATTCCTAGACAACTAAGCCCAGATCAGTTAAACTGCAAACATTAGCAATTTCTTTCACATTAACATTTTCTGTAATTTAATTGTAATCAGTTAGCATGTTCAGTCTAAATAATGTACAGTTATGGTGCAATATCATTTGCCCCTTTCTATTCTGAGGCGGTAATTGGAATCCCGAATGGATAATACAGACCATGAGTTGAAGAAGACTGAGTACTTTATCACTACAAGGGAATCAGATTACCGCTGAGGTAAAACAGGGGCAGCAGAAATACTGTTGCTGTTTTGTTACAAGTTTAATTAATAAACCAACAATTCTTACTGCTTAGCTATCAAATTCAGGAAGTGAGATTATATGGGCCTGATTCTCCACTGCTTTGTGCCTTCTGTAGTTATTTATACTTGTGTAGAGTGAGCATAAAATGATATCAGGTCAAAGTGGTAGCACTTATACCCACTTTGCACAGGTATACAAGCAAATAACTACACAAGGTGCAAGATAGTGGGGAATCAAGCCCCTGGTGTCTGGAGAGTGTCTGAGGCTGCAAAGTCCTCATTTATACTGGTTTTAACTACATATGATTTTAAATTGATCTAGTTAAAGCAGGACATCCTCTCTCTCCCACAGAGGCACTTAAACTGGTTTAAATCTTGTTTGTATCCATGTAGCATGTATTCGTGCTCGTAAACTACTGAATTAAAATGACCTGGTTACAGATTTAAAATCTATTTAGTTAAACCAGTGCAACTTGTCTCATGTAGACAAGGCCTCCGAGTGCCAAGGAAGCTGATACTGCCATACTAGTCATTTTATTTCAATTTGAATGCTCACTGTCATTTTGGCTTCATCTGTGCTACAGTTTCCTCTGTATCATGACCTGCTGCTGATCCCAGTGAAGCCAGCTGGAGATTTGCCACAAATATTGGTCCCTTAGAAAACAATTTTTTAAAACTGTTTGTTTATTTAGGAAGTCTTAACAGATTCACAAATCCTTGCCATGTAAACATTAGAGACAAAACAATAATCATTACAACAGTGAGCTTTTGTTTAGAGAAACATTAGATAGTAATAGAATCATTAGATTTCTCTATTTAAGAGGGTGGTGCCATATTACACAGTGAGAACCATCATACTGCTGTCAGAAAACAATTCTTAAGCACAGTCTTAAAAGCCTTTGGTTTCTGCGAAAGCTAGTGCTGGTTGGTGAGGATGAGACATAACTTTGTGAGGGACATTCTTCTTCATTATCTATTTTATTTTCTGTGCAACCTACCAGAATATGTGCACGTCATTTAACCACTAATATCAAATGTCTGGTCTTAGGTTTTCCAAAAAATTTAAAGGGATTATGCGTTTTTTATAGATTAATATAATAGTTATACAAAGATAATACATGTGATTATTGAGAATAATGAAGTACAGGTATTAATCTCATTAATTTCTCATTCTTTCAATATCCATTGCAGCTGTTGCAAAGCTGTAAACTGCAGAAGTAATTACTAAAACCAATAACAGATTATAAAACTATATTTAGCATGGAGCATTTTTAACATCGAGTATAAATCTCTCTAAAGATGTGTAGAGTTTTACAAATTGATTTGAACTAAGTTCTGTCAAAGATAGGCATTTACGTTACTCACCACCATGATATGTGGTTGGTACAACTGTGTTTTTAAAAAAAACCCTTGCCTTACCTAGCGTAACCCCATGCAAACTGTGATATAGATTAGACCGGTATCTGAAGATAAAATGACTGCTACCTTTATTATTTAGATAGGGAGTTCTATGGGGCAGTCTTTTTGTTCTGTGTTTGTACAGCGCCTAGCACCAGGGTGTCCTGGGCCATGGCTAGGGCTCCTGTGCATTACAGAAATACAAATAATAATGATGCTAGTATGCTTGTGCTGTACAAGACATGATAGACTATGGGCCAGATTTTTTAAGGCATTTAGGTGCCTAAAGATGCAGATAGGCAGGTATTTGGATTTTCAAAAGTGCCTATAGCCCAGATTTTCAGAGGTGCCTAGCTTCCATTAAATCATTTAAATCAAAAGTTAGGAGCCCCAGTAGCTTTGAGGATCTGGGCTTAGGTATCTAACCCCTATCAAATTAGGCACCTGGGCAACTTCTGCAAATTCCACTAGATGCCTGTCTGTGTTGTTACATACCTAAATACCTTTAAAAATGTGGCCCATAGTCTCTGCCTCCAGGAGTTTAAAGGCCTGCTCTGCCAGATACTTGACACTTTTGATCCATAAATAAATCTGCTTCGACAAGACAGCTGACTGGTATGATAAAAGGGATGAAATAATGACACCGGATTTTGTATGAGATGGAGGTAAATTTGAGTTTAAAGTAAGAGACAGCCAAGAGGTGTATTTGTGATGTGGCCTGGAGGGACACTTCCATTGTAGAATTGGAGAGAACCTCTGGAAGACTGCCAGCATTCACTTAGAGGAAGAGGCAAATTAAATACAATCTGTCCTCCCCTGGTGGGGTATGTGGTGAGAAGGATTTCTAGATCCACTTTGGGATGGATTATCTTCCCTTCTGTTTGTTTAGAAGTTTGTTCCTTTCATTAGAAGTCATTTTGTCTTCTAGGGCCTGACTTTCAGAGGCAATGATCTGCGCACTTACGTCTCCTCTGAGGCCAATAGGAGCTGCAGATGCTTAGCATCTGTGAAAATCAGGCCCATAGGGAATGCCGTTATTTTTAACCATTTACTCTATAGATGTGATGAACTCTGACCTTTTTGCCAACAAGAGAACAATGGCACTGGAATAACGGGAGGTTGTGTATGACAGAGGCCTACAAACCTTCAAAATGTAATGTGAAACCTGACTTCTGTTAGTTCTTTTTTCCCCTCTCCAGGATAAAAAGTTTTAATATTTGGAGAAATCAGAATCGGGAAAAACATCAATCTGTATAAAATCTGTATAAAATGTGTGTAGCCAGCTATCTGTCTGCCAAATGTGATTGCTGCCTCAGAATGGGCAAGTTTAAAACGAGGCTTTATGCTTTGCTTGCACTAATAATGGGCACTTCCTTATTTTAGGGATTGGAAAAACGACATTGATCCAGAAAGCCACTGAAGCCCTAAAATCCTCTGGGGTCCCTATTGATGGATTTTACACAGAGGAAGTCAGAGAACACGGCAGGAGAATAGGATTTGATGTCGTCACTTTGTCTGGGAGACGAGGAACTTTATCTAGACTTGGGTACTGCTGTTTTATAGATTAAGGTGGTTATTGCTTTGGGGCAGTCCTGCAAGCCCCTCCATGCATTAAATGCCCCTGGAAATAGTGGGATTTCCACACACAATGGGCTTTAGGATCACATTCTTTGTCTGTTCGATTCTCTGGGTCTGATTCACTGTTATCCTTCACTTTATGGAGACATTTGCATCTCTGCCTAGTTAACCTAAAAACCCTACCAACTCAGAATGATCCTCCAGCTTTCCACTGGTGCAGAACAGCAATTGAACTGGGTCCTCTGACTTTAGAATGGGCTCTGAGTCCCTGTAGAACAATAGAACATGCAAACTGGTTTCATGATCCCAGACGCTATTTTTTTTTTCAGGTTGGAAGGAAAATAACTTGCTTCCTCCAATTACTTTCTAAGGGACAGACCTGATAATCATGAATCAAAGAAGATAAGTTCAGATAAGCTGTCTACAACAAGCTACCAACTGTCCCATAAATCCCATAACTGGGTTTTTAACTAGGCAGATATTTCAGATCCCCATGTGGGAGGTCTAAAATACATACAAGCTCAAAGTCTCTCCTGCTTCACTGGACATATTCTCAGCATTTAACACTCCATGCAAAACTTGGGCCTCTTCACCCTGTTATCTGTCTTTCTGAACAATGTTTAATACCACATTTAGATGACACTGAGAATAACCTATGATAGTGTCTATATACAAGGAGGAAAAGCTGTATATTTTCTGTTTTGCCATCTACAGCATATCCAGTATATGGTGGGGTTTTTTGGGGGGACGAGGGGGGAAGAGTTGAATTTTAAAGGAAATCTGGCTTATTAGATAACCACTCCCATCCTCACATAGCTAAAAGTATTACAGCAAAATGTTTGTGGTTCATATTATTTACAAGATTGTTTTTTTGTTTTTTTTTTGTAAATTCAGTTCTGATTCTTCTACTGCAAGACCTGAATATCGCGTTGGACAATACATAGTAGACCTGGTTTCATTTGAGCACTTGGTGCTTCCTGTGTTGAGAAATGTGAGTATCTTATGAAAGCTTCTGGAAAGCAAGTACAACAAGCAGAATATTATAAGAAGGCTTGATAGGTTAAAGTTGTTGGGTAGCGATAATGACTCTTGGTTTTTAGATTTGGCTGTCCTGCACTCACTGCAGGACCTGAAGGGGTTGGGGGGAGTGGTTCTCCTGTGATCTGTGAGACTTTCAGAAGATCCCTTTGCCTCCTCAAAACCACTCTTCCTGGTCCCCCATCCCTCTGTCAGGACGTATCTCGTAGAAGCACCCTTATAACTACACCGTATCAGTTGTGGCAGGGAGCCACAATCTTGGATATTGGAGGATTCAGCAGCAGAGCTTGCTATGGCCAACTGCTGTTTCAATTAACTCCTGCACCCACAAAATGTATGTTTTCTTCCTGCAGAGCTCCAGTGGAGGAATTTCCATGGACTCCCAAGAAGGGGAGCTTACTGCAGAGCCAGAACCTGCTCTCTCCCTTGCTGTGATCCACTTTTCCTAGATTTCCTTTTCCTGTGAAAGCGGAGAGAATGTTCTGGTGGAAACAATGTTGCTGGTTTTCTTTTCTTTTCTTTTTCTTTTATCACTGTTTTCCTTTTTAATTAGCCTTTTTTCAAGAGACTTACAAACTTGTTACATCTTCAGTTGCTGATAGTAATACTGATAGTAACTTGAGGATCTGTCTATTGCTGCTTTCGGAACACTCTGGCTGCATCAGTGTGGGACCTCTGTTGTATTTTAATTTCCATTCTAGGTATCATCTGCTCAAGGCACATTCCATGGTACAAGTGTTGTCAACATAGGTTTAAAGAATTTTCACCATCAATCCAGTAGTGTAAACTGGGGTCTGGATTTACAATTTCTGTTTCCAGGCTCCACACACACAGTAATGGGAACAATGTTTCTTCACTTGAAATTTATTGCTGACAAAATTTGCACAACTAGGTGTCTGAAGTGTAACACAATGAAATGGCTTAATGCCTCCAATGCGTGTGTTCCTTTGTGCTCCATCCTCTTTCCTTCCCTTCACATGCTATCTGAAGTTTGTTTGAATCATATGTGAGGTAGGTAGGTGATAATACATCCGATACTGTGCTTGTAGTTAATAATAGATAATGTCCTTACCGGAATTGCCGCTCTCCCACCCCTCACCCCAAAATTAAACTAGAACAGATCTTTTGCCAGCATTTTCAAGTAAACAGTGCAACAGCTGCTGAGACCATTACCAGAGAAATCCTTTTGATGGTGATTTAACTACATTGCTAAAAGCAGGTTAGGTTAGGGGAGAAGAGAATTTGGCAAGTTACCTGGAGAGGACAGGGAAACAGAGTGGGTAGGAAACGAAGATGAGGTTGAGGTTTTTTGCTTATCTAACGCTTTGGAGAAGGAACAAAAACATAACCGTATGGCAACAAAGAGGATGGAAGGAATGTAAAGAGGGTAGGAGGACAAAGGGGAGAGACAACATTAATAATATTTACAGATTTAGATTTTTTTCTCTTTTTTTAATTTAGAAATGAAACCTCACTTATAGTAAACTTAATCTCCAGGGAAAAGACCTCACTAAACAAGGGCTGCACTTTGTATACTTATAAAGGATAATGTAACTGTGATTATTTTAATAATATAAATTCATCACAGATCTTACAAAAAGGAATCAAGTAGCATGCACTTTGCTCACAAGCATAATGGAGCTGTGTGTATGTGTGAAAAAGAATCAAGAATAGAAAGGAGTTGGAGAATTGGATAGGGCCTCATCCTGCTCCCACTGAAAATAGTAGCAAAAGTCCTATTGATTCAGTGGGAGCAGGATCTTGCCTATAGGTGATACAGAATGGGAAAGGAATAGTGTGATGGAAGGAAAGCATCAGATTGGAATAGGAAGAGACCAGTTGAAAGTAAGGGTAGGTGAAACAAAGTAGAAATATAAGAACTAAAGGGGAGGGCAGGTATTGTAGAAAGATGGTAAGCTAGTAGAAATATAATAATACAAATAATCTTAGATGGTTACCAGTAAATCTACAGGGATCACGTTAATATTTTTGTAGGGACTATGACAGCAGCATATGCCAGATAGTTAAAGTCCTTTTTTGTGGACGGTTTGTAGAAATAGCAAAATATATCGGATGTTAGTTTCTCAGAGGCTCCACTACAATTTGTTGGATTAGCCTGCTTTGATCACAGAGCGTCTTGAAACAGGTATATGCTGCTTAACATATTTGTGGGACTGTTTAGACTCTGAGCCAGCTCCCACTGACTTCCCTGGGAAAGAGAGTGGATGCTAAAGCGGGCTCTGTTTGGGGCTCTGGAAACGTCACCTGAAGGGACTGGGGATTCTGTACAAAGTAGAAGCTCCATTTCTTAGCACTTTTCCTAGTGGCAGGTACTGACTTTTCAGTTCACTGATCTGTGAAATGGTTTTAGATAAAACTACCCCACCCTGCAGGGACTCGGACGTCAGTAGGGACTCAGCTCTTAAAGGTTTTAGGAAATATGTAGTGCATCCATTTTCGTAGGAGCTAACATTTTCTATCTTCACAAGGGACTACATGTTGACTGGTTTCTCCTTAAGTTACCTACATATGTGGTGTCTGCACTTATTTGTGAATTAACAGTGAAGTTTTGACTTGCATTGATTTGCTGCTTACAGATATAAATAATAGAACTTGATTTTTCAGTTAATAGCCTCAGAAGAGGGTGATGAGCTCATTTTCATCTAATCCGTAGCCTGTCAGATTTCTGTACTCGATTGGTTTATGTGCCATCTTAAAAAATAGTTGTGAAGTGAATGGATGAAGAATCAAGCTCCTATACTACCAATGGCACGCATACCACAGTTTGGAAACCCCTGCCCTAATTATAAGTGTATTTATCTGTTGACCTATGCAAATGCAGGGTTTTGTGGGTGCAGTGATGTAAATGCAGCTTTGAAAATCTAGTGCCCCTCAGACTTAACTACAGTAGCTGGCATGCAAAAATACTATCACATCTTTGCCAAGTGGTAGCAGATGTTGAGGCCTTGCAAGTCAGCTTCCTTGGGAGAAGCTATCAGTAACTTGGAGTCTGAATATTTTCTTATTGTAACTTGTTCTTTATACTATATACACCAGTCCTTGAACAGAGGTGGTCACAAACCACAAGCAGACATTCTCCTCTTTCTAAAATCTTAGCCCAAACGCTAATAACTTGTTCATAGGAAGCAACTCTTCACCAAGAATTGACTCTAGTTAGGGAGATTAAGTTGTAGAGCAAACTCTCCTGCTGTTTCCAACAGCTTCCCCCCAAAGGACCTATATCACAAAACTAAAAACAATGTACTACATCTTCAAAGATTCTATGCTACTCACATGCTAAGAAAAATAACATGTAAAATTGTATGACTGTGTAGTCAGGTGATTGCTGCCCTAAAACTGCAAATCTCAGGAACTGAGTTGGCTCTTCCTTTCTTCCCATCTGGGATTCTGTTGCTTTGCTAGGTAACAGGTTGGTTGGCTTCTGGCATCCTTAGGAACTGGGGTGACTGGCTTTTCTGCCCTTATGCTCCAGCACTATTTCAAAGAAATGTTACTCCTGAACTGACATTTCTCCCACAAAGAAGAGTGGCTCTTACTTCAGTCTTGATTTCTTCCAGCTGTTTAATCCATTTGTGTATCTTTCCTATAGGTCGATCTTGGCAGTGACACAGGGAAAAAAGTGTACGTAATAGATGAGATTGGTAAAATGGAACTCTTCAGCCGGTCTTTTATTCAAGCAGTTCGTCAAACTCTGACTGGTTCAGGGACCACAATTCTTGGAACTATACCAATACCTAAAGGCAAGCCATTGGGTCTTGTGGAGGAAATAAGAAGTCGGAAGGATGTTATGATGTTCAATGTAAGTAATCTCTGATATCTTTAAGGAGCCTTTCACCTCTAGGTCACAGTGTGAATCTGGCTCAATTTGAATGCTATCAATGGATACCTGTTGGATAGCCCCAGTGAAATGAAGGCAGTGCTCTCAGTTGATTTCTTAATGGGCAGATGTTCACATCGCACACAAAAAAAGCACAATGGGCACTTTTGTTGGCAGACTGTCACCAGAGAAACTAGAGACTGAATGAATGGGTCTGTTGAAGGAATATTAGTATTATTGTTTCTAGTGTTCCCATCACCATGGTGTGAAAGTGCCAGACCAGCATTCATTCGTTCTTTCAAGTATAGTTCATCTTTGAAAATTGGCCTGCAAAACCTTTGCCACCAATGATGATATGTGAGAAGAAAAGAACCTACCTTGAAACTGAGCTCATTTTGAGTTTGCAGGATTGGTAATTAGAGGAGAAAGGCGGCTTTTTTTTTTTTCTCCTTGTAAATTCAGCATGCTTTATCCAGAGTCACGGAGACATAATAACATGGAACCCTTTGTTACAACACTTAGTTTTCAGATAGGAACTGCACTTTAAGACCCTGCAAATCAAGTGTTGACAAATTCTCAAATCCTTATCCTAACAGTTATGTAGTGTCCTTATAGAAATACCAGTTTAAGAGGTTTATTTATTAAGCGTCCAGAAAGATGCTAAATATTTAATAAAACAAGCAAAAAAATAAAATTAAAAAATTGGTCTCTTCCCTTCAGTTTAATTTTGGTTGATATTTACTGAAATTAGCACACAGAAGTAGACCATATTTCTAGAACAAAACAATAGATTCTTATGAACTACAAAAATTCAATAATTGTGACTTGTCAGAAAATTAATATGCATGGAGAGAATGTTTTAATGCAATACACTAGTATCTACTTGAATGGTGTATTGTAGATTAGGGTGATGCAAGTTATGATGAGTGCTTTTCTATATTTTGTGAACATCGTAATTCAGACTGAATGAAAGAAAAGAAGTCATTATTTTGATGCTGCTTTATAGGCTGAATGATCTTCTTTAGTGGTGCTGTTTTAAAACACATAATGAAAATGTCTTCCTTACTGGGCCATGGAGCTCCCCTAAATATTCACTTCTGTTGTCAAATGTTATGTGGTTGTGTCAAATTATATTGATGGGATGGGATGGTCCTCCCCCCTGCCCCATATTGGAAATATCACCGTGTCCTTACTAGGAATGCCATTGACCATTTCTGCATCACCTAAGAACCAGTGTCCTGTATCTGCGGCATCAATTATGAGTTCTCCATCACCATCTTCACCTGCTAGTCATCAACCACTATATGCTTTAATGTCTGCTCACTTTAAAACTCAGGAAAGCCACATTTCTTCTTGGTAGCAGGCCACATCTTCCTCACTGAACATCACAGCGTCACTCATGACATCTCCACCTATGTCTCGGCAGACTTCTGGACACTAGGGCCATCTCCATTCACTACTGAAGTCAACTGGAATTTTGCTGTTGCCTTTAGTGGGAGTAGGACTTTAGACGACTGTATCACGTTCTCTGAGAAAGTTGCTAGGATCATGATCTACAGTTATTCTCGTTCTGGTTATGGAAAATTGCTTACTTAATACATTAGCTAAAGCGCGGGGGATGAGGAATGTAACAGACTGTGACGTTCCCAAGTCACAGGGGCCTAATCTACCGAAGCATCATCTAGCAGGATATTTGCCTTGCATGTTAACATGAATATATTTACCTGTTCATTCCCCTGCTGGTTCAAATTTGTGCATGAAGCAGGAACTGAAGCTGTCTGTAATGATGCAGGTGTTTCTGCTGGCTATTGTAAGCTATAGATCACCGTCTCCATTCTTGAATTGCCATAACATGGGGGAGGACTTGGAGTGCCCCTGCAGAGCCAAGAAGTGTCAGCTGTTTCTTGCTGGTTCGTTTTTGCCTCCCATTGTACAGGTAGACAGGTATCTCCAAACCAGTTTGGTCCACCTTGGTGACTTCTTGTGGAATTAGGCCATGTGTGAGGAATTTAGCATAGTTCTCCCATGTCCTCTACTTAATCTTTTAATAGGCGTTCCAATGTCGAAAGCTGAGCATGCAAAGGGTGCTGTTGTTTTGCTTGCACCACCATTGTCCTCTTGTGACCCAATCCTCAGCTGGTGTAAATGGATGCAGCGCCGCTCACAGCGGTTGAGCATCTAGCCCTTAATATTGAACATAATAATCCCAAAGTGCTGTAGGACGTAATGAGTATGAAACTCCTGTGTAATAAGAGCGGTTTTGTATTGGTGGTGGTATTATTAATTACTACTTGTAGTGTAGCATCTACAAGCCTTAGTCCTAGATCAGGACCCAGTTGTGCTAGATGCTGTACAAGCACCGAACACAAAGATTGTCCCTGCCCCTAAAGAACTTGCCTTCTATTGCTGCACGGCTCCATCTTTCTGAGGGAACTAAATCTTCCCAGTGAACTTTTCCTTTATAGGCTCAGTATTGTACATGGTATAGAGGCCCAGGTTATAGTCCGAAGCTGGCTTGCCTCCATTTTCTCCTTAATCCCTTCCTTTTGCTTTTGTAAAAATACAGTAGTGAAGTTTGGGTTTCCAGCTGTCTTTTTTTAAAAAGAACAAAAACAAGAATCCATAGTAGGTTTCAGTGTAGAAAATATAGCATCATCATACATCAGGGCAATTGAACTGTGGTGCAGGACCCACTGCATCACAGGAGGTTAGGAACCAGAGGGTACAGAAAGTTAACATCTTTTAATTATAAATAATGCATGTTCTTTTCCCTGATATTCAGTCAGCTTCTGTATGACATGGAGTAAGAGTGTTTATGGTCTGTTAATACATCATCTTTATGAACTCTACATAAATTCAGTTTACTAGAAGTATATTTTTTTTACTAGTAGAAGGAAAAGCACCCATCAGCAGAGGTGTATTTCTAACTTATAAAATCATCCCTCTGAAACCTGACCTTTTTCTAAGCCCCATACTTATGCTGTTTACTTAAAGCAACATTTCTCCCTTTCCAATTTTCACCTTGTCCCTTCTGTCGCAACACTTTCGTGGAGAATTTTTTTTTTTTTTAAAATAACAAAACACTTCCTTTTCTCTGTCTTCAGCTCTTGATATAGTTATCTTGCATTTGGTTTTTGTGGCATCTGGTAACTACATGTCAAATCCTATTTGTATTGTGCCTAGTAAAAACAGAGGTACCAGACACAAAATCATTAAAGTCAAATGCCCGAGATGTTCCTGATCCATCTGTGTCAGTTTATTTTGATAAAAGTATTGAGGAATATGGATTTTTTTTTTTTTGTCCACTTGTTTCCCCGGTTTCTTCCTGTGCTCAAAAGAGAAAAGGGCTCCAAATAGAGAATTTTTTGCAAGTTGATCTTTCCCTGAGTGTACTTGTCTTTTTTTATTGGGATAATGGACTTCATAGTGTTCTTGCATGCTTGGAATCTTGGTGCTGGTTCCTTCTATCTTACGCAGATGCTTTGTAACAGTGATGTTCACAAACACTTTCAGCTCTCTGGATATGAATATAAATACTGGCATTTCTAATATATAACTTAAGCATTGGGTTTTTTGTTCTGCAATGTTGTTGTCTGGAAGTCAGCCCACAACTTGGGTCTAGACCATCTCTAGAGGTTAATAAGAGCAGCACATGAGAACAAAAAGTCTTGCAAAATAGCCATGAAGATTTCCCAATCTGTACAATATGCTTGCCAGTATTCTCAGTTTAGATAATTTCTTGCTGCATATATGTACATAAAAGTTTTGGCTACACAGGTATTTTACATGTGGATATTATATTATATGGATTTTGCTATTTTAAATGTTTGGCGGATCACCTGAAAGTCAAGATAATGGGTGAAGTCAAGAGGTTTACTGTGGGACCATGGCATCTGATTTACCTGTGTTGTTCACTGTACCTTGTGTCCCATGATAAATACCCTGTAGAGTGATTGCACTTTTGAGTGCCTCGCTCTGTGTGTTTGTTACTCAGAATGTTGGTCAATAAAAGTAACATTTCAAAGACTTCTTCCCTCCCTCCTGTTTTCCATGTCACTTTTTCAGTTGCCCATTGTTGTATCTGCTCCCTGGAATTAAAACGGCCTGGATGAAAGTATTGTGTCAAATTGCTAACTCTCTCTCTTCAGGTTCACAATGTCTGTTGCCAACAGTTACATATGGCTTCATTTATTGTATAGAGTAGTAGATTGGGACATTACCAATACGTTTATATGTATAAAAAGAATATCCAGAGTTACTCTCCGTTTCAGCATTAACTGTTGTATCGGAAGGAATATAGAACCCTATGGTTCAGAGCTTAAGCCAATTCGATCTTCATTTATAGTGAGAATTTGCTGGAGGCAGATGATCCCACATCTGCCTACTTTGGGGTTTCTTGCACCTGCCTCTAAAGGATTTGGTGTTGCCCACTATCAGAGACAGGATACTGGACTAGGTAGACCATGGTCTGATCCAGTTATTGCACTTACATACAAGAGGTGAAATCCTGACCCCACTGAAGTCAGTGGGAGTCTTGCTATTGACTGTAATGGGACCATATGTTACCCTAGGTCTCCACTTGTGCAGGCACAAGTAGTTTTGTACATGTACATCTGAAGTGCAAACACTTGCATGTGCACAAGTGCTAGACCTTGCCCTCACAAAACCCAACAGTTATACAGACATAAAAATTAATCAGCTATGTGCACTGGTGTTTGCACTTTTAAAAGGCTCCTAAACTTTGTGAGACAAAGTGCATGAGGTGATATTTTATTTCACCAGCTTCTGTTGGTGAAAGACACAAGCTTTTGAGTTTACACAGAACTCTTCTTCAGGTCTGAACCTGCTCGTCTTTTACAAACAGAAGTTGGTCCAATAAAAGATATATTACTTCACCCACCTTGTCTTTCTCTAATAACCTGGGACCAACACAGCTACAGGAACACCTAAACTTTAACTGGTTTTTGAATTTTTTTGAAAAAAAATTCTCCAAAGATTCTGAGAAACCCAGGTATATTCGCATCAGAGCAGTGTTTGTATAATATTTGAGAGCTTGTTTTAATTCTTCACTGCAGAGGTGGTTGACATGAGTAAGTCATCCTTATTGAAATATTATCTTATCAAATACTGAAGGCAGAAAAACCACTACTATACAGGATGTGAATGAACTAAGGTATCTTGAAAAGCATTTCTAGGAATGAAGAAAGTGTGTGGTGGCTGTTTGAATGATTTTTGTCAGTCATTCACAAGTGAATAATCACTTGTATTTGCAGTACTTCTAAAGATTTATTCTAACAGTTTTACATAGGTTTCTAGTTGTAGCAGATGGGGTCGTCTGTTCGCTGTAGGTAGCAAGAGGAAGCAGATGTTTCACAGAATTATTCCTCTCCCAATATGCAAAAAGAAAAGGAGTACTTGTGGCACCTTTAGAGACTAATAAATTTATTAGAGCATAAGCTTTCGTGAGCTACAGCTCACTTCATCGGACGCATTTGGTGGAAAATACAGAGGGGAGATTTATATACACACACAGAGAACATGAAACAATGGGTTTTATCATACACACTGTAAAGAGAGTGATCACTTAAGATGAGCCATCACCAGCAGCGGGGGGGGGGGGAGGAGAAAAACCTTTCATGGTGACAAGCAAGGTAGGCTATTTCCAGCAGTTAACAAGAACATCTGAGGAACAGTGGGGGGTGGGGTGGGGTGGGGGGGAGAAATGACATGGGGAAATAGTTTTACTTTGTGTAATGACTCATCCACTCCCAGTCTCTATTCAAGCCTAAGTTAATTGTATCCAGTTTGCAAATTAATTCCGAGGCCCTTTGCACTAATGTTCCGCACAGGGATGGACTGCAGGCCGTTGGGAACACTTTCCCCTGTGGTGTCGCGGCTGACCTGGTGGCTGAACTTTGTGACTTTGTCCTCACCCATAATTGTTTCACATTTGGAGACAGTGTATACCTTCAGATCGGCGGCGCTGCGATGGGTGCCCGCGTGGCCCCACAGTGTGCCAACATTTTTATGGCTGACTTGGAGCGGCGCTTCCTCGGCTCTCGTCCCCTGGTGCCCCTGCTCTACTTGCGCTACATTGATGACATCTTCATCATCTGGACCCATGGAGGGGAGGCCCTTGGGGAGTTCCACCATGATTTCAACGGTTTCCGTCCTGCCCTTGGCCTCGGCCTGGGCCGGTCCGCACGGGAGGTCCGCTTCCTGGACACTATGGTGCTAATAAGCGCTGGTCACATAGGCGCAACCCTGTGTCGGAGGCCTGCTGGCCGCTGTTCCTGCCTGCATGCCTCTAGCTTTCATCCAGATCATGCCGCACGGTCCATTGTCTGCAGCCAGGCTCTGCGATATGGCCGCGTTTGCTCCGGCCCCTCAGGCAGAGACGGACACCTGCGGGATCTCTGTCATGCATTCCTACAACTGCAGTGCCTGCCTGCTGGGGTGGGGAGGCGAATTGGCGGGGCCGGGGGAGTACCCAGAGGTCACCTACTGCAAGACAGGCCCAACAAAGAAAATAACAGAACGCCACTAGCCATCGCCTTCAGCCTACAACTAAAACCTCTCCAACGCATCATCAAGGATCTACGGCCTATCCTGAAGGATGACCCATCACGCTCACAGATCTTGGGAGACAGACCAGTCCTTGCTTACAGACAGCCCCCCAATCTGAAGCAAATACTCACTAGCAACCACACGACAGAACCACTAACCCAGGAACCTATCCTTGCAACAAAGCCCGTTGCCAACTATGTCCACATATCTATTCAGGAGACACCATCATAGGGCCTAATCACATCAGCCACACTATCAGAGGCTCATTCACCTGCGCATCTACCAATGTGATATATGCCATCATGTGCCAGCAATGCCCCTCTGCCATGTACATTGGTCAAGCTGGACAGTCTTTGCGTGAAAGAAGAAATGGACACAAATCAGCTGTCAAGAATTATAACATTCAAAAACCAATTGGAGAACACTTCGGTCTCTCTGGTCACTCGATTGCAGACCTGGGGGTGGCTATCCTTCAACAGAGAAACTTCAGGGACGGACTCCGGCGGGAGACTGCTGAATTGGAATTAATTTGCAAACTGGATACAATTAACTTAGGCTTGAATGGAGACTGGGAGTGGATGAGTCATTACACAAAGTAAAACTATTTCCCCATGTTATTTCTCCCCCCACCGTTCCTCAGATGTTCTTGTTAACTGCTGGAATTAGCCTACCTTGCTTGTCACCATGAAAGGTTTTCCTCCCTCCCCCCCCCCCCCCCCGCTGCTGGTGATGACTCATCTTAAATGATCACTCGTGTATGATAAACCCATTGTTTCATGTTCTCTGTGTGTGTGTATAAATCTCCCCTCTGTATTTTCCACCAAATGCATCCGATGAAGTGAGCTGTAGCTCACGAAAGCTTATGCTCAAATAAATTTGTTAGTCTCTAAGGTGCCACAAGTACTCCTTTTCTTTTTGCGAATACAGACTAACATGGCTGCTACTCTGAAATCTCCCAATATGGAAATATATGCTGGACTTGATTTAAAAAAAATTCAAATACAATGAGATGGTTATTTAAAGGGTAAGCCAAATCCTAATATGTTAAAATTTTGATTTTTCCCCCCCCTCCCATCTAGGTTACTAAGGAAAATAGAGACAACATTTTGCAAGATATTGTGACAACTGTGCAGAACTGCAGGAAATGAAGACCATTTCCTTGTTTGTAACCATAAGCTCTTATATAAGTATATTGGAGGCCCAATCCTACTCAGGCCTGGGGCAACTTTACCACTGTCTTCGATATGAGGAGGATTGAGTCTGTAGCACTGTAAAATGTGAAAATGGGATGTTGGGCTTCCATGTTTGTTTGTTCATCATTTGCGTAGAATTTACTCAGTTCACAAGGTTTAAAAAAACCCTCATCCTGGGATCTGAAAGTCAAGCAATTGTTTCTGATTCCAATTATAGTAGCACAAATTCAGTTAACTATTAAATTCAATGGAACTATTGATTCAGCTCCTAATCCTGCAACATATGGTGAGGGTAGTCATCTGTGCCTTCAGAGAAGCGTTAAAGTCAACAGAGCTCTGTGCAGGTCCCACAGTCCTCCAGCACACGACACATTGCAGAACTGGGGGCTGATGTAGTCCGAGCATAATCTTGCACAATCTGCTTTTTGCATTATCACCACCACTAACACTGACCCTGGGCTCCTACCACAGTGTGCCTCAACTAACTCTCCAAAATACCTCAGCTGGGTCAGCTTTATAAATGATGACGAACAAAACACAATAGATTGATTCTTACGTCCCCGGATAAGTAAACTGAGCAAATGTGATCTGAAATCATAAGACAAATACATGATATAACTGGACAATTGTCATCTACAGTGTTGAATTTTAGAAAAAATATTAACTTTAAGTTGCTCAGACAGTACTTGATAGGAATGCTGCCTGCTCTCTATTTTCACATTTTCTTTTCGCCAAAAAAAAGGCTTCAGGACCCTTGCTTTCTTAATAAAATCTTGACAGATGTTTTTCATAAAATGTTTAAAATACCAAGCATTAGACTTAGTGCTGCATTTGACTATCCAAGTTTAACAGTCCATTATGGCTTATTGATGCTTAATGATTTCTGTTTATTTCCTTTTGCAATCCTGTGCATGTTTTTTGGTTAATGATGAAACAAGAAATGAGAGTATTAGACAACATATATCCCCAGGAGGTTTGTAAATGTGTTCAGGAAAAAGCATTTACCACTTAATCAGTCTTGCATGTCATAAACTAAATTTCCAGCCAGGTGTACTTTTGTTCTCATGCAGCTTAAAGAGTTTTCTACTTCAAAGATTTAGGAATGGAAAGGACTGAATTCCTTCCTTTCTTGTGTAGAGTGTAACAAATGTTAAAATAAACATGTTGGTTAAAGGCATATGGAAACTTGCATTGTAGTTAGTCATTTATTTGTACACCAGTTCATAGTTATGCTCCAATAGCAGTGTGTGTTTATAAAGCCAGGTTCAAACAGCCCTTTTGCTAGCGTACAGAAGGCTGTGGGAAGCATGCAAGGAGGATCCTTTCTCTTCCCCATACCCTGTACAAGGGCCTGTTAAAAGTGAGTCCTGCTGTGGGCGACTGGAGGTGCACATCACCCCCAAAGGGTTGGGGCTAAGGCCCTGTTCTTAGTACGTACTAGGGAGGGAGAATTCCCCCCAGAGCTCCCTATGGGCTTGTGCAGCTCTCTGCTACCCCAACACAGGACTGTGCCTTAAAGACATATTTCAGAGTAGCAGCCGTGTTAATCTGTATCCGCAAAAAGAACAGGAGTACTTGTGGCATCTTAGAGACTAACAAATTTATTAGAGCATAAGCTTTTGTGGGCTACAGCTCACTTCATCGGATGCTTAGAATGGAACATAGAGTAAGAAGATATATACATACAGAGAAGGTGGAAGTTGCCATACAAACTGTAAGAGGCTAATTAATTAAGATGGGCTATTATCAGCAGGAGAAAAAAACTTCTGTAGTGATAATCAAGATGGCTCATTTAGACAGTTGACAAGAAGGTGTGAGGATACTTAACATAGGGAAATAAATTAATTGATTCCATAATTAAACATCAGCTGTCTACATTAGCTAGGAACTGTGGACAACTCCAAGCTATCGCTTAAAATACTGTAGTTGGGTGAATCAATCTTATTCAAGAGCAAAAAGTTTAGATGTGCACCTTACCCTGAAGTTCAGCAAATACTGGCTTTGTCAGAGCCAAGTGTGAGAGCGAGTTTCTCCACTATGAATAGCCAAGCCCTAGTCCTCAAGCGCTTGAATCTAGGGAATTGGTAGTATGTCTAAACTGCAATTCAAAACCTGTAGCTGGCTTGGGCTGTAGGACTGCTTAATTGCAGTGTAGACATTTGGGCATGGGCTAGCACTTGGGCTCTGGGACCCTCCCACCACGCAGGGTCCTAGAGGTTGGGCCCCAGCCCAATTTAGAACCCTGAGCCTGGACATCTCTGAGAAAGGGTGGGACTCTCCCTCTCTTCTATAAAGAGAATGGACAGAACTTTTGCCAAATTTACCAGCTGCTTCCCCCATCACCTCTCTCAGCTGGAGACTGTAAGAAGTTGGAAATCCTCTGATTAAATAGTGTTTTTGTATGTAAAGTGAAACGAGGAGCCAAATCTGACTTGAAGTTCTTTACCCATTACTCATGCTACCTTTCAAGAGCCTGTTTGCTTTCATAATGCTATAATATCTCAGCTGTGCAATTGGTGTTAATATAATTGTCCTCTAGCATTACTGATCCTTCTTGCTATTTTTTTTTACTTCATTTTGTAGGGTTGTGACACTGTCTTATGTGGTTGTAGAGTAACTAGTATGATGGAATCCCCCCTCCCCCGGGGGCCCTTTGTGCACTTTATACTACTATTAATTTTTCCATGATAAATGCTAGCTAAGCCATGTGTCAAACCCTGTTAGCATTCAGACATCTCTTGCAATAGAAGAGCCCTTTATTTTACTGCATTCTCAGATTTACCCACCTCTCCACATATAATCCCTCCTTTCCTGGTCATTGATATATAGGGTCAAATTTTTAGCTATACTTGTGTGTGTTCTAAATCGGATGCACGCAAACTTGTGCAATTACCAGTTTTAGCTGGCAAGTGTTTGCATGTGCAGTCTTGTGTGTGCGCAAACAGTGGTCCAACCAAAAATATACCTCATAATGTGGGTGTAACTGGATTTCTGCACCAATGCCCCGTGGCTTCTAGCAATTACACATAACTAACTTTATTCTGAAGATAATCATGGGAATTTCCTTCTCAAAGTGAATTGGGAAAGAACACTGTTCTGCTTTGGTAGCAGTTTTCTCAAACTACGCAGGGGAAAAATCCAGAAGAGTTGGTGTCTAGAGTTCATTTTCCAAGTCCCTATTCAACCAACAAGGTTTCTTGAGTTACAGCTGTATTAGTGGTTCATACTAGCCATGCTAATTAACAGGTTATCATGCAAAATTTATAATATTACACTTACCATATCCCCAAATCTGAGTGGTATAATACTGTGCTGAGAGAGGACATTCCCTATTACTTAATCCACACATCCCACTATCCCCAACTAGTGTGAGTGTTTCCTCCATTAATTCAGATTAGAAATAAGGCACAATTCTTTCACTTAAATTGGAATATGTTACCAAAGGATCTGGTGGATTCACCATAATTTGTCCTGGGCTTAAAACCCATCCTATTGAAGTCAATAGGAGTTTTTCAGTTGAGTTTATGGGACCCAGGATTTCACCCTTTAAACCAGATCAGGTCTCTTTCTTAAAAAAAAAAAATGCAATAGCACAGCCATAAACTATGAGCTTGATGTAGGGGTTACTGAGTGAAAATCTCTCACTTGTGTTATGCAGGTGGTCAGATGATACGCTTTTAATGGTTGCTTCTGGCCTTTAAATCTAAGTCAGTCCCAAAGTAATGCAATATACCTGTTTCAAATGTTCAGTAAGGGGGGGAGAAACTAATAGTTCCAAACTAAGTTCAGCTTTTATGGTACCCTATGTTCATTGTAAAGGCAAAAATGTATTGCCTGGTTTCACATGTGCAGCATATTTGGAAAGCCTAAAGAGCACAGTGACAACTAGAGCATTGACAATTCCCCTGATCAGCTCATTTACCAATAGCAAACATTGTGTGGTAATAACCTCTGATACAGCAGCAAGACTCCTGATGACAATGTTACTGCACCTGCACATTTTAATTTGTGTAAAAGGGAGAAAATAATTAGTGCCTATTTTGTTTAAGCTCAAGCATCAAGGATATTGTTGGCAAGGAAGTTTATAACAATTCCAGCCTGACATAAATAGAGGCTGCATTATTGAGCATGTGTCAGCTAGTTTTTTACTCGTGACATTTGGAAAGTCAGAGAGGGGTAAGTCTTTAACACTTGACCTGCTACAGAGTTAATAATAGGGCTAAGAAATATCAGTCTTACAGAATTAAGTACAAGTAACAGTAAAGTGCTCTAATTAATTATCAGTCTCCCTTCCCTGGAGCAGGATGAAAATGGCACTAATTCAGTAGTTTAAGAGGAATAATTTATTTACAAGGAGAGGGTTATTACATGCTGACAAATTTCAGTATTTATTCAGATGTCCTAAGGTGAGTTTTTTGGTACATCTAATCCTGATCCTGACTTACACAGCCTGTTTACCCAAAGAAAAGCAGGCTGGAGGTAGACTGAAGTCAGACCAAAGAAGCCATTTCCCCCCTTCCCCTATCCTCAGAACCTAAGCAGATGAGCTATGAATTAAACCTCGGAGACTCTCAAGAACTTAATGACTACAAGGAACTCCGAACAGTTCCGAGATGGAAAAGGGAAATCACACTGACCTTAAGTAGGCTTGACAAAGTTTATCCCACTCTTGGATGTAAGTGTATATTAAGTCCTTCTGTTTCCTACCGACTGTACAATCAGATAACTTGTATAAACAAAGCTTGGGGGTCTGCCAACTGGTGACTAGATGCTAGGGTGAACATAACTGATTTAGCAGCCCCTGGCTGGTTTCACTAATGTTGCTGAAGTAATTGATTAGATACTCTGGGCAGATTCTGACTTTATTTCCATGAGATGAGCGCCTGACCTTTACTGCATGACTTGAGCAAGAACAAATTAGTGAAAGAATAAAATAATTTAAGCAAACGAACCAAGAGAGGGAAAAACAGTTAATCTGAGGGCTAAAATGGGACTAGTTCTGCAATGTTCATACTTATTTTACCATATACCCCCATTGCTCTGCTTCCTCACTCAGTCCTGGTACATTATAAGGATCCCCCCACTGCTTTCCTCCCACTTTGATCATCAGTAAAATGTCACCTAGCCATGCTCCATACAACACTCTGACTATTTTTATCTTTGCCTATAACTACAGTATTTGGGGCTAAGGCTCTCCAGGCGGATCAGTGAATGGGGTGGTGCCATCATTCCCTCATCACTGATGGTGTTTCCATAAAAGTAGCACATACACTGATTGTGCTTGGAGAGTGGGAGCTTGTCTTCTTCAAAGGCTGGTGCAGTTGCCTATTAAGCTGGGGGTGTCCTACTTGAAAGCAGCAATAAAGGATTCACCTGGCAGCAGACTGACTACCCACTGCTGCATTGCATGGGTCATAGCAGTGCTGCTCTCCAGTATATCCACCACATTTTGGAATTAGGGGAATGAGCAGTGAGCAGGCTCCTTGTTACACAGCATGTTGAGTAAGTGACTTCTTGCACCTGCTGTTTTGGAAAATTTCAACATGTCACCTAATATTTGATGTGTTGGGATCACGCAATATAATATAATTTAAAGGTGTTGGTCACAGCAATCCTCCAAACACCACTGTCACTGCACACTCTGAACATGTAACACAGACAAACTGTTCAACCATAACAGCTTAGTCCTATACAATGCTGGATGGATATTATCTATAGTAGAACCTCAGAGTTGTGAACACATACTGGAGATTGTTTAAAAAAGAAAAGGAATACTTGTGGCACCTTAGAGACTAAAATTTATTTGAGCATAAGCTTTTGTGAACTACAGCTCAGGCTCAAATAAATTTGTTAGTCTCTAAGGTGCCACAAGTCTTCCTTTTCTTTTTTGCGAATAAAAGACTAACACAGCTGCTACTCTGAAACCTGGAGATTGTTTGTAACTCTGAACAAAATGTTATGGTGGTTCTTTCAAAAGTTTACAACTGAACATTGACTTAATACAGCTTTGAAACTTAATTAGGAAGAGGAAAAATGCTGCTTTTAACCATCTTAATTTAAATGAAACAAGCACAGAAAGTTTTTTACCTTGCCAACTTTTTTTTTTACTTTCCCTTTATTTTTTTAGTAGTTTACATTTATCACTGTACTGTACTGGCTTTTTTTTTTTTTTAAGTCTCTGCTGCTGCCTGATTGTGTACTTCCAGTTCCAAATGAGGTGTGTGGCTGACCGGTCAGTTCGTAACTCTGGGGTTTGTAACTCTGAGGTTCTGCTGTATAATCTATTTGTAGCTCATCTAGCTCCAGTGTTAAAAAAAAACAAGACAATTACCAAAAGTCATTCTTATTCAATAAAAACATCCACTTAGACCCCAATTTCATGATTCCCAGCAGAGCATCTTTGATTATGCTGTGGGCACTACTGCTCACCTTAAATACACTGAAGATATAAGTATTCTTATTGACAACATAGCCAACATGGTCAATACAAAGCTATGGGCTGTTGTCTCGGAGAATACCAGTAATGCTTGTTTTTTGTAATTGTTACTGTTGGGAAAGTTTAACATTCCTGCTGTTCACCCAGCCAAGATATTTCAATAACAATTTTAAAACAAAAGAAAAATATCTGCAACACATATATAGGCACGAAAAGTAACTGGATACTTTGACGAAATCCTCCCCTCCCCCCAATAGGCAGTTGGGATTTTTTTTTTAATAACTAAAATGTGTAGGGATAAAGCCCGTTAGAGGCCTGGGGACCCTGTGCTTGGGGGGATAGGAAGCTGCCTTTATCTGCACACCTGAGCAGCAGCAGGTGGGGAGTCATTATGAGCACTCTCCTGGTGCACAGCTGCATCAAGAGGACATGGTCTGTTGGCTTGAAATATGACTAGAAGCCTGTGCTGTCCTCTGGTGCAGCAGCGCTAAAGCACATTCACCTGTCATCTGGTTCCATCCAGGCCCTGTGGACGCAGGATCGCTCAGTGGTGCCTTCGAGGCCAGCACATTCCACTTTCTCCCGGGTGTGGCCATTATGAGGGAGGGCAGGATTTTGCCCATAATGTTCAGAGCTTTAGTTTTAATTTATATTAAATAGTGGGAGACAAAATGTGGATTTCCAAAGTCTGCAAATCAGCAAGTAAGCAAACAAATGTGAATGAAAATTGCGGCATCAGAGAGTGTACTTGGCTCACTTATTTTGACCAGTGTCGTTTAGGTGTTTTTTTTTTTTAACAGTATTGCATATAGATGCCATGGTAATGGACAGAGTCTGTGAATGTGAAGGCAACAGTATATTGTGTAAAAGTAATGAGAGCTCGCTACAACATCACCTATTCAATCTTGCTCATTAAGTGGGACGAGACAACCTGGTTTTGTATAGAAAACCACCATGGCTGTGGATTAGCATGATAAGAATTAGACAGGAGCTGCTGTAGTTACAGTAAAGAGGAACATTGAGGCACCAATAGTTGTAAATTGTTTAATTATAAAAAAAATGTATGAGCGTGTGTATGTATATACTACAGTACATTAAGGATTTGTTTTAGCCTCTTAGCTTCAGATATAGGCATGGATTCCTGTCAACTCAACAGGAGTGCGAGATTATATGTTAGAGCAGTCTCATATATAAAACTGCTTTGTTTGCAAATAAGGAGCACCATATGCTTTGTGAAGGCTTTCCATGCACTGGCTATACTTGTTCTCAAAACTTGTCTTGTGGCAATATGTAGTCTATCTCTTCCATACAATATTTCAACATGGCTGCATGCAGTATATCTTCGCCTATATTAATATGTTGCTATACGTAATTACCATCTGCGTAACACTAAAGAAAAGGAAGAATGAGGCTTGCCTTTAAAAATTCTCAGATTTAGCTCTAATGTTACAGTGTGTATTGTACTGTCCTATTACATGTTCTATTCAGAATTTTTCTTTGTGATGCATTATGTATAAAATGCCAATTATTTAACATGCAGTCCTCTTTTTTGTTATGGCAAGAAACAGATGTCTGTGTGCTTTTCGCCGAGTTGCATTAAGATCTTCCATTGCTTTCACTTGCACTTCCATGCATGCTTCTTTTTGAGCACGTCCAGATTTCCACCACAAGTGGGTCAGCATCGCTGCGGGGGAAGGATATCAGGCAGAGTTTATTCATTGTTTTAGAAATGTCAAGAACCTGAGATGAAGTTGCACTGCATTTTAGGACATCTTTAAAATCTGTAAAGGTCCTTCCATCCCCACATGCTGAGCCTTTTTGCTGAAGAACATCTGCACAATGGGATTCTCTCTCCGAAGTTAGAAAAATAAAGGGGTTTGAGGTTTGCTGTTACACTTGAAATAATTGCAGCTGACGGACCTAGATGTGTTTTTCTTTACTTTGAAGGTGTACATATGGCCCTTGAACTAGGAATATTCCTCACTGCTCTTCTGAGTGGCTTTGTTGAGAAGCTGTATCCTCCAGTGCCATATCCTCCTGGCTGGCTCTTCTACACTCCAGATTATGACTCTCAACAATGGCATGGGCAGAACCTAGGTCTTTTCGCTGTCTAGATTTTGTAGCATCAGTCACTTCATAAGTCTCGGAGAACTGCTTAAAACAAAATGTAGAATAGTTTAGGAAATGTCTAGATGGCACTCATTTGGTTCTTTTCAAAAGGACATTTTGAAACAAAAACAGACAGATTTCTGGACTTCATACAGTTTTGTGTAATTTTGTATGATTCACATTTATTTATAGGGTGAACTTCAGGAGCTAAAAAGGAACTAGAGAAGACCCCGGCACATGTCCCTCTTCATGTGATAACAGCATAGTACTGCCCGCAAGAACAGACTACCAGATAGAGATTGTGCAGTTATACCTACATTGTACTGTGCCTGATCATGTTAAGGCTGAAAAGGATGACCCAAATTATCCCTAAATGTAATGAGTCTAATTCTGCTCCAACTTCACTAGAAGACTTCCAGTGGTAAAGCAGCGGATTTAAATAAAAGCCTTATTTCACATCACACGCTGGCATGTAGCTACATTGAGTGCAAGAGCTCACTTAGTGGCTGGCCACGCAAAGTGCTCAGCTTAGCTCTCATGACTTCAAAGGGAATTGAGAATGGTTGGCAGGATCCAGACCTTAGACTGTAAACTCTTTCGGCAGGGGTTGTGTCTTATCTGTTTGTGCAGTGCCTTGCATGTCTATTGGTGTTGTAGAAAGACAAAAATAATACTCGCATAAGTAAAGCAAGCAGTAGGCCCTTGGTGAATAATGCTCAGTCCAGCTGCTGCTGGAAATAATGGCAAAACTCTTTGCCTTCATTGGGAGCAGGACTCATCATTCCATGATGCGATTAGGATGAAACTGACTTCAGAGGTGGACAACCTGGGTGTCTTCTGGGTTAATAAATTTTTATGCTGTGTACATGAGAAACCAGACTTGGGCTATCCATATCCAGTGATTTTGTCCTAATGACAACAAATCAACTTACTTGGTTCCATTTGGTAACGCCAAATGATTTAATGTTAATTATGCCCTCAATCTCTCATTGGATTTGCCAAACCGCTTCACGTCTAAGGACTATGATTTTATTTTATCACTCTGGAGGGTCTGTAGTGAGGATGATGCACTTCAGGAAGGAGACTGGTTGGAATCAAAAGTTAAATCCTATATTCAAGTAGCCAACCAAACAAAATACTAAAGTGCACACACAAATTTTCCCTGGGGAGAGACTGAGAGAAAGAAAGAATAAACTCATGTGACAGATGTTGGTCACATTGCTTAATGCACTCCTGGCAGACGCTTAAATACAACAGTGGTGAGGGCAGCATAAGAACATGAGTATAATAGAATAGAATTATAGCTCCCGCTAACATGACTCTGCCTTACCCGTGTTGCTTGGCTCGCAGCTCTAGCAGATGGACCCATGGTAATGTTGACACTGCTGGATGACTGGGTATCAGTTGTGTTTCCTCCATCAGCAGCTGAGAGCCCAGAAATCACCAAAGCACTTGAAAAACTTCTCTTGCCAAACAGAAGGCTGAGAGTAGAGCTGGTGGAAGAGGCCAGACTGGACGTGAGCATTGCTCCAGCTCTCTCCTGGACAGTCAACTGGTCATCAGCAGGAATGGCAGGGGTTTGTGAAAACACAGATGTTACAGAGTTGTGGAAGGACAACTTGCTTCTGGAAAGCCTTTGGACAATTTCATGGGCAGATGTGGAAGCTTGAATAATGGGCTGGTAACTTTCAACAATTGGTTCAGAGTGACTTGAAACAGGTGGCCTCTGGTTTAACGCAGCATGTGATTGAACAGACTGACTCCTGAATTTTCTTGTGCCTTTAAAAGAGAGTAATAGTTTTATTTTAAATTGTTTTCAGTTACATACCATCAAAGCACACATATTACTGGTTCTATCCTTTTACTAGGGTATATTTTACATAGTGTTCTTTATTACATATACACTTTTATACTGTGGATCTAAACACTTTACAAACAAACATTCAGCGAATCATAGAAATTAGAGATTGATAAAACCTATGAAAACATTTTTCATCCCACTGGCAGTGCAGAATGTTTCAAATCTTCTAGTGACTTTGATGGGAGCAGAATTTGACCCTTTGTGAGGAACATAAATAATATAATTATTAAATTTATTAAATTATCAGAAGTGGAGGAGGAGGCTCTCCCTCAACTTTTAGCCCAGCTGTTAGAGTACTTACCTAGGCTGTTGGAAACCCTTAGGATATGAGGGGATTTGATCAGGGATCTACCACCGCTCAGATGCATGCCCTACCCACTGAGGTATGGGATATTCTGATGTGGGGCTCACTCAGTTTCTCTTGTTGAAGCTGTTCTACTGTGGAACTCTTAAGTACCTAAATCCCTTTTTGAAAGTGAGATTTAGGCTCCTAAATCAGTCGGACATTGCAACGCTGAGCACAGCAACATCCCAATACCTCTAAAAAACAGACCAAGTGCCTTAGAAAATTCTATTCCTAAAGCTTTATATAGTTTAATTGCAAAAAATTGCAAATGAAAATAGAGTAAGGTTACACAGAATTACCCTTGTCCTCGGGGACTAAGAATGTGAAGACGCTTCCACCTCAGTGTCAGAGGGCAGAGTATTTATGACAAAGGAAGTTGTTTGAGGCCAAGAATTTAAAAAGAAGAGACCTTTGTAGGGGGCAGATTATTCCACATCTACCTACTGCAGGGTTTTTGCACCATCCTTTGAAGCTCCTGGCTACTGTCAGAGAAAGGATACTTGTCTAGATGGACACCAGGTCTCAGCCAGTCTGGCGATTCCTACGTTTGTACATAATCCCAGATTTCTCCTAATGTTTACAACCCAATACCTCACACTCACAGCCATCATCCACATGGCCAAAAGACTACACGGGACTCCCGCTGGAGTCCACCTCTGCTCCTCCCTGATTGGACAGAAGGATTGTGACTGAGCAATAAGAGCCACTTAAATGCAGAGTTGATTTATGTATTTTTTATTCTTGTATGTTTGCATGTTCACAGAATAAAATAATAATGAACCCCATCCACAAACTACTGAACACACCAGATACCTGCTTGTGGACATAATCAACTCCCCAGATCACAGACAGCAGGTTGAGACACACAACAGGCATCTAATATGCTTAATGCTTCTCTGTATTGATTCTATGTCAAACTCACACAGAGCACCTGTTCATCTGAGTGCAAGCCTGGCATTCCATAGCCAGGAAATCCAAAATGTTAACATACGCTAGTACTTCAATGTCATAGCCATAACTGTGGGTTTTAAAAGGGTATTAATATTTTTGAAAACAGCAAACCTGTAAGACCTAATGATGCAGGCATGAATTTTGCCTATCAGGGATTCCTAGGTTGTTAATTCCCCCCCCCCCCCCCGTGCATGAATTAGGAAGGGGGGAAGCAGAGGGGCTGAAGTTCCATTATAAGCAGCAAATTCCCCCCAAAACTGAAATTTCTCAGCTGTAAAGCAACATAAATTCCAAACTTACAATTTCTAGAAATCTGATTGCTTACTTAATTCAGAAATAATTTCAGTGAAATTAATATAATAACCTAATATCAAGGATATTTCTATTACTTAGCTCTTTTATAGCTCTCAAAGTGCTTTTCAAAGAAAAGTATCATTATCCCCATTTTACAGATGCTGAGGCACAGAGAAGTTATATAGCTCCAAAGCCACGTGGCAGAGCTGGGAATTAAAACCAGATCTTGTGACTCAGTCAGTGTCCTATCCGCTGGCTGGCTCCTCCTCTCTTTTCCATATATAAAGTGGCAATAACATGATGGAAGCAGCTTAGCTGGAATAAAGTCTAGTTGGCCCGGCAAATAGTGAGCAATTTTCCATACCATTTACACCGCCACATTATTTTTACTTTTATACTCAGAACAATAAAAAGTACACTTGCAAAAATGGCATACTGGGCAATGGCCCCTGTAATAAAAGCCTCATGACTCCCACTAAAGCTAATGCAGCTAAGCCTCATTCATTGATTAAAAAATGTGCCCATGGATTCTCCGCACTTCAGATGGGATGAGTGGGGAAGAGTGTTAATGGTAATTAAAGACAGGCCTGAGCTGCAAAGTTTGGAGCTAGATGTGGTTCTGACTTTCCTAACGATCCAAAGTGTTTGAACTCTGGGGTTTTGGTTAAGCCCTATTTCTAGGTCAGTGGCCTATTTTAATGTTATCTTCTTAAAATATAAAGGACAGATATGAATTAAGAACAGAGAGGCTGTGATGTGTAAGTCCAGTCAAATATGGAAAAACATCTGTTCATGATTTAAACTGCCAAGCTGACCGCTGTCCAAAAATATATACGTCTATATTCATCCCAAATTCAGCAGTTTACAGTGCTGTGTAGTAGACCACCCATATCTACACATAAATAGCATAGCCCCTGAAAACACTTTGGAAACAAAGGCTGTTCTATATATTGTACTGTAAAGACAAGACACTTTTTTGGTGCACCCAACGTATTTTCAGTGCTCCTGATTTTCCTCATTTTTATGTAGGGTTGTAATTGCATTTTGCAGACTGAATGGCACCAGCCAGTAAAGTGAAATATTAAATTAAGAAGCACTAAATACAGTTGGTTTATAAATTGTAAGGTCAGAAGGGACCATTGTGATCATCTGGTCTGACCTTCCGTATAACACAGGCCATAGAACTTCCCTGAATTAATTCCAGTTTGGATGTTTTCCTAAAAGATGTGCTCTAGTTCAATCTTGATAGAAAAACTTCCAGTGATGGCGAATCCCACATAACCCTCAGTAAGTTATTCCAGTGGTTAAATACAATCACTTTAAAAATGTGTCCCTTATTTCTAATCTGAATTTGTCTAGCTTCAACTACTAGCTCTTGTTATACGTTTGCAAGAGCCTCTGTTTTTAAATTTCTGTTCCCTATGCAGCTTTTTGTAAACTAATCAAGTCTGTTAAACTAAAAAGTTTGACCTCTTTGAGTCTATCACTATAAGGCATGTTTTCCAATCATTTAATATTCTCTTGGTTCTTCTCTGAGCCCTCCAATTTATCAACATCCTCCTTGAATTGTAGACCTCAGAACAGGACATAGTATTCCAGTAGCAGTCACATCAGTGCCGAATACAGAGGTAATATAACCTCTCTAATCTATTCTCATTTATACATCCAAAGATCACATCTGTCTATTTGGCCACAGCAATACATTGGGAGCACATGTTCAACTGATTATCTACCATGACAGTCACCACTTCCCAGGATAGCATCCCCCACATTCTTTGTTCTTAGATGTGTGACTTTACATTTGGCTGTAGGAAAATACCATTGTTTGCTCGCACGCATTTATCAAGCAATCTAGATACCTCTATATCACTGACCTGTCTACATTTTTACTACTCCCCCAATTTGTGTGTCATCTGCAAACTTTATCAAGTAATTTTGTTTTCTTTCAAGTAATTGATAAATATATTAAATAGTATAAGACCAAGAACCAATCTCTGAGGGATTCCACTAGAAACACACTTGCTCAATGATGATTCCCTGTTTACAATGACATTTTGAGACCTATCAATCTGTCGGTTTTTAATCCATTTAACATGTGCCATGTTAATTTTGTATCTTTCTAGCTTCTCAATCAAAATGTCATGTTGTATCTGTCACAGTTCAGGGCAACTTCACCTGTATTTCACCTCTATGCTCCAACAAGGGCACCCACTCTCAGGCTTCCAGCTCCCCAGCCATTGCCTTTCTTGGGTGAAGACCCAAGTCTCACTCCCCTCTGACTGGGCTATTTCTAGGCTGCACAGTTCCCTGCCTTCACTATGTTATTCACAGCAGAGAGAGGCTGCCCAAGCACACCTGCTTACTTTCTCTTCAGTGATTGATAACAAAGTGATTTTCAACAGTTATATGTAACACACAACTCTTCCTATGCAAGGCTATTTTATTCTTAAGGCAAACAACATTAAAGAAAAAACGTATTAAAACAATACTAAAACCTATACGCACGCTAATAAGTTTACCAGATACCATCACAACTCTAACATGGACTCTAGCAGGAGTAGTCCTTCAACCCCCACCCATAGGGTGGGGTCACGAGTCAGCTCAGAACAAGCACCCAGTCTTATGGGTCCTCAGTAGGCCCAGCCCTTCCAACTCAACCCTAAGGATAGGCGATCCCATAAACCAGAAGTCTGTTTGCTGGGTTAGGAAGAAGGCCATGGAACAGTTTAAAAGCTAGCTATTTATTCAAAAGTCCTTTCTTTGTCTATTGGTCCCTGGAGAATCCAGTTTGAAGTAGTATATGTGTACGTCTCCAGAGGGCCAGGAGGTGTCTTCAAAGGGCTGATAACCAGAGGAATTACATTAGCATCACCCGCCTACCAGAGAAGGTACTTACAATGCCACAATAACACATACACAATTGCATTTTTAATACAATGGACTCCAAAGATATTAAACCTAAATCAATAAAGTTTAATTTAATTCAATAAAATTCATTCGGGATATTGTAGATAATTGTCAGTCTGTCACAGTATCAAGTCAAATACCTGACAAAAGTTTAAGTATACTACATCAACACTATTACCTTTATCAACCAGACTTGTAATCTCTTCAATAAAATAGCAAGTTAGTTTAACAAAATCGATTTTCCTTATACCCATGTTGACTGGCATTCATTATATTACCCTCCTTCAATTCTTTATTAATCACGACCCAAATCAGATGTTCAATTATTATGCCGAGATTGACATCCAGCTGCCAAATTGTTTACCATTTTAAAATATTGGCACAATATTAGCTTTGAGTCCCCTGGAACTTCCCCAGTGTTCTAAGACTTATTGAAAATCAACATTAGGATCCAGAAAGCTTCTCAACCAGCTCTTTTAAAACTCTTGGTTGCAAGTTATCTGGACCTGTTGAATTAAAAAATGTCGAGCTGTAGCTGCTTTCTAACATTCTCCTTAGTTACTCTTCAAATGGAAACTATTTCATTATCAACATCATACGATATAAATACATTATCTTGCTTTTTCCCCAAATACAGCGCGGAAATGTATTGAACACTTCTGCCTTTTTTGCATTATTATTGATGATTCTACCATTTCCATTTGGTAATGGACTAATGCTATTGATAGGATTCCTTTCATTCCTAATATAATTTAAAAAACTCCTTCTTGTCCTTAACTCTAGTTTCTGATTCATATTACTTTCATCTTCCCCTTTCTTGCATTTATTATATATAATTTTCTGAAATGATTTTTATAGCTATTTTCACTTCTCCTCTAAGACAGGTTGGTTTTTTAACCAATGTAGCCTTTTATCACTATTGTGGCTTTTTCGGCATCTAGTAAAATGTTCTTAAACAGTTCCCAGTTATCACTCATTATCATTTGAGCCCCTCAGGATCATTAGTTTACAATTAAGCTTTCCTTTCTGATTATGGCATTGTCAAATTATAAAAGTGCACAGGGGGATTTTGCTCCAACACAGGAATCAAAAGCAGCAGTTGTAATCTTACAAGATCATTTATATTCATGGCAAGATTTGCTCCAGCCTTGTCCATTATTTGTAATGTAAGAGCCAACAGATATAACAAGAAATGAACAAGTATCCTGTTCTTAGTTCTCTGCTTTAATTTATAACCTATAGCACAACTGTGATGTACAGTCAATTAACTCAACCTTTCAGCAAGTCCTGAGCCCTCAGAGATATGATGAGTATGACTTATTTTACACCAGTTTTATAATTTTACACCAGTATTTCCAGCGAGCAGGTAGCTAGCCCTGCCTTACAGATCATCACAAGTCTAAAATAGCTTTTGGCTCAGAATATAAGTTCAAAGCATGGTTTTGTTCATAAGTGATGAGGACACGAATTACTCCACATCAGACTGACTGGCCAGGTCTAAATGTTGGCTTTTTTCTGATGAATACTGTATTTATATAATAGAAGCTACACTAGAGAAACAATCCCATGTGCATTAGTGATCAGGAAACCCTCTTGTTCATATAATTCAGGACATTTTGTTCACTTTCCCCAATATCTCCCATTTTGCATTTTAGTTAAGAGTTTGGCACAATTTTAGGGTTAGAGTTCCCAATAAACAGTCAAGGCACAGGGCTCACTGAATTCACTTTTTAACTACTTCCCATCTGCGTTCGAATTTCCACCATCACAAAAGGCATCTCCTGTCCAGGGATCTAGCATTCAGTAGTTTGTCAGTGGGGACTCAGGTAACTTCTTTGATAGCCATTCTGCTTGTCCTATGCCCTCCCAATAACACTCCTCTGGAAGAATAAGTTAGAAGGTCACCCCTTAAACATGCCTGCTTAATAATTTGCTTGGAAATTAGGGAAGTTGAGATCTCTATTTCTTATATTAGGATTTCCAGTGAACATTTCTTTTGTTCTCATTCTGGCCCCTTTTGCCCTGCTCAGGTGTCACAAAGGTGTCAGAATCTGATCATAGCTAGCCAGAAGACAGTTCTCCTAGTGAAGGGGAATGCTCTGTATAAACAGGGGAACTGGCTCCTGTGCTCATTTGCACTACTAGTATATGAGACAAGTTGGAGGTAGGAAGGGGGTGTGGCTAATGTCATACGGTCCCTTAAGATGCGGATTGGTTCCCAAGATCAAGAAGATGTAACCCTAACCAGCTCCTTGACACACCTCTCCTCTAATCCTCTACACTGAGTGGATCTCAGATACAGAGGCGAACCTGGCCCATGATGTCATTTATAATTTGTTAAACTTTTCAAAACACTGTATTTGGTATGAACTGTAATAATTTGGCAAGATTCCGGGCAGCATCACCATCTTTACCAGGCTCACGCATCCCACCCCACTCATCAATAAGTTAGCTCATCACTCTGGAATTAGTTTCAGAGCAAAGAAACTCTGTTTTTATTTTGGTTAATTTCTGTGAACATTCAAACTCAATTCAGCTCCAGCAACTACATTCCTCCCTGTCTCCTGCTGTCTTCCTCTCTTTGATAAAGTAACGCGAAGGTGAAGAGTGGACTGTGTGTGCTGTCCTCAGCTTTACCAGAGCACTTAAATATAGGAGTGGCCTAATAAATGTAAAATTTGGTGAGCTGAGAGCTGTGAAGCTTTTCTGAGGTCAGAATCACCAGCAGGTGTAGTAATTTGAATCACAGTTTTATATAGTAAAAAAGAAAAGGAGTACTTGTGGCACCTTAGAGACTAACAAATTTATTTGAGCATAAGCTTTCATGAGCTACAGCTCACTTCATCGGCTGTAGCTCACGAAAGCTTATGCTCAAATAAATTTGTTAGTCTCTAAGGTGCCACAAGTACTCCTTTTCTTTTTTGCGAATACAGACTAACACGGCTGCTACTCTGAAACCAGTTTATATAGTCTGACTCCACAGAACCTAAAATTTTAGATCATTGTTCCTCTAAGTACTTGACTGCATCATGTCCTAAAGCTATCAAATAAAACACCAAACACCCCAGTCACATATTCCCTGAGGAACGACAAGCCTAAACGGACAGGTAAAAGAGCCCATATTTTGGTATACATACCTGCGTATTGACGGGAATCTTGTGAAAAAGGCTGCATCTGGGGGGATCCATTTCTTGTGTGTTGCGAGCTACTACTCTGGCTTGAATTACCTGCGGAATTGTTGCTGGATGAAGACCCACCTCCACTATCCATCTCTTCAATGTTGTTTCCACTGTTGTGACTTGCATGACAGTCCTTCCGCATTCTGTTTGTGAGTTGAGACACACTATCAAGTTATGTGGTTTATTAGAATTTGTGCGGCCAACATTAGAGAAACTCACAGTACAAGTGAATAGCTGTGTTCTGACCAGCCCTCTAGATGTATTCAACAGGCAAATAACAGAGCTCTGACAGTTTTGAGGATAGTCATTATGTTACATTATAGTTATATTAGAGGTGGGTAATTTGGTTTAGTCAAAATAAAAAGCAATATAAAACTCCATTCATCGCCCAAACCAAATCCATCTTGTAAGTGGCCTTGGAGCCCCGAAACCCAACAGCATACTTAATCCAATGTCAAATTGCTCCCAAAAGGCGAATCTTTATATGAGGTAGCCAAGTGGCATGCTCTTCTCTCCCAAATCTCATATGCTCTGGAAGTAAAGTGCAGTGGGAGATAAATATACAAAGCAAACCCCAGAGTGCAGGTTAGAGCAAATAGGGATGCAGTGATGGGGTCAAGCAAACCAGGGTCCTGTCCCTTTTCTACAGCCATGAAAGGAATGGAGTGGATGGTAGGTTAAATGCACTATTCCTGCATGAAGAGTGCTTACAGGAGTGACAGAAGAAATATGTGAGACACAAAGTTAATGGGGAGAGAGCGAGAGCTATTGGGGTTATATATCCTGGAAGTTGGGGCCTGATGGTGGAGATTCAGTACAAGGTTAGACTGTGTAATACTGTCTGATTTTGCATTGTCTGGTCTTGCAGCTTTGACAAGTGACAAAGTTTCATAGTGGCATAATTTCATTGGATATCCTCCAAAATTTGCAGTATTTGGTACATATGCAAGCTATAAATCATTAATCTTTTTGTATTTTTTGTTATTTGTTTCTTTATGAAAATTACACACACACACACACACACACACATGAAAAAGAGTTGATGTATTTTGGATAAGTATCAGAACTTGGGAATGCTGGTCTGACCCAAACTGCCAGAGCTTTGGAGCATAACACCTACATTCATGTTTCAACATGTTCAGAGTCACTGCAATGTGGAAAATCTATACTGCTATTTACAAAAATAAAAGGCAAAATGCCTTGGAATCATTTTTATTTAGAGAAATCACTCTTTTCTGAATAAGATCATTGCCAATAAGGCTAAGTAGTATGATGCTGCTGCTGCTGCTGTCTGGATGACAGAGGACTATACTTGAACGTCATTAATGGAGCTCAGAGTTTTACTTCCACAGTAGTTGGGAAGCTATTCTATATATTTAGCTATGGTTGCACCCATCAGGAAATAATAATTTTTCCCATAGAGTGAGAAACTCTCTTAATAGAAAATAACGTGATTGCAGACTTCCTCCCCTGCATATCATAATACAGGCTGAATATTGTCTAATCACCTACCTTAACCACTTGGATCTGAACCATGTTTTAATGTTGTCCAAACTGATAGGTCCACCCCAGATGTTCATCAGCTGGCTATGTGTCCCTATGTACGATGTAGTTAATGGGGAAACGTACATTGGATATCCCAGTGGCTGATCACATGAAGAGTTAATCAAGTTCCTCAAGACTTGTTTATTGTTCTGGATACTACCTCGCTCTGGATTACGATTGCGCAAAAAAATTAGCTCCTGTTGCTGCCCAGCCCAAAGCCCTCTGACACATTCCTTGTTTACCTATAGTTAAATAGAAAAATATGGACCACTTGAAAATGTTTTCATTTTTAAAAAAATACTATGATGGGTATATAACCCAAACAGAACCGTACTTTGCATTTACATAGTATCAATGAGTCTCAAGAAATTTTACAAATATTACTCAGATAAGCTTGAATTTTTATTTCAGATGAGTAAACAGAAGGACAGGAAATTTAAGTGAATTGACTCTGGCCATACAGTAAGTCAGGAATAGGACCCATGAGTCCTGGCTCCCAGTTCCCTGTCACAACAGCCTGACCAACCTCCCTCTCTTAGCTAAACCTACTTATTCAACAATGGTATCCAGGTCCCAAGAATTCACCAAGTGAAGACTGCCTGTTTGTGTAGTGCCCTATACACAGATGAAATAATACAAATCTGAAATACCAGAAAGGTGTCTTTGGTACCTTGATAACTTTGAAGCTCAGGTAGCTTTTGTGGAGCATAATAACTTTATATTCATCTGTCCCTTCATCCACTATATGTCTCAAAGTGAGCAGCTCTTCTTTGTTAGAGAGTACAGCTCTGCGCCAGGCAGGGTCACCCTCATGACAAATTACAATCTTTTCCTCAAAAGACTGGATTGCCTTATACAGAACTGCAGGATCCTCATACTCATCTGGACAGGTGAACTGGTCCTGGTATTAAATGAAATGAATATTACTATGGTCAGACAGTTCCATGAAAAGAGAACCGTTATTGATGATAAACTAGTTCCTGCTTTCATTGAAGTTAGTGACAAAGCACCTGTTGACTTCAGTTGAAACAGGTTTGTGTCTATAAAGACTACATTAGCGATAACACAGGGAGAGGGTGGGGATTGGATGAGGGAAACGGAATGGAACCGTTAACACCCTAGTACTATAGAGGGCTACATGAAGAAAATGTTTGTATGATGACAACTAACTTACAAAGTATCCAGCCTCTTTACTGGATAGACACGAAGAATGGCAGTTTATCCACTTTTTTCTTAAATATGGAATTGAAATAGATAGACCTTCAAGTTCTTTCATGTAGGATGTGACTGAAATAGAACAACCTGGGAAATGTTGTACTTTAGGTGGAACTCCATTATTTATTAAAAAAACAAAACAAAAAAAAACCCCTACAAAGCTGAATAACATTTAGAGAGAGATCACATTATTGTGCTGGATCTTTATCTGACACAAAGTAATACTACCACTGTTAATGTAAGGAGACAATGTCAATGAAGTGTGGGAGTTCATATGCTTTATACAGCAATTTTAAAAACTTGTTTATAGTGGTTTTAAAAGAAAAAAGGATTTGTTCCTGGCTATCTAAGACATTATTAATTAATATACCCTTATAAGTTATCAGTATGTAACTTATCAGCATCACAACTCCCCCTCATCTCTCTCCATAGTGTCCTTTTAAACTTTTAGTGTCCCTTTGATCTCTAGGCTCACAGCCTTGGAAAAACGTATATGTAAGTATGAGATGGAGCCTGCAACTAGGCCACTCTTTGCATTGCCCCTGTGCAAGTGTTTGTTGCTGGGTTGCTTATTTGTAGCCAAGAATGGGGGTGCATTCCTGGTTGTTTTTCCCTAGCAAGCTAAATCAATACATCCATACAGGAAAGTCTAATCACCCAGTATATCGATGCAGTAACTCATTGATCCAGTTACATGCAGTGTTCATAAAATTGTTATTGATCAGTATTCTTAGATTATTACATAGCAGCTTCACCATCCACTACATTCACAACACATATAGACAATGCTATCTATTAAATAACATGTTATATAGAACAAAAGCTACTGTATGGTTAGTTTACATGAACCATAATCTGCTCTGAGTTATATAGATGTAAATCTGGAAAACTGCAATGAGCTCAATGGAGACACTCCAGGTTTACATCTGTGTAATTGAGATCAAACATGGCCCCACTGTCTACATGTTCAGAAACCTCATGGTATAATCAATGAAACAGCTGTGCCATTTGACTGATAAGAAGGGTCTTAAGCCTTCCAAACAATTTCCCCCTCAACTACATTTTTAAAAGGCAACAATATCAAATCATTTCTTTCTTAGCACATAAATGGTTAATAAAATAGCAATCAAATTCATCTAATTAAAAAAAATATCTAGGAATCAGTCTTGTAGTTCCTATGCAGTAAAACTTTGACTGAAGTCAATGGGAGTTTTGTCTCCATGAAGATCAAGGAGTCTGGAATATAAATGATTTAAAATTGAGTGTGTGTGGGGAGAGAAGACAAAGAAAAAAAGATCAAATGGTGAAATGTACGCCAAACACATACAATCATGGTCTAAGCTTTTCTATTTTTGTCAAGCAAGTTATTCAGAATAAAGCCACATCTACAACAATTCCTCTCTCATTTTATTTTGGGCCAGTTTCAGAGACTTCTTGCATTTCCTTAGGAAAACATGTACAATACACCTGCCTGATGTAGCTTCACAGACATTCTGACTGCTGGAGCGACAACCTTATGCAACAGATCCATGTCTGCAAACACCCATTCATCTTTTGCTGTAACTCGAAAGTCTCCTTTGAACAGAGCATGGAGTCCATAAAGAAAGGAATCTAAACTGTAAAACAACAACATTAGGTATTTCCAGAACAACAGTTTCATATTGAACCAATCATTGCAAATAGTTTTCCATTTTCACAAGTTTCAGGAGTGATGGCATCCATGAAAAAGTGAGAAATTCTACATGTAGTTCTTTCTGTTTAGAAGCTGTGGTTCAACTTTAACTACTTTCTCCTGCAGCTTGCACAGTAAATTAGTGACTACAAAAATGAGAGTAAATTGGATTGTAACTACTAAACAAGTGTGGGTGCTTAATAGTAAGGTTTTTAGGTATATTTTGGGCTGATCATCTGACCTACACCTAGGAGAATAGTCCCATTGATACCAGTGGGTCTACTTACATGAATAAACATTGCAAGATTGGGCTCCTTATTTATTTACCTTTAAAAGGTATCTAGTACCATTAACTTTAGTGGTTTGAACTGGCAAGGCACAGAACTTTAGATATAGATACGCAGATGCCAACACAGCTGCACAAAATACTTTCAAATGAAGCCTGAAACCTGCCTGGTTTAGGGTTTCATTACAAACCTGAAAGTTAAACGAGGCATGCTGTAAAGTCCATTAAGATTCATGAACATTTCAAGGAAACCTGTGAACAGTTTTGAGGAAACTTTGGGGTGTTTTGCATTGAAATAATAAAAACTACACTGTTCTGTGTGGTTTTGATAAGAAGCCAGATGGAACTTGATGCTTCTGACTGAGCTTGGTTTGGAGGTTTTGAGTTTGCTTGGGCTTGACATACTCAAAGCAAGATGCATGGGGTTCAAATTCAGGAGATCAAAACCAAAGAAAATGTTTGCACAGACACCTGGGAGGCAAAACTACTAAGTTCAGCTCTAATGCTTATCTGACACCAAAAGCTTCCCAGGACTATAACAGATGTTTACAAGAAGTATGTATTTTTAATGAAAATGACTTAAATCGCAGTCCTAAAACTATTCAGAATAAGCAGGCCATGGTGTTCAAGAAAACAGAATTAAACCTTGGGACATCTGTTAGAAACCCACAGGACATTGTTTAATCTACCTGACATGATTTTATTCACTCTTACAAGAGTGAAGTTTTTTTACATTTTAAAGACTCTTGGGAGAAAAGCAATAAGATCTTAGAGATTTCCATTACCATCCAGGCTTTCTCCAGAGAATGTGTGAGCTCTCCACTTAATTGAGCTTTTGTAATTATTTTAGGAGAAGGAGAAGGGGAAGTAATTCTCTTTCCAAGGGAGAGAACAGGGAGATTGGAAAACTGCCTGATCTATCTTCAGCTGCAATACATTTCTAATTTTGGTCTTAGTGAGTAGCATGTTTTAAAAATTGTAATAGAAAGATATAGGCTATTACCAGCTAGATAGCAATTTTCTCTTTAAAGGTGCTGTGTAACACAAACCAACTAATCAGCATGAACTGAAGCATACTGCACATAGACTGAAAGGCAGAGACTGGTGTCACTGCTGGGAATGTTATAAATACAGGCAAGCCCCTCTGAGTTCTTTATTTACATATGGTTATGAGTATTTAATAATACAGGGTGGGATTTTTTCAAAAGGGCCTAAACCTAACTCCTTTTGACTTTCAATCAATCTCACCCAGAGTTTGGAAAATGCTAACATCCCGGTTTGTACCTGGGAAATCAGTATAAGGAACCAGTTTAGAAAACAGATTAATGTATATATCCAGTCTAGACAAATACATGTTTCAGAATGAGTCATATTTACTTAAAACTGGTTAGAAGTCCTTCTGGCCACCCCCCGCCAAGTCACCCATGTGAACAAACATCCAGCATACAACTGAATCCTCACATGGAGAAATTGCTATTGTATTTTATCCTTTTACAGGATAAAAATTAAGAAAAAGCTACTAATAATGAGATTCTATAGTGTAGTTTTTCCAATGCAAGAACACCAAATCTGCAGCAGGAGGTTGTCTGGGATGGGAGGAGAGTAGACAGCACAGTGAACTGGTTTTTCATTTCTAGAGATTCAAGTCCAATTCTTAAAATCACAGCTGATGAAGAGTTTGCATTCTCATCAAAGACCCTTGTAGACATTTGTGCATGTTACACAATCTGGTGTGAGTGGTAACACCTGCTAAAGAAAGGTCAGGATTAGAATGGCTATGGATGTTGCAAGTAAGAATTCAACTGCATCAGCAGAGGGGCGAGTGGAAAGCTTGCATAGCACCTACTCTCACTGTGCCTGGATTTAGAAAGAACTGTCAACCCCCAATGTGAGGTATACTAAATTCACCCACCAAAACTTCCTAAGAACCATTATTGCTACTGCAAAGGAGATCCATATCAGGAACAAAACAGTAGTGGTGGAGAATCTAAAGGGCAATTACATTAAATATTATATATCATTGAAACATAGGGCTGGAAGGGACCTCAGGAGGTCACCTAGTCCAGTCTCCCATGTTGAAATAGGATTAAATACACTTAGACGACCCTGATGGATGTTTGTGTCTATTTATCATCCCTGACAGATTATATGGGTCTCCTGAGAGAACGGGATTCTATAAAAAACAAAAAAATAAAAACAAATTTAAACAAGATTTTTCTTATGCTGATCATAATTAGATGTGGGTACATCCTTCCTCTAGTTGGACACAGTCTCAATTCATCACTTCCATGTACCATATATTTATTAGTCAACTCAACATGCAGCCATTGTTATTTCTCGTATTAACATGCTCTGTATTGAAGACTCACATGAGATTATCATGAAGCGATAGCCAAGTTCTTTGATTTCTGGCCTCTCTCAGGGCTGGGTTTAGTTTCTTGGCCCAGTTTTAACGTACACATTTTAGTATCTCTGTCGTAGTTATTAGCTCACACCAAACCCATCTGGCTACAATAAACTTCCATGCCAAAGAAATTACATTTACTAAATGGAGATGTAAATGCTACATATGGCACTGTTTCTAACCCTATTAGATAAAAGCGTTAAAAACTGATGTCAACTAAATTAAAGACTATTCTAGAGACTTATAAAATACTTAGGACTGAACTGTCCCTTAAAGTGTGCCAGTGAGGAGAGGATTAATAGACTGGATAATCTGCCATGATGGCCCCATAATTATCAGAGGCAGGGCAACCAAGCCAAAGCAGAATTGTCCTCTTTCTCTCTGAGTCCAGGGCAGACATTCTATACAAACAATGATTGTGTGTGTCCACACGAGTTTTTGTTCTGAAAAAATGCCTTGATGTTGCTAACACTGGATCTTCTGCACTAATGGTAGCAATTGTAGGAAAGGTAGTGTAGACAGCCACCAGCATTTTAACCACTGTGTCATGTTACTCTGCTCAGCAGAAGTCTGTATGGCATGGTGGTAAAAAAGATGCTGGTGCCTTGTCTAGATTAGCGGCACCACTATTGAGATGGTAGAAATGCTTGGACATTCCTCAGTCTAAAATGCTATTACAGATGAGACTCTGGGTTTTTTGGGTGGGGATGTATTGAGCCAAAGGAGGACAAAACTTTGTTCCCCTGGTAAACCCATTTCTGGCAGACATTTTAGAGGGAGTCATTGCTCCTCATTAGATACCATAGTGTTAGGTAGTATATTAAAACCTAAGCTAGTTCTAACTCGCACACTGAGCATTAATGGATAGGGGAACACAGGCACAGGCAATCAGCGGTCCATACTGGCTCCTCAGCCAGCCGGGATGGTGAGGGCAGGTGAGAAGCAACAAGGAGGGGCAACCCCTCTGCCTGCGTTGATAACAGAATTTTCCATTGATCATCAGTGTGGGCTAGTGTCTACTTGTTGACTCTTCAGACTTCTAACACGAAGGAAGCTAGACAGAGACAGGGAGATGGAGAGTTTAGGATTTAGCTGAGTAAGATATTGACTCTGGTTTCACCCATTACGTTGTTGGAGTAATTGTTTACTGAAATCTGAGACTCCTTGCTTCCTCGAGAATTCAACAGATTGGTGATGAGAGACCAGATGGTAAATATATTTGAGAAAGAGAGCAAGCCCCAATAAAAACATCACACTGAAACCTTAAGAACTCAGTTCCTCAAGAACTCAGAATCATAGAATATCAGGGTTGGAAGGGACCTCAAGAGGTCATCTAGTCCAACCCCCTGCTCAAAGCAGAACCAAAGCAGAATCCATGCAGTTCAGACCATTCCAAATGTGCTCTTTGCAAAGCCACAAAAACCACCCCATTGAGGAGACAACAGCTAGGAAATGCCAGAGAGGAAGCCACATGAACTTTCCCTAGTAAGTTACTTTTCCTGCAATCTTGTTGCAGGAGGGGATGCTTTAGCCCTAGATTTATATGAGGATTTCTGTCCCCTTGTGTGATACAGAAAGCTTCCCTTAAATTTTACAATGATCTGTATGTCTTAGCTGACACTGGGGATATCTTTTCTGCTGTGCTAGACACATTTACTTCTATCAGCTGCATGGGATATTTTGGATCCTAAAATATTATTAGCTAAGGGCTTACTTTGCTTCAATGAGTATATGTAACTCCCATTTGCATTCATGGGAATTGTTCACAAACATCTATAACAGAATACACACATCCTATAGATTTTAGACAAAGCCTTTGTGGATTAATTTACTTTACAGTTTTAACAACAGTAAAAGTTATAATGGTGAATAGTCAACAATTCTGTCCCGTTACTTTCTGGAACCTCAAAGTTTCATACTAGGTACATTTTTTAAAAAAGAAATCTACATGTATTATCATTAGACAATATATTTTATCAACAGGGACTTAACAATTATTTGGTAGTATCATAGAGTTATAAAAACATCATGGGCCAGATTCGTCCATCATTTATACAAATGCAAATCCTATTTACCCCAATGGGAATATACACAAATGTAACAGATAGCAAAACGTGTGCCCCTTATTCTGTTCTGTTTAGTTTAAAAACATTATCCTCTACTTCTTATCCTATCCTTCCTTCACTTGCCCTCTGCACTAGACCTGCACTGTCCTTTAGGGTAATCTCATTTAAAGCCTCAAGAGAAAGTAGATTAAACTGAGAGAAATCACAATGATACATGCACTAAAAGAAATTTAGGACTGAACTCTCCACTTGCACCAGTCCAGAGCTGGAGCATAGCAAAGATGGGTGTGCTGACAGTGAGCTGATCATGGCTCTCTGATTCTGCTCTATTCAGCCTTGGCAGACAAAGCCACAGAGGGGCTGCTTTAATCTACCTGTAACATCTTTAAAGGCATAGTGGAGTCTTGCTTCATTGTGCCTCCCCTCCCCTACCTCTTTCCCCCTTATGATAGGCAGTGCAGCCCAGATGGCGGTGGTGGTCACAGATCATGGAGCAGAGCCAGCTGCCTCCACCAGCTTTACTGGAGCCAGAGATTCCCCTGCACAGAGGAATTCTCCAGGGGGAATCTCCAGCTGGGTGGAGTAAAGCAGCACAAAATGAACTCTGCAGACCCAAGAATCCAGTCCTCAAAGTTCGAGGAACCCAGTTAATTTCAGGGCTATCTCATCTCACAGACAGCTGCAGCGGCACAGGAGCTAGCAAACAGCTGTAAACAGGGGAGTTTGAGTGGAAGTTCTGTTGGAGGAGAAGGGGGTGGTCTTTTTGGTGTGGCTTGTGTTTCCCAGATTAACAGGACTTAGGTAGGAAGGCGATGACAGATATGGAGGCAGCTGTGGGAGTGACTCCTGTAGTGGAAGACACATTGAGGATGACTGGATGTGGAAGCTGTGCTATGTACATGATCCTGGAGGGATCAACCAGTAAGAGTTTTTTCTGCATGAAATGCCGTCTGATAGAGCTGATGGAGGAAAAGATCCGAGCTTTGGAGATGCAGGTGGAAAGTCTCGTTGAGTTTAGGAAGGGGTTTGAGCAAATGATGGAGCAAAGATATGAGGTATCTGAAGGGAAAATCTCAGACTCACAGATGGAAGCAGGGCTGGGGAATTTTGAGGGGAGACTGGGTGAGGAAAGTGGTCAGTGGAAGCATGTGACTAAAAGAACCAGGCAGAGGAAAAGACGGGCTAGTGAAGGAGAAATAGAGCTTAGGAACAGGTTTGCAGAGTTGGAAAATGAAGAAGGGGCTCAGCAGGTACTTGTTGAAGGTGGAAGGGTAAGGAAGAAGAGAAGAGAGGCTAGTCCTATAGGAAAAGGGGAAGAGTCAAGGGAGACTACACCAAATATGCGCCCCACGAGGATACAGGATGGGTTGAAGAGGATTATAAGGGAAAATAGGAATGGAAAGAACTTGCAGCCAGAGGGAACAGGGGAGAGACTGGAGAATAGCACTGTCACCAGCAAAAGGCAGGTCTATGTGATAGGGGACTCTTTATTGAGAAGAATAGACAGGCCTGTAACTAGAGCTGATCCAGAGAATAGAAGGGTGTGCTGTCTTTCAGGTGCTAAGATACGGGATGTAGACCTGAGGTTGAAAAGGATCCTACAGGGAGCGGGAAAGAATCCCCTAATTATCCTTCATGTGGGAACAAATGATACGGCTAGATTCTCGCTGGAAAGTATTAAGGGAGACTATGCTAGGCTGGGGAAGACGCTTAAGGAAATTGAGGCTCAGGTGATGTTTAGTGGGATCCTGCCTGTTCCTAGAGAAGGGCAACAAAGGTGTGACAAGATTATGACTGTCAACAGATGGCTTAGGCAGTGGTGCTATAAGGAGGGCTTTGGGATGTATGGCCACTGGGAGGCCTTCACAGATAGAGGACAGTTCTCTCGGGATGGACTTCATCTGAGTAGGGAAGGAAATAGACTTCTAGGATCAAGGCTGGCACAACTGATAAAGAGAGCTTTAAACTAGGAATTAGGGGGAGATGGTTGGGAGATGTCCAGGTAATCTCCACGCCAGATTTTAGCATTGAGAGGGAAGAAGACGAAGTAAGAAAGGATACAGCTGTGGGTAGGAGAATGTATATAAGGAGCGAGGGCGGTGTGGATACTAGTCTAATAGGTTATACTGGCTGTAGAATGACTGTGCCTAATAGGGTACAAAATGTGAGCGAGGCCAAACAGCAAAAATTAAGATGTTTGTACACCAATGCGAGGAGCCTAGGTAACAAAATGGAGAAACTAGAGCTACTGGTGCAGGAAGTGAAACCAGATATTATAGGGATAACAGAAACATGGTGGAATAGTAGTCATGACTGGACTACAGGTATTGAAGGGTATGTGCTCTTTAGGAAAGACAGAAATAAAGGTAAAGGTGGTGGAGTAGCAATGTATATCAATGATGAGGTAGAATGTAAAGAAATAAGAAGCGATGCAATGGATAAGACAGAGTCCATCTGGGCAAAAATTACATTGGGGAAGAAAACTAGTAAAGCCTCTCCTACGATAGTGCTTGGGGTGTGCTATAGACCTCCGGGATCTAATTTGGATATGGATAGAGCCCTTTTTAATGTCTTTAATAAAGTAAATACTAATGGAAACTGCATGATCATGGGAGACTTTAACTTCCCAGATATAGACTGGAGGACCAGTGCTAGTAATAATAATAGGGCTCAGATTTTCCTAGATGCGATAGCTGATGGATTCCTTCATCAAGTAGTTGCTGAACCGACTAGAGGGGATGCCATTTTAGATTTAATTTTGGTGAGTAGCGAGGACCTCATAGAAGAAATGGTTGTAGGGGACAATCTTGGCTCAAGTGATCATGAGCTAATTCAGTTCAAACTAAATGGAAGGATTAACAAAAATAAATTTGCAACTAGGGTTTTTGATTTCAAAAGGGCTGACTTTCAAAAATTAAGGAAATTAGTTAGGGAAGTGGATTGGACTGAAGAACTTATGGATCTAAAGGTAGAGGAGGCCTGGGATTACTTTAAATCAAAGCTGCAGAAGCTATCAGAAGCCTGTATCCCAAGAAAGGGGAAAAAATTCATAGGAAGGAGTTGTAGACCAAGCTGGATGAGCAAGCATCTTAGAGAGGTGATTAAGAAGAAGCAGAAAGCATACAGGGAGTGGAAGATGGGAGGGATCAGCAAGGAAAGCTACCTAATTGAGGTCAGAACATGTAGGGATAAAGTGAGAGAGGCTAAAAGTTGAGTAGAGTTGGACCTTGCAAAGGGAATTAAAACCAATAGTAAAAGGTTCTATAGCCATATAAATAAGAAGAAAACTAAGAAAGAAGAAGTGGGGCTGCTAAACATTGAGGATGGAGTGGAGGTTAAAGATAATCTAGGCATGGTCCAATATTTAAACAAATACTTTGCCTCAGTCTTTAATAAGGCTAAAGAGGATCTTAGGGATAATGGTAGCATGACAAATGGGAATGAGGATATGGAGGTAGATATTACCATATCTGAGGTAGAAGCAAAACTGAAACAGCTTAATGGGACTAAATCAGGGGGCCCAGATAATCTTCATCCAAGAATATTAAAGGAATTGGCACCTGAAATTGCAAGCCCATTAGCAAGAATTTTTAATGAATCTATAAACTCAGGAGTAGTGCCGAATGATTGGAGAATTGCTAATATAGTTCCTATTTTTAAGAAAGGAAAAAAAAGTGATCTGGGTAACTACAGGCCAGTTAGTTTGACATCTGTAGTATGCAAGGTCCTGGAAAAAATTGTGAAGGAGAAATTAGTTAAGGACATTGAAGTCAATGGTAAATGGGACAAAATACAACATGGTTTTACAAAAGGTAGATCGTGCCAAACCAACCTAATCTCCTTTTTTGAAAAAGTAACAGATTTTTTAGATAAAGGAAATGCAGTGGATCTAATTTACCTAGATTTCAGTAAGGCATTTGATACCGTGCCACATGGGGAATTATTAGTTAAATTGGAGAAGATGGGGATCAATATGAACATCAAAAGGTGGATAAGGAATTGGTTAAAGGGGAGACTGCAACGGGTCCTACTGAAAGGAGAACTGTCAGGTTGGAGGGAGGTTACCAGTGGAGTTCCTCAGGGATCGGTTTTGGGACCAATCTTTTTATTACTGACCTTGGCACAAAAAGTAGGAGTGTGCTAATAAAGTTTGCAGATGATACAAAGCTGGGAGGTATTGCCAATTCAGAGAAGGATCGGGATATTATACAGGAGGATCTGGATGACCTTGTAAACTGGAGTAATAGTAATAGGATGAAATTTAATAGTGAGAAGTGTAAGGTTACGCATTTAGGGATTAATAACAAGAATTTTAGTTATAATTTGGGGACGCATCAATTAGAAGTAACGGAAGAGGAGAAGGACCTTGGAGTATTGGTTGATCATAGGATGACTATGAGCTGCCAGTGTGATATGGCTGTGAAAAAAGCTAATGTGGTTTTGGGATGCATCAGGAGAGGCATTTCCAGTAGGGATACGGAGGTTTTAGTACCATTATACAAGGCACTGGTGAGACCTCACCTAGAATACTGTGTGCAGTTCTGGTCTCCCATGTTTAAAAAGGATGAAATCAAAATGGAGCAGGTACGCAGAAGGGCTACTAGGATGATCCGAGGAATGGAAAACTTGTCTTATGAAAGGAGACTTAAGGAGCTTGGCTTGTTTAGCCTAACTAAAAGAAGGTTGAAGGGAGATATGATTGCTCTCTATAAATATATCAGAGGGATAAATACAGGAGAGGGAGAGGAATTATTTAAGCTCAGCATCAATGTGGACACAAGAACAAATAGGTATAAACTGGCCACCAGGAAGATTAGACTTGAAATCAGACGAAGGTTTCTAACCATCAGAGGAGTGAAGTTTTGGAATAGCCTTCCAAGGGAAGCAGTGGGGGCAAAAGATCTTTCTGGTTTTAAGATTCTACTCGATAAGTTTATGGAGGAGATGGTATAATGGGATTTTGGTAAGTAATTGATCTTTAAATATTCAGGGTAAATAGGACTAATCCCCTGAGATGGGATATTAGATGGATGGGATCTGAGTTACCCAGGAAAGAATTTTCTGTAGTATCTGGCTGGTGAATCTTGCCCATATGCTCAGGGTTTAGCTGATTGCCATATTTGGGGTCAGGAAGGAATTTTCCTCCAGGGCAGATTGGAGAGGCCCTGGAGGTTTTTCGCCCTCCTCTGTAGCATAGGGCATAGGTGACTTGAGGGAGGCTTCTCTGCTCCTTGAAGTCTTTAAACCACGATTTAAGGACTTCAATAGCTCAGACATAGGTGAGGTTTTTTTGTAGGAGTGGGTGGGTGAGATTCTGTGGCCTGCGCTGTGCAGGAAGTCGGACTAGATGATCAGAATGGTCCCTTCTGACCTTAGTATCTATGAATCTATTTCTTATTTTCTGGATTACAAAATACTGTTTTGTTTTTCTTAATCTTCAGCAGATATCTGGTCCTCACACCTTCTCCAAAACAATGACACTTGGGGACTTTTTACTGGAAGACATTGACATATCTGGAATTTTCCCAGAGTCCAAATTTATATTAAAGATTCTAAAATGTAGACTTTTTTTCTTTTTGAAGGATTAATGAACATATTTCTTTCTTTTTTTTAACTCTCATGCACAAAACCCGCTACACTAAATGAAAAATGACTTTTACACCTGAATAAACTAATGGTAATATGATGTCATTCTTCAAATTACCCTGCTGAGATGTGCAAGATGCTTCCTAAATACAATTTAAGAGCATATGTGATTTGCATAGCAATGTTCTGCTTCCTTAATGAGTAAATTTATTGTGTAATCTAGTATTAATGCTGGGGTTGTAATGACATTTACATGAACAGGCACACTGAAAAATTATTTACATACATTATATAAGAAGATTTAAAACCTTGGTTTACACAATAACATTTACTGATTAATAGATTAGACAAAAATCTTGTGTAAATGAGTGTAAATTGATAGTTTACATACACTGTGTAAACTTCCATTTTGATGTAAGCATGTACAGCTCAACACAGCTTTTTGAACACTACTTTTCCATTATTATTTTTTGTAAAGTACCAGCATGCTCAGCACTCCCTAAGTCACATAAAGGGCTATTTACACTAGTGTAAATCCAAAGTAATTTTGCTGCAATCAATGGAATTACTTCAGATTTACACCAGTGTAACAGAGATTAGAATATAGCCCAAACAGTATATACATTAGCTTCACAGATTCTCTACTGATTCATTCACATCTGGCAGAATTCTGTGCCTCCTCCCATGAGGTCTACTGAATAGAAAGAGCTAGCACTCTACAATCCTGACTACCTCAGGTTTTCCTAATGGGAATTCATAGTGAACCTCTAGAAAGTATGTAGACAGGGATCACAGAAGGGGAAGATTCTACTGTGTTACTTTATAGCACAATGGAAAGTACAAGTAGAGGTCCAAAGTTATTTCTGAACACCCTACCTATGATTGTATCTAAATCAAAGAAAGCCCATACATAATCTTTTAGCATTTGGACATGGCAGAGAATGTTTTAGTGATCCTGATCTCTTACAAATTGGGGCTAAGTCCCTTTAGTCATTTTATACACCACTAACACACACCTTGGTCTACGTTTACCAACTATTACCCATTTGAAAGTAATCTGTGCACCAAACACAAACTAATTTAAAAAATAAAACACCTTAATCCAATGAGATCGGCAATATGCCCTGACGTACTTCCATGGAAAAGGGCTGAATTTTTGCCTTTCCCATGGCAAAGAATTTATCTGTGTCCTCCAGTATCAAATGCATACTTGTCCTACCTCCTCTTCCCTCAGTTTGTTTTAATACAGCACTGCAATCCAATCCAAGTCCTCAACATTGTTTCTTTGAGTAGACAAAAAGTCTCAACACTAATACAATGCCAGTATAATTTGGGTATATTACTATATGAGTTTCATTGAATGCTGGCTTCTTTGTGTTCCCAACAACTTGTGACACTGTTTCAAGTAGTAAACATGATAAATATGATAAGAACTATGCTTGGTGCAGAAGAGAGTGGATCTGTAGTTTTCTTTGTTGGTAACAGCCTTGATGTCAACAGGGAAATATTCCCACCTTGGTACCAATTTTAGCTTTGTTTTTCTCAGAGTTCCTATAACAGCCATATATACTTTATTCTGACCTTTTCTTCAGTTCATCTCTATGTACTTCTTATTAAAAAGGACCCTCAAAGACAGAGATATATTATTTCAACATGGCCCTAAGACCTATGTTCCAGATGAGTCATTCCATAGCCTGGATTTTGGTAGTAGGCTTCATTGTTTAAAAAATCTATTCTGAGAGATTCTGAGTTTATTATGAGATTTATGAATTTAAAAGATAGGCTAAGTGAAAGGCTTCTAGGGAAGTGTCTTGTGAGGTGGTAGCAAAGAAGATATTGGCAAAACTATCTTAAGTCTCATTTTAAGCCCTTTTTTTTGTTAACACATACCCTTGCAAGGTACTATTGTGGACAACATTGGTCAGCTCATTAGTACAATCTTACTAAAATGAAAGACACAAACTTAATTGGAGGTACCAAAATATCTATAAGGGGACAACAAAATCATCATAATACTGATATAGTTGTACAACCACATGGCTACTCCATATCTCATGTATATGCTTCTCCCACCTCCCAAGAAAGGTATTGTTAAGTATGAAGTAGGCTCAGGAAGAGAGACATCCAATTAGCTGGTAATGCTTCTGTGTGTGTGGGTATCTAGTACCTACCTCCAGTGGTCACAATTAAAATGTGCACAAAAGCCTTTGCAGGTAATGAACCTTACCTGCAGTATTCTCTCTATATTAAACTTAGGGAAGATTGAGATAAAATTATCTATTTGCAGTAGCAAAGATATTATTGGCAGCCACTCCATTTATCTACTAACCATCCAGGCTGTAGTTGCCTTTGTTATAGTGCTGATGCACAGTAATGGAGATTTCAGTCCCTGAGGGTAACAGCTCTATAGCAATGCTTTTAGGCAGCTTTACTGGTATTTATATATGCATTTCTAATGCCCTCATCAGGGTGGTATATCTATTGGTAGGCACAGACCAAGACTGCTTTAATCTTTTCCCTGAAAATCTCATCAGTGCACATCAGTTTTTCCACAAAGTCCACATATTCTAAAATTAGATTCGCAGAGAAAATAGTGTAATTTTGGGAGAGACTGGAATATTGCTCTCTTACTAAAAATCACATTAATTTGAGTGGTTAAAAGCAAAAAGAAAAAAAGTCAACCCAATCCAAAATAAAGTTAAAACAGCAAGGGAGCATGCAGATGTTAATAGAGATGAGAAAAAGAAACCTCTCAAGAAAGCAGGGAAAAACAACACACTGAGAAATAAGCAATGTGGGCCATGAATGTTTTGAGTAATTGGCTCAAAGAGGAAGACATAAAAGCAGACTTTATAGACATCTCAAATAAAGATAAGAAAGCTAAAACAAATATTTAAAGGATTGTTTTATCTTGAGAAGGGACAGACTTATAAGATAAAATGCTTTCAAAGTAATACAAGTATATATAGACATAGCCTTAGGGTGAGTCTACAGAAGAGTTTTTGGTCATGCTGTAACTTGAGCTAATTGATTGCCAATTAGCACAAATTAACTGTCAATGTTAGTATAGATATTCAGAAAAAACTTGTGAATTCGAGTAGGCTTTCCACAAATGCGTGTTCCTCTTTGTGGTTCATCAAGACTCATGGCAGGGTGAACCACACGCAGAAACACACATTGTAGAGGGTCTACAGTAGACTTTACAATCCTGTTAGCTACCTTGAGTTAATTAGCAATTGCCACAGACTTCCTGTGTGACCCTGGTCAAATAATTTAACCTCTCCGTGCCTCAATTCCCCATCTGTAAAATGGGGATAATAGCATTGCCCAACTTACAGAGCAGTTGTGAGGATAAATACATTAAAGACTGTGAGACATTTAGAATGTATGGTGATGGGGCAAAAAAAACCCTGCAAAACGGATGGAATTAGATCAAGTTACAGGACAAACACGCTAGTACAGATATAGTCTTATATTAGTACCACCAGCTCCAATGATTGTCAATATTTAATGTGTCAGTTTGTTTCAGCACCAACCTTTTGCCTTTGTCTTGCTATCTGTAGGTCTTATATTCCAAGACCTTCACAAGTTGTAATAATATATTGTTTGTATTCCAGTAGAGCCTAAGGGCCCCAGCCAAGGATCATGGCCTTGTTGTGCTAGGCACTATAGAGAAAGAAGTATACAGACAGTCCTTGTCTCAGACAGCTTACTATCTAAGTTTATGCAGTGTTGTTGTAGCCATGTCAGTTCCAGGATATTAGAGAGGCAAGGTGGGTGAGGTAATATCTTTTATTGGACCAACTTCTATTCATGAGAGTATCTTTTCTAGACCCGAATAAGAGCTCTGTGTGAGCTCAAAAACTTGTGCCTCTTCCCAACACAAGTTGGTCCAATAAAAGCTATAACCTCACCCACCTTGTCTCTTTACATTTCTGATAGGATTCAAAAAGTGGACAAAAACAGACCAATGGGAAGGATGAGATAACAGCAGAATGAACATGGTGTATATCATCGGTAGTCTCAGCTTAATTTTTTTTTTCCCCTAGAGCACATTGCTTGCCTACAATCTGCTACCTAGGGGATACCTAGTAGTCATTGCCCTAATGCTGAATTTACTCTAAATGAGATTTTTTTGGAGCTCTAAGACTAGGATTCCTTTGTCTGAGGGTATGCCTTTCTGCTATTTAAGTGGTCCCTTGCTCACTCCATTCAAATATCTTCTAAGTCTAAGAAGTGTAAAGGGTGTGGACCTTTTGTCATTGTCTTTGTGTCCATTTAGTCCCCATAAATCCAAGACATTCCTTTAGAAATCAACGATCCTACTACTTTTCCAGGCAACTGTATCTATTTAACAAGCAACATCACTCTCCTAATCATGCAACACTGGTATTTAGAACAGAGGCTGTGACTTGTTTCCCTGGGTGATTCAAATATCCTTGATATGGATAGAATCAGCTCAAACCTCATACCCCGTTGAAGTAGCAATAATTTTATTTATAAAGCACCTTTTATATTTCCAAGCTGCTCAGGCTGAATAACAATAATTAAGACATCATAAAACACAAACTATCAAGAGCCAAATAAACCAGATTCACTAGTGAAGGTGGGAGATGAAGAGAGTCCTATACCTGGGCCAAGCATAATGCAAACTGAACCCATCTCTCAAAGAGAAGTGTTTTGAAACAACATATAGAAGTGGAGAAGAATGAGCTGAGGTACATGCTCTGGAGCTGGATCCTCAGGCTCTGGGTCACCACAAAGCTCCATCAAGTCATCCTATTGCACAACAAAAGGGAACACAGCTCTGTTGAACCCAGGAAGCCTACAGATTTATTATTTAGCCTATGAATCCATGTCTCGTTGCAACCCTCTACTGACAGGTCAACTGCCAGACAATTTAGCAGCTTCTTGCCCTTTTGAGAAGGTTATCGTTGCAGTATCTCACGTCAAGATTCAACCTACAATGAATAATTACTCTGCCATGTATGATTTTATTTTGTTAAATAAAAAAACCCGTAATATTCATTATGTACATGTTACAGAGACAAAAGGTGGTCAAGGACAGAGTTTAAAATTAATTTATGGATGAAATAGCCGTTGTCTCTGATCTAATGACATTTTAACTTTCAAAATATGTGAAAGAGCCAAACATCTCATTTTAAGACAAGGAAACTCCTGAGTCCCTGGAAAGCTTTTACTACATTTCTAGAAATTACCTGATGGCCATATTGTGGGCTGCTGTTCCCAAAGCTCTTCTACCCAGAATACACAGGGCAAAGGAAAGAGTTACTAAAGGAGAATCCTCATCACTATCCAGATGCTGCAAAGGTTTAAGGACAGTGTGTTAGTTCTACATGCAACCTTATAAAAAAGTGTTACGACAATCCCATAATTAAAATAGATCCACGCATGACTAAATTCATAAGACTTATGCTGTCATGTAACTATACTCAAACAAAGCACTCTGCTGTGCAATTAAACAGAATAGGAAGGATGATCATCATGACTAAGGGTCTGCTGTTAAACAAATGAAAGCTCATTTAGCGTAATGGCTGGAAACAAGAAGTTTTAATATGAGTTGGCTGGATCCCAGGGTTTGTGCTTTAGTGATCAGAGTCTTGGAAAGAGGTTGATGAGCATCATTGAGGAGTGAATACATCCGTTTCCACATGGGAAGCAGGATGTGTCTGAAATCCATACTGTGTTCAGATCTTAGAAGCACAATCTGTCTCTGAGACGATCTGCAAGATTGGGCCTTTAGTGACTGACATCATCAGTTATATCAATGATGACAATGACATCACATTTCGACAAGTGGTCAAACCATTTCCTTTACATTCACCACCTCAGCAGGCCCTTTTCTACAACTCTTCCAAAAAGCTTGATGTCACACAGAAGGGAAATTATATACCAGGAGTTTAAATTTTGCTCTGCTTCAGCTCATACATTGATGAATTCTTCTTGTTGCCCTTACTTTGTTCCTGAAACTGATCAAACATTTTGCAATTCCCTCTATAAAGTACACTGATCTTCAGAGCTGTGCAATGCAGTGCAGCTCTATTTTATACAGCATCTTCCACACAAACAGTTTCACAACATGTTTCACAGTATTAAAAAATACAAGAGAGATGCAAATTGCAGAGAACAGTTGTGTAGAGACATTTGGTAGGGTTTCCAAGGCCACCAAGAGGATTTGGATGCCCAAGTCCCATCAACTTCAATGGAAACTGCATTATAAATCAATAAATTTTGAAAATCTCAACAACTGTATGGAGAAAATAATTAAAGCACTTAACAATAAGGGAGGGAGAAACAAGTTAAGATGGAGAGCAGAAATATTCCAAGATTTAAATATTTAAAGAGAGGTGGAGTATTGATGAAGCAGAAAAATCTAGGAAAGTTGTCTCAGATGTCAAGAAATAGAGGAGAATGTCCTTGCATTACAAATGGGAGAGGAGGCAGGGTCAAAGGGCCCAACCCTGAGAAGGACTGAGCATCTCTCTTGGGAGGTGATGAATGTCCCTTCAACTCAACAGCTTAGCACCTCCCAACAGATGCTCAGCACTTGGCAGTGTAAGTGCTAAATGAGAGCAGAAAGCAGACAGAAGAATAGAGAAAGAAATAAGTTCTGTGAGAGAGAGTACAGAAAGTCCAGGGAGAGATTTAAAAATAATAGTCAAGGTGAAAGCAGAAGCAGATGAAGGCACAGGGGAGAAATTCAATGGAACTGGAATCAAAGTAGTATCTAGATGGGAAATAGTGTGGAAGCAGTGATAGGTAGGTTTACAGACATGACAGATGGGAGGAGGAGTATTAAGAGTCAAGGAAGAGCTAAACTTGTGGACAGTGGCAGCAATGGAACGTGCAAATCAACAAAACCAAGTGCACAAATAATATGATGCGATGGGTGAAAAAACTGTGTTGGTGATTTATTTGTGCTGTCATCAATAATCTGAGTATACTCAATAAAATGTGCATGTCTCTGACTCTATTTTACTCTTTGTGCTGTCAACAGAATCCCACTGAAATATAATGATGCATTTTAGTTGGGATTGGCTGAACATCCATTATCTGAGGGCTCAGAATGTAAGAACAGGTTTCAGAGTAGCAGCCGTGTTAGTCTGTATTCGCAAAAAAGAAAAGGAGTACTTGTGGCACCTTAGAGACTAACAAATTTATTTGAGCATCAGCTTTCGTGAGCTACAGCTCACTTCATCGGATGCAGTCGGTGGAAAATACAGTGGGGAGATTTATATAAATCAAATGCATCCGATGAAGTGAGCTGCAGCTCATGAAAGCTTATGCTCAAATAAATTTGTTAGTCTCTAAGGTGCCACAAGTACGCCTTTTCTTTTTTGCGAATGTAAGAACAGGTAACTGTAAGCTCCCACTTTGCTTTCTAGAGTTGAATGGTAATTTTCCACAGTTTTGCAATAACGTGTCAGATTTGTACGAGGACTTCTCAGATTTGACCTGTGCTCTTGGATAAATGGAATACTTCTTTAGCAGTTGAAGGTTTTACCCATGTGTCACTGGAATGGTATTTTTTCTAAATTTGCAATCATATTTTGCATTGGGCCTAAAGAATTGAAATGATGATAATTTGGGCATTCTGACCCTATCTCTGGTATTCCTTCAGTGGGACTCTCCCTAACGAAAAGCAATAATATTTTCTGAAAAGGTGTAAATGCAGGATTACTGCAGAGAACAAAACTAATGATGGTGGGGGAAGCGTATTCAAAGAAAACTGTTCAAAATTCAAAGATTCCCTTTGGAATGTCTTTCACTCATATTTTCATTATAATATTCTCTACAAACATTTTTCTATTGTACAAAAACATACATTTTCCCACAGTGTTATGCTGTACAGTTTAGACTTGTATTATTCTTGAGTCAACAGAAGAGTAACTTACCTCCCTTCTTTTTCCAGCACAGTACTGAATCCAGTCAAGATAAACACTGCAGAAGCTAGCTCTCGTTATTCCTTGAAGACATGGAACATAGTCCTCATCAATGTTAATGTTGAACATTGCAAGGTCACGTTCAATGTAATGCCATTTGGCATAAGGCTGTAGTGTCTTCTGGATTGATTCATCTTTTATCCAGTGTGAGATTTTGGGTGAATTTGCTGTAAAGTATATTATACTCTGTTGACAAAATGCAAAGTGGTTAGTCATTGTACCTGTGTTTAAACCAGAAACAGCTAATTTACAACACAGAAGAGAACAAATCAGAATAAGATGATGACACTGACTATCCATAATCTTATGTAATATTCCTGCTACTTGCCATCATTGACTCATAGGAGTATTTATTTTGTGTGATTGTAATAATTTATGTCTAAATGAGAAAGAAGTCAGCTAAATACTAACAGAATTTAAATGAATGAAACTTAAAAAGAATATTAATCACAAGCATCATACTCTGAATAATGTAGATAGTGTCAAGGGGAAGTTATTGGAAAATGTGGCCATGTCTATAGTGTATACCATAAAGGATGATGATGATAAAAGTTTATACATATTTTTCAAAAACAGTATGCCGTTTTATATGATCATAAATGTTTGCATTTTCCCAAGTGAACTTTCAGATTTCTGAGGGTGCAGTTTCACCATTTCTTCAACAAGAACACATCCATCAATTTAACTATTAAATAAGAACTTGCAAAAGTGTAGAATATAGCTCTGAAAAACCCTCTTTTAATTGCTGTCTTCCCTCTGCAATAATAATTTTATTTTTGCTGCCTATTGGTTAGTATAATAAGAAGAAAAATGGGATCTCTTTAATACTTATGCTTAACACAAGAGCTGACTGGAGGACTATTCCATTTCATGGCAAATTCAGAGGTTTCAAAATTTGTTTTTGTTTCACAGTGGAACAAAGGATGAAGTTTTCTAAGAAATCTGGTGCAATGTAAATGGCACTTCAACTTTGACAAACCAAGAGTTAAATCAAAGCAAAATATTGAACAGATTCTAACACCTGCCAAATGATAGGCTGTGAACACCACAGAACCTGAAGCCTACTGGAAACACAACCACTCACATACCTCACTACTGCATATCTTTTAGTCCTGCTACATGCTAGCTCCCCTGTGAACACCCATAGGTTGGATGCTCTAAACTATCTAATTACCTTTCTGTTAAACTCTGTCTCCTCTGACTTCTTCTGATGACTTCATAGATTCATAGATACTAAGGTCAGAAGGGACCATTCTGATCATCTAGTCCGACCTCCTGCACAGCGCAAGCCACAGAATCTCACCCACCCACTCCTATGAAAAACCTCACCTATGTCTGAGTTATTGAAGTCCTTAAATCATGGTTTAAAGACTTAAAGGAGCAGAGAAGCCTCCCTCAAGTCACCCATGCCCCATGCTACAGAGGAAGGCGAAAAACCTCCAGGGCCTCTCCAATCTGCCCTGGAGCAAAATTCCTTCCCGACCCCAAATATGGCAATCAGCTAAACCCTAAGCATATGGGCATGATTCACCAGCCAGATACTACAGAAAATTCTTTCCTGGGTAACTCAGATCCCATCCATCTAATATCCCATCTCAGGGGATTAGTCCTATTTACCTATTTACTCATATTATCAACTCCTTAAATTCTTCTAAAAAACAACAACGAGAAGTCCTTGTGACACATTAGAGACCAACAAATTTATTTGGAAATAAGCTTTCGTGGTCTACAGCCCACTTCATCAGATGCATGGAGTGGAAAATACAGTAGCAGGTATATACATAGTACATGAAAAGATGGGAGTTGCCTTACCAAGTGCGGGGTCAGTGCTAATGGGACAATTCAATTAACAGCAGAATACCAAGGGAGGAAAAATCACTTTTGTAGTGGTAATGAGGATGGCCCATTTCAAACAGTTGACAAGAAGGTGTAAGTAACAGTAGGGGGAAATTAATTTTTGTAATGACCCATCCACTCCCAGTCTTTATTCAGGCCTAATTTGATGGTGTCCAGTTTGCAAATTAATTGCAGTTCTGCAGTTTCTCGTTGGAGTCTGTTTTTGAAGTATTTTTGTTGAAGAATTGCCACTTTTAAGTCTGTTATTGAGTGACCAGGGAGATTGGAATGTTCTCCTACTGGTTTTTGAATGTTATAATTCCTGATGTCAGATTTGTGTCCATTTATTCTTTCGCGTAGAGACTGTCCGGTTTGGCCAATGTACATGGCAGAGGGGCATTGCAGGCACATGTCATCATATATCACATTGGTAGGTGTGCAGGTAAACGAGCCCTTGATGGTGTGGCTGATGGGATTAGGTCCTATGATGGTGTCCCTTGAATCGATATGTGGGCAGAGTTGGCAACAGGCTTTGTGGCAAGGATAGGTTCCTGGGATAGTGTTTTTGTTGTGTGGTGTGTGGTTGCTGGTGAGTATTTGCTTCAGGTTTGGGGGCTGTCTGTAAGCGAGAACTGGCCTGTCTCCCTAGGTCTGTGAGAGTGAGGAATTGTCCTTCAGGATAGGTTGTAGATCCTTGATGATGCGCTGCAGAGGTTTTAGTTGGGGGCTGTAGGTGATGGCTAGTGGCTGTTACTTTCTTTATTGGGCCTGTTTTGTAGTAGGTGACTTCTGGGTACCAGACAGAGTTGGCATCCGGGTTTGTTGCTCATGTACATTGGCCAAACTGGACAGTCTGTACCCAAAAGAATACTACGAATACGCAGTATTCTTTTGTGTAGAGACTGTCCAGTTTGGCCAATATATATACATACACACTTGCTACTGTATTTTCCACTCCATGCATCTGATGAAGTGGGTTCTAGCCCACGAAAGCTTAAGCCAAAATAAATTTGTTAGTCTTTAAGGTGCCACAAGGACTCCTCGTTGTTTTCGCTGATACAGACTAACACGGCTACCACTCTTAAATTCTTCTATAGTTTAGAGAGCTAAAGAAAAAAATTTAACTTGCCAAATACAGCTGTTCAGTACTTTAAAACTAATGAACCAATTTGAGTCTAACTAGGCTTGTTTTACAGATTTCATTGACCCTTAAAAGTTAAGCCAAGCATGAAGATTCTAATGTACTGAGAGTTGCACACAAGTTTAAGTTAAGGTATGGTTTTAAACTGATATAGTTAAACTGGTGTAAATGGCTATGCAGACATTCTTATTTCAATTTAAACAAGGCATATTTCAGTTTAGCTTAAATCAATTAGGAACAGGTTTAAACTAACCATTTTTAACTTGAAATATGAGTGTTTGCTTAGTTAAATCAGTGCAAGATTATATGTGGACAAGGCCTTACTGTGTATAAAATTGTTTAAGAAATTCCCATTTGTGTTTTGTATAACAGTCAAAATAAATGAACAAAGTGATTCAGTAGTCTTGATTCTTATTGTATTGTTCGTTTACCTAACAAATCACACTCTTTGCTAATTTACAATGAGTCTCCCAATCAGTGCAAATTAGCAAAGTTCTGCTGTAAACCCTGCTATTTAAAATGTAATACTTCTTATAGATAAACTTCATTCTCTATCTTTTGAAGACTGCAAATTTCCTACCTAGGAATAGTAGGTAGAACTCACTTCACTTATACTGTACCTTTATGTAATATCCGATGAGTATTCTTCGCAGATCAAACACTTGCAGCATTGTGGCAGCATTGTTATCAATGATGCTATATCCTTCCAGTATATATTGGGTTCGTGTTATTTCCCATGTCAGCCATCGGAGGTTAAAGGCTGCGTTGCATGATAGCAAGTGAGGCAAGTGACCTGGCTGACAGCAGCAGCAGCCTTCATTGTCTTCATCTCCTTCTGTTATAGCTTCCACTTCTCTCTGCTGGCAATATGTTCCTTGAGAGTTAGAAAGGATAATACTATGGCAGTTACGGGAGGAAGAAACAAAAACCCTGTTCAAAGCTAAAAGTGTAACCATATACTTCAAGCACTTAAAGGCAAATAAACAAGAGCTACACTAATGAATTAAATGTGAAAATTGATCTGTGTAAAGCAGAGAATAATGAGGGATACATCATTTATTTACTACTTCAATCCAAAAGGCTCAATCTTGTGGTCTGGGTGTCCTGGCATGATTACACAGAATCACATATTGGACTACACAATCTCCCCTAATAAAAACTCACCAGAAAACAGCCATAAAGACGTAGAATGAATTGCCAACTTGAATACATCTAATTTATCTAACTATTCACATCCTCAACTTGGCAGGGGGTTAGACTTACACCAGGCATGTTAACAACCCCTCTCAGTCCTCAACCTACTTCCCCCAAAATGCACAAAAGACAAACACAGATTTTGCAGTATGTCACAAGTAGAGGTTCATGAATAATTCATTTTGTTGAGTCAACCAGCAAAGTGAATCCACATCTCCCATCTCTCAGGTGAGTGTCTTAATCACCAAGCGAGAGTCATTCCCACTTTCTCCCCCTTTGGCCCAATAAATATTTAGGAATTAATAAAAAGAACCATCCATCCCACAATAACCTGTAGCCTGGCGATTTTGATGCTCACTTGGGAGGGAGGAGATCTGAGTTCAAGTTTCTGCTCCCGAGTGCGGGTTCAAACCTGAGTCTCCCACATCCTATGCAAGTGTTCTAAGCACTGGACTAAAGGCTACAAAGGAACAGACAGAAGTAGGTGCTGGCTTGGAAAACTTTTCAATGGCCAAAACTAGCAGGTCAAATTCTCCAATAGTTTCAGTCAGCTGAAGCTGCATTTTTTGGTAAATAAACTAGAGGAGACTAACCAAACTGGGTTCTGGCATGTCAGCTGGGTGGTAGATTCCAGAGAGACTGCCCACCTAGCAGCTCCCTCTCAATTAATTCAAAGCAGCTTCAGCTTAACTGCCTCCATTAATAGCTACTGTGAGAGCAGACCATGAGGAGCGAAGTAGGCTATTACCTATGGTCTTTAAATAAAGATTGGATATAATTTTTAGAAAAATATGCTCTAGCTCATCCAGAAGTAATGGGCTTGATGCAGGAAACACTTGATGACTTTCTAAGTCTCATTTTATAAAGGAGGTCAGAGTAGATTATCATAACAGTTCCCTCCAGTCTTAAAATCCATTCATCTTGTCCCAAACAAGTTACAGCACTAAAAATCAAGTTACAGCACTAAAAATCAAAACATTGAACAGCACCAGGAAACCCACAGGTAACCAATGCAGCTCACAGAACATCTGTGCTATGTACTATTGATGCATGGCTTGGTTTAGTGAGCACATTTACCCATGTTATGGACCATTAAAAAACCCATGTGACCACATAAATCCAACATAAACCCTATTCTGAGGCTGTAAGTCAGCTTTAAGTGGTGTATAAATCTTGAATGGATCCTTTGCAAATGGTGAATTTCACTCAGTAAGAGAGTGGTTGAATTCAGCTTTCAACTGATCGTAATAGTAGAGAAATTTGCTGGAGATGTCATTCATCAGAGAGAAGACTACTCAGTTAAATTTTACCTGGCCAAACAGGACACTGGCAGCACAACACTTTGGATATGAAGCAAAGGTGACCATGGTTATAAGCACTTTCTTGTTTGCTGTTTACGATTTCTATTACAAGATCATCATCATTTTCTTTAGCTTAATGTGACGGGGCAAGGCCAGATGGCTATAGAAAAGTAGTCCTTTTGGGGTCCGGGAAGTGGGCGGGCAAAGCCCGCCCACTGCTAAAGGATTCCCCCCAGCCTAGAAGGGGGATCCACAGGACCTAGATTCCAAATAATTCCGGGGGACAACTAATGAAATAACAGGGACAGGAGTGTGGTCAAAGGGTCAAACGAAGGGAGCTGGATGGGGACACTGAGCAGAGAACCCCGGACAGCGCCCACTGCTCCTCAAAGGCATCAAGGGAGTCAAAGGACACCGCCCAGAGGAACTCTGCCCGGATGTGTGAACGGACCGAGGATTGGAAATAGGCCCCACAGTCACAGGAGACTCCATCGGCCAACCTCCTCACTCTGGTTTTATAGATGGCCATTTTAGCTAGGGCCAGGAGGAGGTTGACCAGGAGATCCCGTGACTTTGTAGGGCCACGGATAGGAAGTGCATAAATAAGAAGGTGAGGGGAGAAGTGCAACCAAAAACGTAATAAAATATTGGTGAGGAGCCGGAATAGGGGCTGCAGCCTGGCACACTCCAAGTATATATGTGCCAGGGTATCCCTCACGCCGCAAAAGGGGCAGGTGTCTGGGATTGAGGTGAACCGCGCCAAGAACACGCCCGTGCTCACGGCTCTGTGGAGGAGCCGCCAACTGACATCCCCCGCGGGCCTTGGAACTAAGGTGGAATATAGGCTGGCCCACCGGGGCTCCTCACCCTCCAGAGGTGGCGGGAGGTCACGCCATTTTTATCGGGGCGGGACACGAGGGTGAGGGCGTGAAGGGTGTGGAGCACGAGCGTGTATAGATGTTTTCTTGGCGCGGTTTGAAAGCAGTTATAGAAAAGTAGTGGGAGATAGATATATTAGCTCCAGGCTAAACAAATTCCTGGTACCAGGTTAAGTGAAATGGAAGCTGCTCCAGGTCAATTAAGACACCTGGGGCCAATTAAGAACCTTCCAGAAGGCAGGGGGAAGGCTATGTTGATTGGGACACCTGAAGGCTATGTTGATTGGGACACCTGAAGCCAAGTTGGCTGAAACTAGTTAAAAGCCTCCCAGTCAGTCAGGTGGGTGTGCATGTCAGGAGCTGTGGGAGGAAGTTGCGTGGTTGGAGAGGCTGAGTAGTACACACCATATCAGGCACAAGGAAGGAGGCCCTGAGGTAAGGGTGAAGTGGAGCTTGAGGAAGTGAGGGCTGCTGTGGGGGAAGTAGCACAGGGAATTGTACATGTCATGTTTCTAAAAGGTCAGCTACCATAGCTGATACTATTAGAGTCCCTGGGCTGGAGCCCGGAGTAAAGGGTAGGCCTTGGCTTCCCCCCCCACACCTTTGCCCCCTGTTTAATCACTGAGACTGGGAGACAACAGAGACTGTGCAAGGAAGGATAACTTCTCCTCACCTCCCTCACTGGCTTATGATGAAAATGGCTCAGTAGACTGTGACCCTTGTCTCTAGAAAAAGAAGGATTACGTGGAGGGTCACAGTGAGCCTCGGAGGCTAGCGAAATCTGCCAGGAAACACGGGACCCATGGAGGCAAGGACAGAGCTTTGTCACATTAATCACTAGCTGATTTACTTTTGCATCTCCATCATCATTTAGCTTTAATTTTGATGGGCAGAGCAACATCGACTGTTGCTCTTCATATGCCAGCAAGTATACCCCAGATGATGCACAATGTTTCTATATTTAAAAAACAGAACAAAAACTCACTAGTTTAAAAAAGACTTCGGGCTTTTTCTTATGGTTAGCATTGGTTAAAAGTGATTTCTATAGTTCCTAATGAGAATGTGATTGCTTTAGATCATATAAACAAAAAGTAGAACCACCACACAATACCCAAGTAGGTGAAATCCCCCTTGAGGATTTATTATGGGCCAACTTCCCTTCTCTTCTATACATATGAACACACTGAAGTCAATTTTGTTGCACCCATGTAACAGAGAAGAATTTGGCTATATCAGTGTTTAATAATTAGCATTGTTATTTAGATGGAGGTAACACTAAGAGTGTGCTCAGTGCTTTCTAAACACACATGATAATATAGGGTGAAATCCTGGCCCCAATGAAGCTAATAGCAAAACATTTCAAAATATATTGCTATTTAAATGTATTTAAGTTCTCCTCCATATACATCCCAAGATCTAATAATCCAATTAGCAAAAGTATCTAGAAAATAAGGTGGTAGAGAGGGGAGACTGAATGGTTTTTTAAGAGAAATAATAAGATTAGCAAATGTTTGTCTTTTTTTGCAGCACTGAAAATTTTTAAAAAATGGATATTTTTTAAGTTTTCCAATTAGTTTTCTTTAAATGAAAGCTACTAATGTATGCAACCCGAGGGTATTCTAGAGTAGTTCACACACAAATAAGCGGTTGTACATTGGTCAAACTGGACAGTCTCTACGTAAAAGAATAAACGGACACAAATCAGACTTCAAGAATTATAACATTCAAAAACCAGTCGGAGAACACTTCAATCTCTTTGGTCACTCTATTACAGACCTAAAAGTTGCAATTCTTCAACAAAAAAGCTTCAAAAACAGACTCCAACGAGAAACTGCTGAATTGGAATTAATTTGCAAACTGGATACAATTAATTTAGGCTTGAATAGAGACTGGGAATGGATGAGTCATTACACAAAGTAAAACTATTTCCCCATGTTTATTCCCCCTCCCCCCACCGTTCCTCAGACGTTCTTGTTAACTGCTGCAAATGGCCCACCTTAACTATCACTACAAAAGGTTTTCCCCACCCCCTCCATCCCCCGCTCTCCTGCTGGTAATAGCTCACCTTAAGTGATCACTCTCGTTACAGTGTGTATAGTAACTGTTTCATGTTCTCTATGTATATAAATCTCCCCACTGTATTTTCCACTGAATGCATCCGATGAAGTGAGCTGTAGCTCATGAAAGCTTATGCTCAAATAAATTTGTTAGTCTCTAAGGTGCCACAAGTACTCCTTTTCTCTTTACACAAATAAGCATCACTGTTTGGACAATTTAAATACTACAGGTAAATACAATAAAACAGATTAATATATCCCCTCAGATAGCCCTAAAATAAACATCTCTCTTTTCCAGTCTACTACAAAGTATAAACCATGACCTATCAGTGTGACATTTACAGGACAGATACAAAGAGAGCTGCTTCTACTTTACATTTCACAGATTTCTACATGAATTAAGGTTTAACTTTCAACCATAAAAAAGGCAGCAACTGCTCTTGGTCAATGGATCTTTTTCTTAAATAAAGTCAAAAGACATTGTACTCAAAGTAAACTGGGCAAAGAAATATTCCTATGCACATGGCTTATATATTCTGGATGCTAAATAAAAATACAATATCTTGCATAGAATATTAAACTGGAATTAACAAAACATAAATCTCCATCCTAGACCCTAATGTAAACAATACTACATAAAACTGATATTATGCTATTGTTGATGTAAAATGAAAGCAAAATAAACAGCCCTAAATTTGGCTGAGTTGATTTGTATCAAGAAGAGTCGTAGTGTTTTTTTCATACTTTGATGCAAGCAGCACATACATGGCAATCCTCACCATTAATTAAACCAATATACAACATAATGACTGTGCTGTCATGGAGCAGGAGGTGCTCCAAAAGGCAGGAATTATAACCAAAAAGGTAGTACCCATATTTTGTGAATTAAGAGCCAATCTGACAACTTGCCAGGAGCCCAAAGACTGGTGCTAAAGTGCATATAATAAGGCAGATTGTGGACACCACCATCTTTAAACTATCTGTGAAGTTCAACCTATGAAAACTATAGATCCCAGCATGCAGCATCCCTTCACAGATGGAGGCAAACACAGGCCATGTTGCAGAAAACTATGTGCTGAACTCTGGCTATCCCGACTGATAGAGATACTCACTTTTGGTAGCATTTGGACTTTGAAAGGAAAAGACATTCTAAATGTGAAAACATTTTCTTACAAAGAGTCAGGGAGCAAATCAAGCAGTCCAGTTGGTTATTTTGCAAATTTAGCCTGAGAAACAAATAGGAAGTCCTTTTGAACAGGAAGTCCCATCTGAAATTAGTGCCAATTTCTAAATGACAAATCACAGTATTTACATTTGCTTTCAGCAGGTTTCAGATTTATCATCTTGAAGGGGGCACTGACTTTCAGATGACAGGCCAGAGTGTTTTATGTATGGGTAACAAGATTTATTTACTAAGGAGCAAATCTTGTCCTTCCTCCAAAGAGGGGTCCTGACCTAGCAGAATCAGTCAATACTGATTGCCAAGCATTCAAAAATCTGAGCCAAGAATTATTTATAAAACTAAAGAGCAATGGAGCAGAAAGTGCGTTAATTTATGCAATAATTAAGAGTACCACTATTAAATATTAAAATACCGGAGAATATTTTTACTACTAATTAGTGATTTTAAAATCCAAGGGAAAAAATCTTTTACATTTTATAAAGAAAATAAGTTCTATTACTTCTCACACTACATTAATCATTTGCTGCGACACTTGCTAGTATGGATGAGACAGATTCATTTACAAGATATCCACACTGGATGATTGCCAAAAATCTCCTGTTAATATAAAAATGCGAGTCAGCTCAGTGAAGCAAGGTCAATCTTTGAGCCCAGGAGAAAACCAGTGTAAGAACTGGACCTCTCTCTTTTCCTGACACATCAGGATTTAAAAACTCACTTGCACTCTGCCAGAATTACCTGACCTAAATGAAAGTCAGGAAATTGAAACTCATGACTCTTATCTGACTCAATAGGATATACAAACTGACCCCATTTAATGACCATCTATCCAGCAAAAAGCATTTCACTGTTGCAAAAATAATGGATGAAATAAAAATATACTTTTGATTTTCAACTTGCAAACATGCTGAGTAGAGGGGAAAACCTTTTTAATTTTTGCAGGGAAATACATCAAATACATTAACACTATAATATATAGTACTTCTACAGGACTTTTCATTTCCAGACTAAATACTTAAACCTCACAACATCAAACTGTCACAGATCAGGGCAACTGCACCTGTACTCTCCTTCCTTGGTCCCTCAAGGTACCCACTCTAGGGTCCTGGTTTTCGGCCATCACCTCTCTTGGGCAGAGATCCATGTTTCTCTCTCCCTTCTGAAAGGGGTTTATCCAGTCCATAGAGTCCTGCCTACATGGTGATATCCCCAGCAAGCCACAGCACCCAAAATACTAGCATCTTTGCTTTGTTTTCTCTCCAAAAGTTATGAACAGCATAATTGTCCAGTTATAAGCAAGCACATTTATGCTTAAGATGACAGCATTAGAGAGAAAACATTAAAAACAATAGAAGAACCTACATGCATGCTAAAAACCTTACCAGAGATCACCAAGCGCTCCAGCCTTGGGCTCTGGTAGGTGTCAGTCCTTCAAAACCCATATCTGGGGTTTTCCCCATAGTTAAAAGTTCATAACTGTCTCAGATTCAGAACCAGAACAACCATGAATAGTTTGGTCTTTCCTTTATACAGCTTGGGCCTTTGATCTTGGCCTTATGTAACAGCTGATCAGCAGGCAATGGCCCCCTTCTCAGGCTTCGAAAGGCTGGGGGGGAGGGAGTTGCATAACTAGAGGTGGGGATTTTGCATTCACCTAGATATTCCCCAGGAAAATCACTTAACACTTTTTGTTCCAAAAGTCCATTTGTGTCTGGCACGTTGTTCAATGTAGTCCTTTGAACCCTCAAATCTCACATCTGCCCCCTTGAGAGGTCACATACAATCTCGGCCCACAATAATACATATACCATTAATTTAATACAATGAACCCGAAGATACTTAAACTTAATTCAATAAGGTCTTCCAATGTTATGGCAGGAAATTGCCACACCTGTCTCACCAAATGAGGGAGATTAATATTATTAAACCTACTGAAATGAGTGCGAAACTCTGCATAGTAAGATGCCATACAGTAACCAGACTCAGATAGCCATTAAGGATATTGTATGGACTGGAGCACTCCCTGGTGTGTGGCAAATGGAGCTTTGAGGTTCCTTTGTGTTGCAGAACAGCTGCAAGCAACACATCCAGGCTCACCTTTCTAGGCCATGTGGTCTTGGTACGCAGTCTTGGACTAGGGGTTTCTTAGGTTGGGAAGGAGTAGAGATGGTTTATGAAGCAGTGGGACTGGAGTGAGGTCCTGGTGAGAAAGGGAGGCCTAACACATCTGCTTATAGGGACAGGGCAGAGGTGCTTTACATGAGGTTTCTGCGGGAAGGGAGTTGTCTATGCGCCATTTGATACCACCCCAGCATATATTGTGTAAATAAAGAAATTACGCTAAGAAAATACCTAACTCCACATCACTGCTTTCCGCTACTCCACATGAGAAACTTGCCTGCAAGGCCCCAAAACTCTGCTACTGCTTAGCAAACGGACAACACTACTTTACAGGTGAGGAAACAGAGGTACAAATGGAAGCCAAAGAAAGGCAGGTTGTTTACAATTGTCAGAGTTACTGAGCAAACTGCACCACTGACCCCTCCTCGTCTTGTCAAGTGCATGCCCCTCTCAGGTCTCAAGTCCGAATTCATTACCTCTCACAGGATGGAATCACTCGATTCTCCCACTCTCAGTCTGGGCCCTGGGCTGCAGTCCCCTGGTAAAAAGAAAAGGAGTACTTGTGGCACCTTAGAGACTAACAAATTTATTTGAGCATAAGCTTTCGTGAGCTACAGCTTACTTCATCGGATGCATTCAGTGGAAACTACAGTGGGGAGATTTATATACATAGAGAACATGAAACAATGGGTGTTACCATACACACTGTAATGAGAGTGATCACTTAAGGTGAGCTATTACCAGCAGGAGAGCGGCCGGGGGGAAGGGGGACTTTTGTAGTGATAATCAAGGTGGGCCATTTGTAGCAGTTGACAAGAATGTCTGAGGAACAGTGGGGGGTGATAAACATGGGGAAATAGTTTTACTTTGTGTAATGAAAATGTCAAAGAAAACTTCAAAAACAAACTCCAAGGAGAGACTGCTGAATTGGAATTAATTTGCAAACTGGATACAATTAACTTTAGGCTTGAATAGAGATTGGGAGTGGATGGGTCATTACACAAAGTAAAACTATTTTCCCATGTTTATCCCCCCCCGCCTCTCCCCACCGTTCCTCAGACGTTCTTGTCAACTGCTGCAAATGGCCCACTTTATTATCACTACAAAAGGTCCCCCCCCTGGCTCTCTTGCTGGTAAGAGCTCACCTTAAGTGATCACTCTGGTTACAGTGTGTATGGTAACACCCATTGTTTCATGTTCTCTATGTATATAAATCTCCCCACTGTATTTTCTACTGAATGCATCCGATGAAGTGAGCTGTAGCTCATGAAAGCTTATGCTCAAATAAATTGGTTAGTCTCTAAGATGCCACAAGTACTCCTTTTCTTTTTGCGAATACAGACTAACACGACTGCTACTCAGTGCCCTGGTACTAACCCTTCTTACCTCAGCATGTCTGACAGGCTCAGACCCTGCTGTCCTGTTCCCTCCAGGAGCAATGACAGTGGTATCCAGTGAACAGACAGCCTCCTTAAAGCAAAGTGTTATTTATAGGCCTGTCAAATGATTTTTTTAAAAAATCACAACTAATTGCAAAATGAAAAGAAATAGTTGTAATTAATCAGTTTAAATCACACTGCTAAACAATAACAGAATACCAATTTAAATTTATTATAAATACTTTGGATGTTTTTCTACATTTTCAAATATATTGATCTCAGTTGCAACACAGAATACAAAGTGTACAGTGCTCAGTTTATATTATTATTTTTATTACAAATATTTGTACTGTAAACTAAATAAAAGAAATAGTATTTTTCAAATTACCTCATACAAGTACGGTAGTGCAATCTCTTTATTGTGAATGTGCAACTTACGAACATAGAATTATTTTTTTTTACATAACTGCACTCAAAATCAAAACAATGTAAAACTTTAGAGCTTACAAGTCAAAACATGAAGGAGGCATACGAATGTTTAGCATATCTGGCATGTAAATACCTTGCAAAGCCAGCTACAACAGTGCGAGGAGAATGCCTGTTCTTACTGTTAGGTGACACTGTCAATGAGAAGCGGGCAGCATTGTCTCTTGCAAATGTGAAGAAACTTGTTTGTCTTAGTGACTGGCTGAACAAGGAGTAGGACTAAGAGGACTTATATCAGGTGAATTGAAAAATACTATTTCTTTTGTTTATCTTTTTTACAGTGCAAATATTCGTAATAAAAAATAATAATATAAAGTGAGCACTGTACACTTTGTATTCTGTGTTGCAACTGAAATCAATATATTTGAAAATGTAGAAAAAAACCCAAAATATTTATAATATTTTTAAACTGATATTCTATTATTGTTTAGCAGCAACATTAAAACTGCGATTAATCATGACTATTTTTTTTAATCTTGTTCATTTGTTTTGCGTTAATCACATGGATTAACTGTGAGTAAATGACAGCCCTAATTATTTACTGGGGTTCCTAGGTGCTACAAGAATATAAATAGTAACAACATTTAGAACCAAAGCATTAAGAGGAAACAGATCTCAAAACACTAAATGAGTTGTCAAGGTTCCTTCCCCACTCTGAACTCTAGGGTACAGATGTGGGGACCTGCATGAAAGACCCCCTAAGCTTATTCTTAGCAGCTTAGGTTAAATGCTGCCACCACCAAAGTGTTACACAAAGAACAGGGAAGTGCCCACTTGGAAACGTCTTCCCTCCCCCCCCCCCAAATATCCCCCCAAGCACTACATCCCCTTTCCTGGGGAAGGCTTGATAAAAATCCTCACCAATTTGCATAGGTGAACACAGACCCAAACCCTTGGATCTTAAGAACAATGAAAAGCAATCAGGTTCTTAAAAGAAGAATTTTAATTAAAGAAAAAGTAAAAGAATCACCTCTGTAAAATCAGGACGGTAAATACCTTACAGGGTAATCAGATTCAAAACATAGAGAATCCCTCTAGGCAAAACCTTAAGTTACAAAAAGACACAAAAACAGGAATATACATTCCATTCAGCACAACTTATTTTATCAGCCATTTAAACAAAACAGAATCTAATGCTTACCCTAACTAGATTGCTTACTAACTCTTTACAGGAGTTCTGACCTGCATTCCTGCTCTGGTCCCTGCAAAAGCATCACACAGACAGAGATGTGTCCTCCCCCACCCTCCAGCTTTGAAAGTATCTCGTCTCCTCATTGGTCATTTTGGTCAGGTGCCAGCGAGGTTATCTTAGCTTCTTAATTCTTTAGAGGTGAAAGGGTTTTTCCTCTGGCCAGGAGGGATTTAAAGGTGTTTACTCTTCCCTTTATTTTTATGACACGAGTCTATAAATTGCCTGCCTTTCCCTGGAAGTCAGAGAAAGCCCAGTTGCTTTCCAACACTCCCAGAGGACCTGCCTCTTTCTTCCATATCAGTCTGTTCTCCTCAGGCATAGCTGACTCAGCTTCCCCTTCTCTTGCTGCAGAGAGTCCTTTCAACCATGTAGTGTTCCTTTGATCGCTAGGCTCCCAACCTCAGCAAAATAGCTGAGTAACTTGGGCTGGAGCCTAGAAGTCATCTTTACTGCTAATAGTTCAACCCATCCAGTAATGGTTCTAGTTCTATTCCATTCATTACCTACTATGATATCTGAGCACCTTTGAGGGCTGAGACATTAAGGGAGACTATGCTAGGCTGGGGAAGACACTTAAGGAAATTGAGGCTCAGGTGATCTTTAGCGGGATCCTTCCTGTTCCTAGAGAAGGGCAACAAAGGTGTGACAAGATTATGACTGTCAACAGATGGCTTAGGCAGTGGTGCTATAAGGAGGGCTTTGGGATGTATGGCCACTGGGAGGCATTCACGGAGAGAGGTCAGTTCTCTCGGGATGGACTTCATCTGAGTAGGGAAGGAAATAGACTTCTAGGATCGAGGCTGGCACAACTGATAAAGAGAGCTTTAAACTAGGAATTGGGGGGAGATGGATGGGAGATGTCCAGAAAATCTCCATGCCAGATTTTAGCATTGAGAGGGAAGAAGATGAAGTAAGAAAGGATACAGCCGTGGGTAGGAGAACGTATATAAGGAGCGAGGGCGGTGTGGATACTAGTCTAATAGGTTATACTGTAGAATGACTGTGCCTAATAGGGTACAAAATGTGAGCGAGTCCAAACAGCAAAAATTAAGATGTTTGTACACCAATGCGAGGAGTCTAGGTAACACAATGGAGAAACTAGAGCTACTGGTGCAGGAAGTGAAACCAGATATTATAGGGATAACAGAAACATGGTGGAATAGTAGTCATGACTGGACTACAGGTATTGAAGGGTATGTGCTCTTTAGGAAAGACAGAAACAAAGGTAAAGGTGGTGGAGTAGCAATGTATATCAATGATGAGGTAGAATGTAAAGAAATAAGAAGTGATGCAATGGATAAGACAGACTCCGTCTGGGCAAAAATTACATTGGGGAAGAAAACTAGTAAAGCCTCTCCTACGATAGTGCTTGGGGTGTGCTATAGACCTCCGGGATCTAATTTGGATATGGATAGAGCCCTTTTTAATGTCTTTAATAAAGTACATACTAAAGAAAACTGCATGATCATGGGAGACTTTAACTTCCCAGATATAGACTGGAGGACCAGTGCTAGTAATAATAATAGGGCTCAGATTTTCCTAGATGCGATAGCTGATGGATTCCTTCATCAAGTAGTTGCTGAACCGACTAGAGGGGATGCCATTTTAGATTTAATTTTGGTGAGTAGCGAGGACCTCATAGAAGAAATGGTTGTAGGGGACAATCTTGGCTCAAGTGATCATGAGCTAATTCAGTTCAAACTAAATGGAAGGATTAACAAAAATAAATCTGCAACTAGGGTTTTTGATTTCAAAAGGGCTGACTTTCAAAAATTAAGGAAATTAGTTAGGGAAGTGGATTGGACTGAAGAACTTATGGATCTAAAGGTAGAGGAGGCCTCGGATTACTTTAAATCAAAGCTGCAGAAGCTATCGGAAGCCTGTATCCCAAGAAAGGGGAAAAAATTCATAGGAAGGAGTTGTAGACCAAGCTGGATGAGCAAGCATCTTAGAGAGGTGATTAAGAAGAAGCAGAAAGCATACAGGGAGTGGAAGATGGGAGGGATCAGCAAGGAAAGCTACCTAATTGAGGTCAGAACATGTAGGGATAAAGTGAGAGAGGCTAAAAGTCGAGTAGAGTTGGACCCTGCAAAGGGAATTAAAACCAATAGTAAAAGGTTCTATAGCCATATAAATAAGAAGAAAACTAAGAAGGAAGAAGTGGGGCCGCTTAACACTGAGGATGGAGTGGAAGTTAAAGATAATCTAGGCATGGCCCAATATTTAAACAAATACTTTGCCTCAGTCTTTAATAAGGCTAAAGAGGATCTTGGGGATAATGGTAGCATGAGAAATGGGAAAGAGGATATAGAGGTAGATATTACCATATCAGAGGTAGAAGCAAAACTGAAACAGCTTAATGGGACTAAATCGGGGGGCCCAGATAATCTTCATCCAAGAATATTAAAGGAATTGGCACCTGAAATTGCAAGCCCATTAGCAAGAATTTTTAATGCATCTGTAAACTCAGGAATAGTACCGAATGATTGGAGAATTGCTAATATAGTTCCTATTTTTAAGAAAGGGAGAAAAAGTGATCCGGGTAACTACAGGCCAGTTAGTTTGACATCTGTAGTATGCAAGGTCCTGGAAAAAATTGTGCAGGAGAAATTAGTTAAGGACATTAAAGTCAATGGTAAATGGGACAAAATACAACATGGTTTTACAAAAGGTAGATCGTGCCAAACCAACCTAATCTCCTTTTTTGAAAAAGTAACAGATCTTTTAGATAAAGGAAATGCAATGGATCTAATTTACCTAGATTTCAGTAAGGCATTTGATACCGTGCCACATGGGGAATTATTAGTTAAATTGGAGAAGATGGGGATCAATATGAACATCAAAAGGTGGATAAGGAATTGGTTAAAGGGGAGACTGCAACGGGTCCTACTGAAAGGAGAACTGTCAGGTTGGAGGGAGGTTACCAGTGGAGTTCCTCAGGGATCGGTTTTGGGACCAATCTTATTTAATCTTTTTATTACTGACCTTGGCACAAAAAGTGGGAGTGTGCTAATAGAGTTTGCAGATGATACAAAGCTGGGAGGTATTGCCAATTCGGAGAAGGATCGGGATATTATACAGGAGGATCTGGATGACCTTGTAAACTGGAGTAATAGTAATAGGATGAAATTTAATAGTGAGAAGTGTAAGGTTATGCATTTAGGGATTAATAACAAGAATTTTAGTTATAAGTTGGGGACGCATCAATTAGAAGTAACGGAAGAGGAAAAGGACCTTGGAGTATTGGTTGATCATAGGACAATTATGAGCTGCCAATGTGATATGGCTGTGAAAAAAGCTAATGCGGTTTTGGGATGCATCAGGAGAGGCATCTCCAGTAGGGATAAGGAGGTTTTAGTACCGTTATACAAGGCACTGGTGAGACCTCACCTAGAATACTGTGTGCAGTTCTGGTCTCCCATGTTTAAAAAGGATGAATTCAAACTGGAGCAGGTACAGAGAAGGGCTACTAGGATGATCCGAGGAATGGAAAACTTGTCTTATGAAAGGAGACTTAAGGAGCTTGGCTTGTTTAGCCTAACTAAAAGAAAGTTGAGGGGAGATATGATTGCTCTCTATAAATATATCAGAGGGATAAATATAGGAGAGGGAGAGGAATTATTTAACCTCAGTACCAATGTGGACACAAGAACAAATGGGTATAAACTGGCCACGAGGAAGTTTAGACTTGAAATCAGATGAAGGTTTAACCATCAGAGGAGTGAAGTTTTGGAATAACCTTCCAAGGGAAGCAGTGGGGGCAAAAGATCTATCTGGTTTTAAGATTCTACTTGATAAGTTTATGGAGGAGATGGTATGATGGGATAATGGGATTTTGGTAAGTAATTGATCTTTAAATATTCAGGGTAAATAGGCCAAATCCCCTGAGATGGGATATTAGATGGATGGGATCTGAGTTACTATAGAAAATTCTTTCCTGGATATCTGGCTGGTGAATCTTGCCCATATGCTCAGGGTTTAGCTGATTGCCATATTTGGGGTCGGGAAGGAATTTTCCTCCAGGGCAGATTGGAGAGGCCCTGGAGGTTTTTCGCCTTCCTCTGTAGCATGGGGCATGGGTGACTTGAGGGAGGCTTCTCTGCTCCTTTAAGTCTTTGAACCATGATTTAAGGACTTCAATAGCTCAGACATGGGTGAGGTTTTTCATAGGAGTGGGTGGGTGAGATTCTGTGGCCTGCGCTGTGCAGGAGGTCAGACTAGATGATCAGAATGGTCCCTTCTGACCTTAGTATCTATGAATCTATGAATCTAATTTACAAAATTCTTCTGTGCACTGGGACCTGACTGCCTCAGGGCCTCCCTCTCTTTGCACAGAATACATAAAATTCTTTGATCAGAAACACTGTTGCGGATGGAGCCAAGATGAAACTCTTCAGTGCAGAGGAAATATCTATTAATATTAGAAAGGTGTGAAACCCCCAGAGAAATTATTTAGGATTGTATATGAAGGCCTAAATGTTAAGTCTCCCAGCTTTTGCTCTCTCTTAGGTAAATGATACATATCTAATTCTTTTAGTCTTTCCTCAAAGGTGATTTGCTCCTAGTGTGACCAGACAGCAAGTGTGAAAAATTGGGACAGGAGGGTGGGGGCGTGGGGAAAGGGTAATAGGCACCTATAAAAGACAAAGCTCCAAATATTGGGACTATTCCTATAAAATCAGGACAACTAGTCACCCTAATTGCTCCAGATACCTGAGCGTTATTTATTTATTCTGAACTCCCTTCAGTTTGTCAATATCTTTCTGGCAATTTAATGCAGAGAATGAAACATAGTATCATAAGTGCAATTGCACCAAATCCATAAAGATAGGGACTCTTACTTCCCTACAGCATGAAACTATTGTTTATTAAAAATGAAAAGAGAGTTACAGCCATTCTTTAAATAAAGAATGATGCTTGCTAATACTACAAAGCCTTCAGACAGAAAATTCACATAAATATTCCCTACAATCATAATGTGCTTGCTACTGCAATACAACTACATAAAGTACAAATGTACTGTAGAACAGAAAAATATCTGGCCTTATTACTTTAATGACATTACTGTGCCTGGAATACATCATTTAAACTGGCCACGTTCATGAACCATTTCTTTTTTCGGTGGGGAGATAAGCTAGAAAATACATAGAAAACCCCATGGGTGATTCCATTGCCACCGTAACAGCTGCCTTCCACAGATGTGCAGTTACATCTGTGCCTGCTCTGTGCCCACTTTTCCAATTCATCTTACAAAGTTCCAAGTGAATCATGAATATTACATTTGCATCATCAGTTACAAAAATCATAAAAGAAATTTAGTAGCTGATTATATTACTGAAAGACAAGGGGAGTCAGTTAGAAAATAATACCAACACCACTATCCATAAGTGATTTCCCCACATGCTTTGCTTTCCTAGACACTCTCCAAAAGACATTTTCTTGATGTACGGACTAAACAGAAAGATCCCCCCAATCCAGTTTGGCTGGAAATAATGACAGTGTATTTGCTCCTTCTTCTATCACCGATTTCTTCTCTGTTCTTGGCTTCAAATCAAATGAAAAACAGCACTTCATGACTGGCATTTTATTTTTATCTGGCACATTGCTCTTAGTATGAAGTAGAAGTCCAAGATATCAGGTATGGTTACTAATTGACCCACTTCTTTCAATTTGTTTGGCCTATATCTATACCGTGACCCGAGAAATTTTTTCAGTTAAATGCTGGACCAAATTCTCCTCTCAGATACAACGATGCAATCCCTTTAACTTCAATGGGTTTGTGTTATCATAAACCAGAAGTGAGTTTGAACCAGAGGCTCAAATGGCTGGAATGCAATTCATGTTTCAGCCTCCAATATACTTAACGGCATCCTTTCAGCAAACCTTTTTAAGAAAGCCTCCTATGGTTCAGAAACCTACAACTTTTCCCTCCAGAACACTCACTTTTTCATCTATACTATCAACACAGTTTTCCAGGTACAGCAGTAAGAAATGTTCACAACAAAATCTGGAACCACTCAATACACATCTTGTTTTAGATGTTGTTAGGAAATGTGAGATTTATGGTTGCCCATACAACCTTAGTTTTGCTTCCTTGTGTACTGAATGATCATGTAATTAAAGATAATTATACATGCATACAAAGTAGCACAATTAAGGTTGTACATGCAACCGTAAGTCTGGCATTTCTTAATTTCTGACTGTTTGACTTTGCAAACTAAATAATGTTATTTTAAATGTTTTTTTGTGCCTTCCTAGATTTTTTTTTAAGGAAAAATGTGAAAAAAATCTTATGTACAACTGTAACACCACAACCCACCATGCATCATCAGCAGGGTGGGAACCCTGAACAAAACTAACTACATTAGCTAGCAGCAGGAGATGGCTGTTGGTGCTGTGTTTGTGGGGAGCCTGGCCTGACTCCTTGCCCTGGGAGCTGAACGTGTGTGGGGCTCCTACCCCATTTGATGCCTCCAGAAGGGAGGGATGGGCTGCTGGGGTCACTCATTGGGTTCAAGAGATAGAGGAAATCTGTCTAGACTATCTCTCTCTCTCCCCTCCTCCTCCACCCCACCATGCAGTTTGGGGGATCTCCTTCCCTTCATAGTATCCTCAGAGGTAGGGAATTAGCCACTTACTCAGTCAGGAGGAGGGAGATGTCAGAATGGGAGGGACTTCTGTCCTTCCTTCCCCCCACAGCTATTGCTACAGCTTCTTTGGCATCCCAGAGGCTTTCCCAGTGCAGAATCTGCTGCTGCTTTGGTAGTGACATAGGAACAACTCTTTTCAATGTTCATGTTCAGTTATTATTTTAGCAGGCTGCCAAAATTTTCTTGTAGAACACAAGTGAAAGAAAGGGAATTGTGATTTTTAAAAGTTTACAACTCAGATAAACTTGAATAGAATTTCATGGGACAAGTGAAAGGCCCCAGCGCTTGGTCCCCACTGAATTTCAAAGGCTTGCTGTAAACCATGGCAGTGTTAGTGCATCTCAAGAAAAGATCACAATAATCTTTTATAAAGGAAAGTTTTAGGCAACCTAAATGTAGGGATTACTACCAGCTTCCCCTATAAAATGTGTGATTTCACACACACAGTTATGAGATGATCGTTTCTTCCAGATTCAAATTCAAAATGTTACTTGAAGGAATAAACCAGCTTGGATCAAAACTAAGACAACATTTTCATGAACTCTTTGATGTGAAACCACTGTGTTTCACACAGTTCTACTTCTAGCTAAGTATGCTCTCCTGAGAAACTCCTGATCTTTTCTTCCCCCAAAGACAGGGTTGGGGGCACTTTGTCACATTTGTTTTCTGTTATTTGTTATTTACTGAGCTATCTAGGGAAAGAGCAGATGGAAACAGACCCAGTGGTAGTTAATGGCAAGATGGCTGCTGTACAGGAGTGTACAATTTTTTTTTAAGTGGGAATTTTTCTTTTTAGGCAGTTAAAGCTCCACAATGAGATATTTTCACCCCAAGGGAAGATCAAGTTAGCAGTTTTTAAGTAAATATAATGGAGATGCTTCTGTCCATGTTCAAATATGCTCCCACCCCAAAAGAGGGTGTCTAGAAAGCTAATTGACTTCATAAAAGTTAATGATTTGACACTTAGATTTTTCAGTGTTGGAAATCAGCGCTACGTAACACTTTTTGCTAAAGGCAGAACTGACATGGGCCAGGCTGCCCACAAATACAAGTAGTTTCATTGTTACACCACTAAGTTAAAGCATTTCCTGTTGTGGCTTATTGTTTATGAATAAAGAATGAGAAAAGGGGGTACGGTCTGCTGGGCTGGGCATGGACGTAAGAGTCAGCAATCCCTGAACAAATCAAAAGCATGCCATTAATTTGATGGAGATGACATCTGTGTTGCCAACTCTCAGGATCTGATTGCAAGTCTTGTGATATTTGGTGTTTTTCTTCAAGCCTCAGCACATAGAGTCAGGTGATGTCATGAGAATCTCAGCTTTCAGTTTAAATAAACTTTCTAATCCTCCTGATTGTGGGGAAAAAATCCTGAAAAGATGATCCAAGTGCACCCAACAGGCTCAGAAACTAGAAGAAAATTAAAAAATCCTCAGTACTTATTGTGTTTTTAAAATCTCAAGATTTTGAGGGCCTGACTCCTGATTTTTGAATGCTTGGGGTTGGCAGTACTCCCTATAAATACCTAGAGAAATAAGTTCAACAGTATGCTATGCTGCAAACTAGCTGGGGAGTTTCAGTATGTGAAGGAAGTCTGACAATTAATTTGTTGTATTTCTCTTTCCCTCCTTCAGGTATGCAGATCCTTACCTCGAAATTCTAGCCCTCTGAGCTGGAAAGTGACGAGGCCATTTCCAATTTCGATCAAGTGAACAAAGGCATTTAAATAATCTGATGCCAGAATAAAACAGTCTCCTGAGCTGTAGTTTCCCCAGCGGCCAAGAATCAAATCTCCACAAAGAGACTCCTGCAAAGATCTTGTCAGATGCTCATAAAAAATGGAGTTGAGATTATTGTCGTCATTTCCTAAAATCAGAGCAACAAAGATTTTAAAAAGGTAAAATGTATTAGAAACCGTGCCTTTGTGAGAGGAGTCCTATGTTCTTATTGCTTCCTGTACTAGAACCTGTTCCTGTGAGGTGATGAGAATGTCTCCTTGGAGATATACTGCACCTTCTGCTCCTATTTGGTTCTCATCACCTCACAGAATCAGACCCCTCGTCTTTAGCTGATAAGAACAATACTGTAAAACAGAACAATGTACCAATGACAACAAGCAGTTCATCTCTGAACCACCTCGTATATTTCATGCTTTATGACAGCAGGCATTTTCTGGAAGCTCCTGACTAACTGAGTTGAAGGCCCTCTGCTATATTAAGATAGGTTCACTTCTCTATGTTGTCATTAACTGTAGGGAAAACCTTGGTGAGTTTAACACAGCCATCCAGGAGATTTAGTCACCCAACTTTCATACATTTCAATTGGAGTTGTGTGGCTAAAGGCCCTAATTAGTTTTGAAAGTCTCCATCACTACAATGTATGACGGGTGATTAAGAATTTGTTACCATTATCAAACTTATGTGAAAACCACTTTTATATAACAAATTTAACACATAGAAAAAAAGATCCCGGTTGAACCAAATCAGCTGTCCTGATGTGTAGTTCTTAGATCAACTCGTCTTCAGAAGGTTGGGTGAAGTAGCACCAAATCACAGTCTAAAAAATTCATGGGGAATGTGTGCTGGGGCATTTAAAATGTGATTATAATCAGCACTTAATTATACTTAGTGAAATTAAATAAAATCTTCACACATACCAAGACAGTGTCACAGAGTCTAATAAATTAATAATAAATAAATAAATAATAAATAAAGTGTCAGTGTGCTTGAATTCTCTTACATAATAAGTATGCTTGGTTTGGCCAGTGTATTCATTTTCTACTTTATATCAGTGGTACAATTAAAGGCTATTCAAGGTGTCTCTCTCTCTCAGACACACACAGAGTATATATGTATATGGAAAACACTCAGCTATAGTCCCCTTGAAATATTTTGATGAGGATCTAAACGAGTCAGAAAATGGAGCTTTAAACCATATTAGAGCAAATGCATGTTTTGCCTAAGCTATCTGTTTAAAACCACAATTAAATAATTTGTTATTGTATATCATAATGCTGAAGACTTGCTATCAATTGGTAGGATAGACTTGGGAAATATCTTTATTCCATGCCTTGTCATGATAAATAGTGAATGTGGATCATTAAGCTGTCCCACAGTTTCAAAGAGCTAACATCTCCCCCACTATCTAAAGACACATTTGTTCTCTCTAATTTCTACTTCAAAAAATATTGAAAATGCTGTGGTAATAGAATTGACTGTATGAGAGGAAAAAATTAAAATGTATCTTCAAAACTGTTCTTAACATCCTTTGGAAGTTACAAAGCTCAGTAATATTTGACACATGGGTAAAACTGATTTTTTTTGACGACAGGACAAAAACATATTTACAGTATAGTATATTATAAGGGGAAGTCCACAGGTGAAATCCTGGTCCCACGGAGTGGAAATTTTGCCATTGATGTCAAAGGGACCAGGATTTCACCTGATATATTTACATCAGATTCTTCTCTGAGGTCTTGATGCTGCAGGACGCTGAGCAAGTTCTCTGAGTTGCTGCATGCCCTCCATTCCCATTGACTTCAATGAGAGATGAAGGCACTTCCTACTTTCCAGGAACTGCTCAACATCAAGCAGGATTATGTTCTGTATTTGGGCTTGGAAGGATTAGATTTTCATCAGTAAATGTCGATTTCACAGTACACACACAAGCCACTACAAAAATATTTCTATCGATCATCATCAAAATGTACAGATAGGCAAAGTAAGAAAGATGCTGCTTGAGAATTTATTAAAGTTTGATTAAAGGATATTTACTTTGTTTATTTTGACATATGATGTGGACAATTTGTGTTTTAATGGTTATAAAGCTTTAACTTTTTGAATCTCAACATCTACTGTCATTAAATGGTTACTGTCTGACTCCCCCACCCCAATTAATTTCATACAACTGTGAAAATTTAAATAGATTAAAAAAAGAAAAAATTATTAAAATAAATATCTACATTATCCATGAAAATTATAAAAAATGTATAAATAAAATTTGAATTCTGACAAGCCTATCTATATTAACATTTATCAGGACTGGCCTTACAGGCTGCTAAGCAAGGTCCCTGTCTCTGCGTCACTTCATTTTTCTGCTCCTATCCTCCCCTCTCCTCCTGCAAAATTTCTACTTGATCTGATAAAGTAGTTTTCAAATAGAATTAGAGAAGATCATAGGTCTACATTGCTTAGTTGTAGGGGACCATCTTACACTGTCTATTCCAGAACCCTGTTTGAACAAAGACTGACCTTGGATTTGATTTACTATGTCTGCTATTTATTATACATAAACTGAAACTGATTTATAACTCAGCAGCTACCTAATCAACTCTAAATAACATACCAAATCACAAGACTTAATCAGGAACTTTCATAGTTTTTAATTGCTATTATATTTTAAATTATCTGTTTCATTCACCCAGTGCTTAAACACTTTGCATCTATTTTACATTTACAGGCAAGCTACAATACAATAAATCAATCACATTTTCTAAATTATGTAAGAAGAAATCCCATGCCATACCTGGGTCCTTTTCAATCTGAATCGCCAGTCTTGTATTGGAATGATCCACTCTTTTTGTGCTGAAAATAGAGAGACACATTCCATAGCTAATTCTCTTTTGAAACAGGAATTCATTTCTCCCCCACCCCCGAACGTTTCTTCCCACACTTCCTATTTGTACAATCACATAGCTCATATTCCTAATCTGTTAATTGGTTTACTGTCAATATTAACATACTATCACTATGACATATTTCTTTTTCTAACATGAATCACGCAAGCAATTTATGAGCATCTACAATCAAAAGGTATGTTTCTGCCATCCTTCGTCACCTTACTCCAATGGGACCATTCGTGTAGTAAGGTACTAGTAAGGGTAGCAGAATCAGGTTGAAAGTCAGCATTTGTCATAACAAACAATATTTATCTAAATACTTACATGGCCTCCATTGCCATAATAGCCAAGTGCCTCCCAGGTATTTTACACATATAACAATTTCTCTCTCTCTTCCTCCCCAGCCCTTAGGAAAAACAGCTGGATTAAATTCTAGGGGTTTTTGAACTTTTCGCATTTCTATTGAGGGAAAGGCAAGTCAAATAAATGAGTTCTGTAGTTAGTTCTAAAAGTGCGAGGCCCATGGTCATTCTTACCTCTCAAGGAAATGAGTTCCATAGTCTAGATTCCACTTTTGAGACTTCTGCCTCCCACATTAATAGGCCTCTCATTGTTGGCCAGCATTGTAATCATTTCAGTGTAGCACTGCTATCATGGAAGGCAGTGCTCATGGAGAGAGAGGGGATGGCTTAGGGATCTCAGGCCTTTGTTCGCAGATATAATGGGGTGCACTAATAAAGCCTGGAGGTCATTAATGCAATGATCACTGTGTCCAGATCAGAGTCTGACAGGATCGGATGTAATTGGCCAGACTGGAAGTGGGTGTTTTTTGACACCATGACTATTTGGGTATTCAGTACCATAAGGAGTCAGAGCGACCTTAAAGGCTGCAGAGTGCAAGCAGAAGCTCTTGCTAGTCTGGGTATTACAGAGGATGTATCTTCTGAAACATATTTTCCTGCCACGTACATAGCACTTTTAATCTTCAAGGTACTTTATAAACATTACATGTAACATTTTCTAAAGCATCTAAGTCACTTGGACACCTAGACCCTTTTATTTGAAAACTTTATCCTACATGAGAAATCCTCACAACAACTCTGTGAGGCAGGTCTGTAAGGATAATTGCCCCCATCTGTGAAATGGGGATAAAATAAAAAGGTGAAGTGACTTGCTCAAGGCTACAGACGGAGACAGCATCTGGTTACATGTCAGGGCAGAGATTATCATCCCCTCTCCAGCCCCTTTACCCTTTCCACTGGGTAAAACGGCCAGAGCAGCATAAATGGGTTCTGAAAGCACTATAGTCAGCCATGGGAGAATTCCTCGGACCCAGGAACTAAGGAAGACAACCACAGTCTCCTCCAAGGACCCTCTAGCAAGCCCTAGGGGACGGGAGAGGAGAGTGTTAGGGTGGGGCTGCAGAACACAGCAATATAGAGATTTTGAGCAACTCTGCAGCCCATAGGGTAGCTTGGAGAGACTGACATAATTTAGACAACCCCCACCATCCCAAGAGCTATCTAAATTATGTTGGAGGAGTCTCCAGTCCCCAAAACAGCAGGCAGGCACAAAGGTGTCTTAAAGCCACGTTAGCCCACTCCCTCTGGGCGGCAAGTTCTGGGCTAAGCCACAAAGCACAGCACTTCTGCCTTGGAGTTTCTCTCTCCCAGTTCTCTTCCCAGCCCATGCCCTGCTCTTCCTCTCTTGCACCACCACCATGAAGACATACTGGTAGTTCTACAGGTGTAGCACCATGACTCCCAATTATTAAAAGGCCAAAATAAAGTACTTCCATTTTGCAACAGAAAAGCTTCAAAAACAGACTCCAATGAGAAACTGCTGAGCTTGAATTAATATGCAAACAAGATACCATTAACTTGGGTTTGAACAGAGACTGGGAGTGGTTGGGTCATTACACATATTGAATCTATTTCCCTAAGGTAAGTATCCTCACACCGTCTTGTCAACTGTCTAAATGGGCCATCTTGATTATCACCACAAAAGTTTTTTTCTCCTGCTGATAATAGCTCATCTTATCTAATTAGTCTCTCACAGTTTGTACAGCAACTTCCAACTTATCTGTATGTAGATATATATCTTCTTACTATGTGTTCCATTTTATGCATCCGATGAAGTGGGCTGTAGCCCACGAAACCTTATGCTCTAATAAATTTGTTAGTCTAAGGTGCCACAAGTCCTCCTGTTCTATTTCTATTTGGGCTTCTTCTCACCTATATAAATAGAAAATATCTTCATAAACTTTTCAAAGTACAGTTTTTAGATTTATAATGGCAGCACATATGAAATGTAACTTAATTTGGTGACTGAAGCCATTTGAAGAATATTCTGACTCCAAGATATAATACTGTATCTATTTCTCCCCCCCCACACACCCTTTTTTAAAATTTTTGGTGCTCAGTATTTTTTTTTTTAATCACACTCCACACTCCAATTATCTCCAACCTGGTTTAAAAGCCTTGATTTAACCTAACTCCAACACAACTTCCATCTTCATGTGACTATTGTGAATTTCATTTCCAAAACAGCAATGGGCAGAAGGCAACATTTCTGAAAGGGGTAAAACTTTAGGTTTTTCTGGGATTATTATCTATCTAATATTTATCTAAGATATTGCTTAACTCATAAATGTGTCAGACATTGGCTTGGATTTTGGATCCCAGATCATGTTCTCCTTTAGCGGAGGAGAGGGGGCTAATGCCTGCTTCATCATATGCTCATGATGTGGGGTTTGTCAATTGGCAGAGCAGGCAGAGGGCATGTTCCTGGTAACCCGCAGATGTCCCAAGGTCCATGAGGAACTGCTGTCAGTCTCAGAGCCCATGTCCTCCTGTTTGCTCCTTAAGTCCTTCCTTTGTTCCTATCCCCTTGGCAGTATGTCTCTTCTCTCTGCTTACACCACACACATCCCAGTCAGGATATCTGAAGTTTCAGAACCAGAGTTGGTATAAGTCAATGCTGATATTTTCTGTATCAACTTGCTGCATAAAATCCCAATAACTTTCCTAATGACAACAAGAAAATTGCTGGCCATTTCCTCCATCCTCCAGCCCTGTTTCCACCACAAAACTCAACAGAAAATCAGCCATCAAAAATTTGAACAGGAGCTTTGTCAGGATGTGTGCAAGAGGGTTCCTATTGCTCTGCCTCAACTCCCCACCTGCTACTGACTTTTTCCTCAAAAGATGTAGGTTTTCTACGCTGCTCTACAGCAAATATTGTAGGATAAAATATGGGCCGTAATTAGTATTAGAATATTATCTGAATACATTAACAATTCATCTGATGTATTATTTATCTCTGTGCCTTCTATTTCCAGCTGGCTTGTTGCATAGTAACTACAGTCTTCAACCCTAATGAAATAGAGAACAGTTATAAGCAGAGGTGGCTTTCTAAGGCAATGCCAAATATGAAGAGTTATTTTAAATGCAATACGGTTGCTAGAGTTCTTCTGTTCTAGGATATAGGCCCCTGTACCTGTGATGCCTGCCCTAGTGAATTAAAGGGAGAGCAAGAGGATCCAGTTATGGAATTTGAACAATTTGCCATTCTAGCTGGACAACAGAGTTATTTTCAGAGTGGGTATCTTTTAAATTTTAAACAGAAGATCATCACATTCCTTGATGACTTTTAACCTTTTGAAGTCAACAGGGCAGCATCAGATGCAAATCATTGCTATATTTGCCCCAAGTATTTACAAATCTGGGGTCATCTTTGCATGTAAGGATTTTTAGGCATCTGATCCACAAAGTAAAGCAGAACATCTGCCATAATAAGAAAAGGAGTACTTGTGGCACCTTAGAGACTAACAAATTTATTTGAGCATAAGCATAGGCATCCGATGAAGTGAGCTGTAGCTCACAAAAGCTTATGCTCAAATAAATTTGTTAGTCTCTAAGGTGCCACAAGTACTCCTTTTCTTTTTGCAGATACAGACTAACACGGCTGCTACTCAGAAATCTGCCATAATGAGACACTTATCTGATAAGAACTAGCCATAAAAAAATCCAACATTACTCAGAAAATTATAATTTATATGAGTAGGAATCACTTGACTCAGGATGCTGCTCTGGCCAACCAGAAGTTTCCATTTCTGAGGACTGAGAGATTATGACACTTCTCAGGATTACCCAGGGCTGCCCTTAGCATGAGGAAGCCTGGTCTGAGCCTGCCAGGGGTCAAGTCCCCAACTTCGCCAGCCATGGGTAAAACAAGCATTCCCCTCTATGCTTACACAGGCCTGATTGCTTCTCTACCAGTTAGTGATTGGCACACTCCAGTCCCAAGCCCTCCAGCCATCCTGCCTGGAGTCACCAGCTCTAGACATGTGCAGAATTCACAGATCCACTGCTTCTACAGGAGCAGTAGACCCCAGTATACCAGTTATACCTCAGATCACTGCTCCATTTAACACACAGCACTTAGATATGTTTACAGACTAGGGTTGCCAACTTTCTACTCACACAAAACAGAATACCCTTGCCCTGCCCCTCCCTCAAGGCCCCACCCATGCCCCGCCCCTTCTATGAGGCCCCACCCCTCTCACTCCATCCCCCCTCCCTCTGTCATTTCCTTTCCCCACCCTCACTCACTCACTTTCACCAGGCTGGCTCAGGGGGTTGGGGTGTAGGATGGGGTGAGGGCTCCGGCTGGGGGTATGGGCTCTGGGGTGGGCCAGAAATGAGGACTAACCATACAGTAGTTTTGTTCTATAAAACATGTTATTTAATTAGGGTGACCAGATAGCAACTGTGAAAAAAACAGGACGGGGGTGGGAGGTAATAGGTGCCTATATAAGAAAAAGTCCCACAAAATCGGACTGTCCCTATAAAAACGGGACATCTGGTCACCCTATATTTAATTGATAGCATTGTCTATACATGTTGTGAATGTAGTGGATAGTAGAGCTGCTATGTAATGATCTAAGAATACTGATCAATAACAATTTTATGAACGCTGCATGTAACTGGGTCAGTGAGTTACTGCATAGATATATTGGGTGATTAGACATTCCTGTATGGATGTATTGATTTAGCTTGCTAGGGGGCTGTTGGAAAAACAACCTGGAATGCACCCCCATTCTTGGCTACAGATAAGCAACCCTGCAACAAGCACTTGCGCAGCGGCAATACAAAGAGTGGCCTAGTTGCAGGCTCCATCTGATAGTCACACATACGTTTTGCCAAGACTGTAAGCCTAGAGATCAAAGGGACACTAAAAGTTTCAAAGGACACTCTGGTGAGAAATGAGGGGGAGTTGTGAGTAAGCTCTTCCTGGTAAGGGAGACTGACACAGCAGATAGAGACAGATCCTGGGAAGTGTCTGAAGCTAGGGTTGCCAATTTTCTACTTGCACAAAACTGAACAGCCTTGCCCTGCCCCTCTCCTGAGGCCCCACCCTTCTCTGAGGCCACATCCCTGCTCACTCCACACACACCCCCCCCCCCACGCTCTGTTGCTTGCTCTCCCAACCTCATTCACTCACTCATTTTCACCAAGCTGGCTCAGGGGGCTGGACTGGGCTGGGCTGTGGGAGGGAGTGAGAGCTCCAGAGTGGGACTAGAAATTAGGACTTCGGAGTGCAGGAGGGGACTCCAGGCTGAGGCAGTGGATTGGGATATGAGAGGGGGTGAGGGCTCTGGGGTGGGGCCAGGGATCAGGGGTTTGGGGTGCAGGAGAGGGCTCCAGGCTGGGGGGTGGAGCCAAGGGATTTGGAGTATGGGAGGGGGCTCCAGGCTGAGGCAGGAGATTGGGGTGTGGAAGGATGTACAGGCTCTGGGCTGGGGGTGTGGGTTCCTGAATGGGGCCAGAAATGAGGGGTTCAGGATGCAGGAGGTAGCTCCGGGCTGGGGTAGGGGGATGTGAGGGCTCTGGGTGGGAGTGCAGATCCTGGGGTGAGGCTGGGGAGGAAGGGTTTGGGGTATAGGAGGGTGCTGCAGCCTAGGACCGAGGGGTTCGGAAGGTGGGAGGGGGATCAGGGCTGGGGGTTGGTGCCTGGGATGGGGTCAGGGCTGCAGGCTCTGGCTGGTGCTTACTTCAAGCAGCTCCTGGAAGCAACGGCATGTCGCCTCTCCAGCTCCTACACGGAGGCACAGCCAGGAGCCTCTGCGCACTGCCCCGTCTGACGGTTCCTGGCCAATGGGTGCAAGGTGGTGTTTGGGGCATAGGCAGCGTGCAGAGCCCCCTGGCTGCCCCTACATGTAGGAGCCAGAGAGGGGACATGCTGGCTGCTTCCCAGGAGCTGCGCAGCAAGGAGGCTAGCAGGGAGCCTGCCAGCCCCGCTGCATAGCACCACCAACAAGAGAGTCAACAGCCCAGTCAGCTGTGCTGACCAAAGCCGCCAGGATCACTTTTCAACCGGGTGTTCTGGTCAAAAACCGGACACCTGATCACCCTAGTATAGGCACAACAAGCAAAGGTTTACTTAACAAATTATAGGGATTCATGTGATAGCAACTAGAGGTATTGGAAACAAATGCTTACATCTAAAATAAAATTATAACACATATTCTAGAGCCCAGACTTAATTAACATGATACTCTCACATCTAATAAATTATTGTTCACCCGTGCTTCTTCCAGGGAGGCAGGTTGTAAACCCTTTTTCATGAGACAAGACACTTTGCTGTCAGTTTGCCTCCTAGGTGAAGGATAAAATCTTGTCCCGTCTTCATTTTTTATGCAATTATAGATTATTGTCTCTTAACCCATGACGTCCCCTCTTCAGAGACTTATCTTGGGGTTCATTTGTCTTTGCAAATTCTCAGGCCTACACCTGGCCCAGACAGGAACATAATCTGTCTCCCTGTATGTTCATTGTTCTGCATGCTTATTCAGTCACCCCTGAGTCTCACTGTTATTCCAGTAACAAGCTTTACTTCAACAATTTTGGAAACTCATTATTTTACATTTCTCTTAAACTACTTCCAGTACTAACATCTTGCAACAATTATGACAACCAGTGGGCAACTGGCTCTTGGTAGAGATTAGGGCCATCAATTAATCGCAGTTAACTCAAAAAAATGAACTGTGATTAAAAAAATTAATCGCAATTAATCGCTGTGTTAATTGCACTGTTAAACAATAGAATACCAATTGAAATGTATTAAATATTTTTGGATGTTTTTCTATATTTTCAAATATATTGATTTTTATTACAATACAGAATACAAAGTTTACAGTGCTCACTTCATATTTTTTATTACAAATATTTGCACTGTAAAAATGATAAAGAAATACTATTTTTGAATTCACTTCATACAAGTACTGTAGTACAATCTTTTTATCGTGAAAGTGCAATTTACAAATATAGATTTTTTTGTTACATAACTGCGCTCAACAACAAAACAATGTAAAACTTTAGAGCCTACAAATCCACTCAGTCCTACTTCTTATTCAGCCAATCGCTAAGATAAACAAGTTTGTTTTCATTTACAGGACATAATGCTGCCCACTTCCTATTTACAATGTCACCTGAAAGTGAGAACAGGTGTTCGCGTGGCAATTTTGTAGCCGCATTGCAAGGTATTTACGTGCCAGATATGCTAAACATTCGTATGCCCCTTCATACTTCGTCCACCATTACAGAGGACATGCTTCCATGCCAATGACGCCCATTAAAAAAATAATGTGTTAATTAAATTTGTGACTGAACTCCTTGGGGGAGAATTGTATGTCTCCTGCTCTGTTTTACCCGCATTCTGCCATATATTTCATGTTATAGCAGTCTTGGAGGATGACCCAGCACATGTTGTTCATTTTAAGAACACCTTCACTGCAGATTTGACAAAACACAAAGAAGGTACAAATGTGAGATTTCTAAAGATAGCTACAGCACTCAACCCAAGGTTTAAGAATCTGAAGTGCCTTCTAAAATCTGAGAGGGACAAGGTGTGGAGCATGCTTTCAGAAGTCTTAAAAGAGCAACACTCTGATGTGTAAACTACAGAACCCGAACCACCAAAAAAAGAAAATCAACCTTCTCCTGGTAGCATCTGACTCAGATGATGAAAATGAACATGCATTGGTCTGCTCTGCTTTGGATTTTTATCAAACAAAACCCGTCATCAGCATGGACGCAGGTCCTCTGGAATGGTGATTGAAGCATGAAGGGACGTATGAATCTTGAGCACATCTGGCACATAAATATCTTGTGATGCCAGCTACAACAGTGCCATGCAAACGCCTGTTCTCACTTTTAAATGACATTGTAAACAACAATCAGGCAGCATTATCTCCTGCAAATGTAAACAAACTCAGCAATTGGCTGAACAAGAAGTAGGACTGAATGGACTCGTAGGCTCTAAAGTTTTCCATTGTTTTATTTTTGAATGCAGTTATTTTTTGTACACAAGTTCAATTGCACTGTAGTACTTAGTATTTTTTAATTCACCTAATACATTTCTTTTGTTTTTTACAGTGTAAATATTTGTAATAAAAATAAATATAAAGTGAGCACTGTACACTGTGTTGTAACTGAAATCAATATATTTGAAAATGTAGAAAACATCCAAAAATATTTAAATAAATGGTATCCTATTATTGTTTAATAGCACAATTAATTGTGATTAATTTTTTTAATCACTTGACATCCCTAGCAGAAATCTTACATGCTACCCTTTGGTGAACTTAATATGCCTATATCTGACACGGGGGTTCCTGTAAAACTCTATATATCCCCTGTGGCCTTTGCCAGTTGGCATCAAAATGTCCCTGGGTCACTGAGATGCAAGAAACAATTACAAAAATAGAAGTGCTTTGGCATATTCAGAAATGGAAAGAAGATTGGATGGTGAGAAGGAAATGAATTGCTATACCCAAATGAGGCAGTTCTCACAATAAAAAGATCTGTGTTGTAGCTTGAAACTCGCAGTGCAAGTGTACTCTAGATCACTTACGCTATGAAAACAGTGAGGCTCAAGATGAAAGAGGATAAGGAGTATTAATTCTAACAATACAGGAAAAACCCAGGTCTTTATCCAGATACTTTCAAGACATAATTTTAATATCTTGTAAAAATCCAGGGAAAAATATAGTAGATAGTGGTTGAAAAACAAAATATGTTTCAATTACTTCAGTATTGAAATTCAGGGAAGCTGAAGTGACTCATCCACAAAGTCCACTTTGGATCTTAAAATAGTCCACAATTATGGTAACTGAAGCTCTGTTTGTAGCTTCTTAAAAGGAATCTTCATAGTATTAAATTATAATATACTGCATCTAATAACCAAACTCAGCTGCACATTTACCCCTGGGCTTTTTGCTGTCAGCTAGGATCTCTTAAAAATGAACTTCTGGGCAATTTGGTCTTTCCTTCAGTGGTTTCTTACTTTAAAGTTAGTTCCTACCACTCAGCTAAGGTGATAATTGCTCAGTAATTGGATTTCTTCCTGAATTGTATTAATCTACACAAACTGAGTAAAGGTCCTTGGGCACTTCCCCTGAAATATGTCTGAATCTTCAGCAATGGTCTAACTAATTTTAAAGACAGCACCCCACTTAATTCCTAAAATATCTCACTACCTCCTGTTTTATCCAGTGCCTGAGCTAAACTGAGCCGAGCCAGCCAAGGAGCCTAGCATTGTGGTACGACTTAGACCATCATACAAAGGCTTTCTTTCTTATTATAATGGGGTTACCACCAATATTTTCCTCCCACAAAAATACAGCCTTGTCTTCTAATCTAGAAATAATTTCTCTCCACAGCCACTCTCTCTTCACCTTCCTCTAAAAATAACAATCATGAAGGTAAAATAAAGCAATGATTGAGAGCAAGATTTGGATAGTGTGATGCTCTGTACCTTGGGGGAACACCCTGCACCCCCATATTCATCCTTATAATATGATTGTGTGGTATCCAAAGCAAAAGTTTGTCATGTTGGGTATCTTCGGAAGGCTCATAATGCACTGAGCATTGTTGTTATAGTAATGTTATAGGTTGTAATTTCATGTTTATAGTTATGAGGCTGAAAATGTGTCCTCATGGCTTAAAAAAAGCCCAGGCAAAACTCTGCAGGAGCAGAGGGGCAGTTCACACCTCATCAGGGCATGTATGGGACAAACCCAGCCCAGCCTCACAAGAACAAAGGACACTGGCCTAGGTAGCAACAAATGATCTGTTGGACTTTCGAGTGAGTCACCCCCCCTTCCCTTGGTCAGTTTGGGACTATGATGAGGTAATGCTCACCTGACTCTGAAGGCATAGCCAAGAGGAAAGAAAGAACATTATAAAAGGGAGAGACATTTGCCATGCTCTCTCTCTTCCACCTCCATCTACAGACAGCACCACCAAGTGACTAAAGCACTAATCAAAGGGGAGAGCCTGGCTGAAGGGCAACCAGCCAGCCTGTGATGAGAAGCATCTAAGTTTGTAAGGGCACTGAAAGTGTTAATATCAGCTTAGAATACATTTTCCTTCTATTTCATTTGACAAAATCTGACTACTTGTGCTTTGACTTATAATCACTTAAAATCTCTCTTTTGTAATTTAATAAATGTGTTTATTCTACCTGAAGCACTGCGTTTTGTTTGAATCGTGTCAGAGACTCCCCTTGGGATAACAAGCGTGGTACATATCAATTTCTTTGTTAAACTGACAAACCCATATAAGCTTAGAGCATCCAGAGGGCATAATTGGACACTGCAAGATGGAGGTTCCTAGGGTTGTGTCTGGGATCAGAGATATTGGCTAGTGTCATTCGGTTGCATAATCCAAGCAGCGCTAGCCAAAAGTGCTCACTCATGCAGCTGGGAGCAGCTTACATGCTAGAGGCTATGCGTGAAAACCCGAGAGTGGGGGTTCTCACAGCAGAGCAGGGTAAGGCTGGCTCCCAGAGTTGAGCATTGGAGTGACCTAGCAGATCAGCAGTCCAGATAACACCAGGGGAATGTCACAGATAGTATGTGTGAGATATGCTTCATAGTAAGGAATCAGTCAGCTTTAGGGAAAGCTGCTTCCTGTGCTCCTTTCCAGAAGTTGGGGAAAGTGAAGCCATATCTGCTCTTTCAGCTTTGCTGCTACTGGATTTCACCCCAAGAAGGAGATTAAGGAAGAACCTTTGAATCCTTGGGATCTGATGCTCAAAGTAAAAGAGGTCCTTCACTTTGGAAGAAGAGGTATAAAGACAAGAGCCCATTGGGCATGTGAGTGGGAAAGTCTGTCTCGGGGAAGCCCACATTTTTGGTGGATGTAGGCCCCATTTTACTTTAATATACACTTCCAAGAAGCCTAATAAGCAGCCATGAGAGAAACAGCACTATAATGCAGCCTCATGGAGTATCTGAAACCCTACATTTCCCACATGGAAGCATTATGCTGCTGGCATTATGAAGGGGAAGTTTACAGAAAAAAAAAAAAAGTAAACCAGGCTGGAGAGATGCAGAGGAAAATGAGATTTCTCCAATGGCAGAATAAGCAGGCACCTGTGAAGATGTAAAAGATGCCAGGAGGCAGAGGTGATTGGAAGCGTGAATATGCCCTTGTTGTTTTAAAACAATTTAATGTAAGATGCAGAATGATGACATAGCAATTACAGCAACAAATTCTGAAAGCCCCTTTATGTATAAGCATCCCCAGGTTTTCTGACCATCTGTATGCATTGTGACGGGGCAAGGCCAGATGGCTATAGAAAGATAATGGGAGATAGATATATTAGCCCCGGACTAAACAAATCCCTGGTACCAGGATAAGTAAATGGCAGCTGCTCTAGGTCAATTAAGACACCTGGGGCCAATTAAGATCTTTCCAGAAGGCAGGGAAGATAGCTAGGTTGATTGGGACACCTGAAGCCAATTGGGGCTGGCTGAAACTAGTTAAAAGCCTCCCAGTTAGTCAGTTGGGTGTGCGTGTCAGGAGCTGTAGGAGGAAGCTGTGCTGTTGGAGGAATTGAACAGTACAAACCATTTCAGGTGCAAGGAAGGAGGCCCTGAGGTAACGGTGAAGTAGCTATTGAGGAAGTGGGGGCTGCTGTGCGGAAATGGCCCAGGGAATTGTACATGTCCTATTTACAAAAAGTCAGCTACCATAGCTGCTACTATTAGGGTCCCTGGGCTGGAGCCTGGAGTAGAGGAGGGGCCCGGGCTCCCCCCCTCCCTTCCCCAATTAATCACTGAGACTGGGAGACAACAGAGACTATGCGAGGGAGGGTTGCTTCTCCTCACCTCCCTTGCTGGCTTATGATGAAAATGGCTCAGTAAGCTGTGACCCTCGCCTCTAGAGAGAGAAGGGTTACATGGAGGGTCACAGTGAGCCTCTGAGGCTAGCAAAATCAGCCAGGGAGCACAGGACCCACGGAGACAAGGACAGAACTTTGTCACAGCACACAATGCTCTAGACTGAAATACCCACTATAACAAAGAAAGGCATGTTCTCCCTCTTCTCTACTCGATTTGAGACTTATTTTTCCCTACCATTACACCCACACTGCCTCAGTGCTCCATATAATAGTGTGCAAGCAAACATTCTGCTTTCTCAAGCTATCACATCATTAGTAGTAGCACCATCTGTACAGTAGAGAACTGGACGAAAGATACTCCAGGAGGTTTTCTAAAGTTATAGAAAAAGGCAACACTGCTGAAGATTTCCACTAAAATAAAATTTGAACTGTAAAATGATTTGACTACAGTAAACCAGACTGGAGAGATGAGGAGAAAAATGAGAGCTCCTGCTTCTTATTTACACTGTTAATCATTCATTATGAATCATTTTTTTCAGGTATAAGAATCACAGCTGTTTTTTTTAAGCAGTGTGAAATACTGTTTAATTTGAACTATATAAAACCTTCCCCTCTTCTCAAGCCTCATGTTCCTGTAGATGAGCTATTAGTGAGCTATTGTACAAACAATATCCTACCATGCAAAAGTTTGTAAATTTGAGGTATTTTGGGGGTATTGATAACAAAGACCATGAGTTTCACACCTGGGTGCCCAGGTGCCTAAGTATGGATTCAGGAGCCTAAATACAAGGGACCTGATTGTCAAAGGTGATGAGCACTTGCAGGTGCTACCTAAGAAAATACACAGTCAAGACACCCAGATAACTGTAACTTTGTCCTTATAGCCATGGTAGCTTCCAATTTTCCCTTCTTTGTCCCTTTCCACTTTCTATAACCACTATTCTCTTAAGTAAAAGCTGATATTTGTAAATTTATTAATCTTATATTTATTCTCTATGAATATGCTTTCCAAAAGGTTGAAGAAAAATACTAGATAGGTTTTAGTCCTCCAGTTCTGTATATTCCATTATAATTTCATGTTTTATATGATGTATAATTCTGAACTCATGTCAAATACTATGGTTATACTGCCAACTGCATCATATTTAAGGTGGTATCTTCTCAGAACATCTCTCAAAAACATCTCTCACTAGCACAAGAATGACAGGTTTCAGAGTAGCAGCCGTGTTAGTCTGTATTCGCAAAAAGAAAAGGAGTACTTGTGGCACCTTAGAGACTAACAAATTTATTAGAGCATAAGCTTTCGTGAGCTACAGCTCACTTCAGCATCCGATGAAGTGAGCTGTAGCTCACGAAAGCTTATGCTCTAATAAATTTGTTAGTCTCTAAGGTGCCACAAGTACTCCTTTTCTTAGCACAAGAATGTTTCTCTCCAAATATTTGTACATACCCACTGGTTCAACATATAGTAGCAAATTTCCACTGAAGATCATGCTGATGGGATCTTAAGTATTTTCTAGTTACAAGTAAAGGGGAAAAAAAGTAATCAAGAGATAGCCTTTCCATTTCAAAAGGAGCTCTTCTGACCCCAATAGCTGGGCGACAGGGGAATATTTTAAAAGAGAGACTTCTGTACATAGCAAAATCCCTGTCTCATTCCAAGACAAGATTCAGAAACTATTACCACTGAGGTTAAATTTTGGTTGTCCATTAGAGCTGTTATCGGCTATCTCTTAAGAATGAGTGCTAAGAGGATCAAGACTGGGAAAATTATTTGGAAGACTGTCTATATAATCGTTAATTTCTTATAGTCATGAAAAAGAAGAGAAGTGCGACTTTTCTATTCTTCACATATTTGGTGTTGTGTTCTTGATTATGAACCTATGTCTTCTTTCCCCAGAGAGACAAAATGGGTGAATTAATATTTTATTGGACGAATTTCTGTTGGTGAGAGAGATACGCTTTTGAGCTTACATAAATTCTTCTTCAGGTCTTCTTTCCCCACTCAGATTACTTTTCACTGCATGGCATGAGCACCGAATCTTGGATGCATTCCCAATTAATTTCCACACATATGGCACCTATTCAGTTAGCCTTAATTTATTTTATTGGCTGCCACAGGCAAAATTTGAGAAAAAAATGTTACCAGTTAAAGGGATACCCTCAAATATTTAAAATACAACTTCGATTTTTTTTGTACTCTCCCTTGGTTGTAAAAACTCTCTTAGAAGCTTCAAAACCACTTATTTTTATACCAGTTTTATCCACTTAGAAAATATTCCTATTCTCCTCCAACCAGACCTTTCCATACCTTATGAAGCACAAACTAATATATTTCTTATTCTTTTGTTAACTTTTTTTTGCCATATCTACACTGATGCTTTCATACTGGTAAACGTGCATCTTAAGGACCAAATTTCTTACTAAATTTTTACAGACCCACCGTTCTAGATTTTTATCAAAGATCATAATTGATGGGACCATCAATGTTTTCTAGTTACAAGTAAAGGAATAAAAGTCATCAAGGAGGAAAACCATTTTCTGGGGGTTTTTTTTGTTTTTTTCTTTAAATACACTAATGTCCCTGTCTTTGCATCACTGTCAGTCAAGGAGTCACTACCAAATTATGACCATGGTGCTCCATCCCGCCCATCGCTTGAATTAATGGGGAAAACATGAGGCAGCAGGGGAACCCTGGTACTTTGCAGCTATTTCCTTTTTGGGCTAGATTAATGTTCACAGTCCGCAACAGCAGTAGCAGTTTGTAAGTAGTCTCTGACCGCATGGGAAATTAAATGGCAAAAAACTTCATTAATGCAAAGTTAAGGTTTTCCAGTGATAGCGCATGCCTTTCCAGAATGTTGAGTTCAGAAAAATTCAAACATATGAAAACCAGGAAATACAGAGTTAAGGTAAATGCCCACATAACCTTAACTCTGCCCCCTGAAGCTGACAATAGTCATTGGCAATTATCTGCATGCACTCCAGAGGCGTTCATTGTGTTAGATGCAGCTATACTGAAAGTTGGAGGAATAAACTGGAGCAGCTTGGAAGAGCTGTGCTTATGAGATATGGGGATTCGTTTGATCGGCATGCTAGAGCTGTGCTTGTGTTATGAACATATCTGTGTCTGAGTCCCACTATGTGTGGTATCAAAGGAAAGCAGTATGTACATACCTGCAGGTTTACAGATTCATAGATTCCAAATCCAGAAGGGAACCGTGATCATCTAGTCTAACCTTATGTATAGCACAGGTCAGAGAACTTCCCCCAAAAATATCTTTTAGAAAAACATCCAATATTGATTTAAATATGGTCAGTGATGGAGAATCCACCACAATCCTTGATATATTGTTTCATTGGTTAATTATTCTCACTGTTTAAAATGTACGCTTTGCTTGTCTCCTGAATTTGTCTAGCTTCAACTTCCAGCCATTGGATCATGTTATAGCTTTCTCTGCTAGTCTGAAGAGCCCATTATAAAATATTTGGATGTAGATACTGTGATAGACCCAGGCCAGTTCGGTACAGCAGAGTATCCCTTATTAGGATCCAGGAAATGCTAAAGGATCCCCCTCCTTCTCCCCCACAAGCCTAAGAGGCGGGTCCACAGGGTCTGGAAACCAAATAATTACAGAGGACAACTAATGAAATAACAGGGACAGGAGTGTGGTTCAAGGGGTCAAACGAAGGGAACCAGAAGGGGACACCGAGCAGAGAACCCCGGACAGCGCCCACTGCTCCTCGAAGGCGTCAAGGGAGTCAGTGGACGCTGCCCAGAGGAATTCTGCCCGGAGATGTGAACGGACAGAGGATCGGAAATAGGCCCCAGATCACAGGAGACTCCATCGGCCAACCTCCTCACCCTGGTTTTATAGATGGCCACTTTAGCCAGGGCCAGGAGGAGGCTGACCAGGAGGTTCCGTGACTTAGTGGGACCACGGATAGGGAGTGCATAGATAAGGAGGTAAGGGGAAAAGTGCAACCAAAATCTTAACAAAACGTTTGTGAGGAGCCGGAATAGGGGGTGCAACCTGGCGCACTCCAGGTATATGTGCGCCAGGGTTTCACTCACGCTGCAAAAAGGGAAGGTGTCTCGGATAGGGGTGAACTGCGCCAAGTACATGCCCGTGCTTGTGGCCCCGTGAAGGAGCCGCTAACTGATATCCCCAGCGGCCTCGGGATCAGGGTGGAATATAGGCTGGCCCATCGGGGCTCCTCACCCTCTAGATGTGACAGGAGGTCCCACCACTTTGTGTCGGGGTGGGACGCAAGGGTGAGGACGTGAAGGGTGTGGAGCACGAGCATATATAGATGTTTCCTTGGCGCGGTCTGGAGATGGACCAGCTGCAAATCATGCAGCTGGCTCACAGTGAAGGGACGGGGGGGTTGGTCGGGTCCACGGGGCAGGGGCACGATGAAAAGGTCTGGAGGGCCTGGGGTGGAGGGTGGGTGGGGCACGGTCGAGGTAAACCCAAGCAGCAGGCAGCAAAGCGGCCCTCACCTCCTGAAGTACACGCCAGGGAGTACAAGGCCTGGAGAGCCCCATGCGCTGAGCGAGAGTTAGGGGATCCAGCCAGCCTCCCCGGTCATAGACCAGGAGGTCTCCGACTCTTGTGACTTCTGCCAGGACCAACCTCTAGCGCACCAAGGGGGACTCCGCCACCTGCACATGGAGCTGGGGGTTGTGTATCAAGGGCTCCGCGAGGTGATCTACCCTCATGGTGGCCGCCACGGACCTGGTCGCTGAAAACAGTTTCCAGGTCTGGAGGAGGTCCTGGTAGAATACCGGCAGCCCGGAGAGGTCTCGCGGAAGACCTCTCGGATGGAGATAAAGGAGCTGCCAGTCATATTGGAGCCCTCGGAAGCAGTGCAGGAAGGCGTGCGCCAGTACACTCCACGCTGTACTACCTGCACCTTAAAGGAGCCTCTGCAGGGCCTGGAGGCAGAAGACATGGACCTGAGTGTGGAGACACTTCAGGTCCTGCCCTCCCTCCTCCAGGGGTAGATGAAGAACCCCTGCAGAGATCCAGTGCAGTCCTGACCAGAATCGATGTCCGGAGGTTGGCCAGGAAACCTGGGGTCGGGACCAGGGTGTTGAGCCAGTACCAGAGCATTGACAGGACTACTTGATTAAACACCATTGCTCTCCCTCGAAGGGAGAGGCACCGGAGTAGTCCTGTCAATTTCCGGAGCCGCTCTATCACCCTGCCCTCTAAATCGTACCATTTTTCCGGCGGAGAGGGATGCGTGGCAGAAAGGTAAACGCCGAGATAGAACAGCAGACCCGCGTTCCACAGGATGGCCTGAAGCATGGGCGGGAGGGAGCTCGCCTGCCACTGGTCCCCTACCACCAGGCCAGAGCTCTTGATCCAATTAACCCGGGTGGAGAAGGCTGCCGAATAGATGGCCTGGCAAGCCTCCACACGCACCAAGTCACCTGGGTCCTGGACCACGAGGAGCACATCGTTGGCGTACGCCGACAGGGCCAGCTGCAGCTCTGGCTCCTGCAGTGCCAACCCCAGCTCGATTGCCAGAGCGTACAGCTGGCCCAAGAGGGGGCACCCCTGCCGTATTCCTCGCCCGAAGCTGACCAGTTTGGTCAGGGTCCAGTTGAGCCTAACCAGACACTCTGCGGAGGCGTACAGCACCCGGAGAAAACCCACAAACTGAGGTCTGAAGCCAAACACTCGCAGAATGCTCAGGAGATACCTGTGGTCCACCCTGTCAAACACCTTCTCCTGATCCAGGGACAGGAGGATGAATGACAGACCGTCCCTACACCCAAGTTCCAAGAGGTCCCGGACCAGATACAGGTTGTTGAAGATGGTGCGGCCCAGCACGGTGTAGGACTGGTCTGGGTGGACCACATCCGCCAGCACGGACTCTAGCCGCAGTGAGATGGCTTTCACTACAACTTTGCAGTCCATGCTGAGAAGCGAGATGGGACGCCAATTTTGTAAATCGCAGAGGTCCCCCTTCTTCGGCAATAAGGTGAGCATGGCTCACCTGTACAAAAGAGGGAGAACCCCGCTCTGCAAAGACTCGGCCCAGACGGTGACTAGGTCTGGGCCGAGGACGTCCCAGAACATGCAGTAGAACTCCATGGTCAGCCCGTCCATGCCCAGAGATTTATTGGTGGGCATGTGGCAGAGGGCTTCCAAGAACTCAGCCAGAGTGAGAGCAGCTCTAGCTGATCTTGGTCGCTCACGCTGACCATCGGGAGTTCGTCCCAGAGCACTCTGCAAGAATAAGAATCGGTCAGTTCTGGGGAGAAAAGGCCTGCATAGAAGGCCCTGGCCGTCCCGCACATCTCCGCTGGATCCGTGACCACCTGACTCTAATTAAGGCCCCTCTGATAATATAAAAGGGCTCACTCCAGTCAGGCAGAGAGGAGCCAGGAGAGAGGAATTGTGGCTGAAGGGCTGGTTAACGAAGACACCCTCAAGTCCTTGGTAAGGGAGCCCTAAGGTAAGGGTGAAGAAGGGAGAAGCAGGAGAGCTGTGGGGAAGTGGCCCAGGGAAATGTAGCAACTCCGGCAGTAAAAGGTTGGCTGCCACCAGCTGCTACCATTAGGGTTGCTGGACCGGAACCCGGAGTAGAGAACAGGCCCCACAACCCGCCACTACAGAAACACCTCCTGGGAGGGGAAAACAGGCCCCTGTCAGGAGAGGAGGCTAAATTGTTTTGGCATGAGGCCGTAGGAGCAACAGAGACTGTGGGAATTCTCTCACTAAACTCCATTGCTGACTTATGATGAAGAAGACTGTATCCCTGGCCCTAGAGAGAGAGGGCTATGTGGAGGGTTGCAGTGAGCCTCTGAAGCTAGCATAAACCGCCTGGAAGCGTGTGACCTACAGGGACAAGGTCGGAGCTCTGCCACAATACTTATGGACTGTAATCAAGTCACCCCTTAACCTTCTCTTTATTAAGCTAAACAGATTGAGCTCATTGACTATATCATTATAAGATATGTTTTCTAATCCTTTAATCATTTTGGGGGCTCTTCTCTGAACCCTCTCTAATTTATCAACATCCTTCCTGAATTGTGGACACCAGAACAGGACACAATATTCTAGCAGCGGTTGCACTAGTAGGAAATACAGAGTAAAATAACCTCTCTACTCCTTCTCAAGATTCCCCCGTTTATGCATCCAAAGATGTCCTCAGTCCTTTCGGCCAATTCATCACACCGGGAGCACATGTTCAGCTGATTATCCACAGTCAAGTCATTTTCAGTCACTGCTTACCAGGATAGAGTCCCCCTTCCCATTGTGTACATATGGCCTACATTATTTGTTCTTAGGCATATATGTTTAGATTTAGCCATATTAAAAACACATTGTTTGCCTGCGCTCTGTTTACCAAGCGATCCAGATTGCTCTGAATCAGTGACCCGTCTTCTTCATTATTTATCACTCCCTTGATATTTTTGTCAACTGCAAACTTTTATTACTGATGATTTTATGATTTCTTCCAGCTCATTAATAAAAGTTAAATCATGTAAGGCCAAGAACTGAAGCCTGCAGGACCCTATTAGAAACAGACCTGCTTGTTGATGAGTCCCTGTTTACATTTACATTTTGAGAGCTATCAGTCAGTCAGCTTTTGATCCATTTAATGTGTGCCATGTTAATTTTACATCATTCTTGTTTTTTAATCAAAATGTCATACAGTACTAAGTCAAAGGCCTTACAGAAATCTAAGTATTACATCAACCCTATTACCAGTCTGCATCATTTCAGTACAGAACTATATAGGTCAGTGGTGGACAACCTGAGGCCCGTCAGGGTAATCTGCTGGCAGGCCGCAAGACAGTTTGTTTACATTTGCACGGCCGCCTGCCGTTCCTGGCGAATGGGAGCTGCGGGAAGCAGCGTGGCCCGCAGGGACGTGCTGGCCGCCGCTTCCCAAGCCAATGGGAGCTGTGGAACGGCGAACCACAGCCATTGGGAGCTGTGGGCAGCTGTGCAAATGTAAACGAACTGTCTCGCGGCCCGCCAGCGGATTACCCTGACGGGCCGCGTGCAGCCTGTGGGCCGTAGGTTGCCCACCACTGGTGTAGGTTAAGTCTGCAGCAAGGCACTAGAGTCTTCTTGCCATGGGTATTATCAGTAGTGATGTGGGGTATGAGAGCAAACTACGGATTTAATGATGGGTAGCAAAAAGTATAGGTTAAGGTGCTATATTCTGTGCACAAGTGTGGAGGAGTTGTAAAAGGGTATGAACTGGTGGTTAAATTTTACAAATGGGGTATTCTGTTGGAGTAGTAGGCTCAGTGTTTGAGTATAGGGTAAGTGCAGGTAGCACCTGTCCATTACAGCAAAAAGGCAGAGTGGGAGAATCTGTGTTATTGGCCTGTGGAGCATTCCTCTAAGAGGGCAGAGTTAAGGTTTCAGGGATGTTAAGCTTAACTCTATTTCCTGGTTTTCACAGGGCATTAACTATTATCAGGCAACCCGTAACTCTGTGTTAATGAAGATTTTTGCCATTTAAATTTCCTAGGTTTTTTTTTTTTAAACAGAAAGAAAAATGGAAGGTGGAAGGTGTGAGTGGTCATTTAGGCCAGGAGTTCTCAAACTGGGGTTGGGACCCCTCAGGGGGTCGCAAGGTTATTACATGGGGGGTCACGATCTGTCAATCTCCACCCCAAACCCCGCTTTGCCTCCAGCATTTATAATGGTATTAAATATATAAAAAATGTTTTTAATTTTTAAGGGGGGGTCACACTCAGAGACTTGCTATGTGAAAGGGGTCACCAGTAAAAAGAGTTTGAGAGCCACTGATTTAGGCAGTTGTAGTGCTCACCTAGGTTTGCAGTTGATATGCTACTGTGGCGATTTTTATAGATCTCTATCATATCCCCCTTAGTTGTCTCTTTTCTCAGGTGAACAACCCTAATCTTTTTAGTCTCTCCTTTTATGGAAGCTGTTCTTTACCCTTGATCATCTTTGTTCCCCTTCTTTGAACCTTTTCCAGTTCCCCTATTTCCTTCTTGAGATGAGGCAACCAGAACTGAATATAGTATTCAAGGCGTGGGTGCACCTTTTGAATATTCTGCTGTAATCATATTAGATTTTTTCAAAATAAAAAAGCAGCTACATAAAAAAAGAAACACGTGACAGGCAGATTTTTCCCAGATGTTTACAATTCATTCTCAGATTTCTGCTCAGAGTGGGTTTCAGACTAAACGTTGTAAACTCAGACAGGTGTTAAATGGCCCATTCATTTCAATCAGATGTTGTCAGAGGAAAGAGAATACCCCATGGAGGTGAATACAGCTGGAAACAATAGCTCTGAGATGCATGAACTGCCCATTCATGTCAGTGGATGTTCCCTTCCCCACACCCTGGTGCTGGAGAGTTTCTGATGTGTGTTAAACATACCGGTTTTCAGCTCCTCACCCCAGTCTTAGCAGTATGTTCTTCTTGATGCATGCTCTGATCATGCCTGTTGTACGCTCCCCAAGCAGAGGACGGGGATTTCCCACTGGTGGCAGGGAGGGGGCTTCAGATTCTCCCAAAATCTGGCTTACATGAGGGGAGAAGGGAGGGTGAGTCCATGGGGCCCCCAGATCCTGGCACATGTATTGAGACAGTGAGAGGGGCTCAGACACACCCATATCCCACCTTATATGAGGGGGGCAGATAGAGAGCCACTAGAAGGGCAAGACCCCTCCCAGATCTGGGCAAACACACAAGAGGGGAGAATGTGTGGCTGACCAGTGCCACTGTCCCTATGCTCCCCTAGTCCCCCACCATTCCCACGCCACATTACTTTCCCGAAGTCCCACCCCTCCACTCCTTCTAGCCCCCACACCTACCTCACCTAAGCCCCCACCCCCTCTCCTTTCCCCTATCATCCATCCCCATTTTTCTAGGCTTGCTGTAGCCCCAAATCCTTCTTTCCCTATGCTCCCACATTCTTCCACCTCCCCAATTAACCTTCACCTACAAGGAAGTATCGACCTGTCTAACTGTTCCCCCAAAGACTCTGGGGGATGCACTAGAGCTGGGGTACACTGACAGAGGTGGGGTGCACTGGCAGGGCTGGGGGTGCAAAGGGTTGGGGCACACTGGCAGATGTCAACACTTCACTCACCTGTGCCTCAAACTCTCTCCCTAGCTCTACCACCCATCCCCACTTATCCGCTTCTGCATTACCCCCCTCCTCTTGCTGTAGACTCAAACTCCTCTCCCCATATTTCCCTAGTCCTCCACACCCTAATACTCCTCCCCTTCCAGGAAGCATTCACATGTCTAATTTTTTCCCCCAAAATACTTTGATTACTTTCCTCCAAGCTATGCCATCCACGACTCACAAATTGCAGCTACCTCCCACCGCTCAATCTAAAACTCCTTTTGTCCTAGGTGGGGCCTTGCCATTACTTTATTCTTAGTTATGATAATTGAAGGGTGAGTTCACAGCCATCAATCTCAATGAGGTCTGTGACTCATCCAGTCATGAATCTCTCTCAATTTAACAGTACAAGGCAGCAGAAGGAAATCATTTTGGGGGGGGGGGGAATCTGTAACTCAGGAACCCCTCAATCAAATGACTTCAAATTTGGATCACTAATGCTATCCCATGTCCCCAAGAGGCACATCAAATTTCAAAGGAATCCAAGTAACCACTCAGATTTTAGAGCCCTTACAAGAGTCAAGCTTTAAAGGTATTAACATGGTGAGAATGGAAACCCTCTAGTTTTCTATACTGGCAAATGCACTGTATAAAAATCTACATGTTTAAAAATACAGTTCTCAGTTTAGGTCCACCAAAGACTTAGTGGGTCCCATGTGTAAAACTTAAACATTTTTGACTAGCATCACATCAATAGTTTGATCTTTAGCTCTGTGCATAGAACACCCACCTAGAAACTTTTTTGAAAAATGACTATTTTTGGGGTGCCTTATATCTCTGGAACCCCTTGCTCAAATTACTCCAAATTTAGGTCATTAACCCTACCCTATGCCCTCCTGAGGCACACCAAATTTCAAAGGAATCTAACTAATCATGTCAATGGTAATGGACTTAGAAAGGTCGATCTTCAAACAGATGTGATGCAACCTTAGCTATTGCAGCGCTGCTGCACTAATATAATTTGTGAATGTTCCCTTCCGGTGCCGAATAGATGTGCACACGCTCTGACTAGACTGGGAACATGATGGCTGTCCCTGCCTTAGTAGAGATGAGGGGCACATTTCAAGACAGGCATGAAAATTTACAGATGCTCCCAACAGGCATTGGGTTATTGTGAGAGCAATAATTTGAATGTGCTAATGCTCTCTTGCTCAGGCTGGCTTGCTGTGCATGTTCCCAGCTGGGTGTGCAGTTTGCAGGAGTTCCACACACAGAGGGCTACTAAGATCAGATCTAGAGTTTCCAGAGTACAATAGTCGCATCCCCAGTGTTCTGATCCAATGCCCTTTGAAGCCAATGGAAAGACTGCCATTGATTTCAGCAGGCTTTAGAACAGGTGACCAGTTTGTATTACATGCAGTACCCTGAAAATTCAAATTGCCCATAATTTGTTCATTTACCTCTACTTGGTTTATTTTATAAATCCTCCCTCTTAAAGTCTTTTTTCTTTTACAGGCTTTTGAAAAATTCATCCATGTTGCTCAGCTGTAAATTAATTGTAGCCATTTAAGAAAAAGATTTGAAGGTCACTGCAGCCAACTCAACATAAACTTCTAATAAGTGCACCGTGGTAGTCAAAGCAAACAGAAATGTTAGTTGTATAGAGAGTGGGAAAAGAAATAATACTGAGACTATTATAATGGTATTATATTATTCCATGGTACTCCCTGTTTGACCTGGAATAATGTGCCAGCTTCTGGCCACCCCACTCTCATAAAGATACTGCAGAAACAGAGCGGGTCCAGAGAGGCTTCAGAATGAGAAGAGACTGAAAAACTTGGGACTGTGTACCAGTACTTTAGAGTGGAGCTTAATAGGAGGTACATGAAAAATAAATACAAACTACAGTAGAACCTCAGAATTATGAACTAACTGGTCAACCGCACATCTCATTTGGAACCGGAAGTACACAATCAAGCAGCAGCAGAGACAAAATAATAATAATAACTAAATAAAAGCAAATACAGTACAGTACTGGGTTAAATGTAAACTACTAAAGAAATAAAGGGAAAGTATTTAAAAAAGAGTTGACAAGGTAAGGAAACTGTTTCTCTGATTGTTTCATTGAAATTAAGAAGGTTAAAAGCAGCATTTTTCTTCTTCTTAGTAACATTTCAAAACTGTATTAAGTCAACGTTCAGTTGTGAACTCTTGAAAGAGCAACAATAACATTTTGTTCACAGTTACGAACAACTTCCGTTCCCAAGGTGTTCATAACTCTGAGGTTCTAATGTAATGAATAGTATTCAGAAGCTAGATCAAGGGCTCCGATTTACCTTCTCTCACAATACAAGCACAAGGACATTCAGTGAAACTGCAAGGCAGCAAACATAAATCCAATAAAACGAATTTTTTTAACTCAATGCAATTAACTGTGGAACTCACTGCCTCAATTGATCTTTGAGGCCAAGAGCTTAGTAGAATTAAAAAAATGTCTGAGTTATATTAGACAGAACATAACAACTTTAGAAGGGATATGCTTGAGGGCATAAAGGAACCTCTAATTCATGAGGGTTATGGGCAGATTATTCCATAAATGTCCACTACAGAGTTTCTTGCCTTTTCTCTAAAGTATCTAGAACTGACCAATTTCAGTCAGAGACGACTGAACTAGACAGTATCTGCTATGATATTTCCTATGTAAACCACACTATTGTCAAGGTCTAAGAACAAGAGGAGGAATGTCAGATACAGAGGACTAAAGAACAAAGCAGTAGAAGACTTTGAGATCGTCTTGCATTTTAAACATATCTGAAAGGAAAAATATAAATAGTTTGTCATGTGTGACTTGCAAACAAGAATGATGGATGGAGGTGGTGGGGGGAGGGGAGTTTGTCCCAGTCTTGACAGTGGAAGAGGAGAGGTAGGCGGTCTCACTGACAAGCAGGAGGAACCATGAGGTATCATGGTATGTGCTTTTGGAGGGGGAGGGATGATTATTTTAGACGTTGAGGAAGGAACTGAATGGGCACATCTTACATTTTAGCTCCCCCTGCCCCAGGCATGCATTATATAGGTAAGTTCTAATTAGGGCCACACTGGCAAATTCTTCTCCTCTGAAGTTTCTCTGTACTCCACTAGAAAAAGGAAAGGTTGATTTCAGTGCATATGTAGTGCAGGGCTTCTTATCCCTCCTTTCCCAGGAACATTAACATTTCAAGGTGGCTATTTTCCAGACCATGGTGACTGGAACAGTAAATACTGTGATATACTTGAAAAGCTGGAGAAAAATAAGACTTGTTACAAGATTTTCAGTACAGCAAGGAGGCTGGAAATACAGTTCTAAGATAAACAGCAATTTAATCATAACCTCTTGACTGATTTAGTTACACCACGCACACCAATTCACTGGAGACCCCCAAAGCAAATGCAAGCTGTGCCATACCCAAAATAGAAACTGAGACAGATGACTGAGAAAGAATAGAAACAGGAAGGAAGGAGAGAGAGAGAGAGACAAGAGAGAGGCTTGTAAGTGAAATCCCAAAATTCCTGGTGGCAGTTTGCTTGCTGGAATGCATCGAACTTGTAGCAGCAAACATCTTTACCAGGCTGCTCTAAGTGGTCAAGCAATTAGACCCACTGGGGAAGAAAAGTAAATTTACTGCACTGTTTTGTCCATTCCTATACCCAAGATATAAAATAAGAGACCTGGAAGAGAGAAGGGGGACTTTAGAGCTGCAGCATGACAAAGTATGTTTTAAAACAAGAAAAAATGGAATGAAAGGGTAGTTTTTGAAGAGATAGTTAAAGCTTTAAAGTGCCTATATGTTAAATGAGATTTACTGCTATTTCCTTTTCACTCCCTCTGACATTTATGGTCTAATCATCTGAACAGCTGTGAAAATAAAGAGTAAAACAGGACTCTCTAAACCAGGAGTGGAACACATGCTAGGGACAGGATAGAGCTGGGTTTTGTATCAAGCCTTTTTTTTTTTAATAAAGAGAAAGCAGAAAACTTCTCAGAGTTTGACTCTCATGGGGCAACTAGCGATAAAGTAGTGAGACAACATTGTGTTTTTGTGTATCCCCTGCCAAATGCAGTGCGGTCTACAAATTTGCGAAGTTATAAACAAAAGAGTAGTGTGGTAATTTGCCCTTTCCCATCATTCTCCTATTTTTTTCTTGCTTACTTCTTTGAAGTTTTTTTTTTAAAACTAATTGATCTATACGATGGACTGGACTGATTATTACATATTGTATATAGTGACCACACATTTTTATTATAAGCAACTATCATATTCTGTTCCTGTACTACACACAATGTGCTCAGTGCTGCGCAGACCCACAAGGGCATGCAAACGCAAAGCAGAGTCCGTGCCCCAAAGAATGTGCTAATGCTTTTAGGTTTTGCTTCCTGGCACAGCTGATGAGAAAAAATGGGACACAGTTCCCATAATACTTCTTTACCCAGTTGTGTTCCTCCTTCCCCATTTAAAAAACAAATTATTGTCCCAATTGCGTGTCTCACACTGCCAGCTCCAGACCCTGCTGCCCAAAGAGGTAGGAGGGCCTGTTGCCAAAGAATAGACTTGAGGGATTAAATTTTTCCTGTCTAAGCAGAAATGGAAGGATTAAAAGACACAGTGGAACTGCAGGACATGCTATAAAGAAGCTACTGCATGTATCCAAAGAAACAGGGTAAAGAGATGGCCAAATTGCACTCCACTGAAGACTTGGAGAAGTTGCTTGCTACCTAGACAGGTGGCCTCAAGGCTCTCTCACTTCTGGTCATCAGTTCTCTGTCATCATCCCCTTCCACCCATCCTGATGCATCATCAACATAATAACAGTACTCAAAGCTTTACATATATGCAACTATGGCTCTCCCTTACAAAAACTACTGGACAAAATGATTCTTCCTCAGCTAACTCCACATCCAGCTATGAAATACCAATTCCTTCAACATCTGCTTCTGTATCTACCCATTTAGCTGTTAACTAATATTAGCTATCAGTGTATGTAAACTTGGCCTATCGTTTGCATTTTTCTGCACACCCTAAGAGGGGATTTGGAAGGGGCTAGAACAATGTTCCAGTCCAATTCAACTTCCTGCATCTTTTGTTCTAATAACTTCATAAGATTTTCTATCCCTTAATGGATCAAAATGCAATCCTTTTGATTGTTTTTTACTTTTTCTGCATTAGGCAGACCTTTTCATGGAGCAATCCCTAGTATCTATTACAATAGATATTTTCCTACCAAGGAGCTTAAGAATTTAGATTAGTCTCACTGACTTCAACAGGACAGTTTATAAGGAAGGTCTGGTCGTGTAAGTAATGTTTTGTAGGATCAGACCTAAAGCAGTATTGGTTTGACACTTTCTGATTATCCCCATACCAGTATTCTATACTATTTTATCTTTAAAATAATATTGTGCCCAATTTTTATCTGACAGTGTTTTTTTAAGGCACTCAGGAACTTCTAAATTCAAACTCTCACTCCGCTTAGAAAGCTCAACTATTCATGAAAACAATAAAAGATTGACGTGAAAGTGAAGAAAAGTAGAATCAAAGCCAGAAGTGCTAATGACAAAATAAATATAGATGCATGTACGGTGATTATATACAAGTTTTGCAGGCACATGTTCAGGCAAATATTTATTTCACTTGGATGGCTATCAGAATCTTCTGCAAGACTGCTTTTTCACATTCATATTAAAAAAAGGTGAAAGGGAAGCAAGGGACCATACCACATTTTCTAGTGAGTAACAAAGAACAAATTTGGCAAAAGAATGTGGTCTTCAAAACATGAACAACTTTAAGAAGAAAGACAAAATCTTTAAAAAATTCTGAATGACAAACTTTGAGAAAGGTAGGCACGGATCCCAGCAGGCATAAACTGTCACAGCTCCATTGACTTCAGTGGAACTATGAGAATATACACCACCTAAAGATCTGAGTCTTTGAATACATAGCATTAGTATATGCTACATGTGGGATGAATTAGTAAGCAAAGGAAGAACTAAAGAAGGGAACTAAAAATGCAGGATGCTTAAAAGAAAATATGTACTGCCATATGTGTGCTATTTGTGTAATGAGTAAAAATGACTTGTGGATGAATGAAGACCACTAAGTGTCTAATTCTGCCTTGCTTGTTCACAAAGAGTATTGCTTTAGTCCATGAGTACTCCCAGTGATTTCAGTTGGAATACTTATGGAGTAAGGTACTACTCAATGCAAGCGTGAGTGGCAGCATAGGTCTGACAATTACTTAGGAAGACCGAACCATTTGCTTGGAAATATAAAATGTTATGAAACTCAACAAGGATATGCAAAACACAAACACAAGGAGTAAGGGGGAAAATGAACTAGGGAGGCAAAAGTAATAACTAAGATGAAAACAGAAATTAATGACAAACAGAAACAAGTGGTTTAAATACGTGAGAAAGAAAGCACTAGGCAAGAACTCAGTCAAATTATCAAGAGGTTAGACTGAAAATTTAATGACAGATGTTAATGTTGCTCAAAGCCAATCTTCCCCCCTTTCCTCACCAGTTTTCATAGATTGTGTAAATCTTCAAAACTATAATATATTTATTGATTATTTATTTTGAATGAGAGAGAAAGGGCACTAGAATTAAATATTAAAAGGTCTACACCAAGATTTTCAAATTGGAGAGCCAAATGTTAGGTGCCTAAATAAGTGGCTTGATTTTCCGAGAGAGCAGTTGCAGCTCCCATTGACTTTAATGGCAGGTGGGAGGTGCTCACTCTCTTTCAAAATCAGTCTATTATTATTCAGGCACCTAAATATGGATTAACCTGAAGATATTCAGTTCTTTGACTGTTAGGACTGGCACTATGTACCCCATGCATTCATGACTGCCAAGTTTGATTCTGTAACTCATATCTTGGAAAGAAGCCACATGCCCTCAAAAAACTCCAGCTGACCAAAAATACAGCAGTCCTTCTGTTTAGCAACACAGGATACCATCTGCCTCAGTTCTCCACTCCATGCACTTGCACTCTAGCTACCTGAGAGATTCTCTCTCCTTCCACTTCTGTGACCTCACACAAAAGCTACATTCCACTATTAAACTAAGGGATGCTTGTGAGAGCAGGAGACAGAACTTTCACAAGATCTGGACCCAGATTATGAAATCCCCCCTCCCCTCCAGAAAAGATGACAAAAAAACCCTAATAATTTTTAGAAATAAATACAAACCCTGTTTATTTGACTTCATAATATTCTTCGTTTATTTCTTCACGCACATGCATTCACACCCATCAACTCACTCACACAAACCAAAACCAACCTAACAGAAAAATCTACAAACTAATCACACTACTTCTCCTACTGGCTGGAAAAGAAGAAAAAGAGACAGTTATTTCTATATTTAAATATGTGGGAGGTGCTCAGATATCATGCTGATGTGAGGCCATATATGTGCAGCAGACACACAAAGTGTGTTGCACTCCTCTTTGTTCTGGCCAACTCCTATTTTGGCTTACATTCTTCACTGCCTGTCCTAAACTACTCTGAGTTTCTGTGTGCTGTTCAACAGCTGCAATACTTTACTCCAAAGCTGGCTGCATGTAAATGGTGGATGAAGAAACTATATATAGTCTGTAAACTGCTTTGAGATCCTACTGGATAAAAGGCACTAAAATAAAATGTACAAAGTCATTATTAAATAATTTCTATGTTCTTAAATTCATTTTCTAGTCCAACTAGAAGACAGAAAACTACAATAAAAAACAACCAAACGATATCAAACTCTATGAAAGTTTACCTATTAAAAATCATTGCAGCAGACTCATCAGTTAGCCCATTCAAATTTAGCGCTGAGAGCTCCCCATCATCTGCAAACTGGTAAAAATTTGCTAACACTAGCTACTAAAACAATAAAGAACACTTATGATTTCCATAGCTTTGTTGCTGTCTGACTGCAGCAAATGTGATATGACATATCATATGTAAGATCCTGATCATTATTTAAATAAATTTTAATAAATAACTAAGTAAGTACAAAATATTAATACAGTAGGACCAGACCTTAACAAATAGGTTACTCTCATACCCTGAAGCAACATGTAAGATTAGCTTTTAAAAAACAAAAAAAGCAAAAATGAAACTAGTAAGAGCAAAACATTCCAAACAGGTGTATAAAACTTTAATGGTCTTACTTGTAGTTTTTCTCCCAGAACTTGACTGGTCTGGCATAAGATGAGATAAAAATGACACTACCAAGAAATGGACTCAGTGGAGTAGAAAAGATCGAAGTGGCCAAAGTTTGAAAGAAAAGCATAGCAGAGTCTGAAAAGTTCAAGTTAAGGTAACATGAATGATTTCATCACACTTTTAAATAGTTCTTCAGACAGCCCTCACCTATTTTATTTTTATCATTTTTTCCAAGGTAGGGGAGGAAGCTCTGAAGTCATACACAACACAACTAATTATCAAAATGAGGACTGTAGCTGTTCAGATTTAAATAGTTCTAATAATGAAGGCCACATGTTTAGGTGAACAAGTTGCAGGGCGGAATGGCTGGCAGCAGAGCCACCGCTGTCAGATTTCTGCCAGTTTCCCTGTTCTAGAGGTGGGGGTGGAGAGGTTCTCTACCAGCCTTCTCTACCTGCTTTAATGCCATTTACACAACAGCCTTAGTGGACCAGAGAATCTGGCACAGAGATCTCATCCTTAATCACTCTGGGTGAACGCCTGAGCCCACTGAAGTCAATAGGAGTTTTGCCACTGGTATCAATGAGTCAAACATTTCACCCTGTGTTTTTTCCCCCAAGAGCATGGATATATCATCAAACCTGATGGTTTGAAATGAGGCTTTCCAGTGGAACTTACCCTAGCTTTCATCAGATATTTATTATCACATACTGATTGCAGAGTAAAAATCTTCTACATATCATATTTATTGAACTGTCCACAAAGTGGGAAGAAGAGTGCAGGGGAAGTAACATAGGTAAACATGCTGGTGCATGCATGCATTCATGGTTTACTACTTTAAAAATGATTATTATATTATACATTCTAGATGTGTTGAAAACAAGTCTAGGAAACACAATGAAGAGGTGGATAAATATATAAAGAAAGATGTAACAAGAGCATGATTTAAACACTTGGGAACAAATTCTCATTTTAGTTACACCAGGCCCTTGAATTTCTGGAGAGAACGCTACATTCACCCTGTTGGCATGACAGACTCAATTATCCCGTTTTACACCTTACTTGGGAAAAAGGTATTTTATAAAGAATTGTACAGCTACTAGACAAATATCAAAGTACTGGGATTACAACACCAATGATGCCTCTCTGAAACCAGAATTAAGGTCCAATCACTCAAGAGCAACAGTCTTTTGATTCAGCCTATTCTAATAATGGCCAATATATAGATTCTGCAATCTTTGAGAAATTAAAGCTCAATTTGTAATGCATATTTTATTTTAAAATTGAAAAATATTCACATTGCAGTTTTCCCACTAAAAGTCTATTAGCCAAGCTTTGGAAGCAATATGCAGCATTTATGAACAAATATTTAGCAAGAGATATCATTGAAAATCCTTAAACTTATTAAAAGAGAGTGATCTGGAAATGGTGTCTGAGTGTATTACTGAGTTTGCAAACTGAGCTGCCTTAAGAGGCTAAAAGTTCAAAAACCAACAGAGAGATCATACAGAAGGGCAAAAGTTTGTCAGCAAACTTCAATTGTCATATTACACTGGAATCATAACCCATACTGGTTCTGAAAGATAAAGAATTATTTGCAAGTGTCAGATAAGAGAAGTGATCAGAGGAGCTGAAAAGATGGGAGGAAAACAAGGACCACAGATAATGACAGTCTTCTAAAGACTGCTTCAAAGTAATTAACATAAAAACAGTCAATATGATGAGCTAGGACTTTTGGGACTTCACTGTGAAATGTTTACATTAAATGTACAGCTCAAACAATAGCAACCTTTGGGTTCTCTTCCAGCCAAATGACATAATGATTATTATATGTAACTTGGAAGACAATTCTCATTTGACTTTTTGGAGAGCGGTTTTAATTAAGAGGGTCACATACATAAACAGATCATAGGAGCAGGTAACAGGACCATGCCCTCTTTCTTTAAATTGTGGGATAATATTTGTAACCTACATGCTCTATGTTTTCCAGATTTCAGGACAGGAAATTTGTTTTGTTGCACATACTTTACAATAGCTAAAGTGTTATGAATATTTATGGAAAATGATAAATAATTTTCTAATTACGTTCATTTCTAAATATTCCTTACCTCACTTTGATGTGTAGTGTGGGAAATTATTTTTGTCTGTGATCAGATACTTTTAACTCTTTAACTTTTAATAGCAGTTGATGTATTTTTATTAGGTTCTTTTGTGTTTAGTAGCAATGCATTGATTATGTTCAAGTATTATTAGGCTACTATGGTATTATAGTACTTTTATTACGATGAATTTAAAATTCCCATATTATGTTTCAGTTCATTTTCCCTGTGCACCATCTTCTTTATGACTGCTGTATTCATCCCTTTGCAGAAGACACACATAAGACCCTCCATGCCACAGAACATTCATAATACGCCCACATGGGGTAAAGATGGACAAAGCAGATACTAGAGGCTTCCACAAATTCCCACAAAACCTCCATGGTCTTATTTTCGGGCAGCATGGAAGAGAAGACTAAAACTGGCTAAGGGAGAGGGCAACTGGATCCGAGTTTTGCCAGAACCAGTAATTGTGAAATCTTACAGAGTGGTCATGGAGGGGTTATTATAAATAGGTTTCCATCTACGTGCATATATTGAAGGCTGGAATAGTGATTGCTGAGGTGTTGCACTACAGCCCATGATATGTTGGGCTTTGGGTGGATTCCATCCCTTCCAACCCATACACACAACCTGAGTCTTAAAGGCTTTCTTCTGAGTTCAGCGCTAGAGTCACAGGTCTCTGGGTGGCAGCAACTGGAAAAAGGAGATGGGGCAGATGGCTGCTTTTGGCTTCCTTCTCTGATATCAGTGCAGGAATCACAAGGCAGCAGTGGTGGCACATCTGAAACTGTGTAATCTGAAATACTAATAATTCTGCTCTTGATCCCACAGCCATTTTATTCATGTAAAGCTCCCATGGACTTCTAATTATATTACTGTCAGCAATGAGGTTGGAATTTATGGCGTTGTCTAGTTTTATGTACAACGGAAACTAAAACCATTTTAGGCTCTTAAGTCACTTAAATGTTTTAGAAAATTTTATCCTACATTAATTAATAACTGTTTGCAGGGCTGGCCCTGCTCTATAGTTCTAATATTCCCAACAAATTCACTAAGACTTCCAAAGCCCATTTGTTCTCTTAAAGATGTCATACAAATTATATACATAATAGAAGCAGTGAGATGATCTCATTATCTTCACAGGTAACATTACAATAGTTCATAGCATGGGAAGAAAAGTATTTACTATATTAAGTTATGTGGAAAAGGTTCCACAAAGCAAATAAAAATGTTAGGAAAGCACTTTTCATATGATGATGGAAATAAGTGCCATTACTAGTCTTCTGGTTTTAAAGATCGGGAAATAGAAAATTGGCAAGTTTCAAAATGATTACTGTACATCCCAAACCTGTATACCTCTGAAAACCAAAAACTGCTTACATCAAGCACAAAACAAATCCCATTGGTCCTTAGTGTGTTCATTTGAATACCTCTTTACATATACATGCGAGAACATTAAAATAAATGCATGTTACGTTTGGTTTACTGTGTGATCTCTCACTGTTTTTTTTCTGGTTTTGAAAATGAAAGATATTATGTTAATGTAACATTCCGATTGGGAATTTACCTGAACGTAATGTAGTCAATTCCAAGTTACGGTTCCCAGATCAACCATACTGTAATTTGGCTCTCTTGTGCATATGTTGCATTTTTGCATTATTTTTAATAGGGATGATGCATAAAAGTTAATCGAAAATTCCATGCATATATACAAAAGGAAAGAGTTATTGTTGTTGTGGGAACAGTAACTTATTCATGTGAATTCTTAACCATAACATTACATTAAGATACTATTTTGCATTTAACAAGGATATCGTTAACTTAAATAATAGATACCCAGTCTAAATGTACTTCAACAATAACTACATAAATCAACTAAATCCTATTCAATAACTGCCTTACTTTTGAAAAAAATCCTACTTAGTTATTTTATTAACATTAAAGTTACTGTCACTACAAAATAATTGCATTTGAAGAGAAATCTTGTTAAAGTATAATCTTCAGTTTTGAAATGTTCTGCTAAATAACTTAAAATAAACTTTTAAATTGCAATTTCTAGATAAAAATAGGGACTCAAATTAATACAGAATGTGGATATTGATGATGGCTCTTGCTATGCCTACTGCTTCAAAATTGGTTGGAGCCAGCTTTACTTTTACTATTAACTTTTGTTAATAATGTCTTTTTGGAATCTTTCCTTTTGGGGGCTATTGTAAGTATGTTTCCAGCTATCCTATGATATTTCATGTCTTAGAACCAAAAGGGGAAAATTTTATAAGAAGAAAACTTCCCAACCCACTCAATGGAAAATTTGTATAAAAGAAAATCAAAGTCAGACTACTATTAAGATGGGAAAAATTTAGAAAACGGGGAAAAACCAGATGAAGCAAATCCCTGCATTCAGACATTAGTCAGGGCTAACTTTAAAAGAATTAACATTTTAGAGCCCAATCCTCAGGATGCTCAGCACCCCACAAGAACAGAATTATAAAGAAGACAGCCCACCAAAGATGGAGGTATTATACTGAGAATACTTTTTCTACACAAGGCACACTAAGTGTTGTGCTGGGATGAGAGAGAATAGTATAAGAAAAGATAATTGGCTGAATATGAATGGGGAAGAAGGAAACAGCATTAAACATCCTGGTCCAAATTCTGCTCAATTCCCCAGTTGCAATTCCTAATGTAGTCAATAGCTGCATCCAAATAACAGAGAAAAACTGGGTCCCCTCTGTCTAAGGAAACCTTATTAGAAGTAACATAGTATCCCAGAATCAGTGTACAATATTTTCAGTTTTTTATTAAATGTAATTTTTAAATGTTACTCTCTTTGTTCAAACCCTGTAGATACATGAACAGTGAAACTGGGAGTAAGTACAAACAAAAAATCTGTAAAGGATATGAGGTATTGAGAAGAGCTGAGCGAACACGTGAAATGAAGAGCCCCAAGCAATCTGCCAGGGAGCAATGTACGTCATAACAAACTGTAATTTTTGCAGTAGATCCCACAGCTGAAAACAAGAGAAAAAAAAATGACATTTACAGGTATGAAGGTAATTTCAACAGTAAAATTTTAAAATTCTAAATCCTTTACAATTGAGCATTGTATGGTAACTATTGGAATGAACAAAATTCAGTTTCTATTGTGCTACTTTGTTCATTGATATTAAGGTCCTGAAATAGGAAGATGTTTAAGCATGTATTTAACTTTAAGCACAATTAGTCTCATTAACTTCTCAAGTGTTTAAATTTAGATACATGTTTAAGTACCTAGCTGAACTGGGGCCTAAGTGATTTTCTTTTAAAAGCATTTGTGCTCAAAGAGGGAGTAAAACTGTACCATTATGTGCTAACTTGGTAATCTTGCTAACTTATACGATTATGCATTAACTTCTATGATATTCTTTTAGCACCACCAGGGAAAATTGAAGAATAGGCACATAGACAGCTGAAGAATAGGCATGTTTCTGCTAGCAGAGATTCCCTTATTAAATTGGGACCTCTTGGATCTAAATCTATACGCAGCCTAATCATCGCAAGTTTTCTGAGATTTGTGTCTATCAATTTCCTTTCACGTCTTCAGATATTCTTGTCAGAGAAACAAAAAACACATTCAGTTAAATTATACTTCTTAAGAAGTTCTAACATATTCATTTACAAAGCCAGAGCAAAATATGCTGTTCTTTTTACTGTGCATGCTAATATGGTAGAAAAGGTTAGAGATAACTATGTTGGGAATAACAGTCAATCTGTAACAGGTGTTCAGTAGAGCAAACTGAAACACTTCATACAATGTACCACACAGCCGGGACAGGATGGCGAAGAACATTGGTTTTGACTTTTGTAAAACATACATGGTGACGCTATTGCTAGCTCCCTACTCAAGAACACCACATATCTATTTCATGAAGTAGTAGATTTTTACCCCCAGCTCCCTCCGCAAAGGCCCAGAGCAGAAATTTTGTGCTGACTAGACTGGGTCATCAACAGATTTATATTGCAGCGTTGTCACCTGACAAATTATGACAAGCTTTGGCCTTCAACCAGAGTTGGTATGAAGCACACATGCACTGTACATGAGAACAAAACAGGAGTGTACACAACACTTCATAACATTGTAGCAACACATCCTGAACAAGCATTTTGTACCTACTACTTATTTTGACCGATGAAATTAAAAAACAACACATTTTAGACCTCCCAATAAAAGCCTGAAGGACATAGAAGCTAGGACTTCACTGCAGAGCTCATTCAAGTTATCTACACCTGAGTTACTTCTCTTGAGTTAGTCTAGCTCCAAGTGAGAGCATTCACGCTGCAAAATAATACTTGGTCTGCTGTGTCCATTCTGGCACTGTACTCATTTATGTGTGGCAAAAAGACTTGTGGACGCGTAGCCCATAGTTCTTGCTGCTGCAGCAAGCTGAGCTGCTCTAATGAATTCTTTCTCAATGAAGAAGTGGGAGAACTTGTCTTTCCTTTGCAGGCACACCAGCAGAACTGTCGGAATGCACTGGAGGACTAGTGGCTCTTAAGGGTGGTTGTGTTAGCAGCTGATGAGTTGTCCAAACTGAGCTATAGCCTATTCCCCCCTGACAGGCCAGTCAACTCAAGGTAAAAGCAACACCCCATACTTGAGTTTTTGCATGTGTGTGGGGGATGGGACTCAAGGTAGCAGCAACACTCTTAACTATTTTTGCTATAAAGACAAATCCAGACATCATTTGAAAAACCAGGATAGTCCTGGTAAAAACAAGTTGTGTGGTCTCTCTAAAACAAATCTTCATTACCCTCCCCCAAATTTCTGTTGTGGGGCTTTGGTTTGTTTGTTTTGGTACATTAGAAATTCAGGTCTTGTCTATCTTGTTTCCTCTGTATGACACTACACTTAGGAAGGACAAATCAAAATGCACAACTACAAAATGGGAAATAATGGGGTATGCAGTAGTAATAACAAAAAGGAGCTGGGTGTTGTGGTGAATCAGAAACTGAATATGACTCAAAAATGTGAGGCAGTTACTAAAAAGGCTAATATCATTTTAGGAGTTAACAAGAAATGTGTCATATATATATATATATATATATATATATATATATATGAGGTAACATATATACATATGGGAGGTAACTCTCCCACTCTCTTTGCCATAAGTGAGTTCTCAGGTGGAGTGTGCCCAATTCTGGGTGCCGCACTTTAGGAAAGATGTGGAGAAATCAGAGAGAGAGTCCCAGGGAGATCCACAAAAGTGACAAAGGATTTAGAAAACCTGACCTATAAGGAAAGGTTAAAAAAAATGGGCCTGCCTAGTCTTGAGAACAGAAGACTGAGAGGGATGTGATAATAGTCTTCAGAAATATTAAGGGTGTTACATAAAAAACACAAAAAGAAAAGGAGTACTTGTGGCACCTTAAGGTGCCACAAGTACTCCTTTTCTTTTTGCGAATACAGACTAACACGGCTGCTACTCTGAAACCTGTCATAAAAAACACTGTGACAATTATTCTCCATATTCACTGAAGGTCAGACAAGAAGTAATGGGCTTAATCTGCAGCAATCTCTAGAACAGGCTTTTAAGGCAGGTTGTGGACTCCCATTGTGACAAATACAGAAATTTCCTGCAATAACTTTGGAAAATCTTGTTGAATTAAGTTTAAATAGCTTTGGAGTCTATTGTATTATAAAGGCAAAGTTTATGTATTATTATTTTCTAAATGTAGCTTCTCCAGGGTGTGGTGATGTGGCCAGTGGAAACCCTGGGAAGTACTATGCGTTTCAAAGAACTACTTTAAACAATGTGTCAGACAAGAAGGAACTTTCAGGACAAACAAAATTAAGTGGGTTTCTTGGTGGTGGGGTGGGAAATACAAATTCCCACCTCCGGACCCAATCTTTTGATGCTACACCCTGAAGAGAGAATCATTGGCTGGATGATTACTTATTCACAGTATCTGCAAATCAAAAACTCAGACTATACAAAAGAAAAGGTAACCCATGGTCTGAGCAAAAGCTGTTACAAACTTGTGACCACAGAAAAACCCCTTGGTGGGGTTTGAAGGAATTAATCCTGCCAGAGCCGTTGTTGGAGTTGGGGATGATCTCTGGTAAGCCTATTAGCATGTGTGTAAGTTCTTTTTTAGTTTTTAATATGTTTTCTCTATAACACTTTCACCTTAAGAATAAATGTGCTTGCTTAGAAAGGGCTGTGCAGCTGCTTATAACTGTGGGCAATTATGTTGTTCATGACCTTCAAAGAATAGAGACGGCACAGACACTGGCCTGGTTAGGCCACCTAGCTTGTTGGGGAGCTCACAGTATAGGCAGGGAATTGTATATCACCCATTTCTGGAGGACAGTTTGGACAAACACACCTGTCAGGGATCATTTAGGTTTACTTGGTCCTACCTCATTGCAGGGGGCTAAAGGTCTCTTCCAGTCCTAGATTTCTAGGATTTTATGACTTTGACTGGAGGACTATGACATTAAATATGGCATGCAAGTGAAACCTGATTGAGAGTAGAGTAGACTTTTATTCAGGCTGTTTAATCCTCTGGGTTTTTTGTTTGTTTGTTTGTTTAACATCTAGACATCTGAAATGCTTGATTGAACAGCTGAGGGGGTGGGGGGTGGAGATCTATCTTTTCTTAAAAGCTAACAACTCAAATTTGAGACCTTCAAAAACACAAAGTGAAACTATGGTAAAAACTACAAAGGTCTGCTTGTTTCATACTGAAAATCACAAGCCTACTAATCAGCCCGAATGCACTCAAAATGCAGTCAGCATACAACGAATGGTTCTCAAACGTCAGCAAACATAGTTCCTGAATGGTTCTCAAACTTCAGCAAACATAGTTCAAGTTTTGGGTTGTAATAAAACCTAAACTAGGGGGAGCCTCTTCCGGTTTTGTGTTTCATTCGTTCTATGAATCTCTAATATCTACACCGTCTTTCAAAACAGAAGGTACTCAGTAGGTCTTGGCTCTCTGCTGCCTGTCACCCACAACTTCCACTGCTACTTCTGCCAGAAGAAGAAAGAATGCTCTCTCCATCCAGTCACTTCATAACTCAATGCCCTCTTCCTCCAGAAGCAAAGAGGAGGACAAATCAAAAAGAGCTGCTCTCCCCACTGGCCATTTCCTGAACTTTCTGCTCTTTGCCATCATACAACTAATGATTCTAGAGATGGGTGGTGGAGTATTATCGATTTCAAAAAAATTACATGTAAAAAGGGAAATTCTAGTGAGTTTTCCTTATTCTGCAGAATCCCTTAATGATGATGTAGCCTCTAGCACTTTTCATAATCTGACAATATTTACCGGAGGAGTTGTCACCTTCATTCATTAAGCAACCACAATATAAAGAATCAGGAGCTAAGGAGTTTCCTTTGCCAGATCAACCTGAACAGGTTTTATTCATCACTTGTTTCACCTAGATCAGAAATTACACCGAATACATTCTTCTATGCCTCGCTTGAGAACTTAAAGGATTTACACAGTGATGATATTTTTGCTTTAGAAGATACTGAAGCAGCTAAAATTTGCCTCTCCAAACACAATCCTCAATCATACAAGCAATATCATTGACTTCTACTGGTAGCACTCATATATCATTCTTCAGTTAAAGATAAGGTGCTGCCAATTTAAAAGAAAAGGTTAAAATTTTTGTAAATGACCAGAAATATATAAACTTACACTTACTAAAGCTTTCTTTTTATTTTGGCTGGGAAAGTTGGTAATTAACTTGCTCTTGATATGTTTACTGTAATATTAGATCACAAGAATGAAGTCTCTTATCTGTTGTTAAAGTTTGTTTTTTTTTTCAAAAAAAAAAATCCCATGCTGAATTTTTGCCGATAAGCAGAAGAAACTCCATGACCTCTCCCTCGGAGCTGCATAAAGGATGGAGTTTCTAATTCAGACTACCTCTATCCCAATATGGGGTGGGTTATCAAAGCATATTCTTTAGATCTTGAGTGTTTTGTACAGTTCACTAAGCAGAGGAATTAAATATTATTTAGGGGATGTAAAGTTTTAGTGTTCCCAGATGTTACTCAACTGATAGTTTTGCACAGCAACCAGTTTCCCGCTTTTCAATTAGTAAAAATTACTAGTATATTCAGTGACTTTAAACTACTGCACTCCTTTCACTGTAAAGTAAGAAAGCAGAACAAATAGATTTTATTTATATCTATTTTATACAGACATGCACTTTATTATACTGATCATCTTTAAAGTCTTCTGTATGGTAAGCTGCTAACAAATACAAAATTCTTCCTCAGAAGAAATACCTTCTGAGTTAAATGTACATCAAAGAGAAAGAAGAGCTAAAGCCCTTGATCTGTAAAAATGTTTTTTTGTGTATGACTATTCTTGCCTTGTTGTACATACCAGATAAAATTCTGTGGGTTAATTCAATAGCAAGATTGCATAATTACAGTTACTTACATTAAAGTTGTCTTGCAGCATTTGAAATACATTTTTGTTTGTTTAATTATCTCCTTGTCTCAGGTCTGGTGGACTTCTATGATCAGTGTAGCAAGTATTAGTTCATTTAATAAACTGAGATTGAAGTTGATAAGGATACTTTTCAAGGCCTCTACCTTGCAAAAGTTTTTGCCCGCATGGACTTTTCCACCTGTATGACATCCAGTGAGAATTTGTGTGGGTAGATACCTTTGTAGGACCGGGGCTAAATAAAGCATAAAAATTGAATTTATCTGCCATATTTAATTGTAAAATTTTTTTGGTTAAAACAGAAAACAATTTAAAATATATTTGTATGCTTCGTGTGCAACACAAAATCACCTCTAAAACCAGAGTCTTTAAATACAGAAACAATTTTTACTCCATTGGAACTGGATGCCTTTGGTTCCACTTCTTAAAATTTCAGTTTAGGCCTGGAGGATTCTGGGCTCAGACTTTCAAATGTTTCTTTGGCATTTAATTTTCCACATGTTCTAGCAGTTCTACTTGACTGACTGGTACCACCTTATGTGTTTGGACTAAAATCTGTATTTGTAGGCCTAATTATTTGTACTGTATCTTCCTGTTTATATATGAAAATATTTCCATATAAATTAACAAAAATATTTTTTTTTTTAAAAATGGTCAACTTTTTTTTATGTGGTAAATACTAAATTAAAACCGGCTGAAACTATTGTTTGTTTGTTTTCATTATGCTGACGTTTGCAACAGAGCTGATTACGTCCCCAGTTCATAGCCTAATGTCATTTGAAACACATGCCTCCTCTGAAATCTTGGAAAACAGGATTTACTGGAAATAGTAATACTTTTCAGTGCTACTGCTACAAGCCATTATAACATTCTGTTGGTATAATTTGAATAGAAAAAATCAACTTGAATCAGCAACAAACCCCTATTTGCATCTGCAAAGCTTGAAGCCTTTATTCTGTATGATTTCATGATGCTCACCTAAATGAGACATGTACCATTAGTGCATCAATAGAGTGCTCATTATTTTAATAAAAAATGGAAGAAGGAAACTGAGTTAACATTTATCCTCTTCAGAGGTTACCTTGTTAATTCTTGCTATATAATGTGGTTCAGCAGCAAATTAAAAAAACGGATACATAAAAATACTTGTTATTAATCTCATAAATCTTTTTTAAAAATGCAACATAACAGACAGGGAGGGAGGGTGATCAGTCTGGGGTACTGGGAGTTGTGCCGTCTAAACTCTATTTGAGACTCTGTCACTGCCTTGCTGAATGATTTTAGGCAAGTCACTTAACTTTGCTGCACCTGAGTTTATCATCTGTAAAGGTTTCAGAGTAGCAGCCATGTTAGTCTGTATTCGCAAAAAGAAAAGGAGTACTTGTGACACCTTAAAAACTAAAATTTATTTGAGCATAAGCTTTTGTGAGCTACAGCTCACTTCATCTGTAAAGTGGCTATTACATTTACCTAACACACAAGCATGCTGTGAGGGTTTATCATGGCAAAGTTATCTGCATAACGCTAATAATCTGCTCTCTACACGTGCTCATCTCCCATTGATATCAACAGGAGTTCAACACATAGTAAACTCCACCCCTTTGCAGGGGGCCCTGCAAAAGTCCTCCACAACCTAGAAGCCCCACAGCACCTGGATATGGATGGCAGAGTGACTACATGCAGGTCTTAGGCATTCCTTGTGTACCAGAGAAGTGTGAAATTTGCAGGATGGGTGTATTTCACCAATAGGGACGGGAGAGGATCTATGTAAAGATTCACCCTTAAAAGATCGGAGACAAGTCTTCTGCCTTTAATGTTTGTGGGGTCCTTTGAAATTTACAGATGAAAGGCACAGTATAACAACATACAGCAGTAACATCTGTCTTCCAAGCTCTGTAATCTTAGTGCCACAGAGCATAATAAATTTATCTGGAAGAGAATGACATAAGCAGCAGTAGACAAACCATGCATGTCTTATCTTGGGGAAATGGCAATTTTCATTCCTGTAGAAAGAAATCCATTGCTTGTGAGTGAAACTAAAAAGCTTTCCCAGTGATTTGGAACTAGCCAGTGCAGCCTACAAAATGGGCAGGGTTAGCCAGAATAGGCCAGGTGGGAGATGCATTGATTTAGCATTTCTCCTGGGATGTATCAATGAGCATGGCTACTATGGAGCATCACGTGAAACTAAAAAGTGTATCCCCCAGCTGGAGGTTGGGGAAAGCTTGGTGATCACCTTTGTTAAGACTTGATGTAAAGAGCTGTATAGAAGAAACCATTTCTAGTGCACATCATATTTTTGAGTGCCATCTACTGGCACCTAATCTTTTAGCTATTGACAAATACAATACAGAACACTCATAATAACAACCTTTTCTCCCCTGGAGAGTTGCTACCCTCATCAGTACAGAGTGTGTGTGTAAAGTGTACCACGCTATACTGCTAATGGTGTGTTTGTCCCATTTTTATGCATTGTCTTAGTTCCTTTTTAAAAAAAAACCCTTAAAATTCGGGGACTGTGTCAGGAACAAAGTCTAATGTGGAGGTCAGTGATGGAAGGATGAATGAAAATAAGTTAATCTACATCTCTAATATAAAAAAGGAAATGTGAACTGCTAAACTCAGGGATTATCCTGTCAAATATCAGATGTAGCCTTGGGTATTTTTGCTCAACAGAAAGTGTCTTATCAGGGACTTATTTGCCAGATATCAAAAGTTGAGGAAACAGCTGTGAGCTAAGAGGGTGCAGCTGATTAAAACACTGGATTTTAGTACGCACGAAAGGCCAGAAATGGATTAGAATCTGAATTAATGATTTAGTGCCAGAAGCTTTTAATTGAAAGATCAGAATTACAGAAGGGGACTGAAAATTGGAAGGGAAGAAGAAAAGAATCAGGATTCTGTCTTACAGTAGTAACTAAAATCACAGAAGCTTGCAGGTTAACCACAGGTTCTGTAGTCTGTATCCGCAAAGACAATCCAAAAGGTCCAAAATATTAATTAGTGGGCTATAGCAAAGCAAGAAAATGGTCAAGGATAACACTCTGTCATAAAATGGTGAAAAATAAGACGATATGCATAAATTTCACTCTCCTTGAGGGAATCATGGTAAGGATGTTAAATTCTTACAGAATTAAGCCTAATCTGAACAAGTTTGGCAGGTTGTTACTGCCTGGTTCTCTTAGTTGGAGTTGCTGTGACATGAGGATCATCTTTCAATAATACATGACATATGGTACTAAAGCAAACAGAGGTTATATTAAAAAAGCAAACCTTTATTAAAAATAAAAAGTGACAAAATGTGGACTTGTTACTACTCTGAAAATTCACGGGGGATGTTGGGGTGAAACAGAAGAAATATCAAACAGGAAAAATGTATCCATAAGTGAGCTCAGCAGGAGTAAGACTACTTAGGCAAATGAATGCAGTGTTAATGAAGGCAAATTTAACAAGCTCTGGTTCTTTGATTACTCTGTCTTATGCATAAAGACAAATTCTGAACCCTCAGAGAATTTGACTATCAGAAAATATAAGATTAGTTCATATTTTAGTCTTGCTAATTAGTTCATCCACACACACAAATTAAGAGGCCATTAGACTGCCTGTCAATAGCATACTAAAGATAGCTTTTCCTAAGATATGACCCTATTGATTAGAGATTTAATGTCATTGGGTCAGAGGCTTCCCACCAGGATCTATATGCAAGATGGTATGTGTGAGGATGCACGTACTGTTTCTTTAAGACTACCAGGAAGCTAGACAGCTTTACAAAAATACTATTTTTTACTAGGCACAAAAGTAAACAGGCCAAGAAAAGTTAAAAGGCATCTTTTCTCATTTTGGCATTCCAAATGAAATAGTAACGGACAATGAGCCAGTTTGCCAGATCTGAATTTTAAGCACAGTATGATTTCAAGCTGCTTTCATTGTTGCCAGCTCCCACACTCACAAGGGAATAGACAGCAGTACAGGTTGTGAAGAGAATCCTCCAGCCAAAGCATCCATTGTTGCTTTGCTGAGTTTATAGGGCAACTTTCTACATTAGTCACTGGATTGAGTCCAGCTCAGCTGCTTATGAGTTAAGAGAACAGAACAGATTTGGAGATAAATCTTCATCCTATAGCAAGTGGCCTTGCTTAAAAGTATAGGAAACTTAGATACACCAATTCTAAGAGGTCACAGGCTTTTCAGTAATCAGAATTCAGCCTGAAGCCTAACCAAGCATGATCCAGGAGATACATTAAGATCCTATATGGTAGATACTGATCAAGATACTCAGTATAGAAGAAATAAGCAGCACCTTAGCTTCCAAAGCCAGTTGAATTCTGTGATTCCAGTAGCAATAGTACTATCACAATAGCTTTAAAGGAGATAAACCTGTTGAGAAGAGCCATAAACCTCTTAAACAGGAGTCTCTCTCTTTTGGGATTTGATAATCCAGGTGAATTAACTGTACCAAATGTTCCTCAAGGCCAGAAAGTGGCCAAATTGGTACAAGAGGTGAAGCTGGTTAGAGCACCTGAATCTTTAATTTGTTTTAAAATACTAACTCTTTTTAAAAGATTGCTTATATAGAAAAAAGGGAGAGGGCAGCACAGATGTGCATATAGTTGTCTTAAATCTGCAGCTGGAAGCCAGGCAGCAGAGAGAGAGGCTGGGAAGGTTCTAAGAAGCAGCTCTTCAGTGAGAGAGAGACGGGGAGGGGGGCGACTTGATTATACTGTTTTCTTTATTCTAGTTAAGTTTCTGCTTCAGCGTTAGAAGAAAGCAATTTTTAAAAATTCTCTACGGACTGTCACATAGGGAGGGATGCCCCCTTTACCTCTCCTCTTCCCAGGGCCCTACAGAGAGATCTATACTGGGTCCAAGATCTGCAAATAAGGAAGGGAAGGAGAAGACAGGTCAATGGCAAGTGCAGTGTCCTCCAGCAGCCCCACAGTGAGTGCTCAGAAGAGTTAATGTACCATACTAGGAGCTCTACTAATCACATCCCATAGAGCAGACTACTAATTTGCCTGGATATGAGTTATATATACAGCCAAACCACTGCATACAGTATGTACACTAAGGGCCAAATTATGGCTTCCTGGTACAGTGGTAAATAATGAAAAGGATAGGTCATTGATTCAGAGAGATCTGGATCGATTGTAAAATGGAAGCAAGCAAACAATACATCTTTTAATATGGCTAAATGTCAACATATACGTATGTATACTATGGCTAAATGTCAACGTATAATATGGCTAAATGTCAACGTATATATAGGAACAAAGAAAGCAGATGATCCTTACACAACGGGGGACTCTATCCTGGGAAGCAGTGACTCTGAAAAGGATTTGTGGGTTGTGGTGGATAATCTGTTGAACATGAGCTCCCAGTGTGACACTGGTTTCAGAGTAGCAGCCGTGTTAGTCTGTATTCGCAAAAAGAAAAGGAGTACTTGTGGCACCTTAAAGACTAACAAATTTATTAGAGCATAAGCTTTCGTGAGCTACAGCTCACTTCATCGGATGCATTTGGTGGAAAAAACAGAGGAGAGATTTATATACACACACACAGAGAACATGAAACAATGGGTTTATCATACACACTGTAAGGAGAGTGATCACTTAAGATAAGCCATCACCAACAGCAGGGGGGGGAAGGAGGAAAACCTTTCATGGTGACAAGCAGGTAGGCTAATTCCAGCAGTTAACAAGAATATCAGAGGAACAGTGGGGGGTGGGGTGGGAGGGAGAAATACCATGGGGAAATAGTTTTACTTTGTGTAATGACTCATCCATTCCCAGTCTCTATTCAAGCCTAAGTTAATTGTATCCAGTTTGCAAATTAATTCCAATTCAGCAGTCTCTCGTTGGAGTCTGTTTTTGAAGCTTTTTTGTTGAAGTATAGCCACTCTTAGGTCTGTGATCGAGTGACCAGAGAGATTGAAGTGTTCTCCAACTGGTTTTTGAATGTTATAATTCTTGACGTCTGATTTGTGTCCATTCATTCTTTTACGTAGAGACTGTCCAGTTTGGCCAATGTACATGGCAGAGGGGCATTGCTGGCACATGATGGCATATATCACATTGGTAGATGCGCAGGTGAACGAGCCTTTAGTGTGACACTGTGGCCAAAAGAGCTAATGCAATCCTGGAATGCTGTGACTGAATGCACTCCTGTAGTTCCACCCTATGCACCACTGTACTAATCTTTGTACAAAATATGCCCTGTGATATTATTTGAAAACTAATAACTTGCTGGTCAATAATATCACAGTAAAATGTGTGTAGCAACGTTATATGTTAAGTTATTAATTCCCCCGATTGATGTTGGTGACACAAGTTCAAACCCACATAGCCCAGATTAGGTAGGACCGGTCAGGTCAAGCAGGTCCTAAACAAAGAAATGTGTGTTTATCTAATTTACATACAAGTTGTAAACAGGGTCCTCAGACAGCGAGAGTGGGAAGACAGGAGACAAGGAAATCTGCATTTCAGCAAACAGAGGTGAGAAGAAATAGCATGCATTCTCTGTCAGCACCAGACACCATGCCACCTTATTGATTGCTTGAATAACTTTAATTAGCTGTTACCCTCAGGAAAATACATTTCAAAAGGTAACTGAGCTACAAAAGTGAGGGGCAAAAACACCCCAAGTTCTCTCTCTCCCTATCCATCTCTCTCTCTTTCACCTAAGATGATAAACCAAACAGTCTTTGGGAGCAGATCCTGACCTGAAATTTGGTCAGCCCTGTTGCTGGAAGCATGTGATAAGAACTTGACCTTGAACCAAGTCAAGTTTGTTAAGTTTAGAAAGGTTTTATCTTTATTGCTCTTGTAACCATCTCTGACTTGATGCCTTATAGTTAGGGCCCTACCAAACTCATGGTCCATTTTGGTCAATTTCACAGTCACGGGATTTTAAAAATGATAAATTTCATAAATTTAAATCTGAAATTTCACAGTGTTGTAACTATAGGGGTCCTGATCCAAAAGAGAGTTGTGGGAGGTGTGTGAGTGTGTGTGTGGGGGGGGGGGGGGTTGCAAGGTTATTGAAGGGGGCAGGGGTCTTGGTATTCCACCCTTACTTCTGCGCCGCTGATGCTGGTAGTTCTGCCTTCAGAACTGGGTGGCCGGAGAGTGGCAGCTGCTGGCCAGGATCTCAGCTCTGAACACCATTGCCAACAGCAGCACAAAAATAAGGGTGGCATGATATGATATTGCTACCCTTACTTCTGTGCTGCTGCTAGTGGGGTTCTGTCTTCAGAGCTGGGCGCCTGGGCAACAGCCACTGCTCTCCAGCAACCTAGCTCTGAGGGCAGTGCAGAACTAAAGATAGCAATACCATGACTCCCTTACAATAAACTTGCAACCCCCCACAATCCTCGTTTGGGTCAGGACTTCCTGTTTGAGAAATGCTGGTTTCCCTCGTGAAATCGGTATAGTATATGGTAAAAGTACACAAAAGATCAGATTTCACGGGGGAGACCAGATTTCACGGTCTGTGATGCGTTTTTCACAGTCGTGAATTTGGTAGGGCCCTATTTATACTTGAACTCACTTAAAACTCTCTTTATCATTAAATAAAAATCTCTTTATCGTTATTTGTTTTATTCTTTAATTAAAACTAATCCAGTGTTGTGAACTGTTTGGATAACTTCATTTAAGACAGCAGACTGTTGTATGTTGATCCCCTTAAAGGTGCAATGGATCTAATACAGAGGTTCTCAAACTGGGGGTCAGGACTCCTCAGGGGGTCATGAGCTGTCAGCCTCCACCCTAAACCCTGCTTTGCATCCAGCATTTATAATGGTGTTAAATATATAAAAAAGTGTTTTTAATTTATAAGGGAGGGTGGCACTCAGAGGTTTGCTATGTGAAAGGGGTCACCAGTACAAAAGTTTGAGAACTACTGATCTAATAGATCTGAACTCCAGGAGAGGGCTGGATAGTGCAGAACACAGGTTTTTTTGGGGGGATGGGGAGGGAATCCAAGACTGGGAGTGTATTGGGGTTATCCTGCAAATAGTTGCCAAGGCTGATGGAAGGCAGAATGTGGTGGTGTTTGCAGACAGGCTTTTAAGGTCAGAATTGCTGGACAAGGGCTGTGGCTATACACTGACACTGATGGAGTGACCTGCATGCTGTTTGGCTGTTTGTGAGTGGCACATGTGGGAACTACAGAAGCAAAGCATTGAGAGGCACCCCAAGTTGCAGAGTAAGGGTGACACAGCCCCTCACTGGACTGGATTTCACCCTGGAATGTCACAGTTGCATAAACAAGACAATCTTGAGAAAGAGTAGAGAGGTTATTTTACTTCTATATTTGGCACTGGTGTGACCGCTGCTGCTGGCACTATGACCTTGTGTTCAGTTCTGGTGCCCACAATTCAGGAAGGATGTTAATAAATTGGAGAGGGTTCAGAGAAGAGCCACAAGAATGATTAAAAGATTAGAAACCATGCCTTACAGCGATAGATTTAAAGAGCTCAATCTATTTAGCTTAACAAAGAAAAGGTTAAGAGGGGCGACTTCATCATAGATTATAAGTATTTACATGGCGAACAAATATTTAATAATGGGCTCTTCAATCCAGCAGAGAAAGATAACATGATCCAAAGGCTGAAAGTTAAAGCTACATAAATTCAGACTTCTAAATCCTGTATTATACAGGAAGTGATCTAGATCAGTGGTGGGCAAACTGCGGTCCGCAGGTTGCCCACCACTGTCCTAGATTATCACAGTGGTCCTTTCTGGCCTTGGAATCTACTAATCTAGGTGCACAGAATGAAAAGAGGAGGGGACCCCAGTATTCTTGTACCAATGCAGCCATACTAAAAGTGTTCACCCTCTAAGCTCCAGGATGGGTGCTAGGGCTGACTTCAGCATTCGGGGCTCCAGAAGAGGTTTGCACAGACACTTGTACAGATTGTGGTCCCATTTGCCACACAGCAGTTTACTGGTGCACAACTGCACTAGGGAGAGCACAAGCTACACCCTTTAACAAACAGTAAGAGTGCTGGGTAAGCATTTCCATTCCCATCATCCCTTGTGGCATTATACCTGTACTTGGCTTATGGCATTGGCTGCTTGTGAGAGCACCCTCATGGGTTCATCATACTACCAAATTTATCCCTTTCTTCCTCAGCTTTTTCACCCAAAATTTGCAGCTTCCTCTTGTACCAACTCCCATAGCTGCATGGCTGTCAAAGGGAGCTGTACTAAGTGAATTCCATTTGTGATGTGTTTGTGGGAAGAGGTGGGGGGTAAACTATGTGTATTATCCACATTGTGATTTTCCTTCAGTTAAGCGATTGATTGATGGATGTCACAGAGATGGAAGAACCGACCTTCCTCTCTAATATCCCCAAATAGTTCATCTCTCACCTTCCTCCCAGAAACTGAATAATTTTACAATTTCCATCTGATTATGGAAAGATCCTCAATGCTGATCCCTCTGACATGCTGAGAAATCTAAGGTGAAATACATTCAATTCTTGTTCCCATTTCATCTTTGCCTTATCACTGAAGAGTATTTTCTCAGTTCCTTGTAACTAGTTCTTTTCAGATAACATGAGCAGCCCCATAAGCTGTCAGATGGATACTCAGGATGCCTTCAAGAAGCCCTGGGAGAAGTGGTGGCTCATTTGAAGTGATTTCATAAATTTGTAGATTTTAAGGCTAGAAGGGACCATCATGATCATCTAGTCTGACCTTTTGCATAGGACAGACCAAAGAACCTCATTCAGTAACTTTTACATCAAGCCCATAACTTTTCTTTGATAGCAGATCTTTTAAAAAGACAACCTATCTTGATTTAAAGACTTGTAATGGGTGCATTTGGATATGTCTGAGGATGACAGTTTGTGAGCAGCTAATGTAGGTTCACAGTATGAAAAAGGCCGAGAACCCCCATCCTAGTTCAATGAAAACTTCAGTCATTTATTAAAAATAAATAAATAAGCTGCTCTAAACATTACCTTGTTCCTTTTCCATGGCAATTTGAAACCCAACATGGTGTACTCATTTTGTGCATTTCTAACCCGTTTTAATATTAAACTTTTAAATTGTACAACTTTATATATAATTTAGATGAGAGTAAATGCTTTCAAAAGAGTAGTAAATTAGTCATGTGACATTAATAAGTCAAATAGCATTAAAAAAGAACTGAAAAATTCATGTTGATTAAAAAGAACACCCCCAAAAAATCCCAAACAAAGAGTCAAGTTCTCTAAATTCTCATGTTATCTGCATCACCTCAAGTGGCATGGTTATTTGCAAATGTGGATAAAATCTGTGAGCAGTCATTTTTGTTGCAATGCCCTGATTTGCTCAGTGAGCAGTCATATTGATTTGAATTCTCTGATTTGAATGGATTACATTACTAGCATAATGATGGGGAGAAGAGGGAAGAAACACAATCACTAGGAGATTCAGAGATAATCTATCTGACATTACTAGTGGAGCTTGTTCAACAGAAGCCTGCCTAAGGAACACCTAACAAAATTGTGAATGTCTGTCAAGTTTAAATGTAGTTTCCTGCAGCGTCTGGCAGAAGAGAAATTGATCAGTGCGCCCTGCAGCATCTTAGAGGGCATGCGTGCTCTCTTGTACAGTAACGCTGCTCAAACAATCATTTTGATGATAATTTAAGACATAATGCTTAGAGTTCCATTATCAGACAGTGGAAACCTCACACCTACAATGAGTAAAGTGGATCTGAACTGCCATTTTATGAGTTAGTTCTGCACAGGCAAAGGTGGTGGTAATAAGAACTTGTTTTCTATTTTTTCTTTAAATAGTTGTGAACATTGAGATTACTGAACTGTGCATTGATTGAAGCTGTCAGCTTCTCTTGTTGCTGAAGCTGTACAGACCACAAAACTTTCAAGAACAGAGCTGGGATACAGTTGTTTAAAGCTGACTGTGTGGAGAAATTCCTACACCATCTTTATATGTTATCTTTAGCCCCAAAGTAATGAGATTCTATAAGAAAGGTCCATACAATTTTTAGAACTAATAAAAGTTCATAGTTTAATTAGCATAAAAAAATGTGCTTAATTAATACCATCCTTAATCCTATTTTTCAGAGTTGTTTTAATGACCATTGTGTAACTATGCATGTGGTTTTCTAATATAAATAATTCAGCCATTTTATTTTAATTTTTTAAAATATCACAAAGCCAGGTTCGCCTGCTGAACTAATGACCTGAGAAATTTCAGGTTTACTGAGATTTGGAAAAGCCAGAAGACCTATGAAATAGTTCAGTGGTGTAACTAGGCATTTTAGCTCTCAGGGCAAGCAAGCATATTTGCGCCCCCTACCATTTCCCATCATATTTACATACCCCCTTGGCTTTGGGCCCTGGGCGGCTGCCCTGCTTGCCCCGCCTTAGTTATGACCCTGCTTAGCTAGACTCTTAATTATGTCTAGAATACATAGCTTCAGCCCAATACCTCAGACTTTACCATATCAAGCCTCCCATAAAAACATACAGTGTGATAGGCTACATTTAATTTACTGTGCACCTTTGATTATCTCACTCTTACTCTCCTCACTAATCCATCTCCTCCAAGGCTAACATTCCAAATCTCACAACAGCTTCAAATAGTCAACATTTAAAAACAAACAACAAAAAACCTCCATATCACCCACAGCCACAAATATGCAGCTTTCAACAGAAAATTATGACATGGCGATAATCATTATAAGCACTGGTGGGAGCCCTAGTGTAGACAAAATTCAAGCAATTTCTGGTATTTTAGCACCATGTCAATTTAACCTACTTTTGATTTGAGAGGAGCTGCACAGGTCATGAATTAGGGTACAATCTGGAATTATGAAAAGAGTTTTAAGACTGTATGTATAACTCAGAGAAAAAAAGAGAAAGGAATATGATAAGAGTCCATGACACTTCAGAATTAATACTGTAAAAGTAAAGAAGAAGCTTGAGTTTAAGGTTAAGCACTGTATAACAAAGATAATGGCCTGAAACTAAGGTAGGAAAAATTTAAGTCAGACATTAGGAAAAATTTCTTATCATAAGGATGATTAGATATTGGACTAATTTCCCAAAGGAAATTGTTGAGTCAAACACCAGAGGCTTTCAAAGGAAGACCAGATAAAAACACTCATGCAATTAATACAAAGGCAACCTTGCACTAATGGCTCAAAAGCCTCTTTCAAGTCATTTATGACTCTATTCTTAAAAAATCTAAATTGTGACTTCTGTAGCATCATGCGAACAAAGAAGTAAATATGAAGTTTCATACAGAAACAGAAAATACATTTAACTTAAAAACTATTGATTTTATCCTCCACTAAGATTTTTTTCTGTGATACCAATGGCCTGCTTCTGTTAAAATGATATTATAACAATTATATTTTAAAAAGATATTCCAGCCATTTATCAATGCAGTGACATTGGAAAGATAATTCAAACTATGAAAACATTTTATATCAAGAAAACAATGGTGTTTGTAAACTTGCCTTATGAAACACAATGGACATCATGAAAAAATCCAGCAAGAAATTCTCTGAGATACCTCTGTAGTCAAATTGGAAAAAGATTACAGTAAAGCTCAAAGTAACAAATTGATGAACCGGATTACAGAATGAGGATCGGAGCAGCTTCATCCCAGCAATTGTTATCAGGAAAATATCACAGCTGTGGGAATGAGGGAAAAGAAAACCTAATCAAGTTAACATAACAAAACAATTAGACTGTAACTAATGAACATGAATAACCATATCAGACCTACTCTTGACTGATAAGTCTAGCTACACACATACAGTTAATTTATTTTTATATTAATACTAGTTTTTGTTTTAATAATCATGTTTATTTAATCCATCTGCAACAGCAGTTTTACATTGCTAGCATTACATATCTCTAGAGTACTTACAGAGCTGTAACACGGGAACAATTATGTATTATAAGAGTAGCATCCATTATTGTAGTAAGTACCTTATAACATAATAAAATATAATTAAATAAAATCCCTAAAATAAATTTTCAACTTGTGACTTAAGTCTGGCACCATTCATTTATAGCACTACAATTTATACAGATTTATATTAGAAAGCAGCTTGTTACCAACTACAGGCAATAAATCTGAATCACCACCATGTTACCCAACTTTAGGCTGGTGCAGTGATGAATCAAACCCAGTATTTGTAAAATGCTGAAAATAATCCTCTATGTCAATTACAAAACAACAGAATACTTGCGAAAGCATGTGGCAATTGACAGCACAGAAAGTTCTAAATGGAGTGGTGCATTTTTGTCATTTTAAGGCTCACAGTTTGTGCAATTCCAAGTTTATTTTATTTTTTGTGGCATTTATTCACTGCATTCTTAATGCAGATCCAACTTGATTTGAGTTCAGGCCACTCAAAAAGATCACCTCGTCATCACTGTCTGAATGAAATGCCGAAAGACCTCATTTCTTACCCTGTCAGAAATTCTTTCAATTTTATTTGGATTTCCGAATGCAAAACTAGGGACTACAATAAAGTGTTTTTGACAGTCTTAGAATATCCCCTAGTGGGTTGAGAACATTTTTTTGGATTTGATGTTTATCAAGAACAAGAAAATTCTTGGGGGAAGTGAGGAAGATTTTAATGGGGAGAGGCATAAAATCACAGAGCAACATAAGCAACTGAAAGACCCTTTCCCTGATCAGGTTGATATTTATGCCCATCTAATATCCACAAAATTTCAGTCAGAAACGAGTTTTATGAGCATATAATCTCTTGCTAGAGGATAAGGGAACATTGTTTTCTGGTAATTCTGTCTCTTTAAAGATATTGCCACACAGGATTCTTTTTGGAGGGCATGGGGGGATTTTCTTACGCTCCCAGTGGAAGCATGGTACAACTGCCCTAGCTCAGTGACCTCTTTTTGTTGTTGTTGTTGTTGAACCTTTTGAGGCAGTGACAGTAGCAGGCAACATGGTAAGCTGCCCCAGACTGTCCAATATGCACCACCAACCACCACCCCCTTTGGTTCTGAAACATTCCAGTCAGTTTCTGACAGTGCCGGAAGCAAGGGCTCCAACCCCTACCCATCATCTCTCCCCCGCTACACACACACACACACACACCAATTCCATTTTTTAAATTAAAAAAACCAGATGCAATTAGAAAAGTCAAATACATCCAGCCAGATAGGAACAACAAGATGAAATTGCAAAAACACATTGCCTCAAAAAACATCCCTCCAAATTCTGAGGGGAGGCGGACAAGTGAATGAGAATCTGCAAGATGATGTCTTAAAAGTAGAATTACAGGCATGGAAAGTAACTTCCCCTTCTTTAAGCTACCATATACACGACATTCTTCTTCCTGGAGAGTATGTAGCCAAGAACGGAGAGATAATACAGCCCTTTGTAATAAGAGGTCTAAAGAAACAAAGAATCCAGGGCTACCCTGCCTTAGCAGGAGATGAAGGCCCTGCTGGCTGCTTTGCTGAGTCTCTTTCAGGCCCTTTTGCCTAGCAACCAGGTTTTGGTGCAGTTAAGGAGGTATTGTTAACACCGAGCATGTCCAAACCCAGACAGATATTTCGTGCTGGGGTTGGCTCCTGCTCCCCAGAGGGCTTGTCTACACTGGCAACTTTTGTCACCAAAAACTGCCTTTTGGCGACAAAACAGCGATAGCGTACACACTGCAATGTGACTTTTTTAGGGGGGAAAAAAACGCCCAGTTTTGGTGACAAAATACTTCCACCCCTGCGAGAGACTTTTGTCTTTTCCCCTCCCTTTATTGTCTACAGACTGCCCGTGTAGACACCACAGCTTTTTTTTCTGATTTTATCGGCCTCGAGAAAGTGCCCCACAAGTCCCATGCTGCCGCTCTGGTCAGCAATTTGAACTGCGCTGCTCTGCAGCCAACCCGCCCCCGCCCCCTCCCCTCCCCCTTGCAAGTCCCGGGAATTCTAAATCTCATTTCCTGCTTGCTGGCTTCCCAGATGAGCTTCCCAGGTGGCTTCTCAGGTGAGCATGGCCGGCTATCGCACCACACACGCTCCCGCTTGGACCACCGCTGAGTTATTGGATCTGTTCAGTTTACGGGGAGAGGCGTCTGTTCAGTCGCAGCTGCGAGTGACCCGTAGGAATTGGGACACATATGGGCAAATTTCTTGAGGCTTGTGTGAAAAGGGCTGTGATTGGGACGCGCAGCAGTGTAGAGTGAAGACAAAAGGGGCTGAGGCAGGCGTACCATAAGGCGCAGGAGGCAAACCATCGCTCCGGCGCTGCATCTAAGACCTGCCGCTTCTATAAGGAGCGGAATGCTATCCTCGGTGGTGACCCCACCTCCATCGCCAATAGCCCTGTGGATACTTCGGAGGCAGCAGAAAGAGGGGGTAACCCAGAAGCTGAAATTCTGGATGAAGAAGTCGAGCTAGAGGAGGATGTGGCGGTCCCAGCGGGGTTGCCCGGTGGTGCAGGTAGCCAGGAACTTTTCTCCATTCCAGAAGTGCTCAACAAGGAGCAGGAAACAGATAAGACACCGCGTAAGTTGCTGTGGCTTGTGTAGGGAATCGAAAAGTGGGAGGGAGGTAGTGTTTTCTGTGAGCTGGACATTGCCCTGTGTAGCTAATCTGCATGGCCAAGCAGGGTGTCAATGGACATCGAAACCTGAAGGGAATCCTCCAGAGAGAGGCTCTGGAAAATTTCCAAGAGGTACTTGTTAATCCTCTGCCACAGATTCCAAGGGATTGCAGCCTTGTTAATTCCCCCATTGTAGGAAACTGTAACATGCCATCTAGCAATCACTGGAGTTGGGACCAAAGCGGCACATAGCTGAGCTGCATATAGACCAGGGTGAAAGCCACAAGCATGCAGTAGTTGTGCCCTGGTTTCCCTGGTTACCTGCAGCAGTGAGATGTCAGCCATCAGATTGGCCGCCTGTGAAAATGTGCGTGATAATTTTAGAACGAGTTCCCTGAAAAGCTCCCCTGCAAACCGAGACCTTTTTGTACGCACAACTGCCTTCCCCCCACTACCGACACTCACCATGATTGGGGTGCTCGCAGAGCTCTGTGCCTACCTAGAGTCTCGGAGAGAAAGTGATTTCTACTAGCAAAAGGTCCTTGTTACTGAAACGTTTTAATCATTTGCTGGAATGTAACAATCCCTCTTCTGTTCAGCACAGACCTTGAGGAACACAACACGCACCTCTGCTGACTGGCTTCGGCAGATAAGGAAGAACCCTAGGCGCAGCAAAGAAGACATGTTCCGGGAGGTGCTGCAGCATGATGAGAGATAGAGCAGGGAACGCAAAGAGTGCTGGGAAGCCGAAAGGCAGGACAGAAAAGAGAGTGCTGCATTTGCTAGGCAAGCGACAGAGCGGATGATAAAAGTGATGGAGGATCAGACAGGGATGCTCAAGTCTCTGATATAGCTGCAGACTGAGCAGACCCATGGTCGACCTCACAGCAGCACATGCACAATTCTTTGCCAACCCCACCCCCCTCTATGCCCAGACTTTCCTTTCACATCCACAGCCCTCCTGAGTTTCCCCATCACTCCACCCCTGCTCACAGCTTGCACAATGATAGCTGGAGCTACACACCGTTGTGAGGTTTTATCCCTTTTATCAATAAGTAAAGGCTAAGGTATTTAATGGTACAGCATTTAATTCTGTGTTCTACAAAGCATATAGCAATCAATTCACTCTCAGAAACAGGCTTCTAAAGCATTGTGTTGCATGGATCCTGGGCCCCAGAATTGTACACGGATGCCCCAGGGAAACAACTCCAAAGCAGACATGTGTTACTACCCCTCATTGTCAAAGTGGTTCCTCAAAGCCTCTCTGACGTTAATAGCAGCCCTCTGGGCTCCTCTGACAGCCCTAGCATTTGGTTGTTCAAACTGCGCAGCCAAGCGCTTTGCCTCAGTGCTCCACACCTGAGCAAACATTTCATCCTTAGATTCACACAGATTATGTAAAGTGCAGCATGTGGCTATGACTACGGGAATATCATCCTCAGTAAGGTCTAGCCTGCCACTGAGACACTTCCAGCGACCTTTCAAATGGCCAAAGGCACATTCAACTATCATGTGGCATCCACTCAGCCTGTTAAAATGCTCCTTGCTACTGTCCAGGTGCCCTGTGTAAAGTTTCATGAGACAGGGCTGTAAGAAGCTAAGTCTCTTTGAATGTAAATGGGATTTAAACTTCTAAGAAACAATACTTTATCCTTGTTTGGTGCTAGAGGCTCTGGGAAGCCCTAAATCCTCCCAAAGAAACTTATTTAAAAATAATTATTTAAATATATATATATGTATAAAAAAATATGTACATTTGGCAGTTTCTGCACTTCATCCTCACATATGTTTTGCAAAAGTCAGATAAAAACTGAAGGTAGCTAATTCTTCATCTCAATTTCTTGAGAAATACAAGCTGATTTCAATTTCAGATTACAAGGTCCAACTATCTGAACAACTCTAATGATTTTATTGCAAGTCGTGCAATGTCTGGAATTTTTTTCTTTTTCTTATGATGTGATTTCTGTATTCAGACTTGTGCAGTTTTTCCATTATCCCTCAACGGTGAAGGTACTTAGCCACTGGAACAACTAACCTAGAGAGGTAGTGGATCACACTATCACTTCAAGGTAAAACTGGATGTCCTTCTAAAAGATATGCTATAGCTCTAACAGAAGTTACGGGTTTGGTGCAGGAATTACTGGGCACGGTTCTATGTAGTATTTTATGCAAGAGGTCAGACTAGATGATTATAACAGTCCTTATATCAGTCCTGGCCTTAAATCCACCAAAACTTAAATGGTCATCATCTCCCACTGCTTTCAATTGGGGCTGAGCCAGGCTTGCCTTCAGGGACTAAGGAGAACCCCATAGTCATTAGGTGAGGGAAAGGAAGGATATAGAATGGGGAGGTGCCAGGAATGAAAGTGTAGCAGCAGGTCAGGAGACTGTGGTAGGATCATGAGGAAGTCAGAGGAGCATGGGGAGAATTAGGTAAACTGAGAAAGTTGCATGGGATTATGATGTGCAAGAGGCTGACTGAAGGGAGTGCAGAGAAATAAGCCAGGATGAGGGGATGCCTGGGACATGGAGTGCAGGAGGAAAATGGGGTACCAGGGAATGGAAGGGTGGGAAACAGTGAGGGGAAAGGGAAGGAATACAGGGAGGCAAGCGAATATAGGGGCCATATGGAAAAGTGTGGAAAGAGAACATGTGTGGGGTAGCTGCCATTCTATCCCCACTATCCTCCTCTCTAAGTATTCTGTCCAAGTTAGGGAAAGACAGCTCTCCACACCAAATGGGATAAGAAAAATGAGTCCTCTCTGAGCAATAGTCAGGACCTGCATTGTTAAGTGTGTCTTCAAAGGGTGAATTTAGATAATCACGCCTACATTGGTGGACTGGTGGCATTCTCCTAAAGGTTAAACTATCAGAAGGCAGACCCAAATATGATTACTTTTAAAATCTCATGTTTTGGGGGGTCTGAATCATGATTTTTGAACAGCTGGGGTTGCAATTCTGCTCTGAAAAGTTACTATGTAAAATAATATCTTCTTACTCAACACATCTGATCCTCCAGTGGATTCAGAAATACATCTGATGACAAGTGTCAAACTAACATTTGGCTATTTTTTAGTTCTAGCTAGACCTGCAGAACCACCACATCTATGAGAGTGAGCTGTACTATATTTCAGATAAAATTTTCAAACATGCCTAAGAAACTTAGAAGCTTAAATCCCATTTACATTCAATGAGACTTAGCTTCTTAAGTGCCTATGTCACTTCTGAAAATAGGTATTTTTGAAAATGTTGCCGTATGCTCCTGTACAAAAGTTGATGTAGTTTATTTATAATGTAAGCTCTAATTTAGAATGTAAGCTAAAGAGCTTACATTCTAAATTAGAGCTTACATTATAACCTTCTTTTGGTATATGTCTGTACAGTCCCATGAATCATGGGTCTGGAGCCTCGACATGCTACTGTCATAGAATATTATTATTATTAATAATAAATAGTTTTTCACTACATCCAAGTTAAAAATAATCTGATTTTAAAAACGAACATCCAGACAATCTGAATAAGGGAAATAAAATGCTCCATTTGTAATGGATCTTTGTTCCTGAACACAGGCCAGTTTAACAATTTAAATCACTGTAGTAGTGAAAAAGGCTCTGTACTAATTCTGCTCAGTGAGGACATTGCAATCACTACAATACCACTGAATCTCACAGCAGTTTGTAGGTCATCAAGCAAAAACTGCCACCACAAAAGGCTATCTTCAAAGAACATACTATAATACTGTGGATCAGCAACATTAGTTTGATTAGAATCACAGAGGCTAGACATGGAAAAAGCTTATACTGTTTTCCTGATCATATCCCTGCTAATTCAGGATAGGTTCTGCACTCTACATTCTTGAAGGCTTTGTCCAACCTAGCCTTCAATGACTCTAGTAAGAAGCCTGTGACACCTCCTCTGAGAGCCTTTCCACAGTCTAATAACTTTACAGTTCCCTGATGTCCAACCTAGATTTCTCATTTCATCTCATTAATCCTGGTTACTCCCAAGTGTTTACACCCTTTGAACACCTGCAGCCTGGTATAATATTTCCTGGTTTTAGCTGTCATTTGGGCATGCTATACATATTTAGTTTTTTAATCTCTCTGTATAAATTTAAATCTCTCTAGCCTCAATCATGTTTGCTGCAGTACCAACAGCATCTCCTTCATCATAGTTTAAGGCAGTCTGAATTGTCCTTTAACAGAGCCAATAATGATAGGATTTTGTATTTATTGTTATTCATTATAGCACAAAACCAATTGACACAAATAACCAGACTCATTTAAGCAACATTAAATTTCATAAGAACATAAGAATGGCCTATACCAGTGACCCACCTACCCCAACATCCTGCTTCCGACAGTGGACAGTGCCAGACACATCAGAGGGAAATAACAGGAAAGAGCAATTATCGAATGCTGTCATTCGTCCCCAGCTTCTGGAAGTCAGAGGTTTAGGGACACCTAGATCATGGGGTTGTGTCCCTGACCATCTTGGCCAATAGCCATTGATGGACCTATACGCCATGAGCTTCATCTTTTGAACATTAGTCTGAATGTGAGTAGTCTTAAATCTATGAATCACGTATTATGAACTATAATCAACTTACTGTGTACCAAGTCTCTTGTATTTACTAATAGAAAAAGCATCAATGGTGAGGGCATTCATATTATGCTGGATACAAGATGTATTTCTCAAAACACTGAAGCCACACATAGAGTCTTTCAAACCACATTAAATGAGCAGCATCTGAAATAAAAACACAGATAACAGACCATTTTGGCAAATTATTATTTTTTCAGCATATAAATACTGTACAGACAACAAATGCATTAAGTCAAAAGGACAAATCATGAGTTTTGTATATCATATTAGTTAATATACCACTAAATTTATGACACTTCATGTAATCCTTAATTCTTTTGCATATAGCATCATGTTGTTCTCTGGGTCCGGCCAATATTATACTTTACATACTTTGCTTCTTTTTGCTGCATCCACCAGACCCGGCACATATAGTAGCTTGAAATGGTACATAGTAAAGGATAGTTTCTTCTAAGTTTTAGAAGTAAAACATGACACAATATTAATAAACATATTTGTTTTTCATCACTTTAATCACTTTCTTACTTAGAATATTTTATTTATTAAAGAATATTTATAATTAACTAGCAGTTTTCATGTTACCTAGTGGGGAAGCTGTGTGACCTAGTGGAGAGAGCACTGAATGAAGATTCTAGAACCTGATTTCTATTCCCAGCCTGTCACTGGCCTGGTCAATGACCTGGCTAAGTCATGTGCCTCCTCTCCCCTCTCTGTGTCTCAGTTACCCCATCTGTAAAATGGGGATAATGATTTGTCAAACTTTATAAAGTGTTTTGAGGATAAAGGATAAAAAGCATTATAAAAGAGCTAGGGATTATTATTATTATCCCAAAGGACCCAAAAATACTTTACAAAGAAACTATTATACACATAAATACTGGGATCACTTCACTCAGCAACAAAGTGCACCCAACTCTGGGATGGAATTCAGTCATTTAACAGTGCACATCAATATTATTCAGCAGTCAGACAGGACGTGACTACTGTATACAGTTGAAATTGCAGGGAAAAATTAAGTAGGCAGAGTAAAGTTTCCTGAGTAACACCTGTATTCTTGCAAACATGACAGGAATTCTTTAATGAGCACAAATAGCTCAGGTCATCTGAAAAACAGAATTTGCAACAACAGAGTGCACCATACTGGATTCAATACTGACTCAAAAGGTAAAAACCACCTGCTGAACTACCAACATCGCTTCCTACAGCAAGAAGGATAAAATAAGCTATTTCAGCAATATGATGGTGAGAAAACAAGAGGACACATTGACTCAAGATTCCAGAGTACCGTATGTTCAATAGATACACGGAGAAAAGTCAGGAACCAATCCTTCCGAATTACTTTAATTCATGGACCTATGATATCTTTGGTTGAGGTAACAGGCTTTCAAAAAGCTGTACATGAATTTCTGAGACTCAATATCCTTCACTCTTTATAGCTTAAAGTATTTCCTCTTATTACTGCCTATGGCTCTGACGCCAGGCTTTTTCATAGCTTTCATTAAAAATATGATTCACATTTCAAAATCAAGCTTTTTTGCCTCCAAAGTAGCAGGTAGAAATGACCATGGCAATGCTGTGAGGGACCTGTTTTCACAGCCATTTTTCACACATTCTAAATTCAAAAGAAATTCAGTCAGACAGGGCCCAAGAACTATAAAACAGTATATCATTTGTGTCAGAGCTGAAGAAGGAAAGAAGAGCTCTCAACCTTGGAGATCAGAAAAATAAATTGAGAATCTATTACTATAGGCAACCTCCAACATATTATCTAGCAAGCCATTAGCAAGAATAATTATCCTGCTCACCATTAGTGAGTGCAGGGTTTTAAGAATGTGAGAAGGAGAAATGGCTTGTTCTCTCCCTCTCTCAATCTCTTCCTGCAAGCCACAGGAGAGGCTCCTTCTCCATCTTGTCCTCTTCAAGTCTGCAGTAGAAGCTCTCATTCCCTCTTTCTGTGGAAGGTCCTGAGCAATTTAAGAAAGAGGCTCCCTCTCTGCATTCCTCTTCCTATCATAGTACCTGAACTCATCAAGAGAGGCACTTCCCTTTTTTCCTGGGATAGCTCCTGAGCTGTATAAGAAAGGCTAATCCCACTGGCCGAGGATGAGCTCCTCTGAACAGCTATGCTTTGAATGGATTGAAGAGAAGATGGGGACAATATGTATCAGGGAGGCTAGAGAGAAGGCTACCAGAGTTAAGACAGGAGGTGGTGAGGGTGTAAATGAGAGTTTTAGCAGAGTGAACACAGGAAACAACCTGCATATGTGGGGAAAAGTTGAGGGAAAGTTAGCCATCCCAGTTATGGGCCTGAGTGAAATGGAGGATGGTGATATGGTCAACATAAAATGGAGGGAAAAGGGGAGAAGTGCAGGAGGAAGATAACATGGCCAAATGGGAACTCTTATGTTTAAATTGAGAGTAAGGCAGCTGGGAGATGCCAGAAAAACAGGCTGAAATGAGTGAACGGATAGATGGAGACAAGTCAGGAGTACGGTAAATATGAGAGGAATCAGTGTAAAGACGGCAGCTAAGGATATATGGGAGCCAAAGACAGGATTCTGGATAAACCCATGGAGAGCAGAAGAGCAGAGAAGTATGACCCAGTAAAGAAGATGCTAAAGGAATGTCCAGAAAGAAAGGAGGAGGAGGACCGAGAGAGACAGCATCACTACACCGGAAGGAGTGCTCTAATCACTGAGCTCTGGGATATTCTGATGTGGGACTCCCTCGAACTCTCCTGTTGATGCTGTTCCACTGTGGATAAATAATTAGAGAGTCATTGGAAGTACGCAAGAGAGAGAGAGAGAGCATGACTCTGTAGCCTGGAGATTAGGGTACCCATCTGGGAGGCAGGAGACTCAAGGTCTGGTCCCCCTGCTCCAATGACTCAGGCTTCACCATCACCCCCTGCTCCCTCTGTTTTGTGGGGAGGGTGCCAAACTCATTTTCACATGAAATAACTAAGCCACCTGACTCCAGGAGAGGGGTTCCCAGTTATGGATTGCTAAAAGAGATAGGTGCCTCCATGCAGTCTGGACTTAAGTGCCTATCTTTCCTTATTAATTAAATAGGGAACCTAGGCGCCTATCTCAGGCTTTGTAGATTGCAGCATTGTTCCTGTGACTGAAAAGAGATCTATACTTTACTCCAGTTCTTTTACAGATACTTCTGGGTACACTTCTGCAATAATTAAACCAATACAGACTAGCTAGACCCCATAGAAAATAGAGAATATAGAAGAATCTGAAAATTCCTTGACTCCTGATTGTACCAGGGAGTTGTTAGCTTGAGTGATACAAGTGATTCCAAAGTATGAGCTGACCTATCAATGCAGATCAGTCAAAGAGTGAAGTGAATTTGCCTGGTATATCTCTACTCTCAATCTTTTGAAAAGCTGAGCCATTACCTTTATGAAGATTATGTTTTTCCAATGAATGAAGACATAAGGGAAAAAATCTTCTAACAGTCTTCTATGATTAAACTCATGCAAAAGATTAAACTCATGCACAAAGCCAGGATATTCACAAGAGTTGCTCATTATGAAGCAAATGAAGCCTTTTAAAACAATGACTTTCAGCTGGAATACAAATCATTAATAAGATTTACATTTCCAGTACACTTTCCTTGGTATTTTTTGGCAACAGTTAAAAGGCAACTTTTAATCAAGTCTCTTGGGTACTTTTTGGTACACAGGTTTTGTTTTGAAGACATGATTTTTCAGAAAGATTTAAATCCTTAATGTATGGCAAACGCATGATTTTGCAGGGAATGACCAGACCACTTTTGTCTTGTTTGAAGAACAGGATACTGAAGTCCTGCAGCAGACTGTGTTCTGACATTAGTGTTTTCAAGCACCTCATGAACATAGGTTGAGAATGATCCATCAAGATATGACAAGCAAGTTTCCAGCTGGGAGCAAAGAGACGATGATAGCTGAAAAAAGAAGCCAAGTTTCTCTAAGTGAAGTTTGCTGAAACTGCAGGAGAACTAGAAATTAGTCTCTGAGATTCTAAAATATTTTCAGATATTCCTACATACCAAGGCAGCACCTGCTGAAGTCAGTAGATATTAGCAAGGCCAAATTATCAACGAAGTTACATTGTTTTATTCAGCTTCAGTGATTCTCTTGAGATATTATGCAGGAAATGAAAGTTACAGACTTCAGTAACCATGCTGCTCAAATTTTAAACATTCAAAAGTCAAAGTAAATATAATTCTGCCTCGATTTCTTAAACAGGAAAATCTATTTAGGAAATACAATTCGCTTTTAAACACAGAGTACAGCATATCAAACTGCACACAATATGTCACTAAGGTTGTAATGTAATTATTCTGTAACAGAGGGTTAAACTCTACAGTACAGTGTTCTCAAAATACAGCTACTATAGGTGTACAGATCAATTGGTGATTGTAAGAAAGGACAGCTAGTAGGTGAGGTAAATGTTATTGGTAAAGGGACTTCTCTGTGCTATATTCTTTCCTAGAGAGGGTCTATATGGATAACCACTAAGGCTTATATTGACAGAGTGAACACAATGGCTAAACATCACTGATACAACATTCTGTGTTCTCACTTTTAACTTGATTTTGTTACACTTTTTAAAAACGAGAAATGCCATTTTAAAAAGAACTCTTCTGCATTGTTTCATTGCTATATTTTCAGTAAATCCCCATTGCAACAGATGCCAGGGAAAGACATTATTTTAGCCTTATTACTTCTGCTAGCAGACTATTATGCCCTGCAGAAACTATGTCTGTTATTAAGAAATTTATATATAAAGTTTTTATCATTAATAATTTAAACATTCCCTTGGGCTTGGGTATTAAAAAAGAGAAGGGTTATTTGTATTTTCTCTATACCATGTAAAGTGGCTATAAACTTCAGTACAAATATTAGGTTGTCCCTCAGTTTACATAACCCTGGATTAGGCCATAGGTCACTTGACTCATACACAGTAGCTCAACGTGGTGCAAGGTGAAGCTTTCATCGTCCCTGCTATAAACTGTGTAAAATTGGGATGATACTGGTCTCCTTTGAAAAGTGCTTTGAGATCTACTGATGAAAAGCACTATAGAAGAGCTAAGTATTATTATTATATTTGATACGTTCTCCATTTCCAGATATAACAATTACCCTTCTCCACAATCTAAAAAGTTACACCAGTGGTAAAACAACTTGCATTTTACATCAAGTGTAAAAAAGAGGTTAGGACGTTTAACAAACAGGGATAAATATCCACTTGGGATTGCACGGAAATCTATTTTGCCAAGTAAATAAATTCAGATTTGAATCCAGGCCTACAGAGGTGAAATGTTTGAACATGCACGTGCAATTCTATCTACATTTCTATCTACATTTCCCATTTACAAGGGAAGAAAAAGAAAAGGAGTACTTGTGGCACCTTAGAGACTAACAAAATTTCATGGGGGTGGAGGGGCAAAAGGAGAGGCCCCGAGATAGGACAGATTCTTCTGCTGGGCTAAGAGTATAGTTGGATAGATTAACAATATTGCTGGGTGGGTTACGGGAACCATTGTTGTGGCCCCTTGTGGCATGTAGTAGTTTAGATAGCTTAGTGTCCTTTTTCTTTTGTAGAGAAGCAAAGTGTGTGTTGTAAATGGCTTGTCTAGTTTTTGTAAAGTCCAGCCACGAGGAAGTTTGTGTGGAAGGTTGGTTCTTTATGAGAGTATCCAGTTTTGAGAGCTCATTCTTAATCTTTCCCTGTTTGCTGTTGATCAGGATGTTGATCAGGTGGTTCCGCAGTTTCTTTGAGAGTGTGTGGCACAAGCTGTCAGCATAGTCTGTGTGGTATGTAGATTGTAATGGATTTTTTACCTTCAGTCCTTTCGGTATGATGTCCATTTGTTTTCATTTGGAGAGGAAGATGATGTCTGTCTGTATCTGTACGAGTTTTTTCATGAAGTTGACAGATTTCCACTCTATACGGCTAAATTCAGTGCCTTGCATAATGACAGGTTTCAGAGTAGCAGCCGTGTTAGTCTGTATTCGCAAAAAGGAGTACTTGTGGCACCACAAGTACTCCTTTTCTTTTTGCGAATACAGACTAACACGGCTGCTACTCTGAAACAAGGGAAGGAGTAACTCAGATTTAAGCCAGAGTCATGAATAAAGATTAAATGGGCTAGTAGCCCAGTTACCAATAATCTAAAGAAAAAATCTGAGATTCTTCTCACCATTATATTCCAGCACTTTGAAGTTCAGGTCAGTGGTACATGAAAGCTGATGTTTAAGGGAAAGGGGCCCATAATAAGAAATAATCTTATTTTGTAGGGGGAAAATCTGTTCAGGGCCCCAGTGGATTTCCTGGACACTTTGGTGGTTGAGGGCAGGGAGAGAGGTTGTGAAGTGTAAGTAGGCACCAGCACTTCAAATGATTAAATAAAAGGGGAGGGAAGGAGCAACAAATATTCAAAGGGAAGAAGTTGTTTCATGCAGAACTAAATTCCAAGTCTAAGTGTGGTAATGGGGTAGACGGTTGAAATGTTTAGACACATTTTAAATATGAATCAAAATGTTCCACTCTTCAGTTTAACTCCTATGTGCCCTATCCTGCTGCACCTGAAGTCAAGTGGAGTTTATCTACTCACTTCCATGGATTCAGAGCTTGCTTTTCTACATTAGTAATAATACTTCCCTCCTTCTGCGGGAAGACTGTCTGGGGACTGGAGAACTATGGAATAATGAAATCCCAATAGGTAGGGGTTGCAGCAGCAGTTTTGCTACCCCTCACTTAAGACAGGAAGGGATGTTTACATAGACAATTTAAAATTCTTTGGGTTTGGATGTTTTTGCTAAAATTGAATAGTTTTAGCAGAAAGCTCTGCATGAAAGATTCAAACCCACCCACATCTACAATGAAATGTAGAAAAGTTGCAGTAGGCCTTTCTACCTATTGTGATGTCAGTATATTCACTTCCGTTCTTCCAGTCCCTTAGAGAGTGCCATCCAAAAGAAATATAGAAATCAAAACTTGATACTCCTCTGACATTTCTAAGTAAAACATAAAAAAAGAAAAAAGAAAACTCATCTTGGAAAAAAAATGGTCATCTTTAAACATCACAATGAACACAAGCAAGAATTTTTTTCTTTAAAAACACCACAAACTAAAGACAACATCCATCAGCATTCTGACAACATTTATTACAAACCTCTCACTTCCCGCTGATAATATTCTTTGTTTTTAAGTATCGGGTGTGAAATCCACAGCCAAGGATGATGCTTGCGGAGCTGAGGAAGTATGTAATGTGTTACGAATCCCACAGTCCATGCTAAAGCAAACAGCACAATGCTGAGAAATGGCTGAGCCAAAGGAAGAAAATAATGGAATCACATTTACAAATAATATTTTATAGACCCACAATATTTTTAATGTACAACAATTTAATCTTCCTTATATATTTGCAAGAAATATTGATTCTTACATAAAAAGCATCAAAGACTACAGGTGGGAAGCAGATGTGGGGCTCAGGAAATGAAAGCAACAATCTTTGTTCTTTTTCAAAATGTACTTTACACACAAATTTAACCAGTATTGTAACTGGAAATAAAAAAGCTAAATTGGTCATGTTTATGTAAGAATCCCTCTTCCAACAGCTTCTATGTCATAAAGAAAAGACTAGTATAAAGCAAAGGTTAAGGGAAAACAATTACTAAATGCATTAAATAGTGCCTAATATAAATATCTATAATTGATTTGCAGTGTATATCAAAAGTCTTGAAATGATCTTTGCCATTAAATAATTTTTCCTTAACTTTTCTCTTCACAGCTCCTTTCTGTTCTTAGCCATGTAGTTTTCCATAATAGAGATGGTATCTTAGGGGGAAAATATTTAAAAGCAGGGGATTAATATACATACCCTTAATGACAGAAACACAGTGCTGGCGCTGACTGCAAATGATAGAACAGCAGCCACTGTGCAGACAATGAGATCCGATTTCAAGATTTCCTTCTGTGAATATAATTTTTTTAAAATACAAAATTATCAAGTGAATACTATTTTAACTGGATAAATTAAATTACTCCATTATGAATTACTGATAGTTTGCATTGTGATGACACTTGTCATTGTTTTACAATATAAAAACATATTTTAATGTAAAGGTATTTTCTGCAATATGATTTGCAAAATTATTTCCCTACACTCTACGTTTGTTAAAAATTCAAACATATCAAGAATATCAGACATATCAAAATTCATTTTAAAACATATTTTGTAAACATTGTTTAAATGTAACATGGGAAACTTAAAATTAAAATGGTTTTACATTAAATTTGTGTCTCCGTTTATGCAATGGTATTTGTGGGGTTTTCTGTATTTTTGAAAATGGCAAAAATCTGTTAATATTCTGGTTCCATTTCCTGTTTGGAAGCATTGATACTTTCTCATGCTAATGCACTGTTTCTTCCATTGCTTAAATAATCTGTGCTTTCTGGGAGAGTTTCTGTCATGTGTTCATAGACATCAATGATGATACATTTATTATTACGTACTACAGAAATGGGTCCAAGTTGCAATGTTTGGTTCAATATAAGGGTCAAAATTTCTCCAAGATTTGGGGGTTTTCAGAAGTGGGCCTATCTCTAGTATTATGTAATGATAATGAAAGATAAAAATCTACCTTCAAGTAAAGAACTATAACTGGGCTGGAGTAATTGTGTTTTGGAGAAATTGGAAAATATGTTCTTCCTAACCCATTTTTTGTGATTAAAATATCATCGTGAATAAACAAATTAACAAGGTAGCTTTTGAGCTATGTGAATTTTTGAACCATTGTATTTTAGAGCTTACAGAAATGTCTTTGGTCAGCAAATCAATAACTTAGCTTAGACTTATGACTAGACATATTACAGAGGGCTAGCAGCACTTAACATTGATGGCAAATGAAGGTGCTGACTGACATAAATTGAATGCCTGCTGCTAGATATTTATCTAAATACTGACTTGTAGTGCTAATTTAAAGACTCTTAGAAACCTGGGATACAACAAAATTTCACTTAAAAGAAAACCTCATCTGATTTAAGATGTTACTGTGACTGTGCACCCAGCCCCAATAGACAGCCTCGCCAACAAGTGTTTTTGTGGGGAGGAGGAAGAAACCATAAAATAATGCTAGAACAACATACCCAACAACAGGGAGATAAAAATGAAACAGCGATGTCGGAGACAACACTTGAACAACAAATTGATTTTAAAGTATAGGGGGAGCTGTCAATGACCACTATATTTCGGTTGTTTAACAATTTCGGTTATCAAAAGATGATTGCAACCTGTTTCTGAGAACTCTAACACTTACACTATTTATAGCATGCCTTTGAAATTCAGCTGGACTAAAGCCCTTTGGCTTGAGAAGTGCCTTTTCTGTGTCCCATAAAACTCCACTCAGGTGTAGCTGAAATATAAAGTGTTAATTATCCTTTTCCTTCCCTGGATTGTGTTCCTCAGGAAAACTTTGGCAGATTGCCATAGTATTAATGGAACATGAACATTCTAAAGAACTAGATCCAAACCATTGCCAAAGCAGCAGCATCAGAACCACCATATACATGTTCTGGCAATGTATGGAAGTTAGGAGGAGTGTGAGCAGAGCTGGTGCAGGCTTCCAACAACCACCCTGCCTGCCTGGAGTGAGCACATGGCTCTAGTGGTCCATACAACCTCTGAAGACACCACATGGGACAGAAGCATCCCAACTCAAGGGGGTAGAGGAAAAGAGAGAACCAAGCCAGGCCAGCCCCTCACCATCAACTAACTCCTGATCTCCTACCTGGTGCTGCCCCAGTGGCCCATTCCCACCCACAGTATAACAGCCTTCTCCTGCCACTAGCTAATGTAGTTAGCCCTGTAGCTCAAGTGGTAGCAGCTGTGCATCAGTACTGAAAGTTCAGGGTTGAAACCCTGATGATGATACACATAATGGAATTTATTTTTACCTTTATTCCTTATTAAAAATCCTAGGAAATTACATACTAAAACTACATTAAAAGAATGTTATTTAGGTTGCAAAGTTAAGCACTTGAAAGCTAGATAATGCTAGATTTATGGTTGCCCGTATAACCTTAATTTAGCCCTGCTGAGTATATGTTATGTAATGTAATATGATATAATCTTTAATTACATGATCACATACCATTCTCAATAATGCCAACTCCAAGGATTCAAAAGTCATGAGTCAGGCCCCAAAGAAATCATGAGATTAGGTAAAAATTAATATATGTACTCGGGTCATGTTTTCAAAGTTAGACTGAAGGATAGAAACGTACTATTTTTAAAATGAAAGATGATATTCTCATGTAATCATATGCCTCCCAGAGCTGGGGTTTTAAGAAAAACATCACATATCATGACATTTGCAACAAGATGGTGAGAGTTGGTGAGAGTAAATAAAACACTGCACATTTTTCAAAAGACACCATGCACAGGGGGTGGTGCACAGAATGGATGCACAAGCAGGCTGAATTAAGGTTGGACAGGCCACCATTTCCTAACTTTCTAGTCCTTGACTTTGCAACCTAACTGACATGTTTTTAATGTAATGTTGGAAACACATTATGTGTGAAAGGCCTGACCTCTGACCTTAGTAAAAATTCAATAGTGAAATAATCACTACCATTGGGATTGTTTTGAAGTTTTGGGTAAAAACAGATCATGCAGACAAAGACTCATCATCACCCACCCACCATTCTATCCAAGAAATATTTCTTTATTTTTTAAAGGGCTCTTCTGGATATCTCCTGCTTGTGAGAATAAAACAGGAACACATGCTGTAATTTTTTTCTTCATATTTTAAATTATACATTGGGAGCTTTGTATAAATCCTTTTACTAGCTATCTGACTGTTTGTACTAAAGGCCAGGAAGGAAGTTGAGTTTGAATGTAACACATTAACACTCTCAGGCCACTGGTTAATGTAGTAATCAACCATGGGGATGTCTATAGAAATTAATTATAATGCTAGGAAACTCCATTCTCAAAGTTGAATAGTCAATTATCCATGACAGCTGCTGTGTAATTCCAGTTTCCAAAGCTGACAATTCTTACATAGTCATTTGAGCAGAGAAAAAATAGTAAAGGCATGTAGCTAAACATTACAAATGCTGTATTGATTACTACTAACATGAATATTATACAACACAACAGATTTATTTTAATATTAAACCTATTTGCTTTCATCTTTGGAGGTGAACCAGTTATTTATATCTTAAATTTATTGATTATAAAGGGGTTAATTTAGCCTGACTATTATGCATGCTTTATACATAGGAGCATAGGCCAGTGGACACTGGACATTTTGTTGCACTTGGCCCAAACAAGCTTTTTTCCTCCACTGTCAACTATAAAAGATGGCAATTACACAGGGGCATGCTGAAGGAAACAAAAGGGGGAAGGATATGCTATTAAAACTTCTCCTTCTGGTCCTCATGTAACAGTGTACCTAATTCCCAGATTGATCAAAGTTCTTCTTACAGAGAATCTGAAAGCTATTTTTAGTTTGCTTTTGAAAATTAATCAAAACCAGAGCTGGTTACGATAGCACATTCCCTTAACTACAGTGGAGTAAGATCAGAATGGATTGTTGTTTAAATGTTTCCCTCAAATTTGATGCACATATATTTTTAGCTGTCTACACTCACCAATTTGCTATACTGGCATTGCAGTGTGAGAACAATTGTGGAGAACCTACTTAACTTGGTTCAACTATTTATTAAGACATTGGCGCCAGCCACTAAAGGGTTTAGACAGAGCACGTATTAAACTACAATTGCAATCTCCTCTTCAGGGAGTACTATCTGTATCCCAGCATGGAAGAGTTAGCAGTACATAAACCAATTTAGAATTGTGCACATCTGTTTACATTAATATATAAATTGGAGGAAACCCAAACAGAGGAAGAAAGGAAGGTACAGCATTAGGAGGCCCTTGTAGCAGCCAGTAAAAACAGCCTGTATTTCTGGAAAACAATATGAGATGTCAAACGTGTGTAGCGGAAATGTGCAGCTGACAAGCACCATGTGAAACCAATTCCCTGGCAGAAAAGAGTACCAAGAAACAAATTCAACCACAAAAAAAGGACCAAGACACAAAGGCCCTGTCTACATTACCAGTACAGCCATGTCAGAGTGCTACAGTGGAACACAGTTATCCCCTTTTCCTAGTTACATGGTTCCAGTCTGCAATATAGTCAGGACCTTAACTGTGTTTTTAACCGGCTCCTCATCTGCACTCTGAAATGAAATGATTGTGACCAGTTCAAGGTATGGCCATATTGTTAACTGGGTCAGTCCCCTGACATGGTTCAACTTGTAGAATAGATGAGGTCAGACTGTACACTTGCCCCAGGCAATGAGCAATAAGTGGAAGGGATGTGTGGGTTATAAAAATCAGAAGAAAATTATGCCTCCCACTATCCCTACAATACAGTCAACCAGTTCATAGAAATCACTTGACAGTTGACTGTGCCCATAAGCTACATACCAAAAACACCAGAGTATGTAGCCAAGCTTTATAATAAATACTTTATATCTTTGCTTAGAAGCCTCCCTCCATTAATAGCCATACCTCTACTATGCAATTTAACCAAGTAAAATAATTAAGTTTAACAGAAGCTGTGGCTTCTACACCAAGCAATAAAGTAGTATATTTTCCATGCACTCCTTAAACAATACTTACTCCCACAGATACTTATACTGTAGGGATTATCTAGCTCCCCAGTGCTTCGAGGTGGCCATTATGGATGCTGTGCTGAGGAAAAGGAAAGGTTTCTAGCTGCTGGGAAGCATGGCAATTCAGAACTTTTGGATGGAATCAGCCACACCTTAACCCTTCTGGGAACCCCATCCTTGACCAGTCTGAACTCCTGAAGTCTCCACCTTCCCCTGGGGATCAGTCACCAATACTTTCCTAAGGCCATGTCTACAGTGACAGAGTTTTTTCGCTGAAAATTTTGTTGACGATCAAAAAGCGCTAAAAGAAAATGGTTGTTGCATGTTCACACTGTCTTCCTCTGTCGGCAGAGCGCATCCACACATGAGGTAGTAGCACTGACAATTGAGCATGGTTAAGGGATTCTACATGGGTGGATTGCAGGTTTCCAGTACATAAAATAAATAATTTTAAAAAGCCTTACCACTGACTCTCTCATCTTCTCTGGGAGTGGATCTGCTGATGAATCTCTCAAATTTTGACGTAGAAAGTGAGGAAAAAATTTACATTGAATAAGGGACCTATTAAAAAAAGATTTGTTAGAATACAGTACTTCTGAATAACAGATTTTCAGCGAATGGGGTTATATACCATTAGTAAGGGGAGAAGAGACATTTTAGAGCCCAACTTTACCATCACATACACAGTGACTATTCTACTGCTAAATAGCAGGAGATTGCTATGGAAAAGCTGAAAATCTGGCCAGGGCAGTGTCAGCTTCCTCACCAATAAGGAAGTGTAGTCTAGAATCAGCACAGTAGCATTAATTGGGAAGGGACCATGTGAGAGGATAGTTCAGTTCCATGCTCTTTCTAATCTTTGATCACTACTGAGAATGCTGGCAAGGGGGTTCTTTAGTGCCATTTCTGATGTCAAACACTGATATTACAAAGGGTAAAATGCGCATCTCAATAAGTTACATGTTCATCCTCATTTTAGTTTTACACAACACCTTCTCCTTCATTTTAAAATTTATGTCGTAGGCCATCCCTTAAATACTGTTTCCAATCCCCTAAACTCCATTTAGTTAAATTCAGAGTCATTAAAAAATATCTTAAACCTCTTTTTGGGAATTATACATTTTAATCATGATTATACAATGAATACTTGATGTTGTTGTAGAATCAGAAACTCATTTAATCTAAAACAAGACATTTAACAATTATTTGAACTACTGAGAATTTGATTAAGGTCATTAGAGGATTAGAAACTAGATTTAAAAGAAAAGGAATACTTGTGGCACTTTAGAGGCTAACAAATTTATCTGAGCATAAGCTTTCGTGAGCTACAGCTCACTTCACTGGATGCATTCGATGAAGTTAGCTGTAGCTCACGAAAGCTTATGCTCAAATAAATTTGTTAGTCTCTAAGGTGCCACAAGTACTCCTTTTTTTTGCGAATACAGACTAACACGGCTGCTACTTTGAAACCTAGATTTAAAAGGTGGCCAAACAATGAATTCAGGGATTCAAAATATCTTATTTAAAACAAAAGATAAGAGTTTTTGTTTAATTAAAGATACTATTGGACTGGGAATATATTCTGAGGAAAATATACATTTAAAATCTAAATAATTCATTCTTGAGAGCTTATTTGGTATTTTCTGTGTGTATGTTACACAAAAACTGAATAAGCCCTCCTGTGTGTAATGGTACTTCACCCCACAACCATTTCTGTATTCTATAACATCCTGTGGAATGAGTTATATGTCACTCGTAGTGGACCTAATCCAGAGCCCATTGAAATGACTGGAAAGATTCAATGGGTATTGGATTAGGCTACAGGAAAGTAAGTGGAAGCACTTTTACTGCACTTCCACCTCAGACAGAATACAGCAGCATGTAATTATCTGACTTATCTGTCCCCAGGGATCATGAGGATGACGACAGGATTTACATAAACCACACTGAAGAATTTAAGAATTTCAGTTAATGCCACAGCTCCTTTTCACCTTCCTTCCCATTCCTGTTTCCTCCCCTGCATAGAATGACTCCCCATTGTCTCCCTCAGTATTACCTGGCTCTCTCTGTGAATGCCCGAAAAAGACCCCCACCAAGATGGCAGGGGGCCTCATATTTCTAGCTGCACCTCTGCTTCTGTAAGCCCAACCTTCAGATCATTGTGTTGTTTGTTCTACACTGGTTCTTCACAGTCCCTGGACTCAGCTTTAAATGCTTACTACCTTGAAGAACAGTTAACATCAGTGGAGAGGCAAACGTAATGGAACTGACATGAGAAAAGAGTTGTGATCAGGTCATGCTCCCCAAGGGTCAGAAACTCTTGCTTCTTATAGTGCTTTCTAATGCATCTCCCCAAACCCTGATAATTAGCCTGTCCCCAGGTGGCATCCATTGGAGATTAATCATATAATTCCCAGACAGCAAAATCTGACCCAAATAACTTAATACTGATGAAAGGTACTAGATTTATTGCCCTGTGGTTGAAGCCCTTTATTCATTTACCGAACTGATACACCACGGGCAGTAAGTGTGAACACTTCCCATTTCATCAAAGTACTTTGGGTATCCTGTGATGAGAAATTGAATAGTTTGATTTCTGTTTATTCATTCATTGTTTCTGCCAAGACAACTGACAGTGGCACCATTTAGTGACAAATCTGATGGTAGTTTTGCAATGGGGACAGCTGGCTACTGGAATGGACCAAGACCAAAATATATTTCATACAAGCTACCAAACTAATGACACTACTTTTCAGCCACTGACAACAGTCTTTGGCCCTGATCCAGCAAATACTTCACTTTACAATTGTACATCATCTCACTGATTTCAATGGGACTACTCATGGTAGTACACTTATGCACATACATGAACGTCTGCAGGATCAGTACCTTATTTTGTACCATTTTTCTAGAGGTAAATGTGTATCTTATTGCTAGTCCTTGAGATATCCCATCCCTCTCAAAAAAGAGAGTGTTTTCTAAAACACTGGTAAAATAACCATAAAAGCCCTCCTTTTTTGTACTTTATTAGTATGTTTCTTTCCAGTGAGACCCAAGTTTACACAACCAACTTTGTTAGAAGATGACTCAAGTCACCGAATTCAGAAATCACCCTCTCCAGACTTAAATATCACCCTGTGCAATAGTCTACATGCCATATTATAACCAATAAAAAAAGTTTGCTGACAACTTACATAAGTACAGATGGATCACTGCTTTGCCTACTAAGATGATAAGAAAGTGCAACTAAAAGGCCACAGAAAGCAGAGAACAGTGCTGGAATATGTCGAGCACCCATGGTTCCTAATGGGAAGGACAAAAAGCAGAATACTTTTATGTTAGGAATACAAAACTTACTTTTTAAAGGAAGCTAAATCCTATATACAGTGCTAGATCTACAGTACTCAATACATCATATATCAAAGGAGTTGTAGTCTCTCATATCACAAACTATTATTGTGAGAATGGCTGAGATGTTACAGACATACTTCAGAATTATAAACACTATATACAAAATATCTCCATAATCAGCTATTAGAAAAGAAACTAGAAAACACATGAAAAGCAGATTTTTTACCTCTAAATAAAAACCAGAGGCAACATTAATAATCCGCATTAAAAGAACAAATTAGAGATGTGAGTAAAATAAATTGCATTTATTTGCTAAACCTTAAAATCAAAGGTGGTTTACTCGACCTTTGGCAAGCTTTCTCAATAGCCTGCATAGAATCATAGAATATTAGGGTTGGAAGAGACCTCAGGAGGTCATCTAGTCCAACCCCTGCTCAAAGCAGGACCAATCCCCATCTAAATCATCCCAACCAGGGCTTTGTCAAGCTGGGCCTTAAAAACCTGTAAGGATAGAGATTTCACTACCTCCCTAGGTAACCCATTCCAGGGCTTCACCACCCTGCTAGTGAAATAGCTTTTCCTAATATCCAACCTACATCTCCCCCACTGTAACTTGAGACCATTGCTCCTTGTTCTATCATCTGAGAATAGCCTAGCTCCATCCTCTTTGGAACTCCCCTTCAGGTAGTTGAAGGCTGCTATCAAATTCCCCTCACTCATCTCTTCTGCAGACTAAATAAGCCCAGTTCCCTCAGCCTCTCATCACAAGTCATGTCCCCCAGCCCCCTCATCATTTTCATTGCCCTCCACTGGTCTCTTTCCAATTTATCCACATCCTTTCTGCAGCGGGGGGCCAAAGACTAGATGCAATACTCCAGATGTGGCCTCACCAGTGCCGAATAGAGGGGAATAATCACTTCCCTCAATCTGCTGGCAATGTTCCTACTAATACAGCCCAATATGCCGTTAGCCTTCTTGGCAACAAGGGCACATTGTTGCCTCATATCTAGCTTCTCGTCCACTGTAATCCCCAAGTCTTTTTCTGCAGAACTACTGCTTAGCTAGTTGGTCCCCTGCCTCTAGTGGTGCATGGGATTCTTCCGTCCTTAGTGCAGGACTCTGCACTTGTCCTTGTTGAACCTCATCAGATTTCTTTTAGCCCAATCCTCCAATTTGTCTAGGTCACTCTGGACCCTAACCCTACCCTCTAGATACCCTACGTATCTATCTCTTAGTGTCATCTTGTCAAACTTGCTGACAGTGCAATCCATCCCATCATCCAGATCATTAATGAAGATATTGAACAAAACCGGCCACAGGACCCACCCCTTGGGCATTCCACTTGATATCAGCTGCCAACTAGACATTAAGCCATTGATAATTAACCGTTGAGCCCGACGACCTAGCCAGCTTTCTATCCACCTTATAGTCCAATCATCCAATCCATACTCCTTTAACTTGCTGGCAAGAATGCTATGGGAGACCATGTCAAAAGCTTTGCTAAAGTCAAGATATATCACATCCACCACTTCCCCCATATTCACAGAGCCAGTTACTCATCAGAGAAGGCAATCGGTCAGGCATGACTTGCCCTTGGTGAATCCATGTTGATCCTGATCACCTTCCTCTCCTCCAAGTGCTTTAAAATGGATTGCTTAAGGACCTGCTCCATGATTTTTTCAGGGACTGAGGTGAGGCTGACCGGTCTGTAGTTCCCCAGATTCTTTCTTCCCTTTTTTAAAGATGGACACTATATTTGTCTTTTTCCAATAGTCTGGGACCTCCCCGATCGCCACGAGTTTTCAAAGATAATGGCCAATGGCTCTGCAATCACATCAGCCAACTCCCTCAGCACCCTCAGATGCATTGCATCTGGCCCATGGACTTGTGCATGTCCAGCTTTTCTAACTAGTCCTTAACCTGTTCTTTCACCACTGAGGGCTGCTCACCTCCTCCCCATACTGTGCTGCCCAGTGCAGCAGTCTGGGAGCTAAGCTTACCTGTGAAGACTGAGGCAAAAAAAGCATTGAGTACTTCAGTTTTTCCACATCATCTGTCACTAGGTTGCCTCCCTCATTCAGTAAGGGTCCCACACTTTCCCTGACCTTCTTCTTGTTGCTAACATACCTGTAGAAACCCTTCTTCTTATCCTTCACATCCTTTGCTAGCTGCGACTCCAATTGTGCTTTGGCCTTCCTGATTACACCCCTGCATGCTCGAGCAATATTTTATACTCTCCTAGTTATCTGTCCAAATTTCCACTTCTTGTAAGCTTCCTTTTTGTGTTTAAGCCCTGAAGATTTCTCTGTTAAGCCAAGCTGGTCGTCTGCCATATTTGCTATTCTTTCTGCACATTGGGATGGTTTGTACCTGTGCCCTCAATAATGCTTCTTTAAAATACTGCCAGCTCTCCTGGACTCTTTCCCCGTCACGTTAGCTTCCCAGGGGATCCTGCCCATCAGTTCCCTGACGGAGTCAAAGTCTGCTTCTTTGAAGTTCAGGGTCTATATTCTGGTGCTCTCCTTCTTCCTTTTTTCAGGATTCTCAACTCAACCATCTCATGGTCACTGCTGCGCAGGTTGCCACCCACTTCTACTTCCCTAATAATTCTTCCCTGTTTGTGAGCAGCAGGTCAAGAGGAGCATGGCCCCTAGTTGGTTCCTCCAGATGGACTGAGAGATATGCCAAGTTCTGTAGGCTATGGCAATGTGAACAGCAATATGCGAAAAAAAATGCAGGCATGAACAACACTCTTGCAAGGATCAAACACTCTTAACATTATTATTTTATTAAAAGGGGTAAAACAGTGGTTGCCATCGTTAAGGCTCAGCTCCAGCATCCACTTTCAGTTGTTCCTAACTTTCTAAAAAAATGCTCTTTGGGCTAAAATTTTCCATGTTTATTTTCAACTCAGAATATTCGTGGAAACTTTGATGATAATTAATTGATGCCCAGTATCTTAAAAATGGCTCCATCAAATACATACTTCACAATATGACTGAGTCATAATCTGGGTCTGACACAGTGCAGCTACACCCTTCCCCATACTTGTGTCTTATGTCAAAGCCACAATTGACCCTTGGGTGTACAACTTCTTTTCCAAAACTGAAATACATTAAAGAGCCTTGTGATTTCAAAACTACTTTATACTGTATGAGACATAACTCCTTCCCCTTCCTAGTATTAAATAAACCCTAGATGATCATATATATTTTACATGACTTCAATTGTCCATTACATAATGTACCTCTCTGTTCTTAGCCTGCCCCCTCATCTGCAGCTAGTTACCTCTTTACTGCTCTTCAGAATTAAACTACACAGCAATCAGGGAATACACTTTCTATGTCAATGCGATATGTTTTACAAAAAGTGTAACAAACCCATATCCATTTTGTCATTTTCCCTCATGACTTATGATGTCTGGTAGAGCTCTAAATTAAAAAAGCTGAAAGAACTTAGTCAATAATTGGACAATGATTCTTCTCCTGCGGGGAAAAGAATGACAAGTTTCACTCCTGGATGGTGATGTTATCTGTCATTCCAGAGAGAGAGTTTGTATTCCTAGTTGCCTTCATTCTGTTTAGGTGATGTCTTGCTCTTTCATTCCATATACAATTTTGACTTTGATCCACACACACAAATAGCGGTTTTTAAAGCAAGTGAAATGCAGGTGCAGGGTTAAGGATGAAAGTGATGAGTTAAATAAAACACTGAGGCTGAAAGAAAAAAAAATTCTGTTTCATCAGAGGTTCACCGACTCCCAAAATAACCAATTAAGAGGAGGATAAGAGCTTCTCTAGAATTTAAAAGTTTGTTGCCCTAGAAATAAAAAAACATTTTTTAAAAGAAGTTAGGCATAATAGAAGTACCCAAACAAACAAAAAACCCACTTTCTCATGTCATTTGTCCCCTTTTTTAAAAGAAAAGGCTTCTCAAGCCTGATATACCTTTATGTATATAGGTACTTTGTAGTTAATCCTGCTTCCCACTCAATGCCAGAGAAGGTCCTGCACATGGTAGAATCACTGTGGTAACATGTAGTAATCAGGGTTGTTTTGATTCGGAACATCCCCCTCATCACAGATAGCTAGTGCAGGCTGCTGCTACCATACCAGGAGTGAAAGTATAAAGGCTGCAAGAGTTGCATGGTCACTGGCTGCAGTGTAGCTGGATGCTGAAACAAGCACCCGCTGGGTAAGAGGTGACATAGGTTCTGAGTTTTAACCCTAACCCTATATTTTAGCCATGCATGTTGAGAAGTGATTTTGCAACCACTTATAATTTTATCATCATTCAGTCTTTTTGTCCCTGCCCCATCCTAGACACACAGGACTCTTCTTTGAGCACAATTACAGGGCAGGTTTTGAAATTCAGCTGTTTTTTATTCCTTTATTTTTAAAGAAAAGGTTAATAAGTGGGAAAAAACCCTCACCTCATTCTTGTAAAATATTTACCTCTTGGCTGAGATCTTACAAGGCAAACTTTAGCCAAAAATAATTTTTCTGAAAGTTATGAGCAAGTGGAACCACATGGTTGTAACAAACTTCTCCACAAATTTAACCATAGTATTTTGGTACCAAGTGTATTCTATTTTCAATGAACACTAATGACTGAGGACTCAGAGTTACCCTGGGAGCATTTATTAAGTTCATTCGTCCATTTATGTCAATCCAGAAGTAAGAATCATAATGTTGATTTATTTAGATGATCTGTTGATGGCAGAAAAGTTATTAGAGTGAAGGGAGGAGCTCCCCATAAACTTCTGCAAAGCTACCTTATTGTTCTCCTTCAAAACCTCTCTTTCATCTCCTGTTCCATGGTGCCTACAAAAAACTTGGCAACAGTTAAGCCACTTGTGGGCTGAAACCACTGCCTATTATGCTGACTAACATGGTCTCACTGTTTCCTTATAATCCCATCTGGCCTGTATACATCAGCTGTCTCTTCTCTTATATTTCAACTGTAAGCTCCTTGGGGCAGGGACTGTCTTTTTTTTGTTCTGTGTTTGTACAGTGCCTAACATAATGGGGTCTTGTGTCCATGACATGAGCCCTTAGATGCTACTGTAACACAAATAAATAAATAATACATTGTCTTGAATTTGCACTGAGCCCTTGCTGATATCTTTGTAGTTGTCATAAATCTCAAGAACATTATAAGAATCCCAAAAAGTATCCAAAAATGGTAACACTTTTTATATTTATAAACCTTGAAAACAGACAGTGTTAAAAATGAAGTTTCCATGTGCTTGGTTTGACCTAAGTTTCAGCTAGTTTTCAATTTACTAGTTATAAAACTCTAAAAATAGGGGGTTAGAAAGGAATTGCTAACAGATTTTTCCATTCAACTTTACTATGTGGCACTGTCCAGTAATATACTCTCATTCTCTCACATATAAAATTAATCTTGGACCTTCTCTGCTTCTACAAACAGGTTTCTGCAAACACATTTTACTATTCTTTTTGTTAAATCCAGAAGATAATATTTTCATCACCAGTGAAAAACACTGAAATACAACAAAAGATGGGTGTTTGGACACGGATATGGTTACAAATAACTTACTACTCATTGCAAAACATAGTATTTGACAGCCCTTTCCAAAACTTACATCCTTAATAGCTTTTGCCTGGACCCCAAGGGTCTCTAAATTGGGAAGTATATGAATTGATGAACCTGTCTCCAGAAATCCGCTTTAAGTATTTTATGTGGTTGAAATAAAACTGTGCAATAAGCCTATAATTCTATTTGGTCCCTTACTCATCTGGGAATTCTATGTATACACGAGGGTCCATTCAGTCTTGTTTGAAAACATTTTGGGGGCGGTTCTAGCTGTCTGAAAGGGAGCTTTGCATTCTATTTTTTTCCCACGTAGAACTTTAATTAGCACAAATATATACCAAATTATTAGTGCATGGATGAAGTTAATGTTCTTAAAAAGCATGTATCAAGAAGCACTGCTCCACTCATTCTTATGACTGCTGACTTTGGGCCTGAATCAGACTGCAAATCAAACTATACTAATTCTGAGATGTTCTGAATGGGGCTTAGAGTAGGCACTGAAATTTAGAAACTGCCTAGCAAAAGCCATAGATAAATTATTTTTTAATATTTGATTCCAGGCATACAGCACAGCTACTTACACTTACACTGATTATACACTTCTGATGAAGACAATTTGCAATTATCTAGAGATGGAACAGGCCATCCATGCCACTTATAAAATGAGTACATTTACTTCAGATTAATATTTTTCCCTAGATCCAGTATCTGTTTTTTTTCCCATGATGATTAATATAACCCATAAATTCCTTAAACAATTAAAAAACTGTAGAAAAATTAATCTGGATCTTAATAAGCCACAAATCAAAGTCAGTGGCTATGTGGTGCAAATAGGGTTAATTTTAAATCAGGGGTCAGCAACCTACGGCAGGCGTGCCAAACAGCACGAGAGCCAATTTTTAATGGCAATTAAATTAATTAATTAAATGTAATTAATTAATTAATGGCCATTAAAAATCCTGCCCGGCCCACTCTTCTCCACCCACCGCTCTCTCCTTGCAGGGCAGGCAAGCTTCCCTCTCCCTCCGCCTCTTCCCCCAGAGTGCAGGGTTCCTGCCCCTCCTTCTCTCCCTCCCTGCGGCCCTTGCTATAGAGTGGGAGAGGGAAAAGCAGAGCCACAGCGCGCTCTCTGCTCCGGGGACGTTGGGGCAGGGGGTGGAATCGGCATATCCCCTCCAGCCCCCTGTCGTAAGCCGCTCAAGGCAGGGGGCTGGGAGTACCCTAGCCCACACCCACAGCCCTCTGCCCTGACCCCTGCATCCCCCTCACATGCCCCAGCCCTGTGCCCTGACCCCTGCACTCCCCCACAATCCCAGCCCTGACTCTGGCACCCCCACATATATCCAGCCCCTCCAGCCCCCTGCCCTGACTCCTGCACCCCCCACATCTCATGCCCTGACTCTTGCACCCCCCACATCCACATCCACATCCCCAACCCCACCCTGAGCACCAAACGGGAGCTCCTGCACACTCACACACACACACACACACACACACACACACACACACACACATTCCCACCTGCACCCCTCACACCAAATGGGAGCTGCCCAGGTAAGTGCTCCACTCCCAAACCTCTTGCCCCAACCCTGAGCCCCCCCCTCATTCTAGCTCCTGGCCAGACCCTGTACCCCAACCCTCAGCTTGCTCCTTCACCCCCAGCCCTGTTCTCAGTGCACTCCCACCCTCATCTCAGTGCAGAGAGAGGCAGAGAATGGGCCAGAACCAGGGAGAAAGTAGGTACCTACTCTACATACATTGTTTACATACAACAATAGTTTAGTTATCTAATATATAGACTTTTCGAGAGAGACCTTCTTAAAAAACATTAAAATGTAGTATTGGCACGCGAAACCTTAAAGTGAATAAATGAAGACTCGGCACATCAATTCTAAAAGGTTGCCGACCACTCTTTTAAATTATTGGATGCCAAGTCATTTATTTTAAAATTACTAAAAATATTTAGTTTAGCAAAACAAGAAATAGTAGGCCAGGTCTTACTAATTTATTGAGTTTACTGCCAACTCAAAGATGTGGCTCCCACTATTTTAGTTGCATGGATTTTTTGGTTTTTTTTTTACAGTCGTTAGAGAAGCATCAATATTGAGACCAAGCAAAATAATAAGAATTATTAACCATGGCTATTTTTATTAAGGAAAAATAAACATTAAGCATTAAGCCTAATGATAAAATAGTTATGTCCGTCACAATCTCTTCTGTACGTCTATCTGTAGAGAGTTTTTACCAGAGATTACACCCTTAAGCATGAAATGCTTCTGCGGGCATTCTTTCTTTGGTAAGTTAAGACTACAATATCTTGTTTCCTAAAACTATTGTGAAATGCTGTCTTAAGTATCTTGGGGCTTGTCTACACAGAAGGAAAATACCCTCTATAGGGGTGTCATTTCTACAGCGCACTACTGTGTTGTGCATTCACTGGTCCGTGTGAACCCTGCTGGTGTGCTTTAACACAGTGCTGTTTGAAACAGTATTACATTGAAGTGCACTAGGGAACCTTTAGGGAACCAGCAGAGCCTACATATACCAATTAATGCACAACACATTAGTTCTCTTTAGAAATCACACCCCTGTAGAGTGCATTACTCCACTGTGTAGACAAGCCCTTATTAGATCATTTAAAAGTGTTTATGTATGGACAACAGAATTTATATAATGGCAGGTGGATCCTGTTAGTTATTATAAATAACCAGACAATTTACAGTTGGGCAAAGTAAGCAATCTTAACTAAATCCTATGAAATTGAAGAAAATATTTAAATGTGTTACTTAAAAGAAGCCATTTAAGGAGCCGTTTTAAAACAGGCCAATTATGAATAGTAAGAATTTTAAATCCAATTTAATCCCATTATTTCTCTGTTTACCAATGTTTAGTCCCTGTCTCATCTCCAGGAATACTTGGTCTAACCATTTGGTGATTTACAGGAGAAACTGTTAATATTTTAAATTATCACTGCATTTCCATATCCTAACAAAATTGCAAGAGATTTTAAATCTAATCCCTTGGCAGTATTTTGATTAATTTTCTCTCACCAATCCATGCTGAAATCTTGGGGAGGTTTCTTTGGTTTGGTTTCTTCTTGAGTCTTTTCTGTTCTTCTAAGCTTTTTGTAGTAGCTTGGTTTTAGAGAAGGACAGGATGAGTTGTGGAGTGCTTGCTGTTTAAGCAGGGTAGCAGAGGTGCTCACTTTAGAGTTTTTTTATACTCTTCTCCTTCCTATTTCCATGAAATTATAGAAAAATTACCTCTTCCAAGCTTGTTTAGATTCAAGTTGGTTCCTAGAATTTCTTCATTGGCTCCATACCGTCAGGGTTGACTTAGGTGACACTTTCAATTCCTGAACATGCAGTCTATTTAATGAATATGCAACATTTCTAATTACCTTTGTTCTTCATGTAGCGGAAAAATCCCAGATAATCTTTTGAAGTTAGAGGTTAACTTTTTCTTTTCATTCAGTCCATTTTTGAAATCTTTCTTCAATTTTATTAGAGTTCAACAAGAAATGAAATTCTATTTCCAAAAAGTCCAAACACTCCTATTACTCATATGAAAATTCTTAGTTCTCAAAACAGTCATCCTAAATTAAATAACTCTTAGAAAGCCAGTAGTTTAAAAAGTTATTGATTCTTTTATAACAATTTTTGGAGAAATGATTCTTCAGATCTTTCTGTGTTGGGTGAGGGAGTTGCTTGCACAGTGCCAATAATTAATTAATTCCCCCTTAATATAAATACTCTATAATTAAATGGCTTCTTACATTAGTAACTAGCTCAGCAAGATCATTAAATTCCAAGCGTTTTACCATTAGCAATGAAACTAGGAAATTATATTAGGAGCTTTGCACTTAACTAACATACTTGCAAATATTCCAATCAAAATTATTTCCCATTTCAATATTTAAGAACTAAACAAAATTTAAAATATTTCCAACTATATATGTTTTTCCTAGAGGTTTTTAAGAGAGAAGCAGAAGTTTTTCTTTGAAAAGAAAGGTTGGAGGAGCTTCATATAGGTCCACTTTACCCCTAGGCTTTATGGTTTGATAAGGCTCTTCAGTAACTCTTCTCTTTGACATCCATTTTGTGTATTAGTTGCAGTCTTTACAATTCAAATGCCTATCAAATATTTTATACACAGCACCAATCATGACAACCAAGCTTACATCCATTTCTCAAAACATAGTATACAAAAATTCATAGAGAAAATTAAAGCAATTAAATTTTTAAAAAATTAAAGTTTAAAATGAAGCTTTTCTGAATTTGTATAAACACTCTTTGGGGTAATAAACATGGTTTTTTGGCTAAAGAAAGGTTATCTTCCTGCCATTTGCTTGTCCTTGGGGACAGAAAGCAGAAACCTTCTGCAATTTCTTTAAGCCAGCCTGAACATTTTATAAAAATGGTTACTTACCTCTTGTAACTGTTATTCTTCGAGATGTGTTGCTCATGTCCATTCCAATAGGTGTGTGCGCGTGCCACATGCACTATCGCCAGAAGCTTTTCCCTAGCAGTACCCATCGGGTCGGCTGTGGAGAACCCTAGAGTGGCGCCTTCATGGCGGTGTAGATATGTCCCTGCCGACCCGCTGCGTGCTCAGTTCCTTCTTGTCGGAATACTCCGACAGCGGGTAGCGGGTGAGATTTGGAATGGACATGAGCAACGCATCTCAAAGAACAACAGTTACGAGAGGTAAGTAGCTGGTTTTTCTTCTTCTTCGAGTGATTGCTCATGTGCATTCCAATAGGTGACTTCCAAGCAGTTACCCCGGGAGAGAGCTCAGAGTTCACCTAATTGCTGCGTGCAGGACTGCCCTACCAAACCCAGCATCATCCCTCACCTGCTCGGTAATGGCGTAGTGCGGAGTGAAGGTGTGGACTGAAGACCAGGTTGCTGCCTTGCAGATGTCCTGGATAGGGACCTGCGCCAGGAAAGCTATGGACATCTCCTGCGCTCTGGTAGAGTGCGCCGTAATTGGCGGGGCTGGAACTTTAGCCAGGTCATAGCAAGTCCTGATGCAGGACATGATCCATGACGAGATGCGCTGTGATGAGATCAGGAGCCCCCTCATTCTTTCTGCAATAGCAATAAAGATCTGTGGTGACTTACAAAACAGCTTTGTGCATTCAATGTAAAATGCTACAACCCGTCTAATGTCCAAGGAATGGAACATGCACTCCCTGTTAGTGGCATGGGTTTAGGGATGAACACAGGTAAAAATATGTCCTGGCTCACAAGAAACTGGGAGACAACCTTAGGCAGGAACACAGGGTGGGGGCGTAGCTGCACCTTGTCTTTATAAAATACCGTGTAAGGTGGTTCGGAGGTCAATGCTCTGAGTTCAGATAGCCTTCTAGCAGAGGGTATAGCCACTAGGAAAGCCACCTTCCAAGAAAGGTAGAAGAGAGAGCAGGTAGTCATGGGCTCAAAGGGGTGCCCCCAATGAGAGAGGACAGGATCAGGTTGAGGTCCTGGAGGGGACGAGCCGAGGTACTGGAGGATAAAGTCTGTTGAGGCCCTTAAGAAACCTGTTCACCATGGGATAACCAAATCTTGATCCTCCCGCCGTTCCCGGGTGGAAGGCCAAAATGGCTGCAAGGTATACCCTTAGGGATGATATTGCTAATCCTTGGTGCTTGAGATCTAAAAGATAGTCCAAAATAAGGGGAATTGGGGCTGATTGTGGGTCAGTTCCTCTTTGTTGAGACCAAATGGAGAAATGCTTCCACTTAGCCAGGTACGTGGACCTCCCTAACTGAGTGCGAGCACTGAAGCTCAAGAGGGTTCAGCCATGGAGCTTCCACGCCATGAGGTGGAGTGACTCCAGATTGGGGTGCTGTAGACAGCCATGGTCCTGTGAGATTAGGGTTGGACAGAGAAGGAGTGCTATTGGTCTGTCCACTGAGAGGTTCAGTAACATGGTGAACCAGTGCTGGTGGGGCCACGCTGGCACTATGAGGACTAAGGAAGCTGTGTCCTGACAAGTCTTGAGGAGCACCCTGTGTATGAGGGGGAATGGCAGGAACGCGTACAGCAGGTGACCCGTCCATGACAGATGAAAGGTGTCTGCGGTGGAGCCTGGGCTGTGGTTCAGGAAGGAGCAGAATCTCTGGCACTTCCTGTTGCTCCACATCATGAACAGGTCCATGTGGGGAGAGCCCTAACTCTGGAAAATTGAGTGAGCGATGTCCGGCCTGAGGGACCACTCATGTCCATGGAACGAGTGACTGAGGAGGTCTGCCAGCACGGAAGGTGCGACGCCTGCAGGTGTATGGAGTGGGCGATACAAAAGTCCCAGAGTGCAAGGGCTTCCCAACAGAGGGGAAGAGGAACAAGCACCACCCTGTTTGTTTATATAGAACATCGCTGCAGTATTGTCCATGAGGACTGATATGCACATGCCCTGAAGACAGGCTTGAAACGCTTGGCATGCCAGGCGAACCGCCCTCAGCTCCCTCACGTTAGCTCTGCATGGGACCAGAGACCCTGGGTTCTGACATTGTCCAGATGTGCTTCCCAACTGAGCGCCGAGGCGTCTGTGACAAGGGAAAGCGTGGGTTGAGGTTTTGCAAAGGGTACTCCCGCACAAATCAGCTGTGGTTCTAGCCACCATTGGAGAGAGTGGACAATTTGAGGTGGGAGGGTCACTATGGAGTCCAATAGGTCCCTGCCCGGTCTGTGTACCTGCGCTAACCATGTCTAGAGGGGCCAAAGGTATGGTATGCTGTACCATGTATGTACAGCCCGCCATGTGCCCCAGTAGTCTCATACAATTCCTGGCTGTAATTGTGGGGAAGCAGAGAAGGGTCTGGATAATGTCCGTGAGCGCTTTGAAATGCAGTTCCGGAAGGAACGCCCTTGTGCGCGTGGAATCCAAGCGAGGGCCGATGAACTCTATTCTTTGTGTGGGGGTCAACGTCGACTTGGGCTCGTTCAATTCAAGTCCCAATCTGTGAAATGTAGCCCATCAACTCGGCCTTGATGAGCCAGTTGTCCAAATACGGGAACACCTGCACCTGGTGCCTCCAGAGGAAGGCCACCATTACCACCATACACTTGGTGAACATCCTGGGGGGGGGGGCCACTAAAAGGCCAAATGGGAGCACCTTGAACTGGTAGTGCTGGCCATTGACCAAGAATCTAAGAAGGTGTCTGTGGGCTGCAATAATAGCAATGTGAAAGTACGTGTCCTTCAAGTTGAGAGCAGCGTACCAGTCTCCCGGATCCAGGGAGGGAATGATGGCGGACAGAGAGACCATGCAAAATTTCACCTTTTTCATGTATGTGTTGAGGTCTTGTAGGTCCAGGATAGGCCAAAGCCCGCCCTTGGCCTTGGGGATGAGGAAATAGCGGGAGTAGAACCCCTGAATTCCTGAGGAACCTCCTTTATTGCCCCTAGAGCTAGGAGCGATTGTACCTCTTGTAAAAAGAGTTGCTCGTGAGAGGGGTCCCTGAAGAGAGACAGGGAAGGGGGTGGGAGGGAACAGAATTGGATAGAATATTCCGCCCCCACCGTGCTGAGGACCCAGCGGTCTGACGTGATTTGAGACCAAGCACGGTAGAAGCGGGAGAATCAATTCACAAAGGGGGGAAACGATCCAAGAAGGCAACTGGGTCGCCGTCCTCATGCGCATCTTCAAAAGTTGGGCTTGGGGCCGGCGGGCTGTTTGGTTGAATCCTGGCTTTGGCTCAAGAAGGATTGCGATGGACGCCTCCTGTTATTTCTGCCCCTCTTCCTAGGTGGATCCCGCCTAGGGTGCCCCGGGTAGAAACGGTACGGGGACTGAGGTCTAAAGAGCTTTCTCTGAGGTGCTGGGGTGTGTAGCCCCAGAAACTTTCAGTGTCACCTGCGAGTCCTTCAGATTGTGCAGGCGTGTGTCCATATTTTCAGCAAACAGGCCCTCACAGTCAAAGGGGAGGTCCTGTATTGTGTTTTGGAACTCAGGTGTGATCCCCGAAACCTGAAGCCACACACTGCGCCTCATAGTGATGGCAGTGACCATGGTTCTAGCCACAGAGTCCGCTGCATCCAGGGCTGCCTGAAGAGCGGTCCTAGACACAACTCTACCCTCCTCAAGGAGCGCATTGAACTCCCTGTGAGAATCAGCCGCGATTAACTCCTGGAATTTAGCCAACGAGCTCCAGGAATTAAAAGCGTATCGGCTAAGCTCTGCCTGCTGAGTTGCTACCCAAAGCTGGAGCCCCCCAATCGAATAGACTTTACGGCCAAAGAGATCCAGCTTCTTGGCATCATGTGACTTAGGTGTGGGGCCTGGTTGACTTTGCCACTACTAGTGGTTTGCCGCATCAACCACCAGAGTCCCCAGTTGGGGGTGGATAAACAGGTGCTCATAGCCCTTTTGCGGCACAAAGTAGTGTCTCCCGACCCCTTTAGCTTTTGGTGGTATAGAGGCCAGGGTTTGCCAGAGCATCTTTGTGGTGTTCTGAATTGTCCTTATGAAAGGCAAAGTTACTTTGGAAGGACCCTCAGGGATGAGGATGTCCACCATCGGATCTGAGTCCTCCATAACCTCCTCTGCCTGGCGGTTGAGGTTAACTGCTACCCTCCTAAGCAGGTCCTGGTGTCCTTTGGTACCCATTGGTGGTAGAGTGGTGGAGGTGCCCGCCACGCCTCGTCTGGTGAAGAGGAGGAAGAGGTTCCTGGGACTGGGTCTTCCTTCCCTTGGGTTCTCTGGAGGTCAGGCCAGGTACCTTGGAGCACCCTATGACCGGAGGTTCAAGTGCCACTGACATCGGTGGAGGAGGGGCCGTGCTTGTCTGTGACCGCTCAAAAACCCTGTCCTGTAAAGGATCCTCAGGGGCCCTGGGGTGTAGCATGCCATCAACGTCGCTGATGGAGGGGCACAGGGGGCCGATACCATTGATACTGGCCTAGATCCCTGACCTTGACCCTGCTGGTAGGCCCAGGGCATCCAAAAAGGCCATTGCACTGGGCCCTGCCACTGGGGTGGCCAAGTGTTAACTGGTGCCAGTTGTTCCGCCGGCCTATGGTGCCAGGATCGGTGCTGGGACCAGGAGCAGTAGTGGCTACGTTGGGACACAGACAATTCTGCGTCTGACTCTGACGAGTGTTCTGTACCCGACCACAGGGGAGCAGAGCCCGACAGTGCCGGGGAGCAGTACCGGGGAGACGGAGATTGGCACCTCAACATCATGGGCTTCCCCTGATAATGAATCAACGGCGGCGCCACCATCACTGCCACCGACGGTGCCGCCATTGCCATCAATGTCATGACTGGTGTTGTAATCGCCCACGGTGCCAGACCCGACGCCACAGTTGGTGCTGTTGCCGGTGCTACGGGTGGTGCCTGAGTTTGCGAGGCCGGGCCCCACACATGCGGGGCCAGGTACTGCGCCGTCATATCAATGAGGTCTCGAGCCACCTCATGTGTGTCCAGAGTGGAGGGGAGGTCAAACTCTTCCTCTAAATCGTCATGGGTAGGAGAGTCCATTCTCGCTGGACTCAATGGCTCTGCGACTGGGGCCAGAGTCAACGGTGCCAGTTCTTGGGGACCAGACTAAGGTGTCCTGCCGGAGGACACACCCCACTAGAATCCCCCCTCGGCTTCCTGACTGGAATATCCCCAGTCTAGTTTCTTTTTCTTATGCAGCACTGGGGGCTGTGAATGGTGTTGCCGCGAGGCACTGGCCTTGTGGGCCGGGGAGCGGTGCCGGTGCTCTCTGGTAGAGTCCTTCCTTGGTGCCCGGACATCCTGCACTAAGGCCAGTGTGCTGAGCATGAGGATGCTGGTGTCGGCTCAGGCTGTGGCTGAAGAGCTGACTCCATCAAGAGGAGCTTCAGGTGATAGTCCTGCTCCCTCTTAGTCCTGGATCTGAAGCTCCTGCAAATAGGGCACTAATCTGTCTGATGGCCCTCCCTGAGGCACTTGAGACAGGCAGCATGCAGATCACTTGCTGGCATAGGTTTTGCACACCTCTCGCATGCTTTAAATCCCTGCAACCGAGGCATGCCCCAGTGCCGGGGAGAATAGAACGGGCGGAAACCCCCCTGAAGTAAGCTAAACTAATCTACAACTATTAACAACTAACTATTTACACAGAAACAAGGGAACCACTAGATAAGGCACTTGCAAAAGCAAGAGACTAAGCTGTTCCAACACCATAACGGGCAGTAAGAAGGAACTGAGCAGGCAGCGGGTCGGCAGGGACATATATACACCACCATGAAGGCGCCACGCTAGGGGTCTCCACAGCCGACCCGACAGGTACCGCTAGGGAAAAGTGTCCAGCGATTGTGCAGGCGGAACTCGAACACACCTATTGGAATGCACATGAAAAAATCACTCGAAGAAGAACATAACTAACTAAAACATACACAGATAGTGTTATATTTTCTAGCAGCCTGGCTATAACATACTTGTAGCTATATCTTAATAGTCAGTAAAAGCACAAGTAAGTTTGTAATGGACCTAATATTTTAAAAAATAAGTTATAATCATTTTTGCATCAATTTTGAGGTCTGTCCACCACAGCAGGAACAACATAGAAGAGAGGAATCTGGCGATTCCAAAATATTTCATGGTGTATTATTATTCCTCGAAACAGAATGCTGATGGACTGGTTGCAGATAGGTAAACAATTAGCATGGTAAAGACGAAAAGTGACACACTGCTAAACCCAGCACGCTGAATATATGTGGGGAAACAGGAAGATACACATGAGGGTTTAAAAGAGCATCCTTAAATATTTGGGCACAAGCCAGAGAACAGCTCAAAAGGGCAGAAAACATCAACACATCATGCAGTCCCATTCAAATCAATCAGATTCCACATTGGTGAATTTGGCTCTGCATCTCCAAACTGATGAATCCAATATCCGAGAATAAAAAATACCTCCTCCAGGAAATAGAGGGAGAACCTCTTCATAGACTGGGTTCTAGGATGGCTAGTAGGACCCTCAATTTCTGTTGGTGCTTACAGAACTAACATGTAGAGCAGAAATAAAGAGAGGCTGAAGGGAACATTCATACTTTCAAAAGTAAACAAGTTACCAACCACTTCAAAAGAGAAAGAGAAAAGCTCTAGTGTATCTGATGCTGTTAGATACACTAATGAAAGGAATGACCAAAAGAGCCAATGAAACCCTGCCTAGGCTATTTAATTTTATAGGAGCCATAGCTAAAAAAGTAATAAATAATTAATAAATAATAAGTAATTAATAAAAGCCAGAAAGAATTGGAATGATGCCTTGCAGAATGATATAGCTAAGTCATGGTGAGGAGGAATAAAAGAAAATGTCCTTGTAACCAGGCAACAAGAACAAGTATTAGCAATCTATGAACTGTGACATTTATGTTCTCACCCTGTAAAATCAATCAAATTAATATGCAGTACTCTGAAATATAAGGCTGAGATAGGCAGCTGGTGTCATTTTGCTCACATGATGTAGAAGTGTCACGTGGTATAAGATTTATGGAAAGATATTGTGCAGCAGGTGAAGGTTATAACCAAAATAAAATTTTGCCTAGCTAATGAACTCTGTATGTTTGGGGCATTACAAGTTTTTTAAAAATTATTCAAGGTCATTAAACCACTCCACTTGGTGGTTTCTGTACGCCAACTGTGTCAAAAAGAACATTATGACTCAAAATCTTGCTCCCCTCATGAACTTTTCTGCTGATTGATCCAAAGCATATCAATTATAATATAATAATGGTTAAAAAACCATTCAATAGGGATCCATACTGGGGTCAGCTAGTGTGGAACATCTTGCAGGATTAGGGCCTTGAATTCCTGTTATTCCTTTTCGGAGATTTTTGCTATTATGACTTTAGTCGTGACCAATTACTCTGAACAATTTTTTTTTGTTACTGTTTACTGAACATTTGGGAAATAAAAGGAAAAATCAGGTTAGCTGCAACTCAACTGGTATAACTCCACCGGCTTCCAAATTCAGTTGGGCATCCAAAAAGCATGCACTGCCGCCCCAGAACTCTTCAATGCTATCATAGACTATGTGCTTGACCAAACTCTAAGTAAATGCATTTTAGGCATATGTCTTGATAAGAAAGTTAACAATATCGATTTTGCTGACAACATAATACTAGTTGTCAAATCAATGGATGAGCTAACCGTGGCACTTAAAGCCCTGGAAAGCTCAGTGGTAAAAGTCAGCCTGAAAATTAATTGGGGTAAAACCAAAATTCTTTCAGTCAGCAATTTCACACAGGTTGCAGGCTCTCGTGTCTTGGTGAGTGACCACACAGTTGAGATTATGCATCCGATGAAGTGAGCTGTAGCTCACGAAAACTTATGCTCAAATAAATTTGTTAGTCTCTAAGGTGCCACAAGTACTCCTTTTCTTTTTGCGAATACAGACTAACACGGCTGCTACTCTGAAACAGTTGAGATTGTCAGTGATTTCACCTTCCTTAGCTCTTTTTTAATAATATGGGCAGCACTGGGAAAGAAGTTGAAGCCCTCACTGCAAAAGCATTGTCAGTAAAGGGATGCCTCATCAAGAACATATTTTGTAACCCAAACACCCTGATTCATAGATTCCAAGACCAGGAGGGACACTGTGATCATTGAGTCTGACCCCTGTATAACACAAGCCATAGAACTTCCCCAAAACAATTGCTACATCATGTGTTTTTTAAAATATCCAGTATTGATAGAAAATCCACAATGATCCTTGGTAAACTGTTCCAACAGTTAATTACCCTCACTGTTGAAAATTTACATCTTATTTCCAGTCTGAATTTATCTAGTTTCAACTTCCAGCCATAGGATCATGTTATGCCTTTCTCTGTTAGACTGAAGAGCCCATTATTAAATATTTGTCCCCATGTAGATACTTATACACTATAACCAAGTCACCCTTCACCTTCTCTTTGTTAAGCTAAACAGATTGAGCTCTTTCAGTCTATTGCTATAAGGCAGTGGTGGGCAACCTGCGGCCCATCAGAGTAATCCGCTGGTGGGCTGCAAGATAGTTTGTTTACACTGACCGTCTGCAGGCACGGCCGCTCCCAGCGGCCACAGTTCATCGTTCCCGGCCAATGGGAACTGCAGGAAGAATGGACATAATGGCGAGACCATCTAGACCATATGGTCCATCCAGTCTTTTGACAGTGGCCAATGCAAGATGCTTCTAAGGGAATGAACAGAACAGGGCAATCATCCAGTGACCCATCTCCGGTCATCCACTCCCAGCATCTGGCAGTCAGAGGCTTAGGGACACCCAGAGCATAGGGTTGCATCTCTGACCATCTTGGCTAATAGCCACTGATGGACCTATCCTCCATGAACTTATCTAATTCTTTTTAAAATCCAGTTATAGTTTTGCCTTCACAACATCCCCTGGCAACAAATTCCATAAGTTCACTGTGTGTTGGGTGAAGAAGTGTTTCCTTTGTTTGTTTTAAACCTGCTGCCTATTAATTTCATTGGGTGACCCGTTTCTTGTGTTACGTGTAGTGTTAAATAATGCTTCCTTATTCCTTTTTCCACCCAATCCATGATTTTATAGACCTCTATCATATCCCCCTTAGTCATCTCTTTTCCAAGCAGAACAGTCCCTCTCTTTTAATTTTCCTCTAAGGAAGTCATTTCTGTTACCCTTCTCTGTACTTTTCCATTTCTAATATATCTCTTTTGAGAGAGACCAGAACTTCACACAGTATTCAGTATAGTGGCATTATGATAATTACTTATTATCTATCCCTATCTAATCATTCTGAGTGGGTCTTCTCTGAACCCTCTCCAATTTATCAACATCCTTCTTGAACTGTGCATGCCAGAACTGGACACAGTATTCAAGCAGTGGTCGCACCAGTGCCAAATACAGAGTTAAAAGAACCTCTTCACACTTACTCAAGATTCCCCTGTTTATGAATCCCAGGATTATATTAACTCTTTTGGCCACAGCATCACTTTGGAAGGTCATGTTCAGCTGATTATCCACCACGACCCCCACATGTTTTTCAGAGTCACTGCTTCCCAGGACAGAGTCCCCCTCCTGTAAGTATGGCCTACATTCTTTGTTCCCAAAACAACTAAATGTAAATGTGTAAATTTAAAACCCATATTGTTCATTTGTATCCATTTTACCAAGCAGATCACTCAATGAGTAACCTGTCCTCTTCGTAATTTATCTCTCCTCCAATTTTTGTGTCATCCACAAACTTTATCAGTGATGAGTTTATGTTTTCTTCCAGGTAATTGACAAAAGTGTTAAACAGCAGTGCCAAGAATCGATCCCTCTGGGACCCCACTGGAAATACACCTGCTTGATGACTATTCTCACTTACAACTACATTTTGAGCATTATCGGTTAGCCAGTTTTTAATTATTTAATGTCTGCCATCTGAATTTTATACTATTCTAGTTTTTTAATCAAAATGTCATGTGGTACCAAGTCAAACACCCTTAGAGAATCATAGAAGATTAGGGCTGGGAGAGACCTCAGGAGGTCATCTAGTCCAACCTCCTGCTCAAAGCAGGACCAACCCCAACTAAATCATCCTACCAGGGCTTTGTCAAGCCAGGCCTTAAAAACCTCTAAGGATGGAGATTCCAACACCTCCCTAGGTAACCCATTCCAGTGCTTCACCACCCTGCTAGTGAAATAGTTTTTCCTAATATCCAACCTACATCTCCCCCACTGTAACTTGAGACCATTGTTCCTTGTTTTGTCATCTGCCACCACTGAGAACAGCCTAGCTCCATCCTCTTTGGAACCCCCCTTCAGATAGTTGAAGGCTGCTATCAAATCCCCCCTCACTCTTCTTTTCTGCAGACTAAATAAGCCCAGTTCCCTCAGCCTCTCCTCATAAGTCACGTGCCCCAGCCCCCTCATCATTTTCGTTGCCCTCCGCTGGTCTCTTTCCAATTTATTCACATCCTTTCTGTAGTGGGGGGGGGGCCAAAAACTGGACGCAATACTCCAGATGTGTCCTCACCAATGCTGAATAGAGGGGAAAAATCACTTCCCTCAATCTGCTGGCAATGTTCCTATTAATACAGCCCAATATGCCGTTAGCCTTCTTGGCAACAGGGACACACTGTTGACTCATATCTAGCTTCTCGTCCACTGTAATCCCCAGGTCCTTTTTTGCAGAACTGCTGCTTAGCCAGTCAGTCCACAGCCTGTAGCAGTGCATGGGATTCTTCCATCCTCAGTGCAGGACTCTGCACTTGTCTTTGTTGAACCTCATCAGATTTCTTTTGGCCCAATCCTCCAATTTGTCAGGGCCACTCTGGACCCTATCCCTACCCTCCAGCATATCTGCCTCTCCCCACAGCTTAGCGGCATCTGAAAACTTGCTGACGGTGCAATCCATCCCATCATCCAGATCATTAATGAAGACGTTGAAAAAAAGCAGCCCCAGGACCCACCCCTTGGGCACTCCGCTTGATACTGGCTGCCGACTAGACATTAAGCCATTGATAACTACCTATTGAGCCCGACGATCTAGCCAGCTTTCTATGCACCTTATAGTCCTTTCATCCAATCCATACTTTTTTAACTTGCTGCTAAGAATACTGTGGGAGACCATATCAAAAGCTTTGCTAAAGTCAAGATATATCACATCCATCACTTTCCCCATATTCACAGAGCCAGTTATCTCATCATAGAAGGCAATTGGGTTGGTCAGGCATTACCTGCCCTGGTGAATCCGTGTTGACTGTTCCTGATCACCTTCCTCTCCTCCAAGTTCTTCAAAATAGATGCCTTCAGGACCTAGTCCATGATTTTTCCAGGGCCTGCGGTGAGGCTGACCAGTCTGTAATTCCCGGATTCTCCTTCTTCCCTTTTTTAAAGATGGGCACTACATTTCCTTTTTTCCAATTGTCCGGGACCTTCCCCGATCACTACCAGTTTTCAAAGAAAAGCCAATGGCTCTGCAATCACATCAGCCAACTCCCTCAGCACCCTCGGATGTATTAGATCTGGACCCATGGACTTGTGCATGTCCAGCTTTTCTAACTAGTCCTTAACCTGTTCTTTCACCACTGAGGGCTGCTTACCTCCCCCCCTTACTGTGCAGCCCAGTGAAGCAGTTTGAGAGATGACATTGTCTGTGACCTTGTCCCTAGTCATCTGTCCAAGCGTCCACTTCTTGTAACTTTCCTTTTTGTGTTTAAGCTCACCAAAGATTTCTCTGTTACAGAAGTCTGTGTGTACTATGTCAACTCTATAACCTTTATCAAACACATCTATAATCTCATTAAAAATATCATTAGTTTGACAAGATCTATTCTCCATAAATCCATTTGACTTCTATTAGTTACAGTGATAAGCAGAGAGACTTTGATGGTCAGTATTCTGACCTATGGGACTGAAACATGGCCTCTCTCTTGAAAAGACGCTGGACCCCACTGAGAGGAAGCATCTCTGAATGATTAAAACATCAAATGGTATGAATTCAAATCAAATGAAGAGATCCATTTTCTAACTAATCAAGTCTTGGTCTCTCAAACAGTTGGCTAATGCTCTCGAAGGTAGTATGGTTATTTGCTCCAAATGCCGACCAAACTCCCTGCAAAATCACCTTTAACTTTGACCCAACGAAAGCAGGATGGCAAAGACATCCCCTCCTCGCCCCACCGGAAGGCGTAAAATACAAGGGCTGGACAAACACCTGTCCCTCACAGGTATCCTACCCCATAACATGCTGGATTTGGCTCAGGACAGATCATAAAGTCACATAATATGTTCTGTAGGTTGTGCGTTGTCTAATCGACAGCATGAGAACTAACTTAACCTAATAGTAGATTACTGCTAACCAACCTCACATCTCTAATCTCTTTGTTTGATTACCTTTCTAATCCTTTGATTATTCTCAAAACTCAAACAGTTTAACAAAGCCTCCTCAACCTACTTTCTTCATAATTTCTCACACTTGCATAACCCATATTAGTTTATTCTAGCACTCACTGTTCATCCTTCAAACCAAGGCACTAAGAAAAAGACTGAACAGTGTCATAATCAATCTAATTAAAATAGCAATTTTATTTTAAAATATTTCCAATTTGGGACTTTTCATATTTTAAAAGTGTGGTTAAAAATAAAAATATCCACACTTTAATTTTTAAAGAAGGGCCAGAAAAAGTCTGTTTATGCAAATACCTAAAGAGGGAAAATAAGGTTGAACCTATTCATTCTACAGGATAATATAAAAACATGAGGACACAAGAAGCTTTTAAGGAATGAGAGGTTCAAGTTTGATATCATTGAAGGTCTTTTTCCATCTGAGTGTTTGGCATGAGCAATAATCTGCCAATGAAAACAGTGAAAGTCACTAGGATACATATCTGTTCTTCAATTTAGTTCAGGAAATAGTACATTGCTGCTTATACCTGCTGAGATATAAGACGTCCTGCCAATAAACAGGTATAGATTTGATGGATTTAATTTCAGACGAGCAATATGTTTTGTCTGCTCATAATTTCTGTTTCTGGGCCAAGCTATCATTTTTTTCCTATCCTATATCTTTTGGCTGATGTATTTCTTTATCTCCATAATATATTAAAAATAACCAATGTGTTTTTTTCTGTTGCTTCTGACAAATATGAATAACAATAAAAAGAGACCCCCCCAAAAAGTGAATTTTGAACTCTGGCATTGGGTTAAGCCAGTGGTGAACTGTAGTTTCTGTTTCTAATAGCTGCTCTGTTCCTTATCTTGCCCTTCCAGTCATCATACCCCCATATGTCTAGTCAAATCAAACATATTATTATAATTCCTTAGCCACATAACATAGCACATATAAGATAAATACTCCCCAACTATCTGTGTCATTCATTTGTTGCATCTTGTTCCACATGAAGTTCTGGGGGCACACACTGTCTTCTTTGTAATTGGTATGCACAGTACCTAGCACAATGGGCCCTGATCCTCAGTGCAGTTTCCTAGGCAGTACCTTAATACAAATAAATAGTAGCTTTGAAGCCTGACAAGTTGGAATTCATAATTTGTGTCTTTGAGATTACCACATGCTTAATAATATCACTTTCCCCCATTCATTGGAAACTACACCTTAGTGAACCAGAATCTATGGTGCCTGAGCTGCAGTCTCTAGTGTACAATTGTGATGGGCTGTACCAGGCCCTGTGAGGCCCCCTGCTCAAGGCCTTGCGGACCTACCACACCACATCCCAGAAAAGGAGACGTGAAGGTGGGTCCTCCTGGCCTGCCTAGAAAGGCTGCAGGGAAGCAGCTCATCAGAGTGCAGCAGGCCCAGTTAAAGGAGCTGCAGGTTCTGAGCAGATCAGTTGCTGGCTGGGACCGGAAGGGTGAGGAGGACTTGAAACGCTGTGAAACTCTCCAGGCGGGAAGGCCTCAGAGAGACCCTGCTCAAGCAGGGAACAGACAGAAACTTCAGCCCTGAGGTAAGGGGACTACATGGGGAAGTGGCCCTGGGAATAGCAGCAGCAACTACAGTATTACAGTAAGCAGCCACAGGCTGCTATTTATAGTGTCCACTGGGTCGGACCCGGAGTAGCGTACGCCGGGTCCCCCCACTGCCCACTGACAGAGTGGCAAAGCCCTGAGAAGGGGACAAGATTCATTTAGAAGCCCAAGTGAAGGGCAGGACTTGAAGAGTCTCCAGGAAGGATGCCCTGGGGCACTGCTCTATAACAGGCTTAAAGCTAACCAGAAGGGGCTGAGAACTGAGCCCAGAGATGGGCCGCAGACATTACCAAGGGCACAGCAACAGGCCCTGTTTGTTCATTCATGCATTTGACTATGTGACTTAGTCAGAGGGATGAGCCACTAAGACCCACTGATGAGGCAACAGCCGACAGGAGGCACCTTGAAGAGAGAGAGTGCAGATTTGCAGGAGGTGCTCACAAGAGGTGAGTGTGCACTGTTACACCAATGATTTCAGTACGACTCAAGAATCAAGTCCACTACCTATCAAAAAATACTACTTTGTTTCTGACACAAGCATAAGCACGCATTTCACAATGGTCACGGTTTAGGACCACATTCTGCTGGAGCTCCCTTAAGTTGAATTAGTATCCTTCCTTCACAAATAGTCTCACTGAAATCAATGAGGTTACTCACAGTGTCAGGTACTACTCATGAATAAGAGTGGAAGAATCATTACCCTTACAATAATCTAGGTAACTGCCTAAAGAGACAAAACGCTTTAGGTGAGACTTTGGGAACAAGGGAGGTTTATGCCAGTGCTCCTTTCATGTTGTATAAAGGAAAGATGTATGCGACTTTTAAAACCCTAGTGGACTCAGGTTATGAGCCAAAGCAAGTGGAATTATCTCTATATGCTTTAAATTATCCTGCTTATAAATATCTTCAGGAGAACAGTACAATAAAAATTCAAATTAGGTATAATTTTTCTGTGTGAACAGAAAATCTGCACTTAACATGGGTAATTTACAGCAGATATCTTGTAAATCTCTCACAGCACTCTCCAACTTCAGGGTAGCACTATAAGCATATTTCTAAGCAGTTTGAAGTCTAACCCATGGGCAAGATTGCTTATCTGCAAAGCCACCTGCATGTTGCAATTTAAACTACTATGCTGAAAAAGAAAGAGTTGTATAGAAGGGAAAATATTTTCAAAGGCTTTTCCTTAATGTTATTTACAAAAACTATTTTTAAACGCTCCACCTCACAGCCTCCCTAACGCTCCCCTATCCTACCGTTCCTTCCTTTTCCATCTTCATAAGAAACCTGACCCTTTCCCAGACACCCACAACAACTTCCATCCCCAAAAGGGCCCCTCCACACATGACCAGTTTCCTGCTAATTGGTGCCTCAATATCCTCTCTCCGCACATGGCTCTGACCCAACCCCCCTCCCAACTGCCAGTTGCAGACCCATTAATACAGCTGGGAACTGGTGACAGTGATGCAGAGAACTTGTGCCAGGGATTGGGAAAGTTTTCTGGCATCATGGAAGTGGGCCAGGTGAAAGCAATATTACTATAATCAATACAATAGAGGACTGCGGACAGGAGTACCTGTAGGCTAACATTTTAAGTGGGGCACTGCAACATACCTTAACTGTACGTGCGTTCACTGATTAACAACACCTGTGAAAGTTGCTTAAGTCCTCTGTATGGGCTGCTAGACTTTGCATCGACAAGATTCTCCTTTTGCTGTTTTGGAACCTGCACCATTTCACCCTTCATTTACACATACTTGGGAGGGACAGGGACAAAAGCCCCATATACATCTAAAACTTAGGTCCACCGAACGACATTGTTCAGGGATGTGAAAAATTTCACCCCTTGTGCGATGTAGTTAGGTTGACCTAACCACCACTGTAGATGCTACCGCCTTCTCAGACAGGTGGATTACCTAGCTTGATGGGAAAAAGCCCTGTCTGATGATGTAGGGAAGCATCTACACTACAGCGGCATACCTGCAGCACCACTGCTGCGCCACTGTAGGGTAGCCATCCCCTCAGATTTTTCAGTAGTAGAATCACTATTGCCTAGCACAGGGGTTTTCTATCTTTTCCTTTCTGAGCTCCCTCCTCCCCACACCCCACCCCATGCCCACCTGTGCCACAACTGTTTTTCTGCGTATCCACTAGATTAAAAGCCATGGCCCGCATTAGGGGGTAGCAAGCAGAGCAATTACCTGGGCCCCACACCACACAGGGTCCCGTGAAAGCTAAGTTGCAGGAGGCTGGGCTAGGGCTTCAGCTTTCTGCCCTGGGCCCCAGCGACTCTAACATCAGCCCTGCTCTCTAGTTTATTTTGGCGAATGCCTTGAAACCTGGTCACACCCCTGCCCCCCTCCCAGAGAGCCTCAGGTCCCCTGGTTGAAAACCTTTGGCCTAGAAGGATGCTGAGAGCTGCTTGAAGGTGTATCTCACACCTTCATGGATCTTTGAAGCACCACTCCACAGATATTTGACAGGAGCAATAATCAAGTATCGAGCCTGCTATATAGTACTATAAAAAACATTAAGGAAAAAGAGTTCATTTTACCTCATGAGATCTAGGGTGAAATCCTGAGGTCAACCAGAATTTTGCCACTGACTTAAATGGAACCAGGATTTCACCTCCAATGTTTGTTTGTTTAAATGACACACCAAAAATTACAGAGGACACACACAATCTGATCATAAAAAAATTAAATTAGACCAAGCACAAAATGACAAAAAAAAATATCAAAACATCTATTTTCCTCTACTTTTGTACCTTAAGCCTTGCCAAATGAAAAGGACGGGGCTGTGTAGTATTAGAGAAATTATATATATCCTATATAAATTCATTACTCTAGACCTTGTAGACCAAATTTCAATATGTACCTATATTAACCCCGGCCCCTCCCCCCAAGAAACAGGTTTAACAATGAAAATGTAGATAGATTCTTAATTATGGTATAGTGTTAGTACCCATCATAATTATGTACATTTACACCACACAAAAAAAAAACACCAATGGCAGAGAGTCTCAGTGTTTGGGTCAACTGACTCGGGCTCATGCAATGGAGCACAAAATAGCAGTATAGACATTCCCACTTGGGTTGGAATTCAGGCTCTGAAACCCACTGAGAGGGGCAGGTTTCAGAGCCCAGGCTCCAGCCTGAGTGGGAACTTCGACACTGCTTTTCTGAGCCCTGTGAGCATTAGTCAGATGATCCAGGCTTTGAGACTCGCTGCCATCAATTTTGTTTTGGTTTTTTTGCAGTGTACATGTAGCCTAACAATGTTCTGTAAAAAATATAACAAGCTCAAAATTAGAGCAACTGTACTGCATGCTGTTGTAATTTTAAAAAGGGGGAAGAAAGCTGATTTGTGGTGTGTGCGTGGGTGTGTGTGTGGTTTTGTTTTGTTTTAAAGAAAGCAGAATCTTTGTTAAGAATTTCGACCAAATTCAACATGGGCATGATCAGGAATAACTTGCTCTGAAGTCTGGTGGGAACCATGCCTATTTATGCAACGGCTGCTTTTGGCCCTTTGTATTGAAAACACAATGCGACAATTTCAGGTAGGAAGGCCAGACTCTAATGTTCCATGAAGTCATGGGTGATAGGTTAACATTTACACCAGTATTTCACTTAGATATCTAAATATTACAGAGTAGCTTATACAAAGTACGTTTATAAGCCTGTTTTAAGTTATTTGGGGAAATAAGAATTGATAAAATGGATGCACGACAAATTAGAGCTAAAGCCACTCACTAAACTAGAGTATCTCCTGAAGCATGGTTAGTCCATTTTGCCACCACAGTTATTTCCACTTACCTTCACTGCATTGAAGCAGAAAGCATACAGTACAATCACAACTACAAAACTTCGAGAAATACTGTATAGGGCAGATATCAATCCAGCAGCAGCTGAAATACAGACATCAAACGTTTTATACTTTCTAGATGAAACAAGTTGCAACCAAAAGCAAAACAAAAAAGGACTTGCTCAACCAGAATTTAATTAACAGATATATTGTATCACAGTGTTATTCTCTTTCTTTGTATAAAGAAAACCTTCAATATTTTGATCAGTTAAACAAGTTCCTCAAGAGTCTAAGGGTGAAATTCTGGCCTCATTAAATCAATGGGAGTTTTGCCATTGACTTCAATGGGACCAGGATTTCACCCTAAAGGTCTATCATTTTGTGTATTTATATGCCCTGCCAAAATGTTGCCGCCTATCCTTTTTTCATTTTTGAAGAGGAGGAAAGGAAGGATGCTGCTTTAAAATGCTTTAACCCTTATACTGCTGAATTCCATTGCAGCATTCCTCTGAAATAAAAAACAAAGTGGGGGAAAAAAAAAGGTCAGTATATTTGGTAGCACTCTCACCGGGTGAAATTCTGGCTCCATGGAAGTGGGAGCAAAACTTCCCTTCACTTTGGTGGGGTCAGAGTTTCACCCAAATGTTTTGCCCTCAGATCTGCTACATTATTCAAGAGTCAAGAAGTTAAGGAAAAGTTACCCCAGATGCATATGGTAGTTTTAGCCATCTGATTTTTTTTTCTTATTTGAGCTACAGGGGGGAAAAAACTACTTAATAGTCCCTCTCTCTTTTTGGGCTTATCCACACTGTGCTTGAAATGATGACGGAAATCACCATGCTTCTAATGTGTTTTCTTTCATATGGAAAAGGATTTAAGTTTTGCCAAGGATCATGTTAGACATGCTAAAAACATTTCTGTGGGAGTGGTTCATAGTCTAGCGCACAGTTTAAGTACTGCTGTTCTCAGAACAAATCCTTGTCCATATGCAAGAAACCATGTGTAATTGCGTGACTGCCACTAGCACTGTTTCAATTGTAGTGTGAATGGGGCCTCAAAATATGCAGTACAACCCAGCTTAATTTATGGCTGTGGGCATAAAAGATGAGCTCAGGCTACAATAAGCTACTTACCAGAACCACCAAAAAGTAACATGTCTATTTGTTCCAAGAGATATATACAGAAGGTGTTGATTTGAGGGAAAAGGCCAAGAAGAGAAATTGCAGGGAAGCAATACAAAAACACTGAAAGTAAAACAAGATGTATGTTAGCACATATTTGAATGTCACAATAACTGAACATATTTGTATGAAAAACAGAGAGAAGTTGCCTCAAACTGGGATAAGCTACCTTTCTACTTTTTCTAGTCATACTAAGCTATTCTTGAAAAAAGAAAAGGAGTACTTGTGGCACCTTAGAGACTAACAAATTTATTTGAGCATAAGCTTTTGTGAGCTACAGCTCACTTCATCGGAAGCTATTCTTGGATTGTTATTGAGGAAAAGCAATGGTAAAGATGGCAAACTACCTAGAGTTATCTGGATTCCTCCATTTGATCAAAGAGATTTTTGGTCCCCCAGACCAAACATTTCAATATCACTTGAAATTCAGCGATCACAAGGAGGATTTTGCAAAAGCCCAGCACTGAAACAAGAACGGAAATCCTCACTGTGAAGAAAGGGGATCACTTTATAGCAAGCTTGATATTACTAGTTTGAAGTCTAAATGATTGCTCTAACTATTGTGACCCAAGAACAGCCTGGATGGGGCGGGGGAGTAATTAATAGCACAGGAAATAGAACTCACTGTCAATGTGTCAGAGGGGAGTGTGTGAATGAATGGGTGTGAGTATGAGGGAAGGGGTAAGAGAGGCTGGCTGACAAGAGCAATCTTGCCATCTCACTCCCTCTTTGATGCTTCCTGGAGTAATCCTAAAACATGTTAATCTTATCCTGTGTCAGGGAGTAGCCAAAATCACTCCAAGATCCCTTTCTTAAGTGCTAATAGCTAATTAACACCCCATCACTTTGTATGTATAATTGAAATTGTTTTCCAATATGCATTATTTTGTATTTCTCAATGTTGAATTTCATCTGCCATTTTGTTGCCCAGTCACACAGTGTTGTGAGATCCCTTTGTAACTCTTTGCAGTTTGCTTTGGACTTTATTATCTTGAGTAACTTTGGATCATCTGCAAACTTTGCCACCTCACTCTTTACCCCTTTTTCCAGATCATTTATGTATACGTTGAACAGCTTTGATCCCCGTGCAGATCCCTGGGGGACACTGCTGTCTGCCTTCCTCTATTCTGAAAACTGACCATTTATTCCTGCCCTTTATTTCCTGTCTTTTAATCAATTACAGATCCATGAAATGACATTTCCTCTTATCCCATCATTGCTTAGTTTGCTTTAGAGCCTTTGGTGAGAGACCTTGTCAAAGGCTTCCTGAAAGTCCAAGTACACTGTACCAAACGGATCACCCATGTCCACATGTTTGTGACCCCCTCAAAGAATTCTAATAGATTGGTGAGACATGATTTCCCCTTTACAAAGCCTTGTTGCCTCTTCCCCAACAAATCATGTTCATCTATGTCCGATAATTCTCTTCTTCACTATAGTTTCAACCAATTTGCCTGGTACTGAAGTTAGGATTACTGGTCTGCAGTTGCCAGGATCACCTCTGGAGCCTTTTTAAAAAATTGGCATCACATTAGTTATCCTCCAGTCATCTGGTACAGAAACTGATTTAAGTGATAGGTTACATCCCACAGTTAGTAGTTCTGCAATTTCACGTTTGAGTTCCTTCAGAATTCTTGGGTGAACACCATCTGCTCCTGGTGACTTATTACTCTTTTATTTATCAGTTTGTTACAAAATCTCTTCTACTGAAATCTCAATTTGGGACAGTTCCTCAGATTGGTCACCTAAAAAGAATGGCTCAGATGTAGAAATCTCCCTCACATCTTCTGCAGTGAAGATAGATACAAAGAATTCATTTAGTTTCTCCGCAATGGCCTTGTCTTCCTTGAGTGCTCCTTTATCACCTTGATCATCCAGTGGCCCCACTGATTGTTTCCTTCTTCTGATGTACTTCTGAAAAAATGCTGTTAGTTTTCGCTTCTTTTGCTAATTGCTCTTCAAATTCTTTTTCAGCCTAATTATACTTTTACAACTTGACTTGCCAGAATTTATGCTCTTTTCTATTTTCCTCAGTAGGATTTGACTTCCAATTTTTAAAGGATGCCTTTATGTCTCTAGTCACTTGTTTTACTCTGTTTAGCCATGGTGACATTTTTTGGTCCTTACTATTCTTTATAATTTGGGGTATCTGTAATGCACGCCTCTATTGTGGTGTTTTTAAAAAAGTTTCCATGTAACTTGCAGGCATTTTATTCTTGTAGCTGTTCCTTTTAATTTCTATTTAACTAGTTTCCTCATTTTTGTGTAGTTCCGCTTTCTGAAATTAAATGCTAGTGTTTGGGGGGGGTTGGTATTTCCCCCCTCTAAGGATGTTAAATTTAATTATATTATGGTCACTACTAACTAGTGGTTCAGCTATATTCACCTCTTATATAATATCCTGTGCTCCACTTAGGACTAAATCAGGAATTGCCTTTCCACTTGTGGGTTCCAGAATTAGCTGCTCCAAGAAGCAGTCATTCATGATGTCCAGAAACTCTATTTCTACAACCTGTCTTGAAGTGACATATATCCAGTCAATATGGGGATAGCTGAAATCCACCATTATTATTGAGTTGTCTATTTGTATAGCGTCTCATCTCCCAGAACATTTCATAGTCACCATCCTGGTCAGGTTGTCGATAGCATACTCCAACTGCTATGCTCCTATAATTCAAGCATGGAATTTCTATCCATTGAGGCTCTAGGGTACAGTTTGATTCATTTAAGATTTTTATTATATTCCACTCTATGCTTTCTTTCACATATAGTGCCATTCCTCCACCAACACAAGCTATTCTGTCATTCCGAAACATTTTGTATGAAAGAGGGAGGGAGGTGGACAGGGATTAAAACTCATATTGGCATTTGGAACCTATAAAAAATAGAAGCCAGCTGTCTTAAGCATCTCACCCTCTTCTTGTTTTCTAGCTGTGAAAGCAGGTAATTGTTGTAAGTTTACTTATTTTAGTGGCGCCTAAGGCCATAGTCTGACCAAAATTTCTCATTTCTTTTATATCATGATTTAAGGGCTAAGACTTGCCTGAGTGAGAATGCAGGGCATTGACTTAACCCCTGCAGTCCCGTCCACCATTTTCTTCCTTTATAATGCAATCCTCCCTCCGTACAGCAACAGCTATGTTGTAATATTTCCTCATGGTAAAAGAGTTGGACAAACCTCTTGTTCACAAAACACAACGTTATCATATCAAGCTTCTGGATTCTTCAAGTTAGTATCCTTTGTACCTTCTCAAGAGGTAGCAAATCCATTCTTGCACCACATGAAGAATTGTGAATGTAGATTCAAACGTAGGTCTTGTGTGTCATTACATATTGTGCTACCAGACTGCTGGAGCTGTCTGGACTTAAACAGTTCCTTTAAATGGTGAATTTTCAGAGTAGCAGCCATGTTAGTTTGTGTTCGCAAAAAGAAAAGGAGGACTTGTGGCATCTTAGAGACTAACAAATTTATTTGAGCATAAGCTTTCGTGAGCTACAGCTCACTTGCATCTGATGAAGTGAGCTGTAGCTCACGAAAGCTTATGCTCAAATAAATGTGTTAGTCTCTAAAATGCCACAAGTCCTCCTTTTCTTTTTTTAAATGGTGAAGATATTCAAGTATTTCTGTTTTCAGTATTCTAGATTGTGCTAATAATATGGGGTGAAATCCTAGCCCTACTGAAGACAATGGAAGTTTTGCCTTTAACTTTAATGGAGCTAGGATTTCACCCATGGTGTAGAGCAGTGGTTCCCAAACTTGTTCTGCCGCTTGTGCAGGGAAAGCCCCTGGCAGGCTGGGCCGGTTTGTTTACCTGCCACATCCGCAGGTTCAGCCAATCACAGCTCCCAATGGCCACGGTTCACTGCTCCAGGGCAATGGGAGCTGCTGGAAGCAGTGCGGGCCAAGGGACGTACTGGCCGCCGCTTCCAGCAGCTCCCATTGGCTTGGAGCCACGAACCGCAGCCACTGGGAGCCACGATCGGCCAAACCCGTGGACATAGCAGGTAAACAAACTGGCTCAGCCTGCCAGGGGCTTTCCCTGAACAAGCGGCGGAACAAGTTTGGGAACCACTAGTGTAGAGATATCTCTTTATAGGTACAGCATGAAGTGAAAAATAAGGCATAGTATAATAAATTACAAGCAAAGTATTTTATATTTAAGTGTTTTGGAGTTGTATATTGAGAAATCAATGAATTTTAATTTGAAGGGTCATAGAATATAAAACTAAAGTTTTCCAGAAGTACTGTGTTATTTCTGGTAACTATGAAACAGTTACATTAATAAATATATATTAATAAAATTAACCAAAATTGTTGCACTTGGAAGTCTGACTAAGAAATTGGTCATTGTGAAGCTGCATAGTGAATTACTATAAAAGGTTTATTATTAGATTGTGAAACAAACTCAATTCAGTAGAAACTTGTTAGATGCCTAACATTATTACATATAAAATGTGTTTTAAACTGGTCTGTGCCTTAGCAAGCAATTCATTTAGGAGATGATCCATGATAAATCAATGCGTGTTTTGCTCTTGACTTTAATGGTTGTAGGATCACACCTTTAAATCAGTGCCTTCTTTGGATCCAGTCTTGAATTCCTTATTTCAGTTGACCTCATTGGGAGATTAACGTAAGTAAGAAGTGCAGAACCGAGCCTATTTCAGCCAATAAATGCTGAAAACGTGTTTGTTGATGTAAGTGGTTAAGTACTTAATATGTGAGATCAGCAAATCACTTGCCATACATCACTGAACAGCAGACATCAGATGATGGCAAATTTCGGTGACTACTGCCCCGTGCTGGATTTGAACCAGTAATATAGGGGCCATGTCTCATTAGCAAGCCCCTGAACTATCAATCACCCCAATAAAGATTTATTTGCCATTCAGTATTGAACCTAATCTATCTGAATTGAAAACCATGAAAGCTACTAGGTGCTGAGCACTTGATAAAATCCAGAAACTTCATTTAGGTACCTAAATGGGAGTTGAGTACTTCTGAAATCTGACCCAAGTTGTGGGTACTGAGCACTATCGACAGAAAATCTGGCCTCGATTTTCCCCAGTACCAGATATATCTGTGGGCCATTACCGCTGCTGCTGCTTTGCAGGGCATCTTCTCAGCATGGGTGAGACACATTTGAATGTTGTATTGAAGATACCGGGAAAAGATTCTATAAAAACTTCTTGTTTTAGAAGTGAAAAAGGAAATGGCAAAATAAAAAATAAATTGCCACCACCCACTTACCTGATGTTATCTGTTAAGGCATACTGCAAACAAACAGTACTACCTTAGGCCTAAGAATTTGTGATAGGTTTATTAGGAATTGGGGAATCTTTTGGGAAAAGAGGAGCCTATCCAGGAAGGATGGGCTCCACCTAAACCAAAACAGAATCAGATTGCTGGCACGTAAAATTAAAAAGGTCAGAGAGGAGTTTTTCAACTAAGGGCTGGTGGAAAGCCAACAGGTGCAGAGGAGCACGTAATTCAGACAGAGACATCCCATAGAGAGGGGAATCTATTAACCAGGATTCTCAATATCCTAATAAAGAGAGGATAGAATTTGATAAAGTACAAGTAGGAACTGAAGAGAAACAGTCAAATGAAAAAGAGTTCCATTCAGTTACATCACATGAAGGCAGACAACTAAAAAGTGACAAATTTTAGAAGTATTTGTATAAAATGCTAGAATTTTAAATATAGAGATGTGCGAACTTAAGTGCCAGGTATTAAATGAGGATATTGATATAATAGGCATCACAGAAACATGGTGGAATGACAACAATGTAATACCAAGAATTACCTGCTTTCACAGCTAGAAAACAAAAAGAGGGTGAGATGCTTAAGGCAGCTGACTTCTATTTTTTATAGGTTCCAAATGCCAATATGAGTTTGTAATCCCTCTCCACCTCCCTCCCCCTTTTCCAGTCTGCTACAAGACTCTGCTCCATGACGTCTTTAAGGTCAGCCAAAATTAGCACATTTATAAGCTCACTCATTCTATAGTGGTTGCTATAGTTTTTCCATTTATCTTATCCCTGGAGTCATTTAGGATTCTTGATGAATTATTTATCAGTGTTTTTACTGTTCACTTTTGACAGGCAGATAAAATAAGACATAAGAAGAAATTGTAATGAGAGCAAACAAAACTACTGAAAATAAGTGATGCAGGTCTTCGTTTTTCCCGTCTGAGGTGAGGGGAAATGGGAGCCAACAAGTACATGTACAATGCCATAAATCCATCCTACAAATAGCATAAGCAAACTTTTTCATAGATACTAAGGTCAGAAGGGACCATTATCATCATCTAGTCCGACCTCCTGCACAGAGCAGGCCACAGAATCTCACCCACCCACTCCTACGAAAAACCTCACCTATGTCTGAGCTATTGAAGTCCTCAAATCGTGGTTTAAAGACTTCAAGGAGCAGAGAAGCCTCCCTCAAGTGACCCGTGCCCCATGCTACAGAGGAAGGCGAAAAACCTCCAGGGCCTCTCCAATCTGCCCTGGAGGAAAATTCCTTCCCGACCCCAAATATGGCAATCAGCTAAACCCTGAGCATATGGGCAAGATTCACCAGCCAGATACTACAGAAAATTCTTTCCTGGGTAACTCAGATCCCAACCATCTAATATCCCATCTCAGGGGATTTGGCCTATTTACCCTGAATATTTAAAGATCAATTACTTACCAAAATCCCATTATCCCATCATACCATCTCCTCCATAAACTTATCAAGTAGAATCTTAAAACCAGATAGATCTTTTGCCCCCACTGCTTCCCTTGGAAGGCTATTCCAAAACTTCACTCCTCTGATGGTTAGAAACCTTCATCTGATTTCAAGTCTAAACTTCCTGGTGGCCAGTTTATACCCATTTGTTCTTGTGTCCACATTAGTGCTGAGCTTAAATAATTCCTCTCCCTCTCCTGTATTTATCCCTCTGATATATTTATAGAGAGCAATCATATCTCCCCTCAACCTTCTTTTAGTTAGGCTAAACAAGCCAAGCTCCTTAAGTCTCCTTTCATAAGACAAGTTTTCCATTCCTCGGATCATCCTAGTAGCCCTTCTCTGTACCTGCTCCAGTTTGAATTCATCCTTTTTAAACATGGGAGACCAGAACTGCACACAGTATTCTAGGTGAGGTCTCACCAGTGCCTTGTATAATGGTACTAAAACCTCCTTATCCCTACTGGAAATGCCTCTCCTGATGCATCCCAAAACCGCATTAGCTTTTTTCACAGCCATATCATATTGGCAGCTCATAGTCATCCTATGATCAACCAATACTCCAAGGTCCTTCTCCTCTTCCGTTACTTCTAATTGATGTGTCCCCAACTTATAACTAAAATTCTTGTTATTAATCCCTAAATGCATAACCTTACACTTCTCACTATTAAATTTCATCCTATTACTATTACTCCAGTTTACAAGGTCATCCAGATCCTCCTGTATAATATCCCGATCCTTCTCTGAATTGGCAATACCTCCCAGCTTTGTATCATCTGCAAACTTTATTAGCACACTCCCACTTTTTGTGCCAAAGTCAGTAATAAAAAGATTATATAAGATTGGTCCCAAAACTGATCCCTGAGGAACTCCACTGGTAACCTCCCTCCAACCTGACAGTTCGCCTTTCAGTAGGACCCGTTGCAGTCTCCCCTTTAACCAATTCCTTATCCACCTTTTGATGTTCATATTGATCCCCATCTTCTCCAATTTAACTAATAATTCCCCATGTGGCACGGTATCAAATGCCTTACTGAAATCTAGGTAAATTAGATCCACTGCATTTCCTTTATCTAAAAAATCTGTTACTTTTTCAAAAAGGAGATTAGGTTGGTTTGGTACGATCTACCTTTTGTAAAACCATGTTGTATTTTGTCCCACTTACCATTGACTTCAATGTTCTTAACTAATTTCTCCTTCAAAATTTTTTCCAGGACCTTGCATACTACAGATGTCAAACTAACTGGCCTGTAGTTACCCGGATCACTTTTTGTTCCTTTCTTAAAAATAGGAACTATATTAGCAATTCTCCAATCATTCGGCACTACTCCTGAGTTTACAGATTCATTAAAAATTCTTGCTAATGGGCTTGCAATTTCAGGTACCAATTCCTTTAATATTCTTGGGTGAAGATTATCTGGGCCCCCCGATTTAGTCCCATTAAGCTGTTTGAGTTTTGCTTCTATCTCAGATATGGTAATATCTACCTTCATATCCTCATTCCCATTTGTCATGCTACCATTATCCCTAAGATCCTCTTTAGCCTTATTAAAGACTGAGGCAAAGTATCTGTTTAGATATTGGGCCATGCCTAGATTATCTTTAACCTCCACTCCATCCTCAGTGTTTAGCGGCCCCACTTCTTCTTTCTTAGTTTTCTTCTTATTTATATGGCTATAGAACCTTTTACTATTGGTTTTAATTCCCTTTGCAAGGTCCAACTCTACTCGACTTTTACCCTGTCTCACTTTATCCCTACATGTTCTGACCTCAATAAGGTAGCTTTCCTTGCTGATCCCTCCTGTCTTCCACTCCCTGTATGCTTTCTGCTTCTTCTTAATCACCTCTCTAAGATGCTTGCTCATCCAGCTTGGTCTACAACTCCTTCCTATGAATTTTTTCCCCTTTCTTGGGATACAGACTTCTGATAGCTTCTGCAGCTTTGATTTAAAGTAATCCCAGGCCTCCTCTACCTTTAGATCCACAAGTTCTTCAGTCCAATCCACTTCCCTAACTAATTTCCTTAATTTTTGAAAGTCAGCCCTTTTGAAATCAAAAACTCTAGTTGCAGATTTATTTTTGTTAATCCTTCCATTCAGTTTGAACTGAATTAGCTCATGATCACTTGAACCAACATTATCTCCTACAACCATTTCTTCTATGAGGTCCTCGCTACTCACCAAAATTAAATCTAAAATGGCATCCCCTCTAGTCGGTTCAGCAACTACTTGATGAAGGAATCCATCAGCTATCGCATCTAGGAAAATCTGAGCCCTATTATTATTACTAGTACTGGTCCTCCAGTGCATATCTGGGAAGTTTAAGTCTCCCATGATCACGCAGTTTTCATTAGTATTTACTTTATTAAAAACATTAAAAAGGCCTCTATCCATATCCAAATTAGATTCCGGAGGTCTATAGCACACCCCAAGCACTATCATAGGAGAGGCTTTACTAGTTATCTTCCCCAATGTAATTTTTGCCCAGACGGACTCTGTCTTATCCATTGCATCGCTTCTTATTTCTTTACATTCTACCTCATCATTGATATACAATGCTACTCCTCCACCTTTACCTTTGTTTCTGTCTTTCCTAAACAGCACATACCCTTCAATACCTGTAGTCCAGTCATGATTACTATTCCATCATGTTTCTGTTATCCCTAGAATATCTGGTTTCACTTCCTGCACCAGTAGCTCTAGTTTCTCCATTTTGTTACCTAGGCTCCTCGCATTGGTGTACAAACATCTTAATTTTTGCTGTTTGGCCTCGCTCACATTTTGTACCCTATTAGGCACAGTCATTCTACAGCCAGTATAACCTATAACTTTAGCTGAAGCTACACACAGGTATAGCAATCACAGATGGAAAAGTCCTATTAGGTCATCTAGTCCATGCCACAAGCTTGCTCCCTCCAATACTTTGTTTTCTCTTGTTTTAAACGTCTTAAACAACTGGGCTTCCCAGTGTCAGGAAGTTTTTCTCAATATTAAGTCTAAGGGTTTTTTTTTTCCAGTTTCATCCCATTTCTCCTCACTACCTTAATTTATGCTACCCTCATTGTTTATATCCTTCATTATACAGGTAATTGTTATAATGTTTTCCCCTTCATCATTGTTTACACACACAGCTCTTTGACTCATGATGAAAATTTAAATCTGTATTTGTTGCTCCTGTCTTAACCATCATCAGGTTGCAAATATTTTACAGTAATGAGGTGCCCAGACACAATGCAGTATAGCAGGTGTGACTTCCCCAGAGCAGCAGAGAGGGGGGAAGGTTGCTGATCTGTGATGAGATGCCTGTGTGTACATGACCACCGTACAAAGCAAAAATGCATTTCACAGATGATGTCTTTTTCTAATATCATCAGTGATTGTTAGTTTTCTACAAAGAATACAAATATAATCTTTATTGTTTTAAGAACTGATTTTAGGATGAGGGATGGATGCCCAGCACCACCATATCTGCATGCCGACTTCTTCAAAGTTTTTCTACAGGTTTAACCTTTAGATGAATGAAGGGGGCAAAATACACTTCTCCATAACATTCATTTGATTGTCAACATGGGAAAAATGCAGGCTAATGGTCAACTCATTTTTATATTCAGAGTCAAAGTATCAACTCACCTATTATATGGTCTCTGGCTGATTCGAGAGATCCAGGAGAAAAGAGCTTCAAGCCATATACTGTGTAAATCGAAGGATTTTTGTCTTTAGATCCAGCATCTAGCAGCAAAATAAGGCCACACAAGATACAAAAATATACTGGTCTGCTGTACATTATGATTTGATTGTGTCCCTGGAAAAGATAAGCAAACAAAATATTTCTTAATATTGCACTTCATCTTCCTATTTATATCCATGGCAGTGTCTAGGCACTCATAAAACTGACAGGGGGCAGAGACCAGGCAGTAAGTATTTTCTATACCATATTCCTGCTCTTCTTCTTGTCTTAGTTCCATCCATATAGGGTCAGTTTTTCGAGTCCTTCTTCTCCATTCCACTCTGTCTTGAAGCTGTTTCTCAGAAACTCCACTAGTCAATTCCTTTTGTTTGACATCCATTCATCTAGTTTTGGCACTTCCAACCCTTCTCTTTCCCTCCACTTCTAATTTTAATATCCTATTTCCTATATATTCTTCCAATCTTCTTTTCACATGCCTAAACCATCTAAGCCTGGATTCCCTCAGTTTTTCTGTAATATCACCTTCACACTTCCCCTAATTTGTTTGTTCTACTAATATAATGCCACAAGTGATTTTATCCACTTCTGAGTAGATTTTCAAAGGCACAAATGGCAATTACAGAGCAAGGTGCCCAGCTGCCATTTGTGCCTTTGAAAATCTGCTCTTTCAGATCTTTTTAAAATAATAATAAAAATAATAAATATTGTATCAGTCATTACCATACTCTCAGAAAAATCTAGATATAGCTGACTCTTGCTCTTTAATAGCAAACTTTACATTTAAATTTTTCCTTTCAAATGCAAAGCTAATATTAATCAATGTCTGCTTCATGTTCCCTGACCTTTATGTCCAGCATTTATTAAATGAATGATAAAATTACAGTTTTTAATTTATATTATAATTTGCATTATATTAAGATGGGGTAGTTATTGCTGCCAACAACATAGAAAAGGAGCTTTGTGGCTCTCACAGGTATAAAGCTTCAACAGGTATAAAGCTTCAACCTTTCTCCTTTAGAAAATTGTGTGTGTGATGTGTCTTATTGTAGATTACAAGTGAAATGAATTTAAAGGTCTTGATTTAAATACCACTGGTAGATGCCTGGTCATTATACAAAATTAATACACCGTTTGTCAGAACAAGCAGTTCCAGCTTAGAGAACACCTTCCAGCTCATCCTCTCCAATTCAGAAAGGGTGGGGATGGTAGAAGGGAAGATTAACCCTTAGAAAAGATATGCTTGAGTTCAAATATGGTTCTCTTTCACCCCTGCTGGAGTGGTTACTACTTCTCCTCTGCCTCTGTTTCCCTCTCTATTGCCACAACTACAGCTGATTCCCTACTTTAACATTGTTTTGGCGCTGCACCAGGAATCCTAGTAGTGCTGCCCCTGCTGGGCCATATTTCTACATTGGAGAAGACAGGAAGGGAGTCCAACCACTTCTAGACTTTCTGGGGTAGATCCAGAAAAGGGACTTGGATTCAGCATTGCAATGCCTTACTTTTAGTCATTCTGCCACCTAATAAAGTCTACAGCCCTACTTTAGGTTCCCAAATTCCCTATACAATGCATGGGGAGTTAGGTGTCTAAGAATGGGATCAACAAAAGCTGACACAGTGAGCAGGGAGCTGACTAAGCTAACCAACGGGAGATGCCCCTGAAAGGAATGGAACTTAGGTCCCACCAGGACCGTCCCTAGTGGACATAGACACCAAGTTTCTAATCTGAGAGGGGGTGCTCCCCATCAGGTCTGCCCAGGCCCCGCCCCCACTCCACTCCTTCCCCCAAGGCCGCACTCCTGCCCTGCTTCTTCCCACCCCCCCACCTCTTCCCCACCCAGTTCCGCCCCCTCCCCTGAGTGCACTGCACCATCACTCCTTTCCCCTTCTCCCCTAGTGCCCCCTGATGCCACATAAGCAGTAGGTGCTGAGACGAAGGGGAGGCGCTGATCGGCGGGACCCACTGGCGGGCAGGAGGCGCTGGGGAAGGGGGGGTTCTGGTAGGGGAGTTGCCGGTAACCGCTGCTCTCCTCCTCACCCCCGCCTGCCACTCTCATCCTCGCCATCCGCCCACCCGCCTCCTCACCCCCCTACCACCTGCAGCTCGCCTCCCCATTCGTCTCCTCACCCTGCTCACCCACCCGCCTCCTGCCTCACCTTCCATCCCAACTCCTCATGATTTTATGGAAGCACAGGGGCCCCCAAAGTGCGGGGCCTGGGGCAGTCTTCCTGATTCGCTGTACCCAAGGGAGGCTCTGGGTCCCACCTCTCAAATGGAGTTAGGCACCTCCCTCCACTCGGGATTTACAGCCATGAACCCTCTCCTGGAGTTAGGTATCTAAGTCATTTCTCACACAAAACAATGGAGGAGGAGAAGTTGGTTGCGGTACTCTGATAACCTTTAGCCCAGTGGTTACAGTACTCACCCAGGATGTGGGTTACCCAGGTTCAAATTCCCCCTCTGCCTGATGCTGCTGTAACCACTGGGCTAAAGATTACAGGAGGAGCAGGAGCATCACCACCTACATAGTTCTATGCCTGGCCTGATCTGGAAAGAGACCTCTACAAATGCCTACCAAATCAGGCCCCACAAGTGAGATAAGTCGAGCAATGCCTAGTTTTAGGATTGCACTGCAGCTGAAGCATGAGCTAGATGCCTGGGACTTAGATGGCTGAGCACATGCAGAAATTTAGGTGCCATGTGGACTTTATCAGTGGAAACACAGGCACCTCGGGAAGTTAGGTTTTGAAGATTTAAATTTTCGACTTAAGCACCTCAAGTTGCAGTTGGATTTAGCCCTCTGTCCCACCATCCCCACCACCACACACACAGCTGAAACAATCCTTGACTCAAAGATGTGGGTGGGGCAGGCTATGAGCAGGAAGGAGGGGAAGGAATGCACCTGGAATGGACACAGGGGTGAGTCACTTTCATCTCAATTCCTCCTGCTGCTAGCTCCTCAGGCAAAAGAAAAGTTGCTACTTGATGAGGTAATTGGGGAAAGAGGAAGGGAAAAAGAGAGAGAGCTTCAAAAGCATCAGAAAAAAGCAAAGGTAGTGATACTTCTACAGTGAAGCTGGTAGGCAAAGTCCCATTGATCTGGCTCACCCAGCTGCAAAGCTCTAGCTGCCTCTGTCCAGTTATCAGAGTATCAGCAGACATGACCCACACAAAATCTGTCTAAAAGAAAAGGAAGACTTGTGTCACTTTAGAGACTAACAAATTTATTTGAGCGTGAGCTACAGCTCACTTCAGCTGTCTGTAAATCAGAGGTTCCTGCCACTTGTATTCTAAGTAACATACAGAAGTGTTTACAATGGGCACCCTTACACCATTTATTTTTATATTTTTACCATTAGCCAAGTCCTTAATGGGAATATATTTCCTATATTATTGCAATTGGCATTGCTATGATCACAAAAGAGATGATGCCTTGCACAGCCTGCTTTCATGTCTTATTTCTTTGTTAATGAATTCACAGTTCAGCTAAAGTTTTGTCCTGGGATTCCACCCTCAAGATTGCTCAGCCCAGACCCTAGATCTTCTCAAGAAAGAGAGAAAGAGAGAGAGTCACTGATACCTTGACTGCAGTAACTAGCCACTTATCCGAAAGACTAGGCAGAACTCATTCAACCCTTACTCCGCAGGATCAACACCCACTAATCAGATTGAGTGTTTCGGGAAGTCTCTACTAGCCAAATTTTACCTAATGATCAAAAGTTAAAAGGAAACATTTTTAAAACTGCCCCTGCTTAATACTGTAACAACCTAGCTGGCTCATTACTGGGTAGCTTCCCCTCACCCAGGCTGAGCCTGGAGGGAGAGGCCAGCAAAGGGCATTGCCTTGCCCAGTTTAACAACCAGCCAGTTGAGGCACCATAATTCTTAGAGGACATTAAAATGAAGGGTCTATTAAGTCAGAGGGGATTGGAGCTGCATACAAGTAGAAGCAGGCTGGAGGCAGCACTCTGGGAGCTGGCTGCAAAGGGAAGACTGGGGAACATGAGCCTGAGAACATGCAGAGGGCTGAGCAGGAAATGTGTAGAGCCTAGTGCTTGCCTCTGAGCTCACAGTACACAGAGCATCCCACCAGACATCTAGGGAACAGCTGTTCATCACACACAGAGGCAGCCTGCAGTGTGGTCAGTTCGACTACAAGAAGTGTGGCTATTTCCACATGCTCTAACCACTGTGGGGCCAAGCACCTGTGACGGAAATTCTAAGGGCAGGCATTCCCAACATTTTCTGAACATCCTTGCTTTTGGTCAGGCCAGAAATACCTTTAAAAACCCTCTTGCAATCCACCTAATCAGTGCTCAAATTACCGGGGGGGGGAGCTTGTAGGGAACTGGGCCCCCTTACTAATTTTAGGCTACCTCACTTCTATCTTATGGCCCCCTTACTTCTCACTACTGTTTAAATTAAAGCAAACCACTTAATATTGAGGGACCCACTACTCCCCTCCAAAAATTATCTGGAACTACACAGAGAACACAAAAATGAAAACTTTTTTTAAAGTATTTTCAGACATTTAAATAATTCAGTTTATCTTCTGGAAGACAGCGGAGTCCTTTCTTCTCTTGTATCGGAATTTGGTTTGTCCATCACAAAAATACTGTACATTTTCATAAGAGGCTTCCTGCCAGCTCCTTCAATACCAAGGTCTTTCCTCAGGGCTTACAAAAATTAAAATCCTCATTCTTTTCACTGTTTCCTTACATTAATCTCCAACATGGTCTGGGAAAAAACACATTATGTTGTGTTACCCAGAATGTCCTACCTTTGCTGCTTTTTTAACAAACTCCTATAATTACAGTTCTGATTCAGCTCAGTTGGTCTTGGTCTTTTTTTTCCCCCTTCAATCAATCACTCTTTGTTGTTTTTTTTTTAAAAAGCTTCAATGAGAGCTGAACTAATGCCACCTCATTCAGGTTGAAAGCTCATCATATCTCACAAGCTAAGTCATGTCAGCACTTGGATGAGAGACCTCAAAGGAAAACGCAGATTTCTCCAGGAAGTGACTGATGGTATGGGTGATTTAGTAGTTGGAACCTCTTTTCTCAAAACCTATATTAAACGTATGCCCTATGGCACTGTGCTTTTGGAGGCGGTGTTTTTTGAGGAGACTTAAAAGTGAGGCGCTGCCCACTCTCCATTATGAGAGTTCCCAGTGCACATTTTGCAAGCATAGGTTTGTTAATCTTTGTTTCCTATCTCAGTTCCAAGTTGGGTAATTATATTTTGCTTTAATTCCCTGTGCGGTTTCAGTCAACTGTGGTATTCTTCTTCCTGTCCTTAATCTTTGTGTAGTGACACTATATGCTAGTAAACAGCTGCAGCTTTCCTCCCCAGGAATGGCTCGATTTCAGCAGTGAGTGAAGCAATTCCTGTTTGTGTACTGAAGTATCATAGTAGTTTTGCCTATGTAAGGATAGTTGAATCAAACTCATGGCTTGTGGGATTCTTTGGGATGAAAAGGACTATGTAAAATGTACCATATCACCAACATTATTCTATTTTTTCATCAACATGAGCCATTTGACCCTACACTAATGTGCTGCTACCTGAGGTGGCATTCCCCATCAAGTGCTGCCCTAAATGCTGATCTCCGATAGGAATGTTGAAGTGGAGGGTAAATAAACCTGTATACTTAGAACAAATTAAGTATCTTTCATTTACGTGATTCAAGCTGGTTCAAAAACATTTCTGTGGGGTGAAGGATGGAGAAAATACAAGCAGATATTTAAAGAAAATATTAACAACTCTTCTGACAGCAAGCTCAAGGGTAAATAGAACATTTTATACACTGGCAATTCAAAGGATGCTTGAGTGTGAAAAGCCAAAATCAAAGTGACAAGGATTCAGGTTTGCCTTATAAAATGTTGCCGTAAACCCATTTGTATTTGCAAAATGTAATGTAAGTGAGCACTTCTTCTCTAGTAAAAGAGCACTTCTTCACAATCCATTTTTTAATCTGGAAGAAGGGTAAAGTGACCATAATTTTTTGGCCTTCAGCCAGGCTCATACTTTGGTATTAATATTGACTGATCTGTAATAGCTTTTAGGATCAATCAGTTAGCAACGCAGCAGATTACTAGGAACTGGTATGCTTACATTGCATCTTGTATTCAGGAAATGTGAATTAAGTCAAAGTGAAGCCTAGTTAGCATTTAGTCATGGCCTCAATATTATACTAAAGGCTTCAATTTTCCCTCTCTCTTTTTCTCTTTAATAAGTTGTATGTCCATGAAAAACAAAGTAAAGGTAGAAACCTAGGTATAATGGTAAAATTAGGAGTGTTTTCTACTTGTTTTTAGAATGTTATTCGTTTACCTTAGAGACAAACTGCATCCAAGAAAAACCACTTAAAAAGCATTTGGACATAAGCTTTCATGGGCTAAAACCCACTTCATCAGATGCATGGTGTGAAAAATACAGTAGGCAGGTATATATATATATATTAGAGCACATGAAAAGATGAGAGTTGCTTTACCAAGTGGGGAGTCAGTGCTAACGAGGCTAATTCAATCAAGGTAGAAGTGCCTGGAGAGGAGCCAAACAATCAAAAAATGGAAGAAATACCTCATGGTACCCATCTGTTAAGGTGATATCCTGACATATTTGCCACTAGATGTCCCAAGGAGCAAATATTGCCTAGGTCATGACAGACCACTAAAGCCCCCCAGTAACAGGGGACAAGCAGCATTAGAGAAAGGAGGACTGCTGCTGGTATGGGTGTTCAAGGAGGGCCTGTCAACTGTGCTTCACATGAGGGTGATTGCTCAACACTGAGAGGTTACTTATGAGGCTGGGAAGTGGATAATTGACAGGAGGTAGAAGTTCCTTGAAGAGATCCAATATCAGCTAATTCTACAACAGCACTTGCTGGAGAAAACAAGTTCCTGTTGTGTGAGCAGCTGGAGGTGGACACATTAACGCCTTTCAGGGGTTTACGGATTAGAGAAAAGCACATTCTCATCCCATGCCAGTTGGCTACACTGGGCATGATCCCAGACCAGACAGGCTTCCATTGAATAGGGATGCAGGAATTGAAGCTTATCATTGACACAAGAGAATTATAAATTTAAGGAATAATCTACAAAATGCTACTTGCTTTGTACTGGTCAATTTCACCCTAATGAAATAACTTTCATTCTGGTAAAGCTGGCCTGTCCCTAAGTCCTCCTGCAACAGCTTTAGATTTTTATTTTTTTTTCTCGGATTTCTGGTTACATTATATGTACAGCTGGTTGACAAATTATTTTTCCCCTGTGAAAAATTTAAAAAAACAATTTTTTTTTCAATTTTGTGAAATTATTTATTTGATTTTTTTAGGTTTTTGGGTTTTGGTGTCAAATATTAAATAATAACTCCAAGCCTGATTATTATTATTTTAATTTTTTCAACAAAACTTGAAAATATTCAACAAAAATAGTTGTTTTTTTGGTTTTTTAATTTGTTCTCCAACAATTTTTGTTTAGCTGAAAAGCCATTTTTTCAATTAAAAGTAATTTGATAGGGAAATTTCAACCAGCTCTATTTAATGTTTTTCTCCTGTGTGGCTGTATTTCTGAAAGACGCATAAAATGGGGAGGAGGGGAAGAAAAAGGTGGGGGGGAGAGGGAGGAAGAGTGTGTGTGTGTGTGTGTGTGTATATATATATACACACAGCAGGAAATATCAAGGGGCTTGTGAATGAAAGCCAAGTGTCTAAGCAGATGTTAGGTAGGAGTTATTTGCCTAAGCTAACCCAGTGCAGGGTGAGTGAAAATCAGGCCCTATCCTTTCTCAGAAAGCAGCATTAGAACTGTCAGCAGCAAGAATTAGGTGACTAAGCACTGAAAGCAGAGACTATTCCAAACTAAATGCCAAAGCAAAGCAAAACAAAATCATTAAAAACATAACATTAAACACCACACAGAGAAACTGAACATTAATCACATTAAATGAGCTCTATGTTGTACTCTGAAACTCACCAATCTCAGACTCTGGCAGACATCTAGTTGGAAAAAATTTCAAAAGGCAGAAGCCATACATATCTACCTATCTAAAGTGTACATCACCTTGGTATCAGACACTACCCTGCTGAGACCTCTGCTTTGTGCACAGAAGTAGGATCCCAGATGATTTCATTAGACTGCTTCTTTCCCTATGAGGCCTGCTGTGATATCGAACACAAAACTTGGTCCTGGACAGACATACAGGACTTTCAGGTTCGTCAGCAACACCTTAAATTGCATCATGAAGTGAACAGGAAACCACTGTAGAGATCTGAACTCTCGCCTTACATGCTCATAGTGACACACTCCACACTAGGTACCAGCATTCTATGCCTCCTGACTAGATTCATAAATTCTAAGGCCAGAAGGGATCACTGTGAACATCTAGTCTGACTTCCTGTATAGCCCGGGCCATAGAACTTCCTCAAAATAATATCTAGAGCACGTCTTTTAGAAAAAAAAAATCCAATCTTGATTTAAAAATTGTCAGTGATGGAGAATCCACTACAAACCTTGGTAAATTGTTGCAATGGTTAATTATCTTCACTGTCAAAAATTTATTCCTTATTTCTTATTACTTTGGACTGTCTTCAAGGACAGTTCTAAACAGAATCTGTTACAGTAGTCTAGTTTTGAGATGACAAAGCCATAACCGACTACTGCAAGGTATGCCCGGAAGAGATTGGGAATAATGTTTGGAATCTGCCAGCAGCCATAGACAATCAAAGGCACGAGGGGCCACTGTAGCCTGAGAATTCAAGAAAAAGAATGGACCCAGAAAAATCCTCAGATTATCCCATTGCTCCCCAGTCTTGTTTTAATGTGGAAAATTTCAGCTGCATTGTCATTCAGGTTTATAACACTGATCATTCTTTAATCTTCCTTCTGTTCTGCATCCTAACATTAGCATCAAGCCATCGTATCTACTTCAATTTTAATGTAGTTGTGTGAATTATGAAGTAGTATGGTATGGTATCCTTTCAAGCCTACTTGTTGTCTTATTTTTAATGATGCCAACTAATTCCAGCAAGCCTTTATTAATACATCTCATATTATAAAATTTAATAACTTTTAAGTGATTATAATGCATAATGCAATGTGGATTAAATCTTCTAGCTTAATTTATGTTAAATATACCATTCATGTTTAAAATGTTGAGTGAAAATGATACTGTAAAGTATTTTTTCATAGGCACTTCTTAATAAACCAAGGCTTGTGGGGAGGGAATCAGGTATATCATCACTTTATTATAATACTGTATGACATGTAGAATATAATATGATGGATGATGTTATAACAACATTTTTACTGTGACTGTAAAATTCTAGCCATGGTATTGCATGAAAATATGCCTCAATTAAGCTTCATTAGTTATTTCGTCTTTGATGCTACAAATAATTTAGGCTAGGATGTGATTATAATGAAGTATTGATTATGCTGGTTACCACCCCTCTTAAACAAATGTGCACATTATCAATGTTTGCATGTGCAAGCGATTTGATTACTGTTCACGTTATTGTGTGTAGAAATGTGTTAGTCGAACTGACAAATATGGTCTATTTTTGGCATCAAGAAAATTAGCTCTTTCCTGAGGTCTGAATATTTAAGTCCTTGGAAATAACATACACTACAAGGAATGGAATTGTAAACTAATGTTTATCAACACTGTCCAGTTTGCAGGTAGGCATAAATTGCTTTCAAATGTGCGATAGCTGAGCAATTCCTTAATTTCTAGGAATGCCTGAGGCAGGAAAGGAAACTAAGAATCCTTCAATGAACTCTTCCTTCAAGTTCACCTTGGTAAAACTTACAATTATAAACTGCAAAGAACCGTGATTTAAAAATGAATTTATATTTCCAGTCTTCAAAATGACAAAGGCTAAAACTCACTGTCAAAGGGAAAGTATCCAGGAGACAGAGCTGATTTGTAGTTCCCACCCTCCCCACACCACTCCCAATAGCAGCTTGCAAACAACAGGTGCTCTTTTATCTAGCAGCAGACTTCCCTGAAGATGAGAGAGTCCAAAACCAACAAACTGTAGGATAGGCTCAGGTCCTGAGTGAGCACACACAATATTTTGACTTGGAGAAAGAATTCAGTCTTCCTCCAACAGTTCACAAACTCCCCCCCTCCCTTACATTACATTATCCTTCTAGATAAGAAAATCAACTGTATTGATTTTTGCTCATTCCCCTTACCTAGTACTGGTTGCCTTACATTACAGCTAGCCAACTGAGAAGTGTTGGAACACATATCTTATTTGTTTAATGTAATGTATCCAATATCACACTTCCATTTCTTTCACTACCTTGGGAGCAATAGATGCACTGAATCTATTTCCCAGTGCACATATTATTCCTGGAAGAGATATTCCTAGATGGGACAATCTGATGCCCGCAAACCAATGCATTTCCCACATAGAATCAGTATTTCTAATGTACTACTGCTCTGGAGATATGATTCAGAATACCAGGGTAGCTAATACTCGCAGTAAGGCAGATCCCACATATCTCTTCTCAATGTAACCTAATACACATACTGCTAGTGAAAATTTACAACAATCCATTGTCGATATCTCAATTATACTTCTCCTAGTTGTGGTACTTCATGAAGGAAGGATGAATATTATATATAAATACAATTACAGGAATAGATTAATTTAATAAGGAAGCATGTGCTATTTGATCAACCAATTATGTACTTTTTCTTAATGACTTTGAGGAAAACGTCAGTAATAGCAGATTAAAAATCAATGATCTGTCTTGAAGATTAATTTTAAATCCTTATTGCTGAAGACTGAGGGATGAGTCTGGATTGTTGCTGTTTTAAAAGCCAACAGTGGTTAATGGAAAACAGAGAAAATGTTGGTCAGATGCCATATGACTGAGTTTCTGAATAATCTAATTCAGACACATGTATGTTTATTATATTTTAGCACATAGAGTACCTAAAAGTAATGATGAATTCAAATAATCAATCATGAATAAAAATAGTATTGAAGCCACAAAAGCCACACAAAATAGGGTTCTTGATAAACAATATTTACAAGAGCTACTTATTTCAATAATTCACTGTTGTGACACTAAGAACCTCTCGATGCCAACAGGCAAAGGGTTCACTGCTCTGTAACAGCAACTCCTAACAGGCCTGACAATCTCACTACACCTAGCACCCTGCTTCCATAGTATTTATCCATACAGAATGTTATGTGAGATCTTCAATAAAAGCTGGGTTCTCACTGATCATTAATGTCATTGTGAAATGTATGTACAAATACCATGAAAGAAGTTGTGAATATATACTGAAAATACATTCCTAAAAAGAGTCTGAATCGAGGCAGCATTGGTTTCTGCCAGACAAAAGGATGTATATTCCCTTATCTGTCTTGGTTCACATATAAATTAAGCATCAAAAGCCAATAAAACAAAGCCCCGTTCGCATACGAAATCAACATGAAGTCAGCACACTAGGGAATAAACCCTGGGGGGGGGCATCCTGACTTTTGGGACAAACAATGGATGTTTGGGAGATAAGACGACAAAATTCAGAGTAGCAGCCGTGTTAGTCTGTATTCGCAAAAAGAAAAGGAGTACTTGTGGCACCTTAGAGACTAACAAATTTATTAGAGCATAAGCTTTCGTGAGCTACAGCTCACTTCATCGGATGCGTCCGATGAAGTGAGCTGTAGCTCACGAAAGCTTATGCTCTAATAAATTTGTTAGTCTCTAAGGTGCCACAAGTACTCCTTTTCTTAAGACGACAAAAGTACACCTTTTTATCATTAACCAAGGAAGCAAAAGGACAGCACTTTTTGCATTCATGAAAGAGGGATCCCAGTCATGTTGGCTGGAGATGCTGGGAGATTGCTCTGGGTGACAAACTTTTGTAGACAGGGGCTTGGCCTGTTTAATATAGACTCTAGGAAAAAAGTGTTATATTTTGTTTTATATGCAACCTTTCTCTGTCCATTGTCCCTACTGACTTGAATCTTTGACTCTCTGGTCCTTGTTAATAAACTTGTTACTTTAATTACAAATTATTTTAGTGCTGTAGTATTAAGCAAAGTGTTGTTCCTGAGTTGAAATCATTCAGCTTGCGTGCAGGGCTGTAACTAGACATTTTAGTGCCCAGAGCGAGCAAACATATTTGTGCCCCCTGCGGGGGGTTTTCGGCATTTCTTCGCCCCATTTTTCCACCCTGGGCGGCTGCTTTGCTCATCCCACCCTGGTTACAGCCTTCTTGTGTGTATACTGTCCTTCTTGGGACAGCATACCTGGTAACTATTGTGAGTGGCTGGTGGACAAGAGGCTGGATGCTACAGGGATTGCTCTCAGGACTCAGAGGTTGGTGTGTGCCTGTCACTAGCCTGCAGAGATGGAGCGAGGTCTGCAGAGGCCCGGAAGGTAGTACTCGTGTTGCCAGAGGCTGTTGGTTCCAGGGAGCTGGACTACAACAGGCACAGATGAGACAACTGCACACTAAGAGCAGGTAGCGGTAAGGTGGTGCCTCATGATGACCCTGGGTAGCATCACAGCAGTACCAACTGATTCCCTCTCAGTACAAAAGTGATGCTATACAAAGAAAACTTGCTCTGCTTGCTGAGACTTACATGTATCGGTGAGGCAGGGTCGGGCTGAACACTCTAAAAACAAAAACAGAAAAAAAAATTATTTACAGGTTTTTGGACCCCCAAAAATCCCAGGATATTTTGTGTACAGGAAATTTCTTACCTTTAGAAGGGAATATTGGCAACCGGCCATGACAAGACAGAACAGGAGGACCCAAATATCTTTACAAAAGCCTTGGTTCAGAGTTAGGAACCCAAGAAGTGAGACAAGAACTACTAGAAGAACAGCCAACACATTCTCCTTGATAGCTTCAGTCCTACAGGAATAAAATAAACAAAAGGGGTTTCAAAAGGAGAAAAGTGCCCATGTAACTACTAGAGATAAAGGGACAGATCCTCAGCTGATGTAAATTGCCTTCGCTGCATGACTTGAACTAGAACACTACACCACCTGGAGGATCTGCCCTCAAAACTCTACACCAACTGCTTGTGGACTTATCAGTGTATAATACTTCACTCTAAGTCTTTAGTTGTGCATCTCATTATGACACCTAAACCTTGTATTCAACCCTGTGAATTTTATTTCATAGATCGGGGTGGGCAAACTTTTTGGCATGAGAGCCACATCATGGTTCCAAAAGTGTATGGAGGGCCACTACACCTGGTGGCTCTCGCAGCCGCACTGCCCAGCAGGAGCTCGCAGCCCCGCCGCCCAGACGGCACGGCAAGCTGAGGCTGCGGGGCAGGGGCCGAGGACTAGCCCCCCCCAGCCAGGAGCTTAAAGGCCAGGCAGGACAGTCCCACAGGCTGGATGTGGCCCGCGGTTGTAGTTTGCCCACATCTGTCATAGATGAATAGATTTTAAGGCTATCAGAGACAATTAGGATCATCTAGTCTGACTTCCTGCATAGAATTTCACCAAGTAATTTGTATACTTTAGTGTGCATTTCCCTGTAAGTCTCTCTATAAAACAGTTTTTAAAGGGAATAATAAGCATTCATGTACTAAAAATGCTAAAGACAAAATGTAGTACGTGGCCAAAGGTGGCGAGCAATACTGTTGTCATATTAAAATTATTCTTTAAAGTGCAACCCTAACAATATAAAAAGAAAAGGAGGACTTGTGGCACCTTAGAGACTAACAAATTTATTTGAGCACAAGCATGCATCCGATGAAATGAGCTGTAGCTCACGAAAGCTTATGCTCAAATAAATTTGTTAGTCTCTAAGGTGCCACAAGTCCTCCTTTTCCTTTTGCAAATACAGACTAACACGGCTGCTATTCTGAAACCTAACAATATAGAATTAGAAAAGATATACAATTTGTTCTTATCTATAGTACTGAAACATTACATCTTTCATATGTTTAATAAGATTTATTAGAACAGGTGTGCAGACAAAAGCAATTTAAATATTCAAACCATAACAAAAAGAGTTTATTGTGGATATTTTTCCATGCACTTGAAGTGCTTAGACAAAGCACCACATATACAGTGGCATATATGCTAGATCTAACTTCTCTGACTACATACCATGATTTCTGTAGAACACTAAAGCTGTCGTCTGAAATATCTGCAGCAGAGATAATATTAACATGTGTATAGGGCATACACCCACACGAACATAGATCAAGCTCATGACAGGCTAGCCTGAAGTCACTGGCTATGTAGGCTTAGTTGTTTTGGGTTGATAATAGTCTAGCAGATAAAGAGCACTGCCAAAACAGCTGATTACAACTGACATGGGGGAAAGAAAAGAAGAAAAGATGCCAGAGAAAGAAACAGAATTGTGTCTCATCAAATAATTGAGTTAGGGTGGGGGGGAACCAGGGGGATTCCCTCCTGCATTTTGTTCTTAAAATTTGGAAGCATTTCAGTGACAAAAATCTGGCACCTTTCCCTCTGTTCTTCGCTTTTCCTGATTCACACACAACAACTAATTTTCAATCACTGCATAGGCACCGACTTCCGCTCCGCCCGGTGGGTGCTTGACCCCTCAATGCCCCTGCCCCACCTCTTCCCACCCCTGCACTGCCAGAGGCAGCAGGCCCAAGAGTCCAGAGTCAAACTGGGGACTATCGCACAAATTGGGCCCTCACATGAATCAAGGTCTCTTCTCATATAGAAGGAAGAGTCCGGTGGCACCTTAAAGACTAACAGATTTATTTGGGCATAAGCTTTCGTGGATAAAAAAACAACTTCTTCAGATGCGGAGGAGTTCTTCAGGCTCCTCGTTTTTGTAGATACAGACCAACACGGCTACCCCTCTGATACTTCTCATATAGAAGGGTCATGGGCCACAAAAAGCTCTGAAGTTTGAGGCTTGGAGCACAGAAACATTTTCCCACATTTAAACTAAACATATTTATTTAAAATGAGTCCCACCATTCACTCCTTTTTTAATAGTTTGCATTTTTACCTGTGAGGAGAAATTCATGCCACTTAGTATGAAGAAAGCTTACCGATCCAGTAATGCCAACAAGGCAAGTCGATCATACCAGACTTTAATCCACTTGCCAGGAAATATAATAAATTTGTAAAACTGCCTGTTAAATTTTCGTTGTGCTGAAGAGCATGAAGAGTCCTCAAAGTCCTGACTCAGTTGCTTTAAAACAAACAAAACACACAGTTTCATACTGGCATACTGTTGCCACTAAAGTATATGCTCTAAAAAGCAGAATTTATATGTCAATGTTTCATTCCAATTTCTTTATAAATGAATACTGGTAAAAAAATTTATTCTCCATATTATTTCAACCATAAGTAACATAATATATTAATCTCATTTCCTATAGATGGTCAGAAGTTATGCCAATCATGCAAAATACAATTAACAATACATTAACAAGTTGTAGTAACAAATTATTTCTTTAATCCCCGTGGTTTATTTTGTCTATGGTTTTCTTGTTTCTTCCACACTTCAGACCAACCACAGCAAAAGCCACAACCGCACCTGATGGGAAAAGATCCTTGCCTCTAACTGAGAGTCCTAGCGATTAATAATTCCAAGTGGCATAAAATATGATTTGAGACAGATTGTGTTCCCTCTGTCACAGTAATTTTTAAGCAAAATATCAATTCAAATAATTCACAGTTTTTACATTATTTAAGTTACAATTTAGACATTTTACCCTACATACTGTGAAGGATTTTAAAAAGCCAAAAGTGAAATATGAACATTTACATTTTTTTTTTAATAATATCTGCCATATAGGAGCATTTTCTATATTCGGTCGCCTGGCTCTACCACCTCTGCTCCAACAGGAACTATTACAGTAATCAATTTTCCTGTTCTTTTTCCTTTTTATTTTTAATCACACTCACCTAAAATTCATTACTACCACTCTCCTAATTTAGTTTTATGACTTTAAAAAAAAGAGTAGAAAAATGACAATGCTAGCAAAGGAATTGTTTAAAAATCTAACCGGAGCACTATGGCCCTGATTTTCCAAACACTTCAGCATGTGCTTAACTTTAAACACACGTGCATAATGGTTTGCAGGACTCCGGCCTAGATCAGGACTTCTGTGTTGTAGTCAGTGCTATGTCAGTGACTGGCTGTGACTTGCATGAGGCCACACTAAATCTATTTGTGCCTCCATTTACCTATCCACAAAATTAATGAAATATTACTTAGGACTTGTCTACATGAACACTTAGTTCACAGAAAACTGGGGTGTGACTCTACCATGCATTAGTCTGCGGCATACTAATTGTCCACTGACATGCACTAACAGTTTGTTAGTGCGCTTTGATTTACCCCACTTTGACATGAACTGTTAGTGCACATCTACAAGGTCTACACAGAGAGCTAATGCGCTGCAGGCTAGTGCAGGTAGATACACACCCCAGCTTGCTACGAACTAAATCATCATATAGACAAGCTCTCAGCTAACTTATATGGGTGTCTGAAGCGCCGAGTGAAATTCTAGCCTGGGGTAGTCAATACATTGACTGCAGGCCAAATCCTGACTGCCAGACACTTTTGAATGGACCTCAAAATCTTTTTATCATTATCATTGTTATTTTTTTATTATTATTATTATTTTCTCTGGAGTCTGGACCTTGATCATACCTTGAGCAAGAAATTTGGACCTAGACCCATCCAAGTCAATGATAAAACTCTCAGTGACTTCAATAGGGTTAAGATTTCACTTATAGTCACAAGATTAGAAGCCATAAAAACACGGGTTCTAGTCCCAAACTTGCAGTGTGATCTTGGGCAAGACACTTCACTTCTCATTACCTCAGATTTCCTACAGATAAGATAAGAGTGATGATAATTCTCTAGTTAGCAGGCTTAATAAATATTTGTAAAGTCTTTTGAGATTCTTGCACAGAAATCTCTATACAAATCTAAATTATCATTTTATATGCATTTATAACATACGTAGGCAAAAAACGAGTTTTAAATCAGCTTACATCAGCTACTTTCCAGTCAGATTTTTAACAGGAACTAAAAGTTAAGTCAAAATAAATAATTGTCTGATGTTTTAGGTTTATTAACATCAAATTTGAAGTGGCCGTGGTGGGGTGGGTGAAGGTGTTAAGCTTGGGGTGAGGGTATCTTCAGATTCTGGAAGACAGCTTGGAGAATGTCAAAGAGATCCCCAAACCCACACAAACTATAAAAATAAACTATGTCCTTGTCGTATTACAAACCAAACTGAGCACTAAGGGCCTGCTTCTGACAGGTAATGAGCAACTCCAGCTCTTGCAAGTGGAGGGTGCTCTGGCATCCCACAAATGATATCCTGGACCCAGGATCAGGCCCTAAAAATTTTACTTCCCAGTTCAGAAAAGAGGTGACAGACTTGCTATTTTAGGCCTACGTGCCCACACTAATCTGTAAAGTAGATGTGTCAAACAATTAGAATTTGGCAACGTGTATAAAATCCTAACAGCTGTGTCCTCTGGTGTTCAATTTTTACGATAAGAGACTGACTATTTACATGTTGGCAGTATCCTTGTACAGCTAACATGCACCTAACGCAAATGCTTAGCAGATTTAGACTCATAGTAATCCCTAAATACTCTAATACAAGGCACTTCGGAAAACTGGTCCCTATTATTAATAAAGCTCAAAAATGCTCCTTAAGGACCCAACTCTTCCACCTTTGCTCAGAGTGGTCCCTTATTATTTTTAAACCAATGTGGCTACTTGTATAGTAATATACTACTCAACGTGTAGCCAAACAAGCCCTCCCAGCGGAGCAATACTATATAAATATGAAAGGGTTAAAATGGTTGCCACCACACCAGATGGGCGGTTCTACAAATATTTAGATGACATGATTTGTTAAAATGTTAGAAACTGAAATACAATGTACCCGTGGTGTTTCTGAAAGGGTTCTTCGTGCCACCATCAGTAAGAGCTGCTGCTGGAGTGCACTTGCAGCATGATCTCCTGAAGATGATTCTTGACTCTCTGAAGTGGTAGTACTAGAGGAACTGAACTGTGTTTCACTGTGCACAGGGATAAAAAGGAACGAAATGGTTTTAGAAAGAGTCAAGTCAATACCATTTAAAACAATACAGCAGGAGGTCTGGATGGCTCATGGGCTCCATAATGGGACATGGAGCCTTCCACCTCATTAGATAAAATCTAACCCAGGCCCCTAGTGACCAAGAGTCATTTGTTTTTGATGGCCATTTGTTGACCCCGTCCAGTCCCCTACGGAAAAGCGTTCTTTTTAGAAATGCCACTATCATAACGGGCACTTCTGAAGACATACACTACTTCTTTAAGTAATAGCCAGGATCTTACAGCCAAAAAACCCTGGGTGTAATCCAGGAGGTGCTCTGCTCTTCCTAAGCTCTCTGTTCCTGTTTAAATAGACCAGACCCAGGGCAAAGTAGGGAGCCTCTTTCATTACTCCCAGTTTGTTTTGCTTGTGAGCCCCTGGCTGTCTCTTAAAGAGGTAATACACTCCGTCACAGCACCCTTTCTGGTAGTCTCAGCAAAGATTTCAAGAATGAAAGGGCAGAGATTTAAGTCTTTCAGCCCCAGATGTGGTCCATCCACAATTGGCCGAAGGCACACTGTATGACTGTGCTATCATTGTCCACTAGTACTTGTCATGTGGACAACAGATATCAGTTTTCAAAGATGTCAATCCGCCACGTTTCAGGAGTCCTAAAATTTATTTTAAATTTCTGCAAGAGAAATCTTTAATATGCTTTTTCTTTTTAGTCAGCCCTAAATCCTCTTTCCAGGCATAGGTGTCTGTCAGCCCATCATTTTAGATGAAATGATGAAAGGAGTGAAAACTCCCTTCTTGTTCAACTGCATCTGTAATTAAGGTCTTAGAATGCAAATCCCCATGGCAGGTCTTTCTCTATTCCTTTCTTCTTGATTCTGTACATTTAGCACTTAAATAATAAAACCCTGGTAAAGTTTCTAATATACACTGTCTAATAAATAATAAAATAATAATAATAATAATACACACTGGATTGCAAAAACTGTTACATTATTTTATTTAAATAAAATTCTTGCTGAGAATTAATCATTTAAATGTTACTCTTGGATGGGATTCTTTTTGGATACCTATATCCCTGTCACAACTGGGGTCTCCACATCTGCCTCCTCATTCTAATTTCAGTATCTCTTAACCTTTATCAACCCTACGTATTTATGTGGCCCCCATTACCATAGATCTGAGGGCCTCACAAGCTTTAAGTTATTTATTCTCACAACACCCTTGTGAAGTAGGACAGTGCTATTACCCCCATGTTACAGATGATGAACTGACACACAGAGAGGCTAAGTGACTTGCCCAAAGTAGCACAGGAAGTCTGCAGCAGAACAAGGAATTGAGGACAGGTCTTCCAAGTTCCAAGCTAGTACCCTAACCACTGGACCATCCTTTCGATTTTAGTAAGCCAGACCTTCCACACAAATTCTCCTAAGCATATGCCAGACAAAAGGGGAAAGTAACAGATTAGTGGCTGTCCAGTAAGATACAGAAAAGAGAATGAAACGTCGCATGCTATGACAGGTTTCAGAGTAGCAGCCGTGTTAATCTGTATCCGCAAAAAGAAAAGGAGGACTTGTGGCACCTTAGAGACTAATTTATTTGAGCATAAGCTTTCGTGAGCTACAGCTCACTTCATCGGATGCATTCAGTGGAAAATACAGAGCTGTAGCTCATGAAAGCTTATGCTCAAATAAATTTGTTAGTCTCTAAGGTGTCACAAGTCCTCCTTTTCTTTTTATGTTTACACAGTTCATCTCTTTAAAACTGTCTGCCCTCTCCCTAGCCATTGCTTTGCAAAAGCCAAGTGAAGTCTGGTTCATTCTTAACTTTTGTTTAATTTTCTTTTATCCCACATCTAATAAGAGTCTGGCATGATACTATACTCACACACCACAACCCTTCGGACAGAATCCCTTGCCCTTGCTTTCTGGACCAATCAAAAATCTGTCCACCGTAGACTCATGACACTTCTCCCTACAATCAAGTCTTCCGTTAGAGATCAAATCTTTTCCCACTAGACCAGAAGATAGTCTGTTGCCCCACTAGGCTTTCAGAGTTATCTTCTATTTCCTCTCAGCAGCAGAATTCACAGCTCCACCCACCAGCTGTGTCTGGCAGAAGCAATTAATTCCAGAGGTTGTCAACACCCGGGAGGCCAGCAGGAAAGTCAGGAACTCTAGAAGTCTAGTAGGACAGTTTGGACAGAGGGGCGGAATATGTGCACTTGGGAAGGCAGAGGTGGGAAAAGCAGCAACTCAAAAATAGAGGCTGTGATGCTCTTGGAAAGCTGCCTCTGTGTGCACATTGATTTACATTTGGTGAGAACATTAATATAGGTTAAAAAAATCTCACCTAGTTTCTCTCTTGTTCTTCATTTCTCACGTTCCTCCATCACCAGTCTCCCCTAGCCCCCACCTTCTCGGTCATCTTTCTCCCTATATCCCACATGGCTCTGATCATTCTCACATTCACGTGCTACGCCCTCTTACCGATGCTGAACAGTTGAATTTTTAAACTACTTATACTCAAAGATATACACCATGTATGATGACACATCACTAGCACACTAACAATGAATACCAAGAAATTCTACAGTTTTGTTTGTGTTTTTATAAACCTATAACAGGATTCCATAAAATTAGAATATATGTATAAATAGGAACAACACTCCCTAATTACTGAATAATTGTAACGTAAAGCTGAACATCAGGGTGTAACATGAGGCCTTAATGAACAGAAAATACATTAGTTTGCAGAATCAAATTAAGGTTATCAAGATCTACTGTAAACGGCATCATTAATATAAGCAAAGGTATAATTACACTAAATTTTGAATTGTAAATTAATAACTAAAGATATATTTGACAAACGTAACATATGCATGGCTAATGTGAAATGTACAGAGCACCCTCTGTTGATAACTGAAAGAGATTATCATTCTACTTTCTACCTACTTTTTTGCTCAGCATACAGTTCTATTACACCATGGAACAAGCATCAATTTAGCTGAACAATTGCACAAGACTAAATATTTTATTACAACCACACAACACTTGAAAATCTGTGTTATAAATTTCCTGTTAGTCTTTCATGACTTTTTTTATGTCACTGAAAATTTTTGCCAAAAATCAGTCTAAGCAATAACACAACTCATGCTGGTCCATATTCCACTACTTATCCAGCCTTGAGTCTGAAGTTATCTGAGATGAGATCAAGACAGAAGTTTACATTAGAAGAAAATACACTTCTAATCTACTTCTCCCTCCTGATGGATCCCTTGCTTAAAGTGTGTTCATACTGTTCAATAAATGCATGGACAGAGTATGCCAATATTGATAGGTTCAAGTGGGAGATTCTTAAAATGTGGTCCAATGACCACCTTCTGGTAATCAAATGGTGCTGGTTCTTCTCTTTATCTAGTGTTGCTGTGTTGAATTGCAGTTGAAAGAACATAAAATATTTTCCTACTATTACTTTTCCATTGTAAGCAGTTGCAATTGTGGCCACAGAGATATTGTGCAATGAGGGACGGGTGGGGAGTGTAAACCTCTACACGTGGGAAGGAGTCTGCAAGATACTCTATTAAGACTATGATACACATAGTTAAAAATGTCAAGAACACCTAGACTAAGTAAATGATTCTTTATTGAGTCCTGGGCTGATCTTTCCTTTTCAGTGTGAATGTGAAGAGGAGACAGGAAATGTTGTGGCTAACATTATGATTGTGGCTAAATAATAAAAAAAACCTGACTAAAGGGATATGCCTAATAAGCTATTAAATGGAAAGATCCTATAGTCAGTGCTCCAGAATATAGCAACTGGGTCATATGAGCTTAGCAAGAAGCCATGTAAATTGATCCAACTAAAATACTTTAGCCCAATATTACTTTTCTTAAAACCAGGGAAAAACCACAACCCCACTAAGCAGAGAAACAATGCAGCAAAAAAAAAAGTGATATATATTGAAAAACACATTTTAAAAGTTTAAAGTTGGGTAAGGTCCTAATTCAGCCTGGTTCCTTTTGACTTCCTTTGATTACACAAAAAAAGAAAAGGAGTACTTGTGGCACCTTAGAGACTAACAAATTTATTTGAGCATAAGCTTTCGTGAGCTACAGCTCACTTCATCGGATGCATTTGTAGCTCACGAAAGCTAATGCTCCAATAAATTTGTTAGTCTCTAAGGTGCCACAAGTACTCCTTTTCTTTTTGCGAATACAGACTAACATGGCTGCTACTCTGAAACCTTTGATTACTCACATGCTTAAAGTTACGCACATTCTTAAGCACCTTCCTGAACTGAGGCCTAAATGACCAAGTTAAAGTAAAGCCCATTAAGGCTAACTTGGTAACCGTAACTCTGAATTCGCTGCCTTTTGTGCACTTCCAAATTCTATCAGTTTGTTTTACTAATGCAGGAGTTTGCATTTATGATAGTAAAAAGATACAAGTCTTGAATCAATGTCTGCAAAGATTCCCTTTTCTCACTGCTGTTGTCTTCCTGCTGCCACTTCACAAGACTCGCTGCTCCTGAACCATAGAATGGATCTACACTGGCACCTCCCTGTCATTCCTACTCCTCATCTGGATGGCTCTCCTGCTGCCTCCCTCCTCTATATCCATTGCTGCTGGAATGGTTCTCCAGCAGTACTCATCCGGCTAATACATCTAGATAAGTCACAAGAGACATTAAACCCATCAGTTATGAGAATTTTTTCTTTTTAAGCCATGGGTGGTTTACATTTAATGTATTATGACATTAGATGACAAGGCTTTCTTCTTAAAAATTAGAAGGCAAATTGAAGTATAGAATGAAAGTAGAAATACATAAAATCAGAGCACCAGGAAGATTAGATAATTGCACATCAAACTGGTTATGGCAGACAAGAAAAAAGCTGTGAAGTTTAGGAAGCGCTCTTTGCTCTTTTCTATAAATTCACTAATGATGATTTTAAAAGGGACCCTGTCAACTGAAAACCCATATTTTAAGCTTCCTTAATAATATTATTGATAGCAACTTAGATTATTAAAACCAAAATAGTTTAAAATCCCGTTTGCATTTTGCTATCTGTATTACTCTGTTTACTTTCTGCATTTCTCTCATCTAGGAAATAATATTAATGAAATTAGATATCCTTTTTTAATAGGCAATTTCACTTTCAGGTTCTCAGCACAGCAATGTAAACAGAGTACTGAAGGGGAGTATTTATTTGTTTTTAAATCACCTATTCCCATTAGAAGTTACAAAAAAATCCTGAAAACATTTTAATTGGTCTGAAGTGTTGAGAAAATATTTTGCAACGATCTAAATCTTGATCCAAATTTGATTTGATATTGTTTCTTTAAAACAACATTATGTATTATGGGTGCAGTGGTAGCTGTATCACAGTTAAGGTTATGTTAGAGGGTTTCACTTTGACAGTGGAAAGAATGAGGAATATCTGGTCTGAGTTTTAATAAAATAAAAAAAATGGATAATAAATCATTGAATAATTACAGATTTTTAATAGTATGATTTGAAGTTCCACAGCTTTTTATAAATATTCCAAAAAAACAGGGGGGGTTAAAATATTTTTTCTGGGAAGCATCTCACTTTTCTTTGTACTCCTCTTGCAAGAAATCAAAAAGACTCTGGGATCTGCGACCTGTCATTTAGCCACTTTGCTGCTCCTCACATCCTGATCCCTAGAATATCAGTAATGCATTGGTGGTGTCTCTATAGAGCATTTTATATGTTTTTAGCCTTAATGGAAAATGTGCGTGTCAAGTTGAACTCCCTGAATTGTAATGTGCCACAGCCAGAACATTGTCACTTCCCAGAAGGATTAAAAAATGAGAGAATGAAAGGCAAGAGAGGAAAAACCTTAACAGTGACCTCAGCAATGTTAAGGCAAAATAACTTCCCAAAAGCATGGAATGTGTGAAGGGCATACGATTTCAGTTCTTCCATGAGAAAAAAAAAAAAGTTAAAGCAAACTTTGTTGATGATCTTCCAGTCTAACCACCAACAGCTGTATAGCCGTAGAGACTTTTGTTCCTAAACAGGATTTTGCTGCCATCGTGTGGCAATGGTGCCCTCACAGACTTGTATATTACAGTCAATAAATACATTTCTCCTCTATGTAAAAATGCAAGAATGGATGCTGCAGCAGCTGGAAATCTAGAAGAGACTGTAAATGGATATATGGTAATATGTTAGAAATCCTTTCCCTCTTGTTTACAGCATGGATGCCAGAGAGATGGCAACAGAATTGTGTTTGGTTTAGGAAAACCTATGACTTACAAGTAAGGCTAGAATTCAAAGCAGTATGGAAGTATAGATTTTAACCACAAAAAATAAATTAATGCTTAAACTTTCCTATAGAATTACATTTAAAAGGACCCTGGAAGAACAAATCTATCGGAAATGATCAAATCCCCAAACTGGGTAGGTTTGTGTCTCTGAGTTTTCTCCTCTAATCCCCAAAGATCCCATTGTATTTTTACTGCATAGAGTTCAAAATCTGTGCAGTGGAGCAAATGCATACATTTGTCAAAGGGCAACATGAGTTTTTCACTAATAGTAAGAATCAGCTGCTTATTACTATGGCTGGAGGCTGTCTCTGCCTTTTGAGTCTCCTTGTTGTGTGGAAAAAATAACTGCTTTAGTGTTATGGCATCTTTCAGTGCTGAACAACTTGCAAACAGCACATGTTACTATTTCAACACAAGTTTAAAGTGCAAAGGTACATTTATAAGGTGTTTGGGGAATTTGCCAGAGGTGAAAACTATAAAGTATTAGCAAAAAGAAAAGGAGTACTTGTGGCACCTTAGAGACTAACAAATTTATTAGAGCATAAGCTTTCGTGAGCTACAGCTCACTTCATCGGATGCATTCATCGATGAAGTGAGCTGTAGCTCACGAAAGCTTATGCTCTAATAAATTTGTTAGTCTCTAAGGTGCCACAAGTACTCCTTTTCTTTTTGCGAATACAGACTAACACGGCTGCTACTCTGAAACCTATAAAGTATTAATGCACTTATCCAGAATATGCACATTGCTGCTAAGGTGTTCAGATAGATGCTTTCATACAGTACAAAGCACTCAGCAGCTACTTTATTTATGAAAGTGAATGTGAGTCAAATGAGACTCAGGCCGGAAACACTTGCATTTTACAGCATTTAAAAGCTATGTTGGAAGGAAATTTTAAATTAACTTTTTTCTTAGTAGTTGTTAGAAACACTATTTTTGCTGCAATTAGTTTTTAGCCTTGGGTCCCTACTGCTGCTGAAAAAAAAGAGCTGACTGTGAAAGCAAACAGAAAAAACAAATTAAACCAGAGATTAAAGGAATTTTCTTTCTATTGGAATGAATTTCACATTATAAGGTATCACAAGGCCTATTGGCAGCTTAGGTTTAGCGGCAGGACTTCATCTAACAGCATGAGCGAGGAGTTCAGCGTTAATGACTCCCCAGAGTTCCCTTTAACTTCAGTATAGTGTGTAAAAGGAAAACTCCCCTTACTTTCTTAATTTGAAATCAAGAATTGAATAAACCTGCACATTTTTCTGTTTATTTCCACAAGGGTCTTAAAATGATCATCCCAGGGTCACTTACGGAGAAAGGATGGCCTTGGGGTGAAGGGACTAGACATGGATTCAAGGGAACTGAGTTGAGATCACAGCTCTACTTCATACTTCAGGCAAGTCACTTTCCTTCTCCAGGCTCCAATTCTCAGTCTTTAGCTTGCACATTGTACCCCTTTCTCTGACCCTTTGTTGATTTAGATTGTAAGCTCCTCTGGGCAGGGCCTGTCTCTTCCTGTGAGTTTGTACAGTGCCTAGCACTGCTGAAGCCTCTAGCTGCTATTGTAATACAAATAATGATAATGAACAGCAAAAAAGTGTCTGCCACTTAAACCTATATTTGAATGAATGAATCAAACACTTTTGGACCAAAGAAGGTTGCATAATGATTAGCAACCATTTTTGAAGAACAAACCATTCTAAACAGATATCAGCTCTGTACCAATCGATATCAATGCATGTGTGTCATGAATGTCTCCTGCATGGATTCTGTTCCATTTGCAAGAGTTTAAATACTTCAGAAAGGAGACAGACTAAGAATACAAGTTAGCTCACATCTCCCAAAGAGTATTTGCCAACTGAACCTCTTATCTGAAACTAAAGGGCAAAATGCTTTCCTGATATAAATGGATGCAACTACAGATGACTTTGGTGGGAATCGCACCACTTGAAACAAAGATGTTCCAAAGCCCATAGGTAATATCAAGTGTTTGGGCACACCTATATTTGGGTCTAAAATCAGTAAGTTAGCCTCTGAAACACTACAAGAAAAAACTGCACTTCTGAGAATGATGCTGACTCACGTAATTTTGGGGCATATGACCTTGCATTGGCAGTCATTTCAGGGAATGTTGACAAATTACCCATTCCACAGATCAAAGTGCAGTAGGCATTGTGGGGGTATGGTGACCAGATGTCCCGATTTTATAGGGGCCTTTTCTTATATAGGCACCGATCAGCCCCCACACCCTGTCCCGATTATTCACACTTGCTATCTGATCACCCTATGTTGGGCTGAGGCAGAATACCATAGTATTTCATCACTAAGTGACAACTAATCAAATACTGTGTGAAAAACTGCAACATATCTTTTGCCAGTACATCAGTCACTTAGGGTATGCCTACACTGCAATTAAACCTGTGGCCAGCCCGTGCCAGCTGACTCGGGCTAATGGGCTCAGGCTGAAGGCCTATTTAATTGCAGGGTAGACATTCAGGCTGGAGCCCGAGGTCTGGGACCCTGTGAGGGGAGTGGGCCTCAGAACCTGAGCTCCAGTCCAAGCCCAAACATTTACACTACTGTTTTATAGCCCTGCAGCCCAAGCCAGCTGAGCCAGGCCAGCCATGGCCGTGACACAGATCTTTTATTGCCGTGTAGACATACCCTAAATGTGTTCACATCTTCTGGCAAGATGTTGTGATACAAAAAAATCCCTGTCTCATCATCACCACCACCACCACCTATGGTGAAAAGCAGCCAAATTTCACAGTGCAAACATAACTGTGGTGCTAACAGATCTGCAAGCTGCTTCAAGCCCTTTAGAAATGCCATGGGAAGTTTGGATAGCTCATCCAGTAGTTTGGGAATATAAACAAGTACTAAAAGTTTCACTAAAGATTTACCAAAAGCAGCAAAATAATTGTAAATGGCAAAGCAAAAGTGAGGGAAACCTGACAGTAGATATATACAATGTTTCAGAGGTTATTCTGTGATTGCAGCTAAGTATTCTGTGTGTTCACATTTAGATATTGGATTTTATGTTCAAGATTTCTCCAAATATCATTATTTTAATATTAAACTTGTAATCTTACACTAACACTAAAATTAGCAATACATTTTTCAGCATTAGCAGAAAAAGCTAGACACACTATGAATATACTCAACTTGGTTTTACATTAGTAACCTCTAGTTTATTTTAATTCACCTTTTTTGTCCTTCTAAACATGGTAAAGTATTGAGGGGGGAATGTGAACAGGCTTTTGACGTCCATTATTTAATTCTAAAATGAACATTTCCTCAGTAGGCCAGAGACAAACAAAGGGTAATCAAATATTCAACTTCTCTAGACTATAGGTTCAGACAGTGTGTCACATTCCCACTTATAACTTGAAAAAAGTGCAGTAGTTTGCAGTAACTGAATTCAGTTTTTGATTTATGTGAAACCAGGAGGTATAATGTGTCCACACAGTAGTTAATCAATCTCTTATGTTCTTAGTAATTCAAAAAGACAGAATCCTTAGAAGGCAATATTTCAGAGACACACATTCAGGAATGCCGTGTTACTAGAAGGTAACAAATATTGACGCATTTTTGTTTTTACATTAGAAGGCCAAGCTCTTAACAAGAATCCTAACCTGTAAATAGAGCACAGTTCAGACAAGCAATTAAATATGTTTCAGGGATATAATAGCTTGGTGCTGCAAGAATACAGAGCAGTAGTAGCAGTTTACTACTGTATAATTCAGTAACTGACATTGAGCTAAACCTTCTGGCCCAATTCACACAACTGGAGGGGACAGAACTCACTATTGACGCAAAAATAGTTATTGATACAATTATTAAATTTATTATTGTAATTGTAGGTTGTTATGAGCTTGGTTTCACCTTTACTGAATTTTATGAGATATTTACAATTTTATACACATATGCTTGAGAACAGGATATTTGATGTGCTTATTAAAACTAGTTATTTAATTAAATGAAATATTCACAATAATTAAGGAAATTCTATGTAAATATCTGTTTTCTGTCAAACACTGACAGGCACCAAAAATGTCAGGGAAAACACCACCTCCTTAGCCATAAACCCATATTTATTACCTTATAAATGTATTTTGACTGAATCTGGAATGCAGCTTTATAACTTCTATTTTGCTTTAATACTCTATATTATTTTATTTTATACTATGTTTCTGAAGATTATGTAAAATGTTAGTTATTCTGATTTACTCCTTGTATAGAATATTTGACAGAAGTGTTCAACTATAAATGTACTACGTCTGGTATGTGGTAAATCATGGAACCATTTGGACAAAACAGAAACAACCAAAAAGAGTGTCTTCTCAAAGAACCAGACACCTCCCCTCGAACAAAACACCAGTTTGATACAGACATGAGCTTTATTTCAAAAAACCCTTTTAGAATATTTATGTTTTGGAAAGAAATGTGATTGTGTAAAAGAATCTGAGGATGCTCGCCATTCAGAATATTTTAAAGATGAATGATGCTTAGGATGTGTTATCAGACCTATAAACAAAGATATAGAAGTGGGCCTCTTTACCTCTTCTCTTTGTGAAGAGAAAGACTTCACATTTTAAGCCCACACCAAGAATTTTAGAAACATCCTTACTGAAACTGATTTATTTTATAAACACTCTAAAGTCTTCAAATTTTCAGAACATTTATGCTTGAAAGTGCTTGCAGAAGAAATGGGTTACTTGTAACTCATGTTTCCTCTTGACAGTTTTCAGAGTAGCAGCTGTGTTAGTCTGTATTTGCAAAAAGAAAAGGAGTAATTGTGGCACCTTAGAGATAAAATTTATTTGAGCATAAGCTTTCGTGAACTACAGTTCACTTCATCGGAGCTGTAGCTCACGAAAGCTTATACTTAAATAAATTTGTTAGTCTCTAAGGTGCCACAAGTATTCCTTTCCTCTTGACAGTGAAAATCTTTGTTATCCCTCAAATGCTAAAGATGGGATAAGCTTCCTTTGAGACGTTTATTTGCAAATGTTTTGCATCTAAATGCAAGCCCTAACTATATTAACTGCCTGATACCATTGTGATATGAAGAGTGAGATGTTTTATGGACCAATATGTAAATCTACTATCTTTTAACTGGTTACTAACATCAGAAGCCATGAGTATAAAACATTATCTAAGTGGGGAATTAATCTGTTATCTGGCAATTTTAAGCAACTCCTTTTCAAACTCAGGAAAACAGGAAGAACCAGTCCAAGGGTTGTTAAGATGGAAAGACAATACATTATTTAAATTTATAGACTCCGTTTATGAATCATTTACATTTAAAAACACTATTTTAAAAAAACCGCAAGATTTTGATATAGAAAATAGGAGTGTCTGGAACAAACTTTAAACAGAATTTTGACTCCTATTAAACCCTGATGGAACTAACAGGATATCTCAAAACAAACTGAACAACAGAAAGAATTAAAACTCTAGCTTTAAAAATGTTCGGCAAATTTCCTGCCCCAAAGACAAAAGCAATATAACCATAAAATTGAAGAATGACAACTCTGTGGCATACGCATTAGCAGATTGCATATTCATGAGCTGAAGATCCTACCAGACCATATCATGAAAGTGTTGAGCCAATGCAGGGTGACAGCAGCTGATATCTGAATCCAGCCAACCCCCTGAAAGTGTGTTTTCCACCTTCAGTGAGTAAGGAGAGAAAAGAGTACAAATTCTTTCAGACTGAGACATGCTCTCACATACTCTTTACACATTATTAATGCACTCTTCTGCTCTCAGCTCAGCCTGCTCATCTTATCTCTACAAGCAAGAAAGCAACAAAGGCAAGATAGATGTGAACAACAACAAAAAAGAATGCAACATCAAGAAGCAGCACACTTCCAGTCCAGCACTGCTTCTGTGACACAATGACCTCATCAAGATTCCAGAATCATTGATGCTACCCTGGGACAACAGTAACAGACTTTAAGAATGTAATTATAAAATGACACTGATCATAATCACAGAAAATTCCCAGACTACACACTGTAAATTAAGAAATAGAAATGAAAAACTCTTCTCATATGTGACACTCTTCTTTTGCATGCTTTATAAATCTGTTTTTGAAAGGACCACACAAAGGAACAAATCTGGCACTGCTTATAACCAACCAGCAGGTACAGAACACCCTAAAGGCTTTATCTAGAATCCAATTTGTGGTAGTGGTGTAACTTGAGTTAACCAGTATGATTGTAAAATGAGCCTATAGTAAAAAAGTGTCTTGGAATAAATGGTTGTGGAGTGTCTAGATTAGCATTCACAAGTGTGGTAATTAACCAATCAAGGTAACAAGTTATCAGAGGACCACAAAGCCATAAGTAGCAGAACTGGTGCAGTGATTCTGGAGGAGGAAGTGGAAGGAAACATAGTTTATGGGAAGTCCACATCTCTTGTGTATGCCAGAATAGTTCTCTGCTGGGATTCCTCTATCCCAGCACCTGGAGGTCTCTTGGGATGTAGGTAGGATCAGTGGATTCACAACCACACAGACTCAGCAGTCCAACCCCTCCCTTTTAATGCAGACTTCAATAGCCACAGACTACGATAGCTCAGAAGTTGCAGTAGCAGCCCCAGAATGGCTACACTGCTATACTGCAGACTGGGGATAAGGAAGAGTTAAAAGTCTCTTGACTACAGAAGTCATAGCGTATAGTATGTTCTCAACTCAAGCTCCAACTATTTGGCCTCAGGTTCTCCCACTTTATTTTCAACGAGCTTTTCATTAGTCCACAGAAAATAACTTTGGGACAGTGGAAAGTAAAAGGGCATTTGCAGGGCCAGTGGGCTCCCTCACCATCCCATGAAAAACAATACCATGCCCAAGGAACTTTCAGGTCCTTCCCTTTGGGCACAGTTTAACAACTCAAATACAAAAAATTTAAGCATGGGCTACAGTTTCCAAAGGGTTTCTCCCCTTGCCACTGTCAGTGCTGAAAAGAGGACACGCCTTCCCTTCAATCCCCCTTGCTTCAGGGCCTACTGCAGGCACCCATGTCTCTCCTGCAGCACTCTCAGCCCTATATCGGAAACACCTGACACCCTCCCAGCTGAGTCTGAAAAGGGCTGCTGGTATCAGGACCTTAAAGGGACAGACCATCTTGTTACAGCATTCCACTAAGCCAGTGTTTCCCAAACTTGGGATGCCGCTTGTTCAGGGAAAGCCGGGCTGGGCCAGTGGCAGGGGGGATCGGCGGAACCTGCGGACGCGGCAGGTAAACAAACCGGCCCGGCCTGCTAGGGGCTTTCCCTGAACAAGCGGCATCCCAAGTTTGGGAAAACACTGCATTAAGCTAACACTGTTCCTAGCACGGCAACACAGGCATCTTTGCAAAATCTCCTCTGAATGCCCAACATCGCATTCATTTTCAAAACAAGTTTTAGAACAATAGTTATTCCTCATGACCCATGACCCTTCTCTCCCAGTCTGGTCCTGAAGTTCTCTGAGTGCTGTACAACATGACATATAAAAACATTCAATATCATAAAACCACCTTTGTGAATTTTTATACAAAAGTCCAAAAACATGGAACATGACAGATAAAAGGATAGGAGAGCACTGGGAAGTAGGAGTAATCAACACGAGTCATTCTAAAACCAATTTGAGAAAAAAATCATTGTTTAGGTGCTGTTCCGAAGTGGCATGATGGCCACTATTTATTTCAGACAGCGAGGAGGGTTCATATCCTAGAGCCTGCAAAAACATGCTCACTTGCTGACATAATACATGCGGATGAGATCCATAAAAGACTGATGGGCAAGCCAGATAACCAATAGGACAAAGCTGAAAGTTCAGACCTACCCCAATATGTTTTAATTACAGCCCCAAAGACAGCTCTAAATATAAAGTAGCTATTACTGGCTGATGAGAAAAAACACATAATAGCGGGTATTTTCTTTTCCTTGTAGATATCCTTACAACATGGCCCCCTCCCCCCTTTTACATAAAATAAAAAAAAATCTGCATGCTTTGACATTTCTAAAACAGATTAGAACATTTCTTACTCATCACATCTCTTTCACAACTAGAATCAGCTTTGTAGCCTCCAGCACTGAAGTCTAACATATCTAAAAATAAGAATTTACTTACGGAGCATTAGAAATACAATCATAATTTGATGGCTGATATCGAGTATTTCCTTCCTTCTGACTGCCAGCCTTTAAATAGCAGGATCTAATTTCCCCTTTAAAAATATAAAAGTATCAGTTAAGTAATGTAAATTATTTGTTTACATCTACAATTTAGTAGCAATCTGGTTTTCTAGGTCAAAAAAAGTATCTATAAACCAAATGTTCTAACTGCTTCTTTATATTTGTGATTGGCAATGTGGACATGTTTTAAAGCATCATAGAACAAATACATGTTAAAATAAACACTGGAAAGCCTGACACAAAGCCACAAAAATACAGATATTAAGGGCAAAATTCTGTTCCCTGTTGTAAAAGCAGAGTAAGAGAGCTCAGTGCAAATGAAGAAATGGACTCCTGCCCCAATCTAAACATAGGGGGACCTGATCTGCCAATACCTTTAATACTGTGTAGCCATTCATAGGTGTGCAAGGTAACTGTAAAACATTACCAGAAGTATAAGGGAGTGGAGCATTCTGATTTGTTCATGTTTGTAGAAGTGTAGATGATAGGTACAAGGCAGTGGAGAATCAGGCCAAAGGTGGGTAGCCACGGTCTACTGCTTGTCCCATCCCCATTTCATACCTAACATACACACAGGGCAGTGATCCTCCAGTGAACAAGCATAGTTCACTGACCTACAGGCCATACTATTCCCCTGGCCTGTCCACAGCTGCCTTCCCACGCACCTGCATAACGAGAGTCCACAGCATCCAAGGGGCTGCAGTGATGCTACACAGGACTAGGAGGGGAGAAAGGATAGGATCCCAGGAGCCATGAAACCCAGCTACATGGGAGCTTCTTTTGTGCTTCCTGGAAAGGCGATTTGATGTGAGCCTAAGAAACTTGTGGATCTGCTACTATAGAAATGCAAAAAGAAAAGGAGTACTTGTGGCACCTTAGAGACTAACAAATTTATTAGAGCATAAGCTTTCGTGAGCTACAGCTCACTTCATCGGATGCATTTGGTGGAAAAAGCAGAGGAGAGATTTATATACACACACACAGAGAACATGAAACAATGGATTTATCATACACACTGTAAGGAGAAAAAAGAAAAGGAGTACCCGTGGCACCTTAGAGACTAACAAATTTATAAGAGCATAAGCTTTCGTGAGCTACAGCTCACTTCATCGGTTTTTCCACCAAATGCATCCGATGAAGTGAGCTGTAGCTCACGAAAGCTTATGCTCTAATAAATTTGTTAGTCTCTAAGGTGCCACGGGTACTCCTTTTCTTTTTGCGAATACAGACTAACACGGCTGCTACTCTGAAAACTGTAAGGAGAGTGATCACTTAAGATAAGCCATCACCAGCAGCAGGGGGGGGAAAGGAGGAAAACCTTTCATGCTGACAAGCAAGGTAGGCTAATTCCAGCAGTTAACAAGAATATCAGAGGAACAGTGGGGGGTGGGGTGGGAGGGAGAAATACCATGGGGAAATAGTTTTACTTTGTGTAATGACTCATCCATTCCCAGTCTCTATTCAAGCCTAAGTTAATTGTATCCAGTTTGCAAATTAATTCCAATTCAGCAGTCTCTCGTTGGAGTCTGTTTTTGAAGCTTTTTTGTTGAAGGATAGCCACTCTTAGGTCTGTGATCGAGTGACCAGAGAGATTGAAGTGTTCTCCACTGGTTTTTGAATGTTATAATTCTTGACGTCTGATTTGTGTCCATTCAAGTGAAGAAACAGATTGACAGAGCCAGAAGAGTACCCAGAAGTCACCTACTACAGGACAGGCCCAACAAAGAAAACAACAGAACGCCACTAGCCATCACCTTCAGCCCCCAACTAAAACCTCTCCAACGCATCATCAAGGATCTACAACCTATCCTGAAGGACGACCCATCACTCTCACAGATCTTGGGAGACAGACCAGTCCTTGCTTACAGACAGCCCCCCAATCTGAAGCAAATACTCACCAGCAACCACACACCACACAACAGAACCACTAACCCAGGAACCTATCCTTGCAACAAAGCCCGTTGCCAACTCTGTCCACATATCTATTCAGGGGATACCATCATAGGGCCTAATCACATCAGCCACACTATCAGAGGCTCGTTCACCTGCGCATCTACCAATGTGATATATGCCATCATGTACCAGCAATGCCCCTCTGCCATGTACATTGGCCAAACTGGACAGTCTCTACGTAAAAGAATGAATGGACACAAATCAGACGTCAAGAATTATAACATTCAAAAACCAGTTGGAGAACACTTCAATCTCTCTGGTCACTCGATCACAGACCAAGAGTGGCTATACTTCAACAAAAAAGCTTCAAAAACAGACTCCAACGAGAGACTGCTGAATTGGAATTAATTTGCAAACTGGATACAATTAACTTAGGCTTGAATAGAGACTGGGAATGGATGAGTCATTACACAAAGTAAAACTATTTCCCCATGGTATTTCTCCCTCCCACCCCACCCCCCACTGTTCCTCTGATATTCTTGTTAACTGCTGGAATTAGCCTACCTTGCTTGTCACCATGAAAGGTTTTCCTCCTTCCCCCCCCTGCTGCTGGTGATGGCTTATCTTAAGTGATCACTCTCCTTACAGTGTGTATGATAAACCCATTGTTTCATGTTCTCTGTGTGTGTGTGTATATAAATCTCTCCTCTGTTTTTTCCACCAAATGCATCCGATGAAGTGAGCTGTAGCTCACGAAAGCTTATGCTCTAATAAATTTGTTAGTCTCTAAGGTGCCACAAGTAATCCTTTTCTCTTTGCGAATACAGACTAACACGGCTGCTACTCTGAAACCTATAGAAATGCACTTGGCCAGTACCCCACAAGGCAGATGGCATTGGAACACAACAGCCACTCAAACTATTTCATCCGAAAGCCTAGAGTAGCAGCTGTGGAGTGGCCCTGCTGCCTGGTGTGGCCTGTTGTGCCCATGGAGTTCCCTGCACCAAAGTCAGGTACTGATGGGGAAAGGAGTCCATTCATTCAATATCCTGGAGAGGGTAGCAGACCACCATTCTGAATGAAGGCAGCCCCAATATGATGGGAGATGGCTGCCATCTAAACCATCACCTGTTCACACTCAGCTTAAAGATCTGACAGCAAAGGATGGGAACCTTTTGGCCATGCACATTGGCACAATTCCCTACTCAGACAAGAAGTTCTATGGGATCTTCAGCATCCACAAAAAATACACTAGGCCTGTCTTTTAAGGTATCATCAGAAAAATACACTCAACTTCACAGTATTCTGAATGTCAGACAAATACAGGACTGAGATAACTATTAGACCATGAGGAGAGATTTCTAAAGAAAACTCAGAAGTTAACAGCTACATAAACTTACCATGCTCATCTATGAACACATGCATCGCGTCCACAGATATATCATCTTGCATTGAAGCCTCAGGTCCACTTATAACTTGCAAGACAGAACTATCTTGCTGGGAAGTTACTCGGTAGATTATCTGCCTTTGCCTGTTGCCCTGGTAACTTGACACAAAAATGTTTCAAAACTACTATGAGGAACTTTTTTCTTGTTCTCAATAAAACAGAGAGAGAGAGGGGTTAATTAAAAGTTTACATCAATTCTACTCAATATAACAGAACAGCTAGCATTATCATGCTTTTGAAGTACAAAAAATATAAAGTAACTGCCCTTACTGTGCTGTAAATTGGGCAGGCTCTGGTAGCATTGGACTAGCAGTAGGCCAATCTTGACTTTGTACATCTGATCTTTCCTGTTTAGAAACATGCTTGTAGTGCTTTTCTGTTTCCCGCATTTCTTCTTTTCTCTCTGTTGTATGGCTATCTGAAAGATATGTGAATAAAGAAGGGAGACTTTCTAAACAGATCACAGTAAAGAGTTCTGTTCATTTACTTCAGAACAAGAGCATTTTTAAGGGGAAGTTTTCCAAAGATGCAGTGCTCCATTGGCCTCCATTGGTGAAATTAGTAGGGTGAATAAGGTAAACTGTGTAGAGGAGGATTATTGGGTTGCTTTTTGGCACAAGTTACCCTGTTTTGTGCTTCTATATAGGCTGAATATCCCTGAAATGGAAATCTCTTAATTTCCAGACCATTTTATGTAGGAAAATTTTTTAAAGGGCCCATTTTTTGAAAATATGTGAGAAGCAAGTGTCAAAGGTATTTGGAAAAATCAAAGTTTTTACTCCTTATTCAAATAGTCCCATTTGAAAATAAATCTGTGCATTTCCTGTTTAACTAGCGATTTAAATTCCACTTTAAACACAAAATCTCACCCTAGTTTAACTATGCAGCTGATACAGTGTTCCATAATCTCATAACTATACTCCAGCATGGGACAAGAGGCTGCAGAAGCCTGATTAAACCCATTTTCCCTAGGGAGTTATGGTTGTTCAAGGATTAAGAATAACTGATAGCCAACAAAAAGGTTATATTAATCTAATTGGTCCCACTCTGCCTAATGCAGGCTCTAGGGCTGAAACAATTAACAAGATTTTAGTTTGTTGATTTAATGGCTTGAAGGGGAAAAAAAAGTCTCACTCTTTTCCATTCCAGACCCCAAGTCTTTCAATTCTCTTTTCCCTGAACTGGTGAAGATTAATAATAAACAAAAATGAATGGCAATTCTTAGTGCTCTTAGCACTAGAAAGATATGCCAGGAGGGTCTGCAATGGGATTTTAGTACAACGATTCCTGCTGATTTCTCTCCACAGAAGTTACTTGTACTTTCAACTTTTGAATGGAGGTAACATATGGGGGGGGGGGGGAATGGTTCTTCAGTCTCTGCCAATGAATAAACATTAATCTGATGACTCAAATGTCAGCTCAATTCGTCCTCTAAATTTTGGTAGTATAGTTAAAATAAAAATATTCATCTTTTTTCCTCCCCACATCTCTTCTGTGTGTTAAGAATCCCCCTTTGTCAATGATGTAATTTACATATGCAGAAAGTATTCTCAATTTTTTTCAAAAACTAACAAATACATTTACAGTCTGGACTGAAAATCATTATGGTTTACAAACTGACTCCTAGCAAAAAATTCTCATGATCTGTTTTTACACATTGCACCCTGGAGCTAGTTCAGTCAATAATGCAATTTGTCAACTAACCTACATTTTGTTTTTCACGGTTTTCATTGAGCAAACTGCTAAACACAGACTTTAAACAAATATCATCTGTCACATGAGAAACAAGAGGATGCCAAAATTCAAAAATAAAAATGACTGATAAAAAAAAACATAAAAAGGCAACAGACAATCTAGTAGAGTTTACATTTCAGTAAGTACTTGTCAATCTGGAAATGTACTTCCTCTGGATTTTCCTCTGACTCAAATCCACTAGGATGGAGGTGCTGAAACTTACTGATAAGTCAAGCTCAGGAAAAAAATTCTCATCATTTGTGCACAGATAACTAAGGCCTGGTCTGCCCAGTTTTTGTGCCCATATAACTATTTCAGTTAAGGGTGTGATATTTTACCTGTATACTTATAGTGGTTTAATCCTCTAGTGTAGATGCAGATATACAGGTTCCTTACACTGGTATAGCTTATTCCCCTTCCCTTTGGGAATAACCCATACCTCTATAAGCGCTATTATACTAGTCTAACTGCATCCACACTACAGGGTTTGTACTGCTTTAACTAAACCAGTATAGCTAAACTGGTACAATTTTTGCATATAGACAATTCAGCTGTCTGACACAATGTGGTTGTCTCAATTTTTTTGGCTGTTGTCTTATTGTCTTGGCTAATTTTAATGAAATCTATTGCTGCTGTGATCAGCCAAAATATTTCTCTGAATTCTGCTTTTTCCATTTTAGATTATTGTGCCAGTGTTTCTTAGGTTTATGCTCCTGATTTTAGTGTGTCTGCATCTAGCCCAGTCTTATAGGTTTTGCCCTCAATTTAATGCAAACTGAAATGCCACTGCTTCTGTATATTTTCATTTTGTTTTGTTTCACTGACATTTTTTAAAATAAAATGGAAGTAAAATTCAAATAAAAAAATCATTTCAAACAAAAAAAAAATCAAATCCAGTTCGATTTTTTCAGATTTTTTTCAGATTTGTAGTGTGCTTTACTGAATATGTGTGCATGCAGGGACTGTGGAGCCCTGGCATTTAAGTTGCAGGGCATAGACAGCGGGAAGCCGTGTGGGCCAAGGGACATGCTGGCCGCCCTTCCTGCAGCCCCCATTGGACTGGAGCGGTGAACCACGGCCAGTGGGAACCGCAATTGGCTGAACTTGCGGACGCAGCAGATAAACAAACTGGTCCGGCCCATCAGAGGCTTTCCCTGAACAAGCAGCGTACTGGCTTTGAGAACCACTGGTCTACACTACCACTTAATTCAATCTAATTTCTGTCGCTGGGGGTGTGTGAAAAAAAGACACCCCTATGAGCGACGCAAGTTACAGCGACCTAGGCACTGTCCACACTGGCGGTATGTCGGTGGGAGATGCTCTCCTGCCGACATAGCTTCTGCCTCTCGCAGTGTGGAGTAATTATGCTGATGGGAGAGCACTCTCCGGTTGGCATAGGGTGTCTGTACCAGGCGCACTACATTAGCTGCATTAGTGCAGCTGTGCTGATGTAACACTTCTAATGTAGACCTGCCCTCAGTCACTATGGTGAAAAAGTATGTAATAACACTTAGCTCATAAACAGCACTGCCAGTAAATCTCCAAGTGCTTTATAAAGGAGGTCAAAATCATTACCATATTTTACCAATGGGGAAACGAAGCACCCAGCAGACCAGTGGCAGAGCTAAGAATATAACTCAGGTTTCCAGAGTCCCAGTTGAGTGCTCTGTTCACTAGACTTGACTAGGAACCCAGAACACATGATGAATATCTCCAAGTTAACTCCCAATTTCCTCACAGGCATCAGCAAGAGTTGCTATCATATTTTTGGACTTAAATATTAAAATCTGAAAATGTCTTTAAAATAATTACATTTTTTTCTAACACGGCAATAATTTTTTGAGATCCAGAAGAGCAAAGTCAACATGGTGATTTGTATACTGCACTACATGATGAGTTAAGTTAGTCAAACTTGGAATTTCCATTTTGTGGTAAATGTTGCCTTTCAAAATTTGTTTGGAATGAAAGCAAATATTTTCAAAATTTCCCATGTCATGGAATTTCTGAAAATTTTCAGTTTCGGAAAATTGTGTTTTGGAATTTCAAAATTTCATTCAAATTTTATTTTATGGGTCAGTTATATTATTTTTATTATTTTGTTTCATAGCTTAGTGACTAAGTATCAAACTGTTTCACAACACCACAAACTGGAGACACTGATCTAGAAAATAACTGTCACAATCAGTGCTAAATAGCAGTCACCCTTAATGATGTTAAAAATAAAATGAAAATAATACAACATTGAAACTACAATTTTATGTCATATTATGACACATCAGTAGCAGTGCATAACATTCACTGATGTGTCATGAAAAGAGATAAAATAATAATATAAAAATGCTAAAACATTCTAAAATAGAATTCAGGTTTTTTTTACCCCAAACACAACTATTTTCCTAAATGAAAATGTTTTCCATTTCCATTCTAAGCTATTTTTCCCCCCACAGGAATTTTATTCAAAAACAATATCATTTTACAAAAAAAAAAACAACTTAGTTTCACTGAAACAGCTTTTTCCAGTGAAAAACTTTTACGTTTTCAGACCCGTTCTAACGTTAAGAATGTTTTTAAAAATTTGCTTTTACACCATCTAATTTCAGGCAAAACAGTTCTATTTTGTGTTCTTCTGCCTTAGTTCCCACCATTCCTACAGCTGTTCTTGTTCCCTATGCGATACCGTCAACTGCGTTAGAAGACAGAACACAAAGGCTTCCATCCTGCAAAAATCTGACGTACACCAAGTTCACCAACGCTTACTCAGCTACAGTCTTGTCAGAGGAGCCATCAGCAAGTACAGTAATAAACCGAATTTTCTATATGCATTTCTGAGATGCGTTCCTAGGACCCTTTGCAGTTGCCTCTATAAAGCCTTTCCTTGTAGAGGAATCAAGAGTTTGATCCAAGATTAATGCCACTATTGGCCTGCAACGTAGAGCATTTCAAGATCTCTAAAAACCAAAACCATGTTTAGCAATGGTGTAAGTGGCGTTAAACAAGATTTGTAGCTCCTCATGTTGCATTTTACTGAGCAGTTTACTGAGCAGTTACTGAGAAGCTAAGAGCTTCTTGTGGACAAACTGATACATTTTCTGCTCCTATGCATTTAACATGAGCAGAACTGTGGGCATGCATATATAAGGAATCAGTTCTAAAGCTCTTACACCCACTTACAAGAGGACTTTCCCAACAAGAAAACTTCTCATGCTTTCTGCAAATTACACAAAACACGTAATCTTTCTTTCAAGAAAATCCTGAATATTTAGCTTTCTAGGATTTCTGGAAACCGCATATACATTCACATATGTCCAAGTTTCTCACATTCCTCAACATATTCCTCTGTGCCATGTTCTTCATGTTCATTGAGCCAGGGGCTTCAGTATTATTCTTTGCCAATTAGGGTGAGTTTTGTTGTTGTTTTTTGTTTAAACTTAAAAAAAAAACCACCCATCAAGTGGTTTGACTTGTTCCAGACTTTTTTCTCATATACAAAAAAATCAACCACTTCTCTGTGTGTATAGTTTTTATTCAAATATGTTTTCAAATGTATTGTATAAATTGCAAATTAGCTCTTCCTGTTTGGCCCAGGAAGTATAACTAGTCATTGCAAGGCTAACAAATTAGAAAGAAGAAAAGGAGTACTTGTGGCACCTTAGAGACTAACAAATTTATTTGAGCATAAGCTTTCGTGAGCTACATGAAAGCTTATGCTCAAATAAATGTTAGTCTCTAAGATACCACAAGTACTCCTTTTGTTTTTGGGAATACAGACTAACACGGCTGCTACTCTGAAACCTGTCATTATGCAAGGCACAAATTAGAAAGAGGCCATCTCATTCCTAAAATCAAATTGTGTTTTACAGAAGAAGCAAATAATCCGATTGTAATGTATAGTTTATTTTATTTTAGTACATGCATACTCTTGCTTGGCTGGAAAATTAAATTTGCTTTGAACTACCTTCCTTTGAACTTCCTGATTAGAATTGAAAAGCTCAGATTCATTCTCTACCTTCTCCAAGAACCCCATAAATCTGATCAGAGCACTAACAGGCATCAGACTCTAACTGAGGTTTATATCAGGTATACTCAATAATGTATTTCTCCATGGTCCCACTCCAACTTATTCCAAGGCATTACTTGTGCGGACGACATCAATTAGGCCCATCCACCTCCTCTTCAACTATCAGTTCAGCCTCTCTTCCCAGTTCGGTCTCCTCCTCTCTGACTTACCTAAGATCTATTACTCTGCTTAGCCATTAGCCAACTTTTGAGGTAGCTGAGGTCTTTTTACTCCACTTCCACTCACCCCCCTCTGGCCACACTCTCTTCTGTCAGACAACTTGATCCTGCTGTGTTGGAGATCACCAAACTCTCACCCTGCATCCCCTGTTGTACTTGTTCAGCCAGCATGAAACCTGAAACTAATTATTATCTGTTTTACCTAGGAGCCCTAGTCATGGACCAGGACCCCATTGTGGTAGACACTGCACATACACAGATTAAAAAGATTATCCTTGCTCCAAAAGGCTTGCCAGGAAAGCACTTCTATTTGTCCTGGACAAAAGGATTTTCAAAGCCTGAGCTATGTACCATGCCCTGAGATTGGAAAATAGGTGTGCTCTCACTTTCTAATCATATATTTTATAGAAATCACTACAACAGGGAACTTCCCTAGCTGTGGGAAAGAAAATAACAATCTGCTTAACTATTCAACATAAGAAAAATACAGCTGGATAATTTATTAGAATCAAAATCCAGTGATTTAGACTTCTGAATTAGGTTTGTCACAAATGGTCTAGCGAATGAATAATAAAAGGAGGTCTGATTTGTTGATTTAAGGATATTTATTTTGTATGTTTTGACATGTGATGTTGACAATTTGTGTTAATGGCATACAAAGCTTTCACTTTTTGAATCTTTGTGCCTATTGTCATTAAATAATTGTCTCTCCACACACACACCCAATTACCTGCAACTGTGAAAATTTAAATTGATAAAAAAGTCTTCAAAATAAACATCCATATTATCCATTAAAGTTATCAAAATAAAAACTGAATTCTGCCAAGCCTAAGAATACTCTATCCAAATGAATATTTAAGGCCTCCCCCCAATAATAAAGCCTACAAATAACTTGCAGGGAATCTAATTGGGAACAGGCTAGGGAAGGCAAAAGACCAGTTGTCTAAAGTTGTCTATAAAAACCTGTGTGAATTTTTTCCCAAGGTTATTAAAATATAACTAGAGCTGGTCAGGAAATGTAGGGATCTGGGGTTTGATTTTTTAACACACATAAGTGACTCTGGCTTTTTTAAATACGTGTATATATTTAAAAAGTCCTCATATGCACCTGATGGGAAGAGTATGAGAGGGAGTGGCACAGCAATTTTGCAGGTTTTGGTAAACGTGTATTGGTATTCTAACAAAACCAAGCTTGCCCCATGCAGGTTATTCCAATGTAGAAGTCCAGCTAAATACCAGCTGAGTGCTTACTCTACTTAGCTCAAACCTTTTGCCTTAATATGTTCAAAAGCCTTCTAAAAATACAGGAAACTGCACCAGGTATTTTTTATTACAGGACCTTATCCCCACCCTTTTTTAGCACTTCTCCAAGTTGGATTTGGCTAGCTTTTTATGGACCTGAGATTAAATCACCATAAACAAAGTAGGTAAGAGTCTGGCAATCTTTTTTTTTTTCTTATTCCAAAAGAGTAGTTTTAAAATCACATATCATACCTCCAACAAACCCATCATCTTTTGTAGTCTCTGTTTTGATATTGGACTGATTTGATGCTGTCACCTTTGCAGTATTAATGGATTCCAGCAGGGAGACAAATTCCAGAAAGTTAGATTCATTGGGTATTTGTCCTTCTTTAGCTTCTAAGTCAGATTTAGAAGTTGGTAAGGTCTTTTCTTTATCACTGATTATCTCCATGGAATTCTTACTTATAAAGATGTCTGTCCCACTGTCTACACTCAGCACTCGAATGTGTCTCTTTTCATGGGCAGTTTTATAAGACAGTAGATCAAGGTTCTGTTCACTTTCTTTAGAATTGGAAGTGGTGACCAGCAAATTCTCCAAAGCATTCTCCAGATTTGGACCTAAACAAGTGTTAGTTTCTGAATGGTTATTTTCAGGATTGCTATGGTCCTTTACTGCATTGTCCAGATGACCAGACTCATAGCCAGAACACTGGTTGGATGATGCATCGACCTTTAAATGTTCTGGAGTTCTTCCACTTTCACTGGCTTCCGGATGAACATTGCCTCCACCATCACCAGACAATTCAAAAGTTATAACCGGAATTTTGATCTGTTCATTATTTTGTTGACTGTGGAGATCTGCTATAGCTACAGCAAAGTCTGGGTTTGAGCTAGTTTTCTCAGTACCTGACACCTTCAGATGGAGAGAACCTTCTAAATCACTCATTGTATTTTGTGTACTACTCATTGTAATAACTATTTTAATGGGTTCATGTAAATTAAGTTGGTCTCCAGGGAGAGAACTGTCAACAAGAGCAACAGCAACCTCACCATCTGAATAATCAAGATCTTCATTGGTGTTATCAACATGAAAAGAAATTTCCACAGGCCCATCGGTCTCTTTGGTTGCAATTGTATTACACTGTGGGCAGTTACGATTAAAGCTTTCATGCGGCGATCCATCTGGGAATTTCTCTCTTTTGTAACTTTTTGGGTTACTTAAATGCTCTGAAATAATAACTGAATTTTCACTGCCCCATTGCTCAAAAGAAATGCCAGTTCTTAAAATGTCATACTGTGACAGAGAGAGATTTGACAACTTTTTAACCAGATCTTTGTCCATAAGAATATCTTCTGATCCAAAGTAGCCAGAAGGGTGCATCTTCTCTTCTTTCTCATTTGTTCCATTACTGATAAACGTCTCCATAGCTGCTGGTTTTGTTATTATTGCCGATATGGTAGAATCTGACATATGGGCTGTAGAAATAGGTAACATATCTCCTTTGATATAGGGTGAGGTAGATAAATCTGGTGGTGAAGCCTGGTCTTCTAACATTGTTACCCCTAATAAGAACATACATACGAGTGAGGTCGCACAAACAAAAGTCATTATGCATTATAGATGTCAACATTCCTACACATAAAAACCTGCCTGCAGAGCTAAGGAAACATGGAAATACAGAACAAAATAGTTGATAACTTTGACAGGAATTTACTATGGAATGTCACAATTGTTCTCTGCTAACTGACTTTCACAATTTTTTGCATCTAGCTAACAAATTAGGAAGATAATTTTCTTGTTTAGGAATTGTATGAAAAGAGATTTTTATTTTGTTTAATTATTTGGAAATATTTGTTCTTATTCATGTGAACAATGAGATAAGGGTTTGCAGGCTCGGGCCCAGTCTCAGGGTGAAAGGGGTCTTTACAGTATGTTAGAGTTGCAGTTCTACTCTATGTCTGGTTTCCTCACAGATCAAGAGATGTATACGCTGCTGCTGCTACTATTTTAAAAAACAAAATAAAATAAAAATCACAAGAACCCAAACAAAAAACAATCTACCAAACCCAAACATTATACTGCACACACAATTCTCTCCCTGGGGACAGGATGATAGAAAGAATGAAACAATGTAACAGATATTAGTCATGTCACTTCATGCACTGCAGAAATCGTCACAGATACTACAGTGATGAGGGTGGTGTAAGAACCTATGCAGAATGGAATCCTGGAACTTGTCGTCCATGGACCATTGGAACTGAAGGCACACCAAGGCATGCTGGGAATGTTGTCAGAGTGTATGAGAAGAACCAGAGACTTTAAGGGAGCAGGATATGTTGTTGAGTCTCTCCAGGCAAACAGCTCAGGAGGGTCTTTGGTGGAGACAAGGGAAGAAGCAAAACAGGTAGTGATTCTGCAAGCTGAGTTGACCTGAAAGGGGCAGGCTATGGAGGAGCACCCAGGAGCTGGACGACCTGGAAAGAAGCCAGAGGGGCAGGTGGAGAGAAGGACCAGGAACTCCATGGAAAAGAGTTCTGTGGACTTTGTTACTGAAACATGGGTTGGATAAAGCTGGGGAGCTAATAACAGAGGGTCCTGAAGTACCTGGGGAAAGGTGGTCGTAGGCTAAAGAACCAGAAGTAGACAAGGGCAAGAAGAGGCCATGATCAAAGGAAGTGCAGAGAGTTCGGGGTGTGAGCTAAGTACTAGCTTCCATCCTTTGGGACCCATGGCACAGGGCTTCCAAGAGAGAGTAGGAGGAAGTCCCCCTTTACTCCTCTGAATCAAAGTGCACAAGATGCATAGACCCTTAAGGAAGGCTGTGGACCAGAGCAGGTGAAAGGCAGGGGATGGGAAACTAGTTTTGGGACTTTCTTTGGACTTTTGTTTACCCTGGCCGGGGTGGAGTTTTTCTAATTTAGCTAGAGAACTCAATGAAACTACACAATTAGCCATTTCCAAGGAGGGGAAAGCAGCCATACTTGGCCCTGGAACTGGTAAGCTTCTGGTACAGGCTGTGCATGTGCTGGAAATACTTTTAGAAAGCAATGTTTATAGACAACAGTTAATAAAGGTAAAAAAACAAAAGCTTTCAAGATACCTTTGAGATCTTCAACAGTTTCTTGTGCTGGCAGCTCCTAAAAATGAAATATATTAAATTAATTGTGTTCAAATTAAATACTGTTTTTAAAAATGCAAAATTTAAACTCAACAATCATCTCATCAATTGTTAATACATAACATTCAGTAACTTGTAAATGCACCAGTGGGAGCTGCAGATAGTGGAAGGTGAGAAGAAGGTGATATAGTATCAGTCATGTTCTACCTAATAGTTCAAATCACATTTGTGACATTCAGGATAAATTAAGAGATGGATTTTTTTTGCCAGTCAGCAGCCACAGATGTGGGTTTTTAGTTAGAAGGGGACAGAGAGCACATATATTGGTTTCCCTTTTTCAAATTATGTATTTTTTAATCTGTTAGGTTATCAGGTTTTCTTTCCAATATTTGAAAAGAATCTCTGACACAATGCTGGAAAAGAAAGCCATCTAATTTAGCAAACTAGGTTGATAACCTGAAAAAGGGTACTATGGAGAAAATCAATGTAGCGTTGCTCCTCTTAGTAGCCAGAAGCGCCTGTGGCACTGGGACAAGGAAGACCATTTATCCCGTCTTCTCAATGCTCCTGCTGCTGATGCCCAGACAATTAGGAGAAGGAGCCTGGGCTGGCAAGGGAAGAGACTGGGACAAGGGGAGGTAAGAGTAGGGAAGAGTGGATCTGGGACAAAGAGTTGAGGAGAGACATTGGGACAGGGACAATGACAGGTGGGGGAGGCTAGGGCAGAAAGGTCTAATACCTAGAGCACATTTCCCTCAGATCGTGAAGTAGAATCCAGGATTCCTGAGTGTAAACATTCCTCTGCTATCAGCAAATAGCTGTGAAACCCACTCGCAAAATGTGTGCCTCATCTCCTTCTAGTGGTTGTCCAACATAGAGGGTGACAACCTACTACTTATATCAGTTACTCCATTATTACTCAAGTGGCAGAGGTCTGTGCTGTGGATGTAAAGGTTCTAACCCTGCTTATGAGCCATGTGGGACTCTATATGGTTCTATATGATGGAATTTGTTTTGTTAGTTACATTTTTAAAAGTACCGTACATTAAAAAACTACATTAAAAGAACATTAAAGTTGCAAAGTCAAGCACTCAAAAGTCAGAAAATGCTAGAATTCAAATTGTCAATGCAATCTTAATTCATCCCCCTTATGTGTATGCATTATGACACAGTCTTTAATTACATGGTCATGTAATATTTTTTCTAGAAGACCCTGCCTCATTCAGTGCAGAGGAATAACTGCTGTGCAATTGAATCAGGGTTGTGTAGTGAAAGAGGTTGTTTTCTATAAGACCCCTGCTCACATTTGTTGCCAAAGTTGGAAGGTGTGTAGCGAATGAGGCATGGGACAGCAGGCAAATAAAGGATGATTTTATTGTTTAGTAAGTTGAATTATGCACTTGAAGTCTGGATTCTATCCCTGCCTCTGCCAGAGTTCCTGTGTGAAGCTGGGCAAGTCACTTAAACCAAACTTTTCACAGATGAATTCATTTTGTGTGTGCACAAGTTGATACATCTGGATTCTAATATGCAGAAGGTCTGAGCACTAACAGATGCAACTGAAATCAGTGACAGCTCATCTCTGAACAAATAAAGCACTACCAAATGAAATTTCTGAAAAATGATCTCAAATTGCACACCCAAAATTCATTTGCACTTTTGACATTCATGTCTCTATGTCTCAGTTTGTTCTATAAAATGGGAGTTATAGTATTACTTTACAAGAGTGTTGTGAAGATAACTCCATTAAGGGTTGTGAAGCACTGAAATGCTACAGTAGTAAACACCTTGTATAGTCCCACAAGAAAATTAATAGTTCTGTATGCAATGCAAGATTTGAATAGTATGCAGGTAAATGGGGGCTAGGGAGACACACTGAGCAATTAGGATAAAATGAAATATTGAATAGCTACTCATTCAATGAGCACCATACAACCTGTGCGCTGAATGAGGCAAGGGTTCTATGGAAAAATAGTATGTGATCATGTAATTAAAGATTTATCATAATGCACAAGGAGGCTGAATTAAGGCTTCACAGGCAACCTTAATTTGTCATTTCCTGAGTGCTTGACTTTGCTACCTTTATGTTCTTTCTATAGTTTTTGGTATGTAATATGTATGTACATTGTCACTCAACTTCAGCTGCCCCACTGGCTTTAGAATAAAAGAAAAGGAGTACTTGTGGCACCTTAGAGACTAACAAATTTATTAGAGCATAAGCTTTCGTGAGCTACAGCTCACTTCATCGGATGCATTTGGTGGAAAAAACAGAGGGGAGATTGATATACACACACAGAGAACATGAAACAATGGGTGTTACCATACACACTGTAAGGAGAGTGATCACTTAAGATAAGCCATCACCAGCAGCAGGGGGGGGAAAGGAGGAAAACCTTTCATGGTGACAAGCAAGGTAGGCTATTTCCAGCAGTTAACAAGAATATCTGAGGAACAGTGGGGGGTGGGGTGGGGGGGAGAAATGACATGGGGAAATAGTTTTACTTTGTGTAATGACTCATCCATTCCCAGTCTCTATTCAAGCCTAAGTTAATTGTGTCCAGTTTGCAAATTAATTCCAATTCAGCAGTCTCTCGTTGGAGTCTGTTTTTGAAGCTTTTTTGTTGAAGGATAGCCACTCTTAGGTCTGTAATCGAGTGACCAGAGAGATTGAAGTGTTCTCCAACTGGTTTTTGAATGTTATAATTCTTGACGTCTGATTTGTGTCCATTCATTCTTTTACATAGAGACTGTCCAGTTTGACCAATGAACATGGCAGAGGGGCATTGCTGGCACATGATGGCATATATCATATTGGTAGATGCGCAGGTGAACGAGCCTCTGATAGTGTGGCTGATGTGATTAGGCCCTATGATGGTGTCCCCTGAATAGATATGTGGACAGAGTTGGCAACGGGCTTTGTTGCAAGGATAGGTTCCTGGGTTAGTGGTTCTGTTGTGTGATGTGTGGTTGCTGGTGAGTATTTGCTTCAGATTGGGGGGCTGTCTATGAGCAAGGACTGGCCTGTCTCCCAAGATCTGTGAGAGTGATGGGTCGTCCTTCAGGATAGGTTGTAGATCCTTGATGATGCGTTGGAGAGGTTTTAGTTGGGGGCTGAAGGTGATGGCTAGTGGCGTTCTGTTATTTTCTTTGTTGGGCCTGTCCTGTAGTAGGTGATTTCTGGGTATTCTTCTGGCTCTGTCAATCTGTTTCATCACTTCAGCAGGTGGGTATTGTAGTTGTAGGAATGCATGATAGAGATCTTGTAGGTGTTTGTCTCTGTCTGAGGGGTTGGAGCAAAGCTGAAATTGTGGAAAAGCAGCATCGCTTGCCCCATAACCTCAGCCATACAGAACACAATGCCATCCACAGCCTCAGAAACAACTCTGACATCATAATCAAAAAGGCTGACAAAGGAGGTGCTGTCGTCATCATGAATAGGTCGGAGTATGAACAAGAGGCTACTAGGTAGCTCTCCAACACCACTTTCTACAAGCCATTACCCTCTGATCCCACTGAGAGTTACCAAAAGAAACTACAGCATTTGCTCAAGAAACTCCCTGAAAAAGCACAAGAACAAATCCGCACAGACACACGCCTAGAACCCCGACCTGGGGTATTCTATCTGCTACCCAAGATCCATAAACCTGGAAATCCTGGACGCCCCATCATCTCAGGCATTGGCACCCTGACAGCAGGATTGTCTGGCTATGTAGACTCTCTCCTCAGGCCCTACGTTACCAGCACTCCCAGCAATCTTCGAGACACCACTGACTTCCTGAGGAAACTACAGTCCGTTGGTGATCTTCCTAAAAACACCATCCTAGCCACTATGGATGTAGAAGCCCTCTACACCAACATTCCACACAAAGATGGACTACAAGCTGTCAGGAACAGTATCCCCGATAATGTCATGGCTAACCTGGTGGCTGAACTTAGAGACTTTGTCCTGACCCATAACTATTTCACATTTGGGGACAATGTATACCTTCAAATCAGCGGCACTGCGATGGGTATCCGCATGGCCCCACAGTATGCCAACATTTTTATGGCTGACTTAGAACAACGCTTCCTCAGCTCTCGTCTCCTAATGCCCCTACTCTACTTGCGCTACATTGACGACATCTTCATCATCTGGACCCATGGAAAAGAAGCCCTTGAGGAATTCCACCATGATTTCAACAATTTCCATCCCACCATCAACCTCAGCCTGGACCAGTCCACACAAGAGATCCACTTCCTGGACACTACGGTGCTAATAAGCGATGGTCAGATAAACACCACCCTAGATCGGAAACCTACTGACCGCTATTCCTACCTACAAGCCTCTAGCTTTCATCCAGATCATACCACACGATCCGTTGTCTACAGCCAAGCTCTACGATATAACCGCATTTGCTCCAACCCCTCACACAGAGACAAACACCTACAAGATCTCTATCATGCATTCCTACAACTACAATACCCACCTACTGAAGTGAAGAAACAGATTGACAGAGCCAGAAGAATACCCAGAAATCACCTACTACAGGACAGGCCCAACAAAGAAAATAACAGAAGGCCACTAGCCATCACCTTCAGCCCCCAACTAAAACCTCTCCAACGCATCATCAAGGATCTACAACCTATCCTGAAGGACAACCCATCACTCTCACAGATCTTGGGAGACAGGCCAGTCCTTGCTCATAGACAGCCCCCCAATCTGAAGCAAATACTCACCAGCAACCACACACCACACAACAGAACCACTAACCCAGGAACCTATCCTTGCAACAAAGCCCGTTGCCAACTCTGTCCACATATCTATTCAGGGGACACCATCATAGGGCCTAATCACATCAGCCACACTATCAGAGGCTCCTTCACCTGCGCATCTACCAATGTGATATATGCCATCATGTGCCAGCAATGCCCCTCTACCATGTTCATTGGTCAAACTGGACAGTCTCTACGTAAAAGAATGAATGGACACAAATCAGATGTCAAGAATTATAACATTCAAAAACCAGTTGTAGAACACTTCAATCTCTCTGGTCACTCGATTACAGACCTAAGAGTGGCTATCCTTCAACAAAAAAGCTTCAAAAACAGACTCCAACGAGAGACTGCTGAATTGGAATTAATTTGCAAACTGGACACAATTAACTTAGGCTTGAATAGAGACTGGGAATGGATGAGTCATTACACAAAGTAAAACTATTTCCCCATGTCATTTCTCCCCCCTACCCCACCCCCCACTGTTCCTCAGATATTCTTGTTAACTGCTGGAAATAGCCTATCTTGCTTGTCACCATGAAAGGTTTTCCTCCTTTCCCCCCTCTGCTGCTGGTGATGACTTATCTTAAGTGATCACTCTCCTTACAGTGTGTATGATAAACCCATTGTTTCATGTTCTCTGTGTGTGTATATCAATCTCCCCTCTGTTTTTTCCACCAAATGCATTCGATGAAGTGAGCTGTAGCTCACGAAAGCTTATGCTCTAATAAATTTGTTAGTCTCTAAGGTGCCACAAGTACTCCTTTTCTTTTTGCGAATACAGACTAACACGGCTGCTACTCTGAAACCTGGCTTTAGAACGTAATTGATCCAGGAATGTTTCAATAGTTTAGAGCTCTATGCATGTTGTAAACGCCATCGTGGGAGTTAAGTCAAATGTGTATGTTTCGAGACATGCCCCAAAATCTGAGATAGGTGTCATTTTATAAATCTAAAAATAAATACAGTATTGAGGAATAGCTGTGTGAGGGCTGTTACTAATGGCCCAGGAGAAAAATCATTCTCGGCACACACAGTGGTTGCGCTGCATGCTTTAGCAGCCTGCAATAAAAGTGCTCTCTTTGCCTCCAGGAAACTCCCTTTCCTTGGTGTGAAAGCAGCAGCAGGTCCTAGTTGTTCTGTGGCCTGAAGATGCACATGGATTCCTACTGGAATTCACAGACTAAGCAGGTTACAAATGCCTTTGTAAATTTGGCTCTTTGAAACTAGGCAAAGACTGACCAATCCAGTGCAGCAAGCAAGATAGCTGCTCTGGCCTGCTTGGGTACTAAAAGTAGGCTGCTACTAGTCAAACACCGGAAATAGCCCTTTGTATCTCTGTGCAGTGTCAGTTCCATAATTTACATGCAATTGTATGTTTTCCCATAGGATATGAGACACTTTGTGATACTTTGTATAGCTCTGCACAAAAATAAGGTATAGATACAGAAAACAGCCTACTAACCACAATTCCAGAAGAGTGGTGCAAGTTTATAGCCTGTACTCTTGAACTGCCATAGATTGTTGGGGTCGAGTCATTTTGTTTTACCTCTTCAATTGTACCATTCTCTCCTATGTTATTGCTGACCCAAAATAAGAAAGTAAAATGTCAGTGGTGGCATCTCTTAAAATAACTATGACTGTGTTTTCATGCACAGCCGCTGACCCATATTTATGACACAAAAATATTATCAAAATCACAGTACTTGAACTGGGGGTCAGAGTGAGAAATGATGGCAGGGCACTCCCCAAGTGACCATATGCTCAAGGTTTCCTCTCTTCTCCCCCACACAAATGAGCAGCTGTGAAAACTGTGTAGATGACAGAAGTTTCTACTCCCCCCCAATTCAAACACTGAAAGATCAACAATAGAAAAAATAAACTTGTAGAAGTTTTATGAGGAACAAAAAGATACAATCTTAGACCCAAAAAATATCAACACAAAATGATTCTGACATTCCAGAGAAATAGGACACAGCCAAGCTAAACACACAGTGCCGCCACTCCAAGCTCAGTGTATAGACTGGCTCACCTGTATCTGCCCAATACTGGTCTACAAATTGATTTATCCCACCAAATACTGGCTTGCCCTTCCTACTAGCAATATAATAATGAACTGTTAGTATTTCTATGTTACTTTCCATTTACAACATTCAACTGTATCATCTCGGGTATACTCTGTGTGCCTAATGGCTTAGTCATTTATGTACCTCCTAGTAATTATCCTTTTGAAACAAATAAATAGTCATGGGGTTGCATGAGATCTGTGTTGTATTATAGTCATTAGACACAGAACAAAATAGTTTCTTCTCTGCCTTTTGGCTAAGGTCAAGTGCAGTATCAGTTTAACATATGACATGTCTGTCAGTTACAGTAAAGTATAATTAGCCATTCTGTGGAGGTGTTTTTCTTACAAGCAGCTGAGCACAGACCCTGTTCTGTGGGCAAAGTACAACGTATATAAGGATATTCCACTTGAAGTTTCACTGCTATTACCAATGATGTAACACCAAAAGATTTTTTCCTATTTATAGTTTTAAAACACAAACACCTGTAGCTCTATGTCAGCTATAACTGTATTACCTGGGAGTCACAGACATCTTCATTGCAACACTATATTAATTTAGTTATTTGGCTTCAAATATGCTATTTAAATATGATTCAAATATCACATGTCTATGATCAGGCTGCACGGAAAATTTTTGCCACCCGTCTTATAACCATAATATTTGAAAACAGGACACAGAGCATTCATTTTCTAGAAAAATACCACTTAAAAATCATGAATACAGATTATCTTTAGCTGTTATGGTAATCAAACGCCATTAATATATCCCTTATATGGAGAAGGAATTTTCCTTTATCAAGTTAAGAATTCTACAGTAACATGACTGAATAATGAATGTTTAACCATAACAACATAGTGAAAACCTATTCATCCAGATGAAGCAGATGGGTTTGCTTACTTGTCACAATGTTAGATTTCAGTTAAATTTGATATTTGTATTAATTATTTATGGTGGAATTGAGTGTCACCAAGAATTATGTAATTGAATTAAGCATTGTAAATGGAACCTCTGAGTGGAAGATGCTTGCTTGACATAAAATGAAAGTTTTATAAGAGGTACTGCTTGGAATAATTAGCAATACAAAAGGCAAAAGAGTGGAAATGTATGCATCTTCCATTGATCATATTTATTAAGGGATTTTTGGTTCATATTTCAGCAATTCTAAAACAGTGGCTGAGCCTCTTATGTCACTATGTCTGTGTATCTGATATGAGTAAAAAAGAAAATTATAGTTTTGTAGAATGGACAGGATTTAAAAGGAATGGGAGTCTTAACTGCAAACATATACTTTTGACACATACTGGGGAAATAAACATCTTTTATAAATACTGACATCTGCACATCAAAGGAAGATACTTTTATAGCTAAGAGGGTTTTTCAAGCAGACACTGACATTCTCAAAAGAAGTCACGGCCGGGCAGTGCAGTCTCACAGATACCTCAGCAATGCTAACAGCTGCAAGGTAACTTAATTTGTTTCCTATTAAACTCAAGTCTGTTGTGTCGGTTTGCAGGGTTTTATCAAAGATTTAATGTTCAAGAATGTAAAAGTTTTAATTAACTTTTAATTGCTCTTTTCTTCTCTATTCAGTGAATTGCCAGTATATAAATAAATTAAATACAACTTTTTTTAAAATGAACATGAATCTGGGGAAGTCACTAAGTGGTGCTTTCACAATGCCTAATTTTGTCATATTTCCTAGCATTTTATTGCTCAAGCTGTCTCATTAACTTCCATTGACTCTTTGCAAGGTAAGATACCACCCAGAGTGAATAATGGTGCAAGAATTGAGCTCACAGGAAACAGAACGTTGTCCTCAGTGGAAGCAGAGAAAGGTGAATGTGAGATATTGTGTACCAATAAAAGGAACTGAGAAGGCTGAATTTTCCTTTAGAGCAGTACTATAGTAAGGCCCAATGAAACCACTATGGACTCAAGAAGTAGGGGCAAACAACTTGAGGGTATAGTATTCAGTCATATATTGGGGAAAAGAGTTACTATGTACACAAAGAAGCAATATAATAAGAGCACAAATACTGTAACACAAAAAAGCCTATATGTTGATTCTTATCGCAAATGTCTTCATTGCAAGGCTTTATACTGACTCTTTCTATTGAACTGTCTACAGATATTTATACCACGCCCAATAATATGGTATCTAAGTTCTTGTATCTGAGTGTACATTTCTGAGCCTCAGATGCAACCTCCCTTTTGGGCATCCCAACATTGTATCATTAGATGGTATAAACTAGTGCCTTTGCCTGTGGTGTGCACTAACATGGAGCACTTCCTCCTCACTAACATCTATCTTAGTCCATCTCTCATTACTTCTTAAGGGCATTTGAAAATCTTTTCATTCCAAAGGTGTTTTTAGCATTACCAGTGTTGACTGCATATTCATTCCTTCTCTAGTCCTCCCCTCCATTTCTCCCCTTTATTCAGACAACCTCTATCAGTTTTATTTGAATTTCTAGAAAGTAGTCTTCAACATTACTGTTTAAATAAAATGTGTTTTATAATGCTTTTTACCAGCCCAAGCTCCTTATATAATTACTATTTGCCCCTACCTTTCAGATTTTTTTTCCCATGTATTTTATTAATTTGAGTTTAGTTTTAAAGGCTGTAATTAAATTTGCTGTGATTTTACATTGCATTTTGTAGCAAAGAGCTTTTTCCTGCTGAGATGAAGTTATATTATACAGAGATTTACTTGAAGTCAAACTAGTCCACTAGAGACACAAGGTAGGAGAGAGAGAATTAAGAGACAATACCTGCATAAACCTGAAACCACATGCTCCCGTGAGTAAAATGATGGTCACATTCCTTCCTTCCTTGCTCCTGCAACTCCCCTTGCAGCTCACATTTAGTGAACCTTTATTTTCTCTGCTCCTACATTTGGCTCTGAGTACTGCCACAAGAGTACACATAGTCCAGATGCAGAGTCACCAGTATTTGTTCTCCAGAACATCATCTGGGCAAGGCTGGGGCAAACAGAGGAAAGGAAACCAAGCAGAAAAGAAAAGAAAAGAAAAGAAAAGAAAAGAAAAGAAAAGAAAAGAAAAGAAAGCGGAGGGACAGAATTAGCAAGTGGAAGGAAAAAGACTAGAAAAGGACAACCAAGAGAGAAAACAGACAAGAAAAATGAAGAAACTGACAATTGTGCCAAGATATGATGCAAGAAGACACAAAGGGAGGGGGAGAAGACCCTTTGCAATGATGATGTGGCACCAATAAGAGGTCCAGAAACCCTCAGGTATGTCCCTATGTAAGACTCAAAATACTGAACATAGACAAAAAAATTAAATTAAAAAAAAAAGAGTAACAGCCCCCTTGCGCATTGCTTGCAAAAACAAAACCCTCATTACAGTCAGCAGGAGTGTCTGCTGGGCAGGAAATGCAGGATCGGGTTGCAAGCTTGTACTTGTGATGAAACTATGGAATGATGCATGATGAAAAACTTACCTAAGATTTGAGCAGTGAACTGCATTTTCTCTTTTGGCCTCTTTATCTTTGCTTTGCCTTCCATTCTTTCGCGAGATCCTTTGTTGCATTACTTCTCCTTTATCAAACATAAGGTGCAGGCGATAACTGAGTACCTTTATTATTGTGAAGAACACAGTCACAGAACTACAGTAGATAAAAACTGTGACCGCATTTGGAGGGAAAGCCTAGAGAAAAGAATAATAAAGAGTTAATGAAACAGTCAGCAATCTGTCAGAAGAAGATACTATTATTTATTCACAATGTAGTAACATCTTTTTACCCTTTATTTCTTATTGTCTGATACTGCTAACATCACTAAGTTTTCCTAACACTTCAGAATTGTTGCATCTCCAAAGAATTTTACTTTTTCAATTCATATGAAGGCTGTAAATTTCAAATTTCAAACCATTTCCGTTGGCTAGCTACGGTATATCAAATATCATAAAAATCAATAAAAAATTATTTACAATAGACAGTTGCTATGAGTTCTTAAAACATTTTCCCCTCACTTGCTCGGATAGCAACAATAGCAAGCATTACATATACTTGTGTATATACAGACACACGGTATAATATCATTAATCTACAAACTGGCTAATTCTCCCATAAAATCTGTCAGTCTCACCCCACTTCTCAGCCAAGGTTTTTAAGAGTAAAATGCTGTAGTTTGATCTTCTATTATTCAGACTTCATTGCTTTTATACAAAGTACCTTTACTAGTATGCCATGAACTATTATAAATAATTAGTCTGAACTAGTCAAAATAAAGGAACAAAGTATATTTTGTGATGCAGCTTTTTTTCTGTTAAAATCTTTGCAAATGTTAACGATTAGCAATGGTGGTCTCAATCATTAAAGTGAATTATTAGAGTTTCAACTCTAGTTTGCAAAGTTCTTTAAGATCAAAGACATGATATACGCATATTTTAATGATTAAAGCCACTGTATCATGCAAAGAAAACCATGCAAATGGACCACTGCAGTCCTCTTTACAGGAACAGGGCTTTTCCCTTGTATTCCCTTTAGTAATTTGTAGTCTCATAGCAGATTTCAATCTTTTATTGGGTACTTTTTAGATGGGCTTCAATGCATCACTGCACAATTTGGAGTGGGAGGGAGGCACAAGCATATTACGGGCTGCATCCAAAGCCTGCTAAAGTCTATGGACTTCAGTGGGCTTTAGATTGGGCCCTAGATGTAGTATCAACTCAAACGTCATTTGGAAGCAAAAGATATTTCAGTAGAAATCTTGATTTATTTCACATTAGTTTTTCAAGTAGGGAATTCAGACATTGCTAGATGACACAGCCAGGAATCTCTCTGTACATATAGGTATGAATACATCTATTTTCAGTTTTTTATTGGAGTTCAAATGGATCACACACCACATTTTATTTCAAAAAAAGTAATTTTCCCCCTTCACTTCAAAAAAATCTCAATGGTTCTCTTGAAATTGCATATGCTTGATCTCTTCTGTGTTGCTGCTACAAGAGAGTGCCTCGTTACTTCTGTTCTGATGTCAGCTTAGTATAGCACTATACTTTCCAAGATGTATCTGGGAAAATTTTCAGGCAAATCTTTCTTTTTTTTTTTTTTAAGATCCAATCTGATTCATAAGTAAAGAGTCTATTGCATGGGAATGGAGTAGCTATTAACAACTAGGTGTTACCATGAAGGGCATTTTATAAATAACTAAACATGTTAATTTCTACAAGTTGCAGCTCAGTCCAAAGTACTGAAGCGTATGGCTAACTATGTGACAAAGTTCTGTCCTTACCTCCGTGGGTCCCGCGTTTCCTGGCGGATTTCGCTAGCCTCAGAGGCTCACTGTGACCCTCCATGTAACCCTTCTTTCTCTAGAGACAGGGGTCACAGTCTACTGAACCATTTTCATCATAAGCCAGCGAGGGTGGTGAGAAGTTATCCTTCCTTGCACAGTCTCTGTTGTCTCCTAGACTCAGTGATTAATCAGGGGGCAAAGGTGGGGGGGGCCGGGCCCACCCTCTACTCTGGGCTCCAGCCCAAGGACCCTAATAATATCGGCTATGGTAGCTGACCTTTTAGGAACATGACATGTACAATTCCCTGGGCTACTTCCCCCACAGCAGCCCTCACTTCCTCAAGTCCCACTTCACCCTTACCTCAGGGCCTCCTTCCTTATGCCTGATATGGTGTGTACTACTCAGCCTCTCCAACCGCGCAACTTCCTCCCACAGCTCCTGACATGCACACCCACCTGACTGACTGGGAGGCTTTTAACTAGTTTCAGCCAGCCCGATTGGCTTCAGGTGTCCCAATCAACCTAGCCTTCTCCCTGCCTTCTGGAAAGTTCTTAATTGGCCCCAGGTGTCTTAATTGACCTGGAACAGCTTCCATTTCACTTAACCTGGTACCAAGGATTTGTTTAGCCTGGAGCGAATCTCTCTCTCTGCACACTACTCTTCCATAGCCTTCTAGCTTGGAGGGAGGTGGGAAGCTGCTACTCCTGCTGCTAGGCCCTCAGCTCTCCCTGCTGCTCCAGCTGCTCCCCTGGCTGGACCAGACACCCCCCCCCACATTCTCTGCTACCTGGTTGCTGGACCCCCCACTCTCGGGTGCTGCTACTGCTCCAACTGCAGCCCCGGGGGGGGGCTGCTAGCCCACTTCCCAGAGAATAGGAGTGAAGGACCCCAGCCACTGCTGTTGTGGACACCACCACCACCACCTGAGAAGGGTCCTTTCTGCCTGCCTGGACCACCACCTGGAGTTCCTGGAGCTGCTGCTGCTGCTGTGGAGTCTGCTGCCTAGAGCTGCTGGAGTCTGAGGAGGAGAAGAAGAGGACTATCTACCAGTGGGGAAGCACCTCGAGACATTGCAGACCACCCTGGAGGGGGCCTTAAGACTGAGTAACTTTCAAACTGTGCTCTTGTGGTGGGGGTCTTGACTGTGTTTGCAGGGACACAGGGGGTGTGGCGTGGACTGCCCCCCGATCCATCTGTGTGTCCCCCCCAACCCCCACCACTACTACCACCACCGCTGCCCCTTCCAGCACCCCCACTGGCTGTATACCATCTGCCTCAGCTCCTGCCTCTGGACTCAGCTGCTTGCTTGGCTTGTCACGCCCTATTTCCACCCTTTGGGCCAGAAGCAGCAGCCAGCCTAAGAAGACTTGCGCAAGCGCACGTGGGTGCACGTGTCCCCCCCCGGACTGCCCAACCCACAGCTTTCCCCTTTACTACCTGACCCATTTGCTACTTGCAGCTTTGCCCCCCCTTTTTGCCCCAGCCCCCCTTACTAGCTTCAGTTTATTTGCTGCCCCGCCCATTTCCTTCTGAAGCCTCTGTTTGTTTGCCCTGCCCCAGCCTCTGAAGCTAGCCCCTTGGTTTCCCTGTCCTACCTCCAGACCGCTTAGCCCTCGCTTCGTGCGTCCATGCCCCCTCCCATGCACTTGTGCCATTCCCCATTTTAGTTTCAACCCTCTTCACTGCACCCCCAGTGTTGTTGTATCCCCCTCTCCCCTAGTGCACCAAGAGGAGCTGGAATTCCACCCTGTGTCGGCGACTGACCCCTAACCCAATTACCTCCCTTTCCAGCCCACCCCTTTTGGCACCCTCCTCCCCTGCCTGCAGCCTAGCGGGGAGGAGTGGTCGACCTGCTTCCCCTTTCCCATCCTTTTTCTGGTATCTCCCCTTCCCTCCCTGCTCACAATGCTGGGGGACGAGACAGGAGGGGCCCCGCCAGCAGCCCCAGCTACCTCTCCCCCGCCTACTCCTCCGTCATCCCCTCAAACCTCTACCTCCGCTGCCGAACCATCTGCCATCGCCCCCGCTGGGGCTGCCATGTCTCTCACCCTATCAGATTCGGGGGGAGCCCCCCCAGCCAGTGGGAAGGGCCAGGGGAAGAAGAAGGGGAAGAGCCCTGCTAAAAAGACCAGGCCCTCCATGGCAGGGGCTGCCCACAATGCCCCGGCCTCACCACCAGCTGGGGCATGCCTCCCCATTGTTCCCTCCACCAGCTCTGCGGGTGTCCCTCCCTCCCGCCTGCCGCTACATCATCTCACCCGCCCACCGCATCCGCTACCATCTATAGCGGCCGGGGCCCCTTTCGCACCATGACCAGGAAGCATGGCGTCCGGGAGAGGGCCCTACAGGAGAGAGTCCACCTCCTGATGCCGTGACTGCCAAATCCACCATAGAGCCTGCACCCGGCTTGAACTCCGCTCCTTCCATCTGATGCAGAGGCCCCCCGGAAGACCAGGAAGGGGGGCATCGATGCCGAGCCTTCCGCTCTACCCACGGGTGTGTTCCATCCACCACTGCCGGCTGGGGAAGACGTGGCAGCACTGGAAGGCGGCATCTCCCCTCCACGGGAGTCCCTCCCCTCCAAGACCCCCGAGGCACCATCTGAAACCTCAGTGTGCCCCGAGGCAACCGTCGCATCAGGTGCTGGCAGGAAGAATCCTGGGGAGGCGGAAAATAATTTCCCATCCATTTATGAGGAGATCAAGGCCCTGGGTCTGACCCCGGTCACCCAGGGAGAGGATGACTCTATGCCAGCAGGCCTCGATATAGGCGACTTCACTCCAGCCCCCCTTTCCCCATGCTGCCTCCCCCAACCGTTGCTTCCGCTCCCACCTCCGAGGAGCCCCTGGACTCCTCCATCAACCCGGCTGCAGATGGCACACCGCTGAGGGCCGCCGAGCCTGTTGAGGCGACAGCCAGTGCCACGCAGCCGGGACCTGAGCCACCAGGGGCACCCCTCGTTGGTGAGAAGCATTCGACCTCTTTCCCGGGAGAGGGCCCTACAAGAGAGAGTCCACCTCCTGATGCCGTGGCTGCCAAATCCACCATAGAGCCTGCACCCGGCATCCCTGAGAGCCCTCTCCCAGCCCAGAATATCGCCTCTAACCTTGCCCCTGACCCTGACCCTATACCATTCACCTCCCGAGATATTATTGCCACCCCTGGGGCTGTCTCCTTCCCTTTTCCAATCGATGACCCCAGGGAGCTGCCTTTGTGTTTACCCGTCCCGAACCACCAGGGGCTGCTATCCTCCCTCTGCCGCCCCCATCACCCCAGCGTTCAGGCCAACCCATCAGGAGCCCTGTCGGGGGTCCGCACCCTGTCTGCCCATCTCGGTGGGCCACGGGGCTGTACCAAGGGCCCCGTCGGGGAGTAACCAGGAGACTGTAACCCCAGCCCCCCATTCGCTGCGAGAGGAGTTGCGGGAGTTTCTAGAAGATGTCAGTGGCTCCTGCAACCAAGTACAGCTTGCTCTCCAGCGATGGGGGGACTTTAATCAAATCCTCCGGGCCACAAGGGCCCTCACGGGGGAGGGTAAAAGGACCAGGAGGCAGGGCGCTGCGGCCTACCAGCAGGTCCGCCTCTTCCGTGACTCCTTACTCACCTACGGGGTAGGTCACGGATTGCTGCGCGGCCCGTCAGGAGCTGCGAGCGTCCCTGCCGGCGAGGATCTCCCCCAGCTCTCCTTATGGCACCTCTTACCATCGCAACATTGAACACCCGCGGCTGTAGGATGGGTCTCCGCAGGTCCCAGGTGCTCTCCTTCCTTCGGGAGGGGGGGTACTCTGTGGTTTTCCTGCAGGAGACCCATACGGATCCGACTGCGGAAGATAGCTCGCAGCTAGATTGGGGGGACAGGGTCTACTTTAGCCATCTCACAGTTTGTACGGCTGGAGTGGAGACCCTGTTCTCCCCCGACCTACGGCCTGAGGTGCTGGGGGTCGCCGAGGCTGTGCCGGGCCGCCTGCTGCACCTCCGGGTCTGCATGGAGGGGCTCATAGTCAACCTCGTCAACATCTATGCCCCGGCAGCGAGTCCGGAGCGGCTGCAATTCTATCAGCAGGCGTCCGCCTTCCTCGGCACCTTAGATCCTCATGAGTGCCTGGTCCCGGGAGGGGACTTTAACATCACCCTTGAGGAGCGGGACCGCTCGGGGACCGAGCAGAGCCCGGCCGCCGTCGCCGTCCTCCAGGAGATAGTCGAACACCACTCCCTGGTGGACGTCTGGCGCGACCACCACCCGGATGACACTTCCACGTTCACCTTTGTCCGGGTGGAGGCCCATCGGTCGAGCCACTCCCGGTTGCACCGCATTTATTTATCACACTTTCATCAGCCCACTCCTCCAGCATCCGGCCGGCCCCATTTTCTGACCATCATTTAGCCGCCGTGACAGCCTCCCTCTGCGCGGAGAGGCCGGGGCCAGCCTATTGGCATTTTAACAACAGCTTGCTGGAGGATGCGGGCTTCATGGCGTCCTTCCAGGAGTTCTGGCTGGCCTGGCGAGGGCAGCGGCGTGCCTTTCCCTCGGCGCGGCGGTGGTGGGACCTAGGGAAGGTGCGCGCCTGGCTCTTCTGCCGTAACTACACCCGGGGCGTCAGCCGACGGAGGGATGCGGCGATAGAGCAGTTGGAACGGGAGGTCTTAGAGCCGGAGAGGCATCTGGCCGCCAGCCCCGAGGATCCACCCCTCCGCGGACCGTGCCGGGAGAAGTGGGAGGAGCTCCGGGCCCTCAAGGACCATCGGGCCCGGGGTGCCTTTCTTTGATCCTGCATCTGTCTCCTTCGGGAGATGGATCACAGCTCCCGCTTCTTCTACGCCCTGGAGAAAAAGAGGGAGGCTAAGAAACATGTCATCTGCATTCTGGCAGAAGATGGCACCCCCCTCACGGATGTGGTGGAGATGTGTGGGAGGGCTAGAGCCTTCTACGCAAGCCTTTTCTCCCCAGATCCGACCGATCCTAACGCTTGCAGAGTGCTCTGGGAGGAGCTCCCGACGGTCAGCGCAGGTGACCGAGACCGGCTAGAGCTGCCTCTCACTCTGGCCGAGTTCTCGGAAGCCCTCCGTCGCATGCCCACCAATAAATCTCCGGGCATGGATGGGCTGACCATGGAGTTCTACCACGTATTCTGGAACGTCCTCGGCCCAGACCTAGTCACCGTCTGGGTCGAGTCTTTGCAGAGCGGGGTCCTCCCTCTTTCGTGCAGGCGAGCCGTGCTCGCCCTATTGCCAAAGAAGGGGGACCTCCGCGATTTACGAAATTGGCATCCCGTCTTGCTCCTCAGCACGGACTACAAAGTCATGGCAAAAGCAATCTCACTGCGGCTAGGGTCCGTGCTGGCGGACGTGGTCCACTCAGACCAGGCCTACACCGTCCCGGGCCACAGCATCTTCGACAACCTATATCTGGTCCGGGACCTTCTGGAACTCGGGTGTAGGGATGGTCTGTTGTTCGCCCTCCTCTCCTTAGATCAGGAGAAGGCATTCAAAAGGGTGGATCACGGGTATCTCCTGAGCACTCTGCACGCATTTGGCTTCAGACCCCAGTTTGTGGGTTTTCTCCGGGTGCTGTATGCCTCCGCAGAGTGTCTGGTTAGGCTTAACTGGACCCTGACTGAACCGGTCTGCTTCAGGCGAGGAGTAAGACGGGGTGCCCCCTCTCAGGCCAGCTGGACGCTCTGGCAATCGAGCCCTTCCTCTGTCTCCTCCGAAGGAGGTTAACAGGGTTGGTGCTGCGGGAGCCGGAGCTGCGGCTGGTCCTGTCGGCGTACGCTGATGACGTGCTCCTCATGGTCCAGGACCCGGGCGACTTGGAGCGGGTGGAGGCTTCCCAGGCCATCTATTCGGCAGCCTCCTCCGTGCGGGTCAACTGGGTCAAGAGCTCTGGCTTGGTGGTAGGGGACTGGCGGCAGGCGAGCTCCCTCCCACCCGCGCTTCAGGCCACCTGGTGGAGCACGGGTCCGCTGCTCTATCTCGGCGTTTACCTTTCTGCCACGCATCCCTCTCCGCCGGAGAATTAGCAGAATTTAGAGGGCGGGGTGACAGAGCAGCTCCAGAAATGGACAGGACTACTCCGGTGCCTCTCCCTTCAAGGGAGAGCGCTGGTGCTTAATCAACTAATCCTGTCCATGCTCTGGTACTGGCTCAACACCCTGGTCCCGGCCCCAGGTTTCCTGGCCAACCTCCAGACATCGATTCTGGAGTTCTTTTGGTCAGGACTGCACTGGGTCCCTGCAGGGGTTCTCCATCTACCTCTGGAGGAGGGAGGGCAGGGCCTGAAATATCCGCTTACTCAGGTCCATGTCTTCCGCCTCCAGGCCCTGCAGAGGCTCCTTTAAGGTGCAGGTAGTCCGGCGTGGAGCATACTGGCGCACGCCTTCCTGCGCCACTTCCGAGGGCTCGGATACGACCAACAGCTCCTTTATATCCATCCGAGAGGTCTTCCGCGAGACCTCTCTGGGCTGCTGGTCTTCTACCAAGACCTCCTCCGGACCTGGAAACTCTTTTCAATGACCAGATCTGTGGCGGCCACTGAGGGGGCAGATCTCCTCGCGGAGCCCCTGCTACACAACCCCAGCTCCATGTGCAGGTGGCTGAGTCCCGCTTGGTGCAACAGAGGTTGGTCCTGGCAGAAGTCACAAGAGTCGGAGACCTCCTGGACTATGACCGGGGAGACTGGCTGGATCCCCTGACGCTCGCTCAGCGCATGGGGCTCTCCAGACTTTGTACTCCCCAGCGCATACTTCAGGAGGTGAAGGCCGCTTTGCCGCCCGCTGCTCGGGTTTATCTTGACCGGGTCCTGCACGAGGGCATGCCCCGCCCACCCCCTACCCCAGGCCTGCCAGACCTTTTAATTGGACCCCGCCCCGTGGACCCAACCAACCCCTTCACCCCTTCACTGTAAGCCGGCTGCACGAGATGCAGCTGGTCTGCTTTCAAACCGTGCCAAGAAAACATCTATACACGCTCGTGATCCACACCCTTCACGCCCTCACCATCGTGTCCCGCCCCTATACAAAATGGCGGGACCTCCTGCCACCTCTGGAGAGTGGGCCAGCCTATATTCCACCTTAGTCCCAAGGCCTACCAGGGATGTCAGTTTGCGGCTCCTTCACGGAGCCGTGAGCACGGGCGTGTATTTGGTATGGTTCACCTCAATCCCAGACACCTGCCCCTTTTGCGGCGTGAGGGAAACCCTGGCACATATATACTTGGAGTGTGCCAGGCTGCAGCCCCTATTCCGACTCCTCACCAATATTTTATTACGCTTTTGGTTGCACTTTTCCCCTCACCTTCTTATTTATGCATTCCTTATCCATGACCCCACAAAGTCACGGGTTCTCCTGGTCAACCTCCTCCTGGCCCTAGCTAAAATGGCCATCTATAAAACCAGAGTGAGGAGGTTGGCCGATGGAGTCTCCTATGATTGTGGGGCCTATTTCCGATCCTCGGTCCGTTCACGTATCTGGGCAGAGTTCCTCTGGGCAGCGTCCTCTGACTCCCTTGACGCCTTTGAGGAGCAGTGGGCGCTGTCCGGGGTTCTCTGCTCGGTGTCCCCGTACGGTTCCCTTTGTTTGACCCTTTGACCACACTCCTGTCCCTGTTATTTCATTAGTTGTCCCCCGGAATTATTTGGAATCTAGGTCCTTCTAGGCTTGGGGGGATCCTTTAGCAGTGGGCGGGCTTCGCCTGCCCACTTCCCGGATCCTAAAAGGACTACTCTTCCATAGCCATCTGGCCTTGCCCCGTCACACTATAAACACACAAGCAGTTCCACTGAAGTCAAAGGGACTACTCACATGCTTAAGCATGTATTTCAGTACTTTACTGGATGAGAGCCAAAGGGCTCAGCAGCTTGCAGGACTGAGCCCTCAGAGAAGTAAAATTTCTGGTAATCGACAGTGGATAAAATATAATTTAAGACCAATCCTAGTGCCTGTTCTAAACAGAAGTTTTTGAACATTACAGGGCTCAGATCACAGTGGATGGTAGCAAAAAAATCATGCTCTAATCTAGGCCATATTGGGAGACTTGCTATATGCCTGCTAAGCACTGCATTAGTAATTAGATAGATGGGAATATGAATAATTTTACTGTACTCCTTCAGTTGTCTGGGTTTCTGACAAGTAATTAACATGCTAATGGAAGGTACTGAAATCCCACGTCATTTCTACCGTTTAAGAGTGCTTCCAAAGCACCACTCAATATAGAAAACGTTATATGTCATTAATTTTCAAGCCTTTACCATAGAGTGTTTTTTTATTATTATTAGATGTATATTCCTTAATATAGAGACATTTAACCTTTTAACAAAACATTGCAGGTTGGAAATTTGACAGAGAAATTAAAGTTGGTTGTATGTCTTGATGTATTACAGAGTAAAACCAGCCAAATTACCAAACAAACAAATATGCAGTCAGCTGACATGACCAGGCATATAAAGGGAGAGCAGGAGATACGGTAAAACTGGAGCTGAAGATAAGTTTTCTGGTTTTGATATTAATACAGCTTGAGTGATTGTGACCAACTTGCCTGAGTCCACGGATGTCTTGCAAAGTGAGCTTACCTAGTTTTCAATAGCTCAAACAACATCTGCCTCAGGTGGGCCCACCTAGGCCTTACACTCACACAGAGTGGATCAAGAACTCTCTCAGTGACCTAAACACAAAGTGTGGTCAGCAATGGGCCCTGACCTAGCCCGGCTTCTTGAGTTATGGTACAGGGAAGATCCTTCCTCCTAGCCCTGGCTTTACCAAGGAATGGCAGCCATATGAAAGATACAGTCAGCTCTTTTTTTCAGACTGCTGGGCCCTGGCTGATTGCCATCTACTCCCAGCCCTTTTAGCCACTGGAGCTCCAAGTCTCACTGGCTCTACCTGTGGCTGAACCTAGAAGGCCTTTTTAGGCTATCCTGGAGGTCCAAAACTCTCTGCCCTTCTTTTCATAAAGGGTCACTTCCTCAAGTGGGCTGGACCAAGCCACCGCAGTCTCTGGCAGGGGGCAGTGAGTGCGTGGTACACCTCATCGCAGAGATGACCAACAGACAACCCGATAGGCAGTCAAATCACCTGGGAAAGCAAAGGAAAAGAAAAGCTCCTTGGGAACAAATAATCTGAAATGTCATATTTAGATTTATTGCATCATTATACAATTTGGAAATATAATGTGAAAGAACCAATAACCCTTTACAAGAGCAAGTTTAGGGAAGTATTCTGTCCAACAAAAGGCAGATGAAACAGTCACTAAAACCACAACAAATGACTCAAGAATATCTGAATGTGTGCTCTCTTGTATCTTGTAAAATATGCTAAAGTTCAAGCTTGCACAAATTCATCCCTTGATTTCAATGGAATTACACTAGTAGGGATGAATTCAGCCCAATGACTTTGTAATTGTATTCTCTCACACAGAACATAGTAGAGCCCTGTGTAATTGGGTAGAATGAAAGATCTAATTCATAATGCCTTATTAGAGCCAATAAAACAGAATTTTTAAGAAATAGCATGATCATTTTGGAGGGTTGATTACAATATTAGTTATGTTGCAAATAATTATTCAATGCACATTTTTAAACGTATGCCAAACATTACAAAGGGACAATTAGGAGGCTGCTCATGATACTGAGGTACAGGTTTGTTTTTCTTGATAGTGAAACTATTGATAGCAAAAGGTACTGTCCTGACAGTGTTATGGACTGAAATCCTCAGTTTATGCAATAGGTTCAGTATGGGTGGTACTATGGTCTCAATGTTTCTCAACCTTCTTTTGGAAGAAACAAACTCTAGAGAAGAGAGGGTACCTATTCAAGACCTACCCTAAGTGCTGAAACTTCCAACAAGGTGTGACAAATTGGGGTTTTATTCACCTTGTTATGTGGCATGTGAGTCTTGCTGTCTTATACTACACCTCTCTCCCGATATAACATGGTCCTCGGGAGACAAAAAATCTCACCGCGTTATAGGTGAGACCACATTATATCAAACTTGCTTTAGCCCCCCCATTCCTTGTTCCCTGACCACCCCCTCCAGAGACCGCCATCCCTAATCACCCCCAGGACCCCCCTGCTCCCTGTCCCCCGACTGCTCCGACCCCTATCCACACCCCACGCCCCCTGACAGGCACTCACCAGCAGCGGCAGGAAACGGAGCAACTCGTCCCAGCCCGCTCCACTCCGCCACCTCCCTGCCGAGGTGCTCCACTTCCCACCGCCAGTGAGTGCGGGAAAGTTGGGGAAAGGACGTCCCCCCGTACTCACCTGTGGCGGGAAGCAGAGCACCGCGGCTGGGAGCTAGCCGAGTAGAGTGGGCTGGGGCTGGGCTGCTCCGCTTCCCGCCGCCGGTGAGCGTGGGGAGGTTGGGGAAAGTACGTCCTCCGCACTCAACGGCGGTGGGAAGCAGAGCAACGCGGCCCCAGCCCGCTCCGCTTTCCTTGCCCCGGCCCTAGCCATGTCTCGGGAGTAGGGGGATTGGGAAAAGGTCCCGCACTCACCTTCGGGAAGCGGAGCACCGCGGCTGGGAGCTGGTGGAGTGGAGCGGGCTGGGGCCGGGGTGCTCCGCTTCCGCCACTGCTAGTGAGTGCGGGGGGGATCCCTTCCTCCAAGCCCCCTCCCCCGAGTGACACAACTGGGGCCGGGGCGAGCAAAGCAGAGCGGGCTGCTCCTGGCCCCCTGCTAATCCTCGGGCCACTGTGGGACTGCCGGGCCCCCAAAAGCGCCCCCCCACAGCTCCTGCCTCCCAGACCCTGACGGGGGGAAGCCCCTGACCGACCCCGAGACCCTCTACCCCTTATCCAACCCGTCAGCCCCGGCCTGGCCCGGCACCCTTAACATGCTGCTCAGAGCAGCATGTCAGAGCTTTACTGTGTTGTATGTGAACCCGCATTATATCGGGTTGCGTTGTATCAGGGTAGAGGTGTAATACTGTATGTATCTCAGTTTTCCTCTGTATTACACCAATGCCTAGGCAGTGGGAATTGGGTTTGTGACTTCTGCTGAGGCCCTCAGGGCAGGGGAGGCTGTTCAGAGGCTACACAGAGAAGATGGCTAAGACCCAGGAGGGAAATGCAACCAGGTGAGACCTTTTGCCCGGGAAGCAAAAGACCGGAGGATGAGCAACGGGCGCGTCACAGGCCAGGCAGGGGGATCCAGGGCAGTCGGCTATGAGGGACTGGAGGAGGGGGGAGTTCAGGCCATCTGGCCTGGGGCTCCCCCAAAATGGACTCTGTTGAAAGTCACGGACTTCTGTGCTAACAAGCTTTGCGCTAGGCTGTGTTCCTGTTGACCAATAAATCCTTCTGCTTTACAACACTGGCTGAGAGGCACTGATGACTGTGGAGTTGGGGTGCAGGGCCCTCTGGCTTCCCCCACCAAGGGAAAGTGTGAGGTGTGAACAGGGATGTGAATACTCCTGAGGTCAGACCAGGTAGGCCATAGCCGAGGAGGCTTTTTGCCCTGGACAGCGTGCCCTGAGGGGAATCACGCTACCCAGAGTCGTGGTTGGCTTCATACCGAGCAGTTCCAGAGATTCAGACCTGTAACTCTGTAACACAAGGGCACCAATTCAAACCAGTTTAGTGACACTTTGTGTGATGTGGACACGTGTCCCTTTGGTAATGAACTGAGAGAGGCACCAAACTAATTTCAAAAAGGCTTAAGATGTTAGTGACTTTTCATCCTTACTGGGCCAGATTAAAGCCACTACCTAAAACTGAAAGGTTGCCTCTCCCATTATTTATTGTTCTATAGAGCCCACAGGCATACTAGATACATGTTGTATCTAGTATGCCTCGACTAGTCCAGGGGTAGGCAACCTATGACATGTATACCAAAGGCGGCACGAGAGCTGATTTTCAGTGGCACTCACACTGCCCGGGTCCTGGCCACTGGTCCGGAGGCTCTGCATTTTAATTTAATTTTAAATGAAGCTTCTGAAACATTTTTAAAACCTTATTTACTTTACATACAACAATAGTTTAGTTATATATTATAGACTTATAGAAAGAGACCTTCTAAAAACATTAAAATGTATTACTGGCACGCAAAACCTTAAATAAAAGTGAATAAATGAAGACTTGGCACACCACTTCTGAAAGGTTGCCGACCCCTAGACTAGTCCTTATTCTGATGAGTTTACAATCTAAAATGTTGCACTAAACAGATGAATAAAGATACAAGAGACACCACCAAGCAGGGGAATGAAAGTAACTGATATCAGATTAAGTGGATATTCCATGTAGGCATATATTACAAAATCCCTAAACTCCTCAGATCTTCATACAGAAATATCTTTTAAGCTGGTTAAAAGTAAGACAATTTGCCCTAGATTTTGCCATGGCCATTTCAAAATTGGAACTGGAGAGTGCTATGAAAGACAGAGCCAGATTTTTATTTCACATATATATTGGCAAAAACAGAATTAAACATGCAAAGGATATTTCCAGAAAGGTAATCTTAAACTGAGCTGAGACCTTCAAGGTGGCTGAACTACTACCTTTACCCATCTGTTCTTTCTGGTAGTGATCATTAAGGCTAAGTTATTTTTAGTAAAAGTTACGGACAGGTCACAGGCAATAAACAAAAATTCATGGACTTCTCCATGACTTTACTAAAAATAACCTGTGAACAGGTCTAGGCGGGGAGAAGAATGGAGTACCATGGTTGGGGGTACTGACAGGCTGAGCCCCGCACCAGCAGCTGCAGCGGGGGACACAGCCATGGGGGGGACACAGTCCTGGCTCCAGAATTGGCTGCAGCTGAAGGACTGGGGTGTGCAGCCCCAACTACAGCTCCCACCAAGCCCCAGCTGCAGCCGGGAGGAGGGGGGAAAAACATAGCCCTGGGAAGCCATGAGGGGGGTGCATGGCCCACAGTGCAGCTGCCAAGCAGGGGTGTGCAATCCCAGTTGCAGGCCCCGGTGAAAGCCGCAGGGCTGGAGCACACAGTCACAGCTGCAGCCCTAACCAAGCCCAGGATGCTGCAGGGCTGTGGCACGCAGACCCGGCTGCAGAACCCGCCAAGCCCAGGACACCGCGGGGATAGGGCATGCGGCCCCAGCAGCAGCCCCTGATGGAAGGCACGGGGCTGGGGCATGCAGCCCCAGCTGCAGCCCCCAGGGGAAGCTGTAGGGCTGCGGCTGCAGGGTCCTGGTTCCAGCCAGCCCCAGTTGCAGGGCAGGGGTGCACAGTCCCGCCTCCACCTCCTGAAGCTCTAGAACTAGGTTGAGGGGCCTAATGTGCTAGATGCTGTAAAAGCTAGTCCCTGCCCTAAACAGCTAATGAGGGAGATTTTCAAAAGCAGAAGAGAAGTTAAGTACCCAACGCTCACCAAAATCAATGCTAGATGGGTGTCTAATTCCCATTTGTACTTTTGAAAATCTCTACCTACAATCTTATTTTAAGACAAGATGCCACATGTGAGTGAAAACAAACTCTATTCTTGACCCATATCCCCCCCACAGATGAAATATAGTAGAACCCCATTTATCTGAGCCTCCATTATCTGGCTCTCCATATTAACTGAACCGGGTGGCAGGGCTCAAGCTGCCAACCCCACTGTCCACGGAGCTGACAGCCTGAGGCCCATGCATTCTCCAGATTATCCGAATTGTTGATTATCCAATCTGGCCCTAGTCCCAATTAGTTTGAGTAAACAGGGTTCCACTGTAATATGCATGTTACAAAAGTCTTCCATTTGCCAAATCACAAAACATCTGCTTTTTCCTGCTAGTCCAATTGTTTTGTCTGCTCTTAGGAACAATTTCATTTTAAAGTATGGTTGTTGCACATTGAAACTACAAATACCAAACTGGCAGGTAACTGGTATTTTTTAACCCTGAACATTGCATAAGATTCCCAAAACAAAACAAAAAAATCACTTCAGAATGCATTAAGGTTGCTAAATGACAAGACTGTAGCTACCTGTCACAAAGTTTACAAAATCCAAGCACTCAAAAACAAGAAAATTAATAGTCAAGGACATCCTTACTCATAGACAGTCGCTGTAATAAATATAATATTCTTATCAAGGATAAAGAAACCTAATCATGGTACATTTCCTCAAGAACAGATTCTGCAGCTGACCAGATGATTCATCACAAAATCAGCCAACCTGAAAAAAGCAAGTCTATCCAGAGAGAGGAGGAAGAAGCCCAGAAAGTGGAAAGTTAGTTCATGCACATACATTAGATCTTCTCCCACAGACACCTCCCAACTTTAAATATTTTCACTATTTCATCTTGGTTTCACTCCACAGTTTTTAGACCCAATGTTCTTTAAACACCTCTATTTTCTATCTCATATGCGATTAGTTTCCGACGTCCTCCAGGAAAAGTCATATTTCCTGCAGATCCATTTCTATGTACACCTAGGGAAATAAACAACCTTTTATTTCACCACAAATCAGAGTCTGTGAACAAGTTCTAATTTACAATGGCAATCTAAATAACAGAGATTGGATCTATAGCTCTTACTGTCTCACACTAGTAGAAATTGACCTGGCATCCTGGGAAGAAGCAACCCTCATGTTGTTACCTGATTGGAGTCCATGAGCATGCCAGTAGAAGCAAATGGCATCTTTGCCAGGAAATAAGCTATACAGCCTGATTTTCAAAGATGAGCATCGCATCTCCTGTGGACTTCAGAGGGATTTGTGGGTGCTTACCACATCTGAAAGTCAGGGCAATAGGCTTTGTAATAATGGGGCATAAGGAGATGGATGAGGAATGTTTAATGTGGCAGAAAGGGTTTTTTCTTCATTAAAGGAAAATGAGCAGAAATGAGTTGAGTCCACAGCCACGAGGACATAAAGAATGGCAAATATTAGAAGCTAGATATTGGGGAACCTAGTACTAATATCATGCACTATTCTAGCTAATAATATGGTTCTTGCTCTTTCTGCGTACATCCGATAGTGATAAAACACTAAGAATAGAATAAAAGATTCTGTTTTTTTCAAGGAAACTATTTCTATTTAGCAAACAGAATGAAACTCCTAGTTACTGCAATCTGTTAAATTATAAATTTAGTTGCATTTGTCACATTTTAATAGAAAGAGGTGGATGTAATGAAAAGTGGTGTTCTTTCACACACTATTTATGTTGCATCTGTGTCTCTATACAGAAGGGGAGAAGTGAGAGTATAATTTGGCCACATTGGTTATTGAGTGCCAGTTTAACTGCTCGTGTACTTTCCTGCATAACAAATTGATTATTGGGCCTAAAAGGCTCACCCATATTTCAGAATAAACACATGAAAATATTGATGGGAAAATTATAGTACCCTTGGGAAGGGTGGGATTAAAACCTCTCAAGAGAAGCTGCATTAGGCATTAAAATAACACAAAGTGGGTTTATTACTATTTATCCATCTTTCACTAGGACAGCAAATTCATTCAAAAAATCTCAGCAGAGCAAAATGGTATCAGTACAGAAGACCACAAAATTGACTATGTCTGACGACAACAGGGCAGCGCTTAACTGGTACTGACCAGGAGACGCTGTCCCACAGTACAATCAAAACGGAGAAAACATAGCAAAGGGGGATGGGGGGATTTAAAAACAGCATCAAGAAAAAATACTCATCCAACTATATCAGGCTACTTCCCTCCCCCATTCCCTCTCTCTTCCTCCCCTCCTTAATTGCAACCCTCTGTTCCTTGCCCCCCACCTCCATCCCTACCCCCTGGCCTGTGTCCCCATGACCGCCTCTCAGCCCTGCCTCTTCCATCCATCTTCTCCATGGCCTGTGCCCCCTCCCCCCAAGAGGCAGGGCCCTGCTCTCTCCTATCCCCACCCCCACCCTGTGCCCGGGTCTCCCCGGGCCCCGGACCGCGCTCCCCTCCGCGTGCCGCCCGGGCCGGGCTCGCCCCTCACCAGATGCAGCGCGAGCGGCAGCGCCAGCAGGAAGAGCCACAGATAGAGGTGGCAGCTGTTGGTGAACTTGCTCTGCTCCGGGTCGTGGTACCAGCCGCCGGTCAGCGCCGCCCACACGCCCTGCCGCAGCAGCTGCACCGCCTGGGACACCATCGCCGCCCGCCGCCTCACCCGCCCCTGCACCGGCTCCTGCGGCTGCCGCAGCCGCTGCGGCTCCTCCCGGCGCCGGGCGCTGGAGCCGACATGCTGGATGCTGCGGGGATTCTCCCATCATGCTCCGGGCCGCCGCCGCCGCGGCTGAGAAACTCCCACCCCGCCCCCTAGCGGCCGGAGGAAAAGGACCCAGCAGCCTCCCTCCTCCTCCTCCTCCTCCCCATCCCCATCCCTCTCCTCCGGGATCCCCGCCCCACTCCTTCAGCACCTGCTTCTTCCCACGCCCCCCCCGCCCGTCCTCCTCCCCCACCCCCCTCCCCTTCCTCCTCCCCACCTCACCCCCAGCCCCCCCGCCCGTCCTCCTGCCCCCACCCCCACTTCCCTTCCTCCTCCCCACCTCACCCCCAGCCCCCCCGCCCGTCCTCCTGCCCCCACCCCCACTTCCCTTCCTCCTCCCCACCTCACCCCCAGCCCCCACCGCCCGTCCTCCTCCCCCCACCCCCACTCCCCTTCCTCCTCCCCACCTCACCCCAATCCCCACCGCCCGTCCTCCTCTCCCTACCCCCTTCCTCCTGCCCCCCACCTCACACCCAGCCCCCCCACCCGTCCTCCTGCCCCCACCCCCACTTCCCTTCCTCCTCCCCACCTCAACCCCAGCCCCCCCGCCCGTCCTCCTCCCCCACCCCCCCTCCCCTTCCTCCTCCCCACCTCACCCCCAGCCCCCACCGCCCGTCCTCCTCCCCCCACCTCACCCCCAGCCCCCACCGCCCGTCCTCCTCCCCCCACCCCCTTCCTCCTCCCCCCACCTCACCCCCAGCCCCCACCACCCGTCCTCCTCCCCCCACCCCCACTCCCCTTCCTCCTCCCCCACCTCACGCTCAGCCCCCACCGCCCATCCTCCTCCCCCCACCCCCTTCCTCCTGCCCCCCACCTCACCCCCAGCCCCCCCTCCCCTTCCTCCTCCCCACCTCACCCCCAGCCCCCACCACCCGTCCTCCTCCCCCCACCCCCACTCCCCTTCCTCCTCCCCACCTCACCCCCAGCCCCCACCGCCCGTCCTCCTCCCCCCACCCCCACTCCCCTTCCTCCTCCCCACCTCACCCCAATCCCCACCGCCCATCCTCCTCCCCCTACCCCCTTCCTCCTGCCCCCCACCTCACACCCAGCCCCCCCACCCGTCCTCCTGCCCCCACCCCCACTTCCCTTCCTCCTCCCCACCTCAACCCCAGCCCCCCCGCCCGTCCTCCTCCCCCACCCCCCCTCCCCTTCCTCCTCCCCACCTCACCCCCAGCCCCCACCGCCCGTCCTCCTCCCCCCACCTCACCCCCAGCCCCCACCGCCCGTCCTCCTCCCCCACCCCCTTCCTCCTCCCCCACCTCACCCCCAGCCCCCACCACCCGTCCTCCTCCCCCCACCCCCACTCCCCTTCCTCCTCCCCCACCTCACGCTCAGCCCCCACCGCCCATCCTCCTCCCCCCACCCCCTTCCTCCTGCCCCCCACCTCACCCCCAGCCCCCCCTCCCCTTCCTCCTCCCCACCTCACCCCCAGCCCCCACCGCCCGTCCTCCTCCCCCCACCCCCACTCCCCTTCCTCCTCCCCACCTCACCCCCAGCCCCCCACCGCCCGTCCTCCTCCCCCCACCCCACTCCCCTTCCTCCTCCCCACCTCACCCCAATCCCCACCGCCCATCCTCCTCCCCCTACCCCCTTCCTCCTGCCCCCCACCTCACACCCAGCCCCCCCACCCGTCCTCCTGCCTCCACCCCCACTCCCCTTCCTCCTCCCCCACCTCACCCCCAGCCCCCACCGCCCATCCTCCTGCCCCCACCTCACCGCAGCCCCCACCGCCCATCCTCCTCCCCCCACGCCCAATCCCCTTCCTCCTCCCCACCTCCCCCCCAGCTCCCACCGCCGTCCACCTCCCCCCACCCCCTTCTTCCTGCCCCCCACTTCACCCCAGCCCCACTCCTTCCTCCTGCCCCCCACCTCACCCCCAGCCCCCACTGCCCAACCTCCTGCCCCCTACCTCACCCCAGCCCCACTCCCCTTCCTCTTGCCCCCACCTCACCCCCAGCCCCCACCGCCCGACCTCCTGCCCCACCTCACCCCCAGCCCCACTCCCCTTCCTCCTGCCCCCACCTCACCCCAGCTCCCACCGTCCAACCTACTGCCCCCACCTCACCCCCAGCCCCACTCCTTCCTCCTGCCCCCCACCTCACCCCCAGCCCCCACTGCCCGACCTCCTGCCCCCTACCTCACCCCAGCCCCACTCCCCTTCCTCTTGCCCCCACCTCACCCCCAGCCCCCAATGCCCGACCTCCTGCCCCCTACCTCACCCCAGCCCCACTCCCCTTCCTCTTGCCCCCACCTCACCCCCAGCCCCACTCCCCTTCCTCCTGCCCCCACCCCACCCCCAGCCCCCACCGTCCGACCTCCTGCCCCCACCTCACCCCCAGCCCACTCCCCTTCCTCCTGCCCCCCACCTCACCCCCAGCCCCCACTGCCCGACCTCCTGCCCCACCTCACCCCAGCCCACTCCCCTTCCTCCTGCCCCCACCTCACCCCCAGCCCCCACTGCCCATCCTCCTGCCCCCCACCTCACCCCAGCCCCACTCCCCTTCCTCCTGTCCCCACCTCACCCCCAGCCCCCACTGCCTGTCCTCCTGCCCCCACCTCACCCCTGCCCCACTCCCCTTCCTTCTGCCCCACCTCACCCCAGCCCACTCCCCTTCCTCCTGCCCCCACCTCACCCCCAGCCCCCACTCCCCTTCCTCCTGTCCCCACCTCACCCCCAGCCCCCACTGCCTGTCCTCCTGCCCCCACCTCACCCCAGCCCCACTCCCCTTCCTTCTGCCCCACCTCACCCCAGCCCCACTCCCCTTCCTCCTGCCCCCCAACTCACCCCCAGCCCCCAACGCCCGTCCTCCTGCCCCCCACCTCACCTCCAGCCCCCAACGCCCGTCCTCCTGCCCCCACCTCACCTCCAGCCCCCACCGCCCGACCTCCTGCCCCACCTCACCCCCAGCCCCACTCCCCTTCCTCCTGCCCCCACCTCACCCCCAGCCCCCACCGCCCGACCTCCTGCCCCCACCTCACCCCCAGCCCCACTCCTTCCTCCTGCCCCCACCTAACCCCCAGCCCCCACTGCCCAACCTCCTGCCCCACCTCACTCCAGCCCCACTCCCCTTCCTCCTGCCCCTCACCTCACCCCCAGCTCCCAACGCCCGTCCTCCTGCCCCCCACCTCACCCCCAGCCCCACTCCCCTTCCTCCTGCCCCCACCTCACCCTGAGCCCCCACTGCCCGTCCTACTGCCCCCACCTCACCCCAGCCCCACTCCCCTTACTCCTGCCCCCCACCTCACCCCCAGCCCCCAACGCCCGTCCTCCTGCCCCCACCTCACCCCCAGCCCCACCGCCCTTCCTCCTGCCCCCATCACACCCCTAGCCCCACCACCTGTCCTCCTCCCCCAATCTCACTCCCAGCCCCCACCGCCCAACCTCCTGCCCCCCACCTCACCCCCAGCCCCCACTGCCCGTCCTCCTGCCCCCACCTCACCCCATCCCCAGCCCCCTTCCTCCTGCCCCCACCTCACCCCCAGCCCCCACCGTCCGACCTCCTGCCCCCCACCTCACCCCCAGCCCCCACTGCTCGACTTCCTGCCCCACCTCACCCCAGCCCCACTCCCCTTCCTCCTGCCCCCACCTCACCCCCAGCCCTCACTGCCTGTCCTCCTGCCCCCCACCTCACCCCAGCCCCACTCCCCTTCCTTCTGCCCCCACCTCACCCCCAGCCCCCACTGCCCGTCCTACTGCCCCCTTCCTCACCCCAGCCCCACTCCCCTTCCTCCTGCCCCCTTCCTCACCCCAGCCCCACTCCCCTTCCTCTTGCCCCCAACTCACTCCCAGCCCCCACCGCCCGACCTCCTGCCCCACTTCACCCCCAGCCCCACTCCCCTTCCTCCTGCCCCCACCTCACACCCAGCCCCACTCCTTCCTCCTGCCCCCCACCTCACCCCCAGCCCCCACTGCCCGACCTCCTGCCCCACCTCACCTCCAGCCCCACTCCCCTTCCTCCTGCCCCCACCTCACCCCCAGCCCCACTCCCCTTCCTCCTGCCCCCACCTCACCCCCAGCCCCACTCCTTCCTCCTGCCCCCCACCTCACCCCCAGCCCCCACTGCCCGACCTCCTGCCCCACCTCACCTCCAGCCCCACTCCCCTTCCTCCTGCCCCCACCTCACCCCCAGCCCCACTCCCCTTCCTCCCGTCGTCCTGCCCCCACCGCCCGTCGTCCTGCCCCCATCTCACCCCCAGCCCCACTCCCCTTCCTCCTGCCCCACCTCACCCCAGGCCCCTCCGCCCTTCCTCCTGCCCCCATCTCACCCCAGCACCCATCTCCTGCCTAGAGTCCTCAGTCTCTAGATTGCTTCCAACAAACAGATGTGAAACTCAATGGTAAAGTGTGTCCCATTGCCCATCTAGTGACTTGCTCATATAGTATATTGCTTCTACCAATTATAGTTAGCTGTGGCAGAGGTCTGTGATACTATGGATATAAAGGTCTGAACCCTTCTGTGACCCAAGTAGGGGGCCATTATGGTTCTATACGATGGAATGTCTGTTTTTTCAGTTAGTTGTTTTTTTTAAAAAACTACATGAAAATATGAAGGTTGAAAATTTAATTACTCAAAAGTAGGAAGTGGTAAAATTAAAGTTGCCTGGTATAACTTGATTCAGCCCCCTTGTGTACGCACTGTATAATATAATCTTTAATAACACGAACCTATAATTGTATGATTACATGCTGTTTTGTTCCACAGAACCCTTGCCTCGTTCACTGCACAGGTTGACTGTGCTGTGGGAATGAATCAGAGCTGGATAGTGATGATGTCTGCAGAGCCCCTATTTCATTTGTTGCAGGAGGTGGAAGGTGGGTAGTGAATATGGCAGGTAATTGCTGGAAGAGAAAGGATCGTCTCATGGTTAAGGAAATTGAATGCTATCCTGGAGAACTGAACTCCATCCCTTCCACTGGCATAGAGTTCCTACCTGATAGTAGGCAAGTTACTTAAACCAACATTTCATAGTTGGTTACTGTGTGTTCCTCATTTTCTGGATGCCATTTTAATGATACACATGGAACCAGGTTTGTAGAAATGCCTAGTGCTCACAACTGTAACAGAGGTTGATTAGAGCTATGCTTTGACCATATAAAGTGCTATTAAAATGCTAACTAACTATTCTGAAAAATCAAATCTTACTATCTCAAGTTGGGCACCCCAAATTAGTGGATATTTTTGAAAATGCTGGCTTTAATCTTCCTGTGCCTCAATTCCTCAATTGTAAAATGGAAATAATAACAACACCTAATCTCAAATGGGGTATTGTGAAGATAAATTCATTAATTTGTGAAGCACTTGGATACCATGCGGTACCATATCATAGAAATGCCATGAGGAAAATATATAATTCTGTATTCAGTGCCAGGGTGTGGAAGGTGTGAATTAAATAAGGCCTGGAGCCACACATTGAACAATGAGGATAAAACAAGTGTTGAATAGCTACCCATCCACTGAGGAAGGAACAGTTCCTGTGGAAAAAATAGCATGTGGTCATTGAAATTAATAACTGCATCATCCTACATACGCACAAAGAGCTGAATTAAGGTTGTAAAGGAATCTTGGTTTTTCCTATCTTTTGGGCACTTGACTTTGCAACTATATTGTTCTTTTAATGTAGGTTTAGGGGTTTTTGGGGGGGGTTGTTTTGGATGTAATATATTTACACTGGAAAAAGGGTTTTGTAATTACCAATGGAGATGTTTCATAAGGATGTTTGCTGAGGATGACAATGCAGATATACAATATTATATTCCAAAATCAATTTAGCATTGCTGATAAAACACCTGGGCATTCCTATTCTTACAGAGAAAACTAGATGAAGAGAGCAAGAAGCTCCAATTCTTGAATACTCTGTTACATTTGCTTAAAGAAAAATCCAATTGAGGGAGCCACTAGAGAATTTATATGCATGTGTTTTATTTTTTAAATATAACTTATTTATTTATATTACCATAGCACTTCCAAGCCCTACACATGGATCAGGACTTCATTGTGCTAGGTGCTGTATAAACACAGAACAAAAATATTTAAAGAACAATTACTAGTTAATAATATTTATATTTGTGCCACAGTGGGGAAGTGTTTGGAATAGTAACTGTAACTAATAACATTTAAACCCTTTCATTGTACTGCTACCAGTACCTTGTCTGACCTGACAAAAACATTCCACAGTTTAAAGAACGAGGAATACTTGTGGCACCTTAGAGACTAACAAATTTATTTGAGCATAAGCTTTCGTGGGCTAAAACCCATTTCATCGGATGCATGCAGTGGAAAATACAGTAGGAAGATAGATAGATAGATATACACAGAGAACATGAAAAAATGAGGGTTGCCATACCCACTATAAGGAAAGTGATCAGTTAAGGTGAGCTATTATCAGCAGGAGAAAAAAAACTTTTGTAGTGATAATCAGGATGGCCCATTTCCAACAGTTGACAAGAAGGTGTAAGTAACAGTAGGGGAGAAAAATAAGGATGGGGAAATAGTTTTACTTTGAGTAATGACCCATCCACTGCTGAATTGGAATTAATTTGCAAACGGGACACCATTAAATTAAGCTTGAATAAAGACTAGGAGTGGATGGGTCATTACACAAAGTGAAACTATTTCCCCATACTTATCTTTCCCCCTACTGTTACTCACACCTTCTTGTCAACTGTTGGAAATCCTGATTATCACTACCAGGGCTGGCTCCAGGCACCAGGGTTCCAAGCAGGTGCTTGGGGTGGCAGTTAGAAAGGGGCGGCAATTCGGCGGCAGCTTCTTCCTTTTGCCATCGCGGCAGCAGTTTTTTTTTTTCACTGCTTGGGACAGCAAAAACTGTAGAGACGGCCCTGATCACTACAAAAGGTTTTTTTTCCTCCTGCTGATAATAACTCACCTTAACTGATCACTCTCGTTATAGTGGGTATGGCAACACCCATTTTTCATCTTCTCTGCGTGTATATATATATCTTCCTATTGTATTTTCCACTGCATGCATCCGATGAAGTGGGTTTTAGCCCACAAAAGCTGTCATAAATATAAAGGGAAGGGTAAACACCTTTAAATCCCTCCTGGCCAGAGGCAAAACCCTTTCACCTGCAAAGGGTTAAGAAGCTAGGATAACCTCACTGGCACCTGACCAAAATGACCAATGAGGAGACAAGATACTTTCAAAGCTGGAGTGAGGGGGAACAAAGGGTTCTCTGTCTGTGTGATGCTTTTGCCGGGACCAGAGCAGGAATGCAGGTCAGAACTCCTGTAAAGAGTTAGTAAACAATCTAGTTAGGTGTGCGTTAGATTCTGTTTTGTTTAAATGGCTGATAAAATAAATTGTGCTGAATGGAATGTATATTCCTGTTTTTGTGTCTTTTTGTAAGTTAAGGTTTTGCCTGGAGGGATTCTCTATGTTTTGAATCTGATTACCCTGTAAGGTATTTACCGTCCTGATTTTACAGAGGTGATTCTTTTACTTTTTCTTTAATTAAAATTCTTCTTTTAAGAACCTGATTGCTTTTCATTATTCTTAAGATCCAGGGCTTTGGGTCTGTGTTCATCTATGCAAATTGGTGAGGATTTTTATCAAGCCTTCCCCAGGAAAGGGGATGTGGTGCATGGGGGGAGATGTTTCCAAGTGGGCACTTCCCCTGTTATTATTGTTAGACACTTTGGTGGTGGCAGCGTTTAACCTAAGCTAGTAAGAATAAGCTTAGGGGGTCTTTCAAGCAGGTCCCCACATCTAAGCCCATGAAAGCTTATGCTCAAATAAATGTGTTAGTCTCTAAGGAGCCACAAGTACTCCTCGTTCTTTTAACTGATACAGACTAACCGCTACCACTCTGAAACATTCCACAATTTATCAGTCATTGTGGCTTCTGATGGAAACATTCAGCCATATGAGCCAATTCCAGACTATATTTTATCTATTACATTTTATAGCTTGTATAATACCAAACAAATATGCAGATAAAGGATATATTCTTAACACTCCATGAATGGCAGCTTTCTTCTATATTAAAGGAAAGGGAAAAGGGCTGATAAAGACACACTGAGTTTTGATCATCTGACTTTTAAAAAATAAATTTTAATAAAACATTATCTACAACTGTATTTTGTCTTTTTACAGAACTGTCCAAGAGCACTGGGGTTGCCTATCAGGCACTAAAAGAGATGGTGACTTTTAATAAATAGTGACAGATAAGTAAATTGTCTTTATCTGGATCATTTTAGGGAAGAAGTCAATGGATTTGACTGGCAATTGGGCCCAGAGGGAAGAGGACCTGTGAGGTGTGGCTTAGGCTGTTGCCCACATGTGGAGCAGCCTGCTCGTGAGAACTGCTACGCTGGTGCAGGACGCCAATGTGGAGCCCCCTCCCTGTGGAACTGAAACCTGGCAGGTGGGATCAACAAGGATACCTTATTGGCTAATAGATTAAAGGACCAGAGGGTACACCTCACACAGTAGGCCTGAGGGACGCTATCCTCTTGGGGGCTGCCCTCTACTAGCCAAATTTGGAACTGTTCTGTTATCAGTTGTACCTTTTAAAATCACTGATATATTTCCAGTTTTTTTCCCTGAATAAACTGTATTGTCTGAGTACTTATTGGAATCCACCAGGTGCTACAACCTATAGGGACTTCGTTACTTAACTTTTCAATTGTACACCTGACATGTTATCAACTCTCTTTAAAAGGTATGTCTGACTAACACGGCTGCTACTCTGAAACCTGTCATTATGCAAGGCACTGAATTTAGCCATATAGAGTGGAAATCTGTCAACTTCATGAAAAAACTCGTAACAGACTAACACGGCTGCTACTCTGAAACCTTTAAAAGGTATGATATACACAGCACTCCAGTAGCCAGGGGAGAGTGAACTCTTGTTGACATTCTCCCCTGGGAGCCATAATAATAGGTCTGAAAGATCCTTTTTAATTTGGAAGAGGGGTACTAGTCTCTGAGGTACTGCAACAGCTCTGTTAAATTCAGCATCCTTACAGAACAATGTTATGGGTTACTTACAAGATTGTGTATTATACTGGTCTTGCTATTTTTAATGTATTTTAGTACTAGAATACCTTGCTTTTCTTTCTCCACCTTTCCTCTTTATTCCCCTCACTCCAGTTTTTTTTTTCCTGTAGGTGCTGTCTGATTTGCATCATTATAATTTGCATTATTTTCCCTCCAGTTTCCTTAATCTCTTCCCTGATCGCCTTGTCTACAACATTTTTTTTCACTACACTTTCTTACCATAGGTAACAATGGCGGGAGTGTAGACCACGAACGGACAGTTGCCAGCATTGTAACCCCTCTGGTGGCTAGAGCTAGGCCGAGTGGACGTAGATGACACCATCGTTCAACTCTACAATGCAAATTGTCTGCACTAATGGTCTGGAGCAAGCGGGAGCCATGAGGGGAAGTTGTAAGGGGGGGGGGGGGGAAGAAAGCAGCGCGGACAGAGCCTAACTTGCATAGGAGCGCTCCCCTCTGCCGCCTTACTCACGCCTTGCCACTGCTGTGCCCAGGCTTGCCTAGTCTCTGTCTCTCTCTCGCTGGGAGGGAGCGTCCCTCCCCTGCTTGGTTTGGAGGGAGCGTGTTTGCCAAGTCTCTCCCCCAGGGCTGGAGGAGTTTGCCACCCACCCTACCGCTCTCCCGGCGCGGCTGGCCCGACCCACTCGCAGTGGGGGCCTGGCCCCGCAGCAGCCTGTCTGGGCGGGAGGCGGGCAGGGCACCTGCACCTGCCTTTGACCCGCCCCGCGCCTGCCTCTGTGCATCACGTGTCGCCGGCTGGCCAATCCGGCGCGGCCGAGGGCGGAGGTCGGCCCCGTTGGGCTGGGTGACGGGAGCCGCTCGGGCCGGGGCGGCGCGGCCGGCGCTGGCCCCTATGAAGCTGCGGGCAGAGGCAGAGCAGAGACCGGCCTGGGCCTACCCCTGCCCCTGCCCCGCTGCCCCCCGCGGGCTTGGCCGCCTTACCTGTGGCTCGCCCCCGGCCGCTCAGCGGGGCCCGCCCCACCCCGGCGGCAGGTGAGGATGAGCTTCCCCGGCGGCGCCCCCGGCTCTCCCGGATGCCGCGGCTGAGGCGGCTGCGGCCCGTGCCCCGGCCCCTGCCATGGCTCTGCTGGGCTCCGGGGCGGCGGCGGCGGCCGAGGGCTCCTCGGCGGGCGGCGGCGCGTCCTGCCCGCTCTGGACCGCGCTGTACGACTACGAGGCGAGCGGGGAGGACGAGCTGAGCCTGCGGCGGGGCGACGTGGTCGAGGTGCTGTCCAAGGATGCGGCCGTCTCGGGGGACGATGGCTGGTGGGCGGGCAAAATCCGCCACCGCCTCGGCATCTTCCCGGCCAACTACGTGACTTACCAGCCGGGCCGGTACCCGCCCCAGCAGCGCCAGCCGGAGAAGGGCGGGCGCCCGACCCCGAGCCCGGCTCCGCAGGACTGGCGGGCCGGGGGCGGGGGAGACCCGCCAGGCTCCCTAGCCCAGATTGACTTCCAGCATCTGGAGCTACAGGAGATCATTGGCGTGGGGGGCTTCGGCAAAGTGTATCGTGCCACCTGGAGGGGCCAGGAAGTGGCGGTGAAAGCGGCCCGGCAGGACCCCGATGAAGACATCATGGCCACAGCCGAGAGCGTGAGGCAGGAAGCCAAGCTGTTCTCCATGTTGAAGCATCCCAACATCATCGAGCTGCACGGCGTCTGCCTGCGGGAGCCCAACCTCTGCCTGGTGATGGAGTTTGCTCGGGGAGGCTCCCTTAATAGAGCCCTAGCAGGGGCAGCTACCACCGGCGGGGGAAGCCGCTGCGGCCGCCGTGTCCCTCCGCACATCCTGGTGAATTGGGCGGTACAGATAGCCCGCGGGATGCTCTACCTGCACGAGGAAGCCATCGTCCCCATCCTACACCGAGACCTCAAATCGAGCAATAGTAAGTCTTCTGCATGACTTAAAGTAAAAAGAAAAGGAGTACCGGTGGCACCTTAGAGACTAACAAATTTATTAGAGCATAAGCTTTCACGAAAGCTTATGCTCTAATAAATTTGTTAGTCTCTAAGGTGCCACCGGTACTCCTTTTCTTTTTGCGAATACAGACTAACACGGCTGCTACTCTGAAACCTTAGTTAAAGTACTCTCTGAAAACTTTGGTGTGTTGTAGCCACGTTTTTTATTATGATCGGCAAAAGAGAGGAGGTTGCTGTATAAATCAGATTTATGGAGTGAGAGGGACATGGCCTGTTGGAGCCCATACATTTGTCACAAGCTGCTGGATGTGGACAGTTTGAATGAAGGAGCAAATACATGAGACTTTGGCTGGTATACATTGCAGCTGTAATTGTGACTTTTTGTAACCAGTTAAGCATGTTGGTCTTAACTGGCGACAAGTTCAGTTTGTGTCCACAAACCACCACATCTGCATAGGTTACATTATATTGTTTTCTGGGAAAATCTGGGCAGCTATCCTGTGGTACCCCAGTGAGGCATAACATGTTCTCCCCTCTCCCAGTAGGTCCTGCGGTAATGCATTCGGGGATATCCTTCTATACAGAGAGTTAGAAAGGAGGAGGACCCATTAAAACCATAAACCGACACCATTAGGGAGTGCTATATTGAAATAAAAACGCTTATTTGCTGGAAGACAGTCTTGTGCTAGTGGGAGCTTCTGGCAAGACTGACATGGTTGGTTAGTTGTCTTGGTTACTGACTAGTCATGTGATATGTAAGCCAACCATATCACTAATTAGGTAAAAACTCTGTTAAAAATTAGCACAGAGTTTATATACCTAATTGTAACACACAGAGCAAAGTCCTATCTTCCTAGACAGAAACTTAAAAAAAAAAAAACACTGAGTAAATTAGCAGACATAATATACTTTCTTCCTGCTCTGTTCTGTAGTTATAAAAGACTTCACAATAAATATATATTTTTCATAGTCTCTCCTTTCTTCCTCTCGAACCCTATTTTTCTATTAATGAAAGATTTAATGATGGTGATTGTCACATGATACTTCTATCCTACTTTTTTGTTAATATGATTTAGTGCTGATGAAAGGTGTCAGATTAATGGACATGGAGATTCTAGTTCTTTCATTTCAGAAAAGCCAGTGAGATAGTGGCAGTAGAAGTTCCTCTACTCTTAATATGGACAACCACCCGAAGGAGTCGGAGGGAGCTCAGTTTTTATGCCTAGTGAATCATTGGTCTCTCTGCAGGAGTTGCTAAAATTACTAATATTTTAGATCCTTTTGTTTTGTGAGTGCTGGTCCCCTAGAAACTGGATTTAGACCAACAACACTTGGTTGTTACAATCCTGGAACATGTTTGAATTAGTGATCTAATGGTGAAAAGCTATGGTCTTGTGGTTAATGTCATTTTAAGTTTTTGGGGCTCTGCCTATGCTAGCCTTTTTTCTTTCTCATATTTCACACTAGTAGTTTCACCAGAGGGGGTAAGTGATGGGAGTTTTCTTGCAGACAAGAGGTTGGCAGCTACTGATATTTTTTACACTGTTTAAACTTGCTCTGAAAAGAGTGATTAAAATGTTAGTGGCTGTTGGCATCTTGTCCACAATATTCATGTTGCAACCAGTGGTGATAAATTTTAACATTTTGTTTAGATTTAACATTATAAAAACATCCGTATAAAAGCTCTGAGCAAAAATACTTAAAATCGCCACCCATCAGCATTAATACCCATGTAAAAATAGTTCATCAGTCGACAGCTTTAAATAATCATACAGAAGTAACAGTTTACTTCAACTAACAAACAATGAAAATGGAAAAGCATCAGAAAAGTCTTTGTACCCAAATCATACCCAGGAACATACCCTCATCTTTCTCTAAAAGATCTACCCAACCAAGACTTTTGCAGTGTACCTGGAAGGTCATCAACTTGGGTGGTTTTGGCCCAAGATGGGGAGCAAGTTCAGAGTCCTGGGGCCCTCCCTGAGAACACTCTGCTGGTAGCCACCTCCTGGCTTAACAAAGGGGATCCAGCTTCAGTGCTTCCACTGACTGCAGCTGCTGTGGTATGTCACAAGGAGAGAAGTGGTTTCTCCAGTAGGCTGTTTAGGGTTTTATAGGTCATAGCCAACACCTTAAACTCTACTAAAAGAACAATAGGCCGCCTATATCATGCCACATTTAATGAGTGAGCTGTTGCATCTTCAGTCTGTTTGAATGGTTTTAAGGTTTAGCCCTATGCAGAGGGCACTGGAATAGATTAGACATTTTAAGGTGACAAAGGCATAGCTAGATTGCAAGGCCCACATCTGAAAGAGGTCGCAACATTCTGGCCAGGTGTGGTTGTTAAAAAGCTGAGTTGATTACAGTTATAACACCAGCTGGGGGAGATCCTAAGATCTCCACCGGGTTGTGAACTCTAGGGCTGGTGGATGCACTTCCTCAGTAATAAGTGTTGATGTAACCTCTGGAATCCTTTCTGGTTGCTTATCCCAACCCACCATCGTCATTTCTGTCTTGTATGGGTTGAGCTTCAACCAGCTCATTCTCACCTAATCTTAATCTCAGTGAGACACTGGTTGAGACTCAGCACTATGTCATCATCTGAGTTGGATGTGATCAGCATAGTGAAAACACCACCCCCTATGCTCAGTACTCTCCTAATGGCCTCATATACATGTTTAATATGGGGGCAGGTAGAATAGTACACTGCAGCTCCACGCACTTAAGTCCTTTGGGAAAAGGATCAGCTGCCCATAACTACCTGTGGCAATGTTGCCCAAAAAAAAAAAAAAAACCCTGCTGAAGGGCAGCTCATCACTCCTGCCAATGTCTTCAGGCTACTCAACAGCATCTTGTGATCAATGGTATCAAAAGTAGGTGATCTAATAATACCAGCCTGGACATTCGGTCTACCAGAAGGAAATGGTCAATCACTGCATTCTGTCTGCCAGTGCTAGGTCTATACACAGATTGAGAACGGGGAAGATTATGAAAGGCATCTAAAAACTTTGAGTTGTCTCAGAGCTTGGGGAAAAAATTAATGTAGCACAGCCTGGGAGTATATCTAGGTACTCATTTACTGTACTAGTGTGTACTTGTTGTTGTTTTGAAATATATTCATGAAATATATTACCTGAATCTGAAATTTTCCTGCCACTTTGATAGCATCTTCTTATCCAATAATTGGTCCATCAGACTCGAGGGTTGGATTCTACTCTATTCAGATAAGAGGGGGTTTTTTGGTGGGGGGGGCGGGGAATTATTTATTTGATTTGATTTTGTACTATTTTCCTCAGTGGAAGCAGAAACTGGCTCAAGACTCACTGACCTATTCCCTATCTAGTGCAGGATGTTAATAATTTAGCATTAATAACAGCAGTCCACACGTGGAATATGCCCAAACAAGCATATTGTCCCCTCCTAAGTCATCTAATGTAGTTTGGGTCTCCCGGACAGTCCGGGACCTTATAGTAGTACTATCTCACAGCTGCCAAACTAGGACATAACGGAGAAGAAAATCCTGGCTGACCAGGGCAACACTGAGAGCAATGAGATGTTTTGCAGGATAAGTGTAAAGGCAGGCTAACTTTGTGTAATCTTCCCCAAACCAGAGTCCATGGGAAGGGAAGCCAGTAGCATGTACTTTCTTTATCCCCAGATGAGAAGAAAAGTTGGGAGGTACCAGGATCTGTCATTTTCCATCCCTGTGGAGAGGGAGAAAACTCTTTGTGTGGGGGTGGGAATAAAGGAGGCAAATGTAGATTTGTGGGATGGCGGTGGGGGACACGTTTGTTTCCTCTTACCTGTTTTGAATGTGGTGCCTGTCGGTTTCACTTGTTCTCTGAGGAAAAAGTAGTTAGAACTTACCTGACAGATTTATCTGGTAGATATCAGTACTGTTTCATGCAGGAAGGCTCCGAGCACCATAAACTCTCTACATAGGATCCATCTTTTTTATTTGATGTGTTCTTGTTTCATGCAACTTGTGAAGAAACAGAAGGAGAAGATATTCTCAGGAAGCTGAGCTCTCAGAAGCATGAGTGAAGGGGTACACTCTGCTTTTAGCTAGGGGGAGGAGGTGGGAGAGGCGCACACAGCTGTGCTCTCCCATGTCCCCTCTTTCACACTTAAAGGTGTCATCACAAAAATACATAACAAAGATATGTCCACTTTTAAATAACACATTTTTACCTTTTAAATATAGAAGTAACACTTATAAATGTACATGTATGCATTGTATATGTTGCAGTCTTCATGACCCACATCGATTGTAGTAATGAAGGGAGAGGTGGTGTGGACCATGTTCCTTCCCAACTCTGAGTGGCTTGCAGGGTCTCTTGTCACTAAGCAATTCCAAATTTTAGTATTAATCTAAAGAAATTCCAAGGCAAAAAAACCATAGAATCAAGATTGAAAGAAGGACTTTACCTGTCTCTATCTGATACATGTGCTTAAAAAATCCTGAAGAAATCATTGTAGTTTCTCAAAACATAAAGAAGTTGAGAAATTATAAATTCAAGTTCCATTTGATGAAAAAGAAAATGTTCAAAACTGTGAAAATTGCTTACCTGTACATCCTTAATTGTGACCTTGGGGTACAACCTGAAACCAATCAGACACTCAAGTCGTCTTTAACTATCATATGGGTTTGGTAATATTAAAGTAATGTATTGTCTTATTGTTGCTGTTTGACTTCATGAAACTGATGGTTGAATGTTTATCTAAGAGTTTCTGGTTAACAGTTATAATACTGAAGAAAGAGTTAAGGGTGTTTAGGTGACCAGAACCGTTTGTTTTGTTTTGTTTTTTAACTATTTAACACTCTTTAAAGAGAGTCAAACCACTTATTTCTGAACAAGGGCACCAAATTAAATGAGAGGGCTAGGGAGATTTGGGTTTACTGGAGCCATTGGCAGACTTTCCAGGGCCTTGTCTAGATTAGGATTCTATACTGCACGTTAGCGAACACTTATTGGCCTGCACCTTCCAAATCCTAGTTTAATTCCAGTACCTGGTTTTAGAACATTCCGTGCCTCCAGCTGGAAAAAACAAGTTCCACATCCTGAGTGTAGGTGTTAGTACCTGCACGAAACTTTCCATGGAAACTCAGAGTAGCTTATAATTTAAAGAAATCACACACGCAAAGTGAACAGTGAAATCACAGAAAGTGGACAGTCTACCAGATGTGGCTTTATTTAAATTAAGAAGGGAATAGCAAAACTGAAAATAGGAAACTGTTTTTAAAAGCTGAATAAACAAATGTGATATAAATAGATTAACACTATAATACCCATACAAATAGCATTCTCACACACTCATTGAATGCTGTTTGTCGAATATGCTGAGCATCTCCTTCCCCCCCACCCTAAAATGCATAGAGGTTGGCTGTTTTAGAGATATTGAAGGGCTTGTTGCCATGGCTAAGAGGCACCAGAAAGGGATAGTGAGAAGGTGTCCAAGACAGTAGGACAGAGGTGCCTCAGGAGCCAGGGAGGGTACTGGTGGGGATGCAGAACCTACTGTGATTAAACTACTGTCAGCTGTTAACCAAATCACTCTTGTTGCCTTGCTCCTAGCTGAGGTAGGATCCCTGCTGCATATGAGGAAAGCAAAAATCAAATAATCTCTTTCCTAGAGTTTCTCTGAGGTCCTTCCCAGCAGGACCACTCAAATTATGGTGGAGTGAACAATTAAAATAACCGAGAGAGGAAAAAGAGATTATTCCAGTCAGAAGATGATACTGAAATCTTGCAAAGACCTCTGTTCCCCTCGAGTTTCTTTTCAACCCTCTGAACTCCAGATTGTTTCTCTTCAGCTTTTCTTTCTCTGTCCTCTCCTTATGGAGAAAAATTCTTGGCTTTTGATAGGCTATGATAGGTCTGAGATTAATCTATATGGGCTATACTTTTCAAAACAGTGAGCTCTCCTTAGTGTGACAATTAGAGACAAACCCATAGCTGCATTCAGAAAACTTTGGGGACAGTTTCCATCCTGGAGTCCCTGGATGATGTGGGTCTATGTTTTCAAGTGATCTCCCTTACCTTTGTGAGAGTTGGGAAGGGGGAGAGAGAGACCTGCAGCGTTAACAAATCCACAAGGATTACAAATGTTTTGTATGTTTTTTTTATTGTGGTGAATCCTTAATTTGCAATTTCCAGGCTTTCTAGTGTAAATTTACTTTAAAAAAATATGCAAAACACTTCCAGAGTTGGTTGGTTGGTTTTGTTTTGTTTTTCGGTGGACTTGAGAGAGAGTTTTTTGTTTTGTTTTGGATTTAGCCTTAACTTCAGGTTAACTGTTTGTTTTTTCCCTAAGAATAAACCCAAATGGACGGCAAATAACGAAAGTGGTAAATTCTTTTAAGTAAATATGTCCAATCATAGAGCTCCTGCTTTTCCTTCCTCTTCTCCCCTCTGCCCCCCCCCCCAAAAAAAAACCCTATGTAATGGCACCAGTCCTGGCCAATGAGAAAAGATTAAAACTAACTTGGAATTTCGAGGCCAAGCCTTGCCATAGTTAGGAAGTTGTTAAAACAGTAAAGAATATTCTCTCAGCCTGAAGCCTTAGTTTAGCCATAGCGGCTTAAATTCTCTGTCCCTCAGTTTCCCAATCTGTAACATGGGGGTAATGCTTGTCCATCTTGAAGTGCTTTGAGATCTGTGGGGGGAAAAAAGGAGATATGTAAGTGGACAGTAGTAGTATTGCTGTCCATCTTGCAGCCAACTTTTCAGAATGCTATGCTAGCATAGAACAATACTTGCAAATTTTAGTTGGTGTCATCTCTCCCTAATGACTTCCAAAGTAAGCCTTTCCTAAAGGAATAGGATTTGTTTTAATTCAATGGCATGGATGTGCCACCTTTTTTATCTATGTATCTTTTGTAAAATTAGGTCACTTCTTTGAGTTTCTTATCTTGTATTTCTTTTTGTTTTTTTCTTTTATACTGTTCTCAAGGATCTTTTTTCATGGTTTAGTGTACTCTAACATCAAGGTCTTGATTCTCCCCTTCTCCACCCCCAGCCCCAAGGTTCTAAGCACCTGCCATTCCCATGTTCTTGTATTGGAGCACCACTAAAAATTAGACCCATTGGCTTTTCCAGACCACCAAAGAACACATTACAGCATAAACATATTGCATTTTACCAGTTGTGCCTAAGTAGGATGGGCATTGTATTTTTTGTGCATTTTTTGAGCTTGTCCAGAAAGTGGTGTTAAAGTTAATTTAGTGTTTGGAGATAAACTTGCCTGCTACATGTAGCAACGTATATGTCTAGATTGCAGTGGATAAAGTAGTTTCTATAAACTAGTAATTCTAATCTGCAGTTGGATGACTTGTTGCAACATGTTTTTAAAGTAAAACTCACAGTAGCTTGTTTAATGCGTTTTTTTCATACAGTGACTATCTCTTGGAAATATACCTATTTTATTGGTTCTATGCAATATAGTGTTTTGTGTATAAAGTCCTTAACCTTCCAAAGAGTTGTTAATGTTCTACTTATCTCATATGTGGGTTGAAAACCTAACCTATCGGAGCAAAATTGCCTCCTCTGAATGTGTTAACTCTATCCTAGACTCTAACAAGTAAACAAAATTAAAAAATCCCATACGCAAACTTCTTTAAACTAGAGTTAAGGTTGATCAGATATGTTTCCTTACAATGCAAATACCAAAAGCAAGGAACTCCTACATTAAAGGCAACACCTAGCACAAACTAATTTTTCAAGCATTAGTCCAATACAGTCACAACACTCCACCATTCTACAACACTAATGGCCTATCTAACATATGCAGTTTCATTTCAACAGGACTACTGCCCTCAGTAATCCCAACAAACAGCAGAAAATCACACTTAAATACACAGCTTTAACTCTGACCTATTCGTTTTGTTTGTAGTTAAGATTGTGTTTTGCATCTTTGACACCATCCGTGAACAGCTGTTGGCTCTTTCAAAAATGCAGTCATGGTCTAGTCTTTCCCTGATCCTACTTGCCTCTCCAACTTCCCCATCTTCCTTGTTCTAAAATAATAATAATTTAAATATATCTTCAATCTTACTTAAGTGAGCTGTTTTACAGCTGTTGCTTTGAGTTCCTTTCCTCCAAATCTCATCTCAGATTCCCCCCAGTCAAGTTTCTCCACTAGAAATCTTGAAAAGGGCACGTTCAATGACTTTTTTTTTTTTTTTTTGGCTAAAACAGAGGGTTAAATTCTTGCCCAAACATCCCATTAATTTTCTGACTGTAACCTTTTTCTCAAAGGAAAATATGTTTTGGAGCTTTTGATTGGTGATAGCCAAATTACTGCTCTCCTAGTTCTAATGACATCAGTATTTGCTTGTGTGTGTGCACACAAAAATAAAAACCGTAACTTCATAATTTACTACTTTTTTTTTTTATAAGGTCTTTAGAAATATTGGGCCAGATTTTTAAAAGTATTTACGCACCTAATGATGCAGATAGATGCCTAGTGGAATTTTCAAAAGTGCCTATGTGTTTAACTTCCATTTAAATTAACAGAAATGGACATCAAAGAACTTTTAAAACCTCGGACCTCACACTTCTGAAATGATATATATGCCTAAATAGAATGAAAATTATGTTGGGGTGACAAGGTTTTGTGTAGTGTTGGTAAACTTGAGAAGATCCAGCTTGATTTTTCAGTTTACTATTTGGCATGAAGGTGTTTGTGTTTGAGCACTGTTGGCTAGAACATAGAAATTCCATTAAAATTTTTACATTGACTTGTAAGAAGCAGAGAAGTTGCATTAAAATTAACTTTGGAGCTTTAATACCAATTTATAGATTCTTTAGCCTTTAGATTCTTCAACTTAGCTATTGGATGTTTTTGTTTTCAGACTGTCAGTTTCTTAGCTCTCAAAATATTTTCAGCCCCCAAATAGCAGGGTTTGAACTGAAAATGGCTGTGTAAAATAAGTGTTTTTTAAAATGTGTAGATGGGCACTTCAAACTATTACTCAGGGTACTTGGGCAAAGTTAAAAGCCTATAGTCTTTCCTTCTTTCCAAAAATTAATTCTAATGCCCTAAGTTAACAATGGCTCCAAAAAAGTATGTGTGTTTTTGTTGTTGGTGGTGGTTTGTTTTGTTGTTGTTGTTGTGTTTTTTTTTTTTTTTTTAAAAAGCTTCATTTTTCTGAAGGTAGAATTAGCGCACATAGCAGCATAAAATTAAGTGCACATTTAGCTTTAACAGTACAGAAATTTTGATGATGGAGTCTCCCATCAAATTTGATGGATGAGCTATAATTACTCATTACCCTGGCTAAATTCATGAAGGTTAAGTCCATAATGGCTATTAGCCAGGATGGGTAAGGAATGGTGTCCCTAGCCTCTGTTTGTCAGAGGGTGGAGATGGATGGCAGGAGAGAGATCACTTGATCATTACCTGTTAGGTTCACTCCTTCTGGGGCATCTGGCATTGGCCACTATCAGCTGACAGGATACTGGGCTGGATGGACCTTTAGTCTGACCCAATATGGCCATTCTTATGTTCTTATCGTGGGTCATACGATGAGACAAATATTTTAACATGCTTGTTAAATACAAATTAACTTGTGCTGTATAAGGATAGTAACAAACTTCATGACTTTAAGTAAGTTAAATTTCTGACCTTCTTGAATGTTAGAAGCTTGTGACTCTTGTTGTTTCACCTAAATTCCATCACGTTTGCTTTCTTGCTCCATACTTTCCTATTCTTGAAACCTTATTCCTACAACTGTAACTCAAAGTAAATACCAAAATTACATTTTACAGCTGTTTTAAAAACCTTTTTGGGGCATCCAACCCTTGTGTATTAAAACCCTGGGTAATATACACTAATATGAACAATTTAAGTATTTGCGTAAAATAATAAATAAAGTCTTCCCCCTCCCCCTGAAAGTCTCTTGCCAAGTTGATGCTTCTATGTTTAGGATCATAGCTCCAGTTAAATCAGCCCCAGACATGCCAGTGTTGGCAGCATAATCGTGCTTTGTTCTCTTCCTGGCAACTGAAATCAGTGTTTTGACAGGTGTGCTTTTAACTCAGGCCTGATAAATCAACCCCTCCCCTTTCTGTTCCTCCTAATACTGCAGTGGTAACTATTTCACCACTGTAGTTCATTGTTTCATTCCCCTCCCACTCACCCCCCGCCCCCATAATATTGGAAACTTGAAAAGAAGCTTCGCATTTATTTTTGTGTTCTTGATTTGTCATTTAAAACCAAATTGCAACATTGTTCTCTGGAGTCATCACAGTGATAAGTCAAGCATTTGTTGTAAATTAGGAAGGCCTAGGTCAGCTTGGAATGAAAAGAAAAGTTTGGTGTCTTTTTAAACAATCATAGTATGGGATCTTTGAAGCTTCCTTAACTTTGTACTAAAGTATGTCTATAGAGTACTTTGGGCCAAGATTCAGAAAAGCCAGTCACCCAGAGCAAGCAGGAATTTTTCTGTGGGACTGTCATTAAATTCTGTAGAATCTTTAAGATTTCATTTTTTCAAAAGTGTTTTAATTCTTTTCAGGTGTGAACAAAGGATAAACCAATGCAGTCTTGCTTTCTTCAGTCTACAGAGAGGCGACTCCAATGCTGCTGTCACTGTTAGGGGAGTGGGGAGCTGGCTGCTGTTATGAGCAGGAGACTCTGCAAGGGTAGGAGGAATGGGGGTCCTCTACCATTGATCTTGAGGTTGGCTGTGGCCTCCCTGCTCCTCATTAGAGTTGGTCAAAAAAACAGGGACACCTTTAATGAAAAATGTGTTCTTTTTTGGGTAGAGTCAAAATTTTGACACATGATTTAAAAAGCTTCAGTCAGCTGTACTTAAAGGGCTGCTCCTTGGTTTTGTGTGGATTGGGATCCAGTCCAAAGTGGAGGAAACCTCTACCTCCCCCTGCCTTGAGGCTCAGTTTAGGGGACAAGAAGTCCTTACTGCCATGTTGGCAGAGGACTGCTGCAGCGGCACAGGAGCCAGCAAACAGAGCTGTAAACAGGGGAGTTTGACTGGGAGTTCTGTTGGAGGGGAAGGTTTTTGTATTTGGTTTTGTTTGTATGTGTAGAGGCTTGTAGGGGCTTTGTGCTGGGAGAGAAGCTGAGCCTTAATTAGGGGGCAGGGCTTCTCTGAGTAGGGGTCCTATAAAGGTAGCCAGCCAGTCAGGCAGCGACACAGGAGCCAGCAAACAGAGGAGTAAACAGGGGGGTTTGATGGGGAGTTTGTATTGCGGTGCTTGTTTGGGGTTGATTTTGCTGTGAGTGGTGGTGTTTTGGTGTGGTTTGTTACCTGGACTAACAGGATTTAGGTGGGAAGGCTATGACAGATACAGATGCAGCAGTGGTAATGATCCAAGTAGTGGAAGACACAATGAAGATGATTGGATGTGGAAGCTGCGGCATGTACATGATCCTGGAAGGGGGACCTGGAAAGAGTTTCATCTGCATGAAGTGCCACCTGATAGAGCTGATGGAGGAAAAGATCTGAGGATTGGAGAGGCAGGTAGAAAGTCTGGTTGAGTTTAGAAGGGGGTTTGAGCAGATTATGGAGCAAAGACATGAGGCGGCTGAAGGGAAGAGCTCAGACTTGCAGATGGAAGCAGGACCGAAGAACTCTGAGGGGAGACTGCTGGGTGAAGAAAACGGACGGTGGAAGCATGTGACTAAAAGAACCAGGCAGAGGAAAAGACGGGCTAGTGAAGGAGAAATAGAGCTCAAGAACAGGTTTGCAGAGTTGGAAAATGAAGAAAGGGCACAGTAGGTGGTCACTGAAGGTGGAAGGGCAAGGAAGAAGAGAAGAGCAGCTAGTCCTATAGGAAAAGGGGAAGAGTCAATGGACACAACCCCAAATATGAGCCCCAGGAGGATACAGGATGGGTTGAAGAGGATTACAAGGGAGAATAGGAATGGAGAGGACTTGCAGCCACAGGGAACGGGGATAGAACAGAGAATCGCACCATCACCAGGAAAAGGCAGGTCTACGTGATTGGGGACTCCCTACTGAGAAGAATAGACAGGCCTGTAACCAGAGCTGATCCAGAGAATAGAAGGGTGTGCTCTTTTTCAGGTGCTAAGATACAGGATGTGGACCTGAGGTTGAAGAGGATCCTAAAGGGAGCAGGAAACAATCCATTGATCATCCTTCATGTGGGAACAAATGATACTGATAGATTCTTGCTAGAATGTATCAAGGGAGACTATGCCAGACTGGAGACGACGCTTAAGGAAATCAGGCTCAGGTGATCCTAGAGAAGGGCAACAAAGGTGCGACAAGATTATGACTATCAACACATGGCTCAGGCAGCGGTGCTAGAAGGAGGGCTTTGGGATGTATGGCCACTGGGAGGCATTCATGAACAGAGGACTGTTCTCTTAGGATTGACTTCATCTGAATAGGGAAGGAAATAAACTTCTAGGATGGAGGCTAGCACAACTGATTAAGAGAGCTTTAAACTAGTAATTTGGGGGAGATGGTTGGGAGATGACCAGGTAATCTCCATGCCGGATTTTCACATTGAGATGGAAGAAAACAAAGAAATGATACAGCCGTGGGTAGGAGAATGGACATAAGGAGGAAGGGCAGTGTGGATACCAGCCTAATAGGTCATACTAAGGTGGTAGAATGTCCGTGCCTAATCGGATAAAGAATGTGAGCGAGTCCAAATGGCAAAAATTAAGATGTTTGTACACCAGTGCGAGGAACCTAGGTAACAAAATGGAGGAACTAGAGCTACAGGTGCAGGAAGTGAAACCAGATTATAGAGATAACAGAAACATGGTGGAATAGTAGTCATGACTGGACTACAGGTATTGAAGGGTATGTGCTGTTTAGGAAAGAGAAATAAAGGTAAAGGTGGTGGAGTAGCATTATATAGCAGTGATGAGGTAGACTAAAAAAAAAAAAAAAAAGAAGCGATGGAATGGATAAGACAGAGTCCATCTGGGCAAAAATCACTTTGGAGAAGAAAACTAAGAGAGCGTCTTCTGTGATAGTGCTTGGGGTGTGCTATAAACCTCCGGGATTTAATTTGAGTATGGATAGAGTCCTCTTTAATGTTTTTAATGAAGTAAATACTAATGGGAACTGCATGATCATGAGAGACTTCCCAGATATAGACTGGAGGACAAGTGCTAGTAATAGATTTTCCTAGATGCGGTAGCTGATGGATTCCTTCATCAAGTAGTTACTGAACCAACAAGAGGGGATGCCATTTTAGATTTGGTTTTGGTGAGTAGTGAGGACCTTGTAGAAGAAATGGTTGTATGGGACAACCTTGGTTCGAGTGATCATGAGCTAATGCAGTTCAAACTGAATGGAAGGATAAACAAAAATCTGCAACTAGGGTTTTTTATTTCAAAAGGGCTGACTTTCAGAAATTAAGGAAATTAGTTAAGGGAGTGGATTGGACTGAAGAACTTGTGGATCTAAAGGCAGAGGAGGCCTGGGATTACTTTAAATCAAAGCTGCAGAAGCTATCAGAAGCCTGTATCCCAAGAAAGGGGAAAAAATTCATAGGAAGGAGTTGTAGACCAAGCTGGATGAGTAAGCATCTTAGAGAGGTGATTAAGAAGAAGCAGAAAGCATACAGGGAGTGGAAGATGGGAGGGATCAGCAAGGAAAGCTACCTAATTGAGGTCAGAACATGTAGGGATAAAGTGAGACAGGCTAAAAGTCGAGTAGAGTTGGACCTTGCAAAGGGAATTAAAACCAATAGTAAAAGGTTCTTATTTATATGGCTATAGAAGAAAACAAAGAAGTGGGACCACTAAACACTGAGGGTGGAGTGGAGGTTAAGGATAATCAAGGCATGGCCAAATAGGTAAACAAATATTTTGCATCAGTCTTTAATGAGGATCTTAAGGATAATGGTAGAATGACAAATGGGAATGAGGATATGGAGGTAGATGTTACCATATCTGATGTAGAAGCAAAACTCGAACAGCTTAATGGGACTAAATTGGTGGGGCCCAGATAATCTTCTTCCAAGAATATTAAAGGAACTGGTGCATGAAATTGCAAGCCCATTAGCAAGAATTTTTAATGAATCCGTAAACTCAGGATTGTACCATGTGATTGGAGAATTCCTAACATAGTTCCTATTTTTGAGAAAGGAAAAAAAAGTGATCTGGGTAACTACAGCCCTGTTAGTTTGACATCTGTAGCATGCAAGGTCTTGGAAAAAATTTTGAAGGAGAAAGTAGTTACAGACATTGAGGTAAATGGGACAAAATACAACATGGGTTTACAAAAGGTAGATCGTGCCAAACCAACCTGATCTTCTTTGAGAAAGTAACAAATTTTTTAGACCAAGGAAATGCAGTGGATCTAATTTACCTAGATTTCAGTAAGGCGTTTGATACTGTGCCACATGGGGAATTATTACTTAAATTGAAAAAGATGGGGATCCATATGAAAATTGAAAGGTGCATAAGGAATTGGTTAAAGGGGAGACTACAGCGGGTCATACTGAAATGTGAACTGTCAGGCTGGAGGGAGGTTACCAGTGGAGTTCGTCAGGGATTGGTTTTGGGACCGATCTTATTTAATCTTTTTATTACTGATCTTGGCACAAAAAGTGGGAGTGTGCTAATAAAGTTTGTGGATGACATGAAGCTGGGAGGTATTGCCAATTTAGAGAAGGACCGGGATATCATACAGGAGGATCTGGATGACCTTGTAAACTGGAGTAATAGTAATAGGATGCAATTTAATAGTGAGAAGTGTCAGGTTATGCATTTAGGGATTAATAAGAATTTCAGTTATAAAATGGGATGCATCAATTGGAAGTAACGAGGAGGAGAAGGACCTTGGAGTACTGGTTTACCACAGGATGACTATGAGCCACCAATGTGATACGGCTGTGAAAAAAGCTAATGCAGTCTTGGGATGCATCAGACGAGGTATTTCCAGTAGAGATAAGGAGGTGTTAGTACCGTTATACAAGGCACTGGTGAGACCTCATTTGGAATACTGTATGCAGTTCTGGTCTCCCATGTTTAAGAAGGATGAATTCAAACTGGAACAGGTACAGAGAGGGGCTACTAGGATGATCTGAGGAATGGAAAACCTGTCTTATGAAAGGAGATTGAAGGAGCTTAGCTTGTTTAACCTAACCAAAAGGAGGCCGAGAGGAGGTATGATTGCTCTCTATAAATATATCAGAGGGATAAATACCGGGGAGGGAGAGGAATTATTTAAGCTCAGTACCAATGTGGACACAAGAACAAATGGATATAAACTGGCCGTCGGGAAGTTTAGACTTTGAAATTAGACGAAGGTTTCTAACCATCAGAGGAGTAAAGTTCTGGAACAGCCTTCCAAGGGAATCGGGGGGGGGGGGGGGCGGGACAAAAGACCTATCTGGCTTCAAGATTAAGCTCGATAAGTTTATGGAGGAGATGGTATGATGGGATAACATGATTTTGGCAATTAGTTGATCGTTGACTATTCATGGTAAATAGAACCAATGGCCTGTGGTGGGATGTTAGATGGGATGGAATCTGAGTTACTACAGAGAATTCTTTGCTGGGTGTCTGGCTGGTGAGTCTTACCCACGTGCTTAGTGTTCAGCTGATCGCCATATTTGGGGTCAGGACGGAATTTTCCTCCAGGGCAGATTGGAAGAGACCCTGGGGGGTTTTCACCTTCCTCTGCAGCATGGGGCACAGGTCACTTCCTGGAGGATTCTCTGCACCTTGAAGTCTTTAAACCATGATTTGAGGACTTCAATAGTTCAGACATAGGTGAGAGGTTTATTGCAGGAGTGGGTGGGTGACATTCTGTGGCCTGCATTGTGCAGGAGGTCAGACTAGATGATCATAATGGTCCCTTCTGACCTTAAAGTCTATGAGACTGTATATTGGGCAGCATACATTGCTTTCTTTTGGAGGGGCATGCCCAGGACTCAAACTGGGGGGAGGGGAGGATGTTAATAGTTTCCTGAAATGAGAATTGTGGAAGATTGTACAGATCACTCATGATCTTTTGGGCTTATTGGTTCCATTAGGTCAAGTTTGAGTACACCAATCCTTAATTTGCCTGGTTTTGCTTTTTTTTTTAAGGGTTGGATAGAGTTGCCACGGAAATTCTTAATTGTGCTCAAATGATAAGGGCATCTAGAGTGAATGGTCAGGTGCTCTTTCTTTAATTTTCTACACATTTTAACAAATATTAAAATCTTAGGCAGAAGTGATTACTACTGTTACAAGTAATATTTATGAGCATTTCATATTTGAATCTCCCTGCATTATATTCAGAATTTTTTCACAATTTCTGGGTCAGAGGCAGAGGCTGGAGGAAAGCCATGTTTAAAAACAAAATAGGAGAAGTGACTGGCTTTATTTATTTAAAAAAAAAAATTTGGAACGGAAGTTCATGGGTAAGTGTATAATACCTGAAATAATTCGGAGTGAATTTGCCCAAAATTTTTCAAGTTGACAGTCTCTCTTATGGTGACTGCTGTCTGTATGATGCAAAATAACAGAAGGGTCAGGTTAGTACTGTAACATTTCTTTAAACATGGAATTTAAATAGAAAAACTAATCTTGAATAATCCATTCATTTAAGAATTACAGAATGCTTACTATTTCAGGTTCTTATAATAATGTTAACTTATCTAATGAGAGCTTTAACTCCTGCATTTAAATTGAGTGTTTAAAATAGCAGTGGTTTTGTGATTAATTGTAGTGGCTTACCACTCAAGTTCACCCTCCTAGAGCAGGATTTAAATTTCTAGCAATCGTTCTAGCACAACCTCAGCAGCAGCTAGAGCACCTGTAAAGTAATTCATAACTTCTTTAACTACAGCATTGTCACCTGGACAACTTGTCTAAACTATTTCATTCTCTCCACAATTTCCATTTGTCGAAAATTGCTGTTATAAATATTGCAACAGTGGAAGTGGAGGGAGAGTTGATGATGCAAGGTACGTTCAGCCTATGCTTCATGAATCTTTTTATATTGTTGTAATTTATCTTTTCATTTCTCTTTCCCGTCCGAGAAATATCAGATGATTTAATTTTGCAGTTTGAGTGCATTGGTAGCTTTTGCTTGCCACATGTTCCTTTTCTATAATGTTGCCTTTCTCTTACGAGATTAGTAATGTCTGTCAGCTTTTTCAATAAAGGACTTTTCATGATAGTTGTCATCAAGTTCTGTCTCTGCAGTTGGGAGCACCTCTGTTCAGACTTCATTTTAGAATGCGTTTGTGGTTGAGTCTAAAAATTTCTAACGTTGTCAAATTAAACAGTACTGAGTTTAAGAGCAAATTAGAGTGGGTTGGAGTCTTCCACAGTTACTGTCTAAATGGTGGGTAAAAGCTATTAAAGGGTCTATAGCAAGTTGTGAAAAAACCTGCAAAATGTATCTCTAGCCCTGACTTGGAGAGTAGACAAATGTCTAGTCTGTGTCTCCTCACCATTTATTTTCTAGGATTAAAAAAAAAATCCTCTAATATGGATGGTGAGCTGTAAGAAAGTTTGATCCACAGCTTGAAAGTCATTATATGCACAACATACAGGGACAAAGGTGAGGTTCTTGTCCCTAATACTTAGAAAGAATTTCAGCTGTAGTAACTTGCAGACAAGTGGCAAGCATATTGACAGTGGTGCAAACTCCTAGTATAGGCAGGTAAAGCCATTACTTGCCCTGGTAGAATTTACCTGAGTCTCAAGCAATAATCTGTGTTGCAATAATGAGTATAGTGGAGGCAAATCCTTCCATATACACAAGGTACTTATTAGCCATCTTATTAAATGTGTGCCATGCCTGCTTGTTAGCAGCACACTACAGCAACAATTGGGTTTTGGAAAGAAGAGGTATATGATACCTGTCAGTTCAAGTAAAAATGCAAGATAAGCAACTCTGTTTCATGTTGATTTGGAATTTACAGAAACTGAATTAATTGACAAGCAGTACTTAAACTTTGAGTTTGAGAAGGAAGTAATGATGTTGCCACCATCCACAAATTATATGGTCCAACTTCTAGTTAACCTGTAGCAGTGAGAAGTATGGGATATGTGGTATAACCATATATAATTTGCACTCCTGTAGTCTCAAAGATCTGTGACTATCGGTGGCAGCAAATGTAGTAGCACGTAGGTACCTTGAGTTCTAATCTTGCTAGGTTAATGGCTAAGCAAACTAGCTTGTATTTGCAAAATGCACAAGACTGAGCTATTTAGAGAAGTCCTAGATAAGGCAGTAGCAGAGGGTGCTGCAGAAAGAACTCACTATTAACTAAAGAAAACAAAGTGTGAATGGCCTTGGTCCTCTGTTTGCTTCTACCAATAGCAAAAAGATTATTTAAAGGACTTAAAACTACTCCTGGAGAAGCTTGTAATGAAAGCATCAAAAGCAAGTTCAGGCAAAGTACAGCCAATGATTGTCATCAGCAACTCTCAAATGTATGATGGTCTTTGGGGTCTCTCCATGGTCAAAATTAGGAGAGAGGCTAACAGCTTTTTGAGTTAAACTGCTATGGACTGCAGATCAACAAATATCATCAGAGTATGCAATAGAACTTCTTCCAAAACTACTTTACAAACAATCCTCAGATTTCATGAACCCTGTCAAACAGAAAAGATGTAAGCAATTGCTTCTTACTTTTATTAAATAGGGATTATAGAAGAGCACCCATAATTGTAGAAATATAATAAACTGTACTCTTTATTACATTTAAATAGAAGAAAAAGACTGATGTATTAGACTTGTTCATTCTCTCCAAGTGTAACTAGAAGGGTAACAATTTAGAGCTCACTATTGCTAATGGGAAATCTCCTGGATGTGCTGCAAACTAAAACTCCCCCCGGCCTCCCTAAAGAACATTGCACTGAGGAGGGTTGGGGATTTCTTGGCTACACTCTCTTTGGTGTTGTGAAGCACCTGTAATCACACTAACTAGCCCTTCACCTAAGTACCTAAGGAAGCAGCTGGGGTACAGTCCTGGCCCCATTGGAGTTAATGGGGGGTCTTGCTGTTCATTTCAGTGGAGTAGAATATCACCCCATGTCTGTCGTGTGCCTGGATCCTGCAATGGTATGTTCTGGGGCTCCTCTTCTCTGTCCCTCTACTCTCAAACAATCTCTAAGTTACGCTACTCCAGCTATGTGAATAACATGGCTAGAGTTGACATAGCTTGGGTCGACTTACTGCGATGTCTACCCTGCGCTGAGTTGATGGGAGGCGCTTTCCCGTTAACTTACTCCACCGGAACAAGAGGAGTAAGGTACCAGAGTCGACTGGAGGAGAGTGCTTTGCGGTCGATTTTAGCAGGTCTTCACTAGAGCTGCTAAATTGACCCCTGCTGCATTGATCGCGGCTGCACAGATCCCTGGTAAGTGTAGACAAAGCCTGAAACTTGCATTGTAAGCCCCTTTTAGATAGGGGCCATTGTTTTGTTATGTCAGTGCAAGGCCTAGCACAGTGGGTCCCTATTCACTGTGCTACTGCAATTAGAAATCATAAATAATCATTAAAATTCCCTGCCCTTCCCACAGTCTCTTTAGTAAGCCTCTACTGAGTTGTCTCCTGGCTTAGGGACCGTAAACATTAGAAAATACGTTAATTAGCATTCCAAAAGGATTCCTTCCCAATAAGGAACGATAAGGAGGTGGGGAGAAAGTAACTGTTCCCTGGAAAAGCGGCAAAAAATCTAGATCCAGACTAACATGGCTACCCCTCTGATACTGTTCCCTGGAAGTTTGTAGTTGTGGGGAACTACCTTGAAAAGAGTATTTGGAGTGAAATGAAGCAGTGAGGAAAGCACTGTATTAAAGCTGGGGAGTGCCACATTGGTGGAGGCTTGAGTGGTATGATGATAGGCCAGGATATCTGTGTAAGTACCTTCATATGAGAGACAATGAACTCTTAGCTCCTTGAAGATCAAAATGATTATGGTTTGTAACTGAAAGGAGGTGGTTAATTAAGACACTCAGATCCTAGGAGAAGCTAAGTACTTAAGAAGAAAGAAAAAAGTGGATGTATCAGATGTTGCTTTGCTCAAAGAAGCCTCAGACTGGGAGATGCATGAGGGAGAGAGAAAAAAGCTGTCACAGAGATTTTCTATATAGACTGTAACTGAACCTATAGTACCTCCCTAGTTTATCAAGTGTTGGGTTAGTTTGTAACTGTTTATATTACTGTAATGCCTAGACTAGATAAACCAGCAGTTTTTGTTATGAATACTGTTTCTCTTGATTTAATCAGATCTATCATCTTAATCCTCTTTTTAATTGTACTATTTGGATCTCAGACTGTTTGGGAATTTCATACAGCCTGTCCCAAAGAGGAAAAAACTTTCAATCTCTAAAGAGAGAGAGGATGTTGGGGGGGAGGGGCCTTGCCCCTTTTGAGGTTCTGTCAAAATGGCACAGAATTCTCTTCCATTAAAGAGTTGTTAAAGACTGGGAACTATTTGAGGGCAAAGGACAGGAACTTAGCTGAAAGGAGTGAAAGTGAGACAACCAGTAGTTTTTATATAATTTTTATTTATTTTAAAATGTGGTCAGATAGTAACCCTTTCATTGTACAGCACAGGCAACATTTGAATAGCAAGTATTTCAGACTTTAGTTTTGTATTAAGAAATGTAGCATTTTAATTAAACTGCATGTTAGGTTGCCATAATTTTCAGAAAGCAAATACTTTAAATTGCTTCTGAATACTTGTCCATAGGGCTGCTGATCACTTACCAGTACTGCTGAAGGGAAGGAGAGAGATTTTTTCCTCAACCATCCAATCTGATAAATATATGCTACTCTTACAAAAGAGAGAACTCATTCTGTAGCTCTGTGTTTTGTTACAGGTGAAATGTTTGATTTTTTGGTGGGGTGGGGGGGAAGAGAAGAGGAGGAAGTATGCACAAGCTTTTACTTGGGCCAGGGGGAAATGGCTTTATTTAGTGTCTGACCTGTCTTGGGGGCTCCAGTCCTTCAGTTACATTTTGAGTAGTCCTGATTAGTCACTTCTGGTGTTTCTTAGTTGTATACAAATTTTAAATATCTGTAGAGGAGAAGTGTATGAATTACTTATGATCTACATTGGTGCTTTTCTAATCTAATTATGAAGGATTTATTGTTGGCAGTTACACTTTTTTTAAAATTTTGTGTCGTTGGAGTTTGCTCTGAAATGATTTATGCTTAAATCTTAGACATGAGAGAGTACTAATGTAAATATGATTTTTTTCAACAAAAAATAATATAACTTGTTATGCACTTCTAAATGTTGAGTAAATTGATAAATTGAAAATGTTTTCCACCCTGCTTTAATATCAGCTGTAAATAAACTTCTTGGTTTATGAAAGTATATTTTCTAGATAAGGATTAGAAAAACAATTAGCTCCGGATTTAGTGAGCAGGCTAACAAGGTTGTAAAGGCCAGTTCTGGAATGAAGCTAATGAGGGTCAGAAATGGGCAGAAGTCACAAAAGGATAGACTAGCACAGATTGCTAGGTTACCAGTCTCGAAGAATTTGCTCAGGCACTGGGTTTATTAGTTATGTTGAGCATTTTGCTTCCCAGCTGACTAATGTGTATATACAATAATGTAGTTCTTCCTGACTACCGGCAGGAAACGGAAGTTTGAAGTGCTATAAGCCTTTTTGTCCCTTTGTAGAATGAAACTTGGCCATATTCCAGTTATTAACTTGTGCAAGATTCACTGTTTTTAGTTTCAGTCACACTGACTGACGAGGAATTTCAGGAATTCTACTGAACTCATTTGAAATGTAACTGAAAACAATAGGCCTTTCATTCAAATCTAAAGGACTAACACTCATAATTATTTTAACTTGGTTCTCTTAATACTAATTATTGAGATCTTAGCCTATACATACATGTTAGCCTTAGTATCTCCTCTAGAGTATAGGTGAGAGGCTTTTAGGAAGTGACCTATTTGCTTCAGTATTTTACCTCTAAGTTTTAAGATAGAATTCTGAAATATCAGTAACAACTTTTTATTTTACTGCCCCCAACTAAAACAGTGATCAGTTAATTCAAATGCAAGGTCATCAGTTCAAATTATGAGAAATTTGTTTCATCAAGAAAGCAAGATAATTCTTCATTTACAATTTAGTTGGTTACCTTGTTGTTTTGTGCTTTGCAGCTTATATTGCTAGAAAACACTTATGCACTAATTATTCTTATCTGTAACTTAACCTTTGATCTGTATGCCATAAATGCTAAAATAACAGTTGCTGTTGTGGGCAGGGATTGTGGGAACTGGACATTGAATAAAAATTTTGTGATGAGCAAGCTCAGAAGAGGATATGATTCATTGTGGTAGTGATCTGGATCTTCCATTGTGAGTTAGAATACATGATCAATCACACTTTTCTCTCTGCCTCTTTTTAATAAAGGAAGCTATCATTCCAAATCTGTTAATACAACACTATAGCTAAGATTTTAAATACAAGTCAAGAAGTTCTAAGTGAAACATGCACTGTATGCTGTAGATTAAACTGGTAATTCATAGGTTCAAGGTTACAGTGGCTATAGCAATCAAAACTCAAAATTACTCACTTCTGGTCACTTAAAATATTAACTACAACATTGCGTTAATATAACCTTTGTATTTAAAATGTTACAGTGTAAACCTGTATTTTGCTAAATGAGACATTCTCAAATTCAAACTTTGTTTTTCTGCAGTTTTGTTACTTCAGAAGATAGAACATGATGACATTTGTAATAAAACTTTGAAGATTACGGACTTTGGCCTGGCTAGAGAATGGCATAGAACAACCAAAATGAGTGCAGCAGGTACCTATGCATGGATGGCACCTGAAGTTATCAAGTCCTCCATGTTTTCTAAAGGAAGTGATATCTGGAGGTGAGTGATTTGTCCCATTTAAGACTGCTTGATAGCTAAGTTCCTCATCCTGAGAATCTTGAAAGAAAAATGAATATTTGAGGAAATCCTCTGTGTTGAAATTGTTCTGTCTGTTTTAATGGTTTACTGATGGTGTTGGTCTGAGAGCGTGGAAGAAATTTACCACTTGCCAAGTAAAATTCTCATATTTCAAAATATACCTTGGTTTGGCTACCTATGAATGCTCATATCTTAACTACCTACAGTAGGTGTCCCCACAAATCGACTTTCTGTCCCAAGAGAAGATTGACTGACTGAATCATTCTTATAATCAGGGAAGAAAGTGGCCTTTTAAAAGAAAACATTTCAATAGGAGCAGCCCTTCAGTTAGTCTGTTGAAGATCTTACATGTTTTACTTGGGAGACAAAGGGCTCTTATTTGTGTTACATTAATGCATGCACTGCCTGTTAATAGCATATTTATTTTCTACTCGCTGAAAAGTCTCATAATTAATACAGCAAATGAGACTAATTTATGATTATTTTATAGTAAACAGGATTGATTAAAAATCAGTGACTTTTAAAAGAAAATGGATGTTTTTATTTAAATTTAAATTAAATATACTTTATTTTTTAAAAATAAACTGATTTAAAATTAAATTTTGAATTGTCAACCCATCTTTAAGTACTAAGCTTACTACAATCAATTAATCATTACAATTAAACACAGAAATAATGTTAAGCAGTACATTTTCAGTCAGAGTTTCCACTGAACTGGTGGAAGTCACTGGCTAAGTACCTGGAACCATAGTTTGTTGACATGCTAAACCAGATTTTAACAGCAGTATACTCTTCTGCAGCTACAGAGGAATATCTTCTTTCTGTTTGTTGAACTGAAGTAGTTCAATAAATAATTCTTTCAAAGTTAAGAAAGCAATTGGGAGTTAAAAAAGCAAGAAAGCTTGTTTTTGCTCTTCCAATTTAGGAATGAAAACTAGGTGCAAGGATGATGCATACTAGTTCTGAAATCTTGAAGGATATAGCAACCAGAAACAATCTAGTTCAATTCATTAGCTACAGATAATATTTCCTTTGTTTACTAAGTCAGTTAATTTTTAAGTGCAAAACAAGTTTAAACTTTTTGATTTTTTTCTTATTATCTAGCACATTTAAGGTAATTTTTTTTAAATTTTTTTAAAATACCTTTTTTGGTGCATTTTAATTGAGTTTGACTATCCATCCAAGTAGAGCCTGAGACAAATCACAAGTAAAAAAAAAAAATCCTTTAGTCAATAAGAAATGGATCGTAAAAATTAAAAATCTGACTGACTAAATGTAAATTAGGCTATATAATCGCTTAAGTAAATGTGTGTAGTTAGTTATAGTGCATCTTCCTGATTAGCAAAAAATACAAAATTTAGTGTAAAGGCTGCATTTAATTGCAAATAACATGTTTTAATCCTATAAATGTGTACTGAATGTATTTCCATTAATCAGGATGGAGTTGGAGATGCAGTCAGTATAAATTAAAACTGTATTTCTACTTTATCTTTTCCGGTGGGACTCCTTATTTTAAATTCATGGATACTTCTTATTTAATAAGGACATTCAGGATACTTCATGTAAACCACAGGACTTTGCATATCAATGAGGTTTTTGAATGAGACAGTTAAGTCTCTTCAGTGTCGGACGATAAAATCATTTTAAATCATTTGTGTGGAAAAGTAAGTTATATTGTGAAAAGCAATCATTGTGAAATGGGCTTTTACAGTTCCTGTGCTCTACCCTGCAAAGCTCCTGTTTGTCTGTCTTCCAAATTTGTAGTTATCAGGAGGAACCAAAACATATGAGGCTGTGTAAATGGCAATTTGGGGAGGAGGGAGGCTTTAGCTCCCTAATCTATTGTCTGATATAATCTTATGCATGTTTTTTTTAAACTAATATAGAGTCCTAGTTTGTGGGTTTTTTTGTTTTGTTTTTGTTAAAGAAGTGTCTCACTGCTATTCTGCATTATGAAGTAATGCTTTTGGTATGTTCAGGTTAGTTCTGTAGACTTCACCACTTCTTTGTGATACACCTTTTACCCATCTTAAGCTTGAAACTAATTCCTCAGTATATTGAGTGCTTTATATCCGTTTCAGGTGATGTCCATTAGAGAAGAGGCATTTATTTTTTGTTTGGGTAGGGTGGAGGATGGATGAAGGTATTTCCCTAACCAGCTTTGTTCCATGCTTAATTACAGGTCAAGTCTTGTTGCTGTGATTTTAGGTATCTGAAAGGGGTATGCTTTGGTGCAATTGTTATATTCTACTGCAACATTAGTTTACATTTTTGGAATCTACAGTATTTCTCTTCTTCACCTTCTCTTCTGCCCGCCTCTCTTGTAAAAATGTAAGTATTTAGTTCAATGATGAGTTTTAACAGGAGAGGTTTTTAATTAGTAAGTCTTGCATTGTGCAGTTTGGTTTAGGCCTTCTTGGTTTCCAAATATTGTATTTTTGTTGATCTTTACTCTTGCTTTAAATAATAGGAAGATGGATAAAATAGATTGTAAAATATAGTCACGCAGTAATTGGGCATTGCTTCTTAAAAACATGTTCTGGGTGCAGATCTTGGCAAGGATTTCCATACAACATGTTGGGTAGAATTCTGTGCAGAATATCTAAATTGTGACTGATTTCCTTTTTAGAATGTTCTCACCTTAAACTGCAATACCTTTAGGGATTCTGCCATACATATACATACCTCAAGTCCAAAAATCCTCAGCAAGACTTTCATAAAAAGTATCAGCAGTAGGCATTGATGAATTTCCTTTTTGTGTTCCAAAATCTAGCAACACTAGGAAGCTCTGCTGGATGAAATTATGTATATGGCTTTGCTTTAGGAGATGAAGCAGAGAATAAAATACATTTTTAAAGAATATTTATTCTCTAAGTTCAAGCAACTACCATTCAGGATGTGTATCAATAGGAAGAAGCTATGCTAGGAATAATAATAATTGAACTGAGTATGCAATGGCTGCTTTGTGTCTTAATACAGCATCCTGAATTTACAGTGTGAAAATCTTGGGTCACCTGAAGGACAGTAAGCTAACAGTTTTCAGATTGAACTGTTAGGCATTACATCTCTGAATTGTATCCTCATATCTTCTTGGCCAAAAGGACATGTAATGGGAGATGGTTCCTGAGTATTTTCTTTAACTTTCTCTTGTAAGTGCCGAGACTCTAGATGCTTAGGCTGAATGTATTTGTGTTTTGGGCTCATAGAATTTACAATGCACAAGTAGCTACTTATGTAGGCAACAGAGAAGAAATCCTTTCACTGTCTGTAGGAACAATTTATGTAACAGTACTTCTCAAAAACCCAAGCATGGCTTTACTATGTGTGTATGAGGTTTCTTATTTTGTTTTTTTTTTGTTTGCTCCTGGTACAGTTCTTGGGCTAAACATCCAAGCCTTTTTCCAGGTTGTTGTTTTTTTTTTTTTTATAAAGGAGAGGGGACATTCTCATCTTGTTAGTATTTTGGTTTGCTAAAGTTCCACATCCATTTTGACCAGATGGAAAACTAAGTAGTATTTAGAGACTTTGAATTCTGAAGATAATTGAACCTAATCAGTACAATGAAGAATTTATTTAGGGAAGGTTTCTTGTCTCTTTAGCCACTGTTTGCTGAACTTTGGTTAAAGTTCTCAGGAGAAATAATTATATTTTTGATATAGCTTGAGTGGGAGACTAATTGAAATCATCTTTAAAAGAGCAATCTATGACCTTACCAGAAGAACATGAGACTTCTCTGTTTGCTTAGAGTTGGACTTAAAAGCAAGAGATGCAGAGGTTCACTAGAGTTCCTATTCGTGCTCAAAGTTCAGAACTCATGAGGGATTTCTGTACACAATACTTCAAAATTCTGCAAATTTTATTTGTCAATAAATAAATGGGGAGGCTCCAGCATGGCAATGGCTGCATGAAGGTAGGAGACGACCCTGCAATACCCTCTCCTTCCCCCCTCCCGACACAAATTCGGTAGCAAGGCTGCACCCAACCCTGACACAGCGCCAGGGCCAGGCCTGCCCTAGAGGTCAGTGTTCCAAGGATGCGGGGGAGGAGGGAATTGCAGGGTGATCTTCCCACCTCCATGCAGCCAGTAATCTGCGCTCCCCGCTGCCATGCGGGAGCCTCCACATTTATTTATTGAATAATAAAATTTGCAGAATTTTAAAATATCGTGCACAGAATTTTTTTTTATTTTATTTTATTGATGCAGAATTCCCTCAGGAGTAGCAAGTGAAGCAACTCACCATGGTTAGCAGCCCTGTGCCAGGCACACCAGCTGTGGGCAAGGGAAGGCTCAGGATCCAAGTGTGGACAGGCTTACTGTGTGTGAGATCCAGGTATGGGGTGAGAGGGTTCCATGTGGGGCATTCTGGGTGCAGGTGGCTCAGTGTGGGGAATCTGGATGCACAGGGGCTCATTGAGAAGGTTCTGGGTGCAGGGGTAATGAGCAACTGCAGGGGAGTCCAGGTGAAGATGGTGGAGGCTAGGCAGGGGGGTGTTGGGTGGTGAGCGGATGGGGCTCCATGGGACGGGGGAGAGAGTCTGGGTGCTGGGGGAGTGGGGCTTGGTGGGATGAGGTCCTGGGTGCAACTGGTTGGGGCTTAGTGTGGTGGAGGTTCAGGTGCATAGGGGGTGGGGCTTGTCATGGTGAGGGTTTGAGTGCAGGGTGCTCTGGGGGGATGGTCTGAGTATAGGGGTCAGGGTCCGGATGCAGGAGAGTAGGGCTTGGCAGGGCATGGTCTGGGTATAGGGGTGGGGTTCAGCAGTGGGGAGGCCTGGATATGGGAGGGTCCAGATGACCAGGGATTGGGCAGATGTGGGAGCAGCTCCCCCACACAATGACCTCTTCCTCTGCAGCTGAGGAGCAATGGGGGCAAGAAGTGAGGTGGAGGTATGGAGTCAGGGGAGGTTTTTGGTGGTGAGTCTGACCCACACCTGGCCCACTTTGTGCACGAGAAGTGCGCCCCTCTTAAATTTTATGACTAGCTGTTGAGCCTGGCACAGGGTAGAGGCCACCGGCAGGGAAGGGGCTGGGGGTGAGCGTGAAGCTCAGCAAGGTGTCTAGGTATGGGGCGGTCCAGCTGCATGGGGGTTGGGCGGACAGGGGGTAGTCTGACCTACACTAATTCTTGCAGTCTGCCCTGAGTTGGCATTCTCAGCGTGGCCCATCCAGGCCCATGATCACACATACTGTATAGAGAGTTTGAATAAGGAGGTAGGTTTTGACTATCAGTATGTGGCAACATGTGTCTTGGTCATCCCAGCTGACACATCCCCACAATTGTCAGACTCCTCTGAAGGAGTAGAGACATGCCATTCACCTAAGATTGCCAGGTGTCCAGTTTTCGACTGGAACACCTGGTCAAAAAGGGACCCAGCGGGTCTGGTCAACGCAGCTGACCGGGCCACTAAAAGTCTGATTGGCCACAGCGGCCGGCATGTACCTTCGACTTGTAAGCACAGGTGTGACCGGGGGCTCTGCGCGCTTCCCCTCATGCTGACTTCACAGCTCTCATTGTCCAGAAACTGCCAATTGGGGGTGGTGCCTGCGGATGGGAGCAGTGCGCAAGGCCCCCTGTCCGCCTCTGTGCTAGGGGCCACGGGGACATGCTGGCTGCTTCCAGGAGCTGCCTTAGATAAGCGTTGCCAGGAGCCTGGACCCCCTCTCAAATGGCTACATTTATCAAAAATTGTGTTAGATATAGAAAACATTTGTTGTGATTAGTGATGTCTTTTTTTTCTCATTACACAACAAAAAGAACAAGAAGACACTACCTGTGCACAGTTGACTGCCACCTAATCATGTTTGTTAACTATATGCAAACATTCAAGGTCTTAGTTTAATGAATACTGATGTTCGGAGTGGTTTCTTAAAACATAGAAAACAGTGAGCACCACTAGAGTGCTCACAAACTACTTAAATGACTGCTACCCTATTTCTATATATTACAGTTAGTTGAACCAGCTAGTGTCTTCATTGTTGCTGTGAGATTCATGCAGCAGGAATGTGACTTGGTCCACGGCAGTGGAATGTAGAGAACTCTATTTGCGGCTAAAATGTCTACACCTCCTTTCCTTTTTAATCGCAAAGTTACATCATAGAAATGCCACTCATGAAATTGGCCAAGTTTGTGAAAATATATAAAGTGGCATCTAGTGTTGTATGTTATCCCAAAATGGTTCCTGGCGTTGTATGTTATCTCTGCAACTTTGTACCTATAATGACAACACTTTTGCTATAACGAAGTCTACTATTTATGTAAATAATGTTGATTCTGTTGAACTAAGCAATATTTGAAATTTTATTTTAAATATTAATTATTAATTAATTTATTTATTTTAAATATTAATGGTTTATTCCAGTTACATAGAAAAGAGCTAGAGAGAAGGCAGATGAAGGATTTTTCTAGGATAGGAACATATCATTTTGTCTGAATAGTCAGTGAATGGTATCTGAAAGAGGCAGGTCACCACATTGAGATGCTTCCACCAAAATGCATCTTGGTTTCTTTGAACTTATTTGCTATCATGCACAGAAATTTCTGGAAATAGCCAAGCGTCATATTTTTTAATCCTTTTGTGATCAGACTTAACTGCAAGTGTAGTGAGTAATGATTCACCATTAATGAAATGAAGTATACTTGATTGCATTTGTTTGCTTTGGCTTTGAAACTGTAAAATAAGTAAAGAAGTTGCTATTTATAAAAATAAAAAATTGCACAATTGTTGCTGTTGGTGCTGATCACTGGTGACATCTGTATTTAAGCATTCCCAAGGATTTGTATAAGACTTTGTTTTGCACAGAAGGGAAGCTTCTGCATGAATTTCCTCATAGTATTGCTGCATAATTTGGTGCTGTCTCTCTGCATAAAGAGGTTTTTATGGTTTGTAATCCTGATCCAACCAACCACTGCACCAAACCCCCCATGTGGGGGAGGAAATTTTGATAAAGGGGTGTGTACAGAAAGGCCAAGAACAGAGTTTCATAGATTCAAAGATTTGCAGGCCAAAGGAGACCATTAGACATCTAGTCTGACCTCCTGTATATCACCACAGAATATCATCCATTGACCCCTGTATTGAGCTCAGTAACAACTTCTATTTAACTAAAATATATCTTCTAGAATAGCATCCACTCTTGATTTGATGACCTCAAGAGATGGAGAATCTATCACTTCCTTTGGTAGTTTGTTCTGGCAGTAAACACAGTCTCTGTTAAATAAATAAAAATAATTTCTCACTTGATTTTGTCCGTCTTCAGCTTCTAGACATTTGTTCTTGTTTGGTCTTTCCCCACGAAATTAAAGTAGTACCCAGTGTTTTGTCCACCTGAAGGTATTTATACGTCATAATCAAGTCACATCTCAGTTTTCTTTGATAAATTAATAGATTGACTTCTTTAATACTCTCACCATAAGATATTTTCTCCAACCCTTCAACCATTTTTGTGGCTCTTTTCTATGCCTGCTCCAATTTTTCAATTTTCTTTTTAAAATGTGGACACCAGAACTGGATGCAGTATTCTAGTATTGGTCTCACCAGTGTCATAAGCAGAAGTAAAATCACCTCCCTACACCTACTCATAACTCACGTTTATATATCCAAGGGTTACAAGGGTTACCTTTTTGCCATAGCATCACAGTGGGAGCTCATGTTCAGTTTTTTTTGTCGCCTTCATTATTTATTTGGATGACGGAGCAGAGAGTATGCTTATAACATTTACAGATTGGCACCAAGCTGAGAGGGGTTGCAAGCAGTTTGGAGGACAAGATTAGAATTCAAAATGATCTTGGCAAATTGGAGAATTGGTGTAAAATCAACAAGATGAAATTTAATAAAGACCAGTCCAAAGTACTACATTTAGAAAGGAAAAATCAAATGCACAAATACAAAATGGTTAATAACTGGCTATGCCGTGGTACTCCAGAAAAAGATCTCGGGTTTATTGTGTATCACAGTTTGAATATATGTCAACAATGTGATGCAGTGGCCAAAAAAGCTAACCGTTCTGGGGTATTACCAGGAGTATGTAAGACATGGGAGGTAACAGTTTCACTCTGCTCAGCACTGGTATCCCAGGTGGAGTACTTTGTCCAGTTCTGGGTACCACACAGTGTGAAGGACGTGGACAAATGAGAGAGAGTCCAGAAGAGAAAACAAAATGATAAAAGGTTTAAAATACCTGAGCTATGAAGAAAGGTTTAAAAAAAAATTGTCATGTTTAGTCTTGAGAAAAGAGGACTGAGGGGGGACTTGATAAGACTTCAAATATATGTTAAGGGCAGTAATAAAGAGGACTGTGACTAATTGTGCTCCAAGTCCACTGAAGGTAAAACAAGAAGTAATGGGCTTAATCTGCAGCAAGGGATATTTCAGGTAGATATTAGAAAGTGTTCCTTAAGTATATGGATAGTTAAATTCCAAGGGAGGCTGTGAAATCTGCATTGTTTGAGGTTTTTAGGAACAAGTTGGACAAACACTTGTGAGGGATAATCTAGGGCAGCGGTCTCCAAACTTTTTGGCTCGCGCACCCCCAGGGTGAAGACTGGAAGGCCTGCCGCAGGTGTGCCGCCGCCAGAAGAAGACGGGAAGGCCTGTTGCAGGCTCGCCGCCAGAGTGGAACGTCAGCCATAGACGTGTAGAGCTATTGCCGAAGAAACAAAACGGTGGAGTGCCATCCGGCAGAACACCTGCTGATGCACACCCCCTGAGATCATCTCGTGCACCCCCTGGGGTGCGTGCACCCCAGTTTGGAGACCACGGATCTAAGGGTATACTTGGTTCTGCCTCAGCATGGGGAGATGGTCTGGATAACTTTGAGAAGTTCCTTCCAGCCCTACGTTTCTCTGATGCTTAAATCCTTTTCAGAGTCACTTCTTTCCAGGACACAGTCCTACATTTAGTAGGTATCGCCTCCATTCATTGTTCCTAGAGGTATTAAAACACATTTTGCTTGAATACAGATCTCTCTGGGGGACTGCTCTGTCCTCATAATATTTACCACTCCACCAATCTTTTGTCATCTGAAATTTTATCAGTAATAATTTTAATTTACTTCCCATCAATTGGTGAAAATATTCAATAGTGTTGGGCTACTATTGCTCCCTGCAGAAGCCCACTAGAAACACCCACGTTCAGTGATGACTCCCTATCGACGGCTTCTGGCTGAGACTTCCCCATTAGCCGTTTCTTAATCCATATAACTTGCTTTATTGATTTTCGGTGGGGGGGTTGTTGTTTTTTTAAAGCACTATACAATATCAGTCTGTCATGCTGTACTAAGTCAAAGTCTATTGACTCTACAGATGTTCTTATACTGCTCTCATCATCTGGTATCTGAGCACCTTCCAGTAGTTCATCAAGCAGCGTGACTACACATCTGTCATATGGTGTTTGTCCTTTCATCCTCTTCCTAGGAAAAGAAGCATGTGCAATTGAGTTTCTTATTTTTGCAGGAATTTAGGTTTGTTTTTAATTATTAACTATACAAGTTTCTACGTATGTGTTAGAGAAGGCAAGGTAAAAGAAATTAGTCTTGCACTTGGAGCAGACAGTGGCAAGGTTTATGATGCATTTTCGTTCCTGGGAGAGTTCATCCCACAGTCTGGGACTGGCCCACAAGAAAGTTCCTTCTACTACACAAACAAACTTTACCCTTATTATAGAGAGTTTCACTGTTCCTGAGGAGCAGAATTGTTGACTATGGTCTTTGTTCTGGAGTTTAGGAAATCTTTTAGATTTCCTGGGACCAGTCCATTGAGCACCTTGAACTCTATTCTGAATTCTATGGGAAACCAGTGGAAGACAGATGTGGTGTATTAGCAGATGAATATGTTGCTGAGGAGAGGTTGTGCAGTGTTCTGTACTAGTTGGAGTATCCTAAATGCTGAAGGCTTTGTGGCCAGGAAACTGCACTGCTATAGTTCAGCCTGAGAGTGCTTCTACATAAATAGGTGCCTCTATATAAATCCCTGGTAGGTCCACATCTTGAATAACGCATGCAGATCTGATCGCCCTGTCTCAAAAAAGATGGAATTGGAAAAGGTACAGAAAAGGGCAACAGAAATTATTAGGGGTATGAAACAGCTTCCATATGAGTAGAAAGTAATAAGACAGAGACTTTTCAGCTTGGAAAATACGACTAGGGCGGGATATGATAGAGGTCTATAAAATCATGACTTGTGTTACGAAAGGAAGTGGTGTTTGTTCCTTCTCGTAATACAAGAATTAGGGGTCACCAAATGAAATTAATAGGCAACAGGTTTAAAACAAACAAAAGAAAGTATTTCTTCACACAATGCACAGTCAATCTGGAACTCTGTGCCAGAGGATGTTGTGAAGGCCAAGACTATTACAGGGTTGATAAACTAAACAGTAATAAGTCTCCAGGACCTGAGGGTATTCACCCAAGAGTTTTGAAGGAACTCAAATGTGAAATTGCAGGACTACTAACTGTCATCTGTAACCTGTCATTTTAAATCAGCTTCTGTACCAAATGACTGGAGGATAGCTAATGTGATACCAATTTTTTAAAAGGGCTCCAGAGGTGACCCTGGCAACTACTGGCCAGTAAGCCTCATTTCAGTACCAGGCAAATTGGTTGAAACTATTGTAAAGAACAAAATTGTCAGGCACATAGACTAACATAATTTGTTGAGAAATGGTCAACATGATTTTTGTAAAGGGAAGTCATGCCTCACCAATCTACTAGAATTCTTTGAGGGAGGTCAACAGGCATGTGGACAAGGGGGATCTATTGGATATAGTGTATTTAGATTTTCAGAAAGCCTTTGACAAGGTCCCTCACCAAAGGCTCTTAAGCAAAATAAGCAGTCATGGGATAAGAGGGAAGGTTCTCTCATGGATTGGTAACTGGTTAAAAGATAGGAAACAAAGGGTAGGAATAAATGGTCAGTTTTCAGAATGGACAGAGGTAAATAGTGGTGTACCCCAGGGATCTGTACTGGGCCCAGTCCTATTTAACATATTCATAAACGATGTGGAAAAAGAGGTGGCAAAATTTGCAGATGATACAAAACTACTCAAGATAATTAAGTCCCAGGCAGACTGTGAAGAGCTACAAAAGGATCTCACAAAACTGCGTGACTGGGCAGCAAAATGGCAGATGAAATTCAGTGTTGATAAATGCAAAACATAATCCTAATTATACATATACAATGATGGGGTCTAAATTAGCTGTTACAATTCAAGAAAGATCTTGGAGTCATTGTGGATGGTTCTCTGAAATCATCCACCCAATGTGCAGTGGCAAAAAAGCGAACAGAATGTTGGGAACCATCAAGAAAGGGATAGATAATAAGACAGAAAATATCATGTAGCCTCTATATAAATCCATGGTATGCCCACACCTTGAATACTGTGTGCAGATGTGGTCGCCCCATTTCAAAAAAGATATATTGGCATTGGAAAAGGTTCAGAAAACAGCAACAAAAATGATTAGGGGTATAGAACAGCTTCTGTATGAGCAGAGATTAATAAGACTGGGACTTTTCAGCTTGGAAAAGAGGTGACTAAGGAGGGATATGATAGAGGTCTATAAAATCATGACTGATGTGGAGAAAGTAAATAAGGAAGTGTTATTTACTCCGCCTCATAATACAAGAACAAGGGGCCACTAAATGAAATTAATACATAGCAGGTTTAAAACAAACACAGGGAAGTATTTTTTTTCCCTCAACACATTGTCAACCTCTGGAACTCCTTGCCAGAGGGTGTTGTGAAGGCCAATACTATAACGGGGTTCAAAAGGGAGCTACCTAGATAGGTCCATCAATGGCTATTAGCCAGGATGGGCAGGAATGGTGTCCCTAGCCTCTGTTTGCCAGTACCTGGGAATGGGTGACAGGGGATGGATCACTTGATGATAATCTGTCTCTATTCATTCCCTCCGAAGGACCTGGTATTGGCCACTGTTGGAAGATAGGTTTCAGAGTAGCAGCCATGTTAGTCTGTATTCGCAAAAAGAAAAGGAGTACTTGTGGCACCTTAGAGATTAACAAATTTATTTGAGCATAAGCTTTCGTGAGCTACAGCTCACTTCATCGGATGCATCCGATGAAGTGAGCTGTAGCTCACGAAAGCTTATGCTCAAATAAATTTGTTAATCTCTAAGGTGCCACAAGTACTCCTTTTCTTGTTGGAAGACAGTATACTGGGTTAGATGGATCTTTTAGTCTAACCAATATGGCTGTTCTTATGCGTATAGCCAGACCTAAAACTGGACTCAGGCTCCCTGGTCCAGTTTGCCACTCCTGTTCACCTGGCGGTTGTCTTATATACTAAGCCTCACTGCTCAGCTCCCTCCCTCGCAAACTTAGTGGGAATAGCTATGCAGAAACTTCAAATGCTGGTTCTGTTCAAAGCCTCAAGTGTCCCAGCAACAAGGCCCTTAATGAAACGCAGAGACCTGTCTCACCTGGCCAAGTCGGGGGTCCGCAGCCCAGCCACACAACACTCACAGAGAATGAACAAATCAACAGCTTCACCTTCTGAAATTCCCATTAGCTGCTGCTCTTGCCCTGGTAAAGGCTGTATGTGTGTTAGGGGGAGGAATGGTGACACAGGTCACAATTTTTCACAAAGAAAAAGTTTCAATTCAGGGAGTTCCATGCCTCAGCTACATCAGAACATTTTAACAGTGGTGGGGAAATGTCACCTGAGGTGAGATATATAGTGTTGTTGTAGCCATGTTGGTCCCAGGGTATTAGAGAGACAAGGTGGGTGAGATAATGTCTTTTAGTAGATCAACTTCTATTGGCAAGAGAGGCAAGCTTTTGAGCTTACATAGAGCTCTTCCAGACCTGAGGAAGAGCTCTATATGTAAGCTCAAAAGCTTGTCTCTCTTGCCAACAGAAGTTGGTCTACTAAAAGACATCTCACCCACCTTTAGGTGAGAATTTTTTTTTTTTTTAATATTATCATATTGCCTGTCAAACCCTGGCTCCTTATACAAATTCCATATTCTAAGTGGAAGTGGGTAGGGGACCGAAGCTCAGGAATGAAGCTTTGGGTCAGAAACCAGCATATCCCAGCTCCTTTCAGAACAGTCTGACTGTTGCCAAAATGTGTCCCTTGAGGTGACTTGGAACCTGTTTTGTCATACACGGCTAATCAAAACTCAGTTCCTTATTCAAATTCCATATATAATATGGAAGAGAGGTGGAGGTCTGGAATTCATCAGCATATTGCGAAGGAACAAAGATTTGGGTTGGCAAGTGTCATGTCCCAGCTCCTTCAGAACAATCTGATGTTTGTGGGGACATATCTCTTGGGGATGATCTGAGACACATTTCTCATACAGCTAGTCAAATCCCAATTCCTTATTTGAGGGCCATGGGGAAAAAAATGAAAGTGAGGTGTGTGATATGTGGCAGCATATTGCACAGGAATTACGCTTCAGGTCAGGGTAGCATGCCCCAGCTACTTCAGACAGTCATAGGCGCATATCACTTGGGGTGACCTGGTATATTGTTATGTACCAGCCAGTCAAAACCCAACTCCTTACTTGATTATTTAATTAGTAAATAAGTAGGTAGTAATTTAAACTTTTATTACTTTCAGTCACATGAATTTGATGAAATTTCTAAAAATTTAATCCTACATTGATGTATTTTTAAATAATTTTGGCCTTTGAATAAGGAACTGGGAACTACAAATAAGGAACCAACTTGAGCCTCGTTACCTTATCCTCTCCTAAGTAAAGCCACCCCAAAAAAAAGTTGTGGAACGAACATGACATTTGCGGTCATCATATTGTTCACTCTGCTTGTATGTGATAGCTCTTTCTCCAACTTGTGTCTGTCTTTTCTGTTTTAGATTGTAAGCTCCTCAGGGCAGCGACCATGTACTTCTTTGTACAGTGCCTAATGCAATAGGACTCTACTCTGGTAGTGCCTATAGGCCAGCCAGTATTAAACATGCTCAATACAAGAGAGATTTACTGGAGGTCGGAGAAGTAAAGTGAGTGAAATCATTTTAATTTTAGGGTGGAGTTTGTATCAGAATTTCTTTTGGCTAATCTAATTAGCCATGTCAGGTATATTGGTCCCTGACACACAATCAAGAGAGGGAACTTTTAGGAAACATTTAGGAAATGTTTTCTCCCTTGCTTTTAACAGTAGGCAATATTTTCCCTTGCCCAGCCTGGCAAAATGAAATTATGTAATGGCTCAATCCTGTTGTACATTTTATGAAAGGGAAAAAAAGTTAGGGGCTCATTCTGCAGTATGCTGTAGGGATGCAGAAACTTCAGTTCTCAAATGAAGCTGCTTTTAATTCAAAAAACAAAATGGTGTCCAATGGGATAAATTGTCCAGGGATCAGTTTGATACTTCATTGTTTGAAGTAGAACTCTTTAGTTCTCATCTGTTCTTTGTGCTTAATCTCTTCCTTTTCCATCAAGGTTTACATGGTGGTGGCATCTGATTAAAAAATTGACTGGAACCAAAATCTTTTTTTTAATAGTTTTGTTTTTGTTCTTTTTTCTGGCAGCAAAGTGACAGTGATTTAGGTAGGATATGGTTACAACAGCCCATCCATTTCACCAGCATATCCAGCTTTACTAATTGCTATCAGAGAGAAGATAACAAGTGAGGAGGAATAGTCCCCTGAAGATTTTGACAAATGATAGTGGAGAGAGAGACTATCCTCTCTCTGTGGGACTACATACTGGACAGAGTACTGACTTGTTTGTCCCTGAGTAAACCATGTGTTGGTATTCAGAAGATAAACTTAACTATTTAAAAATTTGCTTTATAGTTACGGAGTGTTGCTGTGGGAACTGCTTACAGGAGAAGTTCCTTACCGTGGCATTGATGGTCTTGCTGTGGCTTATGGAGTAGCTGTCAATAAGCTTACCTTGCCCATTCCATCCACCTGTCCTGAACCATTTGCTAAACTAATGAAAGGTACCTGTGCTGCTTCTCTCTACTTATCCTAGAAGTAAATGTGTTTTAATATCTATGCTTTTCTTATGATTTATAATAATTACACAACTCAAACACTTCATTTGGTACTATGCTAACTCCGTATGATGTAGTGGTTTTTCCTTTCTTGGCAATCCAGTACTAAGACATTTTTAACCCATTTGAGTAAGCCATGCAACACTACAATATACCATATCGTTTTTAAAGATGCATCTCCACCTTAAGCAGTGGTTGAATTATTTCTTCTGTATTCTTTGTATTCTTCTGGTTTGTTTTCTTTTCTTCTATAATTAACTAGATACAATGTCCACCAAATATAGACTGCACAAGAGGTAAAATACAAAATCAAGATGATTGAACTCTTGCGGGGAGGGGAAATTGCTAGCTGTTACCTCATAGTCTTTTTCACTTCCATAGGTTCTGCTGGGCTTCTCTCTCCTTCTCCACAGAGAGACTGAGGGACCCTGACAACTGTGCATTAATGCTACAGTGTCCATATGGAGTTCTTTGAGTTTTTTGATTAGCTCAATAAGCTTAACTACTCTGTTCTGGCAGTTCTGCTGCTTCACATCCTGAAAATAGAGGTTATGTTGGAAAAATCTGACTTCTCATAACCTTTTAAAAACCTTGATGTACTTGTAGGTAAGCATGCCCTATACCAGCAATGATAAAACTAGGCAATACTAAGGGCGGGGAATAATCATTAGAACTTTGAAGTATAAATAACAAATATTTTGAAATTCATGCATTGTGTAAATAATCCCCCTAAGATTCTATCAATAGTGGAACTGATGGGATTTTGATGAATTTTAGAATGCTGGGAGCAGGATCCTCATATCCGACCATCGTTTGCCTTAATTCTTGAACAGCTTACTGCCATTGAGGAGGCAGTTATGACTGAGATGCCTCAAGAATCTTTCCACTCCATGCAAGACGACTGGAAATTGGAAATTCAGCAGATATTCAGTGAACTAAGGACCAAGGAAAAAGTGAGTGAATTTTTCTATCTGCAAACGCAGTAATTTTAACAAGGGAATAGGACAATTGAGGAGCTACTATTTTTTAAAGAAGTAGATGGATTTGGAATTCCTGTTAGTATTCCAAAATATTAGAAGTGTGAATTCATTGTAGGGACAGACCTAGGTTTTTTTTTCATAAGTAAACTCCAAATTAATTTTGAGTTTTAATTGTCCTTGGTGGAAGATGTGGCCGCCTTCTTAAATTTCGTAAATTTTTATCTCACACATATTCTAAATTATAATTACTGAAATATGTAAATCTTCTGGAAGAGGTTTGAAGACCTGTTAACTATCACCCAATTCATCTCAAGTTTCAAATACTCTTACTTTCCCCTTCTTCTCCTAATTTCAAAAATAAAGTAACTGTATAAGATGCTCAAATAAATTTGTTAGTCTCTAAGGTGCCATAAGTACTCCTTTTTCTTTTTGCGAATACAGACTAACACGGCTGCTACTCTGAAACCTGTATAAGAACATAATTCTGGAGAGGGAACAGTGGCATACTTATGTATTGATGAATGTTCTTTTCTTTTGAAGTTTGCATGCAACATGGTCAAAGAGAGCTCTCTAAAAAAATTTAAGCATGATTAAACTTCTTGCTGGTGTTAGTTATAGCGATTTTATCTCATGCAGTAGGACTGCGGTGGGTCTTTAGAGAGGTACAAGCCCTCTACTCCCCACCAAAACCAAATCAAACAAAAATACTCCAGTTTATATGCAGTTATTTTTCTGTACTTTTGAAAGACAGAACTAGACATGTGAAAGTGATGATGATTATGCGTTCGTTGGTCCTAAAAAGTAGATCAGTTTCTGGAACACACAGGCCCTGAAGGAGTAAGGTGGGTTTTTTTAAAGAATACATTTAAATGTTAAATAAAAAAACAGGAGTACTTGTGGCACCTTAGAGACTAACACATTTATTTGAGCATAAGCTTTCGTGGGCTACAGACTCAATACAGTAATAGTAGGGATGTTCCACTTCTGGGCTGTAGCCCACAAAAGCTTATGCTCAAATAAATGTGTTAGTCTCTAAGGTGCCACAAGTACTCCTGTTGTTTTTGTGGATACAGACTAACTCAGCTGCTACTCTGAAACCTGTCAATTAAAAAAAAAAAAGTTAGATCACAATTGTTTTTGAACATTTATGTTCGAAGGGAAATCTGTAAGGCATGCAAAGAGTGTAGAGGCTGGTACCCATAGGGGAACATGATGCCTTCCAGCACTTCGGAACAACAATCAGAGGGATGGAAAAGTAGTTAAGGATTAAAATCCTGATTGTGGGTTGCAAGTTCAAAAAAAAAGTCTCCTAGTCCTTGATGGATGATATTCTTCATTACAGAATTACTACATGGTACAACAAAACATGGGGATGTTTGTAGTTTAACGCAGGGGTTCTCAACCTTTTTCTTTCTGAGGTCTTCCCCCACCCCCCACATGCTATTAAAACTCCACGGCCCACCTGTGCCAGAATTACTGTTTTTCTGCATATCTAGTAGATTAAAAGACAGGGCATGTGTTAGGGGTAGGAAGCAGGGCAATTACCCGGAGCCCCGTGAACCTAAGTAGCTCGGGCTCCAGCCTCAGCACCGTGCGGTGGGGCTTGGGATCCAGCTTTCTGCCCTGGTCCCCAGCAAATCTAATATTAGCCCTACTCTCTGGTTTATTTTCTTGGATCCCTGGTTGAGAACTGCTGTTCTAAGACTCAATACAGTAATAGCAGGGATGTTCCAGTTCAAGATTGAGGGTGGAACTAAATTAATACAAACCATTGTTTTTACCTTTATCAGTCTATATCAGAGGATCCCAAAATGTGGGGTGCACCCTCCTTGGGGGGCCACAGAGGAAAGTTCGGGGGCATGGCTGGGCCTGGGCCAGCATCCCGGGGGATGGGGAAGGAGTAACAACCGGCCCTGCTACCAGCCGTGAGCCCTGGCTCCCCACCTGGCCCCTGCTGCAGCCCTGCATCTGGCTGCCCCCAGCTGTGGCCCCAGCCATGTCTCTGTCATCTCCCACCACCCTCCCCGCCCGGAGCCATGGCCCTGCTCCTGGCTCCTGCTGGGAGGGGGGGGCATGACCCTGAAAAGTTTGGGGACCACTAGTCTATATAAATGGTAAAGACAAAACAAAAGAGCTTTAGTTTTTACTCCTCCTTTCTCCAGGAAGAATTGTTACTACTATGTTACAGAATAATAGTAAGGTGTATATAGGATATGTCTACGCTGCAGCTGAAGTGAGATGAGCTAGCACACTAAAAATAGCAGTGTGGATATTGCAGGTCAGGTGGCTGCTTGGGTTCTCAAGTCAACCCAACAACCTGGGTCTGAGCTTAGCTGGCTAGCTTGAGTCTCCTCCAGAGAAATCTCATTTCTAGTTTGAATTTGTCTAGTTTCTTTTGCCCTTTGCCTGCTAAATTAATGAGCAGTCTAAAATTCAAAATATCTACTCCATATGGATATGTATAAATAATGATCAAATTGCTTCTCATCTTCTCTTGAATAAAGGAATAGATTGACCTGGTCATAAGGCAGGTTTTACATCATTCTAGTAGCTCAAATCATTCTAGTAGCTCTTCTTTTGAACCCTTTCCAATTTGTCAATAGCCTTTTACAGAGATTCTAAGGACAGAAAGGACCATTGATCTTCTGATTTGACTTCCTGCATAACTCAGGCCATAGGACTTTCCTGAATCTGTGCTAGTGATGATGCTTCCTGAATCTGGTTGTCCAGGAACTGCTCAGCCTCTCTGAGCAGTATCTGTAATTGTTCTTCCAGTCCAACAATCTTTTCTTCTAGCCCAGCCATCAACTTGTACCTCATACATAGGAAGTCTCTTCTGGCTTCAGGCAGGAAAGAAAACCTAGCACATTCATTGCAGGTCACAAGCACTGATCCATTTCTGGCCGTCACAGTATTGAGTGTAAAACTGCACCTATAAAGACGGCCTCTCCTACTCCCTTCAGAACTCCCCAGTTTGCATGCTCAGAAGTTCACCTAACAACTGGCTTTTATAGCAACATTCAGGCCTGGAATACACAGAGGGTAGGGGGTTCGATCTAAGTTACGCAACTTCAGCTACGTGAATAAAGTAGCTGAAGTTGACGTACTTTAGATCTATTCGCCGTGGTGTCTTCACTGCGGTGAGTCGACGGCTCACACTCCCCAGTCGACTCCGCCTGCGCCTCTCGCTCGATGGAGTAACGGGAGAGCGCTCGGCGGTCAATTTATTGCATCTAGACTAGATGCGATAAATCGACCCCCGCTGGATCGATTGCTGCCCATCGATCCTGTGGGTAATGTAGACAAGCCCTCGCTGCTCAGCTTCACCCCTTCGCTAACCAGGAGAGATTATTTGCTCAAAGACTTCAAACACTGGGCTGATCAGAGACCCATGGACCCTAGCCACCTATCGCACTCTGAGACGCAAAGAAAACAGTCCTATTTCAGTTGACCTGCTCCGGAGTCCATAGCTAAACTAAACAACCTTCATGGAAAGCAGACAAACTAAACACACTACTCACCAAGTCCCTTTACCTTCAAGCACAGGGTCTGCAACTATGCCCTCTGAAACTCCCCTGTTTGCTGCTTCTTTTTCCGTTTTTTAAAGTATGGGTGCCAGGACTGGACTCTATTCTATTAATGGCCCCAGTGATAGCCTCAGTTATGCAGTATACAATGGCAATAACACTTTCCTACTTCTATGGTTTGTTCCCTTACTTGTACATCCAAGGATCACAATTTGTTTTTAACCACCGTGTCCCACTGAGAGCGAATGTTCAGTGAGTTAGCCACCATGTCCCCCAAGTTCTTTTCTTAGTCACCACTTCCCAAAATACCATCCCCCACATTCTCTGTGTGACCTGTATTCTTGGTCCCTAGATGAGTGTGACTTTGCATTTAGCTGTGTTAAAGTGAACACAGCTTACCAAGAGATCTGGGGTTCTCAGGACAAAATTTTTGGTGGCCTCAGACTGCTGCCGCTAACTCTTGCTGGTGGCCGCGCTGACAATTTTTCCTAAAATACTTTAGGAAAAACAAATAAATATGCATGTATACACATCCAGATCATTGCAATTTATTTATTGCTAGCTAGTAAGTCTGTTGTGAAATGTGATATTAACAAACATACAAGTATCGCTTTTCACAGCAGCCTTACGTAGCCCTGGCAAGCCTGGGGAGAAATTAAGCCCTGGATGGGCGGTCAGGAGAGGTAGCTGGCGCCGGGGCAATAGGGGGATTGGTGGGGGGCAGGGGTGGCAGCAGGGGGCTGGAGCCTGAAGCCCCGTGGCCGGCGGATGGAGCCCTAAGCTGTGTGGCTGCAGCCTGAGCCCTGCTGCCCTTGGGAAGGTGGGGAACTCACCTGATCCTTCAGTTTTGTGTCCCAGCAGTCTTCAGAGGGGGACAAGGCCCAACCCTTGCTGGTGGCCCCAGCAATCAACACCAGGGTGGCACATCCTGGAGCAACAAGTAGGGGGAATTTTGCCCCTCACCCTCACCCCATCACAGCCCATGAGTCTGTGGCCGCATTTGAGAAATGCTGATCTAGATCGTTCTGTAAATCTGACCTGTCCTTATCATTATTTACCCCTCCTCAAGTGTGCAGACAATACAAAAAGTGGATCAATGATCTGAAAGAAAATATAAGACCATTCCTGGTAAAAATGTTGAAGAGCATTATGCTGAGTGGGACCCTGTTAGAAATGCCCCCACTGGATGGCAGTTCCCCATTTAAAATTAATTTCTGTGATCCTGTTATTAGCCAGTTTTTAACCCATTTAATTTGTGCTTTGTTGACCTTGCATAGTGTTAATAGATAAAGCAGACAAAAATGAGGGGGAGAAGTTCCATCATTTTACAGATGGAAAAAGGAGGCAAAGGAGCTAAGGCCATGTCTAAAGTAGCGAGCTTACAGCAGCACAGATGTACTGATACAGCTGTGCCACTAGAAAAGGAGTACTTGTGGCACCTTAGAGACTAACAAATTTATTAGAGCATAAGCTTTCGTGAGCTACAGCTCACTTCAATATTGCTCGTGTAGCCGCTCTACATACAGCGTATGGTGGTGTTGATGATAGTGCTAACGCTACCCAAGCTTAAATAAACTGTGATTGCAAATAGATGCCTGAAAGAAATTTTTGTATACTTGCTTGCCTGCAGAAAGAGCTGGCTTTTGAAGACCTGATAGCTGTGAATATAATGCGTATTTTTATTACATGTACACAGTGTATCAAGAAAATTCATTAAGGATATATAATTTAATGCTATGTTTTAAATAGACTAATAGCAGAAAGAATTGTATTGTAATTTACCTATATCTATATGTAAATCTCATTCTCAGGAGCTGCGTTCACGCGAAGAAGAGCTGACAAAGGCTGCTCTTCAGCAGAAATCTCAGGAAGAATTACTAAAGCGTCGTGAGCAGCAGTTAGCGGAACGTGAGATTGATGTACTGGAGCGTGAGCTGAATATTTTGATATTCCAGTTAAATCAAGAGAAGCCCAATGTGAAGAAGAGGAAGGGAAAGTTTAAAAGAAGCCGGTTAAAACTTAAAGATGGACATAGAATTAGTTTGCCTTCAGGTTTGAAATTTTTCTCCTCCCATACAAAATCTTCCTTTCACAATTAAATATTCAGATTTAAGTTCCCTGTCTGAAACATTTAGATATTGTATGTTACCCTGAAGATGCCTAATCCACCAGCATGGCAAAAAGTTTATGCAATGGCTATTGATTTTTTTTTTCTTTTAAATGGCCTTTAAGGGATAAAATCGGAACTCTCAAATGTACCAGAGTTTGCAAAATGTTTCTCATTTCAATTGAATAAAGATAAGGGAGAAACTCTTCCCTTCCAAAAACATCTTGTATCTTAGAGGAAGCTGAACTGAATTGGAGCCAGCGGATCATGAGATCTGGCCTAACCTCCAGTAGCTAGTGTTTATATTTCTGTGCACTTCTGTCCCTTCGCTGCCGCCAGTGCCCACCTCCACCCTACATAGCAATCAAATTTTAGGATCACACGCCCTGGATTTTACAAATGAGTTAGAAGAAGGTCCCCCATACCAGCCTGGGAGTAGAGCCCATGTTTCTAATATAGTAGACCCAAGTTTCATTCACTCTGTCACCTTGTCTCTCAGAATGAATAGGCCTGTTGTATGTGCTTTAGCTATCCAGTTTCTAACAGTTAGACAACACTCTCTTCCCAGAGCCAGGAATAGAACCTAGGAGTTGTGATCTTCAGTATTCTGCTTTGTCTAGCAAACAGTTGTTGTATAACCTATTAACAAAGTGTCATCATGTAAATAAGAGGTCTCTGGTGGGGATGAGAAGGGCCACAATTCAAATCCCGCAAATGACCCATGTAGGAGGACTTCATGTTTTCACTTGATTCCCCCCTACTAATTAAAAAAATGTTATTTAATTCGATAAGGAAATATCCTTTAAAGCAGGTTTTATAGTTAAAAGATATGGTACACACGTAGGCCGTGTTTGCAGTTGAGAGGTGTGGGTAAAACTTATTTTTCTACCCTATTCAATTAATGAATTTTACCAAAACTTGTAAACATAGCAGTGATCATCTTTCCCAAATTGTGGGAAACAAATTTGAATCAGTCCTCCTTCCAGAAAGGTCAGTTGTCATAAACTTATTTCAGTACTTAAAAGTACTGGAACTATGCAGTTGATGTAAGGTTTTGTAGAAGGCAAAAGAAAAAGCAACAACTGGGTTGAAGGCAGTATTGTAGATAACTAATTTTCTTAACCTGCTGCCTTGTTGACCACACTTATCTCAGAGTGTTTGACTTGTAAGCACAGTGAGCAGAAAAAAGAGAGTAGGTTTGGTGTGGGGTGTGTGCGCACATGCTGTGTGTAGTGCATAAAAATGTAGTAATAGCTAAAGAGGATGTCACTTCAGGGTCTGTTTTCAGGCTTCATGGGCATGTAACAAAAGGTAACCATCATGGCATCTAAACCTCCAATGGATATATCACCTTGCTGGTTTATCAAGTTGTTGTTTCTACAGGAGTTAATGGCAAAATATCTATTCACTAATGGCATTGTACTAATGGTGTCACTAGATGGCACTGTAGACTTCACAGGACTGTGGGAAGCAGTGGAAAGACATTGTTAGTGATAGTAGAATCCTGCCATTGATTGATTGCATTTTTTTAATGTTGTGTGTGAATTAAGTACTGTATTTGTAAGGGTGCCAGATGGACAGTCCTAGAGACTGGAGTCCTAAGACTATTCCCGTAATAGGTACAGCACATCCAGCACCAATATAGCCTTCACCACAATGCCCTGCCAATATGTCTCAACTGTGACCTATAAAGGTCACTGAAACCAAACAAAATAACTGTTTTTAGCTTTTTGAATCTACTGAGCACCAGCAAGGCTGCAGAGTGGCTTGTAATGTTGACATTTCTTAGTTCAGCTCCCATTGAATCACTAAACTAATTTCACATCACTGCCAAAAGCCCATTAAATGGTTAGAATGAAGCTGTAAAATTCTACTGACATGACTCGAAGTTCAAACCAATAACTGTACCAGTAGGCTTAGAATTTTTCTATGTTACAATAGAAATCTTATCTAATGACATTCACTTACATAAATTTCATTACGGTAAATGCTGAAAAAATACAAGAATATAAACTTTATTTAGAACAGTGAAATTTACCTAGTGTTGCTTTCTTCACTACAGATTTCCAGCACAAAATAACAGTGCAAGCTTCCCCTAATTTGGATAAACGAAGAAGCTTAAACAGTAACCGCTCTAGTCCACCAAATAGCCCCACAATAATTCCTCGTCTTCGAGCTATACAGCGTAAGTTTTCATCATCATTTCAATTTATTCTTTTAACCATTATGAACACACTCACTCATTTTATACAGGTACACTGTAACACATTGGAAGGAATATGTTACATGTGGATGTAAAGAAAATGAATTTGATTGGGCCCCTCGATGTTCTGTGAACAAGCAGCTGCATGAATTGGTAAAGAGAAAATCTTGCTAGAATAACTTTTTTAGTGAGTATTTCAAAATTAGTAGCTGAAAGGAATGCAGCAAATTGTAACTTATCTGAATTTTAGTAAAATGTTGAATTGTTTAAGGATGTTGTACTTGAAAAAATCTGGTTTGAATGAAGTACTGAAGGATCATAAACAAAGGGCTAATGATAAATGGCAAAGTATCATGTGAGAGGGGGCTGCTGCCAAATGGAATGATGGGAAATCAGCTGTCCTTAGACCAGAGCTGCCAACCAAGCACAGGAGCATAATGTCCAAAGACACAGGGAATAATGCAGCCGTAGTATGTTCAGAAGGATAAAAACACCAATTGGTGGGGAAGAAGGGGAACCAAGCACATGGGAAGCAGGGAAGGAAGGAAGAGAACAGATGGGAGAAGAGATAAGTGCCTTTTTCTTTTTTGAAAATCACACATTTATTAAATACCTAAATGCTGTTCTTTGTAAGCAGCTCCTGGGGTTGCTGTAGGGAAGTTGTCTGTATAAATAGCAGTATGAGGTAGCAATTATGAATGGCAGAGGAACTGGTCCACGAGACACTTAAGATGTTATGCTCACTATCGATTTTTGAGAACACAATATCTAGAGATAGAAAATATCTTTTAATATATATGAGTCATTTCTTGATTTTAATATTGTCTGGCCTTGTGCACAAAGCAGGCTGACCGACTGCCCATGGCCATAATGCAGCACTGCATGGGATAAACAGTAAAGCAAAATCTGTTTGTTTAATCAGGGTCATTTCCCAGGAGACAAACATGTCATGTAGTGTCCATCCCAACGAATCAGCAATGAACCCAGGACAATTTTCTAGTGCCGAAATAGTCTAGAATCTAGGTCATCTTTTGCTTCTGAATGGTACAGTCTTCTCTTTTACCCCCACCAGATCCTCTGAGGAGAAAGATCGCAGTCTTTTCTCTGGTGCTTAATCAGAACTATATGGCTCGCTTTCCTGGCTATTCCCTTCTGGGGATCAGGTCTTCTCTGGTTGCCTTTGGATCTTGGGACCTAGCTGCCTGGGCTCCCTCTAATATTGGATAGAAATATGCTCTTTCCCTCTGGGTGATCATCACCATCTTAAGCCTACCCTTTCATCATTGTCTCTTCTTCGTAGTCGTTAGTTATAGCTGGAGGGCTATTTTTACTAGAATGACCAGAATGAACATTTGTTGGGTGTAGCTGATCTACTTCTATAGACTCTGAGCACACCGATTCCCCATGCCTGGTTGGGACAGGAAGGAGTTAGGTATAACCTGTCTCTTTATCTTAGTCACAAGATTGCTTGAAAAAAGCAGCAAGAGAAAATTGTGGGGGTTGTCTTTTCAAAATTGCTATAGTAAGTGTGGTTGACGTTTGCTTTTTTTACTACAGCCTGAAGAGAAATTAGGTTTTATTAAATCTACCTTGTTTGCATGTGAAATTTGAAGTGCTGTCATGTCTGTTTAGGTTTAATCTATTCTCAACTTCACGACAACACTTTCAGCTTAATAGCCACTCTGGCAAACTGTATCATGAATTTAAGTTGACCTTCCCAAGTTATAAAGGACTTCTATCACTTGACAGCTAAAATGAAACAAAACGGATTACATGAGATGTTTTTGGAATTCATACGCTCTGTAATTGTGGGTGAAACCACAATTACCTGTCCCAATTACACTTACTGCATACCATTTTTCATATAGTCTGCTAATCTTTTCAATATTTTTGGTAGGGCAAAAAAAAAATTTCTAATGGTATGTCTCATAAAACCAAAATCTTAAAATAAGAGTGCTGTTTAATTTTCTGTGTGTACTTCAATCAACATAGAAATGAAATAAAAATTTCAGGTATTAGCCCAGCTCTAGAATCTTGAGAATTTTTTTAAAAGGCAGAAAATAATATGCATTTGTACACATTCTAACTCCCACAGTCATGTGCCCCTGTCCTTCAAGGAGATCCACCAGTGCAGACCCATATGCCTGCGTGGAGTTCAATTGATGGGTCTAACTGAGCAAATGTTTCCCCGTTGTAGGACCATAAAAATTACTGTATTAAACAAAAAGTCTCCCTCAAATGGAACACTTTCTCATTTTGAGTTTGGATCCCGAAGCTTGTAGCCAAAGCTCTCAGATCTTTTGAATGTATCTGGCTGAGGCAACTTAATTTCCGCATCCCTCTGTAAATCCCTTTCTACCTATGTAAAATACCTTCCTCCAGTGCTATTTAATCTTGATTAAACTTCAGAGCTCCCTCATTTAGAGAAGACTTATTCAAGTGAGTGTGCTTTGAGCAAGAGTAGCTAACAATTGCTTATTTGATCACACCTCTTTTGTTCATAAATATTGCAAGCTTCCAAATCTAAATTTCTTAAAAATGAAAGAAATCCTAGCTAACTGTAAAGAAAATTTAGTCATAAGTTTGAATTCAGCTGTTTCTGAACACTAATTTTAAAAAAATACCAATAGATTGTAAGTAGTCTCCAGAGAACCCTGAAAACTCAGTTGTAGGGGGGAGGGATAGCTCAGTGGCTTGAGCATTGGCCTGCTAAACACAGGGTTGTGAGTTCAATCCTTGAGGGTGCCATTTAGGGATCCAGGGCAAAAATTGGGGATTGGTCCTGCTTTGAGCAGGGGGTTGGACTAGATGACCTCCTGAGGTCCCTTCCAACCCTGATATTCTATGAATATCTAGTATGTTCAACAAAGACAAGCATCTATGCTGCAGAGCAAGTTAAATTGGTGTAACGGATGGGGGAGGAGTGGAAAAATAGGTGAATTCTAAACCATCTAAACTTTTACCTTGTTAAAGACAGTCTATCATGGCAAAAGTTGTTGTCTTATGTCAATACTATCATCTTGGTTGTGAGCATGTTGTCAATTTACTTTTCTAGTTGTCAACCTGAGGCTGGTCTGACACAAAAATTAATTTAACTGATTAATATTCACAAACTGTGGGGCCAATCACTCTCTACTCCTCCTGTGACTGCTTAGCGCTTCCCAGGAGGCATTTTATGTCTTTTGGATCTGGGTTTCTGGTTCTAGAGCTAAAAGTATAAGGAGGAATCAGTCCCTCTTTTGCAAATAAATTAAATTACTAAGATCTCTACTGCATTCTCTTAATTTTTCCTCAGTGATTTCCAGAGCAGACACAAATACAGCTAATGGCCGAAGAAACAATGTATATGTGTACCAGCAAGATGTAGATATCACAAGTGAATATGCACTTTCAAGTGGGTTTATGAAAAAAGGCAAGATCCAAATAAATTGTAAAGGGTGCTGGTTGTATTAACTCTGTACCTGAACTTGTATTAAGTGACAGACTGAGTACTTAAACAGAAAATATCTATTATAAAATATTTTGTTTTGGGTTAATGAAAAACAAAATCACAGTAATTGGTCATAACTGAGATATTCTAATGAATTTGATATCATTGCATTAAAAAAGTTCTTCTCAACAAAATATTAACTGGTAAATGCTCAGTTTGCCTCATGTACAAGAATTACCTAAATGTAAGGTATTGAGTTTTAAGAAGCATGAAAAATAAGATCTTTTTTGCTACTTTTTCTTTAATTTTCACCTTTCTTGTCAGTCTTCAAATTGTTCCTTGCTTGCTTATCATTTTGATCAATGCAGTTTGTATTTTGGCATCAGTGGGGGAAAAATCATCTCCTTTTTAAGTTGCACCTTTTTGATTTTGCTACTGTGATGCAGTGTTAGTGGAGAAGGTTGCTTTGCTAAAATCCAGATTCTTCTAGTGGCTGTAATAGTCCTTCTGATGAACACTAAATACTGTACTTGTCTCTAGTAACCTCAGATGAAAGCAACAAGACTTGGGGAAGAAGCACAGCTTGCCACCAAGAAGAATTTGAAGACGTGAAGAAAAGCTTTAAAAAGAAAGGTTGCACATGGGGACCAAGCTCAGTTCAAACAAAGGACCGTGCAGATTGTAAGGAGAGGTATGATAGCTATATTTTATATTTGCTTAATATGAGGACCGATATTGTGATGACTAGATTGGAAGTCAGATTTGGGAACACAGTTCTGGAACCCTTATTTAGCTAGGTAGTTTGTAGCTAGAATTCCTCAGACCCTCATTTTATTCATCTGGGAATTTTCTGGTAGTCATAAATGGGATTCATGCAGACAAAGACTCAAAGATGCTAGCACAGTTACTTACCTTACAGTACCTGATTCTTTAAGATGTTTTGTTGATTCTTTGATGTGGCTTCAATGACCCACTCTCCAACCCCACTCCTTTGGAGTCAGGCTCTACTGGGATTCTGAAATAGTGAGGAAATGAAGAGGCAGTCAAGGGCACTGTGCCTGTACCTATTGCAATAGTGAATTCCAGACTGTCTAGATGCTGGGTAAAGAAAGTATTTATTTCCTTTTTTACTGCTTTGAAAGGCAATACATTTTTAGAATGTTGTGTCATTTTGTTGTAGTGTTGAAATCAGCTGTCTGAATTTTCACTGGTACTCTTCATATTTTTTTTTTTAATAAATCACTCAAGATCCTTCTTATTTATCTCCTTTCCAGGGTATATTTCTTTGTCTATTAAGTGTCAATCAATTGGAATGGGCACTTCCATGATTGTTAAACATACAATATCAACATAAAATCATATGTCTGTTAAATGCAGCTTCCTCTTTTGTGCTTGCTCTTTGCTCTTGCCCAGTTCTCTTTTACAAAAGTTTGCGTTTTAAAGAATTTTATAAACCCCCATCAAACAACTTTTAGACCTTGTACTATACACAAACTTCCTAGCCACTGTAGCTTTTACTGTTGGAGCACTTTGAAAGGTACATGGTTAAACATGCACAAGAAAAGAAATTCTATAGAATAGATAGCTTCTGGTTATTCATTCTTTTTCTTTTTAACCTATATTAGTTCTCATTTAAAAAGTTATAGAAACATGCTGTTCTGTACAGTGTCTAAAGAATTATTCTGATTTCAGAATAAGACCTCTCTCAGATGGCAACAATCCTTGGTCAACCATTTTAATGAAAAGTCAGAAAGGTGTTCCATTAGCCTCCCTGTTTGTGGACCAAGGTAAGAGCTGTTTATCAATTTATGGAAATTCCCATAAAATTATACAAATTAAGGCACCACTTCCTATGCACATGCTATGCTTTAAGCACATAAATAGTCCATTGAACTATTCCAGTATATAAATTTAAGGCACATATTTAGATGCCAGTTCTGCAAAGACTTAATTTTTTTTTTTATCAGTAATCATTGTCTGTCTTGACCGCTTGCCCTGTAAGTGTAGTTCTTGGTTTGTATTGAGAAATCCATAAAGTTCCATAGTATTACCATTTCTAGTACCACCAATTGTTTTTCATTTACCAGTCCTGATGTTTTAGTTGCATAGAACTACAGAATTGAGTTTTAGTAAAAGCTCCTTAGTTAGGGTTGTAACACAGATTGGACCAGTTTTGAAATGCTTCCATCCAATATCAACAATAAATCTCCCTTTCATTTTGAAATTTATATGCTTAGTCTTAGACCACAAGAAATGTATTTTTAGAAAGCTTGTAATCAGGCCAGGAATCTTAAAATTATGGAACTTAAAAAGATACAATTTTTTTCCCTTTTTTTGGAGAAATCTTTGGCCATTCTTCACTCACATCTCAAAACATTTATTGAAAAGACATATTTTACTCATTGAGCCTTAATAAAATTATTGCATAGACCTAGACTTCTCTTTCCAGAGTCCCTCTTGCTACTCAGATTTCTCCACAATAATAATATAACCTCTGTTCAGTGTTTTGCAGAGCTTGGAAGTATGCTTCAGCTACAGATCTCTCAGGTGCATAAAAACACAGAAAAATTTTAGGTGCTGCAATCCTTATGCCTCCTGATTTATTGCTTAGAAGCTTGCATGGTCTACAGACGTTGCATAGAGAATGCCCAAGTTTTGCAGGCACAGCCTGATCTGTATCTGTTCCACATGAACAGTTCATGATCTATTATGGCCATGAGCATATAGACTTCTCAGCAAACTTCCAGTTTTAATTTGAAGGTTTTTGTTTTTACTAACTAAGACACTTCAGGTTAAAAATATCAGCAACACAGAAGGAATCTTGAAAATATTTTATGAAATCTAGTAAATTTCATCATTAATAAAAGGGAAATTAGATTTATGTGTTTTGTTTCTATTTTTAGAATTTGCACTCCATTTGAACAATGAAAATAACTTCGCTTCATTTTCTGTTTCTCATGCACGGGTATAATATTGGAATGGAGTTCGCTAACTTTGCAAAGAAATATTTAAATCAAAACAATTTTCTTGGTATTTTAAAAAGCCCAAGAACTATATTTATCATCATCATCATCTTTTCAAAGATATTTTTTTAAATAAGATAAAATTGAGGACAGATGTACTTCCAAGGCTCCCCTTAAAAACAAGCTAAAAATCCCTTTCTTTTAATTTATTCTGAAATTTTTAAAAAAATGTAGGCCATTCAGGCAAAACGTCAAAGTTGTTGGGAGCAGAGTAGGGAAGGGAGGGGATGGAACTCAGCTGCAAAACATTATAATTAAGCTTGACTATCTAAGACAGGATATTCAGTAGTTGAGATTGAAACATTAATTTGAATGGTCAGTGTTTACTGTCAACTGTCTCTCAGCCTACCCAACTGTACTGAATAACAGTTCATGTACTTGAACTGTGACTCATCCCGTACAGTTACCACCACATATAGAAAAGATCCACTTTCTTATTTTACACGCTTGCCTTCTAAAGAGTCCAGTACACATTCTGCAGCCATCACTTGCCTTCATTTGTTATTCCACTGTGAGCCAAAGAACTAAAACTTCCATGTTCATTTTCATCATACATACTGGAAATATCAAACTTCTTCATAGTGGACCTAATAGCCGACTGATCTCAATGGAAATACTCCCATTGATTTCATACAAGTTTTGATTCAGAGCCAACTGAACAGGTCATATACCACAGCCTTCACACACTGTACACAGATATAGATTGTGTGTGTATAAAAGTCATGTATACAACTCACAATAATCTATTCACAGAAATATGCTGCAATTTAAGTTCTTCAACACAAAAGGAAAATGGAAGTAGCAAAAATATTTGTATTTATAGTCTGTAAAAAAGTATTTATAGTCCACCCAGTATTAGCTGTGTGCTGAGTAGAGATACAGAGGCAGTTTGGTGTTTAGACTTTCACAAGGGTCAATTTTTTTAGATTTTTCAAATTTAACTAACAGTATGTAGCAAGTTTTATAACTATCATGGGAAAATGCTGCTATTTAGATTTATATTTTCAAAATAGTCTATTTGTTGAAAAACTGCTTTTATTGTTTTGACTACTAGAGATTTCTTTGATATTTGTCACAAAGAATATGGAAAGATTTTGATTTGAGGAAATTTTGAATCTGACTTAACAGTTATCCCTGTGTGTTCCTCTGAGCCGCCAAAAAGTGTCTATATGGGGGACACAGAACGTGTGTGTGTGTGTGTGTATATATATATATATTTAATAATGAGGAATCCTAAGGTACATGTACAAGTTTGCCAGAAAAGTGTCTTATTTTGCAATATTTAAGTACCTTCCAATATTTTTACATTATAGATGTTTGTACAGAGCAGAGACTTTTCCCTGAAGGTTTGGATGCAAAAAGACCAAAGCAAATGAAGTTGCCAAATCAGGCTTATATTGATCTACCTCTTTGGAAGGATGATCAGGGAGAAAACGCTAAAGAACATGAAAGCTTTGAAGAAGGAACCTCTGCTAGTTCTTCAAATAGTACTCCACAAATGACTCCTACAAACAGTCTCAATAGAACACTGCAGAAAAAGAAAACTGACTCTATATTGTATGGATGTGCTGTTCTCCTTGCATCTGTAGCTTTGGGCTTGGATATTAGAGAGCTAAACAAATCACAGGTTCCAGACGAACTGTTGCCAAAGGAGGAGAAGAAGAAGCGGGAGGGAATATTTCAGCGTGCTTCAAAGTTTCGCAGGAGTGGAAGTCCTACAAGATTGCAGTCCAAAAAAGAAGAAACCCATATTCCATCTCTAAGTCCATCTGCAAATACTGTGAATCTTCTCTCTATGCCTTCCCTTTCCACCAAATGCTTGCTTCAGTCTGATGGTGAAGATGCTTTTGTAAGCATCACTCCCAGTGATTGTGACACAGGCATTCCCACTGAGGCCTTTTCATCAGAAACTTCGGCAACTAAGAGGGGGGAACAAAGGGTAAAGCAGATGCTTGTCACTGATCCTGTGATGTTAAAGAATCAGTCTCCTATTCTTCCTCTGAAACAAGAATCTGAAAAAGTGCCAAATGACTCTTCATCAAAATTGAGACAATCGGGTCACAGACGAACCATGTCAGATGGAAATACTTTCCAGAGTACACGTGGGTAACATAGAATATCAGAGAGATGCTTTATCTGTAGTGCATAAACCAAACTGAAAATCTAATGGAATTATAACTTACTGAATATTATCAATAAGTAGTGATCAGTAATAGTATCTTACTACAGTGTGTGGGGAGGACAGGGCTTTCATTTGAAGTACAATATAAATTCCAATAATGACAGCAAAATAGCTTCACCTAAGGATTTAGTAGACGTCTGTGGGGACCTGCTGCCTAGTAGGATGTACCAAAACCAGTGGTGTTAGTGGAATTACTAAAATTGATGCTGAGGATTCCATTCAGGTGGTTTTACCATATTGTAGTTCTTAAAGCAAAGCTGGATTGCCAAGTATAATGGGAAATGTGGGTATTTCTATAAAGGTTGCAGCATCATTGCTTCAATAGGCTGAAAGAAACGCTGAAATTGTTACTTAATGTAGCTTGGCAATTGGTCAACAGAGACTAATTCATTACTGTCATTTTACTGATGTCCATTTATTAACTCGTAGGAAAACAGGTTTAATAAGTTTTACTTCCCTGACTGGCACAGGAGTCCTACCACACACTGAACATTTAACGAGCTATTGTTAAGACATATCCAAACTGAAAACACTTATCCTCTAATCTATTGGTATCCAGTAGAAATGTTGAGTTTTGTACTCACTATTAATACTACCGTTGTCCTTTGTAATGCAAAGAGCATCTTTTGCAACACAATATTCCTCTTCAATGTGATTTTGAGTTTAAATTCCTTAAATTTGTTTTCCCCCTTAATAATTGAGGGTTTCCAACTTGCATGTGTGTCTTAAAATGATTTGGCAAAACTTGACAAACTTCTCAGCTTTATTTCATCCTTCTATTGAGCTGATTGAATTCTGATGACTCTCTGACTGATGAGTAGTAGGCTCCCTTATTCTCTAACACAGGAACAATATGGTTCAGAGAAATTCTTGGTGTGTTGAGTGACTGTGTCAGACCATTATTCTGATGCTGCCATGCATTTGCGGGGCATCACTAATTTCCTGCCAGCCTGTGTAACTTTTTTGGTGAAGTAGTAGTTCAGGTAGTACCACTAAAGTTGCTGTCAGTGGTATGTGCTTTTCCAGATGTCAAAGAAGTCAAAAGTAGAAGTGATCATCTAATATTGTCTTGTCTTCTCCTCCATCTAGCTACTGGAATCACTTCACCTAACGGAGTCTCTGTGTTGCCAATTCTTCCAGGGATTCTGCAGTCTACATCTGTTCAGCAAAGAAGCATGCACTATGACCTGTCACCTGAAAAGCAAAGAGCTGTCAATATTATATCAAGGCCTCGCCCTTCTTCTCTAAGAAGCAGAATAGATCCATGGCAGGTTCTTCCACAAAGTATAAAGCCAGACTATACAGAAGTGGACTATTTAGAGAGTTATGTAGGTCCCAATGTTAACTTCGTACCAGATACTGAGGAGAGAACTAAATCCCACATGCCTTCATTACTTGATATTGATGTGGAAGGTCAAAACAGAGATTGCACAATACCTTTGTGTAGAATGAAGAACAAAACGTGTCGGCCATCTATATATGAACTGGAGAGAGAATTTTTGTCTTAAGTGCCTGGCATTTTTAAAGTATTGCCTTTTTTAAGGAGGAGAAAAAAATTAAAATTATTTTGTACATCTAATATTTCATGCTACTGTTTTCTAAAATACTGTGGCCAATACTACCAAATTTTTTGTAACAGGCAGCTAATTTTGTACAATGTATAACAAGATGCCTATCTTGAATGTTCACTGGAATCCCATCTAGTAACTAAAAGCACAATGCTGGAAAACAGTATTCTGGACATACATCTCTAAGCACAGTTTGAATTGCTAAATTAACTTGTCCCCTTACCTCCCACAAAATCTCACCTTTTCTCTGCTAGAGCTCTTGCTTTTTGGTGTGTTTTTTGTTTTCTCTCACACATTGAAGGGCTAATTGGCATGCAGAAGATTTCAAGTCATGGGCAGTTTTCTGCACATACGTTTTTTCAGGACAGTCCCTTATGAACTGTGGAGTTAAGGATTTTTATTTTATTTTTTTGTTTAAGATGCCTGTATGGAAGTGCTCTACCCACTCTGCCCCAAATAGTTGGTTTTCTTTTGGCATTGACTACATTATGGAAGTGATTTACCACCATCAAATGAATTTGCATAGTTTTGCCCCCGACTATTTTGAAATATAGTAGATTGTCAATCATAGAATTAGCTTACCTAGAAAGTTGTGCTATAATTTAAATTAAAACTAAATTTAAATTTGAGTGACTGGAATTTGTTTAAAGCTATTTGACATACTTTGTTTTTTGTGTGTGAAGCAATATTCCATTAGGTAAAGATACACTGGAACTTTAATAGTTGTGCTCTTGACTTTTTTTGAACACTACAGTATATTTGCACTGAGAAGAGTATTCTTCTTGATGATTATTTTTAATTAAAACTGAGTTCTCTAGCTTACTGTACGTTCTGTGTTGGAAAGAGGGTTTTTTAGTGCAGTTAACCAAGTTTAAGTTTCTAGCACAATTGCAAACTTTTACAAAGTCTATTTAAAAGTCAAACCTGCCTTTTCTTCCTTATATTGGCAATGGGAGCCTTTCTTTTTGTGCCAAGATGTGGTATGACAAGGCAAAAATCTGATACACTGGGTTTCTTATTCAGTCAGTAAATGTCCAACAAATTCATACTATAGAGTTGTGGGGGAAGTGTACTTAAATTTGATCATGTAGCAACTTCATTTTCAAATGAAATCAAAGCAAATCACTAAATTAGTAATGACTAATTTTAAACGCTGCTTTACCAGTAATTGTTGGAAGTGCTGAAGAGGAGAAACATTAGAATTAAGGAGCATTTCTTGAATTTTGACATCTTAACTAGAAATTCTCTTTATCATTTTTAGACTTAGATATGCTGCAGAAATAAAATTACATAGTTAAGAAAAAAAAAGTTTTCATTTCCCGTCAGGACATTTTTCTGTTTTAAGGCCTTTGTTTAAATTCTTTGTCTCCTTTACCCTTAAGTCTGGGAGTTCAGATTGTCCATTGTTAAGCAGAATTCATGAGCACCTAGCATCAAAGCAAAGCAATTAAAAAGCAGTTTTTTATTCTGTAGTGCACTACATTGGTTCTATTGAAAATGGGAGAGAAAAATTGGAGAATGTCAATCATGCAGTTTTAACCTTGCAGAGAAGTGGACAGATGGACATAACTTCCCTGAGAACAAGCTCACAATATCAAGAGTGGAAATGAAAGAACACTTAAAGTATTATTTCTACAAAAAATGTTAAGATACACTAACCACTGGTTGGCTGTAAACTGAGTGACTGTATAACAGGTTATTATTAAATTATTGTGTTTTTGTCCTATCCTGTTTATTTTCAGTAACCTGTATAATTGCTATTAAGTTTGTTGTAAGTATGAATACTGCACACATCAAAACTTAGGTACCACAAATTTCAAATAGCATACAATGTTCTTTAACTTGTATTCTTTAAACTTGTACTTAATTTTATCAGGTATACTTCAGTAGAAGTACAGGTACACATGAAGTTTAGTTTTTAATTTAAAATGTAATGATTGGTTCTCATGTAGAAAGTGTACACAATTAATTATACATGTAGTGCTCTGTGGAAAATATGGATCAAATCTTAAATATAGTTTGGTAGTGTATTTAATTTTGAAGATGAAAGTTACAGTTGTGAAACATTGTGTCTACTTAGACTGTTTCAGGAGGGATCATGCCTTTATACAACTATCCTCCTGTGGAAAGTACCTCTACTAGGCTTTCTAAAGGAAAATCTCAGGTGCTTTAGTCATTTTGTCTTGTAAAGGTTTGTTCATTCTACTTTGTTTTACTTCATTACGTTGAATTATGCACCATAGATTTTGTAGTTAACAGCCAGCATAAAAACACCCGACTGTGGGCTGTATTGTTTTCTTTTGCCAGTGGTCCATATCGTGATCTGTTTTTAAGCAAAATTCCCCATTGATTTTAATGGGGAATTCTGCTTAAAAATGAATGGCATAGTATGGCCCAATTAGCACATGGTAACAATTTTAAGAGCTATATACTCAGAGGTTGCACCCCAAGAAAAAGAATGTAAGCCATCTCCATCCAACAAACTGGTTTTACTGATGCAGTCTTTTAGCTATAGTATATAGTGTTTAGAATTATATTTTAACTTTTCTGTAGTTTAAAATTATAGGCCAGTCTTCACTAAAAGGCAAAGATTAAAAATAAAGATGATTAAATCCGTAGTTTCACAATTTCTATTTCACGTGTTACCAGAGATACCTTTGTACAAGTAAGGGAATCTTGTGTATATTTATAATGATTTTACTTCTGTATTGGGTATAGCTGGTAAAGAATGTATTTATTGTCATGTATGTGAATAGTCTGACCATTAAGTGGTAAATTTATACTGATCATGTTAGCATACAATTTCAAGGTGCTTACACTGCAGAGATTAAGGTAACTACTTGACATGCTGTTTTACAAAGCCTTATGACTGAAATGTTTTTTATTTTAAAATAAACTTTTGTAGCTAGTGGATTGCATAATGGCCTTGGCCTTCTTGAAATTAGGGCAGGTTTTAAAGCGTTTTTATATGTTAAACTCCCTTGTAAAAATTTCAGGGAGTAACCAGCAACTATGAACAGCCTGTTCTTAGTCCTTCAGAATGTGGGAACATGTAGTTGTCATTGAACTAAATGTAAGTGATTAATGTTAATCTCAGAAGTTCTGTAGGTTTTTGCAAACTTGAAATGCAGATTAAAATATTAATAGTAGCAGCCTGCACTTTCTTTCATCCATGTAAACATAACAGTTCTCCTCTGGAGAACCCAGTGCATTACAATGGTGAATAGATATCTTGTTTTTGTAAAGATAGTTCAGGCACTGGAAGATTCACATAGTGAATCAATGGCAGAATTGACTTTCTTTGGAACAAGAATATAAGCCCTGGGTGAAATCCTCTCCCTATTGAAGTCGGTAGCAAAATTCTCAGTGACTTCAAGCGGGCCAGGACTTTGGCTCCTTACATTTTTGTATTCATCGTTTTTTTGGGTTTCTTCCAATTTTTCTCAGATTTGCTTTTGCCTTGTTAACCCATCCTTCCAAAAGAAAGTGTCTCCACATACACAATAGCAGCAGGAAAATGTAATCTTACCTTTCCATCACATTCAACTCTAATGATGGTGTGAACTTCAAAGCAGTGAACCCAGTCCTGAAAATCTTTCCTCAGGTGAGTAATAATTCAATGAAGCCACTCAAGTAATATATTTATGTGGGTAATGAATGGCAGGATTCAGTCCCAAGTTGGGATCATTTAGATGTTAATAGGCATTGGCAGTCCCTTTCTGTCTTCTTTTAAAAAAGGATAATATTATAGTAGTTCTTTAAAATGTATGTATTTAAGCACTTGTCAGGAACTGCAAAAGATTGAGATTCTCACAGTACTGAGCCATTCTGCATATTGTAATTACTGGTAGGGCTGTCGAGCGATTGAAAAAATTAATTGCGTGATTGAACAATAATAGAATACCATTTATTTAAATATTTTTGGATGTTTTCTACATTTTCAAATTGATTTCAATTAAAATACAGAATACAAAGTCTACAGTGCTCCCTTTATATTTTTGTTTACAAGTATTTGCATTAGTTTTTTTACAAAGAAATAAATCATTTACAATTCACCTAATACAAGTACTGCAGTGCAATCTCTTTATCATGAAAGTTGAACTTACAAATGTAGAATTGTGTGTTTAAAAAAAAAACTGCATTCAAAAATAAAACCAGGTAAAATTTTAGAGCCTACAAGTTCACTCAGTCCTATTTCTTGTTCAGCCAATCGCTCAGACAAACAAGTTTGTTTACATTTGCAGGAGATAATGCTGCCCGCTTCTTTACAGTGTCACCTGAAAGTGAGAATGGGCGTTCTCATGGCACTGTTGTAGCCGGCGTCGCAAGATATTTACGTGCCAAATGCGCTAAAGATTCATATGGCCCTTCATGCTTCGACCACCATTCCAGGGGACATATGTCCATGCTGATGACTGGTTCTACTCGATAACAATCCAAAGCAGTGCAGACCGACACGTGTTCATATTCATTATCTAAGTCAGATGCCAGAAGCAGAAGGTTGATTCTCTCTTTTTTTTTTTTTTTTTTTTTTTTTTTTTTTTTTTTTTTTTTTGGTGGTTTGGGTAGTTTTTCTGTAGTTTTTGCATCGGAGTGTTGCTCTTTTAAGACTTCTGAAAGCATGCTTCACACCCTGTCCCTCTCAGATTTTGGAAGGTACTTCAGATTCTTAAACCTTGGGTCGAGTGCTGTAGATACCTTTAGAAATCTCACATTGGTACCTTCTTTGAGTTTTGTCAAATCTGTAGTGAAAGTGTTCTTAAAATGAACAATGTGCTGGATCATCACCCGAGACTGCTTTAACATGAAATATATGGCAGAATGCAGGTAAAACGGAGCAGGGGACATACAATTCTCCCCCAAGGAGTTCAGTCACAAATTTAATTAACACATTATTTTTTTTAACAAGAGTCATCAGCATGGAAGCGTGTCCTCTGAAATGGTGGCTGAAGCATGAAGGGGCATATGAATGTTTAGCATATCTGGCACATAAATACCTTGAAATGCAGGCTACAAAAGTGCCATTCAAATGTCTGTTCTAACTTTCTGGTGACATTGTAAATAAGATGAAGGCAGCATTATCTCCTGCAAATGTAAACAAACTTGTTTGTCTTAGCTATTGGCTGAACAAGAAGTAGGACTGAGTGGATTTATAGTCTCTGAAGTTTTACATTCTTTTGGTTTTTGAGTGCAGTTAAGTAACCAAAAAAACCCCTACATTTATAAGTTGCACTTTCACAACAAAGAGATTGCACTACAGTACTTGTATGAGGTGAATTGAAAAATACTAATTCTTTTGTTTATCATTTTTACAGTGCAAATATTTGTAATAAAAATAATATACACTTTGATTTCCATTACAACACAGAATAAATACTATATATATTTACCTCTCTCTCTTTGTTTTTCTACATTTTCATATATATGAAAATGTAGAAAAACATCCAAAATATTTAATAAATTTCAATTGATATTCTATTGTTTAACAGTGTGATTAAAACTGCGCTTAATCACGATTAATTTTTTGAGTTAATCGCGTGTGTTAACTGCGATTAACTGACAGCCCTAATTACTAATCAGATTACCATAGTGTGGAGGGCTAATGTGACTGCAAGCACCCTAACATTTGCATTTTCTGATGTTTGTTCAGATTGGTGTCCCTAAGTTTATCAGATTTGTTTCACTTAAATTCTAGTTTTGGCAAGAGGCATTGTTTTTGCTAGTGTCTGACAAATATGTTCAGTTGATAATTAAACAAAAGTTAAACACAGACTAGCTCCCAAATTGGACTCAATCTCAATAATGCCAGTAGCATTAGAAATTCCATTTCTTGTACTTGCATTTATAGTTGTAGGAGTGGCTTGTAGATATAATCATAGTGGTCCAGTTTGTTCAAATGAAAGAGGTGTTTCCATTTTGCCTGGCTGGAGGAAAGAGATCCAGAAATTTATACCTAGCATAGAATTACTCTTCCATTTAATAATTTTTTTTCCAGCTCTGAATTGGTCGCAGGATATTAGAGAGACAAGGTGGGTGAGGTGATACCTTTTATTGGTATTTATTGATACCTTTTATTTCACCAACTCCTGTTGGTGAAAGAGACAAGCTTTCGATCTTACACAGAAATCTTGTTCCACCAACAGAAGTTGGTCCAATAAAAGACATCACCTCACCCACCTTGTCACTACAGTCTTCATCATCATTTCATTATATGATGTAAAATTCTTTCTTCACCATGATCAAAACAGTGGCATCACTTTCAAGGTTAATTTCTAAGATTTATTCCCATCATCCCAAAAGGAGGGAATGAAAGGACAATCCCAAATCATGTGCATAAGCATAGCTTTATTTGAGCTGTATCTCCAGCAGTTGAGGTGTGACATGAGTCTAGCATTTCCCAATGTAATGATTCACGTTAATTTAAAAATATTTGCAAAGTTAAATTCCCTTTTTACATTTAAGGGCTTGTTGACACGAACAGTTAATTCACAGCAATCTGGGGTGGAAGTCTACCGTGCACTAGCAAGTGTCTATGTGGACCCTGCTGGAACTGAAAGTTCCATAGTGCACTCTTATCTACCATGCTTTGAAATACAAGTAGATTAAATTGTATGGTCCTTTTTATTAAATAAATCATGTTGACTTTGTTTTTTGTTTCATCTTCCAATCCCATCTTTCATACATTCTGTGTTGCCTCCTGAGCCCTTTCTTCTCACCCCCTGCACATCCTCCCCTGTAATCTAGTTACCTACTCTCCTGCCCACACTCTACAGGCACCTACTTTTCTGCTCTGTTGGACGTACCCCTGATCCCTTATACACTCCTGTTGGTGGCCCACAGCTCCACTTTGATTGGTGGGTCCAGTCAGGGATGGTGGCTTCTGTTTCCTCTTCCCTTAGTTTCAGCGGTCATTGATAAAAACAGCTAGGTTTGTAGCTCCTCCTTGTAAAAGCAGCTGGAAACAGGCATCAAAGCTTTTTAGAATGAAGAGAATGGACTTGCAGAAGCTGCTGGAAATGTATTAAACTAGCATTATGTGACCTGACAGCTCTTCACTGACATCTCAAAAGCCAAAGTGAAGCTCAATGTGTGAAGATTATTAGCCTTTGTGTGGCATGATTCTCCATGTAAAGATGTTCTTGTGTGACCTGAGTCAGAGAGTGGTCCAGGATCTTTAGGATTAATAGCTTATTCTGAGGCCAACGGGATGAAAATGAGAGCCTATTGCCAAAGGGGCCTTTACCTTCTTGGATCCTCCAAGATAACAAGTAAGTAACATTCGTCTGCCCTGGTCATCTCAGGGATACATTGCCAAGCCTACAGATTTGTTTCTTGAGCCCCTCCATTAAGTAAGAAGCTGAATCCACAGGAAAAACAGGGTGAGACTTCAAAGCTGTTTTGGCAACAGGTAATTTAAATGGATTATTTCCAGATGTAGCTTATTAGAAAGCTTCTGTATGCTTGGCTCTAAATTTTCAAGTGGCAGTGGCAGCAGTATTTGTTAGGTAATGCTCAAAAAGTGAAACTGTTAGCAAGATAGAGGGTGTTGCAACAATCATTAAAAATGGCTCCTTGACTAGTTTAATTGTATATATGCAAAAATTACCCTTCATCTTCCTGCTGGGTTTGATATGTGAGCTGAGTGTAGGCCTAGAGAGAATGCTGCTTCTACCGCAAGGCAGGGAACAAGGAGACTGGCTCCCTCAATCAGTGGCACTCTTGTCCTGTCTCCTTTGCAAGATGTCCTTCACAGTCTTGCACCACTTCACTTTCATGGGCTTAAGAGACTCATTCCCTTATTTGCCAGAGGGTAAAATGCTGACTTGCTACTGCCTGTTCTGTATATATGTTTTATATCCTTTAACTCAGCCAGGGAGGTTCATAAATAAGCCAACTGCTACACTGTGTATGTCCCAATTAGTTTTTAATTAAGAATTACGGCTTTAAATCTGTTCTCTATCAAACAAAGTCATTGCTCCACTTGCAGGCTATATTCAACAATAGTGAACAGTGCCCCTTCAGAAGAGGTTTTAAACACAATGCTGTGAAATTGTATTGATTCAATGACATCACTTTAGTTATCTCTTTTTTTTTTTTGTGGGGAGGGGGGTTTCAAAGTGTGTAAGTGATTTAGGAATCTCGTATATCCCACTGAGACATAATGGGACTTAGATGCTTTTGAAAATGTTGCCTTTGATCAGATAGAGATCTTCCATCTTTTCCCTCATTGACAAGTTTAATTGAATACAGTGAATAGGAACTTCTAAAGTAGCTTGACCATTTGTATTTCAGAAGTGAAGTATTAACTATGCACCATGCCAAATGGTAATCAGGTGACCTAAGTTTTACTCCCTGTTCTGCCATTGATTCTTGGCAAGTTACTTTTCTGTGCCTTGGTTCCCTTATCTATAAGACATGAATAATTGTATCACCCATCACTGTTAAGAACTTTGAGATCGGGGGATGAAAGTTACTGTAGGTGCTAAGTAGTAATTTTATTAATAAACTTAGGTTTTGATAGTATTGGTTACACTATCGATGCCAAAATGTTTCTCTCTCTCCCAAGCAAGTCAAGTGTTGATCCAGATAGGGAATTCTTGTATAACTCTGATTGCAAATGTTTGATTTCTTACTACAGCATAATAGATTTAATTTGTATAATTCCTATTAAATTCTAAAGATGGACCTAAACTGTAAAATTTAGATCTGCATTTCAAACTCCAATGTAGAAGCTTTCAGATGGGGGTGGGAGTGGGAGATGGGGCAATTCAAGCCATCTCTACTTAAATACTTTAATAAATATTCATAAATCTGTTTTTAAAGATTTATCAGTCAGCACTGACAGCTGTTGTTTTAATCTTAATTCACACACCATATGCTGCTAAATTTTCCCCTCTAAAATGTATCCCCGCCCAGGGGATACTAATTGTTTTCCTGCATTTCAATGATAGGATGGTAAATTTCAGCAGCTCCTGTTTAATGCTGCTCATACACAGCAGCATTTTGATACTTTTTGCTGGTGATGGTGAAACTAGATAAGAAAGAAGAGTAGGTGGATAGTTTGCTGCAGCAGCCTGAGATCTTGACTCAATATATAATTTATATAATGGTTCTCTCTCCTCTCCCCGTTGCCTCTTCTCAATTGTCTATAGCAATTTTTATACATTGCATCCTGTCTCTAAGGTAATTTGGGACAGGAAGTGTGCACTGAAGACAATGCTGAAACACAATATAACATTGGGAGAAGATGTTCTTTATTTCAGGCATTTATCTGGCATCCAACACCATAGTAGCAGAGTGCCTTACAGGGGTGAATTTGAGCATTTTTCAAAATCTCAGTAAGAAAAATCAGACATCATGGTCTCCTGCTTTCAGCTTTGAATCTACTTAAATTTTGAATCTACTTAAACTTGGGCCAGAGAGTGGCTTTCTGTCCTGTTTGTACAGTGCCCGGCACAATGGGGTCCTGGTCTATGGTTAGGGTTCTTTTTAGGCACTACAATAATTAATAAGAAGCCACCTAGCAAAGCAGGAGGTGGAGGGGGAGAGGATGCTTCCATGGCCTATGTTGCAGAAATATAACAAATGGGTCATCTCTCTAAACAAGTTCAAGATGCAGTTGTCTGTCTTGAAGTTAAACAGCTAGAGAATTCATAGTAAGAATTCCTACAGATGAGATACTCCTCCCTATGCTTTCCCCCCCTATTTTAAGTGCAGCAGCTTTCACCATCACTTTGTGCAGTGATCCTCTTACCAGTGTTAGGATACGCTGGTACATGAATGGGAGAACCCCTCATAATAGTTTGGTGCTGCAGGAAGTTGTGTAAGTGGCATACTCCTCTGGGTCCATAATGGTCCAATGCTCCAGGTTGGTGTTTCAAATTAACAGCAGCAGTATGATGACTGCAATGGGAGTTAGGTGCCTAAATACCTTTCAGGATCTGGGCCTTGGCTCTTTTGAGTGAGACACAAAAAGTAACGTCTTGTCCTCTTGTGGCTTTCAAGAATCTCTTCCATTTTTCCCCAAGAGTAGCACCCATATCCTGGCCAGATTCCAGCTTGTGTTCAAGAATTAAGTTCTGCCTTCCTAAATTCTCTAATAGACACAAATGAAGCTCCAGCTGCTCTTATCCTAACTTGCTGTGCAGTGTTGCTAGAGATTGGTATTTAAACTGCTACATTGCACTCCACAGGTGCCTGCATTTCAGGGATGACCAAAGTGGTCCCTGTATGGTCCCTGTCCTTAACCTATCTCACAGTGAGAACTTGTAAGTTTTCCTTAATATTTATAAAGTGCTTTGAAATTCTTTTATGGTGGTAGTTACAGAAGCATAAATTTTTCTGTTATTTAGTCACGTTTCAGCTGCCCAATATTTTGACTTACCAGTTAGACTCCTCCTAATGGTGTAGCTCACGAAAGCTTATGCTCAAATTTTAGTCTCTAAGGTGCCACAAGTACTCCTTTTCTTTTTGCGACTACAGACTAACACGGCTGCTACTCTGAGACGTGCATTAGATAATTGGTTTTGTATTCTCCATTCTTATCAAAACAGCATTGTGCAAATTAACGCTCTAACCTGAATAAATCAGTGTGTATTAAAATGTGAATAGAGAAATATTACATGAAAAATAAATCACTTCATAAGCACACAAGCAGGAAGCAGTGGGAATGGATTCATATAGTTACTATTGTGTGTTGCTACATTGAAACAGGGTTAAAAGTTATTTGTAACTTTAAGTAGCAGAGGAGAGTAGATGAAGTTTGCCCAAAGGCTCTTTGGGCAGTAGATTATCTTCCCAGAGAATGAAATATGAATTAATCTACTCTTTTTAGCCAGTGAAGTTTGGCTATGTGACAATTGCAGTAGCTGGAAGGAAGAAATATGTTGTGATTGGCATAATCCAGTCCAGAATCAAGCCATGACTTATAAGAGACATTAATATCAGTGTCAACATTTACAACAACGTTCTGCTTTAGTATATAATATATATTGCATTCATTTATTGTCTTTATCACAGGCAAAAGAAATACACAATTTTAATTTGAAGGCCTATACAAAATACAAACCAAGGTGGAAGGAAAAGAGGCAACATTCTAATAATGAGAGGGTTTTTTAGTCTTTATCCTAGCAAAAATTAAGCTACTTGAGCAAGGAGCTAGGTATGACAGCGGGTTTTGGAGATCTCAAAGTGCTTCACAAAATAGGGAGATCCACTATGATGGGTGAGGAAATAGAAAGGCAGATAGGGTGTGACTTGTCCAATGACACATGATGAGTCACTATTAGAATAGGGGCTAAGGCCAAGATCCTTAGAACCTCCAGATCAATACAGCATCTAATCCATTGGACCACACTATCTGTTCTTAATAAAAAAGTTATCTGAAGTATATTTTCAGGAGCAACTTAAAAGAGCACTTAAGAACTGTTTATCGTCCTGTTATTTAAAAAAATACTTTGTCCCTGCATTTAAAAGTAATTAAAAAGAAATACCAACAGGCTTTCTATTAACACTGCCTTTGTTCAAACAGGTTATTTAAAAGTGCTCATTTTTCTGGCACTATAGGTAGGCAATGGTGAAAAGTGTTTTGAAGTATTGTTGGGGGTGAGATTTGTGAGTTCACTAGTAGGCTAGAATACTCTTTAAACTCAGTTTAAATGTTTTGGCATATTTTGTCCGTGCTAGCTGTTGGGAAAACATAGCCCATTTAAAGGCTTATTGTTGCCTGGGATACTGGTAGTAACAGGCCTACTGGGGGGGAAAACTGACACTTTTTATACGTAGTGATGGAGCTAAAACTAGCAACGTCAGCTTAGGAAAATGGTCATTGGCTGCATCTATACTACAAAAATTGGCACCTATTGTGGAATAGGGACATCATGTGGATACTGTATGCATCTAGCAGGAAGTGCAGCGGCAACAGGAAGTAGATTAGTAGGAAATAGGGAGATAGACAGGAGTTCTATGAATAAGACACCTTGATCCCATGATGATGTTTGTAATTGTTCACTAGAAGCATTTTTCTGAAACCTGAATCTCCCTGCTTTCTTGAGAATACCACACACACATAGTGCTCTGCTGGTGTAGCTCCACCAGCAGTAGCAACAGTAGGGACTGTGGTGTACACTTGGAGGAGGATTAGATTAAGACACCCAAGTCCTTTTTACATCAGAACTTCCGCTAATGTGAACCAAAGCAGTTATAATGGTGAATTATGTGTCCTAATTTTTCCAGCGTAGACAAAGTCAATGTGTTTGCTCAACAAAGAAGTTTGCACAAGGAATACAAGCCCGGTGTGAAAGTATCCTGGTTCTCCCAGACTCACACAAGAGCCACTGTTCAGGCTTTCTGTGGGCCTCCAAGAGTGGAGACAGAGGGTTATTCTGAAGGGAGGCTGGTGTGTGTTAGCTCAAACACACTCTAACTTGTCTATGGCATCACACAATAAATACCAGGCTCTTCTACGAGAAACGAGAGTAATCTGGAAGCTGTAGCTGCCTAACCAGAATAAAGACTCAATAATGCTGCATTAACATCATTAATGTGCATCAGTTTTCTAGCCAAAACCAAAGATTGCCAGATGGTTTGAGTGATGAGTCCAATTTTGAATGCCTCAGTTACAAAAAATAAATAGGAGATGAGAAATATCCAAATAAGGGCCAAGTGGATGGCCAAAGGTGAGATGTGATCAAATCAAAGACAGTTAAGACAAAGCAAAAAGTGTTTCCTCACCCAACGCCAATTGTAGAATTCACTGCCAAAGGGTGCGGAGTCAGATAATGCAACAAGATTATTAGGAGGACTGGATAATTTTATGGTCATCTTTAACAGTGGCAATTATTCAAGCTGAGACCATGTTAAAAGCATAATGAAAGCTCTTGCTTCAAAACTTAATTTGATTGGCTGTTGGAGGAGAGTGTATAGGCTTAGTCTCACTCCCATGTTATAGCATCAAATGACTGACCAATGATGTCTTGATGTCTGATTTGTGTCCATTCATTCTTTTACGTAGAGACTGTCCAGTTTGGTCTTACGTAGAGACCAATCCCCCTGTGGTCTGTCTCCCAAGATTTGTGAGAGTGATGGGTTGTCCTTCAGGATAGGTTGTAGATCCTTGATGATGCGTTGGAGAGGTTTTAGTTGGGGGCTGAAGGTGATGGCTAGTGGCGTTCTGTTTTCTTTCTTGGGCCTGTCCTGTAGTAGGACAGTAGTACTACTATCCTGAAGGACGACCCATCACTCTCACAGATCTTGGGAGACAGACCAGTCCTTGCTTACAGACAGCCCCCCAATCTGAAGCAAATACTCACCAGCAACCACACACCACACAACAGAACCACTAACCCAGGAACCTATCCTTGCAACAAAGCCCGTTGCCAACTCTGTCCACATATCTATTCAGGGGATACCATCATAGGGCCTAATCACATCAGCCACACTATCAGAGGCTCGTTCACCTGCGCATCTACCAATGTGATATATGCCATCATGTGCCAGCAATGCCCCTCTGCCATGTACATTGGCCAAACTGGACAGTCTCTACGTAAAAGAATGAATGGACACAAATCAGACATCAAGAATTATAACATTCAAAAACCAGTTGGAGAACACTTCAATCTCTCTGGTCACTCGATCACAGACCTAAGAGTGGCTATCCTTCAACAAAAAAGCTTCAAAAACAGACTCCAACGAGAGACTGCTGAATTGGAATTAATTTGCAAACTGGATACAATTAATTTAGGCTTGAAGAGAGACTGGGAATGGATGAGTCATTACACAAAGTAAAACTATTTCCCCATGGTATTTCTCCCTCCCACCCCACCCCCCACTGTTCCTCTGATATTCTTGTTAACTGCTGGAATTAGCCTACCTTGCTTGTCACCATGAAAGGTTTTCCTCCTTTCCCCCCCCTGCTGCTGGTGATGGCTTATCTTAAGTGATCACTCTCCTTACAGTGTGTATGATAAACCCATTGTTTCATGTTCTGTGTGTGTGTGTGTGTGTGTGTGTGTGTGTGTATAAATCTCTCCTCTGCTTTTTCCACCAAATGCATCCGATGAAGTGAGCTGTAGCTCACGAAAGCTTATGCTCTAATAAATTTGTTAGTCTCTAAGATGCCACGGGTACTCCTTTTTCTTTTTGCAAGTTGTAAAAGTGGCCATTGACTGGATGTGTTGGTGCCAGTGCCTTGGCACTGTTAGTTGCTGGTAAGGGGAACATTCCATTTTTCCCCCCTTCCATAACCCTTTACATTGGGATTGAAAGTTTCTCTACACCATAACCCTTTTGGGGAGAGAAGTTCACCCTTCTCTGAAGAATAAGGTACTAATCCCTGAAGCCAGGAGTCAAGACTAGATGTTTTTGTGTATGAATTGATATGGTAATTCCTATGTTTCTAAACATTTCTCAAGCTTTCAGCACACTGAGATAAAGATGGTTTCCTGGGAGTAAAGAGGAATGGGGGAAAGACTCAAGATTATCATCAGTTTAGGACTGAATTATTTTCACAAACTGAATCTTTTTTAAATATGGTTTGATTTGTTTTGTTACTTGTGACCACTAGATGTCACCAGTGTATGGCATTCTTGCCAAAGGAACATTGTGGTGTTGCATACATGTCAATTTGAAGCTTTATTAAAATTATTCTTTTGTAGAAGAATGGACAATGAATGGAGGGAAGCAAGGTGAGGCAGGGAGTTGTTTAGGGGAAGAGGTGATTGTCTGGAGAAGTAATGTGAACACTTTGCTCCAGCCAGACTGTCACCTGCTGTGTAAATTCTGGCCTTTTTCCAAAATTATTGCTACAAGACATTCCCATAATAAAGTGTGCGACAACACTTCTGAGAATTCCAAACTACCTCTGAGGCCTCGTCTACACTACAAGTTTGTCAGATTTAGCAGTGTTAAATCGAATTAACTCTGCACTCGTCCACACAACGAAGCCATTTTTTTTGACATAACTGGCTCTTAAAACCTATTTATGTACTCCTCCCCAACGAGGGGATTAGCGCTGAAATCAACATTGCCATTTCGAATTAGGGTTAGTGTGGATGCAATTTGAAGGTATTGGCCTCCGGGAGCTATTCCCCAGTGCACCATTGTGACTGCTCTGGACTGCACTCTGAACTCTGATGCACTGGCCAGGTGTACAGGAAAAGCCCCGGGAACTTTTGAATCTCATTTCCTGTTTGGCCAGGTGAGCTCATCAGCACAGATGACCATGCAGTCCCAGAATCGAAAAAGAACTCCAGGCTGGACTGAATGGGAGGTACTGGATCTGATCGCTGTATGGGGAGAGGAATCCGTGCTACCAGAACTATGTTCCAAAAGATGAAATGCCAAAACATTTTAAAAAATCTCCGAGGCCATGAGGGACAGAGGTTACAGCAGGGACACAACACAGTGCTGCATGAAACTTAAGGAGCCCAGACAAGCGTACCAGAAAACCAAAGACTCAAACAGACGCTCCGGGACAGACCCCCCCCAGACACGCTGCTTCTATGCTGAGCTGCATGCAATTCTAGGGGAGGCCACCACCACTACCCCACCCCATCCGTGGACTATGATGATGGGGTACTCTCCGTCATGCCTGAGGATTTTGCGGATGGGGAAGATGAGGAGGAGGATGACAAGCTTGAGGAGAGCACACAGCACACTGTTCTCCCCGACAGCCAGGATCTTTTTATCACCCTGACTGAAATACCCTCCCAACCCAACGAAGCCGGAGAAGGGACCTCTGGTGAGTGTACTTTTTTTAATATAATACATGTTATAAAAGCAAGTGTTTTTTAATGATTAAGTAGCCCTGAGGACTCGAGATGCATTCGTTGCCAGTACAGCTACTGGAAAAATCTGTTAACGTGTCTGGGGATGGAGCAGAAATCCTCCAGGGGTCTCTCTTGGAGGTACTCTAAAAGCCTTTGCAGAAGGTTTCTGGGAAGAGCAGCCTTATTCCATCCTCCATGATAGGACATGCCATGCTAGTAGCAAGTAATTTGGTATCATTGCATGACAAAGCCTTGCAGCGTATGGTCCCGGTGTTTGCTGGCATTCAAACAACATCTGTTCTTTATCTCTCTGTGTTATCCTCAGGAGAGTGATATTGTTCATGGTAACCTGGTTGAAATAGGGGAATTTAATTAAGGGGACATTCAGAGGTGGCCATTCCTACTGGGCTGTTTGCCTGCGGCTGAAAAGAAATCCTCTCCACAGTTAGCCATGTGGTGGTAGGGGGATGGCATTGGGTCTGGGCTGTTCGCGTTTGGCTAGCAGGGATCTTCCCTGATACCAGCCACACGGTGGGGTGAGGGATAAAGCGATCATCCCAGAGAATTCGATGCAGGCGTAAGGGTTAGTTTGGTTTCTGCTGCTGCATGTTGATGGGAAAACCACAACACTAAATGGCCAACTCAACATGCTTTGCTTGGTATGGGAGAGGAGGGCACTGTTGTTATGAAGGTTGCAGAAGCTGAAAGACTATGGCTTACCATGGCCGCCTGCAAGCAGAATTCTGTTGCCCGGCACTGCGTGTGTGATCTCTAACACCAAAGCCACAGACACTCAATATAAGATGCAAAATGCGACCTTGTACCAAAATCACATGTGCTATGTAATGTGAATAGTGGTGGTCACTGTGAAAGAGTATAGCCATTGTTCTGTAAAATGTATCTTTTAAAATACTTCACTCCCTTTTTTCCCTCCAGCAGCTGCAAATGTTTCAAGCCTCCCTCCTCTGTCCCAAAGGCTATCTCAGATAAGGCATTGAAAAAAATGCACGCACTATGAAATGTTCTCTGAGCTCATGCAGTCGTCTGGCACTGACAGAGCTCAGCAAAGTGTGTGGAGGGACACAATAGCAGAGGAAAGTAGCCGATGAACGTGAGGAGAGGTGGCGGCAGGAAGATCAGAGGAGCATGAGGCAACGCTGGGGCTATTGCGGGATCAAACAGACGTGCTCCGGCGTCTGGTGGAGGTTCATGAATGGCAGCAGCATCACAGACTGCCACTGCAGCCCCTGTTTAGCTGCCCTCCCTCCTCCCCAAGTTCCATAGCCTCCTCATCCAGACACCCAAGAACGCGAGGGGTGGGGGAGGCTCCAGGCATTCAACTACTCCACCCCAGTGGACAGCCCAAGCAACAGAAGGCTGTCATTCAACAAGTTTTGAAGTGGCCTTTTCCTTCCCTCCTACCCTTCTCCCACCCCCCACCCGGGCTACCTTGTGAGTTATCTCCCTATTTTTATAATCAATTAATAAAGAATACATGTATTTTAAACGATAGTGACTTTATTTCCTTTGCAAGCAAGCTTTGATCGAAGGTGGGAGGGCGGGTGGCTTATAGGGAATTTAGAGGCAACCAAGGGGACAGGTTTTCATCAAGGAGAAACAAACAGAAGTGTCACACAGTACCCTGGCCAGTCATGAAACTGGTTTTCAAAGCTTCTCTGATGCACAGCACTTCCTGCTGTACTCTTCTAACCACCCTGGTGTCTGGCTGTGCATATTCAGTGGCCAGGCAATTTGCCTCAACCTCCCACCCTGCCATAAATATCTCCTCCTTACTCTCACAGAGATTGTGGAGCACACAGCAAGCAGCAATAACAATGGGAATATTGGTTTCGCTGAGGTCTGAGTACTTGTGGCACCTTAGAGACTAACAAATTTATTTGATAAGTTTTCGTGAGCTACAGCTTACTTCATCAGATGCATTTGGTGGAAAACCGGTGAAGTGAGCTGTAGCTCACGAAAGCTTATGCTGAAATAAATTTGTTAGTCTCTAAGGTGCCACAAGTACTCCTTTTTCTTTTTTGTGAATACAGACTAACACGGCTGCTACTCTGAAACCTGAGGTCTGAGTGAGTCAGTAAACTGTGCCAGCGACCATTTAAATGTCCAAATGCACACTCTACCACCAATCTGCACTTGCTCAGCCTATAGTTGAACAGCTCCTTACTACTGTCCAGGGTGCCTGTGTGTGGCTTCATGAGCCAGGCATTAAAGGGAAGGCTGGGACCCCAAGGATGACTATAGGCATTTCAACATCCCCAACTGTTATTTTCTGGTCTGGGAAGTAAATCCCTTCCTGCAGCCATTTAAACAGACCAGAGTTCCTGAAGACACGAGCATCATGAACCTTTCCCGGCCATCCCATGTTGATGTTGGTGAAATATCCCTTTTGATCCACCAGTGCTTGCAGCACCATTGAAAAGTACCCCTTGTGGTTTATGTACTGGCTGCCCTGGTGGTCCAGTCCCAAGATAGGGATATGCGTTCCGTCTATAGCCCCACCACAGTTAGGGAATCCCATTGCAGCAAAGCCATCTAGTATGACCTGCACATTTCCCAGAATCACTATCTTTGATAGCAGCAGCTCAATGATTGTGTTGGTTACTTGCATCACAGCAACCCCCACGGTAGATTTGCCCACTCCAAATTGATTACTGACTGACTGGTAGCTGTCTGGCATTGCAAGCTTCCACAGGGCTATTGCCACTCGCCTCTCAACTTTGAGGGCTGCTCTCATCTTGGTATTCTTGTGCTTCAGGGCAGGGGAAAGCAAGTCACAAAGTTCCATGAAAGTGCCCTTGTGCATGAGAAAGTTTCGGAGCCACTGGAAATCACCCCAAACCTGCAACACTATGCGGTCCCATCAATCTGTGCTTGTTTCCTGGGCTCAGAATCGGTGTTCCATGGCATGAGCCTGCCCCAGTAACACCATGATCTCCAAATTGCCGGGGACCGTGGTTTTAGAGAAATCTGTGTTCATGACCTCATCACCATGCTGCCATCGCCTCCTTACCTGGTTTTTCAGGTGCTGGTTCTGCATAAACTGCACGATAATGTGTGAGGTGTTTACAATGGTCATAACTGCTGCGGTGAGCACAACAGGCTCCATGCTTGCCGTGCTATGGCATCTGCTCGGGCAATCCAGGGAAAAGGGCACGAAATGATTTTCTGCTGTTGCTTTCACGGAGAGAGGGAGGATTGACTGACGACATTTAGCTATAACCACCTGCAACAAATTTTTGGCTCCCAATTGGGAGCTCAGCCCAGAATTCCAGTGGGCAGTGGGGACTTGCAGGAACTGTAGGATAGCTACCCACGGTGCACTGCTTGGAATATTGACGCTTGCCACGGTACTGTGGACTCACACTGCCGAATTAATGTGTTTAGTGTGGACGCATGCACTCGACTTTATACAATCTGTTCCCAAAAATTGACTTCTGCAAAACTGGAGTACTTTTGTAGTGTAGACATGGCCTGAGAGACCCACAGGGGCTCCATTGGATCGTATGCAGCACCTGTATACAGGGCACTCATACTAGAGCTGACTGGAACATGACAGTTCCATTTCATGGCAACTTATGAGGTTTCAAAATTTATTTTTGTTCCTCAGTGGAAATGTTTTCACAAAAACTGAATTCTGTCAGCAGACCTGGGTATTTTACATTCTGTAGGCTGGTGGTTAGGGTGCTGGTCTGGTGTTGTGAGAAACCCAGGTTCAAGTTCCTTCTCCAGCCTTTTTCAGAGCAGAGCTTTTCATCTGAAAAGATTAAAATCAGGTAAATTTGGACTTGAATCTGGGTCTCCCACATCCTTGGCTATTATGATAAACCCCCCATCTATATAGTCTAGGGTGACCAGATGTCCCAATTTTATAGGGACAGACCTGATATTTAGGGCTTTTTCTTATATAGGCACCTATTACTCCCCTCCAACCCCTTGTTCCGATTTTTCATACTTGCTATCTGGTCACCCTAATATAGTCTGTCTCTTCCTCCACCCAAAAACCTTCCCCACAAAAGTTTAGTGGAAACTGCTGTGTCATGATAAATGTTTTGGCTTCTAAATGGCATATTTTGCTGACATTTCATGTCAGCGAAAGTGCTCGGACATGCTCTAACTCATACCCTACTCCACTGCTATTTTGATCAGTTTTATCTATTGGCTTGGGAGTGATGCTGGCTGGCTGTGAAGGAAATTATGTCCACTTTTTGGTGTGAAGGACAGGTAGGATTAGGGAACCAGAATCTACTGTTTCCCTTCTCTCACCCCTTTGTCTGCCTGGCCTATTTACATTATAAACTCTATAGAGCAGGGACAATCTCTTAGCATGTGTTTATAGTGTGCAAAGCACAATGGAGCCCTGATCTGACTTGAGACTTCAAGGGAATAATAATAATAATAAATGTGGTCAGCAATGTAAGATTGCACAAAGGCTCCTAATTCTGCAGGTATCCAGATCTTGTTAATGTACATTAACTTTCCTTGACCACAGAGTAGTTACAGTTCTAAAGCAATTCACCGTCAATATTAAAAGTAATCCTCACACCTTTTAAGGTAACCTATGATGTACAAAATACATATTAATGTGATGTACATGTGTCAAAACATTTGTTTAATAGGTGACCATTATCACACAATAGAGAGAGAGAGAGTGAACTTCTAGTATATAACCAAATAAATAAGATAAGGAATTTAAAAAGAAATGTAGTTTTTCCAGAATGGGTTGGCTACAAAATATAAAACTTTTTGTTAAAATAGAATACTTTTTTCAAATATTAATTAAAATTTTATCAGCAGTTATCTTTACTTTGAAAGAGTTTGAGCAATGAGATTACTCAAGGTGGGATGAATAAAAGAAACTATAATTTTGACATGCATCCGACGAAGTGGGTATTCACCCACGAAAGCTTATGCTCCAATACGTCTGTTAGTCTATAAGGTGCTACGGGATTCTTTGCCGTTTTTACAGATCCAAACTAACACGGCAAACCTCTGATATATAATTTTGAACTATTTTATGCTCTCCATAAATGTCCTGTTTTCCTCATTAATTGTCTCATATGAATACCTTTTGCAAAGTATAGTGAAAACTATAGAAGCTTGGTTTTCATGGGCATCTCTCAGTAGTATTAGATGGCAGGCAGAGCTTTAGTAACCCCAAAGAGTTTTGCTTTGGATTACTAAAAATGCAATCTTTCTGTAATGGTTCAAGACAGATAGCATAACACATTTATATGATTATGTTAACATGCTGGTTTGGATTTTAGTTCTTCAGCTCTGATTAGAAGTTTATTATGAAGTAGCTACAGTTGTTCCATAGTTAAGGTTGTCTCATTTTTCATTATAAACCTAATTTTTGCTTTCTCCCTTCACCTCCTATCCTGCCCCCACAAAAATCTCCAACCAAAATCCTTTCAGTATCCAATTGAGAATGTTTGGCCTGTGGCCAATGCACAATTTGTTCTGACAAAATTTGACTTTATTCAGACAAACTGTTGTTTAGATCTGAGATATAGAAAAAATCAGTTAATCATATTTCCAATATTCTTCTAGCACATTTGTCTGGCTATGGTTTGACCTGTTTAAGAACCTCCAAAGACATTTCAAAGATCTTAGTGAGCTCTAATACACAGGTCCCCATTTGAGATGATCTATATAAAATCAGACTAATATCATAGGGTAATATAAAAGGGCTGTTGGTGATTGTGGGAATGTAATGCACTGAGTCAGTAGAGTTAGACAAGGAAGCAATGATCCAAGCTCCACTCAGACTTTTGTCACTAAACAATTCCTAATATTAAAAAAAATGTAAGGAAATTCCAGCACAAACTTTATTAAGCCTGGTGCATAGGTTCAGAGTACATGCAAGTATGTATATCACCAAAGGTATGGGATGCATCTAAGAAACCATTCCCAGTCCTAAAAGAGAATCCTAATGCAGAGGCCCCTATGCCCACATGGAGCCCTTTTGATCTCCATGGGGCTCCGTGTGGCACAAGTAATTGCCCACTTGGAGCTCTCCCTAATGACATTTAATATGTGTATGTGATAAAGAAATATAAACGCATGGGCTAGTTTCTAAATGATCTGAAAGGAAAAGAAGATAAAACAAACAAACCAGGTTGACCTCGCGTTAAAAACTTCCATGTTATTACCTTAACATTGTTACTATTTCTTTGATGGGATGCGCTTGTTCCCCCTTTTATTCACAAGAGGCCAGTTACTTACAGATATGGGAGATGATGACTCTGTGGTGCTAGAAGGGAACAGACACAATATACTCAGGATGCAGAACATGCCTTCATACAAGTAGCTCCTCAGATCCATGAACAAGTGCTCACAGAAATATCTACCCAAAAAAATTAATGTGGCTCAAAAAAAAAAAAAAAAAAAGGAAAGGATTCCATGTGATCTAGCTCTGAAGCGTCAATGTCCTATTCAAAATGAAGAGTAAAAGTTATACTCCTCCTATTAGAAGTAGCTATCTTTGAAAAGTCGGTTGAGAAAGATAAATCAATATTTCAGACAATTCAGGTTTGATTAATTTTGGAATGATGATTTCATCATAGAAGGCAATCAGGTTGGTCAGACATGACTTGCCCTTGGTGAATCCATGTTGACTATTCTGATCACCTTCCTCTCCTCCAAGTGTTTCAAAATGGATTCCTTGAGGACCTGCTCCATGACTTTTCCAGGGACTGAGGTGAGGCTGACCGGCCTATAGTTCCCTGGATTCTCCTTCTTCCCTTTTTAAAAGATGGGCACTATATTTGCCTTATTCCAATCATCCAGGACTTCCCCCGATCAACATGAGTTTTCAAAGATAATGGGAAATGGCTCTGCAATCACATCAGGCTATATAATCACACCATATGTTCAGTGGAAGTCCCATCCTTCCCAATAAGCAGACCAGTGGTGGGCAACCTGTAGCCTGTCAGGGTAATCTGCTAGCAGGCTGTGAGACAGTTTGTTTACAATGACTGTCCATAGGCACAGCCGCCCGCAGCTCCCAGTGGCCGCAGTTCACCGTTTCCAGCCAATGGGAGCTGCAGGAAGCGGCGGCCAGCACATCCCTGCAGCCCACGCTGCTTCCCACAGCTCCCATTGGCTGGGAACGGAGAACTGCAGCCACTGGGAGCTGCAGGTAGCCATGCCTGAGGCCAGCCAATGTAAACAAACTGTCTTGCGGCCCGCCAGCAGATTACCCTGATGGGCCACAGGTTGCCCACCAGTGGCCTAGACCCATATCTCCTGGGTGAGAAACTTCCCCACCCCTATCCCTATGCCACTAGCTCTCCCCTAGTTTCTGATCTCACTGTACTAATGCCTGGCTTCCCTTTTCCTTTCCTTGGCCAGAAAATACCCCCCAAACCCTAGTGCCCCACTAATATTCTCCAATTTAAAACTACTTCTGTCAAGAAGAATCCAAGTAACATCAAAAATAACTAGATCTGAACTATTTAGGGCATACTCCTCTAACTCCAACTCATGTGAGTAGTATTGAAGTAAATCAGGACTACTTGCATGAATAAGGGTTCTAGAATCTGCCCGTTGATATGAATACAGCCACACTAAGTCTGATTCTACAGTCCCTCCTCAGGCAAAATTCCCCATTGACCTTAGAAAAGTAGTTTTTCCTGAACCAGGACTTTAAATTACCTGTGCATCTGATGCCAGATGGGGCAATGGGTCTACATGTGCTAAGATCTTTGGGGTGGGGCTTGTGTCTTAATATGGTATGTCTGAATTACAAAATTAAGTAGACTTAAGTTAGATTGACGTACAGCCACCTGAGTAATTAAATCTGCTCTTCGTGTCCGCACTACGCTCCTTCTGTCGGCGGTGCGTGTTCTCACCAGGAGTGCTTTGCACTGACTTATGTGGGGCATTGTGGGGCACTGCCAGCAGGATCCCGCTGCCAGCCCAGGGGCAGAAGGACTCACAGCTCAGGCTGTGAATGGCAGCAACAGGCGATGTAAGCAATGCAGTGTCTACACTGACACAGCGCTGACCTAACTACATCAACCTCAGCGCTACGCCTCTCATGGAGGAGGAGTTATTAGATTGTTGTAGTAGGCGAGTTAAATTGGCAGGAGGAACATTGTAGTGTAGACGCTTACACAGTTAGGTTGATGTAAGCTACCTTACATTGACCTAACTCTGTAGTGTAGACCAGGCCTTAGAGTCTAACAGAATGGGGCCTTGATCCCAACTGGGATCCTTTAGGAGTCTTTCCTTTGGAAAGTCACTTAACCTTGTGACTCCATATTCCAGCTTTTACAGAGGGGAAAGATAGTTAACTACTTACCTGACAAGGAGGTTGGAATGGCTCACTTATATTTGTAAAACACTTTGAGATTTTTGAATGGAAGGTACTATGTACATTTAAATTATGACTAGAGTTGAGATGGTGTAATCTGGAAGAAAGATAATACTTTAAAACAATATTAGAAATGGGTGAAAGGTCATCATTGTAAGGTGAGTAGAGGGTGTGGGTTTTTTTTTAAAATCTGCTTAATCAATCGCTTTTCTCAAAATATTTTAGAATTTATTTTCCTCACAAGTGTGCTGTTTGCATCATGATGAAATTCTGGCAGGTGTAGAACTTACACACACACACACACACACACACACACACACACACACACACACACAAAACAAACAACAGGCTTGATCATCCACTCTAGTTGCAGGAGCAGAGGTGTGTCTAGCCAGGCAGAACTCTCATGACTGCACAGAAAGCAGGAGGTACCTTCTGTAACAGCATTTCCCCCTTCCTGGGACCCTAGAAAAGCTCTTCTTTGGTTTCTTAATAGGGTCTTCATTCTCCTGGGTTTTGGGGGTGCAGATTGAAGCAGGGGCTTAAAGAAGAGCTATGCTGCTGGGGAGATGTGGACCAGTGCAGCAGAATCTACGTGTGGCTAACCATACAAAGAAGGCTTTTGTCTTTGAAGATCTGAGAGTGCCCTTGGTCCTCTCATACTGTGGGGATGGGAAGCGTTCTCCACTGCCCACTCCATTGTTCTCCCACGAGACCCTTCCACTAGAGTGAACTATCTCCTGAAAATTCCATAAAGTGAACTTTGGAGTATTCAGTTTCCTTCTGCTCTGTTCCCATGGGTTTCTCCAGGGCAAAGGGCCATGTAGTCCATAGCTGTTGCTGAATGTACCTCTTTATCTACTTGCTTCAACACTGTGACACAGAATATCACCTCTGCATTAGAATGAATAATGTATGACATCACAAATCAAATCAAAGGGATGCTTTTATACTTAGGCAAAGGACTCTGTAGAACAATTTCTAATGGTAAACTTACACATTTTTTGCTGTGTTCTCAATCATAAGAGTGACTCAAAACCCCAGTTCAAATCTTCTTGGGCAATTATATGGAAATCTGCTTCATTCAATCTACCACTCTGGAACCTTAGTCACGGACCAGCAGTCACGGACCTTGCACTCTAAGCCGATTAAGGATTTTGAAGGTTTTTCTTTAGGCAGTGATACTGCCAGTCACCATAGAAATACAACACATCTAAGCCTATTAAAAACTAAGTGTACTGTTAAGAAGAAAAACATAGAGCACTCAACATGACATCCGTTACTTTTCCTGTTGCTAAGCATGAGTAATAAGATCATAGTTACACTTATGTAAGCAATTACTGTGTGGTGCTATCAATGCTCACCATGCTTCTGCAGACTGCCTTGCAAAACAAGGTAGAACATGTGAACCAGGAAGTCCTGGAAAATTAGGCATGTTCATGTACTATTATATATGAGTTCCATGTGATAAACTGGAGGGGCATGTGATAAGTGTACCAGTATTCTCCTAGACTCCTTGTTGTTTCTGAATTCAACAATAGCCACAGCTGGGAGAAATCTCCTTTTCCATCGATGGCTGGCAGGACTGCACCTGCTCTTGTTGGAGTTGGACTTCACCACAGTGTAGCACCTATTCATGACTTCCAGGTTTGATTATTGTAATTCTCTGTATCTAGGCATGAAAATGATGGCCTTAAAGGATGTACTGGCCTGTAGTTACGGAATTGGTCTAGGACTCTGAAGCCCTAATTCTTCAATTCTCGGCTTTTCCTCAGACTTCCTGTGTGACTTTGGGCTAGTGACTTAATCTCCCCATTTCTGTATCTGCAAAACAGGGAAATTATTTATTTGTTTTATGATGGTAGCACCTCAGAGCGCTGCTTATGGTCTAGGACCCCATCGTGCTAGGCCAGAGGTGGGCAAACTATGGCCCGTGGGGATTGCCACCCCCATGGCACCGCGGGCCTCACACCGCTCCCAGAAGCTGCTGGCACCTGTGGTCCTGGGGGGGGGGGCAAAGGGGTCCATGCGCTGCCCTTGCCTCCAGGCACCACCCCCTGCAACTCCCATTGGCTAGGAATAGGGAACTACACCCCAACCCTCTGCCCTGAGCCCCCTGCTGCATCCTGCACCCCTCCTGAACCCCAACTCCTTTTCCTGAGCCCCCTCATACACCCCTGTCATAAATATAAAGGGAAGGGTAAACACCTTTAAAATCCCTCCTGGCCAGAGGAAAAACCCTTTCACCTGTAAAGGGTTAAGAAGCTAGGATAACCTCACTGGCACCTCACCAAAATGACCAATGAGGAGACAAGGTACTTTCAAAAGCTGGGAGGAGGGAGAAACAAAGTCTTTCTCTCCGTCTGTGTGATGCTTTTGCTGGGGACAGAACAGGAATGGAGTCTTACAACTTAGTAAGTAATCTAGCTAGATATGCGTTAGATTCTGATTCCTTTAAATGGTTGAGAAAATAAGTTGTGCTGAATGGAATGTAGATTCCTGTTTTTGTGTCTTTTTGTAACTTAAGGTTTTGCCTAGAGGGATTCTCTATGGTTTGAATCTAATTACCCTGTAAGGTAGTTACCATCCTGATTTTACAGAGGTGATTCTTTTTATTTTTTCTTCTATTAAAATTCTTCTTTTAAGAATCTGATTGCTATTTCATTGCTCTTAAGATCCAAGGTTTAGGTCTGTGTTCACCTATGTAAATTGGTGAGAATTTTTATCAAGCCTTCCCCAGGAAAGGGGGTGTAAGGGTTGGGAGGATTTTGGGGGGGAAAGACATTTCCAAACGGGCTCTTTCCCAATTATATACTTGTTTAGATGTTTGGTGGTGGCAGCGATTAAAGTCCAAGGGCAAAAGGTAAAATAGTTTGTATCTTGGGGAAGATTTAACCTAAGCTGGTAAAAGTAAGCTTAGAAGCTTTTCATGCAGGTCCTCACATCTATACCCTAGAGTTCAGAGTGGGGAAGGAACCTTGACAACCCCACACTCCCTCCTGCACCCCAACCCCCTGGCCTGGCCTTGCATGCAATTTTCCCACCTAGATGTGGCCGTTGGGCCAAAAAGTTTGCCCACCCCTGACCTATAATATGACTCCAATGTGGGCTGTTGAATTCCAAAGACCTGCTCCCACTGTGCTCCATGGCAAAAGTCCCACAGTCTTCCCTAACAGCTGGATCTGATCCCAGAAGCCCCCCACTTGTGGCTTTTTTAAATCTCAGAGATGCTGTTGACTTTTTTTTTCTCTCTCTCTCTCTCTCTCTCCCTTCTGACAGGAGCTTCTCATGACAGGAGTTGCTTCAAAAAGCTGTTTCAGGTTCAATAGCTGATGAACTGCATTTCTTCTGTAGCCAATGGCATAATAAGATAACTTCTTACTGTGTATATCTCATAGTCGGGACATTTTAATATATTCCAAGTTCAGTAACCAAGAACACTTTCACAAACATGACCATTTTATGTGTTTTCATATGTTTGTAAAGTGGCTCATTAACAACTAAGAGCCCAAATTGTTGTCTCAAAGTGATGACTGCAAGATGTATGTAAACCGATATCTGCCACTTTGGACATACAGGTCCTTTTTTCTTGCTCTTGCAAACTAGAAGATTTTAACAAATGTAATTGGCATATCTAAGCAGTGGTGGTGTGGAACTAGGGATGGTGGGGGTGCTGCTGCACCCCCCAGCTTGAAGTAGTACTAACAAACACCAAATACATGATTTCCATGGCTTCCATCATCAGCACTCCCACTATAAAAATTGTTCCAGCACCGCTCTATCTAAGGTACTAGCAATAGCCTCCTTGACAGGTACCTCTCAACTGTGCTTGCTGCAAGCCTCCATTGACTGTGCAAAAGCAAGTGGCAGTTTGCACTCTAGAAGCTTGTAATACAGATTGCTGCTGATCAGAGGAGAATCTGTTTGCAGTTGGAAAATCCACAGTGGGGCCCATAGTTATCCAAGTGTGCAAGGCCATTAAGTCTATCTTGCTGCATAGAAGTGTGACTCAGTGCATAGATTTGCAGCAGTGGGGCAATAGAGAGGATGCACATTCCTATTCTGGCACTATTCCCCCTTCCCAGTGAATACAGAAACTATAAAATGGGTATATTTCTGTGGTTATGTAAGCACTGGTGGATCACCAGGGATGCTTCACCGATATCCATGTGAGGTGATCAGGGAAGGTGCATGCCACTCACATCGTTAAGAACATGGGCCTATTTAAAAAGTTGCAAGCGGGGACATTCTTCCCTGACAGTGCATGACCAGTAGTGATGTTGAAATGCCAATAGTGATTGTGGAGACCCACCTACTCCTTGCTCCCCTAGCTCATGAAACCATACGCTGGCCACTTCAACAGCACCCGCAAAGATTCAACTACTGGCTCAGCAGCTACACATTCAACTGGCAGTGTTTACTGACTCGATTGGATCTCAGTGCGACAAACATTCCTATTGATACTGCGTGTTGTATATTTCATAATATCTATAAAGCAAAGGGGGAAATGCTACTGGCAGCGGGGACGGGGGAGAGGGATCAGCTGTCTGAATTTGAACAGTCAGACACAAGGCTATTAGAGCCACCATGGAGCTATAAAGTTGAGGGAGGCTTTAAAAGATCATTCTAACAGTCGGCCATAGTAGCATTGCATGATGCTTTTAGGAATTTGTCTGCCTTCAGGTGAATAGACCTTAAGCATGGGTGGGTTACTGATGCTCTGTCATGGTGTGGCTGGAGTAGCAACCTCTTGTGGACCTTCCTGGCAGCCTGACCCAGCTGCAAGCCTCCTCAGAAGCAAGGGGTAGGTAGGGGGACATAGACTCTATTCACTGGGTGCTCCTACAGTCTTTTCCACAAAAGGGTTGCTGGAGGGGCTTGTCCTGAAATGTTCCTAAGCAAAAAGTAAAGTAAACTCACTGTTCGCTCATCCCTAGTCACCTAAACAGTTTCTTAGTTGAGCGTTGCTCTCTCCTGGGGTTTAAGTGCTTCTCCCTTGTGGCTGCCTGGGTGATCAGGACTGTTTTTCCACCAGCAAAGTCCCTTCACACAGAGAGGCAGAGCTCTGTCCTGGTTCCTCACCAGTTAGGCCAGATCTACACTATAAACTAACATCAGTATAATTGTGCCACTAATCCACACCCCTGAGCGGCACAATTATACTGACCTAACTCCCCACATAGACAGTGCTATGTTGGCAGGAGGGCTTCTCCTAGCAACATAACTACCTCCTCTCATGGAGGTGGGTTAATTACGCAAATGGGAAAAGCTCTCCTGTTGGTGTAGGTAGTGTTTTCACTGAAGTGCTACAGTAGCACAGCTGCACCCATGCAGCATTTGAAATATAGACCTGCCCTCAGCCCTGGACTGAGCCATCTTCTCTCCTGTTATTCCCCCTCCAGGCTTGGCATTGGCTGCAGGTGTAGTGGAGTGGGACTAACTGGGCCAGAGGTTCACTTTATCCCCTTCTCAGCTGGTGTGGGGCTTCTGCACTCCATTACACTCCAGTTATGAATTTTGTAATGGGACTTGTCTGCCTTGTGCAAACTGATATACTGAGTTTCAAAAAATAAAACTTCTTTTGCAGGCAAATAAAGAGGAAACAAATTTAAAGTGCAAATAAACAAGTTAAAAACATTTTAGCAACACTGCAAGAAGGTGATCTATACTTATAAAAGCCCAGTAGAGCAATAAACACACATGTTTACATATTACGATGTTTCATTCATGGTAAAAATAAGTAGCACAGTGTGCTTGCTGGCTGATCCTGTCTTTACCACAGGCCAGTGTAGGTTCTCCTTGTTTTCCCCTGTCAGAGGGATAGGAGGAAGGGTTCATGCCATGCTGCCACCTGTTATGCTAGGGGTAATAGTGAGCAGCGACCATGGAGTATTCCATTTCATGGCAAGGCTGCTGTGTATGAGGTCTTCAGGAATTCAGCTCAATAATGTTCTTCAACATCTGTATTTGTTGCCTGAGCAAAGCCATGAGGTACTGGTGCACTTCTTGCTGCACCTCTCTATTCCTGTGCCTCTCTGGTAGCAATCGTTCTCTCCATTCTTGGTCACTCATCTCAATCTCAGACCTTCAGCTCTCCAATCCCTATGTTCACGAGCAGGCCCTGTAGAGAAGTGGAGACTCTCGCAGAAGGTATCCTTCCTTGGCTGCTTCTTTCTTTGCTTGATCCAGGTCAGATGTTCAGCAGGCAAAGAGAGGGCACCTCTCAAAGCATCCGTGCCAGAGGCTGCTGATAAAAACAGACACAGCATTACATTTACAGTTGCAGCTGACAGGAAAGATGCATCTCAAAACTCCCTTACATTATTCCCATAACCATCTCTAATAAAAACTATTCATTGTTGCTTTAGCTTTGGAGTATCTCATTACAGCACCATTCTGTAGCTCAAGCCATCGGGAGTACAGGCTAGTATGGGGGGTGGGGAACTGCTAATTGGCAAACGTGAATGCTGGGCACCCCTGGGTATGAGTATAGGGAAAGTGCAGTGAATATTGCCAGTACATTCCAGGCAGTGGTAACTTTGGCTGATATCTCACTCCAGAGGGTGCCAAAAGTCCAGAGAAAGCAGCTGCTACTGGTGTCTGAAGCCACCTGGGCCTGTATGCTGCTGTCTGTTTACTGAACAGGGCAGCAGAGCTCATCCCAGAATGGCATGGGAGTGTCCCCTTTTGTGGGGGGAAGAAACAAGGCTGCCATCCCTAGAAATACTCTGCAATCCTCTCCTAAACATCTCCACGAAAGTCTTGGAGATTTTCCTAGAGCATTAAAGGGACAGCTCTGTTCAGATAAACAAAGTACTGGGCACAGGGAGCATTGTGCCTGCCCCCTGCACTGATCAACAAACCAAAGAAAAGAAAATGCCACATCTACCTTTTTTTGCCTTCTACCTCTATCCAAGCACAGGACAGTGATCTGCTGTGGGCACTGTAATTCTGACTGCTATGCTAATCTTTTTAAATTCATTTCCTCATAAGTAGTAGTTGATTAAATGGCAACATTATGTGCATTCCAAAGCATTAACTGTAATTGTATTCTAAGTACTGGTTCTAAAAGTAAAGCAAAGACTCAAAAGTCAATGTCTTTGTTCTGTAAACTTGTGCATGGGCTGGGTGCCCTTTTTTAAATAGGGAAGAAGGGTGGTGGGGAAAGAGGAAGGGTTTTGGTCACTGGAAAAGGAAACAAACATGCTTATAAGGAATAATGCATCTATATACTTACCTGAGCACCCTTCCACTTCATCACCAGACTAATCTGAGTTCACCTGACCGGACTGGCTCAACTCAAGTGGAGTTTCAATGAGCTCCGGGGCCACTACATGGTTTGTGTCTCCCCCATTCCTCCTCACTGTGCACTGCAGGGGTTTTTGTGCCCAGCTCTTGCAAAGTGTCCACAGTCCCATTTAGAGTGCTGGTAGATTCCCTGCCAAGTGTGGCATGCAGCTCATTGTAGAAACAGCAGGTCTGTGTAGCAGCCCTAGATTTGTTGTTGCCCTCTGATAGATCTGCTGAAGGTCCATGGCTTTCACCCAGCATTGATTCTCATCCTTGTGGTGGGCAACCAGGAAAAAGCATTTCAAAAACACACTTTTTTTTAAAGAGGTAGTGGCGGGAGGCTAGCTTCTGTTACCTGGGACCCCCAGGGTTGTGGAATTCAAAATTGTGCCGAGAACAGCCACTGTTGTAGGGACTGGACCATTGTTGGACAGCTTCTGTGGAGGACTGTTAGTATCAACACAGGTAATGCAGTGTCTACACTAGCACTATATTGATTGAAGTAGTTCTTGCTTTGGCTCTACATTATTTGGAGTGCTGGTGTTGTGTGAATACAATGGGCTGCCTGTGTCAGTGGGAGACAGTTTCAGGTGTGGAGGAATGCAAAACTAAGACTCCAGATGGCAGATTGACCACAGCAGCCCAACCTAGCCCTGCATAAGGAAATCTTCGAAGAACAATAAATGGCAGAGTCGTCCACATGTCACTGAGATTCAGATTGCAGATTTGTAGCCACTGGGACACAGACACCCAATACTCTGCCCTCCATCCTACGTCTCTATTTGAGTTTCTTTTAATTGGCTTTATTAGTGTGTGGCTGTTCTGTGTTTGATATGACCATGTGACAGGAGTGTAACCTCTTGTAACCCAGACCCATGTCATGGGGCCAGGAAATAAAGGTCAATCATTACAGGAGTGCTGGTGTAACACATCTTTGTTATAGCTGGAAAAGCCAAGATAATGGATGTTAACACAGGATCAGGATCTTAGTTTGAGCATATTTCTGAAACATGTGTTTGTGACCTTTCTAGTATAAAGTTATAGCTCACTTCTTGTAGATTTCCATGAGGTGAAGATGGTGGTGGCTTTGAGAGAACATTCCAGGTTTTGGGGTAGCACACCATAAATCACCAAGATATTTGTGAGTAGGAAATAAAGGGATTGTTGAGGCTGGCACCACAGCACAGAGTGAAAGGAGTGGAAGTAACATAAAATGAGATCAGGTTGGAATATATAAGCAGCAGCTGCATGAATATTTAATGTTTTAAAAAATATGGATAATAAAATACCTAATTTTGATAGGATATTGGAAGCATAATTTAGTTTTGCATTAGAAATGTGGTCTATCTCTGGGTTTATTCCAAATCTCTCAAATTTTTTTCCCCTGTAATTGGTCAGGATCTCTTACTTGTGCATTCTGCTATGATTTATTGGAGTTCATGGAGCCTGAAGCTCTCCTGCAGTTGTAAAGTGTTTCTATAACTAGTGAAGGGCTCTCAGCACCATGCAAGTGCAAAATCCTAATTGCCTCCAAAGAGAAGCACTTGTAAAATGTTACATCCTCCAGAAAAGTAAATCATTTCTGTACTGTGCCCTTCCAGAATATTGATCACTCTTGCAAATTGAAAGGCTTGTAAAACTTTCCAGGAACTTTTTAAATTGCTCTGCATGGTGTTTCAGCTGCTTGGACTGCATTTCAGATTGAGTGGCTCTTTATACATTGTGGCATGGGGGCAGTCAGAAGTGGAGTCCCACTGCCTTCTTCCCTCCATCTCTTGCCCTCCACCCGCAGTACAGGTTGACCAAATATTCAAAGTGCAATTGGACATCAGCAGGGGTGTCACAGTGAAGCGTTTTTGCAGAGGAAAGCATGAAGGAAAAACAGCCCGCTTATAGTCCCCTTAGCCACAATTCTGCTCCTTTCACAGTGGAAAAAAACAGGGACTCTTTGCAGGAAAGGGAGTACTAGGACACACAGTAGTGATCCTTTACTATACTGTCCCAGTCCTAGTGTGGGGTATGTCTAACCCTCCAGTCTAGCTCCTACACTTGTTCCCTCCCATTCACCCACACATGCATTTTCACCCATTCCCTCCACTTATCCCTATTTGCTAAACCCTGCCAATCTAAGCCATCCTCCTCCCGGCTCAGAACTCCTCTAGAATCGATAGGCTTCTGACAACCCAACTTATTTCTGCTCAGAAACCCCTCCCAATTGAATCTCTCTAGATTCAGGACATCCCCCAACCCTGTATTCAGGCTCAGAGGTACCCAGATTGAGAACCCCCACCCCCTTTTTGCTCATAGCTCAAATATCCACTATCCCTACCCTAACATAGAAGCCTTTCCACTCCTTCCTTTTCTATTCTCAGGCTTGAAATGTCAACTTAGTCTCAGGAATCCCCCCATCCCCAGTCAGCTTATAAAACCCACCCTTGGCCCTTAACACTCTCACTGCCTCAGTTTCCCCAACTTTAAAAATAGGATGTTTGTAAAGCTGGGTGAGATTCTCTGATGGAATATGCTTGATAAATGCAAAGCTTGGAGTACCTAGTTGTATTTTAAGTGAAGCAAGCAAGCAGTGACAAGGATGAAATTGGATGGTTTGTTCCAGTTAAGGAAGACTGGTTTAAGTGCATCTGGGGACCCTTTTGAGGGTCCCTGCAACCACAGGTTTTGCAGCCTGTCAGAACAGGACTGAAGCAAATTAATACATTTAAGCGCTCCATCAGCTTGTTGTTCTCCTCTCTTCCTCTTTTGACTCTTTCCCTTTAAGTGTCTAAAGTATTTATTAACTCCTGTTCTAGCTTTTAGCATTAGACACAGTATGAGGCATTAACCTTTCAGGTAGCAAATGGACGGGTAAAAAAAATCTGGCTGGGAAAGTGGACAGTCCTCTCAATCTCTCCAAGATCCCTTTGGACATTGCTGATTTAATCCAATAACCATGATCTGATCTGGTGCATTCTGCAGCTCCAACATTAACTACCCCTCCGAATTATGTAGCAGATATGGTAGCTAAATGCACGCTGACAGATGCAGCATACACTGTTCCTTGGAGAGCTTGCCAGGCTTATGTAACATTTCATTCTTGGTGGAGAGGACACTTCCTTTCACTCATTTTAAATGGTGTTTGCTGTGAGCAGGCCTGCCAAGCTGTGTCAGTTTGAAGGGGGAGGAAGAAGGGGGGCTTTGAAAAACAAAGAGTGCGATGTTAACTATTTCACAGCAATACACAGCAAAATGCCTCCTAGGTGCATTTGTGGACCCTATATAAATAGTCATCATAAGAATTAAATATCTGCCTTTAAAATTAGTCTTAAATGAGGGCCTCTGTTTCTCAGTGACTGAAACTTAACAGGTTTGTGTTGCAGGGAGGAAAAGAGGCATAAAATTCAATAGACATTCTGCTTTGGGGCTGTGGGGGTAAGGGAGGTTTGAGAGGGTGACTGTGAAATCGATGTGAAAATCTATTCACCATGCAAAGCTAGGAAATATTCAGTTTAGCTGCTTTATCAAATAAAGTCGTTTTCAATATTTTGTTATCACTAGTTCCAATAAATGGCTTAATTAATAAAGAGCATATACAGTATTTTATGTGGAAAAGCTAAACTAACTAACAATTAAGCCTAAATAAACAGTATGTGCTATGACTTCCAATAGAAACAAAACACCTCTCCTGATGCCTTACTGTATGTGTCTGCAGCACTTGCTAGGGAGCTTTGGATGTCTACACTTCTGCTTTTTAACTTGCTTTTATCTTCAATTGTGTGTGGAATATTTTCCTTTCCTCCTTTAGCTCACTTCCTCCCCATCCACAAATTAACTGGAGCAACAGCGGAGGTACTTTTATCAACCCTGAGGCTGTTATTTCTTCAACTTAGGTAGGTTAAATATAGAAATGTTTTGGCCCCGCTAACCCTTAATGATATGGTTTATGCACATGGACATACAAAGGGTAAAATATATTTGAAAGAAGAAAAGGGTTTAGCATTTGTTATATCCATGAAGTGCAGCAGCTACTATAAAAATTTTCAGAGGGTGATTGAATGATGTTACGAAGTGCTGAAACCCATCCTGCTCACCACAGTATAGGAAGCATCATAAGAATATAAAGAATGGCCATACTGAGTCAGACCAAAGGTCCCTCTAGCCCAGTATCCTGTCTTCCAACAGTGGCCAATGCCAGGTGCCACAGAGGGAATGAACAGAACAGGTAATCATCAGGTGATCCAGCCCCCGTCACCCATTCTCAGCTTCTGGCAAACAGGCTAGGGACACCATCCCTGCCCATCCTGGCTAATAGCCACTGATGGACCTCTCCTCCATGAACTTATCTAGTTCTTTTTTGAACCCTGTTATAGTCTTGGCCTTCACAATATCCTCTGGCAAAGAGTTCCACAGGTTGACTCTGCGTTGTGTGAAAAAAAATATTGCCTTTTGTTTGTTTTAAACCTGCTGCCTGTTAATTTCATTTGGTGACCCCCCTAGTTCTTGTGTTATGAAAGGAGTAAATAACACTTTCTTATTTACTTTCTCTACACCCGTCATGATTTTATAGCCCTCTATCATATACCCCCTTAGTTGTCTCTTTTCCAAGCTGAAAAGCCCCAACCTTATTAATCTCTTCTCATATGGCAGCCGTTCCATAGCCCTCATCATTTTTGTTGCCATTTTCTGAACCTTTTCCAAGTCCAATATATATTTTTTGAAATGGGGTGACTAAATCTGCATGCAGTATTTAAGATGTGGGTGTATCATGGATCTATATAGAGGCAATATAATATTTTCTGTCTTATTATCTATCCCTCTCTTAATGATTCCCAACATTCTGTTTGTTTTTTTAACTGCTGCTGCACACTGAGTGGATGCTTTCAGAGAACTATCCACAATGACTCTAAGATCTCTTTCTTGAGTGGTAACAGCTAATTTAGACCCCATCATTCTATATGTATAGTTGGGATTATGTTTTCCAATGTGCGTTACTTTGCATTTATCAACATTGAATTTCATCTGCCATTTTTTTGCCAAGTCACCCAGTTTTGAGAGATCCTTTTGTAGCTCTTTGCAGTCTGCCTAGGACTTAACTATCTTGAGTAGCTTTGTATCATCTGCATATTTTGCCACCTCACTGTTTACCCACTTTTCTAGATCATTTATGAATATGTTAAATAGGACAGGACCCATTACTGACCCTTGGGGGATACCACTATTTACCTCCCTCCATTCTGAGAACTGACCATTTATTCCTACCCTTTGTTTCCTATCTTTTAACTAAAAAGAAAAGGAGTACTTGTGGCACCTTAGAGACTAACAAATTTATTAGAGCATAAGCTTTCGTGAGCTACAGCTCACTTCATCGGATGCATTCCACCAAATGCATCCGATGAAGTGAGCTGTAGCTCACGAAAGCTTATGCTCTAATAAATTTGTTAGTCTCTAAGGTGCCACAAGTACTCCTTTTCTTTTTGCGAATACAGACTAATACGGCTGCTACTCTGAAACCTATCTTTTAACTCGTTACCAATCCATGAGAGAACCTTCCCTCTTATCCCATGACTGCTTACTTTGCTTAAGAGCCTTTGGTGAGGGACCTTGTCAAAGGCTTTCTGAAAATCTAAATACACTATATCCAATATATCTCCCTTGTCCATATGCTTGTTGACCCCCCTCAAAGAATTCTAGTAGATTGATGATGCATTGTTTCCCTTTACAAAAACCATGTTGACTATTCCCCAACAAATTATGTTCATCTATGTGTCTGACAATTTTGTTCTTTACTATGGTATCAATCAATTTGTCTGGTACTGAAGTCAGGCTAACCAGCCTGTAATTGCCAGGGTCTCCTCTGGAGTCCTTTTTAAAAATTGGTGTCACATTAACTAGCCTCTAGTTATTTGGTACAGAAGCTGATTTAAATGAGAAAAACATAATTAGTCACACAAGCATAGACAATCTCTTCCTGGAATTAGGAAGTTCTCTCACTTGCTTTTTGAGCACTTTTAAGGAACACTTGCCTGTGGTTTGCAATACTTTGTATTGTCAAAAGGTTCATGAAAATCATTTGACAGTTACTCAGAGATAGGCAGGAGATCCCTTATAAATAGCGTTTGGCATCTATTTTGATGACTATGAGTGGGACGAGGCTGAGTATAAAGTATCCACAACCCCCTGGTAAGCAGATATATCAACATCTCAGGGACTGAAAAACAATAAGTTCAATTTTTCCCAAAATCACCTATAGAAACTAACAAAGTATGTTCTATATGGTACAAGGGAGCAGGGAGAGAATGATGGACTCACCAGGTGAAAGCCTAGCCCCACTAAAGTCCATGGGAGTTATGCCATTGATTTCAATAGGACAGGATTTCACCCTCTAACTTTAAGCAGGACTCCTGTTCCAAACCCAGGCACTCTCACCTGTTTGTAAATAGCCCACAATATTCACAACTATAACTGCCAATGGCCCACGTCGCCCATCCACCACTGAGCAGCATGGGCAGTAGCAAAATACTATTTAAGAGCCCCTAAACCTGCGGTGGGGAGAGTGCAATGGTTCTGCTGCAGGCTCACTCTAGCCCCAGGCACCACTTGGGCTTGTCTGGGCTCTGAGTGAGGAGGGAAGGAACTACTCAATAGCATGATTTGCTGGGGCCTGGATGGTCAGACCTGCATCAATTGCTCTGAGGTTGCGAAACTTCCCCCTGAGGAGTTGTTGCTTTATCACTGGAAAGTACTGCATAGCTCCTGAAAGCCTTACAGCAGTTGGCGTGCACTTTCACTAAACCTGTCACGGTGCAGCTAAGGCAGTCCTACAGGGAGTAGAGAGCTGTTCTGGTGGTGGTGGGTTTTTTTTTATATATTAAAAAGGCAAGCCACGAGGATTATTTATTTTACAGCTGGAAAGTGTCCTTTTTTCATCCCAAAAGGTGACAGTTATGAATCATTGAAAATGGGATAAGAGTGGAAGTACATGTCAAGCTTTTACTCTACTGGTTGCTGCTTTCCTTCTGTAACATAACTCTAGCAAAGAAGCATGATTCAGCAAATAGGGTAAAATAACAGAGTCCTGGGATTTGTCTGTTCCTGACTCTGCAAATGCAAACCTTACTATGCAAATCATTTGATGTCAGTGTTAGTATCATTTACAGATGGGGAAACATATCCATTTTTTGTAAAGCACTTTGAGATCTATGGATGGCAAGGGCTATCTAAAGGTCAGAACTATAATACAATTCTGGTATAACCTTTTTTGGTATGTCTTTCATGTACCCTGTTTCACAAACTCCTTATTAAGCAATACTATAATAAGAAGGAGAGAGAAAAGAGGTATAGGCAAGGGAAATGAGAGGGCTTAAGAGGAGCCTTGGAAAGCAATGGTGAGCTGATGTGGTAGAGAGACACAGGAAAGTCATTTCAGATAGCCAGAGCTGCAGACAAAGCAAACAACTTGAGGGTCACACATCAAAGTGAGGGCTCACCTTCCCTGGGGTTGTGTAGGTGTGAATGTGGATCCACTAATGCAGTTGCATCACTGCAGAACCCTAGAAATGTGCTGTGCCAGTGTAAAAAGTGACTTATATCAGTGCGGCATATCCCATTTGAAAGATGTTTCTCAAATATCTGAGTGTGCTTTCTGCATTTTTTTCCCCGTCTTTTCATACTACTAGTTCCCAACTACATGACCCTACATGGTTTTCTTGTAATTCACCCTTAATTTCCCCTCAGACTGAAGAAGGAAAACAAGTCAGTGGGGTCTAGTCCACCCTTGGAATGTGCACACATAATTCCCATTAATACTAATGGGATAAAATGCACCTATTAAGCATTATGTGCTGTACAAGCCATAAGGCTCTATTCTTCCTTTATTACTGAAATCCAGCTGTCAAAACCTCTACTCTGATTTTGTTCTCTTTTTCCTAGGATTCCCTAGAAAACTGAGTGATCCTTTTTCAAACCATTAATGTGTTTTTGCAGAATGTAATTTTTTTAAAAGTATATTCGGTATTCACTTTACAAAATAAATCTCTCCCTTCGGAGGGCCCAATCCTGCAATGCCTATGTAATGCCCACACCTCCTGGGTGTGGTGTTCTTCCCATCTAATGGCATCGAGACCACTTAGAGAGCGATTAATGAATCCATTTTCAGTCTTAACTAAGAAGCCCTTGACTTTTAGCTCATGCCGTAGATGCTCATGCATTTAGTTCTAGAGGTACCAGGTTCGATCCTGCCTGCCGACTACCAGGATCTGTGGGTGTTACACTTACTCATGACTAGCTTCATGCAGCGTGTGGAACTTCTTTCTTGAATAAGGGTGACCAGATCTATCTGTCTAAGGTATTCAAACAGCCCTCATCACTGCAATATCTGAACATTTGCAATCCTTTATTGTATTCATCTTCACAACACCCCTTTGAGGTAGGGAAGTATTATCCCCATTTCACAGATGGGGAATGGAGGCACAGAAAGACTAAGGGACTTGCCCAAGGTCACACAGGAAGTCTGTGCTAAAGCAGGGAATTGAACCTGGGTGTCCCAGGTTACTGCCCTAACCACTGGGCCATTCTTCATTGCTTAGATCACACCCATAGCGTCTGAATGTTCAGACCAGGGCTTAAATTTAGCCAGAGCCCACTGGAGTAGAACTCCAGTAAATATTTTCAAACTCATGGGAGCCCTGGTGCCTACCTCGGGGCTGAAGCCTCGCAGCACACACTAGGGCTCAGGGTAATAATCATAGAAAATTTAAGCCCCAGTTCAGACTGGAATAAAAAACATTATATTTAAAGGGGCCCTGGGTCAAAATCACCTCTTGTTTAACTCCATTATAGTCAGGAGAGTTACACCAAGGATGAATCTCACCCAGAGTCTGTAGTTTAGGCCAGTAATTTCGGTTTTGGGAGGAAGATAGATTTTACAGAATAAAAATATATTCCTGAAATAAAAATTCTCAATGAAAACAAAACTTTGGTCAAATTTAAACTTGCTTGCAACCCAGACATTGCATCATTGAGCTACTGCAGGACAGCAGGAAAGTGGGAAATATTTTCAGTGGTCCAAGCTGAAGCAAATAGAAAAAAACCCAAATAGCATAAATGATGGCGGGAGGGGAGGGGGGAGGCAAACACCACAAGAACCTTCCATGCTATACAGGAATCTCCCAGAGAAGTACTAGCCTTTCCTTAGCACTCAAGACAAACTCCACAGAGGCCTACAATTTTAAAAGTGGCTAATGATTTTGGATGCTTCAATCTTTGGGTGCCCAACTTGAGACATCTTAAAGGGGACTGTATTTCAGAAAATGCTGAATGCCCACTATGAAAAATTGGACCCCTTTAGAGGGGAGTCTGATGTTGGCCATCCAAAAACTGAGATGCCCCCAAATCATTAGACACTGGAAAATTCATGCCAGAGTAAATTTTCTTGTAATATCAATAGGAGATGAATAACAGATAAATACCTCAACATAATTATCTGTGCATATCTGTAAACCAAGATAAACAGTGATTTGTGCAGGGTGCAACAGGAGTGTATCTGGGGAGACTGGCCCCTGCTCTTTGAACAGATTGCAGGAAAGAGGCACCTTCATTAATTCTCACATGTGGATTGTATGTGAGGGAAACAAACTTGCTGAGCAGTCTTCCCAAAGAGGGTGTCCTTCTCATCTCTCCTTGTTGAAAGTTAGAGGGGCAGGTACTGTACCTAGGTACTGTTCCGGGAAGGTCATGCTTAATTTTGGGCTCATTTCATGCTTCTAATACTGTTTGGCAAAGTTGTGGTTACTGGCCTCTGCCCTATGGATGTCACTGTTGTGCTCATTTAGTCTCCTTTTTCCACAAGTCTGACTGTTTTAGCCACACATATATGATTACAGACGCTTTGAAGGAGTTAGATTCCCCTCTTCAGTGGCCTCACAAGCCATCTTTGCTGGACAATGAAAGAATATATATGACAAGACCATATTGTGCCAGTTACTTTAAAGGGAAAGTTCCCTCTCAGAATTGACTAAAAATTGATGAAGCGAAACTAAGAAGGGTTTCTACAGGTAAGTTAGCAACAAGAAAAAGGTCAGGTAAAGTGTGGGACCCTTAATGAATGTGGGAGGCAACCTAGTGACAGATGATGTGGAAAAAGCTGAAGTACTCAATGCTTTTTTTGCCTCGGTCTTCACAGACAAGGTCAGCTCCCACACTGCTGCCCTGGGCAACACAGTATGGGGAGGAGGTGAGCAGCCCGGGGTGGTGAAAGAACAGGTTAAGGAGTATTTATAAAAGCTGGACATGCAGAAGTCCATGGTCCATATCTAATGCATCCGAGGCTGCTGAGGAAATTAGCTGATGTGATTGCAGAGCCATTGGCCATTATCTTCGAAAACTCGTGGCGATCAGGGGAGGTTCGGGAAGATTGGAAAAAGGCAAATATAGTGCCCATCTTTAAAAAAGGGAAGAAGGAGAACCTGGGGGACTACGGACCAGACAGCCTCACCTCAGTCCCTGGAAAAATCATGGAGCGGGTCCTCAAGGAAACCATTTTGAAGCACTCGGAAGAGAGGAAGGTGATCAAGAATAGTCAACATGGATTCACCAAGGGCAAGTAATGCTTGACCAACCTGATTGCCTTCTATGATGAAATAACTGGCTCTGTGGATGAGGGGAAAGCAGTGGATGTGTTATTCCTGGACTTTAACAAAGCTTTTGAAATTGTCTCCCACAGTATTCTTGCCAGCAAGTTAAAGACGTATGGGCTGGGTGAATGGACTATAAGGTGGATAGAAAGCTGGCTAGATTGTGATAGTGATCAATAGCTCGATGTCTAGTTGGCAGACGGTATCAAGCGGAGTGCCTTAGGGATCGGTCCTGAGGCCAGTTTTGTTCAACATCTTCATTAATGATCTGGATGATGGGAGGGATGGCACCCTCAGCAAGTTCACAGATGACACTAAGCTGGGGGGAGAGATAGACACGCTGGAGGGTAGGGATAGGATCCAGAGTGACCTAGACAAATTGGAGGATTGAGCTAAAAGAAATCTAATAAGGTTCAACAAGGACAAATGCAGAGTCTCGCACTTAGGATGGAAGAATCCCATGCACCACTACAGGCTGGGGATCGACTGGCTAAGCAGCAGTTCTGCAGAAAAGGACCTGGGGATTACAGTGGATAGATAGAAGCTAGATATGAGTCAATAGTGTGCCCTTGTTGCCTAGAAGGCTAAGGGCATATTGGGCTGCATTAGTAGGAGCACTGCCAGCAGATTGAGGGAAATGATTATTCCCCTCTATTCGGCACTGGTGATGCCACATCTGGAGTACTGCGTCCAGTTTTGGGCCCCCCACTACAGAAAGGATGTGGACAAATTGGATAGAGTCCAGCGGAGGGCAACGAAAATGATCACGTGGATGAGGAACATGTCTTATGAGGAGAGGCTGAGGGAACTGGGCTTGTTTAGTCTGCAGAAGAGAAGAGTGAGGGGGGATTTGATAGCAGCCTTCAACTACCTGAAGGGGGGTTCCAAAGAGGATGGAGCTCGGCTGTTCTCAGTGGTTACAGATGACAGAACAAGGAGCAATGGTCCCAAGTTGCAGTGGGGGAGGTCTAGGTTGGATATTAGGAAAAACTATTTCATTAGGAGGTGGTGACGCACTGGAATGGATTACCTAGGGAGGTGGTGGAATTTCCATCCTTAGAGGTTTTTAAGGCCCAACTTGACAAAGCCCTGGCTGGGATGATTTAGTTGGGGTTGGTCCTGCTTTGAGCAGGGGGTAGGACTAGATGACCTCCTAAGGTCTCTTCCAACCCTAATCTTCTATGATTCTAAGCCTCATCTGCTCCAGTCAAAATATCCTTGAGTTCTTAGAGGGAGAGTTTTCTTATGAACACTGCTGTTAGTGTTCCTGTTTAATTCTTCATGCCAAATATTTGTCTCCTTACCACTCATCCCAAGACAAAGATGGGGATATATGACTAGTAAGATGTGACTATTATGAAGTAGAGGAGCATTAGGGTTTGAGTGCTAGGGTTTTAATGTATGTGTTTGTTTATGTTGGTGTTTTTTCCCCCCATTAGTGCTTCACAGAGCCATGTGGCAGAATCATACAAGACCTGCTCTTATGGTACTTCATTTTCTGGCCGTGGAAATGCTGGCCTTGATCCTGCAAAGCACTTAAACACACATGTAACTCTATAAAGACTGGCTCGTGAGGGGTCCAAAGCAATCTGATATGGAACATGTGCATTGGACCTCTGTAGGAATTAAAACCACGAGGGCTGTTTAGGATGTGTTTTTCTCTGGCAGAAAAGAAGATGAGGCTAGAAAGACAGCAGAAGTCCAGGAGACAAGGAAGCCCACCGAAAATAATCACCAGGAGAGAGACAATACAGGATGAGATCCTTATTGAGACAGAGGTAGAAGCATAAAGGAACATTCATGTCTGTGGCATTTAGGAACACTAGGAGCTATAAGAGCATCAGGTACATTACAAAGATGATTCAGGGATACAGGGAGCAGATCTATTGCACAAGATGCATTACAGTCCCCCACCCTTTATATAAGCTGTATTCTAAAGAGACATATGGTTGAAAAGCTCTACGTGATTTGATGCTGTCCACTGAAAAACCAGGAAGTAGTTGCAGGCTTTAGCCTGTCAGTCCTCTGCTCTTTATGATTAGTCATTCTAGTCATCCACAGCACTAATTCTGAACTATAATAGCTGATTTAATGTTCCTCCTATCAATTTTTGCTGCAAGGAGATGTAGTTTTTCCCCATGTGTCTTGCTTCTGAAGTTACAGGGGATTATTTTCTGTAGTCCGACATATGTGTGTACTGCAAATTCTAAACCAGGCATCCAGTGTTCTGTCTGTGACATAAGAATATTTGCTGGTTCCAGTATAGTAAATGTACAGTAAAAACTCTGTAAAAATAGTCTTTATTTTTAAAAAAAGGATGGCAATTTTCACCCATTTTTAACATTGTTGCCTTGAAGTAAAAGAAAAATTGACTATAAGATTTTTTTAAAGTTCCTTTTAATCCATACTGAGTAGATGGAGGTCCTAAGCTATAATAAGTTTTTTCTGACCCAGCAGTAAAATAAGCAGGCAATAAACATTAAATTGCCTTTTTAAAACTGTATCAATGAAAGAGCTAGCAATTAAATTCTCCCTGTTTCCCCAGTACCATAACTTTTAACAAGACACAAGGTGAATCATGTGTACAGGCAACAACACAATGTAATAGGGCCAAAAGAAGAGAATGAAGCAAAAGCAGATAAGGTAGAAAATTACTAGGAGAAAACATGGCAATGGGAGGTGACAAATTGCAAAGCCAATCTTAAGTAATTAGTTCATTATTTCATGGAACATAGTGCATTTGGTGCATTAGAGTTGCTGTGAATACTTAACTAAAACCAAAATGCTTGTGACTCATGTAGATCTGTAAAACTGACTGGCTATTTTGACATCTCTTTTCCATTTCCATTGGGTTGCTGTTACTTTACTTTTTATTATTACCTAATTCCCAGGAATAATGACTCAATTGATAGTGTGAGGCAGGCTTCTGGGAGCCCCCTTTTAAAATTCTGCCACTAATTTGGAGGAAAGATTAGAGTGATTTCCTTACCTTGATGGAATTCCCCAAATCCCCAGAGAAGGGTGATCAGTGATTTAATTTTTACCCAGAAAGTTAGATAGGATAAAATGTCTTCTGCAGTACTGTGAGGTCCCCTGCGAGATCCAACCACGCAAATTCTTTTCCCTCTTAAGGACTCACTTCTGTAAAGTAGGAACAACTCCTGAAGGTTCTTAGCACCATGCAGGATTGGGCCCTAAGGCTCTTACTTATACTTTGAAGTTTGCCCCAGTCCATTTTTGGACTCCTCCAGACTCTCTGGAAATCTTTGGCCTGCTTCTGTGTCACCAGACTGCCTTGCTGATTCACTTTGGTGTCTCTTACCTTTTCACAAATTCCCTCAGACAGATCCCTCATCCTTCTCCTTGAATGCCTAAACCAATATCCACCTATTTCTCCTTCCCTCACTCCCATTTGCCCTCTCCTTATTTCTAAAGAGATAAGGGGCTGGTGCTGCAACTGTTGAGTGAATCAGTGGCTAAAGTGAAGACTGCTTTCCTAGGTTCACTAAAGACTTGCCTATAACAAATGCCTAGTTTGTGCAAAACTGGGAGACAAATCTAGTCTGAAGTTCACTAAGTGTCTGAGTGGACCCTGTTGCCTCATACCAAAACTTCCCTACTACACTTTGACCTACTTCTGTTTCAAAGCATGTTAGATTAGAAGTGTTGTATAAATTTTAAATGGAACAAAGGGCCAAAGAGTCAAAGGTATTAACATGACCCTGAAACTGTCCAACATTAAACAGTGTTAAATAAGGTTCTGGGCATGGTATAGAGACAGCAGTCTGTCTAGTCCCAAGGAAAATTCCACACCTTCTCCCTCTTCCATTCTCCTAGAATCAGTCATTATGCTCAAAGGGGGGAATTGTAGGCTTGTAAGCACTTCCTGCCAGCCTGTTATGCATGTGGTGAACCTGTGACGTCCTCTATGGATGGGATTCGCAAGAGGGACTTAGGCACCTGTCTGCCACTTTAGATGCCTAGGTCCCACATTTAGGCCCACTGGCATTCACAGAACCCCCGCTCAGCTGCCACCTAATCCTGGAAGTGCCTAAAATCTCTAGGCTGCTGAGTTTCCACTGCTAAAGTCTCCAAGGCACCTAAATTTTGGCAGCTGGGCATGTGTCCACCTAAGTCCTGACCCTGCCTAGTAATTTGGCACCTAACTCATGCTTAAGCCCCAGTACGATTCAGAAAGTAGGTGTTCCTCTGCCCTTTTTGCCTTTGGGTCCCAATCTGCTAGATTTGCTCTAGGCACATTTAAACCCAAAGTGGAACAACTTCAACAGGAGCAATTAAGAGAACCCCTCCCCAGAATAGTCAATAGCCTAATGGTTAGGGCATTGACTTGGGAGGTGGGAGACCTGGTTTCCCTGCTCCAAATCAGGCAGAGTGGGGTTTTGAAAATAGGCCTCCCATATCCCAGGTGAATGCCCTAGCCACTGAGCTCTTGACTATTTGGGGATGGATTTAAACACCACCACCACTCTTCCTGATCTCATTGCCCCAGTTGTCTTTTTTGTGAATTAGCCATGTTCTGAGCACACCTATCAGATTGGGCACCACAGGCTGGGGCTAAGACATGAGCTAGAACGCTGAGCAGTTTAGTGGTGTCAGACTTGAACTGCTTTGTGCAGTATCTACTGGCAGAAACTTAGGTGCATAGGGCATTTAGATGTCCACAAGGTAAGTGGCATCTGAGGATCTCAGGAACCTAAGTGCAACATTTAGGTACCACAGAGTCTCTTTGTGGATCTAGCTCCATGTACTTGGCACATGTTTCTAACTCTGAGGAAGATGGCAATGGAAACTGATCATTTAAAGAATGAAAGGCTGAGAGACACATGGTCATAATAGGACAAGAAGATGCTGATGCTGCTACTAGATTCCCTCCCACCCTGCCTCTTTCCCTTTAAAATAAATGCCAGAGGGAAAATTCTTGGGCTTTGGAATAGTCACTCAGATTCATCCCACTCTCCCTTTCCTCCTTCTCCATTCTTTTTCCACTCTGCGGATGGGATTTTCTCGCTCTCTCTCTCTTTTTTTTTTTTTTTTTTTTGGTATAGACTCTCACATCCCTGCACCCCATCCTTCCCACTTTTCATTAAACTGAAACCAAACCAAACTCTAAATGTAAATTGAAATCGTACCTATTTTTGGCACTCTTTAAAGATGGATTGTCCTAATCTTTGTGAAGAGCTTTGAAGATGAAAAGTGGTAGGTAAGTGCTAAGTATTTATTTATATCTTCTTTCAACATTGGCACAATCTCCCTCACATCCAAGCTGCGCCGCACTGTACACACTGCAAGAAATTCAGATTAAGACCATGTGCTGCAGATGTTTATTCTTGGAGCCTGTTCCCCCACCATGTTGTGTGATTGTGATTTCATTGTGTGCTGGCAAACAGTGAAATTTTGGTTTTGACCTCCTTGAGAAGCCTACAAAAAGGCAACATTTGTTCACTTTGTTTGTATGTGAAATTTTTGTTGATCCAAAGGGGAAGCTAGTTATTTTAATCACACAAACAAACAAAACCTTTCCACCTGACAAACAAAGACCTGCTGCCAGATAACATGCATGTCATAACCTCAGACCCATATCTTATCTAGTAATTTATAATAGTCTCATCATTACAGTCACAGGCTGCCATATATACGTGATTATGAAAAGCAATGTTTCACTTGGAAAGGACAAGACCTTTTCTGCAAACTTAAGTGAAAATTCACACAAGATGCTCCTTTCCAGAAGTGACGTTGCAAAGCTCTTCTGCCATGGGTTGTATTGAGAGAAGCCTTTCACAAAGAGAAGGATACTGGAATCCTAAAGGTGAAGAAGCTCTGTCTTCTGCTGATCTATGGTGGTAGAGAAATACACCAGCTAGGACTTTCCCCCGAGAACACACGGTTCCCTCCCACAAGAGTTTCACCATGCGGACAGTCTGATGCCGAGCACTAGGCATAGCTGTCATGGTGGGTTGCTGGCAGGAAGATAGTCTATGAGCTGCTAATGTTTAGAATAGGTAAGAATGACAAAAATAGAAATAATAAAAATTGCTTAGTGTTGAGTGGAAAATTGTTACAACTTTCTCTAAGCCACAGCAGGAGATTGAAACATCCACCTCCACATACAGTACCTACACAGGAAATTCGATCTAATGATGTTGTGACTTTTCACTTAAAGTGTGTTCTCATTAACATTTCTTCTAGACCTCAACCTTTGGCTTTCTTTGGACAGATCTTGTGGATGGTAGTTCCTAACTGCATTTGAACAGCTCAAATAGCCCTGGTAATTACACTATGTCATAGCATTCTGGTCATTAACTGCAATGATCACTGATTTTCTCTGAGACCATTTTTCTATTAAAATATGTCAGTGCAAAGTCACCTTCAATAAGATTTCTGTATATAAAAACATCCAGTGGGTTTGAGCAACAGAACTGTACAATTCTAACAATAAACATTAGCCATCAGAATGCAAGTAGGAAGGGTTAAGTAATTAGTCTTCATTCTCATATGATTAGTGTAACGAATGCCGGTCTGCTGCTGCCTATCACTCCATGTAAAGTTTGAGAGATGCCCTTTGGAACTACACATTGTTTTCAATGGCCACAACTAATGCAAAGCCAAATCTCCCAAGCCCAGGATAAATCACCATGTTGCTTCTTTGTGACATCTCTGTCTTAGAGAAGCCCCAGTGTTTGGACATGACCCTGGTTGGACCTCTGCTGCATTTCCTATGTTTTACTTGGTGCTAGCTGCTACATTTTCCCCACAGTGCTCGTACACTAAAATCTTGAATTATGTTGTTTATTTGGGGGAAAGGGAAAGGATTTTAACTAAAATAACAAATTCAGAGAGCAGGGGATCACAGTTTCTGTATAAATGATAAAGAGTACTTGTGGCACCTTAGAGACTAACAAATTTATTAGAGCATAAGCTTTCGTGAGTTACAGCTCACTTAACTCATGAAAGCTTATGCTCTAATAAATTTGTTAGTCTCTAAGGTGCCACAAGTACTCCTTTTCTTTTTGCGAATACAGACTAACACGGCTGCTACTCTGAAACCTGTATAAATGATGTTTCTCATTTACATATCCATCCTTTTAATTGCAATCTCCAGTTAGAAGTCATCTTCTCAAAAATGAAATCTCCTAATGTTGTTGTGACTTAAAATTTCACCATGTTCATTCCATCAGTAATTGAAGGAGAAATTGGTTAGGATTCAAGCTGAATAAAGCACTTCTTGTGCAGATGAGATTTTATGCATCTCTTCCTAAGTCATTACTTCTAATTAATGAAGCTTCATTTATTTGAACAAATGACTTATTAATAATCCAACAGTAGACTGATGGCAGACATTCCTGCTGTGTAGTGTGCCTCTGGAAAGTGTGAAGTAGGGATGGGCAAACTTTCTTGCCTAATTATGAACTCACTCCAGCATTACAGGCTTGAAAGTTCAGCTTGAATTCTGATGAGCAGATGGGGGAAGGGGGAAGAGCAGAAAGCAACCAGAATGGAAAATCAGATTGTCATAAACATACAGCTAAGGGTAGCATAAAATCCCTCCTTAACCAGTAAAGGGTTAATCAGTTCCATTAACCTAGTTGGCACCTGACCAGAAGGACCAATGGGGAAAGAAGATACTTTCAAATCTGGGGGGAGGGAAGGTTTTTGTTTGTGCTTTTATTGTTCTTTCTGTAGACAAAGAGAGAGACCAAGCAAGTAATCCAGCTCCTACTGAATGATACATCTAAAATTACAGAAATAGTAAGTAATAGCAAGGAAATGTGTTCGAGTATCTTTTGTTTTAGCTTGTGAATTTTCCCTATGTTAAGAGGAAGGTTTATTCTGGGTTTTTTTTTGTAACTTTAAAGTTTTTCCTAGAGGGGAATCCTCTGTTTTAAATCTTATGACCCTATAAAATTATCTTCCATCCTGATTTTACAGAGGTATTTCTTTTACATTTTTCTTTATAAAAAAAGTTCTGTTTTTTAGAATCTGATTGGGGTTTTTAGTGTCCTAAAAACCCAAGGGTCTGGTCTGTGCTCACCTTGTTTACTCTCAAGCCTCCCCAGGAAAGGGGGAGAAGGGATTTGGGGGGATATTTTGGGGAAACAGAATCTCCAAGTGGTCCTTTTTCTAAATCTTTGTCTAACTCACTTGGTGGTGGCAGCAATACCATTCCAAGGACAAGGAAGAATTTGTGCCTTGGGGAAGTTTTTAACCTAAGCTGGTAGAAATAAGCTTAGGGGGTCTTTCATGCATGTCCCCACATCTGTACCCTAGAGTTCTGAGTGGGGAGGGATCCCTGACACAAATACAGAGAAATTAGTGCCACATCTACGTTATCAGCATGTCTAGATGAATAGTTAGGGTGCAAAAGCTGGGGTGTACTACAGCGCACTCGCCTGCTGCTCATTCACTGTCCATGCAGACCCTGCTATAGTACTCTGAAAGTTCACTAGTGCACTCTGGTGTATTCTTCTCTAAAAGCAGAGTAAATCAAAGTGCACTAGGGATCTTTTAGTGCTCAGTAGCACAGTCCATATGGACATATTTAGTGCACGGCTGACTAATGTGCTGTAAATGTACACCCCACCTTGCTGTGCACTAATTGTTCATCTAGATAGACAAGCCCCAGGAAAAAAGGGTGTTTAACAAGTTAGCTGATTGAGGTAGACCCTGGGGGGCAGGGAGGGAGAATAGGGTTTACCACAACCAGATAATAAGCTAAAACCACAACTGCCTTTTCATACTAGGATTTTAACATGGAGCAGGTCCTCAAGGAAACCATTTTGAAGCACTTGGAGGAGAGGAAGATGAACAGGAACAGTCAGCATGGATTCACCAAGGGCAAGTCATGCCTGACTAACCTACTTGCCTTCCATGATGAAATAACTGACTCTGTGGATGAGGGGAAAGCAGTGAATGTGTTATTCCTGGACTTTAACAAAGCTTTTGAAATTGTCTCCCACAGTATTCTTGCCAGCAAGTTAAAGCCGTATGGGCTGGGTGAATGGACTATAAGGTGGATAGAAAGCTGGCTAGATTGTCAGGCTCAACGGGTACTGATTAATAGCTATATGTCTACTTTGCAGCCAGTATCAAGTGGAGTGCCCCAAGGGTCAGTCCTGAGGCCAGTTTTGTTCAATATCTTCATTAATGATCTGGAGGATGGTGTAGATTGCACCCTCAGCAAGTTTGCAGATGACACTAAACTGGGAGGAGTGGTAGATACACTGGTGGGTAGGGATAGGATACAGAGGGACCTAGACAAATTGGAGGATTGGACCAAAAGAAATCTGATGACATTCAACAAGGACAAGTGCGGAGTCCTGCACTTAGGACAGAAGAATCCCATGCACTGCTACAGACTAGGGACCAAGCGGCTAGGCAGCAGTTCTGAAGAAAGGACCTAGGGGTTACAGTGGACGAGAAGCTGGATACGAGTCAACAGTGTGTCCTTGTTGCCAAGAAGGCTAACAGCATTCTGGGCTGCATTAGTAGGAGCATTGCCAGCAGATTGAGGGATGTGATCATTCCCCTCTATTTGGCATTGGTGAGGCCTCATCTGGAGTACCGTGTCCAGTTTTGGGCCCCACACTACAAGAAGGATGTGGGAAAAATTGGAAAGAGTCCATTGGAGGGCAACAAAAATGATTAGGGGACTGGAGCACATGACTTATGAGGAGAGGCTGAGGGAACGGGGCTTGTTTAGTCTGCAGAAGAGAAGAATGAGGGGTGATTTGATAGCTGCTTTCAACTACCTGAAAGGGGTTTCCAAAAAGGATGGATCTAGACTGTTCTCAGTGGTGGCAGATGACAGAACAAGGAGTAATGGTCTCAAGTTGCAGTGGGGGAGGTTTTAGGTTGGATATTAGGAAAAACTTTTTCACTAGGAGGGTGGTGAAGCATTGGAATGGGTTACCTAGGGAGGTGGTGGAATCTCCTTCCTTAGAGGTTTTTGAGGTCCGGCTTGACAAAGTCCCTGTCTGGGATGATTTAGTTGGGGATTGGTCCTTTTTTGAGCAGCGGGTTGGACTAGATGACCTCCTGAGGTCCCTTCCAACCCTGATATTCTATGATTAACACGAATTAGCTAACACCTCTTCTTTCCTAGGTCTAGTCTACACTACAGACCTATAGCGATATAACTACTTCACTCAGGAGGTTGAACAATCCACACTCCTGAGCGACAGTCATACCGACCTAACCTCCTGTGTAGATAGTGCTATGTTAGCAGGATGGCTTCTCCCATCAACATAGTCTGGCACCATTGGTTAAGGGCAGGGGATTGGAAAAGCCAAAAGGAGACCAGGTCCCAGATTTACTCACGGGTTGTGTGATGAGGGGCCTGGAAGGCAAGGACACAAATATTGAATATGAAGTAAAGCCCAGAGACGAGCCAGTAAAGTGATTCGGGAATTAGAGGAGACCTGGCCAAAGTAACAGGAAAGAAAAAGGATAACTACTGTAGAGGATTATATGTTTTTGCCAGCTTGGCTTTATTAGGAATGGATGAAGCCCCACCTTCATCCCAGCAAACTTTAAGAATTGTTTTTTTTTAAAACCACATGAAAAAATCCAATGAGCAAATTATCTGAAAATCAAATTTATAGTTCTAGAAGTTCAGCAAATCTCAAATTCTGGGAGGTTCATCCATCCACCAAAGTTCTGCTGTGAAGAACTTTGAACCCTTCATTTTACTGATTCAGCCAATATAACTGAATACATAGCAAGAGATCCTGTTTGTGGGGAACTGGGTGGTAGAGGTGACTGGAAAAGGAATACAGAGCCTTTTTAAATTCTAGGTCACTGCTTCAATTCCAGCCCTTGTACCTGGCAAGTGACAGTCATTACTCTCTGAGGGCAGCTTGGCCTTTGTGAAATGAGCCAGTGATGTCATTTTATGTTCCTAGTTGACAAGCATCCACACCACTGGCCTCTGTGAGACTTCTAAGGACTGAATTGGCATGTAGAATGAATTACATCCTGTGATTTCCATATGGCTATAGCTGCAATGGTCATTAAAAGACCATTCAAGACACAGTACTTAGCAGCCAAATGATCAAGAGGGATAAGCATTGTGGTTTGGGCTTACTTAAGGTCTACAGATTAAAAAAAATTCTGCAGAATTTTTCTTAAAGCTAGTATCATCATCTTCAATGTTTAGCTAGACAGTCAGCTGTAGCGATCGTTCACCATTTGGTCCTTTCCTGCACAACCGCGAAGGCTTGGCGGCCTGAGAGTCCAACATCGGAACAGACTTGATGAAACCATGTAATCGGGGGTCTGCCTTTGGGCCATCTACACCCCTCCGGTTGGTAGAATTTTATTCTGATGTTACCAGCCACCCTGAGAACAGCTTTCACTGGAACGTCTTGTGGCATCCTTGCGACAAAGCAAACATACAGCACCCAAAAAAGTATGGAAACAAAGATTAAAGGTGTGTTGAGAATTGCAACTCGGAGCCCCAATCCTGCAATTGGCCCAGTCATCCCTTGATGTCCATAGGATTCAGCACAGACACACAGGTCCACCTACATGGATTTGACAACAGGATATTGGCAACGCTGGAATTTAACTTTTATACATAAAAATTGGATTAATGTGTAGAACTGTGAGTGGTTTAGTTGCTAATGTTTCCTTAACTAGTTTTTTTTCTTGATGAGAGATGCACTTGAATAATTTAGGTGTGTGTGTGTGTGACTAAGTATGAAAGTAATCAGTTATACTGGCCAGATTGGAGACTACAAACATATAAGAAGGAAGAGTACACATGGTTCCAAGCATACAATCACTGGGAAGCAATATCAATTTTATTAAAATGCACTACTCAGTCTGATTTAGAGACTGTTTATTCTGTTTGAGTAATAGGAAAGGGAATGGCTGCCCAGTTGTAATTACATTTATATTGGTTTATTACTAGTAACCTAAGAGGATCTTCTGTTAATACATAACTATTATATAACTAATACATAACATACATCCAAAGGTACATACTGCTACTCATCACTGTAGTATCTGTTTGCATCTTCCATGTAAAATGGGTAGCAATATCAAAGTCCCTGTGGCACCCTGCTGGAGACCTCACAGCCCTGCATCAAGCTGCCCCAGAATAGAGCAGAGAGAAGTCCTCCAGGCAGTCATGAGTGGTTGTTCTCTGCAGCCAATCAGAGCGGCTGCTGGAGAGACCTCTGAAAGGTCCTATATAAGACAAGCAGCAGGGCATTTGGTTGTTGTGTGGAACTTGAAGAGTGAAGACTGGGTGGTTAAAAGAGCAGTAGTACCACAGACAGCTCCCTGCAGGCAGGACTGAAGCCTAAGGAAGGCTGCTGAAGACTGGGTGCCTGGCTGGCAGGAAGAGCAACAGGACCAGCAGAAGGTCAGTGCAGGCAGGCTGAAGCCCAGCAGGATTGAGCACAGAACCTGGCCAGACCAGTGAGGTACTGAGGTGGGCCCCAGCTCACGCAGTACCTCTGGGAGAAGCTTTAAAGCTATGGCCCCATACCAGGGATGAGATAAGAACTTGGATTGTATAGCCCGGAAAGGTGGACAGTGTGTGTGCCTCAGCCAGAGGGCTGAGCTGCTGAGAGAATCCATGGGGCACTCGTGAGAGGTGGGTGCCACCCCTTTACAGTCCCCTATGAACTTTGTAGCTCCTCTGGCATGTCTTCCTCTTCAGGGTAAAAGTCTGTTGAGGGTGGGGATTTTGCTGTAGTTTGAAAATGTTGTTAATTTCACTAGTTAAAGGAAGCAGGAAATACCAGTTGGGGGAGAACAAATTTTGTTTTTCTGTGAGGGGAGAAACCAAACAAAAAAAACTCAGATTAACCAAACTTCTACATAATAAAACTGATCAGAGATATAATTACATACTAGGGTTGTAGCCCATCAGCAGGTAAAACTTGCACCAGTGATAGTCCTCCGCTGTTTTTCCTCTTCTGTGCTTTGCCTAGTGTTGACCCTTAAAATGCATGTTTTACCATCATACAGTAACTTGCCTGCAATTGCGCTTGATGTGGTGTCATCTGTTACCTCGTCCTTCCCCCTCCTGCATCTTTCCCCAATACTAACCTACCACCGCAAAAGAAGTGTAGACAGATTCTTGAGTAGACTTAATGGGTATCATTTTTAATACAGTAACTATTTACAATCCACTTACACTGCATTTGTTATTTGGATACCTATAATCACCATGGGTCATATAACTGGAAGCTTCAATATATGACTGCAAAAAATGTGTGTGTGTGTGTGTGTGTGTGTGTACATACTAATTTTTTGCAGTCATGTATTGAAGCTTCCAGTTATATGAACCCATGGTGATTATAGGTATCCAAATAACAAATACTGTGTGTGTGTGTGTGTGTGTGTGTGTGTGTGTGTGTGTGTGTATATGCAATGTTATATCTGGAGTCTAATAACATATGTAAAAAATACCAAGGGGGCAATAGTAATTCAGTCATGTAATTAACATTCTGGTTATATTAATTAGATATCAAAGTTGTATGCATGTCTAATTACACTGTAGTTAGATTGTAACTACTGTAATTAGTCACTATATTATAAACTGAAACCAAATTATGTGACAGTGTTGTAGAGAGTATTAACATGTCAAGTGAATCCATGAAGTTGATTGAATTTATTGGCCTTAAAATGGAGTAATTTTGGCTTAATGTGTTCATTGTGATTTGGATTAGGTACTTGATTTACTGTTGAGGGTATTCCAACACTTGAAGTCAATAAAAATAATTCCATTGATTTTAATGGACTGTGGGTCTAGCTCCTAGGTAGGGTGTATTATGTTAACTACTGCACAATGCTAAATTAGGGTTTTCTGTACACCTCAGTATCCCTGGTTTTAATAAATCTGCTATAACAAAAGTTGAAGCAGTATAGTGCGATTGATATTCAGATCAGTTTGGCATCTGATAAGCCTTACAAAGTGATGTGTATCTTAGTTCATAGTGCCCTACACATTTCCTAACAAATTCTCTACTACACTGTATTGACAAACCATTCTGAGTGGGATTCTGAAAAGGAGAAAGATTTCAGATAATAGTCATGTAGTCATTTTTTAGCTGAGTGTCTCAGCCTAATTGTCCAATCTGCTTGTCTTTTAATAGTCTAAATATTAAAAGACAAATGGATTTGGACAACTAAAGTATAATTATTGAATACTATTTGAACAAAAAAAATTTAACTGATTTGATTTTCAATTATAATTTAAACATCTGCTAGTTTAAAACTGTCAATACAGAGAGCCCATGTTACTCTCATTGGGCTGTTAATATTTGAATTCATTCTAAACAGTTCTTGTCATAATCTGTTTACTATTTATGAACTGACTGAACCTTAGCATAGTGAATGTTCAGAGTGAGAAGAAATAAAAGCAAACCTATTTATCTTACCATTCCGTTTTCTATTGTTTAATTGAGAACAAATAAAACAAAGATATTGGAGGATATCTACAAAACAGGAAAGAGGGTCTTCAAATAAATATTCATTCTTTCCTTGGGGCCTAATCCAGTGCCTATTAAGTCAATGGAAAATGGATTGGGTTCTTGATCAGAGTGGCAGACCTCTAAATTTTTAAATAGCAAATCCAGGTAATCTAGCAAACATGGTCCTATTTTTCCTCCCCCACACTGACCACTGTACTGTTTCTATGGCCACGTCTACACTACCCACCAGATCGGCGTGTAGTGATTGATCTATCGGGGATCAATTTATTGTGTCTAGAGTCGACACGATAAATCGATCGCTCTGCTGTCAACTCCGGAACTCCACCAGGGCGAGAGGTGGAAGCGGAGTCGACAGGGGAGCGGCAGCCGTCGATCCCGTGCCGCGAGGACGCGAAGTAAGTGATTCTAAGTTGATCTAAAATGCGTCGACTTCAGCTACACTATTCTTGTAGCTGAAGTTGCGTATCTTAGATCAATTCCCCCCCCTCCCCCAGTGTAGACCAGGCCTTAGGTGCTGATTCCAGCACATCTAGGGTAACAGCTCACTGCCTGTGAACTGAATCTTTGGCTCAGCATGGAGAATGGCAGTATGATTAAATATTATGGCCTTAATTCTCAGTTGTACTAAAGCCTCTTTATTCTCTAGCAATATAAAGAGGCCTTAATGTGAGTAAGTTTAAGTTAGACATCCTTACTCTGCCAGCACAATGCAAAGATGCCTTAGTGTAAGTGAGAATCTGGCCTTGTATCTGCTTCAGCCCCACAGTATGCTTTGTAGTGCTCAAACCCACACCTAGAAATCTTTAAGAATAAATACAGTGTAGGCATTCACTACCTCATTGGTCTCTTGCTGCTATTAAAAATATTTACCTTAAATTTCATTAAAAAAAAAAAGACCTCTAAAGCCAATGTGGACCCCATCTTGTTGCTTTTGAAGTCAATGTTAATTACTTCAATAGGAAGTGGAGTAAACTTTTATGTTTACACCCAAACTGGAGAATTCCCCTAGCCTCCTGCTCCGTCTCCAGTCTCTGTCTTAATCTTGGGGTAAACAAAACTCCAAATTAACTGAATTGTATTGTCAGCATAAAGGTTAATTATGGATCCTAAATGGGGAACCGTTGATCTACCTTAGCTAAGGCTACAGCTATTGTAAACAACATAGGTGTTAGAAAATATATTTTCCTAAAGTAATTGTAGTGCTCATGAAAGTTGCCAGATTGACAGGCTTGTGACTGAGTGGATGAATGAAGCATTTTGGTACAGTGGCAGCATAGTTTCATGGAAAACTTTGACCCTGTGAATGAATCCCTGGAAGGGTAGCTTATCCTCTATTTCCATTCAATAAGATTGCTCTCTCCTTCAAAACCCATCTTGTACTAGCCTTCATTCTAGTGTAGTATAACTAGATTAATTTCAATAGAGGCTTCTTTAGTCCCAAATATTCAAGATACCTTATAATGTGAGGTCCTTGGAGCATGTATTGTCTGTAGAGAGATGTTTGTGAACTATTATAATTTAGAGAGGGCCCCCTCATAAAGGACAGTATTATAAATACAGGATTTTTGAGATGTGCCCTGGCAGCAGGAGGGTTAAGAAGAAAGGGTAGGTGAGTACAGCAATTCATCATGGGAACTCCCTAGTTTTTCAATAAGTTTTATTTCTTTCTTATTCACTGGATTGTTTAATGAACCCCAAGATCATTTCTGTCTTTCTCTAGTTTATAGAAAGTGCCTAGCATGTAATGGGAGTTATCATAAATGATTCATCATGGAAAATTTCCTCAAGAATGTTTAAAGTTTTGCGAAGTTATATGCATCAAAACACAGGGTCTTATAATGAAAAGTGTCAGGCAACCTTAACTCTGGGTATTGATACCAGTTCCTACTATGATAAACATCTCTAATCATAGTATCCAGTACAGAGGAGAGGCCTACAAAATTGGCATTCAAACTATTGTTTTTTAAGATCAACCCTTCCCTTTGTGGTAGTTCAGAATAAAACCTTGTTTGTTGCCAACCTAATAAGAGACCAGAACTTGCTTGTTTTTGTGCTCAGCATTCAACCATTTCCATAGACCATTAAAATGTTTCTCTTAAATCTAGGCTCTGATGTCAATAAGTTAATGACCTATATGCAGCAGGGTTTTTATACAACTTGCAGCATCTGCAATTCTGACAAAGTTTGCTTTGGTGTTTGGAGCTCCTAACAAACACTTTGTATCCTGTACCAAAAAGCAGCTACCAATATCACAATTCATATGAGCACATTATACTGTACATGCTTGTGTAATACCATTCCTTGGTAAACTGTGTTGCCACATTACTCCTAGCAAGTTAAAGAGCCTTTATTAGGGTAATGTAGCTTCAGATGGCTGCCATTTTCTCTCTTCCTAGTATCATTCTGTTTCTTTGCATAGAAGTGGTAATTTCTAAAATTCTAAGTAGGGCACAGGGAGCAAGTAATCTGAAAGTAAAGCTAAAGAATACATTTAGCTGTCCTGCTTTAGGCCTTAGCTCTGCCAAGATCCTTTATAGCCCTTACTAAATCTATGTATTATGCTTTAGAAGCTCTAGCTGGGTTCCAAACTCTGGACCTGTCCTGTAATCTTGAAACTCCCTTTGTGATCAGAAATTCTTGAAGCCAAATATTTATTCTTCCTCTAACACTGAAGGAATCTCTGTTGGCATTAATGGAATTTTTGCCAGAGTAAGGACTGCAGAATTAAGGCCTACATTCTAAAGTAGAACAAGATTTGTTTAAATTAGTATCTTGATATAACAGAACATACTAAAGCTCTCTCTTTTTTTTTCTCCCTCTTTCAAGTCCTTTTGGCCTTTCCTGTAGTCCACTGTGAACATCCCTGGGCATAAATTTCCCCATACGATAAATTACAGGTGGTTCTTGACAATCTCCCTGTTGCAAAGAGATACATGGAATCTGCACCTCAGTAAATGTACTTTCCATTAAGTGAGAGCATGGAGTTGGATAGGCAGATGGCAGAAAGCCTAGGATTAAGTCTAAATGATTGATTCATAACAATTTTCCAATGTCAGTTAATGATGCAGCTTGGGTGGACAGTAAGGATTCCCATCCCAAATGATAGTACAAAGGTTTTAAGAGGTTGGTTAGTGACTATGGTGCTGGGGATGATTCATGAAAATGTTTGTCATGGTGGACATAGCAGAAAAACAAAGTACAGTATCTGAAAACATCTAGCCCAACTCTCAGCAAGCAGGCGACATCTATTTAAAATAAAATATCCCACCCATTCCAAGAAGAATGGAATTTCACTTCATTTCTGGCTCCTCCCCATTATGTAGATTATTACTGGTATCATCATTAATCAATCATGTTTATTACAATATTGCCTAAGGGCCAACCAAGAATGGGGACCCCTTGTGCTAGGCACTGTACAGATACACAGTAGTAATTATCCTTGCCCTGAAGAGCTTACAGTCTAAATAGACCAGACAGACACAAGCAGGGTGAACAGTGTGATGTGGCAAATGTCATGTTAGTTCAATCTTTTTTTTTTTTATTGATGGGGGTTTTACATAGGCGATGATCAGCTGAAAGGAAAGGGACTAAGGAGGATAGGTGGCAAGGGAGAATAGAGTAAGGGGGCAGGTGATGAATGAAACTCAGGTGAAGCGACTGTGAGGGAGCAGGAAGGGGAGGGTTAGAGCAAACGGCCTGTCAACACAGGGCAGCCCTCAGAGTGCTGGAACTTGTTACAGAGTTATACCAGCTAACTTTGGCAGACCTTGTGTTCCAAAACTGCCTCTCTTAATTGAGTAGAAAACGAAATGTACTACACTCAGAGGGGATAGGATCAATAGTGCTTGCTTTACAGAGCAGTAAAATCAATAGGTATTGGATGGGGTCTTCAGGGTAATATAAATAAAATGTCATTATCTGAATTTCACTTATTTCATTCCCTGGTGAATAGTTTCACAGGAGCTAAAATAGCTACTTTTCTAGCATATCTTTGTGAATTGGGCACATTTTTAGGGTTCTCAGATTACCAGCATCAATATACTTCATTTCCTTACATTCCTAAAACCTCTTGGTTTTCTTCTGGCTCTGAAGCTTTTCCTTCTGCTCAAGTTTTATGTCAGTCAGAATGCTGTTCAGTGTTGATGTGCTGGCACAATTACGAGATTCCTTGTGAAATCACCATCTTGAACAATAGCACCTTTTTACTTAATGGGATAAAATGGTGTTATTGAATATAACGGTAGCCTCATACGTGGGCAGGAGGACACTTGTTCTACTAAACATTATCCAGGAGGGGAATTCCTCTCTGCCTTCATTTCAAAAGCTGAACATTTTATAAGGTGTCTGATTCCGATACCTTTACTCATGTTGAAGAGTACATAAGAATTAGGCCCAAAGTAAGTGGTAGTGGGGCTCCTTCATATTTTGTAAATTGCTCAGGAGGGATGCCTACTTCAGTATACCTTGGAGGTCCACAGCTGGAAAGGGGCAGTGGTCTTCCACATCTGCACAGCTCCAAGGGTCCACCTGTGTATGGAACAAATCAACAGTATATGAGGTCCAGCCAAATGCTTCCAGATCATGGAATTTACATGAGCTCATACCATTTCTTCCAAAACTGCAGAGCTGCTATTACCTGGAGAGTGAAGTTCTTTTAATTTTCTTTATTTCTTATCTCTGATAAAATTAGAAATGAGAAATTCCATACATAACACTAAGATAATATTGAAGTTGTATGGTTAATCATTCAAAAGTCGGAAAATGACAGAATTAGGGTTGCACATCCAACCACAATGCTAATTCCTTGTGCATGTGTTATTTGTGTTAATTATATTTAGTCAGAGTACAATTTTTCCAGGGTGTCAATTCTTTTTATTGTATGGGAATACACTAAAATTGTTTGTTTGTTTTTAGAATAACCAAAGTTTTAAAGGAGTTCTAGAAATGCTCATCCAAGATCAATTTTCATCTTACCTGTTCCTTCGAGTCTTCCTTTAAGGTTAATGTTTTAAAACAATTAGCAGTAACATTTACAAAAATTCCACATGTAATTTTTTTGTGAATTGTAGATTTGAACAGTGAAGAAATGGCGCCAATTATCATTTTCCCCCATAAGGGACTCGTTATGGAAAAATGATCTGAGCAATGCATTTGAAAATTTCACACAATATAGTTTGGCTGTAACAAATCTAAATGCTAAATTGAGCTTACCAATTCAGAAAAATGTTATGAATGCAAAATGGAATACTCTTAAGGCAGAAAATAATGAAGCCCTCATATAAATAGCAAATATGTTTGGATATAAAAAAATGGTTTTCTTTTTACTTAAGAACTTTGCAGGTTACTAAAATATTTCTCAAGTATCTTTGGGTACAGTGAGTCATTATAGATTATGCTAAAGTCAATATTCAAGGCCAAGTCTACAATATTTGTGGTATCTTTGAAGAGCAGCTGGGGTAGAAAGTGATCATCCTTCCCTTGTCAGAACCTTTGGATAGGAGTTAAATTAAGGGAACATCTGCAATTTTAAGGAAGAGGGAGAAGAAGGAATTAGGTTGTGCTACATTTTGCCCTTGGAAGTCTATGTGGTATCCATCTGAAGGAAGAATGAGCTTCTGTGTAAGCTCGGAAGCTTGCTTCTCTCCCAAACAGTAGTTGGTCCAATAAAAGATTACCCCACTACCTTGTCTTGTTAATAAAACAGTCAGACAATGAAAGGTAAGGACACAATTGATAATATAAAACCATTTAATAGAAATGAAGGTGATGATAGCAATAGAAGTAAAATCTAAAGGGGACAAGAGGGGCTCTTCAAAGATAACTACAGAACTTATGGTTCTAAATAATAGTAAGGAGGACGGTCGTGTGTGGCTCTATAAAGGACTGTAGGTGACTTAATAGGGTGTTCTTGATCTTTGCCCCACTGTTAAGTATAGGATAGGCAAGAATGAGGGAAAGAGTGTCAAACTTCTTGAAGAGGTGCAAGACAGTCCGCCAAGAACTAGAGAGCAATTTATCTCCAGGTTGTTTTGAATACAAAATGGACTGGAAATTTTGCCAGGAACAGATGTTCATAATATGATAGAGTAGAACACCTCTAAGGATGAGCTGTATAAGCGAGTGAACGCAATAGAGGAAAAACTAAAATGCTCAGTGTGGAAGAGGTAAGATATTGAAGTTATATACAGGGAAGATGAAGAGTTAGTTACTTTATTTTGACTCATGAAGGAATCTGGTGCTTCATCCTGCCTCACTGAAGTCAATAGGAGTTTTTACTGCTAACTTTACTGAGTGCAGGATCAAACCCCCAGAGAGAGGATATAGCTCGAACCTATGCACAAAGGGCTGGTCACCAGTGCTAAAAAAAATATTCTCCCTGCCCCTGAGAACACTGAGAATCCCTCTAATTACATGACTAAAATGCAAAATACTATCTATATAGGATGAAAAATCTTCATCTGATTTGGTGAGGCAGTGTTGGGGGGGGGGAGAGAACAGGATGTTTACATGTGCATTTGAAAGGCAAGAAGTAGCTGATTCCCAGTTCACAGAATCAAACACACAGAATGACCATCTTCCTAACCCACAGAGCTAGTTCCCAGTAGGGTGTTATTTCAAAGTGTTTGCTTTTCATTACTATTCTTCATTAGCACTATCAGGCAGGCTCCTGCAAAAGGAGAAACTCTGTGTCCAGTAATTCCTTAGATGGAATTCAGAGTAGCAGCCATGTTAGTCTGTATTCACAAAAAGAAAAGGAGTACTTGAAGCATCTTAGAATCTAACAAATTTATTGGAGCATAAGCTTTCGTGAGCTACAGCTCATTTCATCAGATGCATTCGGTGGAAAATACAGTGGGGACATTTATATATAAATATTATATTTATAAATAAATCTCCCCACTGTATTTTCTACCGAATGCATCCGATGAAGTGAGCTGTAGCTCACGAAAGCTTATGCTCCAATAAATGTTAGTCTCTAAGGTGCCACAAGTACTCCTTTTCCTAGATGGAACAACACACTTTCCTAAAGAGAAAGGAGGAAGACACAAGAGATGAGTTATTTTTCCTTCATTAATTTTTTTCTTCCCTATTAAGGGTACCATGTGTATCAGAGTTTTTGCTTGTTTTCCGATGATGCGGTCCCAACTGCTCACAGTTTTGGGGTTGGTGTGTAGGTCAGTAGGGAAGAACTGTTGGCCCAAGCGCAGACTGTGGTTTTGAAACACCAGCATCCAAGTCTTGGCTCTTAATTCTGAATAGCTTTTTAACTGACTTGCTGTCTCATTGTAGCTATTGGGTGCTGCCCTAACACAGGATAACTCTTAGTCTCAGCACGCTGCAGGGGTTCAGGGTTAGCCAGAACAGGGTTGGTGGGTTGGTTTTTTTCCCCCCAAGGCAGAAGTATTCCAAATGTCACTAAATCTCATTAATAAAATAAGAAACTAACCCAATAAACTCCATCCAGTTACAAAGGAGCTCTTTCTTGACTACCAATAAATTATTTTGTTTCTAATCTGTTAATTAGCCAGATTCTTTCTTCAAAGTTTTAAAATGGATCCACATTAAATTGCTTCTGCTGCAGAATCCTCAACTCAGGAATCAGATTCCCTGCTTCAACACTCATTTAAAAATTAGCTCACAAGTTAACAATTTAATTAGCTGAAGTCTTTCAATCACATATATTTATGAAGCATTCATGGTCAGGGAATTTATAAAATTCCCATCTCCAGGAAACATTCAAAGGACACTTAGAATTGGATTGGAAAATTAGAATTTGAAAAGGTTCCGAGAGGGGCAACAAATGATCAAGGGCATGGAACAACTTCATATGAGGACAGATTAAAAAGACTGGGATTTTTAAGATTGGCAAAGAGACGACTTTGGAGAGGGAGATGTGATAGAGGTCTATAAAATTATGAATGGTGTGGAGAAAGGGAATAAGGAAGTGTTTACTCCTTCACATATAACAAGAACCAGGGGTGTCACAATGAAGTTAATAGGCAGCAGGTTTAAAACAAAGGGAAGTACTTCACACAGCACACAGTCAACCTGTGGAACTTTTTGCCAGGGAATGAAGTGAAGGCCAACACTATAATGGGAGTGGATAAAAATTGGTAACTTTTTAAATTTAGCTGGGATTTTTTTTTATTTTCCGGTTTAAAATATCATGTTTTTTCTTTTTAAAAATAAACCTGTTTAAAATCAATAAAAATGAGGAGAGGGGGATGAGATCTACCAGTTTTAAAAGTTTGAAGGATTGCTTAAGGTAACTTAGGAGACTGTCTCATTTTCAAGAGACTTAGGTGAGTAGGAACTTAAGCACCCGTCACTTTCTCAGAGGCATATTTGAACATTTTTCCAGGCTGACCTGAAATAATTAGTTTAATTCACTGACTACAGTTAACCCTGCAGTTCCTCTAGTAAACTGTAATGTGTAATGTTATGTACATTACATTATGTTTTGTAATGTGAAACATATTTTGATAAGAGAAGTTCATGTATCCAAAACATTTAGTTTTGTTTAATAAAAATGTATATACTCTTTGTGAATTTAATCCAATTCCAGTTTCCATCCTAATGCAGCTTGACCTAAATACTGAGCAAAAGTTAATTATCTAGTAAATAACCAATGTAATCACCATTTTCTAATCTACTAAAATGTACAATTAAAACAAATCTGAATCCTAGGTAGCAAAAGTGTACCTAATCTAGTGCAAAGGCTCTAGTTGTTTGAAAATCAACATGTTTTAATGGTTATAGCAACCAATAATAATGCACCTTTTTTTTTAGAAAATAACAGAGGTTGGTTAAAATAGACTATTTAAATTGAGGTTTTCCATTTGGATTAAAGCAATCCACCCTGCAGGCTTTTGTCCTTTACTTTTCCCTTTCTGCCCCTTCATTTCTATGTTCTGTTTTCTCTCTCCAGAATGGTGGTATCTTATCTCCTCTACCTTTGTCAGATTTTTTTTCCATTCAGATTAACTTTCCCTTATTTCCCTTCCTCACCTCTTCCCCCACATTCTTTCATGGGAGCTTCTCCTTCCCTTCAATCCCTTTTTCTTGTCTCCTCTATTTTTCCTTTTTCCCTTTCTCTTCCCCACCCCAGTTTCTCTTTTCCAACTGTCCCCTCAGCCTCACTTTCCTTCCATTGCTATTCTTCCCCGACTCCCTGCCCAAACCCATTGCTCACCATGCTTCCAAGACGCCCATGCACTCACTTACCCCAGACATATGCTATGCAGCCACCATTCACCCACTGTCTCCCCATGCACCAATTACTGACACCTCCTCCATCCACCCTAGAGTCGTAGCTTCTATCCCCAAGGATCTCTATTATCATTTCCGCCAGCTTAAGCAGAGCTGCCCTTTGGGCCACATGATGCATGTGGCTTTAGGTTTTGTGGTAATTATAAATGTAAAGGAGAAACTCAGCTTTGTAAATTGATCTCTAGTCTCTTTTCTTGTGGAAATGTAAACTGATCACTAGGATGAAAGCAGCGTGCAGCTTGGCTTCACTTGTCCAGCAGGAGCCTGGAGGTAGGAAACCCTAACGACACTCCAAATGGCCGTCTCTTCCACTGTTCTCTTTGCCACGTTCCTTGTGTAAACTGAGTCAGTCATGTCAGTGGTGCATCCCATGAGCTCATATCATTAGCACACTCCAAAATCCTTACGTCATCTCTGTACTTGAGGAGATGATTCCAGTGATCAGGAACATATCAATTATGGGTGGAGAGCAGAAGAAGCAGCAGACAGGCTGGCCTTGGCTTGGAGACTTGGGAGATCTGGGTTCAGTTTCTGGTTCCCCCAGAGACTTACTGTTTGAGCTGGTCATATTGCATAATCTTTCCATTCCTCATCTTTAAAATGGGGGTGACAATATTTCCTTTGTCAGTCTTACCTATTAGACTATAAGACCTTGGGGGCAGGGATCCTCTGCTGCTATAACTACAGTGGCCATTACTGTAAGCCCCCAAAATAAGAAGCCACAACTAAAATGCACATGCAGTCTCGGTTTTAGATGACCTGCAGGCACTTGCGCTCTAGTGAATTTATTCCTAGATGTGCTGTTGTAATGGCCAATAGGGCTGTGCAGATGCCACTTTGGGGGGGGGGAAGAAGCTGCATTAGAAGGGTTGATTTAAACACGACATAACTCTACTGGATTTAGGATCACATAACTCCAAGCAGTGTACATGTCAAGCCTTTAGGCAAGACAATGTCCTTTTAACTTCCAGTATTCCCTAAATAGGTTTTAACTTTTTTTTTTCATTTAAAATGGCTATTCTAAAGTTTTCTTTAAATGCATTTAGACACTTACCTGGATGATCAATTATCTCAATTCATTTCAAGTTCTCCAGCATGAGCATTTCCTGATCACTGGAATCATCTCCTCAAGTACAGAGATGACGTAAGGATTTTGGAGTGTGCTAATGATATGAGCTCATGGGATGCACCACTGACATGACTGACTCAGTTTACACAAGGAACGTGGCAAAGAGAACAGTGGAAGTGTCGTTAGGGTTTCCTACCTCCAGGCTCCTGCTGGACAAGTGAAGCCAAGCTGCACGACAGCCACAGATAACATTCTCTGCTCATTTAATGCTTTCCTAGCTACTTAAACTATATTACATGCCATTACACTTAGAATACCTCTTAATATTACTCCTCCTAACAACCTCCCAGACATTTAGAACTGAATTTACAGTCTCCCATCAATGCCTCTCTAAAGTGTGTTGCAATCTTTCTTTTCTAAATGTTCCTGGGGTCTGATAAAAGTTTCTTTCTACATTAGGCTTTCCCTCTAAGTCAGTGGTGGGCAAACTACAGCCTGGGGGCCACATCCAGCCCTCCAGACATTTTAATCCGGCCCTCAAGCTCCAGTGGGAAGTGGGGTCCAGGGCTTGCCCTGCTCTGCATGGCTCCCAGAAGCAGCAGCATATCCCCACTCCAGCTCTTATGTGTAGGGGCAGCCAGAGGGCTCCATATGCTGCCCCTACCCCAAGCACTGCCCCCACAGCTCCCATTGGCCAGGAACAGCAAACAATGGGAGCTGCAGGAGCGGCGCCTGTGGACAGGGCAGCACGCAGAGCCGCCTGTCTGCACCTGTATGTAGGAGCTGGAGAGGGGACATGCAGTTGTTTCTGGGAGCTGCTTGAGGTAAGTGCCACCCAGAGCCTGCCCCCTGAATCCCTCCTGTGCCTGAACCCCTCAGTCCCAGTCTGGAGCACCCTCCTGTTCCCCAACCCCTCATCATCAGCCGCACCCCCAGCCAGAACCCTCCAACCCCCAATTTCATGAGCATTCATTGCCCGCCATACAATCTCCATACCTAGATGTGGCCCTTGGGCCAAAAAGTTTGCCCACCCCTGCTATAAGTTCTTCTTAACTCAGTTTTTGCTTTGCCTTTTATGCTTTGTTTTATTTCTCTGCCACAATCCTACTTGTCTTGCTCTTCTCTCATCCCCTCCAAATGAGCCCCTCTCTATTCAGCTGACAAATAGTAATAATCAGTCCTGATTCTGCAAGACTCCAAGCACAGAACTCCCACTAGAGACACTGAGAATGCAGCACACAGTCTGGCAGGATCAGAACCCAATAGCTCTTGGTGCCATCATTGTTTTTTGTAAGCCTAAGGCAGGCTCTTGTTAAGGATCAAGGAAAGGCTGCGTTCTTGCTGATCATTGACTTTTTCTTAAAAATACAGAATGTAATTTAGTGAAGCAACCAGAGCCCCTATAATCTCTACTAAAAAGAAAAGGAGTATTTGTGGCACCTTAGAGACTAACAAATTTATTAGAGCATAAGCTTTCGTGAGCTACAGCTCACTGTGAGCTGTAGCTCACAAAAGCTTATGCTCTAATAAATTTGTTAGTCTCTAAGGTGCCACAAGTACTCCTTTTCTTTTTGCGAATACAGACTAACACGGCTGCTACTCTGAAACCTATAATCTCTACTGTTTTTGCTTTTATCTGACCATCTGCTTCTCTGAATCTGTTTTCTATAACTGACTTCTCACATGCCTGGTTCAGGCTAGTCAGTATTGCTGACCAAATTGATCACAAGATTCCAGTGTGTGGATACAAGATAGACCCTGATGGAATTTTATTGTTACTAAAGCCACTGAAGTATCAAAACGTGTTGTAACAAACTGGAGCCACCTGCTTGAGCTAAGCATCACTCCTAGATCCAGGTCTGAGTGTTTCTGAGTGTGTCAGGCTAGCCACAAGTTTTGCATATCTTTCACATTTTTCCATAGTCAAATTATATTGTGCAGGAAAGCACTGACAGAGAAGCAGGCTACAGTGGGCAGAGTAGGTAGGCATCTTCTCAGGCTTGTGAAGAATTTTTCCTCTTTTATGGAGAAAACATGTGTTGCGTTGCAGGCAAACTAGTGTAAATCCATTAAGATTACAAGGTTTTAGGATTTTCTAAGATTTGGATCCTTCAATTAAATGTGTTTGGACCCAAATTCTGTACTTGGCACACCTGCTGAGTGGCTGGGCCATGTACTAAATTTTTCTGCGGGTGGGGGAAGAAGGGTTGGAATGCTCCTGCCAGTCAACTCTGTAGCTGATATTGCAGGCCTGGGGTAATGGGTGATCATCTATATAGCTTCAAATTTGCTGGTCCTGTCCCAGCTGCTCCATCCAGTCCCACCCCCCACTATTCCCCCCCAGTATGCCCAACCCAAATGCCCATTAAGCAATACAACTAGGGACTCCGCATTGAATGGGCTCAATGGTGAACTTGTACATTCTCCAAGTTCCACAAATCCTTCTCTCTGCACCAGCTCCACTACATCTGTGGACCTCTATCAGTCATGGAGCAGATTCCCACACTGGTTAAAAATTGGAAGGAAGAAAACTCAAAGCGGTTTAGAAAAGAGAAGGGAAATGAGACTAGCCACTGCTATGCCACACTACTAGCCAATTGTATAATGCTAGCATTCTAAGCGATGTGAGAGAAACCAACAGCAATATCCTTTGAATGACCAACCATTCCTCAGCCATCTTATCTATCTTACATTTCTGTCAGCCCCACTGTATGTTCAGACTTGCAGTAATCTGCCCATACAGCCTTTTCCAGAGGATGAATACCTCCCTTGTCACTGTTGTTCCTGAAGTCATATCAGCACTGCAGCTCTTGGAGATATAACTGCTGCAACTCCAAACTCAGACATGGATACAAAGAGTACAAGGTATTCATCAACAAGGTAGCTTATATAGGAGGGGGGTGTGTGTGTGTGTGTGTGTGTGTGTGTGTGTGTGTGTGTGTGTGTGTGTGTGTGTGTGTGTGTGTGTGTACACAGCTTTTCATGTCTAACACTCTAAATGACAGTTGTAATTAAATTCACCAATGCAGTCAATAGGTCTCAGTATTGTATAATTCCAAGTCTATACAATAAAATATTTTCTCTAGAGTGCCCAAAAGGCAATAGAATGACCCTCTTTTCAGTGTTTGTGATAGCAGTTGAACAGGAAAGATCATTATTTAGCTAGCTCATTATTTAGACAATTGATAGAGGAGAATTTACTTTTCTCTGAGGCCATTCCTTAAATATTGTTATACAAAAATATCTACCCCATTAAAAATACCCTTCCCCCACATGTGCACTCACACACGTTTCTAAAGTACTTTCATGGGGAAAGAAAGAAAGAAAGAGTTCAGAAAGCTTTCTTCAGCATCCTTATAGCAATTAATCCCATTGCACAACAAGTCACTTACTACAGTCCAGTGTAGGATAAGATACTATGACCTTCAGACAACAAATGATGAGAACACACTGAATTAATTTTGCTGTCATTTGCACTGGTGTAAATGCAGAGTAGTACCATCAACATCAAAAGAGCTATTATGAATTACACTGGAATAATCAAAATGTGGCCAACAGAATAGAATTTGGACAATTCTGCTTTCATTTATGCTGCTGTCTCCCCACTGAAGTCAGTGCAGCTGCAATGGTATAACAGAGGACAATTTAGCTCATTGATGAAAACCCACAAAACTTTAGGGCCTCAATTAGTCCTCAAATGGTGTAAATCAGCATAGCTCTGCTGAATTCAGTGAAGCTACACTGATTTATACCAGCTGGGGATCAAACCCTTTACATCCATTGTAGAGGGTTTTAAGTTGACCAGAATATAAACTCAGCTTTCTTTTGTTATCTTTAAGTTAACCTGTGCACCCATGATTACTGTATTCTTAGAAATGAATTGCCCTTGTACATGAACATTGTAAATGTTCTTTTAATTGCATGTGCTCACCACACACACACCCACACACAACAGTAAATATGGTGAAATGGAACAAAACCTCTGAGAATTCCTAGATGCTCTGTATTTCATGTGTGTGTGTTCATTATTAAACCTTGGGTGAATTCAGCTCACTACAAGGCAGGTTTCTCTTGTGCTTAGTGCAGAGTAGGCACAAGAAGAAAACACCATCGATTTGATTCACTGATCTGGTAGTTATCGGATTTTGTTTTTTCAGCTGATACATCTATAGAGAAAAAGAAGAAAAGAAACATAATTCATTACACTCTAGAGATGCAATTCAAATTAAAAGGAGCAAGCTGAGCAAAACTGTCATCATTGTTCCTCATCTGTGTCTCAGTACTTTTTCACACCCATCTCATAAATGTATTCATTTCTGAATTCAGATTTAATGAACTGCAGTTACCAGTTACAGCATCTTGCTTTTATTCAATCACCAGTTAATTTGATCTTCCTTTTAAATTTGATCAAAACCACAGGAACCAAATCACTTAAAAATAATACTTCACCTTCTGTTTTGATTGGCTATAGTTAATACAGAATGCCAAAGTCTGAATTCAATTTGTCCACAGATAAATCAGGAGGCACTGTGGTAACAACATACTTCCTAAGTATATTAAAGTCTTGACCTAAAGATTCCTAAAGGTCTGATTTATCCTGCTTCCATCAGTTTTACACCATAGACTTCAGTGAAGTTAATCCTAATACACAGACTAATCCTTTGGATATGAAGGTTACTCTAGTGACTAACACATTGGGCTGGGCCTCAAGAGATCCCAATTCATTTCCCCGCCACTGACTTCCTGTGTGACCTTGGGCAAGTCACTTAATCTAGCATATTTCCTAATTCTGCAATTGGAAAACGGGGATAAAATTGCCCCCACCTCATGGAGCACTGTGAGGATAAAGTGCATTTATGATTTGGAGGTTACTACACTAGTGCAGGCCATAGCGATATATCAATAATTAGATCAAACACCCATCTTCAATGAATTGGGCCATTCCACTGTTGTGAGAGAAGAACTGGGTCCTCACTCTTCAAGGAGACTTCCCTATGAGGGTGGCTTTGATCATACAGACTTGCTTCTTACACTCAAAATTTGTAGAGCAGAGGAGTATTCATCTACAGCAAGCTCAGTCTAAGAATTTTCTTTCTTTCTTTGCAGATCCCTCTGGATCTGCTCCACCTTCTCCTGCTCAGTGTGCAATTAAGAATTTAAATGGGATTGATAGTTCAGCCCAATAGTGAGGTCTCTGTGGACAGGCACTTCATTTCCATCATATCTATTGCAATGGCAAATTCCAGCACCTTTTCCCAGAATGGACATATATATTGTGGCTGGTGAGTCATTTTTTCTTCCCTGGGAATAGCTGTGCGAGTGCAATTATCAAATGATTCAAAAGACAAAAATCCATTGCTTTTAAAAACAGTTAAAAAGAAAGTATCTTTGATGCTACAGCAGTTTTCTCAAGGACAGCTGTAAATTATGTTTTGCAGCATATAAATAGAAATCAGAAATGATTTTCTGAAATGAACAACAAAAAGTAGTTTATTTCCAGGAAAGTACTTTCTTTCCTTCTCATTAACATAATTAGCACTTGGAGTTCCAATTCTGAGTGCTATGAACAATTAAAAAGTTACACCATATGCAAGTGTTTTCTCTTTTTGACAGTGGAACAGGGACAATGGCTTAGAAATGTCATTCCATCCATCTTCCTTTTGCCTAAAGGGATCTTCTCTTGTTTGGGAATTTACCTCCCATATTTACAGATCTGGGGCCAGATCCCTTGCTGATATAAACCAGCATGGCTCTGTTCAGGGTCATGGAGTTGTGGCAGTTCAAATTACATAGTGATAACCACTGAAACAAGGATCCCCTTTCAACAGGACATTTATAGTAACCATTTAGTGAATTCTCACCACTCTCCTGCTCCCCACATCCACACTCCAGAAAACTCATAACATTTAAATATTCTGATGTCTACTAAAGTGTTATTAAGAAATTGTCATTCCCTGACACTTACAGGTCACTGTGTAGTGAAACATTGGTTTGTACGTTTGTGGCAGCTCTTCTGACTCCTGTCTTAAGCACTGGATACAAAACTGCTAGTATGAGAATTAGCCGGAGCATGTTCCCTTTAAATTCCATTTAGACAGATCTTGGAAAAGAGAAAAGGATGTAGAGAGCTGCACTTCCCAAGCTCTCCCTTACTTTTATCCTGAGAAACTAGTGCTGTGGCATGGCAAGCGCTTAGGGGGATTTGTCCTCTCATTCCACCTTGTTAATGCACAAATGGGTGCTGCTGCTGGGATGTCACTCTTAACCAAGGTTTTACCCCTGGTTCCCAAGTATACTGTACTGACAGGAACTACCTCACAGCAGCAAAATGCAATCCTGGACTGAGGGCAGCTGCTGCTGAAATGAGTCAGGGCTACAGATTCTCAGAGCGAAATGCAAAAATCCATCTTGCCTTCCATGCGTGAGAAATCAAACACCAAACCCTAGGGGCAAACAACTAAAAAGTTCAATAGAGGCAGTTTTGGCCCAACCTCCCTGTCCCACTTTCTTTTAAAAATTAACTTTTTGGAAAGCTGACCCACATTTGTGAATCTCTTACTAACAGGTTGTTTCTATGCTAATACTGTACACTTGCTGTTTAGCATTTCTGTACTTCTTTCTGTCCAGGTACCTTACCTTAAGCATAGGTCCGGTTCTGTCCACACCTGAATTCAGTAGGATTGTGCTTGTAACTTTCATTGTTCCATACTGTAGTTGAGAGAAGTGTAGTGGATGCAGGGGCCACATTTTAAGATGTCCTATCAATAAATACAATTTAATACAGATGGCCAGTGGGAATAGAGGAAGAACTCTCCTGCAGATTCTTTGCACAATTTAACAGGTTTGAATAAAATCTACCTACATTTTGTTTTGGTGAGGATGCTGGGACACAGCCTGTGAAACCTAAGCCCTATCCATGATAAACATGTGATGTTTAAAGAGTTATGTACTACAGTAAGCGCTGTATTATAAGAATGGCCATACTGGGTCAGACCAAAGGTCCATCTAGCCCAGCATCCTGTCTTCCAACAGTGGCCAATGCCAGGTGCCACAGAGGGAATGAACAGAACAGGTAATTATCAAGTGATCCAGCCCCTGTCACCCATTCCCAGCTTCTGGCAAACAGAGGCTAGGGACACCATCCCTGCCCATCCTGGCTAATAGCCATTGATGGACTTATTCTCCATGAATTTATCTAGTTCTTTTTTTTTGAACCTTGTTATAGTCTTGGTCTTTACAACATCCTCTGGCAAGGAGTTCCACAGGTTGACTCTGTTGTCGGGGGGGAATACTTCCTTTTGTTTGTTAAACCTGCTGCCTATTTTAATTTGGTTGCCCCTAGTTCGTGTTATGAAAAGGAATAAATAACACTTATTTACTTTCTCCACACCAGTCGTGATTTTATAGACCTCTATCATATCTCCCCCTTTAGTGGTCTCTTTTCCAAGCTGAAAAGTCCCAATCTTAATCTCTCCTCATATGACAGCTGTTCCATACCCCTAATCATTTTTGTTGCCCTTTTCTGAACCTTTTTCCAATTCCAGTATGTCTTTTTTGAGATGGGGCAACCATATCTGCATGCAGTATTCAAGTCGTGGGAGTACCATGGATTTATATAGAGGCAAAATGATATTTTCTGTTTTGTTTTCTATCCCTTTCTTAATGATTCCCAACATTGTTTGCTTTTTTGACTGCCACTGCACATTGAGTGGATATTTTCAGAGAACTATCCACAATGACTCCAAGATCTTTCTTGAGTGGTAACAGCTAATTTAGACCCCCATCATTGTATATGTATAGTTGGGATTGTTTTCCAATGTGCATTACTTTGCGTTTGCAAATGCTGCAAAATTGATGTGATTTTTTTTTTGTAGAGTCAGATTGCCACAAGCTATAATTAGCAGAGTCCTTTGTGTAACTTTCAACTTCCCATGGAAAAAATCAATGCCATGACGTTTTACCTTACCTAGACTTCTGTACATTGAATTGAACATGAATGGGAGGGTGTATGTTTAAAAAAAAAAATCAAGGGCAAAAACCTCTAACCCTTGTTCAGTCCAAACACTCATTTGAAGCAAAGGACTGCAGGATTTGAACCACACTTTTGTATAATCTTTGCAAATACTTTGTTACAATTTTTAACTGTAATAGTATTACTCGAAGTCAATGACTCCACATTATTTATGAGAGTTTTGACTTCTGCTCTCCAAGTGTTCATTCAAAAAACATTCATCAGCAGAAATGTCTTTCTATAATACATATTGCAAAACAGTGTTTGTGCTGTATGTGTGTGATGTATTTTAGTAACTCAAGAGCACTGTCTGCCACAGATTGGGCATCAATATCACCCTTCCTAGCTAATGAAATGGCAGTGTCATAGATTTAGTGTTTCAATAGAAGATTGTGGGAAATCATAAATGTTCTCTATGTAGATTTTAGGTGCTATGAAAAGATTAATTTGTCCAGTGGCATTAATTTTTCTGGGGAATACAAGCCTACATCTCATGTAATATATAGCTTTTGTTTTTAAAGCTCTTCAGCACTTGTTGAGGTGTTCATGCTTGCAAAAGTTATGTTCCAGAGCATGCAATGAGGGACTTACCAACTCATCTGGAAGGTCATCTGTGATAATTATTATAGTATGTTAGTATCTAAGTGAGGACAGTTTAAGAAAAAATCTAGTCTAATAGTAACTATATATGGGTCATTCAAAGACGGTTGGCTAAAACTCAGCAGGGACACAATCTCATTACATTTAGTGTTTGTTAGTCACTTACTTTATTTTCTCTTTCACAGATGCCAGCTGGAGAAAACTCAATGGGGGCAGCAAGTGTGTAGTGTGGGGGAAAGAGTGCAGGCATGGTTGGGGATTGATTAAATGTCCCCTTTGCAGCCTCAGCAATGGTGGTTTTGGTTTTTTTTTTTTTTTCTGGGACATCAGGGAAAGAAACATCTTTCATCCTGAGGCCCTTTAAGGGTTTGACACCCACAGGCTCTCACATCCTCATAGGCTTCGCAGAGTTTCCCTTAGCAAACTGTGTGTATCCTTGCTGTGTGGCTGGCTGGCCAGGCTGTGGTAGAAGCCCATCTGCCATGGATTAGACTAGGACTGAGCATGCTGTGGGAGAGACACCACTTGCCTTTTGGAGCCAGGAAGGAATTTTCCTCTCACTGCCAGATTTGCCTGGGTGGTGTGTAGGGGGTGGGAGGTTCCGCAGCCCAGTGGGTAGATGGGGTTATCAAGGTGTTTAGGCTGTTGCATCTTGGCAGGTTTCTCATACAGGCTCTCCTTTAACAGGGGTTCCAGCTCCTTGAAAACTTGTAATTGGAAAATGATTGGGGGAGGGCTTCCCCAAAAGGAAGTGAGGGCAAGCAGGGGGTGATCCTAATGTCTGGTACAGCAAGGGGTTACCTCCTTTTCTCCATACCCTCAAGCCTGGTCTGAAGAAAGGGCCAGAAGGGTCACAGTAGTGGTGCTGGGACCCGCTCAAGGATTTGGAGGATAGAGTGGGGGTAGGATGATGCTGTGGGCAGCCCTCCCCCAAGTGGTACAGATTACTAGAGAAAGGATGGCCTGCACTGGATGAACATTGCCAGATAGTTTCCCAGATAGGTTAAGTTAATAAAGTTGCAGCCTAGTTAAAACAATCATGGTGTCTTGTCTTTAAATCAAGTGATGTCCAGGAGAACAACCCTGTGTGCTCCACTCTGGTGCATCTCTTTACCTATATTATCAAAGCTGGGGAACACCTGTATGATATGGATGGAGCTGCCCATCTTAAAATATTTGTCTCTAAGGTGGATGAACTTGCTGGGACTTGGTACTCCTCTGCAGTGACTGGCAGACCTAGTGACTGGGGTGAAAGAGTCTGGGTGCAGCTGCTGGAAGCTGAAATCAGTTGGAGGGACTCTTTGACATAGATTTTTGTCCCTCATCTGTGTCTTGCCACAGGGATAGTCTAATGTCCTTACAGGGTGGAAAGCCACCCACCACATATCCTGTGGGCATAGAGAAATGGGGTGAGGTTTCATGAAGTCTTAATGCTGTTCCTGCCTCTGAGCCAAATCATGAGCCCAAGATTCCTCTTCCCCACTCCTCAGTGGAAAAACATGGGGAAAGTCAGCTTCCCCTCCCCGACTGGCACCATTCCTCTCCCCCCCCTTACCCTTATGTACACACTGACACCTGTGCAAAGAAGGTACAACATGCTACCGGTGGTGTCACAGTATAAAGAGTTCTGACTAGGTGGTGGTTTGCAGCCACTTTTCAGAGGTGTAAATGATCACATAAATTGGGGCAGTGAAGAATCAGATAAATGGGTGAATCTTTCATTTCCTGTTGAACTTCACTGGATGCAGAAGGGAAAGAATCTCACCCTTTCTACAATCCTTTAAATTTTGATATGTCTAAACATTTTTTTTAACTTGGCCACAGAGATATATTTGGCAATGACATGAGGAGTTGTGATCAGGGAATAGATATGACACTATTTAAGTCCAAAGTGAAGTAAGATATCTTGTCAGTGCAATGACCTGGAACCATTGCCAACTCTCTGAGCATCTCCAATTTGTAAACTGACGAGACACTATACTTTGGGGTTTTTAATCACTGTTCTCTTAGGCTCCCTGGTACCACAAGTTGAGCACCCTGATGCTAATATCTGGTGTGCTAAATACAAGCATACCATGTCAGGAGTAAGCAACCTTTTAATTCATATTAGGTCCACTTGCAAAATAGCTATGTTCTTTCTTTTCTCATAGACACCCTATGGGATTTCTCTGAGACTTTATTGGAGCACTTCCTCCAGATTACAATGTGTACATATTACAACAGCTCAACATCCATTTCAAAACCAGTGCAGTGAATTTAAATTTTGTGGATGATGGAAGAGAACTGGGCTGATAGAAGGCACAAGGATGAACCAAAGGTCTTTAGGAGTCACATTGTCTTGGCCTAATGCTTTCTGTTTTAGGACAAGATGTGACTGCTTTTAGAGATATTGATGCTACAACTCATTACTGCTTCCAGTCAACGAAGACTGGTTCTTGTCAGGGATTGCCTTTTGATGGATTAAAGGCATGAGAACGAACAGAAGGAGGGAAAGATATCCATGATCTGCTAGTCTTCTTCTTTTTTTTTTTTTTTAAAGTGTGGGAAATTCTTTTCTGATCTGAGTCAGGGAAAACATTTTTGTGCTAATGCTTTTTATATCTGTTTTATGGGCATGCAGTGACAGATATTTCGCTTCCTTTAAATTTTAACCCTTCCAAATTTAGTGTTGGTGAAACATGCTGGCGCAATGGCACTACCACTTGAAGCACATCTATATAGCAGGAGCCACCACTCCTTTCTCAGGGTCTGACTCTGATTTGACTTAGAGGCTATAAAATCAGTGAAGTTACAACAGTAAAACTAGTGAGTTCAGTAGGAGTAAGACATTAATACCATGGTAATGAGTGCAGTATAATAACCTGAAAAAAATAGAAATATTGTCAATGTCAGACTTTAATTTACATTCTCATTCACAGTTCCTTCCCTGGGCTCCTCCTGAGGTGACGCAGAATGAAACACAGTCATAGAGGAATTGCATAATGAACCTACTAATACTTTAGGACCCTGGGGGGTCGGCAGACTATGCCTAAGATTTCCAAAGGGATCTGCACCTCCATTTGAATTTTTTTTAGAGATGCAAATGAAAAAAGGTTGAACTCACTGCTCTGGGATACATAACAGAATTAACAAGGAGTCCGGTGGCAACTTAAAGACTAACAGATTTATTTGAACATAAGCTTTCGTGGGTAAAAACCTCACTTCAGATGCATGGAGTGAAAGTTACAGATGCAGACACTTGTTGTTTTTGTGGATACAGACTAACACGGCTACCCCCAATACATAACAGGATTAGTATATATACACATGCACATTTTCCCAATATTCTCTTTACCAGCAATTAATTTTACAGGGTTATTCTTACTTCCTAATTGTTCAAATTTCTTTAACACAATGAAGAAAGATTTGTAAAAAAAAATCACCATCTCAACCATTTTGTCACTGTTAATTTCATCCCTTTCTCATTTTTAATGGAGCTGTTGTCTCTCAAGTACTACTCCCCTTCAACTCCAACATATTTGACTTTTTTTTCATGTTTCTCTAAACCCCTTTAGCTTACAGTAACTTATTCTGCAGTATTTGTTGCATTTTTAATTAAGGTTGCTACAGCCCCTTTGGCCTAGAGGCCTTCATTACATGCTAGAAAATACTAGAAGTCATTAACATGCATATTAAATGCCAGCCAGCAGGGATAGCTGCTTCAAACAGGCACTAGTCAGCAGCTGGAATGAGTAACTAAGAAGGATGGTCCTGTAGGTGAGACATGGGATTAGGATTCAGGAGATCTGGGTTCATTTTCCAGTTCTACCTCACACTTCCTATGGGCTTAACATTAATCTTCCTGTGCTTCAATTCACCATCTGTCAAACAGGGATAATATTTCCTTTCTTCCAGTCTTTGTCTCTCGCCTATTTAGAAATTCTTTAAGGCAGCCAGTGTAATATAGCATTTTGGTTCTGGAATCTCTCAGGGTATGTCTACGCTACATCTGGGAGTGAGAATCACCAGCCCAGATCCATAGACTTGCACCTTTAGGGCTCGTACTAGTGGGCTAAAAATAGAGGTTTAAATGTTGCTTTGAGGTTGCAATTGGGCTTTTAAGAGCATCCCTCCCTATGCTTGACAGCCCAAGCTGCAACCTCAAAAGAAACATCTACATAGCCAAAAATCCATAATACGTTATGGCTGCAGCATGAATGTAGTATCCAAGTCATTCAATATAATCTAGGAGGCATGATATGTAACCAAGTGGTGGGGGGGGAAGGGCTTCAAGCAAAAATATCAGTAGTTTGGAAAGCATCCTTGTTCTTTTTTTTTTTTTATGTAGACTTTTTAGGATTGACCATAAATAATAAAACTACCCCAGCAAAATGTCTTAACAGACAAATATTCAGATATCGCTGAAATCGCTTGGTTGATGGGAGCTTTCTGCAATGAGTGCTTGCAGAAGTGATCAAGGCCTGCTAGTCAAGCTGGCTCAGCAGGCATAGAAAATAAGTTGCATCCTGCCTAAGCAGGATCACCATGGGCCAGATTCTCACCTGCTGTAAATCAGCATCATTCAATAGTGCTATTCTGATTTACACCAGCTGTAAATCTGGCCTTATGCATTCAAATCGCTACCATTCTCTGCTATTGTCTAAAAAGGGATCATACATAGGGAGCATACTTTATGTGCTATGTGTTCTAGTTATATACTACAGTAATTATAGCACAACAATTGCATGTCTAATAGCTTAAATATCAATATGGACTTGTGGCAGGGTGCTGCTACAAACACACCTAATCAGCCCCAATCAAGGGGGATAGATTGGGGCTGGTTGAAAAGCCTCTTGTCTGTCTGGTGATTGGCAACACCTAGCAGCCTGATAGGCCAGGAGCTACAAAGGTTGGGAAGGAGCCAGCAGTGGGGGGGAAGTCAGGGAAGGAGCCCACCTGCTTGCCCTCTAGCTGGTTAATGACCCAGCCTGCAGTAGGCAAGAAATCTGTAAGGCTTGTATATAGTTGGATACTAGTGGTGGGAAAATGCTTAAAGAATAAAGGACACAGGTGTTGCACAGAGCTGAAGTCTCTCTGGACTTCTTTGGGATGGCAACTGGGCCTGGAAGAAGAGGGGCTGACCGTGCACCCCATAACAGGACTGTATTTGATTTAAAAAACAAACAAAAAAACCTGTATGGCTTCTGCCCAATCTTTGCAGATAAATCAATATTTAAGAGCTAGCAAAGCCTTGTGTCTCTGCCATAGTGGAGAGACTAGATGTATATTTTATGGAATCCAGCACTATGTAATTGCAGAGTAATGCATGTGGTTCATGCCCTGTAAAATAAAGCCCTGGCTGAATGGACTGTAGTGCTTTATCAGTGCTGGCAACTTCAATACAAAAGCATCTCTGCGTGTGTGTGTGTGTGTCTGATTTTGGCTAAATTAGCTGTACTCTGGCTTGTATTCTAACTCCAGAAAGAGTTAGGAGGAGAAAAAGATTTTTGAGATACAAGAAGCAGCTGGTATTGGGAAAGGTGTTCAGTTCCTGGGCTTTTGCATGAGGTTTTCTCAATGTTAGACAAGTAAATAATGAGTAAAGGCTCAATTCTATAAGGGGCAACTGCATCTAAACTTCAGCCCATCAAAAGATTGGGCCCTAATAGACTAGCTTCATCCAGCCCCCACTGAGGTCAGTGCAAGCCTTTCAGTTCATTTAAGGTCTGATCTAACTCCTATTAAATCAGCACATAACTAAAATTATATTATGTTAGGCTTGATTGTGCTCTCAATGGCCAGATTCGTGGTGGTGGTTTATTTGTGTTACAATAGCATGTAGTAGTCCCGAACCAAATGGGATCCCATTTTGCCGTGCAAGGGAGAATATATCAAACAATTCTTGCCATGAAGAGCTTACAGTCTAAATAGACAAGAACATAATGGCCACATAGCGTCAGAGTAAAGGACCATCTAGTCCAACATCCTGTTTTCTGTAAGTGGCCAATGCTGGGTGCTTCAGAGGGAACGAAGAGAACATGTAATCATCAAGTGATCCATCCTCTGTCACCCATTCTCGGGTTCTGACAAACAGAGGCTAGGGACACCATCCTGGCTAATAGCCATTCATTGACCTATCCTCCATGACAAGACAGCAAAAGTTGAGAGAACTATTATCCCCATTTTATAGATGGGCAACTGACACCCACAGACTGTCGTGTCCAAGATCACATAGGAAATCTGTGGCAGAGATGAAAATTGAACCCAGCTCTCAAGTCCTAGTCTGCTGACTTAACCATACAACCATCCTTCCTCCCCACTGGTTTAAATAGGTACAGGAATGGACCCCAAAAGTTTGTATCTTTTTTTATGTACCCACTATAAATAAATTTCAGATTATAATGCAGTAAAACATTTGCTTTTTGATAACAGTTGCCATGGTAGTTTTACTAATATTTATAGTTGTCATATAGAGCTCAGTGAATACTGAAGAAATAATTTCTAGGTGTTTGAGGTTTTTAAATGAATGCATTTCAACTTTCAGTGCTGGGTTTGTGTTCTGTGAAGAGTCATGCAATCCAGTTATGCTAGCATGTATGCTTGCAGAATGATTTTTAAGCCCACATTCTCAAATACTCAAGAAAAACCCATTTTAAAAGTTGCTTTCCATGAACATTCCCATTGGAAACCTGATAAAGAGTTAGTCGGAGACCCAGGGAGCAGAAGCAGTGCTATGCAGCTGCTCTAATTAATCACATCTAAGCAAAGCAGCTTGAATGCTGGGTTTGTATTTTGAAGATCCAACAGATAGGACACTGGAGTGGGAAACAAGGTCTCTGGGTTGTATTCCCAGATTTCAACTAACCTACTGAGTGACCTTGGGCAAGTCACCTCATCTCTCCATGTTTGTTTCACCTACCATCCTTTTATTTGTCTGCCTTTCTATTTAGTTCTAAGTACTCTGAGGCAGGGACTGACTCTGGCTGAGTTTGTACAGAGCCTAGCACAATGGGAATCTGACTTCAGCTGAAGCCTGCAGGTGCTACTGTAATACAAATTGTCATAGAATCATAGAAAATGTAGAAATATAGGGCTGGAAGGGATGTTGAAAGGGCATTAAGTCCAGCCCCCCGCCATATTTAGGGTAGGGAAGGAATTTTCCTCCAGGGCAAATTGGAAGAGGGCCTGGGGGTTTTTCGCCTTCCTCTGTAGTGTGGGGCATGGGTCACTTGCAGGAGGATTCTCTGCACCTTGAAGTCTTTAAACCATGATCTGAGGACTTCAGTAGCTCAGACATGAGAGGTTTATTGCAGGAGTGGGTGGGTGAGATTCGGTGGCCTGCACTGTGCAGGAGGTCAGACTACACTATCATAATGGTCCCTTCTGACCTTAATATCTGAGTCAGGACCAAGACAACCTAGACCATCCCTGACAGGTGTTTGTCCAACCTGTTCATAAAAACCTCCTATAATGGGGATTCCACAACCTCCTTTGGAAGCCTATTCCAGAACGTAACTATTCTTATAGTTAAAATTTTTCCTAATATCCAACCTAAATCTCCCTTGCTGCAGATTAAGCCCACTATTTCTTGGCCTACCTTTGGTGGACATGGAGATCAATGAATCACTGTCTCTTTATAACAGCCCTTAACATATCTGAAGACCGTTATCAGGTCCCCCCCCAGTCATCTTTTCTCAAAACTAAACGTGCCCGATATTTTTAACCTTTCCTCACAGGTCAAGTTTTCTAAACTTTTTATTTTATTTTTGTTGCTCTCCTCTGGACTCTCTCCAGTTAGTCCACATCTTTCCTGAAGTGTTGCCCAGAAATGGATACAGTATGAGGTGGCACTAGTGCATAGAGCACTCCCATTAATAAATCTCAGAATGATATTTGCCTTTTTGGCAACTGCATCACATTGTTGACTTATATTCAGTTTATAATCCACTGTAACCCCCAGATCCTCTTCAGCAGTATTACCACCTAGCTAGTTATTCCCCATTTTGTAGTTTGATTTTTTTCCCCCTCCCCTTCCCAAGTGTAGTACTTTGCCCTTGCCTTTATTGAATTTCATCTTGTTGTTCTCTACTTTGTCCAGGTGATTTTTTTTTCAATTCTAATCCTGTCCCCCTAAAGTGTTTGCAACCCCTCCCAGCTTGGTGTCATCTGCACATTTTATAAGCATACTCTCCACTCCTTTATCCGAGTCATCAATGAAAATACTGAATTGTACTAGACCCAGGACTGACCCCTCTGTGCCCTGCTAGATATGACCTCAGAGTTAGACAGCAATTCATTTATAACTACCCTTTGGCTACATCTACACTACATGCCACTTTCAGCGGCATGTCGTATATGTAGCTACACACTAGGGTATGAAGCTACATATCCGTGAAAGGCAGGATGGAGACAACAGGGAAAGACTTCAGCAGCTCCTTGCTGCCAGAGGCATTCCCTGCTAACAGAGTGTTTTCTAGGGAAAGACTCCAGCAGCAAGGAGGCAGTGGGACACTTATACCACTAAAAATAGCAGTGTAGATGAGGAGAGGCAGCTTGGGTGAGTAGAGAGCCATGTAAGGTATGTACTTGCGTACATTCCCCACAACCCTTCAGGCATGTCTTTAATCTATTTGCCTGAGCCATGCCTCGCTGGCTAAGCAGCTATTTATACCTGTGCTAGGTGGGCTATGTGGGTAGGTACTAGGCACACTGCCCAAAGAAGTGTGCATGGAGATGTAGTCTTTGATTCTGACTTTCAACCACTTGTGCACTCATTTTAGAGCAATTTCATCTAGACTACATTTCCCGAGTTTGCTTATTAGAATGTTGTGGGATTATATCAAAAATCTTACTAAAATCAAGGTATAACATGTGTATACTGCATTCTTCCTATCCACTGGGACAGTAATCCTGTCAAAGAAAGAAATTAGGTTAGTCTGGCAAGAGTTTTTCTTGATAGATCCATGTTGTCTATTCCTTGTAATCCTCTAGGTCAGTGGTTCTCAACCTGTGGCCTGCAGGCTGCTTGCGGCCCAATCAGCATAGATCTGTGGCCCATGTGACATCCTCAGGGCCATACAGGTAGTATTGGATGCAGCCCACAATGGTAAATAGGTGAGAATCACTGCTTTAGTTGCTTATAAATTGTTTGATTTGGTCCAATATCTTTCCAGATGTCAAAGTTAGGCTGACTGGCCTGTGATTTCCAGGTCCTCTTTGTTCCACTTTTTAAAGATAGGTGCCCTTCTCCAGTCCTCTGGGACCTCACCTGTCCTTCATGAGTTCTCGGAAGGTAATTGCTAATAGTTCCAAGATAGCTTCAACTAGTTCCTTGAGTACCCTAAGATGAATTTTCTCATGCCTTGCTGACTTAAATGCATCTAACTTATCTAAATAGTCTTTAACCTGCTTTTTTCCTCTTTTGGCTTGCATTCTTTCCCCCTTATTGTTAATATTAACTGTGAGTTTCTGATCAGCATTAATATCTTTAGTGAAGACTGGAACAAAATAGGCCTTCTTGCTGTCCTCTGTTAGCTCTCCTTCTCTGCTAAGTAGAGGACCTACACTTTCCTTCATCTTTCTCTTGCTTCTAATGCATTTTAAGGACCTCTTCTTATTGCCTTTTATGTCCCGTGTGAGGTGTAACTCATTTTGTCCCTTAGTCTTCCTGATTTTATCATTACATGCTTGTGCTATTCTTTTGTACTCCTCCTTTGCAATTTGTCCATGCTTCCTCTTTTTGTAGGATCCCTGATTTTTCAGGTCATTAAAGAGTTTCTCATGAAGCCATATTGGGGGTCTTACTATTATTTCTGCCCTTCCTTTGCATCAGGATAGTTTACAATAGTGCATTCAATCTTGTCTCCTTGAGAAACTGCCAGGTCTCCTAAACTCCATTATCCCTTAGATTTTCTTCCTAGAAAATCTTCCTTCCTTTCCTTTCTTCCTTTCTTACCTACCAGTTCTGAGTTTGTTAAAGTCTACTTATTTGAAGTCCATTGTCCTTATTCTGCTGCTCTCACTCCTTTTCCTTAATATTATGAAATCTAACTTTTCATGATTACATTCAAACAAATTGCTTTCCACCTTCAGATTCACAACCAATTCCTCCCTGATGGCCAGAATCAAGTCTAAAATAGTTGTTCCTCAAGTTAATTTCTCCACTTTCGGAAACACAAAGTTGTCCCCATTACATTCCAGGAACTTATAAGTGTAAGCAATCTGAATGAGCTCTCCCCGGCCATCTAGTGGTGAGCTGTGGAAAAGGACTCTAGGAGCTGATCTCGTTTGCATGGGCACACCCACCCTGCCTAGGTGCTCAGCATGGTGGGATTGTTTGCCCAAATGATCACTTGTGGCTGGTGTTGAATCCCCAGTCTCCTGGTTATTGGGGCAGGAGTAATAAAGGGTTGTTATCCTTATCTGAATCGAGAGCAGCAGAACTGTACCTGGCATACCGCAATGGAGGGACTCCCCCTCAACTGAATGGCACTCATTAGGCAGGGGACATGGGTCCCAAAGCCCAATATATTGAGAGAGGGTGGGGACAGGTACTTGTACCTGGTTGTATGGGGCCTGTTTAAGGGCCCTAGACACCATTTGACCTATCTTCTCTCCATGGTATAATAAGAGCTAATTTATTCTCATTTGAGAGTCTTGTTACACTGTGTAATTGTCCTAGGTCACTGGGTGGGGGCTTAAACTGGTTTGGTGTTATATTAGTGAAAAAGCAACCCGTAGATACTGAACCTGGCCCTTGACGCTGCTGGCTCCACCTGACAAAAAGGTTACATAAGGAACAATAATGCCAAACAACAACTATAAAGCTAAACAAAATTAATGCTGAATTACTTTGAGAAAATTGAAATCTGTTCACAAATATTCCATAGATGGAAAAAATATAATTCTTACAAGCCATTTGCTCATTATTTTTCATTCTGTTTTGTAATTAAGAGCATCTTAAATGGACCATGAGTTTTATTACATTATGCTGAGGTAGTTTGTGTTTTTCTGATATATTGGAGCAAGTGACAAAGAATTAAAGGATAAAATGCATACAAACATAAGTTTCAAAAACAAATCTATAAATGGCAAACCAATATTATCACAAAGTAAACAAGCACCATTTTTTATAGAGCCATCTCAACTGAATCAGTAAAAATGTCTTTATAAATTATGATAGTGGTATTCTTACATTCTTGTGGGAGGAGGGAAACCACCTCTGGTAAATTACCATGGTGATTATAACACATCATAGTTTTATTACTACAGTATCTTTCCTATGTATAACCATTTCAAATAGTTTCGTTATCTCTTTGCTTTTATAAAAAGATACCAGAACAAAATAAAATATTACTATTGTTGAAATGCAAGCACTATTTAAATAGAGCAAATAAGAGTTAATGTTTCACTGTCACAAAGTGAAACTCTATGCTATCCTTAACCACAAAAGAGCACATTTCCTTCTGTAAGTTATAGTACCACATGAAGCAAAGAAGATAACAAATTGTACTATTGGCATTAGAAGAAGCTAGTCTTCTATTACTGCACCAACCAATAGGTTATTTTTATAGCTAAATATAAAGACAGTTTCTGCCTAAAGTATGTTATAAGAATGCAATTTTCATAACAAGACTAAACTTTGAAAGGCAATAGCTGTCTGTTCCACCAGGGTTGCAGTCCATAGGAATGTTGAAATGTGCTCAAACAGGTTAGGCTTGAACTACACAGATTTTTTAAAACTCAGCAGGCAATATAATTTCTTCTGTAGTTAACTGCGGCTATTCTTAAAATAGTCTCCTTGTTTTTCCCCTTTTGTGGGAGAGAACAGGGATGTCAGTGCAAAAACAAGAAGTTGAAGATTCAATTTTCTGCTCTAACATGACAAAAAAAATATGTTTCCAGTCTTGTATTTGAAGCGTTTCATTTTCTGCTACTATGTATTGTACTATTTGGCAATAACTTCAGACATAAAAGAAGCACCTTGGGCTAGAAGTCACTTAAATGTCAAAAGCAACCTGCACTATTACTTTTAAAATGGTGGTGACTTTTCATAAATATTTAATCCCTTAGGATAAGTATTTCTAGCCTCTACTTCAAGTCAAACCTCTCAGGACAGGAGCAAGATTGTGATCCTGTGGTATTTAACATTTTGTTCTGCTGAAAAAATGTCCATACACCTATCACATAACATGAACAGTGATTGCCAAGCAGATCAGAATAGGATTGCTATGCATTAGATTTTCTGCTACAAGAGGCTTTTCCTTATGTAAATTGGTGTCAGAAAAACAACCTCAACCCCACCCTGAAGCTAGATATCTACAAAGCTTTTTTTTTTTTCGACATACTAAGTGCCTAAATCAGCATTTAGGTGACTAAACAAAAGGTGCCTGGTTTTCCACTGGCGCTGAGTCTTTGCGGCTCCTTTTGAGATTTAGCAAAATGGACCTTTAGGATTAATGGTCTTTGTCTATGGAAATTATACCGATTTAAGAGGGGTAGTTTCTGCTTCCAATTGCAGGACCTTTGAATTGCCACACTATGTCAGACCATAGGCACTGACTCCATGGGTGATCTGGGGCTGGAGCACCTATGGGAAAAAATTAGTGGGTGCTCTGCACTCACTGGCAGCCAAGCTCCCCTTCCCCTCCCCAGCCCCCTTGCCCCCCAAAGCGTGCCACATCCCCTTTCCTCCGCCTACCTCCCAGCATTTCCTGCCCGGCCACCACCAAACAGCTGTTTGCATTGCTCTGGGGCGGGGGGTGGGAGGAGCAGGAATGTGGTGCGCTCAGAGAAGGAGGTAGGGAAGAGGCAGGGTGGGGATTTGGGGAAGGATTTGGAATAGGGGCAGGGAGGGGGTGGAGTTGGGCAGGGATTTTGGGGAAGGGGTTGGAATGGGGTGGGGAAGGGAAGGGGAGGGGCCTCATGGAAGGGGTGGAGTAGGGGGCAGAGGTGGGGTCGAGCACTCACGGAAAAGAGGGGAAGTCAGCCCCTATGTGTCAGACCAGTGGTCTAGGTAGTCCAGTACTGGAAAGGAAGGGTGGTCCAGTGGTTAGGTTGGTAGCTTTAGATGTAGTAAGCTGCTCTGTCAGTCTTCCTATGTGATTTTTGGGCAAGTCACAAAGTATGTCCATACTACATTGTAAACCCAGGGCTGTGGACCCAAGACTGGAGTCCATGTTTCGAGGCCCATGCTTGAGCTTCCACACTGTGGTGTAAACCAGGATCCTGAGTGCTTACTCACCCGAGTCAGATGTGGGGGTTTGGGCTCAAACTGGAGTCTGAGCCTTGGTTTACAATGCGGTGTAGACATACCCTTAAGGCCCAATTTCAAGGGTTTTGTTGTGCTGGAAGGTGTTTACAGCTTCCAACAAGCTTGGTTTTGATCTATAGGTAATCAGACCACATTAAAGCTGGACGGCATGCTAGTCACCTTTCATTCAAGCTCACTGGAAGGGCCATTAAGCTCCTTTAGGGAGTAAGACAGCTGGAGACCATGGAAGCCACCTCCCAAAGCACTAGGCCTCATGCATGACCCATCAGCAGCTAAGCCATGCAGGTGAAAGATTTTCTTGGGTACTGGTTTCAGTTTCAGCACCTGGCACATTGAGTGTCTATAGCTGTGTGTATCTATGTGAAAACCAGCAGACAGCACGAGAAGTGTGCAGAGGGAGTAGACACAAAAAGCTCCTTGGGGCACATGACTGCTGAAAAAGGTAGACTTGGAAATTCTGAGCAAGGGAATTGCCCCTGTTTGTTCCTACTGTGTTTGGGGAAAGAGGACTGTGTACTCCTTATTGGTAAATAAACAGGGTTGCACCAAAAATTCTATTCACGTTGTTTTCTTAAGGAGGAAAAATTATCTGGCAAGGCCCCAGATGTTGGCTAACTGCTCAAGTCAAAGGGCAACAGTATTTAGGCACCTAAGGATGCAATAGGCATCTAGTGGGAATTTACAAAAGCACACACTGAGTTAGAATTTCAATAGGAGTTAGGTGCCTAATCTGCTTAAGGCACTTTTGAAAATACCACTGGGTACCTATCTTCATCTTTTGGCATCTAAACACCTTTGAAAATCTGCCGCTTAATCTCTTTATGCCTCAGCTCCGAATCTGTAAAATAGATATAATAGCACTTGTGAGGATAAATACATTAAAGAGAGAGGCCTCAGATACTGTAGTGATGGGGAGGCATATAAATATCTTAGCTAGTATTCCAAGAATCCTTATAATGGGCAATTATAGAATAACTTGCCTAGAAATTTCTTTGTAACCTTAGGCATAATTACTTTTTCAACATAGTAGGAAAATTAACAATAATAATTCTTAGCTCTTATATAGTGCTCTTCTCCCAAGATCTCAAAGTTTGAAGTAAATACACAATATGCTTCTCTTAAGAGTACACAATAACATGATTCTTCACTGGTTTTGCAATTCAGCCTATAGCAGTCATATGTGCACTTTGTCTTCTTTTGTTTGTTTTCTTTGTGCCTTTAGGTTGTAAGCCCTGTGAAACACCTGCTGTCTGTCTGGCACTACTCTAATTGTATAGAGCTTTTGGTGCTATATCATAGCTCTTCAAATCCTTTAATAAAATTTGTGACTATACTTGAATACACTATTTTGTTAGGTTTCAGAGTAGCAGCTGTGTTAGTCTGATTATAGTATCTCTCACACATTGATATTGTTCTCCTTAATGGGTCATATGACCACATGTACTTAAGAATTTACTCTGTTAATGTGATTTCCCCTGTTAACATATTACAGAGTAAGTACCTTGGACCAGATATTTGTTTTCTAGCACTTTCTTCAATAGTCACTTGAAACCTACTGCATTTTTGATAGGCTAAGGAAAGTGCAATGATTGATTGTCTAGCTTGCTTGGTGAGGGAATTCTTCCTGACAACAGTGCATCAGGGAGTTTGCCTAGTGATTCTGCAAGTTCAGTACACACTGTGGAAAATAGTAAATTTATCTTTTGAGCATCCTTTACTTATAAGTATTGCAGTGATGTTACTGGAAAGGGCAAGGCCATGCTGCCATCTAATTCCTGTTTGGTCATGGTGCTTTTTTTACCACCATTATGTCTGTGCTCTATTGAAAGGACCTCAATATGTTACTGTGGCAAAAATATTTCAACTTGTGTGCCAAAAGTTAGGCACCTACTCCATATTGGATCACCGTAAAGCCTTGTATTGGGGGTAGCCATGTTAGTCAATCTGTCTCCACAAAAACAAGGAGTCTGGTGGCACTTTAAAGACTAACAGATTTATTTGGGCATAAGCTTTCGTGGGTTAAACACATCTTCAGATGCATCTGAGCTTATGCCCAAATCTGGTAGTCTTTAACGTGCCACCGGACTCCTTGTTGGTTTTTCTTAAAGCCCTGATTCAGCAACATACTTACGCATGTGGATATTCTCATTAACTTCAGTGGGACTATGTGCTGATTGAGTACGGATGTACTTAAGTACCTTGCAGTATCAAAACCTACATTTCCCAATTTTCTAGCATGCTGACTAGGGCAAATAACAGATTTTTTTTTTTTGTTACATGGACAGTTCCAAATATATATAAAATCATTTTGGGTTGAACTGGAAATGAAAATTTTTTTTGACATTTTTAGTGAATCAAAAATTAAAAAATTGGGTCAAACAAAATGCTTAGCTCTACCCAAAACCAAATGTTTCATTTTGATTTAAAGCATTTTTAATAAAGTTTTTTAAAATAAAGGAAACTTCAAAACAGCCGTTTTGAATCAAAAACTGAAACATTTCATTTTGACAATGTTGAAACGAAACAAAATGATTTTTTTTTCCAATATTTGGTTTTAGTTTGGTTTTTTGTGTGCTTTTTTTTTGTTTTTTAACCCAACAATTTGGCAAAATTTGACATGAATTCACAAAATGTTTCAGTTTAGCTGAATGTGTTTTGTGCCAAGAGAAATTGATTAAAAAAAAAAATCTTGCACAGCACTAGTGCTAAGTGTCTACAACTCCCATTAACTTCAGTGAAAAATTAGGCCTAAGTATGTATTCGCAGAAGAGGAAAGCATGACAGGAATAGTGCACACATCTTGTAAGTAATATTTTGAAAATTCCTTTATTTTCAGAACATTACAATATAGGCTGGTGCATTATTTCCTCCCCCCCGCCATTCTCTACTTAGATCAATGGAGCTTTGACACTTGACTCCAGCTGAGGATCTGTCCCATACTGGGGTCAGTTACTCCAGGCTCAGATTGATTTAACTGAAAGCAGAATGTGGCTGATTGACAATTTATTTCTGTGGATTTCTCGAATACCTTCTGTCAAGGTTCCTTCCCCACTCTGAACTCTAGGGTACAGATGTGGGGACCTGCATGAAAACCTCCTAAGCTTACTTTTACCAGCTTAGGTTAAAACTTCCCCAAGGTACAAACTATTTTACCTTTTGCCCTTGGACTTTCCCTGCCACCACCAAACGTCTAACCGGGTTTTTTTTATTAGGAAAGAGCCGTTTGGAAACATCTTTCCCCCCCAAAATCCTCACCAAAACCTTGCACCCCCCTTCCTGGGGAAAGTTTGGTAAAAAATCTCATCAATTTGCATAGGTGACCACACATCCAAACCCTTGGATCTTAAGAACAATGAAAAAGCATTCAGTTTTCTTAAAAGAAGAATTTTAATAGAAGAAAAAGTAAAAAGAATCACCTCTGTAAAATCAGGCTGGTAAATACCTTACAGGGTAATTGGATTCAAAACATAGAGAATCCCTCTAGGCAAAACCTTAAGTTACAAAAAGACACAAAAACAGGAATATCCATTCTATTCAGCACAGCTTATTTTCTCAGCCATTTAAAGGAATCAGAATCTAATGCATATCTAGCTAGATTACTTACTAAGTTCTAAGACTCCATTCCTGTTCCGTTCCCGGCAAAAGCATCAGACAGACAGACACAGAGCCTTTGTTTCTCCCCCACTCCAGCTTTTGAAAGTATCTTGTCTCCTCATTGGTCATTGTGGTCAGGTGCCAGGGAGGTTATCCTAGCTTCTTAACCCTTTACAGGTGAAAGGGTTTTTTCTTCTGGCCAGGAGGGATTTTAAAGGTGTTTACCCTTCCCTTTATATTTATGACACCTTCCATTAGCTGATAAGAAGCAACCATTTCTTTTAACACTATTGTAGTGCAACTTCAGCTACTCTCAGCCCAGTGATTGATTGATTGACAGGAAAGACATTTGCTGCTCATTTGTGATGCTTCTCTTGGGGCACCCAGAGCTGTGAGCCACCTGGTTGCCTGTCTCAGCCTCCAGTGGTCTGCCTTGCCAACAAATGCTACAGGAAATGCTACAGCAAATGCTACAGGAACCTTTTAGATGCAGATTATGACAACAATGTGTTAGGCCTGATGTGAGTTACGGTACAATGTTCCGTCTCCAAGTTGATACTGAAGAGCTCCCAGGGTTACACTGATATAACCTTACCAATATTTTATAGCAGCAGTAACAGTTTTTCAGTTACAAGTACAGCTTGGAAAATGGTGCTGAGATGTTAGTGAAGTCACTCTCAATGATGGAGAGTGGGATCACTTTAAAATTCTGTTAATGGAATAAACATTAATAATGAAGAGGTACAATATACTCAGTACTAATTACAAGACCTAATCTGACAGTCTAGTCACTGAGGGCTACCTTCTGGCCAAAGTTGTGCCCATATGGAAGAACAAAAATCATAGTACATGCACGTGAAGTGCAATGCAGATGATGTGTCCATAAAGAAACTGGCCAGAATTCAAGTGGGCAGGAAATACTGTAAATTGTCTGTTCTCTAGTTTCACTTGCTTGGCCACAGTAAAAGGATGTGCCAAGTCCATTCAGGAAACTGCTCAGCTAGAAAGGGGAAAGAGATCACAGCAGGGAATAGTGTGACAGATTGGATAATACCTTGCAATATCCTGGCAAACTTTATGGAATTAAGTAAACCTTATTGGATTAAGTATTTTAAGAGCTCATTTTAAAAATCATCATTTTATGTACTATTGTGGGACTGATAAAATTTTGTTAGGCGGAAAACAGGATGAATGCAATCTCTGGGAAGTATTAGAAACTTCAAAGGATTTATTGGGACAATACATGTGAAGTGGATTTCTTAGGACACATGTGGAGTGAAGAGAAATGCAAATAACCCACCTCCTAATCCATCCTTCTGAAGCTCCACCTTGAGTAGAAAAACATTGGTTGATTACCTATTCATGGTCTCTTCAGATGCCCAAACTGGATAAATGAGTGACTCAGTCATGAGCTCTCATTCTTAGTAGAGAATGTTATGAACTTGAAACCACAGGAAAGCCCTAGAGTGGCATTTTGACGACTGCTCACCTGGCAGAGCCCATGCTGGAGTTGAGGTGATCTTTCCGGTTAGCTTATTAGCATATCTGTAGGTTCTTTTATTGTTTTAATACATTTTTCTCTGTACTTCTTTTACTTTAATAATAAACAGCACTAGATTAGAAAGAACTATGTAGTAACTTGACTGTGGCAATTACACTGTCAACCGTCTCGGAAGAGAGCCTGTTTAGGCAGGCTTTCTTTTGCTGAGGACACTACAGGATAATCGGAGGACTGTTCCACCTGGAAATACCCAGGTCAGAAGGGAGAGATGTGTGTCTCCACTAAAGAGTGAATGGCTGGGGAGCTGGAAGCCTGACCGGGCTTGGGGGCACCCTTGCTGGACCATAGAGGAGGACTACAGGTGCAGTTGCCTTAAACTGTGACAGATGGTACCAAAATTATGTAGATTCTTCAAGAGATGGAAGAGGAATTTGAATTTGTTTTGAGAGAAAAGGTGAGGGTGTTTTGAGAAGAGTGTGGGGTGCTGCCCTGGTGATGGAAGTGAGGGAACTTTCTGGAGTGGAATTTTTTATAAACCGGAGGCAGAGAAGAGACCAGATAAAATGCTAGAAATTAGTGTTATAGTAATCAAGGCAAGAGAAGACCAAGGCATGGAGCTTTAGCAATGGGGATTGGGAGGAAAATGAATCTGAACAACACAACCACATTGTTTAAAAAAAAATGGAATTTTAATGCTCTCACTTTGTTATCCGTTTATTTTATGCACAAACTCATGGAAACTTTTTTGTTCCTTTAAAAGAAAATCCAATAAGATTCTCCTCTCTTTTGGCTCTTTAGAGTACCCTGTGCCTAAAATTAATTTATTATAATCAAACTCAATTTAATTGAGAGATTATATAGCCTCAGAGGTTAATCCTCTATGAATAATACTTTTCAACAATAATGGATTTGGGATGTACCGAGTGCCATCAAATTTGTATTTGTTCATCCACATGGGGTTTGAACTCCAGTAGGTAAACTGTATTCTAGTGTTGAATCATCTGCAGTATGGTAAGATAGCAAATTTTTCACAGAGTGATGCTATTTCAGATTTTCACTAGAAAGGGCAAGACGTTACTGCAGGGAGATAGGATAAATCAACAACTTTTTGAGATCTATTGACTATTAAGTTATTTTGATACCTAGTAAAGTCTATTTCCTCCCCCTCCTTCCCCATGATTTTTCACTGCAGGCTGTCTAGATAAATACTGGTCTTCCTCACTTCTGAAAAGAAATATATAAATACTGTTTATTTTGGGATCTCTAGTCTTAATATTTTTCAAAGTTCCTCTCTAACACTGGCCAAAAAAAGAGTAACTTTTATCAGTGTACTTTATTTATTTAGGATTTTTTCACAGTGCTTATACCAGTACTTCCTGCCATCTCATTATGCTTTACATTGTAATTGGCTGTGTTTTACTGCACAATGCATATGCTTGTACCTAAGAATTTATAAAAAAAAAAAAATCTTTGCTGTTTGCATTGAGAACAACTCTCCTGTTTTAATATATCAGTATTATAAAAATAAAGGTAAACTCCCAGATAATTTATCCAGTGGTGTCTCTTATTTGTCTGTTAGCTAAAATCCCTAACTAGAAAACGTTGGTGAAATCCTAGCTCTACTGAAGTCAATTGAAGGTTTTTCTATTGGCTTCAATGGAGACAAGAATTCACCCAAGGATTTAATCTATTCTGAAAAGTGTTCCTGTAATAATGGTATCTGGGGTTCGACATGTGGTGTTCTTGGATGAGTTCCAGGTCAAATTTGCTTGGCTTACAGGTGTCTTTTCTAACTTCTAATTCTGCAAACTCAATCTGGGACATTTATTATTTGTATGCATGGAGAAAAGTGCTGAGACTTAAATGAGAAAATGATAGGAACAGCCTGGACAAGAGTTGTGAAGGGCTTTGGGGGAAGGACAAGACATTTACCTTAAGTAAGCACTGCATCAAGTTTGAGTTCTTACTTCTCTTACATCACTACCAACAATGTAAGTTCTGTAAGCTAAATTATGGTCTCTGACATCTGTTCAACCTGTTAAAAGCAGTAACTGAAGACAGAGTTGGGCCCTACATTTGGAGTTCAAAACAATTCTGATGATCCATGTGCCAGAGTAGAATCCAGCTCACCACATATATGTGGTGATTCTGCCACGATAGCAGGAAAAACTTATTTCTGTTATCTTTTAAAGTCAGCAGCTGTGACTCTGAATACACACAGTAAACAGAGCTGTTTAATAAGAATGTGCCACTTTTACATAGCAATTTTTCAGACTAGAATTGCACTTTATTAGTCAGTGTGCTGAGTGCCAAAAACTCTTGGTATTTCTTCCTCAGCATTTGATGAGCTCTCCATACCAACATTACATTTCAACTTTGTGCAAGAAGTGGGGTGAAATTCTATGTTTGTACATTCAATGATAAAACACATGAAACCAAGAAAATGAAAGAACAGCACCAAAGGTGGCTAAATTTAGGTAAAAGCAAATGGACACACATCTCCTTCTTTAACCATTAAAGGAGTCTTTTAAGGTATTTGACCTAGAGCTACCCAATCAAGTGAAAGCTGTAAATAGCTGTTTGTATATCGGGGGGGGGGGGGAGAATAATATAAGAATATATAGAATTTAATCCAGTTGTCAGAAAATAAAGACAAGAGTGTACAGCACTTCATCTGTCTCCATCAGAAATCAAGAAGCCTTAATATTAAAGGCAACTTAGTTCACCAGACTTCTTTACCGCCCTGAGGTGCTCTATCAAAATGTTTCCCTTAAAGTGAAACTGTTTGATGGATTAGTGCCTTAGATAGGTTAGATAAAACCTTTTTTAAAATCTTAAAACATTTCACTATGAACTTTATATAAAAGATGATTCAGGAGTTGCAAGAAGATCTTAATTGGTTTGAATGACAGTGTTTTACATTCCTTTTTCAGAAGTTTGATAAGTTAGTTGTGAGTCACTGGGTGAAAATAGGACTCGGATTCAGGTTTGATTGAGTCATGACACAGTTGAGGAAAAAGTAGGACAGTGTCGCTTGTTTCCTTTACCTCTGAATAAAAGGACTAAATTTTCACAAGGTTCAGGTCTCTGAAGTGGGTTTTTGTGCTTGTAATAACAGGTGCTGGTGGAATTGTCACCCACTGATCATTTTCAAAGAGAAGCACCAGTGCGGGTGTGAGTTAGACCTACCAAAACTGTCCCTGCTGAGGCGGGATAGCCAGGAGAATGAGCCTTGCCAAAGTGGCGTAAGTGGGCGTAAGCAGCAAATTCAGCTCCAAAATCTTACCATAAATTGCACTCCATAATGTCTCCTCTAGGTAATCAGCCCCCACCAGCTGCTCTGTATTGCATCATTAGGCCAGCCATTTTTCATACTTCAGCCAGATACAAGCAGACATTACTCAGATAGCAGTTTTTGTGCCTGCATGGCACTCTATCATCACCGTTCTTCTACCTCACAATGAGGATAACCTTTCATAAAACATTGAGAAAAAAGTAGAAGCCCATTGGTCCTTGGGATGCTGCAGAACCCGATCTCATCCCCACAACAAGACTTATATGGCATAGATTACCTGAGATTGCCAGAGAAGCACATCTGGCAAAAGCACAGTGAGATACTATCCTGAACTCCTGGGGAGAGTCGCAAGGGGGATTTGGAAAATAAAACACACAAGCCCACACCGCAGTCAAAATCAGCCTCCAAAAAATTAAAACAATATTCACAAGTATTTTAGAGTTAATATTTCCAAATGCCAGTACACTTAAGCACTTGAACATTTTTATGCTTGTTTTGATTTGTTTGTTTAATTAACTTGCCTTAGGAGTTACCTTTTCAGTTAAGGTATAAAGCAGTTTCAGTTTGGGGGTTAGGGGAAATAACCTAGTTAATGTAATGTTCACATAGTGGTATGAGAGATGAGTTAAGAAGAATTTTGATCGTCAGTGAAACAGGCATTCTACACCTCAGATGCCTTGCTCTCCAAGCTCATGAGCTCCCCACAATAATTGTATTCCACTGGAACAACGGAATGATCAACTGTAATAGTGAGAGGTGTCTGCATGAGAGAGGCAGTAGGAAGTGAGTGTTTTCTGATCAGCTGGCCTATGACCGGGGAATAATTAGACCTACCACAAATCTCATCACCTTCAGCTTGAAAGGCAGCGAGGCCAAGCCCAAGCACGCAACAGCTTTCGTTGAGAGGAAAGCCACTGCAATGGCTAAAGAAACAGATTGGCCGATCATCATCTGGATAGTCATCTCATTCAGCTAGAGAGACTGAAAAGTATTGAATTTGTAAGCTCTCCATCCCATTTTCCACCACCCCACTGCCTGATGTGTGGGAGGAAGAAGATGAGAATCTAGAGTGGTTAAATGGGGGGCAACTATTGGATCTGGAGTAGGTGGACAGTATCTGCTTTATTTCCCACTGCTTCTTCAAGGGCCACCCCCTGGGGTATAGTAAAGGTAGGGACATTGCCAGAGTGTAAGTTTTTTGTATTTTAAAAAGAAAGAAAGGGGTAGGGGAGAGATTTCACTAGTATCCATAAAAACAACAAGGAGTCCAGTGGCACCTTAAAGACTAACATTTATTTGCCCAAATAAATCTGTTAGTCTTTAAGGTGCCACCAGACTCCTCGTTGCTTTTGTGAATACAGACTAACACAGCTACCCCTCTGATACTAGTATCCAGTATTAATTGAAATATTTTAATTTTAAATGTGCAATTTAATGTAAATCTTCCTCTAAATATTTAGTTCAAACCCAGAAACAGGGTCCTAGTGCATGAAACAGAAAGTGAAGCTAAGCATGCCAGATCATTTACTTCCCTAAATAGGAGCCAAAAAGTAAGAAAATAGTATTAAGTGGCAAAACAATCCGACTGCAACTATAACCTGCACACCCATTAATCCATCTACTGTGCAACCTATGTTTCCAAACTCCACGGCTAGTGGGGATCCTAAAACAGCATAACTGACTATTACATCACTACATCTCTAATCAAGTGTTTTGTACCAAAGGAAACTTTTTTTTTTAAAATTCTCCCTCGACAACTGGTTCATTCACTACTGCATGCATTCAAAAGTCAAGAACTGTGAAAGTTAAGCTTGCATGTACAACCTTAACTTTTCCTGGTTTTGCATATTGTAAGGGGGTCTACAAAGCTGAAAAATCTCTAATGTTGCAGCTCTAAGATGATGGGAGAGAGCTCTTCTGTTGATTTAATTAATCCAACCCCAATGAGCAGTGGGTAGCAGCTCTCCCACTGACATAGTGCTGTCCACACCAGCTCTTATAGCGGTGTAACTTAGGTCACTTGGGGGAGGGGTGGTTTATTCACATCTCTGAGTCACATAAGTTATACTGACATAGGTTATGTCTACACTACCACTTAAGTGGCTTTCATAGTTAGGTTCAGTTTAAGGGATGGTGCAGACAGAGCCTTGTTCATTACTGGAGAACTTACTACAAAGTTAATGCTGTGCCAGAATATGAACTATTAATAAGCTAGGAAGGGTTACCCTCAGCATGACCAAATTCATATTTGGCTAATACTATAGCCAATAGGGTAAACCTTATTACAAAGGGAAATTACCTTTCCTATTGGATATTGACTGATTACACTATGAAAAGTGCATATCCATCACTAATATATTCAGGACATTGAGGTAATAGGTCACACAAGTCTTTATTGAAAATCTAAGGAATATTACTTTACAAAGAATGTGGATGACTAACAGTCTAGAAAAAGTTTCTGTCTGGCCATTCATATAGAAAATAAGCAGTCTAAATGATACCATTCCATTACCTCATCCTTTCTCTAAATATAACCCATAACCGGCTGCACTCTTTTTTTGCTGCCACGAATTGGTAGATTTAGCTTTTGTGGACATTCTGTGTACCATTTCTGACAGAAAAGGATTATCTGAAGAAGCTACTCTATCTACATCTATCTCATTGATCCCTCTAGCTTAATGTGTCCAGGCAGGATATTGAAAACGTTATGGACAAATTCTGCTGTCCCTTTCATCTTCCATAGCAATAGCTTTTCTGTCAAAAATGTGTCTGATGGATACATTCAGGGTTTTAAAATTTATCTCCTATTACTGTCTCTTTCCTATTGCTACATTAGGTTGGGAAGAAGTCCTCCCTTGAGAAATTATTTTATTGCATAAAATCAGATGGTGTATTTTGACTTTTAAGATGTTTATTTGATAACCCAATTTAGGCAGGACTCCTTTTAGCTCAAGTAGAACAGCAAAACATGGCTACTAATTTTCTGCTTCTCAACTTACCTCTTTCTTGTTGGTGCATCACAAAGCTGGGGGGTAGGATTCTTATAAATCCGTGCCATCTGCTCATAAGAGCAGAGCAGGCAAGCTGAGTGATGTATGTATCTACAAGCACAAATACATCCAATGCTGTAGAGTATTCCTCTGGTATGTGACCCACTAAGAAGTGGAGATTCTAGGTATATTTTAGCCCTCATTTAGGAGTTCTAATGGATACCATAGGATGTGGAAGGGAATTGTTTTTGTCTTTTTTTTTATTAATAAAATGTGTCCATAGGACCAACTGACCTTGTGAGGATCCTTATAAGTGAATTCATAGAAGGCCTACATTTCTGGCTGATACTGTACTAATAATTTATGATTTGACTATTTAAGGTTTCAATTTCCTACATTTAATGCATCTATGATTTTCCCTAAAGCCAAATTTGAAGGAAGGTCATGAAGGACGCTGCAGTTCATTATTGCAATTCAGTCTTCTCAGTGTAACTTCTTTGAGACTAATTTGTTTATTTCAGGTTCTCCAAAAGTAATGACTGCTGTGATGTCATACTGTGACTATCAGAGAGCAGAATGAAGATTGCCCACATGATATGGGTTCAGGCAGGGGATTTAATTTGCTATGTTGCACGGAGTTCAAAAGTTTTTCAATATTATTACTTACTCCTAATAGAAGGTGGATACTTAAAAGGGATATTTTCTTCTAGGATCATCCTCATTAAATAAGGGGCCAGATTTTTAAAAGTACTTAGGCACCTAGTGGGATTTTCAAAATCATCTTGGTGCCTAACACCTATAGAAAGCAATAGCTATTAAGTGCCTTAGTGCTTTTGAAAATCTCACTGAGTACTTACTTATCTTTTTAAAAAATCTGGCCTGAGATCCTTAAATTCTTTGGATACACTGGAAGAGGATAATCTAGAAAACGATGTCCCATTCCTTCTGGACTACACACTGGAGAAGCCTCTTGACTGACGACAAGAAAAGACTGCCACCGCTGCTCAGTGGTAGAGCTAAAGAAGATCAGTGACTCCCTGCCACATTTGGCATTCAGACGAGGCATAAAGATCACAGAAATGTGGCTGCCAGCTTAGTTTTGTGGGGGAAATCAGGAAGTCCTTCAGTTTTGTCCTCTACCATTTGTCACTAGTAGGAAAATCAGAAGATGCAGAATTGGAAGAATGTGTGACCTTCCCCTACAGAATGGGCAGCTTGCAGACAAGTCTATTCATGCCTCAGCACTGGGCTCAATGCCATGGGGAACACTGGCATCTCTCCTAAGACCTCTTTTCCCTACAACAGGGGCAGCATCCTTCCCAGCACAAAGGAAGTTAGGGATTTAGCCAGCGGCAGGGTCAAGTGGTGATGTGGTTTAATGAAGTAATTTTAAAAGGATATGGAGGAAGAATTTCCTGGAGACAGGCTGTCCCATAACAACCTATTGCAGGATTTTTTGCACCTTCAGTGACAAGGTACTAGATTAGATTCATTGATCTGATCCACTTGGCCAATTCCTATGTAACACTGATCTTGACTAGCAAAGTGAGATGGGCAGAGAGTCAGATCTTACTTTAAGATTAAACTTTTTATATAGCTGAATGCAAAAATATGATCGTATAAATCCAGACAAGTCAATATCACAATATCCTTCTCTCTGTTCCCTGTTGTGTATACATTGTTATGGAATATTTCACTACATGATTGGTACAGATTCTGAGACAAATGTATAACTTGGGGGCTGTGTATTAAAACACTATCTTTCACAGTGTTGGTCAAAATTCAAAATTCAAGAAAGTTTGATTTGAGAGCAAGAGTTTGAATGCTTAAGTGAAAAAGCCCAGCTCTGTTATACTCTGACAGATTCTCATGTCCCATATTTCTGATGATCTTTGGAGGAAAGGTCACAGAGTTAAGAGCTGTGAAATTTTGGGGCAGCAAAGAGACTCGAGCCTCTCTGTAGGCAGGCATGGGGCTGTATGAGAGTAACTGATTCACAAAAATGGAGAGCTGAGGAAGTAGCTGGAGTCCAGTAGGATCCTATTGAAGGTTTGTGTAAATGTTTGGTCACAGCAGAGGTAACTGTACAGTTTTCTATTGCCCTCAGAAGAGGTGCATTCTTAACTAAACTGTTTCTAACTGTAAAAGGACATTTGTTTTGGGGGTTAAGAAAAGGTGGAGGTTGATTGTTATATTTAAACTAACTCATTTGTCCACCCCTATTCATAACCAGAAGAGTATCTATTTGATGCTGTTATATTTTTGGAAACAATTTACGGTATCTCGGTCACGCTGAATGCATTTGATGAAGATGAAAGCCCAATGCCTAAAAAATATTGCTTTAATTTAAATGGTGTTTTTAATTACATAAGGAATCTGGAATTTGGGGGAATTAATGATTAAGCTGTTGGAGGAAATGAGCCCAGGTGTGTGTTTGTGTTGTGTGTCATTACTCAGCGAGGTTTTATGACTCTGTATTTAACGACTAACAAATTTATTAGAGCATAAGCTTTCGTGAGCTACAGCTCACTTCATCGGATGTATTTGGATGAAGTGAGCTGTAGCTCACGAAAGCTTATGCTCTAATAAATTTGTTAGTCTCTAAGGTGCCACAAGTACTCCTTTTCTTATTGTCTGCAATGTTTTCCTTTTGCTTTATGTATATCTCTTAAATCAAACTTTCCTGAAGTCATTTGTGGTTTCTCATGGTCTCTTAATTTTGAAATCACATTCCCCCATTTTGGGGTTGGATGTTTGCTTGCTTGTTTTGCCAGTGTGAAGAGAACCCTACAACTTTTGTATCTATTTCCCCCATAGCTTTTAACTCCTTCCATTAGGTCAGTATGAAGTTTCCACCCTTGCGAGGAGAACCAGCCCAGTTTCTTCAGTCAAATCACATATGTTAAACCCTAGAGACCTTCAGAGTAGCAGCCGTGTTAGTCTGTATTCGCAAAAAGAAAAGGAGTACTTGTGGCACCTTAGAGACTAACAAATTTATTAGAGCATAAGCTTTCGTGAGCTACAGCTCACTTCAGAATGCATCCGATGAAGTGAGCTGTAGCTCACGAAAGCTTATGCTCTAATAAATTTGTTAGTCTCTAAGGTGCCACAAGTACTCCTTTTCTCCTAGAGACCTTGTCAGCTGAATGGTCTTATAACACCAAAATAGTAATAGAGCACTCTTTTAGACAACATTCATTATTTAATCAGCATTACTGATTTCTGGAGCACTGTTCGTTATGGATCAATGTTTTACAGCTAATAAATATATTTAAAGACAATTTAGTGTTGCTGAAAGATACTGGGTTGAGATTTCAGAGTAGCAGCCGTGTTAGTCTGTATTTGCAAAAAGAAAAGGAGTACTTGTGGCACCTTAGAGACCGACTCTGGTGTGTCACTGAACTGCTGCTAATTGATTTCTGGGACTACATAATACATTTCTAGGAAGGTTACTTCTTTAGAACCCCAAAGTTACACCCCAATTTGATGTTATACATGATATACCTCAGGAATTCAGCATCGTGGCAGTGGCAGAACTGGCCCCTTCATGGCTGCGTGCACGCGGAGGCCCCCATCCCTGGGACAGGCTAAGTTTCCGGAACCGGCCGGGGTCATAGGAGACTTCCCTTGCTCGTCTCACCTTGGGCTAGCGGAGGAAGCGAAGCCTTTCAGATCACACCCACCCCCGGTCTGTTTGCACCCCCCCTCCGCTTTCCAGCTGTCAGTTCGCTGTGGGGCAGGGTTTATCAACAGAGCCTTGGCAAGCTGCTCCTTACCTAGAGCCAACCCCAAGATAGCAGCAGGGCCCTCTGTGTGCCCGGGGGGGGGGCATGCGAGGCGCGGGAGGACGGGCTCAGCCCCGGGCGGGCTTGGCTCTGGGCGTGCGAGCTCGCCCGGGAGTAAATAGCATCTACCCCGAGCAGGGCGGCTGCTGCGGCTCCATTGCCGGTTACCTGAGCCGGGAAACCACGTGAGGGCCACATCAGCGGCGCTTTTTCGGCTGAAAATCACAGAAAGGAAACAGGAAGCGGAGGAGCGGCTGGGGCCGGCGTGTGGCTTTGGGGGGGCCGCTGGCCAGTCCGTTTCCTCCCCCCCGCCCCCCTCCCAGGGCGGGCCGGATCCCGATCCCGATCCCGATCCTCGCCGCTGCCCCGGAGGCTGCTGCGGAGCGAGCCCGGCCCGCAGGCGCAGCTTGAGCGAGGAGGCCCCCGCCCTGCCGCGCGGCTCCCCGGGTCTGCGGCGGCGGAAGATGCTGCCGTCCCTGGCCGGCTGCTCGTGCGTGCGGCTGGTGGAGCGGCACCGCTCCGCCTGGTGCTTCGCCTTCCTGGTGCTGGGCTACCTGCTCTACCTGCTCTTCGGCGCCGTGGTCTTCTCCTCGGTGGAGCTGCCCTACGAGGACCTGCTGCGCCAGGAGCTGCGCAAGCTGAAGCGGCGCTTCCTGGAGGAGCACGAGTGCCTGTCCGAGCAGCAGCTGGAGCAGTTCCTGCGGCGGGTGCTGGAGGCCAGCAACTACGGCGTGTCCGTGCTGGGCAACGCCTCGGGCAACTGGAACTGGGACTTCACCTCCGCGCTCTTCTTCGCCAGCACCGTGCTCTCCACCACGGGTAAGGGGCCCCTCTCCGCGCCCACCGCCTCCTCGCCCCTCTGCAGCCAGGGCTTCTCCATTCCCGCCTGCACCCATGGGCTGCTCTGTCTTCATCTCGCCCCCCGCACTTCATCTCCCCCCCCAGCCCCCCGCCTTTATCTCCTCTGCACTCATGGGCTGCTCTGTCTTCATCGCCCCCCCTCAGCCCCCCGCACTTCATCTCCCCCCCAGCCCCCCGCCTTTATCTCCTCTGCACTCATGGGCTGCTCTGTCTTCATCGCCCCCCCTCAGCCCCCCGCACTTCATCTCCCCCCCAGCCCCCCGCCTTTATCTCCTCTGCACTCATGGGCTGCTCTGTCTTCATCTCCCAACCCCTCTCTCTGCACTCAGGGACTGCCCCATCCCCCTGCACCCAGGGCGCCTCTATCCCCTCTGCATCCAAGGCCTGCTGCATCTCTCCCCACCCCTTCATTTCCTTGCGTGCAGGGACCATCCACCTGCACCTGGGGCTTCCTTCTCTATCCCTTTCCTGCACCCACAGACGCCGCCTTCCTCCCGTCCCCCACAGGACCCCGTATCCCTGCACTAGCACCTCTTCATTCCCATCCCATCTGTCCCCGTGACCCTCTCCAGTTTCTGGTACTCTTTTCCACTCTTGTGGAAGGTGCACAGAATCCCGGGGAGAAGAACCCCTCCTAGGGCCTTTCTTTCTCTCTCTCTCTCTCTCTCTCTCTCTCTCTCGGGAGCTAAGGGCCAGAGAACAAAGGAAACTCCTTTACATCCCGAGGTCCAGTCTTCTTGTCAAGAAAACTTAAGTGGCAGCCAAATGGATAGTATTTGCTTTGATTATTATTATTATTATTAGCATTGCATAAACCAGAAGAGTTTTATTCAAACTGCTGCTTTTTGTCAAGGGTGAACAGAGGGTTTCCCTGCCTTGCAAAAAGGGTTGCTGGGTTTGTTTGTGGAGAGGAGAATAATTGGCAACATTTACTAAAGTACCTGTTCAAACCACTTTGCGTTCTTGGTTTATATTTGGCATCGGTAGTTGGGGGGGAGGGGGGAGTGTCACAGCTCCTTTGGGGGGGTCTCAAATCAGTAGTGGGGATTGTAGCCATCCTGGCCTTTTCTCCTTTTTCTACAGTGCTCAGTGGGGAGGTTAGATAGATTGGGGGGGTGGGAGGAATGCTGGTGTGGAAAAGATAGTGCTTCTCAGTCTTACATAAATCAAGGTAACTTATTTTCTCATTTGTGCTGACGTAATACCATTGGCCATGATTCTGTTCCCAGTTACATAAGTATAAAACCATAGTATCTCCACTGGTGTATGATTTGGTGGTAAATGGAAGAAAACTGAAAACTTCAGGGGCCTGATTTCACCATAGCGTTATGCTGGTGTAACTCCACTGAAATCAAGGAGCTTATGCTGGTGTAATATTAGAGTAATGCTGTAGAGAATCAGAACCCAGGTTCTGTCGTCATGATCTCTCATTATGTATAAAGTCACTTAGTGAGGGCAAGTTTCTTTTCACAGTGGAAAAAACTGCTCATCCTGTATAACTGGAAAAAGAACACACCCATAACTAATTCAGCATATGCTTTCATTTTGGGTACTCTTGCTATTCATATTAAGGGAGTGCCTGCCAAAATTGTGTTGTCTACTTATTTGTTTGAACTATGCCATTGTATCTGCCCCAAGATGTTTACTATGTAGTTAAGTTTTGATCCATCTGCCTACTTGTGGGCTACTAGCTCAAACACACTAACATTTTTTTTCTTAAAGAGATACAGTCAGCTTAAAATTCATGGCCCAGGTTCTGAGCTATGTCTGAACTGTGCTTGGTTCCTCCACCATGAGCTGCACCAAGTGTGGCTTTACTCACCTTCACAGCCCCTGGAATCTGTGACTGGCCATGGGTATTTTCCCCAAATCTTTAATTTATGCCCACCTGCCCATGGCTCCAAGGGTCCATTCTGGCAGATGGGGATAGCCAGAGTGAAGAGGTACCCTGGAAATGTTCCCTTTGTGAGGATACTACAGGGGGTCTCTGAGTGATACTGCAGCTGCTGTGTGACTCTACACCACCCAACAAACCCCCTATTTAAGGGGAATTGAAGGTATATCTACACAGGGATAAAAGATAGCCATGGCTGACCTGGGTCAGCTGACAGACTTGGGCTCACAGGGTCCCAGAACTCCCCGAGCCCAAACATCTACACAGCAATTTTTAGCCCCACAGCCTGAGTCCCAGGAGCCTGAGTCAGCTGACCCATGCCTGCTGCGGATTTTTTATCCCTGTGTAGACAGACCCTTGTGACTGAGAGTAGAATTTGTGCTGCCAACACAAATTGCTTTACCCATGTTACTTAACACTTTAAATTCTTAAAAGTGAAACATCTTTAAAAATACAACCTAATTGTCACTGTGGGCCAGATTTTTAAAGGTATTTAGGCCCCTAAAAGTGCAGATGGGTGCCTATGGCCCTAACTCCATGAAATCAAAGGGAGCTAGACACCTAGGTGCTTTTGAAAATCCGAATAGATGCCTATCCACATCTTTAGGCATCTAAATATCTTTTAAAATCTGGCTCAGTGTTCTTATTTGTTTTTTTGTTTGTTTGTTTGTTTGCATTTCTTTCAGTTTGAATAATGAAAATCAATGAAGCAATTTTCATTTTTGTTTATGTAGTCAATTTCAATTTAAAATTCCTGGTGTACTCTAAGTCTACATCACTACAGGAGAATGTATACTTGCTTAAAAACAGCTATTTTCATTGGGATTTTTTAAAAGTTGTGGAAATTTTGTTGTTTTAGGTTTTATAAAATCTTGCTTTTTACAAATTTTAAATTTTGCATCAAATTTAAGTTGACAGTGTCCCTTTAACGGACAGTATAGGTATATGTGCCAGGAAGGTTGGACTGGGATGATTTGAATGGCCAAGTTTTAAGTGATCATTGAAACAAATAAGTGTCCTCTTTCATAAGTGTGAGATGCTTTTGAAAACTCCCTTAAAATTGAATACTTTTCCATTAAATGAGTGTCTTGGCAGTATTTTGATACTGTTAGAAAAGATGCAAGTTTGGTAGTAAGCAATTCCCTTTTCCATTAAAGATATCAGCTGATAACGAGAATGCTATTTAATGAATCACAGTGTATTTACCTGGTCTGACTCTGATACTTACTGTCAGATTAGAACAAATATTGCCTATTTTAAATAAATAAATTTTTGATGTTGAAAATATGCTATGTGGTTTAACTAATATGAATGTTTTTATAGTAAAACATTAAGTATTCACTACAGAGGTTTGTACTTATCTTTTCGTTTAGTTATGATAATCTTTGGGATAACAAGAAATGTAAGTGAAATGTTTGGCATATATGCAGTTAAACATTTTACAGAAATAAGGTTTTTAAATTACAAGCAGCATAAGTTTAGTAGCAACATCAGTGATTTCTAAGACAATAACTGAAGATTTGGAATGATAATTTTAGTAATTTAACACACTGAACCTCTAGTTTTTCAGTAATTTGTAAATTTGTCACATACACTGAAGAGTTATAAGCCCAAGTACTTAATTGTGTGGACTTTATACTGTAACACTACAATGCAATATCTTCATTCCTAATCAGTGAAACTGAGTGTTCTTATCTATTGGAGAATATTAAAATGTTATGTTAAGTATTTAAGAGGTATTTTTAATCTTCAAATTTATATTTTGTTATACAGTATTCCGATACATTATGGAAAATATTATACATTTTGATATCTAATCCTATATACTTTTTTCTTTCTGATAATCTCTTAATAAAATAAAAATATTAATCCAGAAAACTGAAATATGGTTCTTAATAGCTTTGATAAGTTTTACATTAGGGATGAGGAAACGTACAAAAAGTTCAGCACCACTCAAATAAACAAAGCAGTAGGATTTCGTTTTGGACTCAGCTGTATCATTTACAGTTCATTATCCTCCCCTCCCAACTGCATATCTGCATAAGGCCTCAAGAGTTTAGCTGATTAGATCACAGAGACCCTCAAAGGTGAATTCTTGAACATACGTGCAGTCATCCCATATATTAATAAACTTTTTGAAACCTCTTTTTAATGACCTTTCAAAACTTAGTCAACGGCAGTCAAAAGGCATATAAGTCCAAAACATAAGCGGCAGCAATATTTCCTCTAAAAAACAGGAGTACTTGTGGCACCTTAGAAACTAACACACTCATTTGAGCATAAGCTTTTGTGGGCTAAAGCCCCCTTCATCGGATGCATGCAATGGAAAATACAGCAGGACCATTTTATATACACTGAGAACATGAAACACATGTTCTCTATGAAGTGAGTTGTAGCCCACGAAAGTTTATGGTCAAATAAATGTGTTAGTCTCTAAGGTGCCACAAGAACTCCTGTTCTTTTTGCGGATACAGACTAACATGGCTGCTACTCTGAAATATTTCCTCTGTATGTTTGGAATTAAAATGAATCCATCACTGTCAGAAGGGGAGAGAATTGTACTTCTTTCAGTGGGCCGAATCCAATCCACAGGGTTTTGGATGGAATCTTGAAGCGAGGAAAATAAAAATGTTGTTCCATTTATGTTTAAAAAACAATCTGTTTTATTATTTTAGTTTGCAGTATATATACAGGGCCTAGCACAATGGGGCCCCATTTTTCATAGGTCTGTAGGCACTACCATAACAAACATTAATAATATTGTATGTGTACAATAGTTCAAAAGTTGATGTGTTCTGTTTCTTTGGGAATAGCAGGCCTGGTACTTCTGTGAGTGTTCAACAGATTAGGGGCTGGACTCTGCAGGAAACTCCCCGAGGACTCGGGTTGGTATGCACCTGTTGGTACCTGTACGAAGAAAGTGAGGCCTGGAAGGTAATGCTTGTGCTGCCAGAGGCTGATTGTTTCAGGGAGCTGATCCACACAGCACAGATTAGACTTCCTTAGGCTAAGGGAAGGTAGTGGTGAGGTGTCTCGCAACCCTGGGTACCGCTGGGAAGCATCACAGTTGTCCTCTTCACTATGTATTAAGAAACATAACTGTTTTCAACATTCAGAAGTTAAAAATTGTTGTACATCTAAACTATCTTCCTCCTCTCTTCCCCCCCCCTCCCCCAAAACAGTAAGGGCAAATGCAGGAAAAAGAATACTAATGCTTAGACCAACCAGTGAATAGCCCTGTGTTGTGAAGAGGATGATTTTGTATTAATGGAGCACTGAAATGCTTTCTGTGAGCAGAATGGATTGGATGATCATCACTTATTGACAGGATACCCATTTCCTGGGTTCAAAGCTGACAGGGCTTGTTACATAGCTTTAAATTAAGTAGAAAGAGTATAGAGGAGAAAGATTTTAATTAAAAAAAAAATCTGGTATGTTCTTTCACTTGAACAATGTGGAGATGAAGGTGACCTGAAGTAGAAAATAAAAAGGGTGACTAAAAATAATTGTTAAAAATAGTGTGCCTACACATAAATGCAAGGAGTATGTGAAATAGGCAGTCAGGTAAAATATTATTTAAAAATAATAATAGGCAGTCAGGTAAAATATAGGCAGTTGACATCCCCTATCTTTATGCCCTTTGCTAGGGATTTCACTATTAGGTAATTTTTCCCCCATGTTCCCTTCCTGCCTACCCATTTTCTGCTCCTTCTGCTGGCTCTAAAGAATCTACCCTTTTTCTTTTTCCTTGTTTGCATCTAGCTTTCCTCAAAGACTTTGAGATAACGGGTGTGTAAATTTGAGGCTGCAGTGCAGAGCTGGGGAAGGCAGTGTACGTGCAGAGAAACCCCATCATGGTCTAGCAAGGTCACAATCTATATCGTCCTGGACAGACATGCCTAGAATGCTGCATTGTTCTGAACATCTTATTACCAGAAAGTTATTGACAAATTGGAGGGAATTTTGAGAAAAACAACAAAAATGATTAAACATCTGGAAGGACTGAATTATAAGGAAACATTAAAAAGTAGCAGTGTTTTTATATTCCAAGGGCCCATTGTAATAATGTAGCACACTACAAATTATTTGGTCCCCATAAACCCATGTAATAGAGCCCTAAGTTGAGGTAGTAAGACCTAACTTTGTCCTGTAATACTTTTTGGTGTTTGCTTTGTAACAGAGATAAGACCTATTTAAATCAATGGGGGAAAATAGAAATTTTTGTAAAAGCAAAACTTTCAGTTGCTCTTCACTCCTGATAAAGTTCAGTTCAACGTAAACTACGTAAAAGAATAAATGGACACACATCAGACATCAAGAATTATAACACTCAAAAACCAGTCGGAGAACACTTCAGTCTCTCTGGTCACTCGATTACAGACCTGAGAGTGGCTATCTTTCAACAAAAAAACTTCAAAAACAGACTCCAAGGAGAGACTGCTGAATTGGAATTAATTTGCAAACTGGATACAATTAACTTAGGCTTGAATAGAGACTGGGAGTGGATGGGTCATTACACAAAGTAAAACTATTTCCCCATGTTATTTCTCCCCCCTGACCCCACTGTTCCTCAGACGTTCTTGTTAACTGCTGGAAATGGCCTACCTTGATTATCACCATAAAAGGTTTTCCTCCTTTCCCCCCTCCCCCTCTCCTGCTGGTAATAGCTTATCTTAAGTGATCACTCTGTTTACAATGTGTATGATAAAACCCATTGTTTCATGTTCTCTGTGTGTGTGTCTGTCTGTGTCTGTGTGTGTGTGTGTAAATCTCCCCACTGTATTTTCCACTGAATGCATCCAATGAAGTGAGCTGTAGCTCACGAAAGCTTATGCTCAAATAAATTTGTTAGTCTCTAAGGTGCCACAAGTACTCCTTTTCTTTTTGCGAATACAGACTAACACGGCTACTACTCTGAAACCTAACAACAATTAACAGTTTTCTTGTCCCCATACTATGAAGCTAGTCATAAAAGGGGGAGGTGCTTACTATAAAAAATGCAGAACCCCCTCCCCCCACCAAACTATTACGTGTCAAACTCAAAAGATAAATAATACCATCTCAGAAAAGGCCAGTCAGAAAGATGACCAAAAATACCCACTTTACCAAATTACTAATCAGCTACTGTGACAAGGTGTCATGTGGCCTCAAGACTGTAATACTGCACTACAGGTTGTTGTTGAGAGTGGGTGGATGTTGAAAATGCCCAATTTTTTTTTTTCTTACAACACTAATGCCTGGTCCTATTACATGATAGGTGAATAAACAGTGTAGAGATCCATCCTGCAGCATCAACTTAATTCTTAACCAATATAAGCCAAAATATATATATATATATATATATATATATATATATATATTTTTAAAAAGACCCTTCTTAATAATGGAACTATCCTGGAAGTTTGATCTATTTCTGTATGTACATCCTCATTGTGATAGGGGCATCTGCACACTACTCCCTGGACATCATGACATGAGAAATGAATACAATCCTTAGTATAACTTTTGAGTGCATGTTGTTTTTAACTTCAAAATGACAAACACAATTTTGTTCATAATTTCTACAAAATTCCAATTTTGAATACAGCTCCAGAGAGAACCAAAGCCAAACCTTGGTAACTGGTAATGAATCAAAAGATGTTAGGAGAAATGTCTGACATCAGCATGGTTCTTAGTCTAACATCCCAGCTTTTTAATTTATCTGTTTTCAATTTGTTTTAAAGGTGGGCAGCTATGTGGTTCTAGTTAAGCATTTAGCAGTGAGGTGATAGAAATGAAATAAAACTTTACAAATAGCTGTGCCGGGAAAAGTTACTGAAGCTTTGTTACAACATTCGCTGGATTTTCTTTATTCTGGAGATAGTGACTTAATAGGTTTTCATATACAGAGATTTAATATGAGGGATGTCTATGGTCTCCAAACCACAAATCTGAACCTGCTGAGTTTACTCACGAATGTGTACTCTGTGTTAGAGATTACTCTTCACTGTCTCTGGGCCACAAGCATTATCAACTTCAGCAAAATGTTTCTGCTTCTTTTTCTCACCTACACAGAGGATTGAACAGGATCAGAGAAGGTGCAGTGCTCAGGCAGCAGTCACTGGAACTACTGGGGGAATGGACTGTGCCAGGCAGCAAGTGTCCCCTGTTGCCTGCAGGATTGGACTGGCGGGGGTTACACCTGCTATACATGCAGAGAAGCTGGGTTGTGGCTTTCCCCAAGTCACATTCCATATGGAGGCACCGGCTGCCTCTTTCCTTTCTGTTCACCTACCCTGTGGCCAAACTTTGTGACAAATCCCTGAGTGCTAAAACAGAAAAGAGCTCCCTATGTCCTCTTTCCATCTAAACCATAAAGTGAGTGGAGTGACTATAAGTGGGCCCAGAGTGTTCCCAAATGTAATATAATTTAATATCATTTTAAAATAAACATGATCTTATAAGAGATCAGAAAGCACTAGCTTTGCTCCTGAAGTACCTCCACTGCACCACATATTGAACACGTGTTCTAGAGTTGTTAAAAACTGCAGGAACCTGAAATGAAAAGGTTAAAATGTGCCTGCAAATTCCATCCTACTTTTCAGTGTTATAAAGCTTGCTTCTGTGCCACTCCTTAATTTAGAGACATGGATTCAGGTAATTAAATAATCTTGAAAAACTCTTTCACAGCTGCTTTTTTTGCATACTGAGACCTTTGTTTTTCAAGGCCACAAGTAAAGGCTGAATTTTTCTGAGAAATTCAGAGTTAGATGTTTAAAATTTTAATTAAAAGAATACATCATACTGCTCATTTTTATTTTTGTAAACGGAAACTTAATGATATCTAGAGAGAAACTAGTTTCAGAATATCTACTTTCATTTCTAAAAGTACATTAGGTTAATTTGTAATCAAAATTTAGTTTAAAAAAATTAGAACTTGTGGGGTTGTTTGCAACTTGACTGAAAACTGTTCTTTTCATTTGTAGTTAAATACTCTCCTGCACTGTTTGCAGCTCAAACACTGAAGCATTGAGATGCCAAAAGACAAGTGTTAATTAAAATCACAAATGTGAATACGAATAAGGAATTGTGTGTGTATAAATTTTGGGTTTTATAAATCTATATCTATATAAAATATAAAAAACCTCCAAAAGTAGAGATTGTTCTTCAACAATGAATACAGTGTAAAGGAGTTGGGGGTTCCCCAACTATAAATAAATGAGAGCATGTTTTTGTACTTATGGAAAAAGAATCCACTGAAGGAGCTCAATCCTGTTCCCTTTGAAGTCCATAAGTACCTGTTTGTACTGATTTCAATGGGAGATGGATCTGGCCCAAAGTGAGAGACGGGCAAGTCTATTGTGGGGGGGAGGGGAAGGCTATTAATGGTTTTCAGGCACAAGAGAAATGTAGAAAAAGAGGTTTTTAATGAATTATTATTTCCTCTTTCATTGTTCACTGTTGTGCAGAATTGATGTAAGGTTTTGTTCATGTGAATTTTATTTCAGTATTTTGTTTTACTTTTCACTACTGGTTTCTCATACTAGCTGTTTCATTTTGGGGATTTTTATTCTCATGCAAACTTTGTGTATTCTATATTCAGGTATCTTAAAAAAAACAAAACAAAGCAAACCACCTGACAGCAGTATTTGCCAGCATCGTTCTTTTCTGTGCCATTGGGACCCCAAAAGTTCTATGTTCCCAGGGTTGGGCTTATATATTGGAAAACATTTAGTAAGCCTCTGGAATGGGGGCCATGCTGGAGTTAATATCCAGCACTGGCAAGTGTCAAATGTCAGACTTCACATTTCATAAGGCAGGCCTGGAAATACGGAAGCAATATTTGATTAGCTTTTTATTTTGGATTGTGTGTTTTCAAATTCAGCTTGCACACCATGTGTGTGTGCAAGTTATAAGGTAAAATATTTTAAATATCTTGGGAGCTTTTTCTACAGGAAGTATTTTCCCTCCTAACTATCCACAGGGTGAAATATTGTGATATAAATTCCTCTGGATGTTATGCTCACTGTATTTGAAGACTGTGTACAGCAGTGATTATTTCCTGCATATCCAAGGTGAACTGATTTTGTTTCTGTCTTTTACTGAATGGGACTGTTCATATGTAAAGTTAAGCACATGCTTAAGCACCTTCTGAATCTGGGCTTAAGTCTCAATCCTCCATTTTTGTAACATCTGAGCTTGGCTACTATATCGGACTTTGCTTTGGCTATATCTGAAAATCACCCAGGTGTTTTGTCTTGGGCCCAGTTGACTAGTCGGTCTTACTGTTTTTCCTCCTGACACAAAGTAAAATCATCTAAAATATAAAGGACGATATGATCCTGGTCCCTGTACGCTTGGTGAAAGGGCTAGAGTGGTATAAAGAGGCCCTAAAAGACCAGGTTCTGGCAGGGGGAAGATTCCACTGCACAGTAACTGAGGAAGACAGCCATAAGATTGCCTTCTGAGGAGCCCCTTGTAAGCTCTGGCATAGGCATGATGTGGGCAGGCCTAGGGGTGTGTCACGGGCAAGGCTGCAGCATGTAATGCTGTGGAGACTTCAGGAAGCACTACAGCCCATGAACCACCGGGAAGCCACTGTGACTTACACAGGGCCCCAGGATTGTCTGAACTACATAGATTCCAAGGCCAGAAGGGACCATTGTGATCCTCTAGTCTGACCTCCTGTATAGCACTGGCCATAAAACTTCCCCACAATCATTCCTCAAGCAGAGCTTTTAGAGAAACATCCTTTTTTTAATTGTCAGTGATGGAGAATCTACCACAACGCCTGGTTAGTTACCCTCACTGGTAAAAAATCATGCCTTAATTCCAGTCTGAATTTGTCTAGCTTCAACTTCCAACCCTTGGATTGTTTTTATACCTTTTTCTGCTAGACTGAAGAGCCCATTATCAAATATTTGTTCTTTATGTAGGTAGTGATTAAATCACCCCTTAACCTTCTGTTTTAGATTCAAGAAGCTCCATCTATTTAGCTTATCACTGTTAGGCATGCTTTCTAATCCCTTAATTATTCTCATGGCTCTTCTCTGAACCTTCTCATTTATCAACATCCTTCTTGATTTGTGGACACAGGATTCCAGCAGTGGTTGCCCAAGTGCCAAATACAGAGGTAAAATAACCTCTCTACTCCCATTTGAAATTATTGGTCATGCGTTAAGAATTGCATTCACCTGTTTGGCCACAGCATCACACTGGGAACTCATGTTCAGCTGAGTATCCACCACAACCTCCAAATCTTTTTTCAGAGTCAGTGTCTCATGATAGTTTGCTCTTTCTCTAAGTATGACCTACATTTTTTTGGTTCCTAAATGAGGATTCACAGTTTACGATTATATTTTGAGACATAGCAGTTAGCCAGCTTTTAATCATGTGTGCCATGTTAATTTATTATCTTATGGGTTTTTAATCAAAATTATCATGCGGTACCATGTCAAATGTTCTACAGAAGTCTAAGTATATTATGTCAATGCTATTACCTTTTCCAACCAAACTTGTAATCCTCAAAGTATCAAGTTAGTTTTGACAAGACCTATATTCCATAAAGTCATGGTGACTGGCATTAATTATATTACCCTCCTTTAATTCTTTGAGTCCCAAATCAGCTGCTCCATTACCTTGCCTGGGATTGATGTCAGACTGAAAGGCCTATAATTACCCGGGTCATCCCATTTACCTTCTTTTACATCAGGGGCTACAAAGCAACCCAGGATCGGGTGGGAACGGAGATTAATAAACCTTAGCTACAAACTCTGCGCTGCACTTCCAAGAGGTGCAGCACAGCATGGGCTAGAGCCCCAACAGGGAAAAAAAAGTGGGTGCTTAGCATCCACCGGCAGCCAGCTTCCCCCCACTCCTAATGCCCCGTCTGCTGCCTTGCTGATCAACTCCTCTCCCTCCCACCTGCCACAATCAGCTTTTCTGTGGCATGCAGGAGGCCCGGGGAGGGGGGGCAGGGAAGAGAGCCAAACTGGGCAGGGGTGAAGGCTTGGGGGAAGAGGTTGGTGGGGCGGGTCTGGGGCAGAGTGGGCAGTTGAGCGCCCCCAGGGCTTTGAGGAAGCTGGCTCCTGTGCAGCACAGAATTTCACCCAACCTAAATTATGGGATTCAAATGGTTTTTTTTTAAATATGCTGCTTGTGTTCTGAGCAGAACAGGCATATTCATGCTTTGTTCACTGCACTGGTTACCAATCAACCACCTGGTGACGTTCAACGTGCTGGTCGATATATCAACCATAATTGGTCGAGGCTCCCGGATTGTCTCACCATCTCCAGCCTGCATATGATCACTGTTGAAAAGTGCTAGAAATGTATGTCCCAAGAGTGACTATTGTGGGTACTGTTGGATGAGCTCTCTCATTAATGGCATCCTGTCTTTACACTTCACTCCATGCAAAAATACAGTAAAGCATTAACCTGATCACTTCTAGAAGGAGCTGCAAGATGCAGCTCTTTGGCTAGGCTTTCCAGACTGATGAAAACCTGGTTTTCTTAATAAGCTGCAGGCAAGGGAGGGGAGGTGGGTGTATAGTGTTTGATCTCCCTTACTAAAATCATAAATGACTCAAACCTTTTAACATGCTTACATGCCATAGTGGTGGGTGTCAAATGAATGCTTGTAATTATAATTGATATGTCTGTAAGCCATTAAGATGACAACAAATTATAAATGCAATTAAGCTAAGTTACTCTATTTGTACCAGCATCAGTGAATGCTTAAAGTTCAGGCTTTGATATACAAATGTGCAATGAAACGCATAAAATGAGTGCAAAGATTTTTCAGGAAGTTTTTTTTACACTGTTTAAAAATGTGGTAGTTTTTTGTTTTGTTTAAAAAAAAATTAACTTATAGAAAATTGTGACCACTTAGCCTTCTGGGAATTCAATCACAGGTGCATGCCTGCTTTTGCCTCTTCTCTTCCTGAGCACAGCTGATCCTGGCAGAGGCTGCCTCACTGCACTTCCTGCACCTTGGAAGGATGGAACTATTTGCTACTCGACCCATCAGCAGCCAGAGCTCACTGGCTGCTTAATGCATTTATACCGGCAGCTGCGCTTGGTCCAGCTTCCTGTGTCCGCCTGCTCCTGCCCAGCTTGCTTTTGTGCCTGCTTCAATCCCAGCCCTTCTCCATCCTTAATTCCACTTCCTAACCACATCTACAGTTTACCCATTGGCTCTGACATTTTGGCTTCTAATCCCTGGCTCCGGCCATCCGCTCTGACATCAACTACAGCCCCCAGCTATCCTGTGGTCCTGATTCTTGATTCCAGCTCTGCTCTGCTCTGCTCTAACTACCAGGCCTTTCCACCCCATGTCTCTGACCATTAGACCTGACTGCCCATGTCCTGGTCATGTCCCTGGCAAAGTTGGAAATCTGTGTCTGCAACTTATGAATTGAATTTCAAAGCGGTAGCCAGGCTGCACAGATGTTTGGGGCAAAATCTGAAACTAAGGCCTCCACCCTTCCAAAAAAATTTCCATAGAAATGAGGCCCTGGTGGGAGTAGGAGCTCACCCTGCTGTGAATTGTTTGCTGTATGTATTTATATATATATATATATATATATATATATATATATATATATATATATATATATATATATATATACACATATACATACACACACACACACACACACACACATACATGCACACCCAAAATCTGGCTGTACTATGGCCTTATAAAAAGACCATTAAAGTCAGTGGGAGTTTTTCCAATAACAACAATAACAATAAAAGGGATTTTATTGGACTTTGGTTCTGACCTAAGTGCCTCAGCTAAAAAAATATTTTGAAATATATTTTTAAGTTGGAAAAGTTGTCACTTTTCTAAACAAATTTTAAAATATGCACGTGGGACTGTTCCATGCCATACAAAGATATGGTCTCTGCCCCTAGGAGCTTACAGCCTAAAGCGAGAAAGACCTTAAGACACCATAGAAATACTTTCACTCTTTTCTAAAACATTCAGATGCTTTAGTCGATAATGCAGCCTCATGCCCAATTAAATTTAAAGTTTAAAACAGCCTCATATACTTTTCATGCCAGAACAGCACACTTGTTGCTATGAAGTTTTACTTAAGACTTCCTGAAAAATAATTTAAAATCAGAATGTTGACTCAACCAGTAATGCAAAATAATCACTGCAAGAATCAAAGGCTTTTAAACATTTGACTTCTTAATATGACTAAACTGTTGTAAATCCTAAGCGTGATGCAGTGAGAAGGAGCAAAATGATGTAACCCAACCACAATAATTAAACCATGGCATGAAAACATTCCTACCTGCTGTTGAGACAGCCATAAGAGAATTTATTTTAGTTTACTTAGCTGTATTTGCATGTCCATTTAGACATAAAGAGCTCAGTGCTCTGCTCATGCATAATAAATGTAGTTCCAGGTTAGTGAGCAATAGACTGTTAATACCACAGGATGCTGAAGAATTTGCACAACCGTTTTCGTGTTGGTAAGAAAAAAAACAAATCCTAGGTAGAGGAAATGTTTGCTGACTCCTTCATTACTGTTCGTTTGCATTTTCCTCCTATCCATCTACAATTAAAAAGTAAGACTCTGATCCTGCAGACAGAGCCATATGGATGCAGGAGTCCAACCTATCGAATCCAGTTGCAGGATCAGGGCCTAAAACAGTAAAGTCTGAAAATAATTTCCATCTTCCTGAATTTCATATATTGTTATCAAAGCACTCTCTACTTTAGCAAGTACCCTCAGAGGTGAGCCCAAACCAACAGCTCTGAACACTAACTTTTTGATCATTTGCAACAGAGATCTGAACTTTGTATCTGGGCACATGGCTAGATATGTGGGAGCTGGGAATAGCGCTTTACATTTCTGTAGCACCTTTTGTCGTTGGATCTGAAAAAGCATATGCCCTAGTGTAAGGTAAAGTAGTACTGTTATAGCCTGCAGCTTGTGTGGTAAAATGATAGTATTTTCATATGCATGAGTGAACTGAGTCAGAGATTAAATAATTTGTGAAAGCTCCACCAGTGAATCATTGCCACCATCAGGAATACAAACCCATGAAGCCTGACTTTTAGTTCCCTGCTCTGTTTGTTAGGCATCACTCCCTCATAGCCCAAGTTTTTCCTCTTTAAGATCTGCTTCAGTATGACTTGATGTTGTTGCATGCTCTCTCTTTTCTTTACACAAAATAAGTAAAAATTTCGCCACTCAGTGGTTGAAAATGCCACAGTGAACAAAGCCTTAAAACGTGTTCCATGTTCTACAGCTTTTTTTGTCAGTGGAAGAAATAGCTAGCCTTTTGCAGAGATACTGCCATTCCCATGATCCCTCCATTGCTCACTCTGTGCAGAAAAGAGGCTGAGTCAGTACAGCCCATCGAATTCATGAATGACCTCTAATAAAGCAGCCAGTGTGTGTGCCAAGTTATATTATGCTGGTTGCATTTCTTTGTACATGGCACAGTATTTGCTCTGTGAAAGCACTTGGAGTTAAAAATGTGGAAACCAAATGGACAGCAGATGTTGGAGAGGATTTAGCAGTACAATAAAGGACAGGTCTACACTTAAAAAGCTGTAGCTCTTTAGTGAAGAGCTTCTTCGGTTGGCATAGTTACTTCGCCTGCCCGAGAGGCGGTCACTGTGTCCACAAGAGACACTTTCCTGTTGACATAGAGCTGTCGAGGCCGCGGTTAGCGACATAGTTATACCGACCACAAGGGTGTAGATTTTCCACACCCCTGAGCGACGTAGTTATACTGATAGAAGTTTGTAGTGTAGACCTGGCCAAAATGAGGGGTGTTTTTCTTCCTGTCGTGGTAACATATCTGATAATTGATTACTGAATGCCCCTCTTGAAGGAATGCTGTTGCAAGCAAGATTAAAATGACGGCTAGCAAAACTGAAACCACTTAAGGAGAACCACTTCTTAAAAAAATTAGAACAGCTGTGGCCAATGAGTATTTCTATTATGTTACTGTGCAGACCTCACATCCAGTATGCCTTCAAATACAATTATGATACAAAGATTGTCAGTTGAATTTATGGTTGGGGAACCTCAATTTTTTTTATTTGATAACTTAAAAAAAAAACAGCCTCTAGCTATGCATGAATTGCAGTGTCTTTGAGACCAATAAAAAAGAAATGTTATACTAATGCATTAGTATTGTGTGACTCACCCTTGCTAATAGATTCATAGATAGATTCATAGATACTAAGGTCAGAAGGGACCATTCTGATCATCTAGTCTGACCTTCTGCACAACGCAGGCCACAGAATCTCACCCACCCACTCCTATGAAAAACCTCACCCATGTCTGAGCTATTGAAGTCCTTAAATCATGGTTCAAAGACTTCAAGGAGCAGAGAAGCCTCCCTCAAGTCAACCATGCCCCATGCTACAGAGGAACGCGAAAAACCTCCAGGGCCTCTCCAATCTGCCCTGGAGGAAAATTCCTTCCTGACCCCAAATATGGCAATCAGCTAAACCCTGAGCATATGGGCAAGATTCACCAGCCAGATACTACAGAAAATTCTTTCCTGGGTAACTCAGATCCCATCCATCTAATATCCCATCTCAGGGGATTTGGCCTATTTACCCTGAATATTTAAAGATCAATTACGTACCAAAATCCCATTATCCCATCATACCATCTCCTCCATAAACTTATCAAGTAGAATCTTAAAACCAGATAGATCTTTTGCCCCCACTGCTTCCCTTGGAAGGCTATTCCAAAACTTCACTCCTCTGATGGTTAAAAACCTTCGTCTGATTTCAAGTCTAAACTTCCTGGTGGCCAGTTTATACCCATTTGTTCTTGTGTCCACATTGGTGCTGAGCTGAACTAATTCCTCTCCCTCTCCTGTATTTATCCCTCTGATATATTTATAGAGAGCAATCATCTCCCCTCAACCTTCTTTTAGTTAGGCTAAACAAGCCAAGCTCCTTGAGTCTCCTTTCATAAGACAAGTTTTCCATTCCTCGGATCATCCTAGTAGCCCTTCTCTGTACCTGCTCCAGTTTGAATTCATCCTTTTTAAACATGGGAGACCAGAACTGCACACAGTATTCTAGGTGAGGTCTCACCAGTGCCTTGTATAACGGTACTAAAACCTCCTTATCCCTACTGGAAATGCCTCTCCTGATGCATCCCAAAACCGCATTAGCTTTTTTCACAGCCATATCACATTGGCAGCTCATAGTCATCCTATGATCAACCAATACTCCAAGGTCCTTCTCCTCTTCCGTTACTTCTAATTGATGCGTCCCCAACTTATAACTAAAATTCTTGTTATTAATCCCTAAATGCATAACCTTACACTTCTCACTATTAAATTTCATCCTATTACTATTACTCCAGTTTACAAGGTCATCCAGATCCTCCTGTATAATATCCCGATCCTTCTCCGAATTGGCAATACCTCCCAGCTTTGTATCATCTGCAAACTTTATTAGCACACTCCCACTTTTTGTGCCAAGGTCAGTAATAAAAAGATTAAATAAGATTGGTCCCAAAACCGATCCCTGAGGAACTCCACTGGTAACCTCCCTCCAACCTGACAGTTCTCCTTTCAGTAGGACCCGTTGCAGTCTCCCCTTTAACGAATTCCTTATCCACCTTTTGATGTTCATATTGGTCCCCATCTTCTCCAATTTAACTAATAATTTCCCATGTGGCACGGTATCAAATGCCTTACTGAAATCTAGGTAAATTAGATCCACTGCATTTCCTTTATCTAAAAAATCTGTTACTTTTTCAAAAAAGGAGATTAGGTTGGTTTGGCACGATCTACCTTTTGTAAAGCCATGTTGTATTTTGTCCCATTTACCATTGACTTCAATGTCCTTAACTAATTTCTCCTTCACAATTTTTTCCAGGACCTTGCATACTACAGATGTCAAACTAACTGGCCTGTGGTTACCCGGATCACTTTTTTTTTTCCCTTTCTTAAAAATAGGAACTATATTAGCAATTCTCCAATCATTCGGTACTACTCCTGAGTTTACAGATTCATTAAAAATTCTTGCTAATAGGCTTGCAATTTCAGGTGCCAATTCCTTTAATATTCTTGGATGAAGATTATCTGGGCCCCCCGATTTAGTCCCATTAAGCTGTTTCAGTTTCGCTTCTACCTCAGATATGGTAATATCTAACTCCATATCCTCATTCCCATTTGTCATGCTACCATTATCCCCAAGATCCTCTTTAGCCTTATTAAAGACTGAGGCAAAGTATTTGTTTAGATATTGGGCCATGCCTAGATTATCTTTAACCTCCACTCCATCCTCAGTGTTAAGCGGCCCCACTTCTTCCTTCTTAGTTTTCTTCTTATTTATATGGCTATAGAACCTTTTACTATTGGTTTTAATTCCCTTTGCAAGGTCCAACTCTACTCGACTTTTAGCCTGTCTCACTTTATCCCTACATGTTCTGATCTCAATTAGGTAGCTTTCCTTGCTGATCCCTCCCATCTTCCACTCCCTGTATGCTTTCTGCTTCTTCTTAATCACCTCTCTAAGATGCTTGCTCATCCAGCTTGGTCTACAACTCCTTCCTATGAATTTTTTCCCCTTTCTTGGGATGCAAGCTTCCGATAGCTTCTGCAGCTTTGACTTAAAGTAATCCCAGGCCTCCTCTACCTTTAGATCCATAAATTCTTCAGTCCAATCCACTTCCCTAACTAATTTCTTTAATTTTTGAAAGTCAGCCCTTTTGAAATCAAAAACCCTAGTTGCAGATTTATTTTTGTTAATCCTTCCATTCAGTTTGAACTGAATTAGCTCACGATCACTTGAACCAACATTATCCCCTACAACCATTTCTTCTATGAGGTCCTCGCTACTCACCAAAATTAAATCTAAAATGGCATCCCCTCTAGTCGGTTCAGCAACTACTTGACGAAGGAATCCATCAGCTATCGCATCTAGGAAAATCTGAGCCCTATTATTATTACTAGCACTGGTCCTCCAGTCTCTATCTGGGAAGTTAAAGTCTCCCATGATCACGCAGTTTCCATTAGTATTTACTTTATTAATTAAAAAAGGCTCTATCCATATCCAAATTATATCCTGGAGGTCTATAGCACACCCCAAGCACCATCGTAGGAGAGGCTTTACTAGTTTTCTTCCCCAATGTAATTTTTGCCCAGACGGACTCCGTCTTATCCATTGCATCGCTTCTTATTTCTTTACATTCTACCTCAGCATTGATATACAATGCTACTCCACCCCCTTTACCTTTGTTTCTGTCTTTCCTAAACAGCACATACCCTTCAATACCTGTAGTCCAGTCATGACTACTATTCCACCATGTTTCTGTTATTCCTATAATATCTGGTTTCACTTCCTGCACCAATAGCTCTAGTTCCTCCATTTTGTTACCTAGGCTCCTCGCATTGGTGTACAAACATCTTAATTTTTGCTGTTTGGACTTGCTCACATTTTGTACCCTATTAGGCACAGTCATTCTACAGCCACTATAACTTATTAGACTAGTATCCACACCACCCTCGCTCCTTATATACATTCTCCTACCCACGGCTGTATCCTTTCTTACTTTGTCTTCTTCCCTCTCAATGCTAAAATCTGGCGTGGAGATTTCCTGGACATTTCTAGTTTAAAGCTCTCTTTATCAGTTGTGCCAGCCTCGATCCTAGAAGTCTATTTCCTTCTCTGCTCAGATGAAGTCCATCCCGAGAGAACTGTCCTCTGTCCGTGAATGCCTCCCAGTGGCCATACATCCCAAAGCCCTCCTTATAGCACCACTGCCTAAGCCATCTGTTGACAGTCATAATCTTGTCACACCTTTGTTGCCCTTCTCTAGGAACAGGAAGGATCCCGCTAAAGATCACCTGAGCCTCAATTTCCTTAAGCGTCTTCCCCAGCCTAGCATAGTCCCCCTTAATACTTTCCAGCGAGAATCTAGCCGTATCATTTGTTCCCACATGAAGGATAATTAGGGGATTCTTTCCCGCTCCCTTTAGGATCCTTTTCAACCTCAGGTCTACATCCCCTATCTTAGCACCCGGAAGACAGCACACCCTTCTATTCTCTGGATCAGCTCTAGTTACAGGCCTGTCTATTCTTTTCAATAAAGAGTCCCCGATCACATAGACCTGCCTTTTCCTGGTGACGGTGCTATTCTCCAGTCTCTCCCCTGTTCCCTCTGGCTGCAAGTTCTTTCCATTCCTATTTTCCCTTATAATCCTCTTCAACCCATCCTGTATCCTCCTGGGGCTCATATTTGGTGCAGTCTCCCTTGACTCTTCCCCTTTTTCTATAGGACTAGCCTCTCCTCTTCTTCCTTACCCTTCCACCTTCAACAAGTACCTGCTGAGCCCCTTCTTCATTTTCCAACTCTGCAAACCTATTCCTAAGCTCTATTTCTCCTTCACTGGCCCGTCTTTTCCTCTGCCTGGTCCTTTTAGTCACATGCTTCCACTGACCACTTTCCTCACCCAGTCTCCCCTCAAAATTCCCCAGCCCTGCTTCCATCCGTGAGTCTGAGCTTTTCCGTTCAGATACCTCATGTCTTTGCTCCATCATCTGCTCAAACCCCTTCCTAAACTCAACGAGACTTTCCACCTGCATCTCCAAACCTCGGATCTTTTCCTCCATCAGCTCTATCAGACGGCATTTCATGCAGAAAAAACTCTTACTGGGTCCCCATTCCAGGATCATGTACATACCACAGCTTCCACATCCAGTCATCCTCATTGTCTCTTCCACTACAGGAGTCACTCCCACAGCTGCCTCCGTATCCGTCATAGCCTTCCCACCTAAATCCTGTTAATCTGGGAAACAGAAGTCACACCAAAAAGACCACCGCCCCCAAGCAAAAGCAAACCCCAAACAAGCACCACAATACAAACTCCCCTGTTTAGAGCTCTCTTTGCTAGCTCCTGTGCTGCTGCAGCTGTCTGTGCCACTGCCTGACTGGCTGGCTACCTTTATAGGACCCCTAGTCAGAAGCCCCACCCCCTAAGCAGGGCTCAGCTGCTCTCCCAGCACAAAGCCCCACCCCCTAATCAGGGCTCAGCTGCTCTCCCAGCACAAAGCTCCTACACACACACAAATACTAAAAATACAAAACCAAGTACAACTACCTTCTCTTCCAACAGAACTCCCACTCAAACTCCCCTGTTTAGAGCTCTGTTTGCTAATGATCAGTGACCAAACATTGTAAGAAAGTGGATATCCCAGTGGAGGCAGACTTCTGGAAAGAAATATCTCCCATGGAATAGATGTACAAGAAGCTTACTTACATAATGCTTACCTAGACTGCTCGCTACTGTACGAAGTCTACAGTGTGGAATTGTAGGTGCAGATAGTCATTGCAGGGTTATGCTGCAGTCAAGAGAAATGGCAGATCACACTAGTCTAGACTCCTTTGTTGTGGCCAAGATTTTAAAAAGTGATTTGTGGCATCCAACTTGAGACAATTTAAAGGACCACATTTTCAGAGGCTGGTTGCTAAGGCAATTCTGAAAATCTGGCTGTGTTAGGATGTCACAAGTTTGGCACCAAAACTTACTAATCACTGTTGAGAATCTTGGCCAGAATTCTCAGGTCGAGATTCTGACACCCTTCTGTACATTGAGCCGTAACTTCCTCCACAAGTAGTAGCCCCACTGATTTCAAGTTACACTTACAAACATTGAATAGCATCAGATTCTGGCTCTTTATTCACTGCACTGCCAGTGGGAAAATCCTACTGCAAGAAATTGGAGATTTAAGAGGATTTATGAAAGGATTGTAGTGGCTTTTTTTAAAAAAAAATTTGTAATAAACCATTTGAGGAAATGTTTGATCACTTGTGTGAGGTAAATAATCTTTAATCTGGGCATACAGTTAAATAACTGAAAACCATGAAGCAAAAACCTTATTCTCGCTTTATCTGGATATTGTCAGCCTAGTTTGTATTTTCTTACATCTCACTGGAGTTTTTATCTTCTGAAATATTAAGTCACAATTCATTTCTAAGTAATACCTGCTTATCCTCTCTCTATAAACATGCTAATAACAATTCTACTATTTCAGTTGCTGTGCCATTTTGTACTTCCCCTTTGGTGTACTGACAAAATATATTCCTTTTAAGTATCTTCCTTTGTATATCTTTCTTTTTGGATGCTACATATCTGCACTATCCCAATGTGCAGCAGCATATTCTGCCACGTTTCCAGTATTCCGCATCTTGAACCAGAAATTTCATTCCCATCGTCCCAAAGGGAATGGGAGCTGAGGGTTGTCAGCAGTTCACAGGATCAGTTCCCATAAGAGAGAGAGATTTTTATGTTGGTCTTTTTCTGCATCATATCTAGAAAGCCAACCTGAAAACACTACCTTCACTTAGCTCTATCTTTCTGTGACCAGGGATGCTCGAGGGGCCTCTCTGAGATTCCTCAATCAGGGTGAACTGGAAAGAATGGGGCAGATGATCCCCCAAAACTAGTGGTTTATTTTAATAATTAGATTAATCAAGCCAGCAACAAAACAGCTTCTACAATACCTTACTGGTTACTCAGAAGCCAAAAATACAGCTCCCCCCTCAGCAATCCAGACCTAGGCTCCCACCCAGACAGCCAAATCAAATATGATGAGGATTATTTAAAATCTTATTCACCATATATAAAGTTCTACCAATCCCAAGAGATCAGACGCGTTGCCCACCAGGTCAATGAATATTTCAGCCTTTACCCAAATGCAGGCTTACAGCCAGTCCTTATTAACTAATCTAAGACTTATTAAAAAGAAAAGAGTGATTATGGTTATTTTATATCTATACGTATAATGATCTTTTAAGTACTTATGTCAGTTTCATAGGAGAGATGGTGGGCTGCTGAGTTATATAAAAATCTTTCCAAATCAGCTCATTAGATTACAGTCCAAATAGGCAGTCCACGTGCAGAGTCTGTTTCAATTCTTCCACTGAAAAATAGCAGGTCAATCCAGACTGGAGCTGGAGGTCTCAATCTTGTGACTCAGACCTCCCCGACTAGGTTCAAGCAGACTTGAGATGACAGGATTAGGCTCTAGAGTTCTTTTTATAGATCTCCCGGCAGGCTAGGACAGCCTCTCGATAGCAGATCACACAGCAGGCATTCCTTGGGTGAAGAACAGGAAATACAGATTGTTGCTTTGAAGTCAATTGCTATTTCCTATGTACACTAATGTAACCATTAGTTACATTGATTGGCATAAGGCTATTAACGGTTCAAAACTTCACAGGTAGTTTACTACCAATTTCAAAGAGAAATAAAGACAATGATATTATTACACCACGTTTCATCTAGTTGCTAATATTCCTTTTTGGTCTCTGAATCAATAAAACATAGTAACAGACAGGAAAAGAAGTTTATCGTCTACCAGCCAGTGAGATCACCATTGAGAAAATTGTATAGAATGGGTAGGGCTGATATAGTCTCAATTTGAACATGGGTCAACAGATTAGTTCTCATAGCAGTAAAACTATCTGCCTGCTGGTCCTCTCAGAATTAATACAGAACTTTGAACATGTGAATGTTTTTATATTTATTTGGGCAGATTATAGATTCATAGATTCATAGATGATAGGTTGTATAATATATGATGGGGTTGTGGTTGTGGATTATCTGAAATGACCACACTTATTTTGCTTTGACCCTAAGAGAAACATTGTGTGAGCTCCAGAAAGAAGTGTCTTATATTTTTAGTTACAAAATGGATTTTCCAGTTTGAAAAGATGTTCCATAGAAATGGAGAATTGTGTATTTTTGTCTGGTTTGTAATAGTTTGTTTGTTTTGGCTGATTTTTAGGGATTAATGGGCTATGAACATGTTTGGGAAGGAGGGATGATAAGACAATGATTATATCTAGCAAACAGTTTTATATGCTGTTTAAAACCTTAATATTTCCAGAAATCACTACATTATCAAATGAACCAGAATTAGACACTCTCTCTCTCTCTATAGGAAAACATATTAAAATTTAAAATGATTGGAAATGACATATTAATGTATATGCTTTCAATGTCAAAACGTCCTACAAACATGGATAGGGATTATCATCCTCATGTTGCCAATGAAGGAACTGATGCTATGTGACTTGTCCAAGGTCCACATAACAAATCAGCTTTAGGAATAGAAATTTCTCAGTAGATGGAAAGTTGCATTTTTATTTAAAGAAACTATTTGCAGATGTGACTTTTTTTTTTAAACTATCTACGGTATAGAACTCTTTGGTTCTGCCCACTGAATAACTGGTCTCATTCACTGATCTCACTCTCAATTCCTCCTGAAGATGCAGTAAATAGTATCTCTGTTTGGGAGAGGGAGGTGGAAAGCATAATAATCTGCAGCTGGTTTGTTTCTCTTTATTCCCAGATGATGGAAGAACTACAATTGCAGCTCATTTCAGTGCAAGAAATGATAACTTTGCAAAATTACATATCTATTTTTCACTAATTCGATACTTGATTAAAGTACTGCAGTAAGTGGCTCTGCGACACCTTCAGAGCTGTTGACATATATAAGATGCATTTGAGAAGGTAACAGCTGCCCGATATCAGTTTTTAGAAGCCTCTTCTTGATGAACTGCACCTGACTTTTGTTCTTTTCAAGCTGAGTAACCATACTGCACAGGTGCTGGGCTCAGCAGTGGCAGCTGGTACATCCCTACAGTGCGCTGTGCATAGACAAAGACTTTCAAGTGGCAGAAGGCTCAAGTAATTGGGATGAACTTTAAAAATGGATGTAGCACAGAAAATGTTATTATGGGTGATTTAAAAGCACAGCTCCGAGCCTTTCTGGAGATAAAAAACGTCGTCCTCCTATGCTAACCTCCAAGACAGTGTGTATCCTCTGAGGCTCAATGCTAGCTATGGTAAATGGGCTTTCACTGCTCAGCGGCTGTTGCCATAACTGACACTGCTGTAGTGGACTGTAATATTGAACAAATCCAGGGTAGTAGTATTTGTGGTACAGGAGCACCAAGATGCCCTGACCAAGGTCAGGGCCATTTTGTGCTAGGCACTTTACAAATACATAAAAAGAAAAGGAGTACTTGTGGCACCTTAGAGACTAACAAATTTATTAGAGCATAAGCTTTCGTGAGCTACAGCTCACTTCATCGGATGCATTTGGTGGAAAAAACAGAGGAGAGATTTATATACACACACACAGAGAACATGAAACAATGGGTTTATCATACACACTGTAAGGAGAGTGATCACTTAAGATAAGCCATCACCAACAGCAGGGGGGGGAAAGGAGGAAAACCTTTCATGGTGACAAGCAGGTAGGCTAATTCCAGCAGTTAACAAGAATATCAGAGGAACAGTGGGGGGTGGGGTGGGAGGGAGAAATACCATGGGGAAATAGTTTTACTTTGTGTAATGACTCATCCATTCCCAGTCTCTATTCAAGCCTAAGTTAATTGTATCCAGTTTGCAAATTAATTCCAATTCAGCAGTCTCTCATTGGAGTCTGTTTTTGAAGCTTTTTTGTTGAAGTATAGCCACTCTTAGGTCTGTGATCGAGTGACCAGAGAGATTGAAGTGTTCTCCAACTGGTTTTTGAATGTTATAATTCTTGACGTCTGATTTGTGTCCATTCATTCTTTTACGTAGAGACTGTCCAGTTTGGCCAATGTACATGGCAGAGGGGCATTGCTGGCACATGATGGCATATATCACATTGGTAGATGCGCAGGTGAACGAGCCTCTGATAGTGTGGCTGATGTGATTAGGCCCTATGATGGTATCCCCTGAATAGATATGTGGACAGAGTTGGCAACGGGCTTTGTTGCAAGGATAGGTTCCTTGTGGTTCTGTTGTGTGGTGTGTGGTTGCTGGTGAGTATTTGCTTCAGATTGGGGGGCTGTCTGTAAGCAAGGACTGGTCTGTCTCCCAAGATCTGAGAGAGTGATGGCTCGTCCTTCAGGATAGGTTGTAGATCCTTGATGATGCGTTGGAGAGGTTTTAGTTGGGGGCTGAAGGTGATGGCTAGTGGCGTTCTGTTGTTTTCTTTGTTGGGCCTGTCCTGTAGTAGGTGACTTCTGGGTACTCTTCTGGCTCTGTCAATCTGTTTCTTCACTTCAGCAGGTGGGTATTGTAGTTGTAGGAATGCATGATAGAGATCTTGTAGGTGTTTGTCTCTGTCTGAGGGGTTGGAGCAAATGCGGTTATATCGTAGCGCTTGGCTGTAGACAATGGATCGAGTGGTATGATCTGGATGAAAGCTAGAGGCATGTAGGTAGGAATAGCGGTCAGTAGGTTTCCGATATAGGGTGGTGTTTATGTGACCATCGCTTATTAGCACCGTAGTGTCCAGGAAGTGGATCTCTTGTGTGGACTGGTCTAGGCTGAGGTTGATGGTGGGATGGAAATTGTTGAAATCATGGTGGAATTCCTCAAGAGCTTCTTTTCCATGGGTCCAGATGATGAAGATGTCATCAATGTAGCGCAAGTAGAGTAGTGGCATTATATACTTCAACAAAAAAGCTTCAAAAACAGACTCCAATGAGAGACTGCTGAATTGGAATTAATTTGCAAACTGGATACAATTAACTTAGGCTTGAATAGAGACTGGGAATGGATGAGTCATTACACAAAGTAAAACTATTTCCCCATGGTATTTCTCCCTCCCACCCCACCCCCCACTGTTCCTCTGATATTCTTGTTAACTGCTGGAATTAGCCTACCTGCTTGTCACCATGAAAGGTTTTCCTCCTTTCCCCCCCCTGCTGTTGGTGATGGCTTATCTTAAGTGATCACTCTCCTTACAGTGTGTATGATAAACCCATTGTTTCCTGTTCTCTGTGTGTGTGTATATAAATCTCTCCTCTGTTTTTTCCACCAAATGCATCCGATGAAGTGAGCTGTAGCTCACGAAAGCTTATGCTCTAATAAATTTGTTAGTCTCTAAGGTGCCACAAGTACTCCTTTTCTTTTTGTGAATACAGACTAACACGGCTGCTACTCTGAAACCTACAAATACATAGTATGAGGCAGTCCCAGCCCTGTGTGGGCCCTCTTCCGTGGGTGAATTTTGCCCTTGGTAAGTACTGGTTAAAAAGGGGCTCTGGTAGGAGAGCACAGAGAAATATGCTGCGATGCACAGAGGCACAAACAGAAACACAAAAACATCCACTCAAACAAATGTCCATTTTGTAACATTTCAGTCGGATAGAAATAATGCTCCCCCTTTTAGAAGCCATTTGTACTTCTCTGAATTACCGAGATTCTTGAGTGAGTTCTATCAGGCAACAGCCATAATGAAATAGTTTATTGGTGGGAGCCTGACTCTGGTACAAATTTGACCATCTGTTGCCTGGCAGGCACGTAAACCAATTAAAAAAAAAAAGAATAACTGGAGTTATCATTACTGAATCCTCAAAGCAACCCTCAGGAAGTCTAACCTTGCCTTTGACCTGTGGGTTGGCTGGTATTCAGTAGCCTCTTAGTACTTGCCCTTATTTTTATTTTATTAAAAGATTAATCTGAGGTTGGAGGGAAAAATAGCTATAGCTTTTATGTGAGATTCTGCTGGATCCACCAGATCTTTATTATTTGTTGTCTTTATTTCTAAATACATATTTTTATTTATCATTCTGTGGGGAAGACTCCAAATGATACCTGTTTTGATCTTGTGATCTTGGGTCCAATTCTTACACGAGGCCTTCAGCTATAAAAACAAACAAAACAAAACCCTAATAGTAATGGGGGGGAAATACTTACACAAATCTTTTTGACTATCATCAAATTGAGGTCAAAATTTTTCTGCTAAGGTATAATAGATCTATATCTGCTAAATAAGCTTATAAATTTAGTCCTTAGTCCTGCAATGAGCACTGTGTGGAACCTTGCACCTACGTGGCACACCTGGAAGTCTTTAATGATACATTGGCTCAATGTAATTGAAATAATTGGGGCTCTTTGTGCCCCCCAGATCCTATGCACACAGAGCTCATTTCAGGATCAAGGTTTAAATGTATCCTAATAAGAGGAAAAAGAAAAGGAGGTCTTGTGGCACCTTAGAGACTAACAAATTTATTTGAGCATAAGCTTTTGTGAGCTACAGCTCACTTCATCGGATCCACTGCATGCATCCGATGAAGTGAGCTGTAGCTCATGAAAGCTTATGCTCAAATAAATTTGTTAGTCTTTAAGGTGCCACAAGTCCTCCTTTTCTTTTTGCGGATACAGACTAACATGGCTGCTACTCTGAAACCTAGTAAGAAAAGTTTCACTTTAGATAATTCTTTATAAACTGAGTAACATGCCAGTACTGTACTGGGGCTTGAAAAATCCAATTGTCCACTCTTGGAGGGGGTGTGATTGCAAGATAAGTGCCATCAGTTTCTGAAACATCCAGGCTTTCACTTCCAACAGAAATGTTAGGTCTTTTTAAAGGCATGTTTATTGGTCCTGGAAATGGTCTGACTACAACAATCACAGCAGTTCTGTATCTTTCTTTTCTTCAGTGGATTCCTTTTTGGTGACAGTTGGAATGTATGCTTTCCTGCAGACTTGCTAATTAGAGACCTGCACTGGAGTAGTGTAATGGTTCACCTTGAGTTGATACTATATGCGTAGCTCATATATAATGCAAACTGAGCGGGATTAGCAGGTCCATGGCATGGGAAAATCTATCATTTTCCACTTCAAGTCATTTCTACGGTGTACAAAAGAAAATCTACATTTCTCTCTGATGCTTATGCTGAGAAGTGACATTATTGAGCCAAACATTAATCTGCTCAAATATGACACAAGAATGTACTCAGCAATATTCTTATGCCTATGAATATAGAGACAATAGCAAAGGAACAGACTATCTGCCCTGTATGCTTCTGCAATGCAGTAAACCATATCACTTTGTCATATCTAAATCTAGTTTCATCTAATTTAGTCCAATTTCTAATTACCCCTGTAATTCATTGTGGATGTCTGTCAGAATTTTTAAGTGGGGAAAAAAATAAACAAGAGTTGTACTTATTACACATTGTCCTGTATATTTAAAATGAGAGCTGTCCCTCTCTGTGGAAATAGGACAAGAAAAACAAAGTGGAAAGACACACTTCTTCAATATGTAATAAGGTAAAATTCACCCATCTACAGAGACCTCTCCAGCACTAGCCACAAGGATGCAGGGAAGGGGAGCACAATCCCCTTAGCCATGCTCTCCAATTTGAGATAGACTTTGTAAAGCTTGCTGGTGCTTTGTGATATAGTTGTATTATCTGCAAATCATATGGTACTTTATAAAGGCTACCCTACTAGTCTCATTTTGGAATTACGAAGTGCTGTCCTTTACTGTTTGAGGCGTTACAAGAACTGTTAAACTGCAGTTTGTGGTACTAGGTAGTGCCCTAGCAACTTAAAAATGTACTTTAAAATAGTCAACAGAAACAAGAGAGTCCTTTATTATGGAGACAGTACTACAGTGTCTTGACTATTAAGACTGTAACTAGATTCGTGTTCTATGCTTACTTCTGTTCTCCGTTTTAAATTCTTCAGCAATCTCTTTACCCTCAAAATTCTGCAAGCGTGGTCAGTGGTCAAAGGAGTATGTATGTATTGGATCATAGCAACAATCTTCTCTTCTCCCTAGCAGCAGGTCTGGCAGACTTCATATAATTTGAAAAGGGCCACCAGATATCTAGTCAACGGTGTGAAAGGTGTGCCATATGGCAGTGGTGGTACAGTACAAAAGCGCCCTCATGCAAACTTCTTGGGTTCAGGGGCTGCAAACTAGTATGTGAACTCCATGCATTGGACGTTTAGGTTTAAATAGATTTCTGACTTAGCTGACAGCCAGCAGAAATAATAAATTCTCATGCACCAAACTGCTTGGGTTCAAAGAAGCTACAGCCTGTAGTGATTCAGCCAGTGGCATTTCTAAATGTATAAGTTGAACCACTCTTTTTCAAGGAGGCTACAAACTTTGTTGGCAGAATATTTCTTAAAGTGCATTTTAAATTAGATCTGACATTATGGCATGTTGACATAACATAACTGTGCTGCACAAAGTGACCTTTGAATTTCATTTTATTCATGCTGCATAATATGTGACCCTTGCCTTGTAATTTATGCCTCAACGAGCTTCGGTATTTTACATAAACTCACTATTCATCTTTTTTAATCCTAACATTGCTATGGATTTGAAATCCTGAGGGCAGGATTCTGATCACTTGAGTTACTACTGTGTACCTGCTATCAAACAAAATGCTGAAGAGCTGTATCTAGGATTTATATAGTCCATGAGCATATTAGCTACTCATATAAAGGAAAGAGTCCAGCCATAAATAATCAGTTTGTTGCACTGTAGCATAGGTTCCAGAGCATGACAAAGGCTTACACAAAAACAGTGTAGAAAGAGACTTAGAACATGTAACTGGCCTACAGCATCCCTCAGTGATTCATGCATGGAAGGTGAGTGTCCATGAAGAAAGTAGACGTTACCCTTCACCGTTCCTCCTCATTCTTCTCATCAATCCATGTGTGACGCTGCACTCCATATGTTTTATGGAAATGTGCTAATGAGTGTAAATATAATGTAACTGAAATACGCTTTATGCAAAAGGTCTCTTGTAAGGTATCATTACAAAGCTTATCTACTGAGTGTGTTCATCCTATTTGCATGAATATATCATTCTTGTATCTAAGGCTAAAAATATGAAGTATTACTCTGAAGTCCTATTGTAACTATGCAAAGCATGTGCCATTAATGGTAGCCTGGAATCTTGATGGCTCCCATTAACTAAGACAATTGGTTGTGAATGTCTCTGTTTACGCCCAAACCTTCCTGGGTACGTGCAGGCCAACCCTGAAAGAATGGAGAATGGGCTCTTACAGTGACATGTGATCATGTCACCTGGTACTGGAATCCACCTTAAACCTGGTGCTTTTCTATTTAGATGGAGGATTGGGGACCCAGAGAGACAAGATTCCCATCTTGTGCCGAAGCTATAAAAGGGGGTAGAACAGAACAAAGGGGGCTGTCAGTCATGAGAAATCCCTGAGGTACCGCCTGAGCTGGAACTAACAAGAACTGTATCAGGGGAAAGGATTGGGCCCAGACTAGAAAGAAGTCTAGTCCATGAAAGAAGCTTATTGGAATATCTCTGAGGGCGAGATTTACCTGTATTCAGTTTCTTAATGTAGTAGGCTTAGACTTGCGTGTTTTGTTTTATTTTACTTGGTAATTTACTTTGTTCTGTCTGTTATTACTTGAAACCACTTAACTCCTACTTTTTATACTTAATAAAATCACTTTTGTTTGTTAGTAAATCCAGAGTAAGTGATTAATTCCTGGGGGAGCAAACAGCTGTGCATATCTCTCTGTCAATATATGAGTTTACTCTGTATAAAGCTTATACAGGGTAAAACAGATATATTTGGGGTTTGGATACCACTGGGAACTGGGTGTCTGGGTGCTGAAGATAGGAGTACTTGCTGAGCAGTCTTTGGTCAAAGTCTGGGCTTTGGGGGCATGGTTCAGACCCAGGGTCTGTGTTGCAGCAAGCTTGTATGTCTGGCTGAACAAGACAGGGTTCTGGAGTCCCAAGCTGCCAGGGAAGACTGGCTCAGAGGTAGTTTCAGCACATCAGGTGACAGTCCCAAGGGGATCTCTCTGACTGAACCTGTCACACCACGGATGCAAGCTCTTGAGCTTGGGCCAGAAAAGGATGGATCGGGAAAAGTAGCACTTTCCACAGCATCATGCGGGGATTTCTGCCTGGAAATTCAGGCTGGAGATAATCAAGCTCAGAGCTGTATCACCTCTTTCTTCTGGGAGGCCTCTGCCTCTGCTGCTGGAGGAACATACCAGGAATATGGTTCTGGTCTGGTGTACTAGAATTCTTTGATCACTTCAACAAAATAGACAAAGGAGAACCAGAGTTATAATTTTATTTGGACTTTCAGTAAGCCTTTGTCAAAGTCCCTCCAGGAGGCCATAAAGGGAACAGTATACTACTGTTCTGGATTAGAAACAATCTCAGGGATTGAAAACCAGGATTAATTGGTCAACTTCATGGTTTCCTCAAAGATCTGTGCTAGGAGAGTATTTAAAATATTTCTAAATGAACTAAAGAAGGGACTGAACAATGAGGTAGCAAAAGCTACAGATACACAAAACTATTTAGTCCAGACTAGCAATTGGGAAGCATGATAACAGATAACTCAGTGTTGACAAAGTAATGCAATTTGGAAGAAATAATGTGAGCCTCTCGTACATCTTGCTGGGTTCTAAACCGATGCTAGCCATTTGGGAAAAGGAACTGGGCAGCTTGGTGAAAACATCTGTTTAATGGAAATCCAAAAAGCAAACACAATGTATGGCTATAGAAAGATTGGGATAGAAAATAATGAAAATATTCTAATGCTATTTTATAAACCAGTGGCACACCTAAGATTCTCTTCTCAGTGCTAGAATATAGGAAAATAGAAGAGGTACAGAGACAGATGAGGAAAATAACTAGAAGGGATCAATAATAGGGAACATGAGAGGCATATAAAATGAGCTGTACAGAGAAGGTAGAATCAGTAACTCCTGTTTACTTGCATGATACAAGAACAAGGGAACAATTTAATGTAATTGAACGGCAATAAATGTAAACCAATAAAAGGAAATATTTTATCCAACACATAATTAACGTGTGTAATTGCCACAAGGTATCCAAGGTCAAGGGCTTAAAAGAATATCCATTTCTATGGACAATGAGAATATGCACAGTTCATAGAATATCAGGGTTAGACAGGACCTCAGGAGATCATCTAGTCCAACCCCCTGCTCAAAGCAGGGCCAATCCCCAATTTTTGCCCTAGATCCCAAACGGCACCCCCAAGGATTGAACTCACAACCCTGGGTTTAGCAGGCCAATGCTGAAACCACTGAGCTATCCCTCACCTCCATTGTATAAGATAAAAATGTGCATACTATGTCTTTTAGGTTATAAAAGTAGCCATTAAATGACTATTAGGAAAAACATTCCCTATGGGCTGGCTGTTGAATAACTTCCGTTATGGGCAGGGGGTGCCCCTTCCTCTGAAGCATCTAATATTGATCTCTGCCGTGACAGGGTGCTGAGCTAGATGGACCATTGGTCTCATCCAGTCTGGCAATCCCTCTGTGTTTTGCAGTGATTTCTTTTCTCCCTGTGAATCTTCTGGTAGAAGTGGGTGACATTTACACTGTTTCATATCTTTATAATCGATAATTCAGTTACCAAATATGTTACCTGGACCATTTTAACTCAAGTCCCCATCAAATCAATTCTGTCCCAGTCCTCTCCCTATACTGATTAAAGTAATTCAATAATTTTAATAATGGGGATACAATTCCCCTTAATTTGAGCCTTTTTCTCTCATAAGGAAAAGCATGTCTTAGGACTACTCTTGTGATATATGTAAACATGATTGCTTCAGCTGAATAATGGAAACTGACACATTATTATATAGTTATACAGAGCCAGATGTGTGTACCAATCTTAGAAAATCCTTGCCCTGAAGAGGTTACAGAGTGAAGAGGCAACAAATAGATGAAGGATGGGAATGAGATGCAACAGAAAGCAAGTGACTGAATAGGACATTTAGCTTATCTTTTTAGTTCCCTGATTTTCTCTGAAATGTAAGACTATCCTCTATTGTGTTAATACTTGTTACAATGAAAGACCAAGATTTATTGGCATGACAAAAATAATGTAACTGTTACTCAGTATTAAAGTGGCCTTCATGCACTTTATCTTAATTCACTTTAGAAGTGAATTAATTCTGTGTAAGGGTGCTCAAAAAGGTATTAAATGCAGTTTAACTAATATACTGACTTCAGTGATCTTTGGATCAGGCCCTAACATTTGGAAAAGGCAAGAAAACTTTGGAAACCACTAACTGGATGGTCAGTGTATACAAAGTAGTTAGTAGTAATTTTCCAGTTGTTTTTAATATGAAGTTAGATTTAGGCAGAAAATGCCGTAGAGCCAACTCAGTAAAATATGAACATTTCCGTGTACCAGTTAGAGGTATTAACAGTTTAATGTGTTTAAAAATCTCAGAGTAGCAGCCGTGTTAGTCTGTATTCGCAAAAAGAAAAGGAGGACTTTGTGGCACCTTAAGAGACTAACAAATTTATTTGAGCATAAGCTTTCGTGAGTTACAGCTCACTTCATCGGATGCATTCAGTGGAAAATACAGTGGGGAGATTTATATACATAGAGAACATGAAACAATGGGTGTTACCATACACACTGTAAGGAGAGCAATCACTTAAGGTGAGCTATTACCAGCAGGAGTGCGGGTGGCGGGGAACCTTTAGTGATAATCAAGGTGGGCCATTTCTAGCAAGAAAGTCTGAGGAAAATCGGGGGATAAGGAGGGAGATAGTTTTACTTTGTGTAATGACCTATCCACTCCCAGTCTCTATTTAAGCCTAAATTAATTGTATCCAGTTTGCAAATTAATTCTAATTCAGCAGTCTCTTGTTGGAGTCTGTTTTTGAAGTTTTTTTGTTGAAGTACTGCCACTTTTAGGTCTGTAATTGAGTAACTAGAGAGATTGAAGTGTTCTCCGACTGGCTTTTGAATGTTATAATTCTTGATGTCTGATTTTGTGTCCATTCATTCTTTTACGTAGAGACTGTCCAGTTTGACCAATGTACATGGCAGAGGGGCATTGCTGGCACATGATGGCATATATCACATTGGTAGATGTGCAGGTGAACGAACCTCTGATAGTGTGGCTGATGTGATGAGGCCTTATGATGGTGTCCCCTGAATAGATATGTGGACACAGTTGGCAACGGGCTTCGTTGCAAGGATAGGTTCCTGGATTAGTGGTTCTGTTGTGTGGTGTGTGGTTGCTGGTGAGTATTTACTTCACGTTGGGGGGCTGTCTGTAAGCAAGGACTGGCCTGTCTCCCAAGATCTGTGAGAGCAATGGGTCATCCTTCAGGATAGGTTGTAGATCCTTGATGATGCATTGGAGAAATTTTAGTTGGGGGCTGAAGGTGATGGCTAGTGGCATTCTGTTATTTTCTTTGTTGGGCCTGTCCTGGAGTAGGTGACTTCTGGGTACTCCTCTGGCTCTGTCAATCTGTTTCTTCACTTCAGCAGGTGGATATTGTAGTTGTAAGAATGCTTGATAGAGATCTTGTAGGTGTTTGTCTCTGTCTGAGAGGTTGGAGCAAATGTGGTGATATCGTAGAGCTTGGCTGTAGACAATAGATTGTGTGGTATGATCTGGATGAAAGCTGGAGGCATGTAGGTAGGAATAGCGATCAGTAGGTTTCTGGTATAGGGTGGTGTTTATGTGACCATTGCTTATTAGCACCATAGTGTCCAGGAAGTGGATCTCTTGTGTGGACTGGTCTAGGCTCAGGTTGATGGTGGGATGGAAATTGTTGAAATCATGGTGGAATTCCTCAAGGGCGTCTTTTCCATGGGTCCAGATGATGAAGATGTCATCAATGTAGCGCAAGTAGAGTAGCGGCATTAGGGGACGAGAGCTGAGGAAGCGTTGTTTTAAGTCAGCCATAAAAATGTTGGCATACTGTGGGACCATGCAGGTACCCACAGCAGTGCCGCTGATTTGAAGGTAAACATTGTCCACAAATCTGAAATAGTTATGGGTGAGGACAAAGTCACAAAGTTCAGCCACCAGGTTTGCCATAACATTATCAGGGATACTGTTCCTGACGGCTTGTAGTCCATCTTTGTGTGGAATGTTGGTGTAGAGGGCTTCTACATCCATAGTGGCCAGGATGGTGTTTTCAGGAAGATCATCGATGGATTGTAGTTTCCTCAGGAAGTCAGTGGTGTCTCAAAGATAGCTGGGAGTGCTGGGAGTGTAGGGCCTGAGGAGGGAGTCTACATAGCCAGACAATCCTGCTGTCAGGGTGCCAGTGCCTGAGATGATGGGGTGTCCAGGATTTCCAGGTTTATGGATCTTGGGTAGCAGATAGAATACCCCAGGTCGGTATTCCAGGGGTGTGTCTGTGGAGATTTGTTCTTGTGCTTTTTCAGGGAGTTTCTTGAGCAAATGCTGTAGTTTCTTTTGGTAACCCTCAGTGGGATCAGAGGGTAATGGCTTGTAGAAAGTGATGTTGGAGAGCTGCCTAGTGGCCTCTTGTTCATATTCCGACCTATTCATGATGATGACAGCACCTCCTTTGTCAGCCTTTTTGATTATGTCAGAGTTGTTTCTGAGGCTGTGGATGGCATTGTGTTCTGCACAGCTGAGGTTATGGGGCAAGTGATGCTGCTTTTCCACAATTTCAGCCCGTGCACATCGGCGGAAGCACTCTATGTAGAAGTCCAGTCTGTTGTTTTGACCTTCAGGAGGTGTCCACCCAGAGTCCTTCTTTTTGTAGTGTTGGTAGGAAGCTGTCTGTAGGTTAGTATCTTGTTCAGAGGTGTGTTGGAAATATTCCTTGAGTCGGAGGCGTCGAAAATAGGATTCTAGGTCACCACAGAACTGTATCAAGTTCGTGGGGGTGGAGGGGCAGAAGAAGAGGCCCCGATATAGGACAGATTCTTCTGCTGGGCTAAGAGTATAGTTGGATAGATTAACAATATTGCTGGGTGGGTTAAGGGAACCATGTTGTGGCATGTAGTAGTTTAGATAGTTTAGTGTCCTTTTTCTTTTGTAGAGAAGCAAAGTGTGTGTTGTAAATGGCTTGTCTAGTTTTTGTAAAGTCCAGCCACGAGGAAGTTTGTGTGGAAGGTTGTTTTTTTATGAGAGGATCCAGTTTTGAGAACTCATTCTTAATCTTTCCCTGTTTGCTGTAGAAGATGTTGATCAGGTAGTTCTGTAGTTTCTTTGAGAGCGTGTGGCACACACATTTGGGGACAATGTATACCTTCAAATCAGCGGCACTGCTATGGGTACCCGCATGGCCCCATTTGCCAACATTTTTATGGCTGACTTAGAACAACGCTTAGAACAGAGCTGTAGCTCACGAAAGCTTATGCTCAAATAAATTTGTTAGTCTCTAAGGTGCCACAAGTACTCCTTTTCTTTTTAAAAATCTTTGAGGCTTGTAATGGATTTCAGTAGTACTATAAACATAAACAAAAAAAGTGCCCTGCAGCATGATTTTTTTTCTGGAGTTCAAGTGACTGAACTTGGATCAATTATTCATCATGTCATTAAAATTCATGTAGGACTGAAGACTACTATTTGGTTCATTAAGTTATATAATGCAGAGAAATTACACCATGTAGGGTTTCTTTGTGCATGTTGTAATGGTGAGGAGATGCAAATTTTATAATTTGTTGTCCGTTATCTAAGTGTTTATATGTATCTTGGATTAAAATATTGCTTCCTCTAAGACATTTAGTACCAATTTTTAGACCACCGGAAAACTTTCAAGAGGGTTTTTTTTTTATGTCTGACTTGTAAGATGAATAAGATTGGAAGTATGGGATTCAAGTGACTCTTCATGAACTAGCAGATTTTTAGCTGTAAATGGCTAGGACTTGTCTGAACTTTTGTAGCCTTTTATTTTATTTAAAGTGAATTTTTGTAATGTGGTATTACACCACCCTGCGTTAGGCTCTGGTGGCTACAGTTTCATTCTCTACAGAGTGAAAGTCACCTCTGCTACTTGTTTCAGATTTAGAGGATCTAGGAACATACAAAGACCAAAAACAGTGACCACACATACAGTTAGAAGTACAAGGTCTAGTCTGTTTTACAAGTTTTATTAAAGTTACAGTTAAGGTTATGATTACCCATACATATAGAAATCCTACAAAAAACCATGCACGTGTTACAAATATAGTCATAATCACATCCTTAATGATATTCTTGAGGTCTGATGGATGCCTTGCCAATTGATCATCAGTAGAGGGATGGTTCCTGCTGGAGTTTTTCCATAGGGAACTCACTTTACCCAATCTGGGAGCCCCCTCTTTTATAATGTGATTCTGACTATACCCTGCACATGTGCATGAAAGTGTCAACCCTCTTTTCCCATATTTGTATTGTGTCCCCCAAGAATATTGGGATACCCCATTTTTCATAGCTTGTGTGTAGATCCTTTTGTTCTCATTAGCATTTACGCACATAGTGCACCCTGCAGTTAGAACACGTATTAGAAAAATGTGACTACCAGGTATCTTGTCATCAAAAATTAATCTTAGTTAATTTTTTGTAATACCACACACTGGTATATCTTTTCTCGTAATTTTGTGGCAAAGGGTCATTCTTTGGTCACTCACTTATGTCAAGCATTTCTTAATCTTATAGCCTAGTATGGCTAAACTCATACAGGCCTCAGCTTGTAGGCCTGGCTTTTCTGCCCTACTTAGATACCTAATGCACACTTATCATGTCTAAATACTGATTCATCTTCTACTTCTATAATACTACTATTTAGCATACAGTGATTGTATACGATGTGATATATTAGTTAATCCTAACGTCACACAATAAATGAATGATAAAATGAACCAACTGGCTACAACTTGCTTGGAGTTATATTACTACATGTCTTTCTATTGGTGTGATTAACCTCCGTGAGATTGCAGGAGACTTCCCCTACCCCACTACAATAATTATAAAAATATTAATTTTATCAGCTGACAAATAGAAGAAAACATTTATGGTTTAGTGGATTTATTGTACTTGTGGTTTACTTTTAAAACCAAACAGTCTGGCATGGTGCACTTTCTGGCCTGGGACTAGCATAATTGCATACATTGGCATCAGCAGCCCGTACAGCACTGTATAAATTCCTACATTCTAAATTAGACAGATTACTGTTGACACTTACAATACACCAATGACCTGGTGAAGGTCTAGCCTTCAAGCTATTATTTTTGCTGTGGAGGTTTATTTTGTTTTTAAATATTCTTAGGGGATTATCATTGAAACAACCTATGGAAAAATGCAATGTGAAGTACTAATTACAATAATACTTTGCATTTTTTTAACACCTTCCTTCTAAAGATCTAAAAGTATTTTACAATCAGTTAAGCCCAACAATACCCTTGTAAGGTAAGTATTATCCCCTTTTGACAGATCAGTAAATTGAAGCAAAGAAAGGTTAAAGCCCAGATCCTCAAAGGTATTTAGCCACTTTTATTAAAATCAATGGCAAAGTGCCTAAATATCTTTTCAGGATCTGTGTCCAGGTCACTTGCCGAGGGTCAAACAGTAAGTCGGTAGGAGAATCAGAAATAGAACCCAGATGTCTTGATCTCTGATCTCATGCTCTGAATACTAGACAACACACCCTTTCTCCAAAATATACATTGTTATAATGACATGCATAGTTTTGAAAAATGTTTTCCTTATGCTTTGTACTTTATATGTAGCTGTTAACCCCCAATAGTCTGGTTGTACCAAGAGTTTAAATGTACTACTATCCAGGATAATTTTAAAGTATAGCAGAGTTCAAAGTTTTGTGAAAGGTTCTTTGTGTAACATAATACTACACAGTCACAGATGCAGCAACTGAGTTTCCCACTGGTGGTATGTGCCTGTTCCAATTTATTTTCCACATTTCATATACACCCTTCCTCTGTTTTTGTTTTTTCCCTCCCCCAGGTTACGGTCACACTGTGCCTTTGTCGGATGGAGGAAAGGCCTTCTGTATTATATACTCTGTCATCGGAATCCCCTTTACGCTGCTTTTCCTGACAGCTGTGGTGCAGCGTATCATAGTCTATGTCACCAGACGGCCTGTACTATATTTCCACATTCACTGGGGCTTCTCCAAGCAGATTGTTGCCATCATCCACGCAGTGATTCTTGGGTTTGTTACCGCCTCATGCTTTTTCTTTATCCCGGCAGCAGTATTTTCTGTTGTGGAAGATGACTGGAACTTTTTGGAATCTTTTTACTTTTGTTTCATTTCCCTGAGCACCATTGGTCTTGGAGACTATGTTCCAGGAGAAGGTTACAATCAAAAATTCAGAGAGCTGTATAAGATAGGGATTACGTGTAAGTACCAAACTAACCATTAAATAATAGTCATTTAGCCAATGGGATTTCTACGTATTAGGTGCCTCTTTCTCCCCCTCCATATTCTTTGGTTACCTTACCTATTCATCTAGGCTTTGTGCCCCCTTATGAGTTGTTAACCGTGATTTATGGGTTCTTCCTCACTCTCCCAGCCCCCTTTAAAAGCACTAATCTGAATAGGGAGTTTTTTAAATGAAGATTTGTTTGACAAGGTATTAAAGTTTTTAGCTATCTGGGCTGGAGGGTTTTCTTCCTCTTCTGTGTGTGTGTTTCTTTTTTTTTAATTTTTGAGTGTGTTTTAATATAAACTGAAATAATGTCTTGCCAGACAGTGATTGATACACCAACCTGCATCCCCAATACAAAAACCCCAAGTGCAAATTGGCATTAATGCTGTGGCAGTCAAATAAGTGATAAGGAGCAAGATAATTAGTTAGAACTAGAACTGGTTGAAATTTTCCAAACTTCAATTTAAAAAAACCAGACACTTTCTTTGAAATTTCAAATGAAAACCAAAAAAGGGACAATGTTCATGAAAATTACATCTAGTTTTTTGACCAGCTCCATTTATAACATCCTGTAAAAAGCTGTGCAGACCTCCCAAAAGCTCCCATGAGTCCTAGTCAAAAATTTTCCAGCAGAAAATGCTGATTCATCAAAATTGAAACATGGAACATGTTGATTTTGAAGAAATTTCATTTTGGAGGGAAAAAATCAGCATTTAATTTTATATTTTATAATACTACATTCCTTGGAGTCCTGTTCAGGAAATTGGGTGTGTCTGTGTTTGGAGAGGAAAATAAAGAACATTACGGATTGTTAGCCCTAGGAGGCCTGATTTTTCGGAAGAGCTCCAATGCAAGTCTATGGTCCACCACAGAACATGATGGTTTTCCCTTACAAAAACAAAATCTCAAATGTGTTCAACATGTAACAAAAGTCAATGGTAGTGTTTATGTAAGTAACACCAGCAGGATTTTGCCTAATTAGTATAATTTATGTAATATGTATACTTCTTCATGGGTTTGCTATGTAGTTCTTGGGGGGGAATAGAAACGTTTGTTTTTCAAAGTGACAGCAGTGATTGTACACATTTACGTGAAATAGACTTTTTCTTTGACTATTTTGCATACATTTTTAGGCTTTTGCACTTGTTTTATGGTACAGGTTTTCTTCATACATTTTTAAATTATAAGTATATACGTAAGGAAAAGATACTTTCATGTTATATTGTTTAACAGTTCTGTATTATTGAACAGATGTAATAGCCAAATAACTGTATTGAACTTCATAAAACTTCTACTTCTATTAACAATGTGCAATAGTAATAATGAAAACAAACTTTGAAGAATGCACACTTCATGAAATTATATATGGGATACATTATTATTATTGAAGTTATAACATTGCATGTCATTGCCTACTTTCCGATATAGAACACAATGAACTAAAACAATTAGCAAATTATTTCACATTATAGCATTTTCTGTGATTGTCTTAAAAAAAATACAAAGGGCTACATGCTTATCTGGTGCAAATTAGTTTTCTTCTGTTCCCCAAAATTCTATGCCTAGGACAGAAGGGAGGGAAAAAATAATAGTTCAGGAATCATAGGTGGGAAAAACTTCACGTTAGAGCTTTATGACATCAGCTTTCCCTGATAATGCTTCAGGTATTGTGTTTTTCTCTGAGCAAGCTCAAAAGCGTGTTGCGTTTTACCAATAGAAGTGGGCTCAGTAAAAGATATTACCTCACAAACCTTGTTTCTCTCTTTGTTTCTTGGGCAGGCTACCTGCTGCTGGGCCTCATTGCAATGTTGGTGGTTCTAGAAACTTTCTGTGAACTTCGTGAGCTCAAAAAGTTTAGAAAACTGTTTTATGTGAAGAAGGACAAGGAAGAGGACCAAGTGCATATAGTGGAACATGACCAGCTTTCCTTCTCTTCGATTTCGGACCAAGCAGCTTCCATGAAGGAGGATGAAAAAGCAAATGAGCCTTTTGTGACTGTTCAACCTGCAACTTACTATGATGGCTGTATAAACAATTAATACAAGGGCATCCATACCAATATTATAGTGCACTTACATCATTACAGTAAGAAATAGAATGCCTCTTTATTTTTTGTGGGGGGGGGGGGGGAATTTTTAGAGAAGAAAGGAGACTGTGCTTCTTTAATCAGTATTCAACATTTCAGACTCAAATGAATGTTGCTAAAATGGAGTTACACGGGGAGAGTGGGAGGATATGTAGCAGCTGGGAAGTAGTGCTTTATGCACATCCCTGTCCAGTTACCAGCCCTATGGGCAGTATGCAGTAAAAGCTGAGGTGGCCAGCCTCTCCACCATGCTTCTGCAGTGGGATCCTGCCCAATTAAAGTCAGCAGTGATAGATATGCTCCAGTTCAACCACAAGCTGCCGGGCTAGATGCAGGAATCGTTGAGTGAAATTCAACAACCTGTTATGCAGGTAGTCAGACTAAATGATCATAATGGTCTCTTTGGGCCTTAAAATCTGCGCCATGAGAGTTTTACAACTGACTTTAATAGACATAGGATCTGGATCCTGTAGCACAAGTAGCCATATTAAGACTGCCTCCCACATAAGAGCAGTACTAGGGAAAGCCCTCTCCCTTGCAGTGTGTGCATGCCAGATGGGCCATAACTTGGCTGTTAGTGTTCAAAGATGAATATCTTACTGTAATAAAGCAGCAAAATTAAAGTGTCTGGACTTAGCTGACATGAGAAGAATACTTGAAATTAATTACCTAAAAGATACTATATGTGAGTTTAGTTTTAGCTAGTGTTGAGCAGATTTTATACCTTTTTGGGGAAACTTTACTTTATGGTTTAAATCCATTAATCTATATGATTAAAACTTATATTTAAGAAAACAGAGCTAAAGATTTTTTGTTAGGTTGAAGCATACTGTATTTGCATGTTCCCAACAAAGTGGCTATTTTTGTACAGCCTAAGTTAAAACAACTCTATTTATAATGAATGTTTAACTAGTATATGTGTACATATATACATAAATAAATATATTTATATACTGTACATATATTGTAGCCCAGTAGTTTATCTGATTTAGGAATGATATTTTAGGTAGATTTTTTTTTCCCCGCTAGATTTTCTCTTTATAAAAGGAATAACTCAAAATTGAAGCACTAAAAATGTTGACTTTAAGATTTAAAAGTAGTGTACAAGGAACATTTCTACTGTTTTTCAGTGACATTTTTGAAGTTGATTGATTGTCTTCAGTACTTGAAAACACACAATTTCTGTCAAGTTGAATGTATTACTAAGCTCTGAAGAACATGACATGCATAGAAACTAAGTGATATGCCGTGTGTGCACAAATTGCGAAGTACAGACACTTGGTACTAAAACACAGAATTAAATATAGAAGAAACAAGCTGAACAGTCTACTGTGGTATATGTGAATATACAATATTTTAAACGTAAAGTTAAATAAAAAAAGTTTGTGGCTTCTGGCTGCCTGTACTTAATAGTGCTTAATGTTTTCTTTAAGAACTTATGTACTGTACATAGATGACATATATGAAAAAAAATGCTTGCATAAGGCTAGATTGTGCCACCCTAATCCTGGCGAACAACTTCAATGGGGCCATTCATTTTGAATATGCTTGCCAACATGAATAATGAATGTACAGTCTAGTCCTCTACTGATTATTTCTATAGAATAACATTTAGTATTTGAAACAAAAATAAACACACTTTAGAATGATAACAAATAAAACACAGTAATGACATTTATTTTAGAATTTCAAAATAACTGATCTGTTAATTAGGGTTAATGCAAAAATGGTCACATCCAATTATTATTTGTGTCTATAGAAATGTTCTAGTTCCTACAAGTGTCAAATAGTCATGTGAAACCAAAGGTAAATTAATGAATGAGGCTAACATGGTTAAGATGGGCTCTGGATTAGAAAAGGAAAAGATTCCTTTGCATCAAGGCCTCATGTATAAATTGGAAATATGTTATTGAAGCTACTCAGAAGTCAGGCTGGCAGATACAAATTGAAATAGAGAGGAAGGGTCTGCAAACATAAAATGAATGATCTGCTAGGAGTGTAGAAGTCCTAAGAAGAGGAGTCGGAAGAATTAAACGCTTTATTTTTTATAGAGAAGAGAATAAGGTCCCATGGCTTCAGTCTTGCACCTACTGCAAACCTCCCCCTGACTTCAGCTTGTACAGGCATATGTCCCATTTACAATTAGAAAAGCATTACTACTGTGCAGACGGGCCATATTCTTTATCTTTCCCTTGTTTGTCTTGCACTTGTAAATGGGAATTGTTTGTTTGTCTCTAGGAACAACATTGTCAGGCTATTCTGTAACTATTTTTATTAGGAGAAGTCTTGAGCAAAGTGATTAGTCTTAGAGTGAGCCCTAAATGTACCAGGACTGTGGCTTTTTCTGATCTCTAGTGTAGGGGAGTTCCTCAGTCAAAATTCATTCTGCTGCAACCCTTCTGTCCCATTCCCCAAGAATTTCTCACTGGAGACTCAGTGGCAGCTTGTCTGCTGAGCACAGTTGTTGCAGAGAGAGACTCAAGTTCTGGGATAGCTAAGCTATAACCCACTGAAGGCATAAAGATTAGAACTGGGACCTTAACATCTAGCTAGCTAGACATTAATATCCAAGCCATTGCTGTAGTATCTGATAGGGCTAGAGAGCCAGTGCACCCGTGTAATGTGCTCTTATCTATGTCACACATAAGCAGCAGGCTGATGCACATAGAATCACACAGAGATTCTATATACTCACTACACTTTCAAGTTAATCCTAGGTACAGTTCTTGCCCCCATATGCCAAAGGCATGGATTACTGTGGCTAGGTGGGATACCCAAATGAGAGAGGTCCCCAGGCCACCTGGAGGTGAGGAAAATGATTTAGTCACTGCTGTTACCTGGCTATTTGGGAGCAGTCTGGACACCACTTTTCACATGTTGCCTCTATATAAATCCATGGTACGCCCACATCTTGAATACTGTGTACAGATGTGGTCGTCCCATCTCAAAAAAGATATATTGGAATTGGAAAAGGTTCAAAAAAAGGCAAGAAAAATTATTATGGGTATGGAATGGCTTCCATATGAAGAGAGATTAATAGGATTGGGGCATTTCAGCTTGGAAAAAAGACAGCTAAGGGGAGAAATGATTGAGGTCTATAAAATCATGACTGGGGTAAAGAAAGTAGATAAGGAAGCGTTGTGAACTACTACTCATGACAGAAGAACTAGGGATCACCAAATGAAATTAATAGGCAGCAGGTTTAAAACAAATAAAAGGAAGTATTTCTTCACACAACACACACTCAACCTGTGGAACTCCTTGACAGAGGATGTTGTGAAGGCCAAGACCAAAACAGGGTTTAAAAAAGAACTCGATAAATTCATGGAGGATAGGTCCATCAATGGCTATTAGCCAGGAGGGGCAGGAATGGTGTCCGTAGCTTCTGTTTGCCAGAAGCTGGGAATGAACGACAGGGGATGGATCATTTGATGATTACCTGTTCTGTTCATTCCCACTGGGGCACCTGGCACTGGCCACTGTCGGAAGATAGGATACTGGGTTAGATGGACCTTTGGTCTGACCCAGTAGGGTCATTCTTATGCACTGAAAGCTCACTACTCCATATGATTATCTTTAACAATACTCATATTTTGATAATGAAGGCTTTGTTGTACTTATAAAGCCATCCATTAGAAATGTTAGGCACCCAGTCCCTAAATGAGCAACACACAAATGCTTGCCACACTGAAGTCAACAGTAAAATTCCCACTGATTTCACTAGGGCAAAGATTTGACCCTTAGTTCTAGATTCTGTTCTGTGTTAAATTGGAAGTAACTCAAATGATGTTAATGGTATTACTTGAAAGCTACATTGTTGTAAAAAGAGTTTGGTTCTCACTCCATACAAAAAGAAAAGGAGTACTTGTGGCACTTTAGAGACTAACAAATTTATTAGAGCATAAGCTTTCGTGAGCTACAGCTCACTTCATCGGATGCATTTGGTGGAAAAAAAAGAGGGGAGATTGATATACACACACAGAGAACATGAAACAATGGGTTTATCATACACACTGTAAGGAGAGTGATCACTTAAGATAAGCCATCACCAGCAGCAGGGGGGGAAAGGAGGAAAACCTTTCATGGTGACAAGCAAGGTAGGCTATTTCCAGCAGTTAACAAGAATATCTGAGGAACAGTGGGGGGTTGGGTGGGGGGGAGAAATGACATGGGGAAATAGTTTTACTTTGTGTAATGACTCATCCATTCCCAGTCTCTATTCAAGCCTAAGTTAATTGTATCCAGTTTGCAAATTAATTCCAATTCAGCAGTCTCTCGTTGGAGTCTGTTTTTGAAGCTTTTTTGTTGAAGGATAGCCACTCTTAGGTCTGTGATCGAGTGACCAGAGAGATTGAAGTGTTCTCCAACTGGTTTTTGAATGTTATAATTCTTGACGTCTGATTTGTGTCCATTCATTCTTTTACGTAGAGACTGTCCAGTTTGGCCAATGTACATGGCAGAGGGGCATTGCTGGCACATGATGGCATATATCACATTGGTAGATGTGCAGGAGAACGAACCTCTGATAGTGTGGCTGATGTGATTAGACCCTATGATGGTGTCCCCTGAATAGATATGTGGACACAGTTGGCAACGGGCTTTGTTGCAAGGATAGGTTCCTGGGTTGGTGGTTCTGTTGTGTGGTGTGTGGTTGCTGGTGAGTATTTGCTTCAGATTGGGGGGCTGTCTGTAAGCAAGGACTGGCCTGTCTCCCAAGATCTGCGAGAGTGATGGGTCGTCCTTCAGGATAGGTTGTAGATCCTTGATGATGCGTTGGAGAGGTTTTAGTTGGGGGCTGAAGGTGATGGCTAGTGGCGTTCTGTTATTTTCTTTGTTGGGCCTGTCCTATAGTAGGTGACATCTGGGTACTCTTCTGGCTCTGTCAATCTGTTTCTTCACTTCAGCAGGTGGATATTGTAGTTGTAGGAATGCATGATAGAGATCTTGTAGGTGTTTGTCTCTGTCTGAGGGGTTGGAGCAAATGCGGTTATATCGTAGAGCTTGGCTATAGACAATGGATTGTGTGGTATGATCTGGATGAAAGCTAGAGGCGTGTAGGTAGGAATAGCGGTCAGTAGGTTTCCGATATAGGGTGGTGTTTATGTGACCATTGCTTATTAGCACTGTAGTGTACAGGAAATGGATCTCTTGTGTGGACTGGTCCAGGCTCAGGTTGATGGTGGGATGGAAATTGTTGAAATCATGGTGGAATTCCTCAAGGGCTTCTTTTCCATGGGTCCAGATGATGAAGATGTCATCAATGTAGTGCAAGTAGAGTAGGGGCATTAGGGGACGAGAGCTGAGGAAGCGTTGTTCTAAGTCAGCCATAAAAATGTTGGCATACTGTAGGGCCATGCGGGTACCCATCGCACTGCCGCTGATTTGAAGGTATATATTGTCCCCAAATGTGAAATAGTTATGGGTGAGGACAAAGTCACAAAGTTCAGCCACCAGGTTAGCCGTGACAGTATCGGGGATACTGTTCCTGACGGCTTGTAGTCTATCTTTGTGTGGAATGTTGGTGTAGAGGGCTTCTACATCCATAGTGGCTAGGATGGTGTTTTAGGAAGATCACCAATGGACTGTAGTTTCCTCAGGAAGTCAGTGGTGTCTCGAAGATACCTGGGAGTGCTGGTAACATAGGGCCTGAGGAGGGAGTCTACATAGCCAGACAATCCTGCTGTCAGGGTGCCAATGCCTGAGATGATGGGGCATCCAGGATTTCCAGGTTTATGGATCTTGGGTAGAAGATAGAATACCCCAGGTCGGGTTTTCTAGGGGTGTGTCTGTGTTGATTTGTTCTTGTGCTTTTTCAGGGAGTTTCTTGAGCAAATGCTGTAGTTTCTTTTGGTAACTCTTAGTGGGATCAGAGGGTAATGGCTTGTAGAAAGTGGTGTTGGAGAGCTGCCTAGTAGCTTCTTGTTCATACTCCGACCTATTCATGATGACGACAGCACCTCCTTTGTCAGCCTTTTTGATTATGATGTCAGAGTTGTTTCTGAAGCTGTGGATGGCATTATGTTCTGCATGGCTGAAGTTATGGGGCAAGCGATGCTGCTTTTCCACAATTTCAGCTCGTGCACGTCGGCGGAAGCAGTCTATGTAGAAGTCCAGGCTGCTGTTTCGACCTTCAGGAGGAGTCCACCCAGAATCCTTCTTTTTGTAGTGTTGGTAGGAAGGTCTCTGTGGGTTAATATGTTGGTCAGAGGTGTGTTGGAAATATTCCTTGAGTCGGAGACGTCGAAAATAGGATTCTAGGTCACCACAGAACTGTATCAAGTTCGTGGGGGTGGAGGAGCAGAAGGAGAGGCCCCGATATAGGACAGATTCTTCTGCTGGGCTAAGAGTATAGTTGGATAAATTAACAATATTGCTTAATATTGGTGGGTTATGGGAACCACTCTTGTGGCCCCTTGTGGCATGTAGTAGTTTAGATAGCTTAGTGTCCTTTTTCTTTTGTAGAGAAGCAAAGTGTGTGTTGTAAATGGCTTGTCTAGTTTTTGTAAAGTCCAGCCACGAGGAAGTTTGTGTGGAAGGTTGGTTCTTTATGAGAGTATCCAGTTTTGAGAGCTCATTCTTAATCTTTCCCTGTTTGCTGTAGAAGATGTTGATCAGGTGGTTCCGCAGTTTCTCTGAAGTGAAGAAACAGATTGACAGAGCCAGAAGAGTACCCAGAAGTCACCTACTACAGGACAGGCCCAACAAAGAAAATAACCGAACGCCACTAGCCATCACCTTCAGCCCCCAACTAAAACCTCTCCAAGGCATCCTCAAGGATCTACAATCTATCCTGAAGGACGACCCATCACTCTCACAGATCTTGGGAGACAGGCCAGTCCTTGCTTACAGACAGCCCCCCAATCTGAAGCAAATACTCACCAGCAACCACACACCACACAACAGAACCACTAACCCAGGAACCTATCCTTGCAACAAAGCCCGTTGCCAACTCTGTCCACATATCTATTCAGGGGACACCACCATAGGGCCTAATCACATCAGACACACTATCAGAGGCTCGTTCCCCTGTGCATCTACCAATGTGATATATGCCATCATGTGCCAGCAATGCCCCTCTGCCATGTACATTGGCCAAACTGGATAGTCTCTACGTAAAAGAATGAATGGACACAAATCAGACGTCAAGAATTATAACATTCAAAAACCAGTTAGAGAACACTTCAATCTCTCTGGTCACTCGATTGCAGACCTAAGAGCAGCTATCCTTCAACAAAAAAGCTTCAAAAACAGACTCCAACGAGAGACTGCTGAATTGGAATTAATTTGCAAACTGGATACAATTAACTTAGGCTTGAATAGAGACTGGGAATGGATGAGTCATTACACAAAGTAAAACTATTTCCCCATGTCATTTCTCCCCCCCATCCCACCCCCCACTGTTCCTCAGATATTCTTGTTAACTGCTGGAAATAGCCTACCTTGCTTGTCACCATGAAAGGTTTTCCTCCTTTCCCCCCCCTGCTGCTGGTGATGGCTTATCTTAAGTGATCACTCTCCTTACAGTGGGTATGATAAACCCATTGTTTCATGTTCTCTGTGTGTGTATATCAATCTCCCTCTGTTTTTTCCACCAAATGCATCCGATGAAGTGAGCTGTAGCTCACGAAAGCTTATGCTCTAATAAATTTGTTAGTCTCTAAGGTGCCACAAGTACTCCTTTTCTTTTTGCGAATACAGACTAACACGGCTGCTACTCTGAAACTCCATACAAAGTTAACTAGTCATGGTTACTATTGTAATATGCTTTTAACATAATATTCTACTAGATACACATTTTTATCTTCACAGTTTACTAGTTCCATCAAATTTGTTTCACTTGGAAATAGTGATTTCTAATTTCAGTAGGGTCACTTTGACTTGATCTGAAAAATCGCATGCTATTTAATGCAAATTCCACTTGCTGAAGTATGAGTGAGTGCTTTTTATCACTGGGGTCCTTTTTTACCAGGGAAGATTTCTTGATCCAATTATCTTGAAATAGCATTATGTTTCTGCTGATGGTTAGTTCCTTTGTACAATGTTATTTTACTAATCATGATCCAGATACACTGCACACATCATTTAATAGAGAAAGAGAGACTACCGTGCACCATGGAGGTTTTGATTAAATGACAGACTGGATAATGAAGAGGCAGAATATGGATGGGAACATGTGAAAAAGATGACAGTCATCCGACTGAGTGGCACAATGTGAAGGCTTATTATGATGGCGAGCATAAATCAGAATGATAATGAATGTCATGATGATAACATGCTGACATTTTGCAAAGTGTAGCTCGTGGTTTTAGCCTCAACTATTACATGGCTTTATTCCAGTGAGAGAGAAGAAAGTAGCTTGAGGGAGGAGAAAAGATATTGCTAACCCTTACCTGAAATGAAATTCAATGGAACCCTTAGATGGTGATTTTTTTTCCCCATAGAATAACTTCACTATAAAATGAGATTCACTATACCTGGAATTGCCATGTATATGTAGCAAGTCACTGAAAACATTTGGAACAGATTTCAGAGTAGCAGCCGTGTTAGTCTGTATTCGCAAAAAGAAAAGGAGTAAGGAGTACTTGTGGCACCTTAGAGACTAACAAATTTATTAGAGCATAAGCTTTCGTGAGCTACAGCTCACTTCATCGGATGCATTTGGTGGAAAAAACAGAGGAGAGATTTATATACACACACACACAGAGAACATGAAACAATGGGTTTATCATACACACTGTAAGGAGAGTGATCACTTAAGATAAGCCATCACCAACAGCAGGGGGGGAAAGGAGGAAAACCTTTCATGGTGACAAGCAGGTAGGCTAATTCCAGCAGTTAACAAGAATATCAGAGGAACAGTGGGGGATGGGGTGGGAGGGAGAAATACCATGGGGAAATAGTAGGTTTTGTGCTCATTGGAGGAAAATGATATTGTTAAATGCAGTAAACAAAGAATTTTATATAAATGTCCCTCTATTAAGTTTAGGGGATAAATGATCAGGTTGCAAGAAGGGTAATTAAGCATCACAACTAATGGTTCTAATTTGGGCATACCTTTTAACCTAATGGTTTACTTAATCTGGAGTTGCTTACATAGTTAGATCCTTATCCCTGCAGATAATATAGTGATGCATTGAACAGTGTATCGGACACACTCGTTCTTTCTAAAGTGAAAAAGCCACTCTGCTGGGGAGGAGGAAGGTTCACATAGCACAGTTGATCACTAAAGCCCAGTTTTATGTTCTGTTACACAGATGCAACACATTGATGGCAACAGAGCACAGACTTGGTCCTAATCTTCTCTCTCTTGGTGGTACTAAAGGTAGGGAGGCTATGGGCCAGTTAATAGCACACAGGATTGGTAGTCTAGAGACCTGGTTTCTGTTTCCAACTCTACCACTGACTTTCTCTGTGACCTTAGCCAAGCTACATAACTTTTCTGCACTTCAGTTTCCTGATTTGTAAAATGTGAATAAGGATACTTACTAGTGGATGAAAAGCACTGAACTACTTTATTTTTTTAATTTGTATTATGTACAGTAAGTGGATGGACACACCTCAGGAAGCACTGCTCTCAAATGGGCAAGGTAGGTTTAATAGGAGAACCAGAGCCCCTTATAAGGGGTGTATGATGGGCTGTATACCCCTCATTGGCACTGAAACAGTTCAGAGGATCTGTATAGCTCAGTTAGGGCACCTGGTAGCAACTAGTGGTATATCAGGTTCAAATTAAGGATGAGATGTCAATTGAGAAGAGCAGGTCGTAAACCCAGGGGGAGTTGGCTAAGGGGTATCTCTCTTGAATATGCATGGCTGGGGAAAAGCCAGGAGAGATACAGAGAAGCCATCAGGATGAATCAAGTTCTAGCAGTAAGTCTTGAAAAATGGGCAGGATCTGGACCTCCAGAGATGAAGCCTAGGGAGGTGTTCTGCTGAGGAACAGAGCAGAGAGGAAATGTAAGAGGAATGAAAGCTCAAGCCTAAGGAGGGCACAAGAGGTTAAAGTTTATATTTTTATATGGAATTTATTGGGGGGACTCCACTGGGAGCCTGGTAAGCACCTGCTATCAAAGAAGATTGAACCCTTAGAGGCCATGGAGCCTGGGAAGAATACTGGTACATGGTGGCCCCAGGAAGGGCTTGGGGGAAAAGCCCGTAAGAGGAAGTGGTGGGAAGGCGAGTGTGAATACAGAGACCTGGCCTGCTCAATACATGGATCACCTGAAAAAGAGCTCTTTATAGCTCAAAAGCTTGTTTCTTCCACTCACAGAAGTTGGTCCAGTAAAATATATTACCTCACCTACCTTGTGTGTCTCATATCCTGATGTGATGCTGATTGACCAAGTGCCAGCTCATGCCAAGGCTTCTAGGCCTCAACTGAACACTGACCAATACATAGTTGGAAACCAGTCTGGCTCACCTATGTATTAACATTATTAAAATAGATGGTAAGGTTATAAGAATGTGTTTAGTGTTTAGACTTTATGAAATGCTGGTGGGATGCTGCATGTATTAATCTCCCTTATAACATCTGTACCCCATATTATACAGTTATATTGAGTGTTTGCATTGTAAACCTCTGTAACTGTGTAACACACCAAACAAGAAAGTAGCATCAAGTAATATAAAATTCTGGCTTCCTACAGAAGGTATTGGGTCCTGCCCACCAGGAAGGCCCATTGAAACCAAATGAGCCATTCTGAAAAATCAAAGAACAAAGACTTTGTTAATTGTATTCCTTTCTCACTCCCATTCCCCCATGAAGAAGAGACCTGCTTGTGAACTAATCCCATCAGTTTGAAATCTAGGAGGAAGAGAATAAAAATACCTGACAAGAAAAAAACTGGGTCTTTATGCTGCTTGGATTTCTAGGGATAAAGATTTTTAAGCATAAGCAAGGGATCCCCAGGTGCTTAGCCTGCATTAGCCCTAAAATACATATCAAACCTGCTTATTACAGAAGCTTGTACCATCTTTTGGAAACTAAGACTGTAACTCACTCGTGTGTCCATTTACTTGTTTTACCTTTGTAAATAACTGTCATTGCTTTTTCTTAGTTAATAAATCTTTAGTTAATTTATTTTAGGATTGGCTACAAACATTGTCTTTGAAGTCAGACCTAAGGTGCAGTTGACCCAGGGTAAGAGACCAATCTTTTGGAACTGGGAGTAACCTGAATATTGTAATAATATTTTTTTTAAATAATGTAAGGGACCATCTGTCACAAAGACAGGCTTACCTGAGTGGAAAGATAGGTCAGAGTACCCAAGGGAACTGTCTATAACTCATGTTAAGGCTGCCATAGTGCCTGAGGAGTTCACACTTGATACTTGGTCGGTGAAATCTATGTATAGAACTCGCAACCAATTTGGGGGGTGTGCCCTACTTCTTAACAGTCTGCCATGAGGTTGGTGCTCATGCTCTGGAGCCACTCCAGACAGCTTGACAGTGGTGTAGTCATGGCAGGATTCACATGCCACAAATCAATTGGGTTTATAGATCACAACCCAGCGTTGCTAAAAGTTTCAACTTCATATTGAAAATTTTAAAGATTAGTCCTGATGGGTGAATCACAGTCATATGAGGGTCTTGACAGAGAAGACCTTTAACAATTATGTAAGGAAAGGGGACTATCCCATAAAAAGAAAACTCCAATTCAGTAGTAGAGAGCTTTGGATGCTTGGTCAAAACTTATGAGCAAAGACCCACCTGCACTAGGCACTGCAGGGAAAACACTGCAGTGAAACTGACCCAACTGCAGTAACTGGCTGTGCAGGAAGAACACAAGCTCCAGAGACTGATGGCGGAACTGCGAATTGGGCAGACTAAGGCAGCCCAGGCCAGAGACAAAACCAGTGAGGAGGCTGAGGAAAGAGACCATCAAAAACTCAAGGCCAGTGAAGAAGCTGAAGAAAGAGCTCACCAAAGATTCATGAAACAACTAGAAGCTGAGGACAGGGCACACGGGAGGCAGATGGAAGCTCACGCATTGCAGCTCAGAATACTGGAGTGGCAAAAGGATCTTCCTCAGTCAGTGAGTACATCCCCCTCCCCCACAACACAAAGGAAAGGGAAAAAGTCTGCCCAATTTATAAAGAAACTGACTGTATAGAAGAGTACCTGTCCACCTTTAAGAGACTATGTGGGATGCATTATATCCCAGAGGATAAGTAAATGCCCATCCTCCTAACTGGGGAAGCCAGACAAGTTTTGAATGATCTGGAGGAGGGTGATGCTAAGATAGACATATATAATATAAAGACATTTTAAAGAAAATTTATTGAAAAGATTTAAGATTACCGCAGCCTAACACCTGGGACAACATAGCTATTACAACATTGCAGACAGGTTAAAAAATGTTGCAGTTGTGGGGACTGCCAGTAAATTTAACTGGTCTGACCTGATGTGGCAACTAAGCTGCTCTCTCCTGGCAAGGTGGGATTTTGGGTCTCTGTATTTATCTGGTTTTGGCAGTTCACTTTTTTTATTGATTTGGACATAATGATTATTGAAGGAGCGCTTGCCCAAGTGGATTCTTATAAAAGGATCATCATCAATGATAAGAGCTAGATTCTTACGGCACAGCTGAGAAAGGGCATCACAACAGAGCAAGGTGTGGCTTCCTGATGATGGAGCTCATTCTATGCCATCTCCCTTGTACTTCAGAGCAGCCTCTTTGCTGGTCTAAAATACCAGCCAGTAACAAATTCTCAAGGAGCTATGTACTGGCCAGGGATTGTTGGAACTCTGCATGCTCTCATCTTGTCCCCTACCCAGCTGAAAGGGGTCAGACCACAGCTCAGGATCTGGCACTAAAGCTAATTGGTCTTTGGAACAAATGTTCTATTTTTATGATCCAGCTTTCTGATAGTGGTAATTAGGTTGAACTTTGTCTGTTTATCATTGCCTCTGTCCCTCAAAAACATTGCAACAATGGAGAAGAAAACAAGATTTTTGTGTGGGTGCATAAGAGAGGGAGTGGATGGAAAGATAGTCAGAGAGCACACTTACATGTTAGGAAATACAAGGTCTTGACATTCTTGAAGCTGTTATATTTCTACCACTTTCTTTTTTGTTATTACCTTTTTAAGTGTGGGTTACAGGTTATTTGCATTGTTGCCTATACATCCCCTTCTCTGGCAAATCCTACATTTAGCTTGCACAGTGTCTTTCATACAAATGGTCTCTGAAAATGGTTCACAAAAGCTAAATAAGGAGCATGGGGGGGAGGGGGAAGTGTGGCCTAAGGGCCAAAGCCCTGGATTGGGACTCAGAAGATGTAGGTTTTATTCCCAGCTCTGCTACTGACCTGCCAGATGACTTCTCGCACTTTGCCTCAGTTCTCCCTTCTGTAAAATGGGATAATAATACTGACCTCCTTTTGTAAAATGATTTGAGAGCTACTGACAAAAAGTGCTATCCGAGAGCTAAATATTATTGTTCAATATAGTTAAAAAGTAAAACCAGAGCAAAGTGAGCGAGACCTTCAGAGATGCAAGCAAGGGAAAAAAGATGCATTTTCTGATAAGATTTGAAAAGGAGATGGAGAGTCAATGAAGTGGAGATAAAGGCTTACAGAAGAGAAACTTTTTGCACCGTCTAATATCTTGCATTGTGAGATCACCTTTCATTCTCAGTGATCCTAAAATCCTTTGTAAATAATAGATTCCTTTGTGTTTATATCTATTCAGTCACTGCTTCAAATGAAATGCAGCAGCTATCTTAAAAATGCAAAGCAATTCTACACAGTGGTTTAGGAGAGCAGTATGACGGATGTTGCAACCCCATGCAGTACCATCGGAGACCACTGTATTAAGTCTATGAATGGTTTCCATGGGGGAGGATTACCACAGCTGCTACAGGAGCTAAAAGAGTAGGGGGGACTATTACCCTAGGGATTGTAATCCATTTCAGAGAATTTCCACCCCCTCCCCCTTTCATCTGGGGTGATTTTTCCATCTACTGGCTCAGGCTGGGTTTCTAGAGACAAGGAAACAAAGAAAGGGCTTTTGGTATAAAAGGATGAGGTTGAACTGACCTGTGGCCTCTTTCTCATCCTACACATTGACATGAATCTTTGTGCAAGGCGCCACATCCTGCCAAAGGTTTGGAAAGACTTTGGCTTGCTAGGCTCCCATCCCATCAGACTGATGGGTGACCTCTGGTAAACTTCTAGTGAACATAGGAAGGTTTGCTTTTGTTGTTTTTTCCTCTGTTATGCTTTTACCCTAAGAAGAAATGTATTTTGCTTTGTGAAAGATGGGTGGTAACTGGCATACACTATTGTAGCAAGGTTAACCACAAGGGCTACACTAGACCCTGGGTTAGACCAGCTGGGGAAATCACAGTGAGGGGCAGAGGGACTGCAAGCTTAAACCCCCAGTCTGGAGGGAGCAAGACAAGATTCTCTGTCTGACAGAGGTGATGACAGGGAACCTGAAACCTTAAGCGGATGCCCTCAAAGACCTGGAGGGGGGTTAAAGATGCAGTTAGCCCTGAAAATGTAACAAGTAAACTAGCATGTCCATTTGAAACTGAGTGGAATTTAGCTCAGCGGTATATAATAGCCTACACTGGAATCAGGCCAAGACACCAGCATTAATACACACTTACAAATAGTGCAGTGAATTTCTTAATGAGCACAAATGATCAGAAGGACATTGGTTTTGCATCCTGAAAGGTATGAAAAGACTCTCACTGACTTCAGTGGGCACTGGACTAGGCCTAAAGATGGGACTTCCAATACATAGTACTGCTAGTGCCGCCTGCAGAGCCTTGGTCTAGTATTAACTCAGAAGGTGCTCTGTTAACACCAATAACACTTCCTGAAATACGCTGGGTTTTCTATGGAGGTCACTCCTCCAAGTATGGGAGTTGATAATATCACAGCCCTAGGCTGTACAGCTAATGGCTATGTTACAATAACTACTGAGTTATCTTGGACTGGCGCTAGGCAGTAAGACAAACAGATGGTCAGGAAATCTAGCATCCCTCCACTTATGCCCATCAACATAAAATTCATTAATAAAATAGACTCTGCCAGTTTTCTCAGAAAGATCAAATGTATGCTGGCTAACATCAAACCATTTTTTCATGATCTATTTAATGTTGCCACTAGCTTGCTGTCTATTTCTGCCAAATGTTTACAGAATTTATCATCTACACAATCAGCCTGCAGTTGCATATTATTATTGTTTCTTTAAGCACTTCCTGTTTTGGGGGATTTTGGTGGTTTTGTTTTGGGTTTTTTTTTTATTTGCATCAGCTACTGTGCTAGGTTCTTTCTCAGTACCTAATACTCCCCCATTCTGTACTAGTGCCTGCTGCTATTCTTGGTATCCAAATCAATGTTAACTGGTATGTAATCAGCCTGTTTTACCAACCAGCCTTTGTTCCCTTGTCAGCCTTCATTTCAGGCTCTGCTCTGATGCCAGTTACTGTTCTGTTCTAACTGTTTCTAACTCTGAATTCTTAGCCACATGCTATACACTAGTATTTAGTCCAGTTCTAGTTATTTCTGCCTTAGGTTCTTGGGCAAGCAGCTATATTGAAACATTCTTCACTTCTTATTAAGCTCTCCCCCCATATTCTTTCCTCACCCTATTATGCATCAGTTTCCCCCAACCAATACCCATCCTGTCTCACATTTTCAGGATTCATGATCATAAATCCATAGCCTTTTTTATTTATTTAAAGCATAAAATGATGAAAGCACTATGCAAATGCATCCTGGCAGACTTTATGCAATCATAGGAGGATATTTTGAGTGATTTGGCACAGAACAAATTCACTGCATTCGGTAATCAAAACACTATAAAAATCAATTTTACTCCATTTCCAATTCTTACTAGTTATTTGTTTTAGCTGAGTGCTGACAGTCTGTGCTCAGCACTGTATACATATAAATCAGTCTATCCAAGCACTTGTGTTCTGCCAGTTCTGTAGATAGGTGTTCGGTTGTCATGGCAGTTTATCTGGCACCATTTTATCAGCACTAAATTGATTTTAGTTATTCACCACTCTCTCTAACCATAGCTCTATATGGGAAGTCACTTTTGAAAATGGGACTTAAGTGACTTCGGACCCTAAGAGTTTTTGAAAATTTTATCCTAAGTCTTGTTTCCTTGAGTATTTTCTTCCAAAACACTCTTACTCCGTCTGAAAATGATGTAAGATGATAAGCATATTCACTGCCATATACTGTAACTGAAGGTAGTCTCAAAGATGTGAAAACCATATGCAGTTTTACATATTTACATATTCAGAAAATATTCTTAAACAAAAAAATCTGAAGGTGTACACCAGGGTGGACAGGGTCAAGGTATGTGGCGTGAATGAGGAGGACAATATCTGAGTTGTGATGTTTAATCTGAATTGAGGGCAAAAGAAGGGATGGTCTGATTCAGAAGTAGCAGCCAAAGTCACAATTCACAGGCCACTGTTCAAAGTTTCTAGCCTCCAACAGACATTATAATCTCCATAAATTGTTAATTTCAGAGTCTATGAAGTTTATATGTTCTCCAGGTAAACTAATTTCAGAGTCTATGAAGGTTATATGCTCTCCAGGTAAACTAGAAGGCCTAGCATTTCTTAATACATTTAAGAACATAAATAATGATACCTAGCTTTTCCTCTCTAGATCCCAAAGGAGGGTACTATCATTTATTATCCCCATTTTACAGATGGGGAAACTGAGTCACAGAGGATCAAGTGACTTTCCCAAAGTTACACAACAGGCTAATGGCACAGGCATGAATTGAACCCAGGTTTCTCAAGTGCCAATCCAGTTCCCAACCCAGGCACGCCACCACCCTACAAAGGAGCCTCCAGAGGAGAGGTGATCTGTGGGACAGGGAAGGAAAGTTTGAGGCCTCAGGAATGGAATGTTAAGATCAAATATCGATATTTTAAAAATATATATATTTTCCTTATTTAACAGCCAAAAGGATACATGTCAAAATGAAAAAGAGGCATTTAAATGGGCATATGTTCTTTTAACACTGTGGATAAGGTGGAATTTCACAGGTTCACAAAGAAGAAAATATTCTAGTAGAGATAAGGTGCAGTAATTGACCATGAAATAATGAAGGAAGACAGGCTGAATTCCAAGATAAGGAAAATGAGGAGGCAAAAGAAAACATGAGCTCAGTAAGAATCTGGCAGGTCTTTTGTGTTACCTGATGTCTTTTCAGAATTAGTTAAATCACCTTCTAAGGAAATCCCAGAGGAAAGAATAAATGTAAAGCTGAAATCACCTCCATGTCTGTTGCCACAGCTAGAGCAGATATTACCCCTAGATCTGAAGGGGGAAGTGGGTCTCCAACTTCTTCTGATTATAGTACAGAAAACATATAGCTAATGCTCAATGCTTTCTTAAGAGTTTGTTTTGCTCTTTTCAACCTTAAAAGACCTTTCTTAAAAAAAAAATCTTTGGATTAACAATGTTTTAAACATGGAACTCTTCTGCCAAGCAGTGTTGGCATCAACAACAGACCCTCACTTACAAACATGGTAACCTGCCCAACCTCCCTCCTATGTCACTAAAACATTTCCATTCCAATCCAGTCATATTTGATGGTCAAATGAAAAAGGCAATATGACCAACTAAACAGACATAGCTACAAACAAAAAATACTTTCCAGAAAACTATTACTCCTGGTCAATCTTCTCATGAAAGCTGCCCTTTTAAGATGTAAAAATGCAGCCACTAAATATTATGTATCAACATTAAGCAATTCTACCTTGGCTGACCCATGGTCCCTTCCAGCCACCAAAAATAGGGCTTCTCTCCTGGTTGTTTTTAGAGTTGCTTTAACCACTTGAAGGAAGTAGCTGTAATATAGGACAGAATTTGGCAGCTATATAATTTTTACACAATTTTTAGGATGTTCTGCATGGCTCCATGTAGAATTGCTTTGTCTGTTTAGTTGGTCATCTTGCCTTTTCATCTGGCCATCAAATATGATGACTGGATTGGAAAGATAAGGTACTGTGTAGTTCCAATCTTCTGGTATTTTACCATTTACTATTTGGTTTTAGTGGGTTCTGAAAATTGAATGTCCCTAACTAACCCGTAGGCACATTGTCTCATCAATAATTTTCATTCTCTGCTCTTCCATTATGGATACACTAACCTGATCAGTGTATATCAAGTTGTAGGTATCCTTTACCTTAATACAGTTCCTTGGATCCAATGTTCTTAAGAGCATGTCCATTAGCAGTTAATATTGTATTGTAACCTTTGGATAACAAGGGAGAACATTTGCTATCAACAAACATGAGATCAGTCATATTAGAGGAGAGCTGATGCAGCCAGCTCTTCATATTCTGAGGAGATTCATTGTCATGGTAGTGAAGAAACAAGAGCAATAGCTAGTACCAGGCATAATGCAGACTGATACAGTGCAAGTTTTTACATGTAATTTTATTAGCACCTCTCTATCGATTTTGGGTAGCTAAACTTCAACAAGCTCCACAATCCTGGGCAATTTCTGTTTTAGGATAAGTCTTACTGGGCTTCTGATACAATACGTTTTTGCTAACATGTAGTAATTTTGTTTGGGAATTTCCTGGAAGCAGCAGTTTTAGTCTGTGCCTAAGAAATTATTTAATTCTCTGAGACTTTGATCAATGAACAAAAATTACTGGTGGTATTTTCAGCTTCTAAAAAGAACAGCACAACTAACAAGAGTCAGTCTCTTAAGATCAAGCTGCCTACACATTGAGTTAAACGGAACTTGTAAGAATGTAACAGCACCACTTCTTAATATTTATTTTGCTTTCACTATGCAGAAGCTGACAGGAACTGTGTTTTCATTTGGGTTATCTCAGGTAATTTCATGAAAATTTTGTTACCATCCAACAAAGAGCCACTGCAGGGCTAGGACTGATATTGTAATTTAGTATCCATCTCCTCATGTACTTACTGGAGTTGATGCCATGTTTCTGTCCTTCACTGCCATGATTGCATATCTAAAATAGCGGGTGTGATTCTCCTCTCACTTATACACGTTTTACATCTACGTAATTGGTAACTTCACTAAAGGCAATAATGTAAGTGAGAGGAGAATCAGGCAAAATACAATCTTCCCTTTAACACCAATTCAGTTACTTCAACCTCGTATAACATTATTTCCAGATAAGCTATACTTGTTTGGATGCTATTAGGAGCATATACAAGATTAATAGGATTTTTAATTTTCACACATCTCTAGAGTTCTTGGTGAAAACGATATTAACTATAAAAGGCAGATTTTAAGCGATAAAAGGGGAAACAAACAGAACAATGAAGATTACTAAGCAAATGAAATCAAACATGCAAACTAAACTAGTTTCACTAAATAAGTTGGTTACAAATAGCATTTCTCACCCTAGGTATTGTTGCAGGCAGGTTGAACCACAGAAACTTTGCGGAGTTCCAGTTATATTCCTTTTCAGACTGGAACCCTGTCTCAGTCTTGCCCCCAATCCCCTTCAGGTGGCTTTCGTAGACTTTCTTTTTGGGCAGACAGGCAAGGGAGGAGGAGGAGGAGTCCACTTGCCCTCCTCCCCACCCTTAAATAGGACTTACATAAGGCGGGAATCCTTTGTTTCCCAAACTTGAACCCCCCTTCCCTTACAGTGGAAAGTACCAGAAGTCTCAGGCAATGTTTAGTATCAGGTGACAAGACCATATGACTCTGCAGTATCAGAGTCCGTGAGTCAGTGACAATGTGGAACATCCGCAGGAAGGCCAAGCTTTTCACAGTCCATTGTCCTTGCTGATGGGCCATCTGCCCTGTCTGGCTTTTCCATTGTTGTACCTGAAGTGTTAGCGGTGGGAGTCACCCAAAGTAGCATAGTGGAAATATAGATACATAGTTAATATTCCTAGCTTCAGATACAGAAATGATACCGGCATACAAATTGGATAGTCGCATTCAGTAAATCATAACCTTTCCAATGATCTCTCGCATGAGTCATCTGGCATCAAGTATATCTCAGTTATGTCATTCATATCATAAGCAGATTTTAATAAAGAATATGGAATAACACAGCACACCTTATTTTCTGGATGGCCACCTAGGCTCTGACTTGCAGAAGTGCTGAGCACTCACAGCTGCAACTGGAGTCAATTGGAGCTGTGCTTGAAGATATTAAACCCTATAAATTGATAGGTCTGAAAAATCAGATCCTAATCATCTCAAATTGGACACCCAAAATTTAGAGGCTACTTTGATATTTAGACTCTGTCTCAGTTCCCCTATGTAAAATGGGGATAACAGCACCCCGAGACCATCAAAGGGTGCTGTGAACATTCATTAATATTTGTGAAGCGCTCGGATACTACAGCAATAAGTGATGTAGTAAAGTCCATCAAGAAATTAATGTCTTCAGTGCAGGGTTTGAATAGTGTGCAGTAAATAAGGTTTGAAGCTACAAATTGATCAATGAGAATAAAACAAAATATTGAATAGCTGTTCATTAAGTGAGCACTATCCAATCTGTGCACTAAATGAGACTGAGATGGAAAAATATGTGATCACGTAATCAAAGACAATATCATAATGTATGACAAGTTTCAGAGTAGCAGCCGTGTTAGTCTGTATTTGCAAAAAGAAAAGGAATACTTGTGGCACCTTAGAGACTAACAAATTTATTTGAGCATAAGCTGTACAAGGAGAGCCAAATTAAGGTTGCACAGGCCAACTTAATCCTGGCTTTTCCTAGCTCTTGAGTTGTTGACTTTGCAATGTTAATGTTCTTAGAACATAGTTTTGTGTGTGTAATTTTTATAAAGATTGGATAAAATTTAGCAGACTTAAATGGAATAAATTGATCAGAAAATAGCGCAGATGGCAAAAGAATGTATCGTAATTGCATCTCATTAGCATGTTTCTTCTTGTAGAGTGTGATTTTTAAGCAACAGTTGAGCTCCAAGTGACTGTTCCTACGCTGCTGAGTGTCTTCAAAACTTATGCCTGAGCCAAAGTCCACTGACACTGATAGGAGTTTTTCCACTGACTTCAATGAGCTTTGAATTTGGCCCATATTAAGGTAGTTAGGAAGTGAAGGCTGCTCAGTACACCACAAGAGCTGACCTTCAATGTTTTGAAAAGGCTTTAGGATCTTGGCTGAAACATGCTAGTTTATAGAAGATCAAAATACTTTACTATCATTAACCCTGCTGATTTTATAAACGTTAGAATTCACTGCAATAAAGAAATAAAATAAAAAATCTCAAGGAGGTTAAATACTTGGCTTTGATCTTGAGATCTAGAATTCTTTCATATATTCCCATTACCCTGTGACTGCAACTTTTCAACCTTCAGATTTGTAGCTCTGGATTGTTGAAAGATTTTTTTTAACATTTGTAGTTTTCCATACTCCCCCCCTACCCCCGGGAGACAAAGGGTGGAGAAAAAGCCAGGCAAAGGCAAGTCTCCTCTTCAGAATGTCACTAAAACATTTAAACAAAAATTTTTCTGTCATCAATTTTTAACCAGCTATAATTGGTAATGACTGAAACTCATTGATATCTATATTTTGGTGACTATGCCTGGGTGTATAAGCCTTATGAACTCAATGACCGAGTGCTCTGGGACTGAATAGACCTCCCTTGAGCTTCTCAATATTTGTGAGTGAGTAGAGGAGAGAGACAGTACATATGAAAGTAATGTAAGATGTTCAGGCCATCACTAGAAGACCATTTCTGCACCCAGTTCTGTATGGATTTTTGAATTTCCAGCCCTCATCGGCAGGGTGGTTTTGGGTCCCTGGAAACAGAATTCCTGGAGTGCAGTTAAGTGAGAATTCTTCCCTCCCCAGCTATGCTTCTGATTGACCATATTAGCCAGAACAGGTGGCCCTTATTCCTCTCATAATCCATCAAGGAGAAAAAAGACTATCTTCTATTACAGGTGTGCTCCATAAAAGAGAGGTTTATATGAAAATAGTTAATGTGGCAGTAGATGGCGCTCTCTGAATACACAGTTTTTGTGCCTGTTTTATAGGACCAATAAATTTTTTTATTGTGTTCTACAAATGGCTTCCTTTGTACAGCTCTTTGTATGCCTCAGCAGGGACGAGAAGATAGAGATAGGATTATGAAAATTCTCTAGCCCTACCAAGGTCTGTGGTGTCCTGAAGTTATTTTGATTAAATTATGGTTAACTGTATAAGGAAGAATGTGACTTTTTAATAATGGACATCAAATGTTTGTCTTTAAGGCCTAGGGGGAAAACAATAAATGCAAACCATGGATTGGAGGGTTTTTTTTTTTCCTAAAGAATTTCCTATCTCTTTGTAGGGGGCTGTTCCAGATTATCCCATGGTCTCTGCAGTGTTCATCTTGTGTTTAGCCCAGCGTCTAGTGGATAACTGTTCATAGCATGAAATCACAACTGGCATTAATTGATATTCTTGCTGGCAGCTTTCAAGGAGTAAATAGGCATGAATTATTGTCACTGAAATGGGATATGTGTAAAGTACCACACACTAAATTAGACGAGAAAGAATTACCTGTCTATGAAAGAAACAGGGAAGAGGACCTGTCCTCTCCTGGACATACTGTTCACCCTGCTCATCAGCACAGGAAAGTGGTCAGCTGGGCTCATGAGTTCAGGCTGGAGAAGGCCTCTGAAAGGAGAAGTACTTTCACCCCTTTCCCCTTTCTTTCTGCCATGGAAGGAACTGGGATTAGGAAGATTCTGATCAGACCAGAAAAGATTTGGGGGAGATGACCTTCCTGCAATTTCTTTGTAACCTGGGCTAAAGAAAGCTCATCCTGTTTGTTTTGCTGTTGTGTTGGGGGGAGAGAGAGCTGTGGTTCAAATATCTATATTATGGAACATGGTTGCAAATACCTGTATTTTTGGGCCGGTGCTGAGGAAAAATTCTAATTGGTATGCATGTGCCTTAAATGGATGAAAATACTGTATCTTCTGAGGGTATCTCACCTCCAACCTCAGGCCACATAGACACAAGCCTAGCTTTAGAGTGATCCTTCTATAATGGAATTTGGGTATACTGTAGTGTGGAGACCTTAAGCTTCCAGTGCTGTTGCTTATGTGATGGCCACCATCTTAGCCAACATACCAGGGATGGAGCACGGGACTTCCAGAGCTAAAAGAATGAGTCTCTACAGATTAAGCTAAAGAGCCACGGTTCTGGGAAGTTTAGACTTGAAATTAGATGAAGGTTTCTAACTATCAGAGGAGTGAAGTTTTGGAATAGCCTTCCAAAGGGAAGCAGTGGGGGCAAAAGATCTATCCGGCTTTAAGATTAAACTCAATAAGTTTATGGAGGAGACGGTATGATGGGATAACATGATTTTGGTAATTCATTGATCTTTAAATATTCATGGTAAATAGGCCTAATGGCCTGTGATGGGATGTTAGATGTGGTGGGATCTGAGTTACTACAGAAAATTCTTTCCTGGGTATCTGGCTGGTGAATCTTGCCCATATGCTCAGGGTTTAGCTGATCGCCATATTTGGGATCGGGAAGAAATTTTCCTCCAGGGCAGATTGGAGGAGGCCCTGGAGGTTTTTCGCCTTCCTCTGTAGCATGGGGCACGGGTCACTTGCTGGAGGATTCTCTGCTCCTTGAAGTCTTTAAACCACAATTTGAGGACTTCAGTAGCTCAGACATAGGTGAGAGGTTTTTCACAGGATTAGGTGGGTGAGATTCTGTAGCCTGCGTTGAGCAGGAGGTCGGACTAGATGATGGTAATGGTCCCTTCTGACCTTAGTATCTATGAAACGTGATTTTCTTAGACCAAATTAGACCAAGCTGCCATCCACAGATGTGCCTGGACATTTCTCCATTCCCCTGGACCACCTGGATCTTCAGTGATATCTTCCATAGTGTCTATATTGAGGACCTCGTATCAATTGGATATGTCTAGCTTTGTTGAATTCCTCCTCGTCCTTATCTCTCTGGTAATCACAGCCTGCCCATTCTTATCTATCTCCAGCCTGCTGTGCATCCTGCTGTGACTTCTTACCTCTGGTGATTATGTACTGTTAGTCTCTGATTCTTCCCCCCCACCCACCCCCCGACTTCTTGGTGGCCACTCTTTTCTTCTTTGAACCCGGAGTTCTGCTATTTCTCAATCCTGGCTCTCTAGGAACACCTCAGCTTCTCTGATTCACTGTAGGATTTCTGCTTGCCCCTCCAATCCTAGAACCTTCTCCACCAGCACAGCCACCAAACTTGCACTTCATACACAGGAAGTCCCTTCAGGCAGGAAAGAAAATATGGTAGGTCATCACCACCATTGCTGGCCATCTGAAAACTGCACATAGAGATGAACCTGACAGGAAAGCCTCTCTCACTCCCTCTGACACTCTCCTGTTAGTTTCCTCTGTTTGTGGCTCTTGAGTTTGCCTAAGAAGTGACTCTATACCAAATCTCCCTGAGCTCCCTGCTGAGGCTCAGGTCTTCCTCTCCCCACCAGCAAATGATTAACCAGTCAGAGATTTCAAACAGTGGGCCTGATCAAAGCTCCATGGCTCAAAGCCACACAGCCCTTTCCAAGGCACCAATAGACCTGCCTCACCTGTTTATTCAGGGCCCCATGGCCCAGCTATGCAGCCCATACACTGAGAACAGACAACCCACCTACAGATCAAAAGCACTACTCACCAGGTTTATAGGTTGTTAGAAGGTGGGCACCACCTCCTCCTGCCAGATTTTGAATGGGATCCAACCCATGGGCATGCTCAGAGGCCACTTACCAGATCAGGCCCCACACGTGATTTGGGCAGCCGAACACCTATCTTTCCCCGTTTATGAATCCCCCTGAGATAGGGAGGCAGCAGCATGCATGATCGGAGGCAAAAATTTAGGCACTGAGGGAACTTAAGCTTGTGAACCTAGCTGCTGGAGGCTGAGGATCATAATTAAGCCTGAAACTGGGACTTTGGTTCCTGAACCTCAGACTTAGCACCTAAGTACCTGTGTGGGTCTGGGCCACTCTGACTTCTGAGTCCTGATAAATGGGCACAAGGCATGGCTTGCCTGGATCCAACTCAGGATCAAGGCCTTCATTGTGTCAACAGTACTTTGGAGCTTCCTATTGTTATAACCTTTCGAGGAGGTGCACCCAATTCCATCTCTTACCTCAACATTATTGCTGTTAGTAAGGAAATCATGCCATCATGTTCTGACTCAACTTCCCCCCCAAATAGTCACTGAAATATTCAGACTCTGCATGGACACAAGGTACCACTTGTGTGGATCCAATTATAGGATCAGGGTCTTATGTGGTAGATTATTAAATAGAGAAGCCTAGAACATAACCAGCTTCAGCTACAGCATATCAGATGGGCTAGGAAGGCTGAAACTTTAATTGGTTTAAAAATTCTCTCAAACTGCTAATAAACTTAAGTGCCTGGGGTGAGTTTAAAAGTATTCTACACAGAAATTAGTAACTTTTTAAATTAAATTGAGTTATTTTATTACAGTGGCAAGGCAAGTACTTATTCTAGTCTTTTAACTTTGGAGCTGAGCTCATAAAAATGTTGTTAAAGGAAATTAAGACTACATCTTTTGCTCTTCCTGCAAACACCAAAAAAGTCTTTGAGGAGTTTCATTAAAACTGCATGCAGGAGAAAAAGTTGTAAAAGGGCAGAGACAATACGTGGGGGGCATGTGGGTCATATGCCCTCACAGATTTGCTGCCTGGCTTGGACTGAGCATACTCATATGGACTGAGCATGCTCAATAACACTGCGGAAGCCAACTGCCCTCACTCTGCCCCCCTACTATTGGCCTGTGTTGGGTCATCTCTATAAAGGGGAGATCAAAAAAGGAAGCTAAGGATTAAGCTTTCCAGACTCCTGGAGGGTAGGTTACAATTAGGTTTTTACAAATACAAAGGAGGTCCTAGAGATAATTAACTCAGTAAAGACCAATAAGGCCCCAAGGCCAGTTAGTTTCAATCTTTTAATTAAATGGCCCAAGAGAGAACTCCACTCATTACCAGATCATACGGACATTGTCAAGGTTCCTTCCCCACTCTGAACTCTAGGGTACAGATGTGGGGACCTGCATGAAAACCTCCTAAGCTTACTTTTACCAGCTTAGGTTAAAACTTCCCCAAGGTACAAACTATTTTACCTTTTGCCCTTGGACTTCCACTGCCACCATCAAATGTCCGGGTTTATTTTTTGAGAAAGAGTTGTTTGGAAACATCTTTCCCCCCAAAATCCTCACCAAAACCTTGCACCCCCTACCTGGGGAAGGCTTGATAAAAATCCTCACCAATTTGCATAGGTGACCACAGACCCAAACCCTTGGATCTTAGGAACAATAAAAAAAAAAGCTTTCAATTTCTTACGTACAAAAAGAATTTTAATATAAGAAAAGGTAAAAAGAATCACCTCTGTAAAATCAGGATGGTAAATACCTTACAGGGTAATTAGATTCAAAACATAGAGAATCCCTCTAGGCAAAACCTTAAGTTACAAAAAGACACAAAGACAGGAATATCCATTCTATTCAGCAGAGCTTAATTTTTCTCAGCCATTTAAAGAAATCATAATCTAACGCATATCTAGCTAGATTACTTACTAAGTTCTAAGACTCCATTCCTGTTCTGTCCCCGGCAAAAGCGACAGACAGACAGACAGACCCTTTGTTTTTCCCTCCCTCCAGCTTTGAAAGTATCTTGTCTCTTCATTTGTCATTGTGGTCAGGTGCCAGCGAGGTGATCCTAGCTTCTTAACCCTTTACAGGTGAAAGGGTTTTTCCTCTGGCCAGGAGGGATTTTAAAGGTGTTTACCCTTCCCTTTATATTTATGACAGACATCTTCTGACTCTGGTCACTTTTACCTGATTCTGTACATATAATGTCCCAGACTTCTTAAATTGTGAACTTTTTTTCTTATTTTTTTTTCTTAAAATTTGAGACATGGTAATTCAATACTCTGCAATATATATAAGTACCAGCTGGGATTTATTCAGGGGAGAAATTCTGCAGGTCACCAGAAAATGAAGTTTACTGTGTCTAATCAAATAACCTGCCCAGTCTATTGTTGTTGTTGGATGAAGAAAGGTACTGGACAAGGTAGAATGCCCCAGCTTTTTCACTGCTTTGTTTGTAAAACTAGAAGCAAAGGTAATGGTGAATAGTGGTTTTTAACATGTGCCCCTTCCTAACGAATGGGGGCTATTTCTGTACTGGGATGGTCACTTTTCTCTTTATCTGTCCTACCACTTGACCTCCCCTGATTTAGAAATGAAAGAAAACTCCCCTAAGGAATAGAGGTGACTGGAATACGTGACAAGCCTCTGCTATCTATATTTAGGATAAAAGTCCCTCCTATTTCTCAATCCAAGATTGTTTGCTTCTGTCTGGGATAAACTTCACCCAAATTTTGGGTTATAAAATAACTGTATCAAACTTAGGTTTCAGAGTAGCAGCCATGTTAGTCTGTATTTGCAAAAAGAAAAGGAGTACTTGTGGCACCTCAGAGACTAACCAATTTATTTGAGCATAAGCTTTCGTGAGCTACAGCTCACTTCATCATAGAGACTGGGAGTGCATGGGTCATTACACAAAGTAAAACTATTTCCCCATGTTTATTTCCCCACCCCCCACTGTTCCTCAGACATTCTTGTCAACTGCTGGAAATGGCCCACCTTGATTATCACTACAAAAAGTCCCCCTCGCCCCCTGGCTCTCCTGCTGGTAATAGCTCACCTTAAGTGATCACTCTCGTTACAGTGTGTATGGTAACACCCATTGTTTCATATTCTCTATGTATATAAATCTCCCCACTGTATTTTCCACTGAATGCATCCAATGAAGTGAGCTGTAGCTCACGAAAGCTTATGCTCAAATAAATTTGTTAGTCTCTAAGGTGCCACAAGTACTCTTTTTCTTTTTGTATCAAACCTAGGTCTTGCCTATGGACTTCCTCCTCCTGCCCACCAAAGCTAAGTGACTTCATTATTTACTTTTCAATGGGCATCTGTTTTAAAATACGTGGTTGTACACATAAAATTTAACCTTCAGTAGGAACTCTAATTTCCTTTAAATATTGTGTTGTTTCTTTCCTGAACCAATACACCTTTTATGCAACCAGGATCAGGAGGATAGATGTTGTCCAAGACTTAGTGATGAATGTAATGGTGGATTTTATTTTAAAGGATCTGCAGTATTCTTATTATTATTAATTAATTAGTTGTATTATCATAATGCTTAGGAGCCTTAGTCATAGACTAGGACCGCCATTGTGCTAGGTGCTGTACAAACAGAACAAAAAGAGTTCCCTGCCCCAAAGAGTTTACAATTAAGACAAGTAAGTGTGAGTTTTAAAGTGCTGACTACTGCTTTAATCACACAGAAAGCAGGTTTTCTACATGGCTTGTGTTCTACTGAATATGAAAGTGTGGGGTTGTTTGAGTCTGAATCCCAGGGGAGCAATAAATTGGTGTTTCGATATCTATGATCAATAAAAACAAGTGACTTATCCAATAAAAAGAACTAGGCACCAAGATAGGAAACCCATGAGACTTAGAATGAAGTTTGTGGTATTGAACTTTTATTTTATTTATATATTTTATTTATTTTGGACGAGGTTTATTAAATCAGCTCCAACTTGATCCTTTTTACTGAATAACAAAGGAAGAGTTGTGGCAAGGAGTAACTTCCTTAGTTCTGTTAGAGGCAACGGTCAGAGATAAGTGATTGCTGAACACCTATTTTGATTTTTATTATGCTATAGCAAAGAAACAGTACATAGATTACTTGTGTGTGTGTGTGTGTGTGTGTGTGTGTGTGTGTGTGTGTGTGTGTGAAGGGATACTCTTGTGATCATTCTTTCACCTTCCACAGTATTTTCTTTTCTTCAGGTATTGCACAGTATATTGACTAAGTTATTCTGTGCTCATGAAAAATGTGTGCTAAATTCTAATACATGGCCTTTTGGATTCTGAAGACATCACAGGCCAGATTCTCCACGCTGCCAAGTTTACTTCATACAGTAGGTCAGTGGTGGAAATGGGAACAGGATTCAGGTCTTCTGATTCTTAGTCCAGTGTTGTACCCACTAGACACTGCTGTCTCTCAAAATCTAATATTTTCAGTGATATCAGCCTGAGCAGTGCCAGACAAATGGTTAGGGGCACACACTTGAATGTTTGGTAGGCCTACAAAGGGGACAAAATAGTTACTGAATTTAATGCATTTAAAATTTATTTCTCCAGTAGAGCCAAAGAGTGTGTGTAGGGGAAAGGGTGCTATTAAAATGCAAATACTGTTCTATGTATATATGGCTTGGAAGAAACATTACCATGCATTTGAGTATACCACAACTTTATGTATGGAGGATTATCAAATGTACATAGAGTGAAAATCTGAGGCATTTGACAACAAGTGCAAGAAGATAACTGCAACTAGACTTCACAGTAATGAATTGGAGTGTTGCAGCTAACTTGGTCTTCTGACTGCCCGGTGAATCAACATGGCCCAATAAAAACTTTCTAATAGTCAAATATCTACAAGAAGCCTTGTTGGTATAAAATGTACAATATTCAAGCCAGATTGTTTCACTTACCAGTGATTCTTTACTTTACCACCCTTGAGTGTCTGCCATCAAGGGCAATTTAAAAATACTTCATAGTAATTCTAGCTTGTGATATCATTTAGATAAATCCATAATGTAGTTGCAGCTTTCACTACACATCCCATGCAGTGGCATTAGAAAAATTTGTATACTGGGGGTGCTGAAAACCATTAAACAAATTTTGTAAACCCTGGATCTGATGGAAACCACTTCAAGGCAGGAGGTGCTACAGCAGCCAAGAACCCCTAATTCCAGCACCCCTGATCCTATGAAGAAAAATGACTGATACATCTTTCATTGTAGAACATAGAGTGAGGTTTCTAAGGTCTGCCTCTTCCCTAGTGGCTTCTTCAACAGCAGAAACTTTTATTTATTTTGGTTTTGACTGCTAACTTAGCAGTTTCAACAAAAGCTAAATAAGTAGAGTTGGTCTGTGTATGTGTGTGGCTGTTTTCCAGGGTAATCTTCCAAGGGTAAAGTTTTGAATGCAGCAACTAAATACCAAGGAGCTTCTGTTTTTTGTTCTTTTTCTATTTGATGCTTATTCCAAGATAATACTGTGGATTTGTGTTGTCTTGAGTGTCAGCCTAGCAATATATTTACTTAAAAATAATAATCTTCATACAACCCTGTGTTATACACAGTGGAGTGCGTTAAACTGCTTTTGATGCAGATGGTATAGATTGTTTTACTACTCCTCAAAAGCAGATTAGTTATTGAATATGAAATGTTGCAGGTTCTGTAAACTTAATTTAGACTTCTGGGGTGGTTTTTTTTTTTTTTTTACAGTTCATAAAGATTGAAATTCAACTCTTTTTTATATGCGATACATTAAAGAAAAAAAAAGAATGTGATCTATGAGGCACTGTGATCTCAGGAACTGAGCATAACCGTTTGGAGTTCCTGTGTTCTAATCCTGCTTCTTGGACTGACTTGTTCTTTGGCCTTGAGCAAGTCACTTCATACCTCTGTCTATTTAGTATGCAAGGTCCTGGAAAAAATTTTGAAGGAGAAATTAGTTAAGGACATTGAAGTCAATGGTAAATGGGACAAAATACAAAATGGTTTTACAAAAGGTAGATCGTGCCAAACCAACCTAATCTCCTTTTTTGAAAAGGTAACAGATTTTTTAGATAAAGGAAATGCAGTGGATCTAATTTACCTAGATTTAAGTAAGGCATTTGATACCGTGCCACATGGGGAATTATTAGTTAAATTGGAGAAGATGGGGATCAATATGAACATCAAAAGGTGGATAAGGAATTGGTTAAAGGGGAGACTGCAACGGGTCCTACTGAAAGGCGAACTGTCAGGTTGGAGGGAGGTTACCAGTGGAGTTCCTCAGGGATCGGTTTTGGGACCAATCTTATTTAATCTTTTTATTACTGACCTTGGCACAAAAAGTGGAAGTGTGCTAATAAAGTTTGCAGATGATACAAAGCTGGGAGGTATTGCCAATTCGGAGAAGGATCGGGATATTATACAGGAGGATCTGGATGACCTTGTAAACTGGAGTAATAGTAATAGGATGAAATTTAATAGGAGAAGTGTAAGGTTATGCATTTAGGGATTAATAACAAGAATTTTAGTTATAAGTTGGGGACGCATCAATTAGAAGTAACAGAAGAGGAGAAGGACCTTGGAGTATTGGTTGATCATAGGATGACTATGAGCTGCCAATGTGATATGGCTGTGAAAAAAGCTAATGCGGTTTTGGGATGCATCAGGAGAGGCATTTCCAGTAGGGATAAGGAGGTTTTAGTACCGTTATACAAGGCACCTGTGAGACCTCACCTAGAATACTGTGTGCAGTTCTGGTCTCCCATGTTTAAAAAGGATGAATTCAAACTGGAGCAGGTACAGAGAAGGGCTACTAGGATGATCCGAGGAATGGAAAACTTGTCTTATGAAAGGAGACTTAAGGAGCTTGGCTTGTTTAGCCTAACTAAAAGAAGGTTGAAGGGAGATATGATTGCTCTCTATAAATATATCAGAGGGATAAATACAGGAGAGGGAGAGGAATTATTTAAGCTCAGCACCAATGTGGACACAAGAACAAATGGGTATAAACTGGCCACCAGGAAGTTTAGACTTGAAATCAGACGAAGGTTTTTAACCATCAGAGGAGTGAAGTTTTGGAATAACCTTCCAAGGGAAGCAGTGGGGGCAAAAGATCTATCTGGTTTTAAGATTCTACTTGATAAGTTTATGGAGGAGATGGTATGATGGGATAATGGGATTTTGGTAAGTAATTGATCTTTAAATATTCAGGGTAAATAGGCCAAATCCCCTGAGATGGGATATTAGATGGATGGGATCTGAGTTACCCAAGAAAGAATTTTCTGTAGTATCTGGCTGGTGAATCTTGCCCATATGCTCAGGGTTTAGCTGATTGCCATATTTGGGGTCGGGAAGGAATTTTCCTCCAGGGCAGATTGGAGAGGCCCTGGAGGTTTTTCGCCTTCCTCTGTAGCATGGGGCATGGTTGACTTGAGGGAGGCTTCTCTGCTCCTTGAAGTCTTTGAACCATGATTTAAGGACTTCAATAGCTCAGACATGGGTGAGGTTTTTCATAGGAGTGGGAGGGTGAGATTCTGTGGCCTACGCTGTGCAGGAGGTTGGACTAGATGATCAGAATGGTCCCTTCTGACCTTAGTATCTATGAATCTATTTCGCTATGTATAATAAAAAAAAAAGCATAATATCTATTTCACATGGCTTATGTGAAGACTTAATGTCATTGTAAATGCTAAGTATTGTATTCAGAAAAGCTGTACAAAACTTGGTAGAGTTGGTCTGAAGGATTCCTGAGAATTCTTTTTCTTGTGATGAGGTGTAGGGGCTCATAATCTCAGTTTCTTTGTGGGTCTTGTTTGAATCAGTCCAAAAGATGTAAGTGAAATTTGTCTTAATTGCCTGGTTTGATGTTGAAGCCTTGGACTTCTGTAAGATATCTGATACAATACCACATTGGAAATTATTAGTGAATTTAAAGAAGATGGGGGTAAGTATAAGTACTTTAAGGTGGATAAGGAATGGGCTAAGGGAGAAAAGGCAACAGGTTGTGCTGAAGGGTGAACTACAGGTCAGAAGGAAGGTTACTAGTGGATTTCCTCAAACATCGATCTTGGGACCAATTTTAGTCAATATTGGTATTAATGACCTTAGCACAAAAAGGAGAGTGCTAATGAAATTTGCTGGTGATACAAAGTTGGGAGACATCATCAATACAATGGAGAATCAGCATGCTTTACAGGAAGATCAGGATTACCTTGAGGACTGGAGTAACAAATGGAACAAAATTCAATAGTATAAAGTGAAAGGTCATGCACTTAACGTCTAACAAGAATATCTGCTATAGATTGGGTACTCATCAGTTGGAAGTTGAAGAGGAAGAGAGAGACTTGGGTGTGTTGGTTGATCACAGGATGAAGATGAGCCACCAATGTGATGCAGCTGCAAAAAAGGCACATGTGATCTTAGGATGTATCAGAAGAGGCATTTTCAGAAGAGAGAAGTATTAATGCCATTTATAAAGCACTGATAAGACCTCATTTGGAATACGATGTACAGTTTTGGTTGCCCATGTTCAAGGAAGTAGAATTCAAACTGGAGCAGGTGCAGAGAAGAGTTACAAAGATGATCAGAGGAATGGAGAGCCTATCTTATGAGAGAAGACTGGCTTGGCTTGTTTAGCCTAGAAAAACAAAGGCTAAGAGGGGATATGATTGCTCTTAATATATACATGAAGCAGGGGGTAAACACCAGGGAAGGTGAAGAGCTATTTAAGCTAAAGTACAATGTTAGCCCAAGAACAAATGGGTATAAACTGGGCATGAACTTGTTGAGGCTGGGAACTAGAAGAAGATTCCTAACTATCAGGGGAGCGAGGTTCTGAAACAGCCTCTCAATAGGAGTTGTGGGGGCAAACAACATAATTAGTTTTAAGATAGAACTGGACACATTTATGAGTGGGATTGTTTGTTTGATGGGGGAGGGAAAAGGGGCTCGGCAGTTCTAAAGTCTTTTGCTTCAGGCTTCAGTCATTCATTTGCAGGTGTCAGGAAGGGATTTCCCCCCCCCCCCCCTCCAATCTATCCTGGTTTTTTCCCTCTCCTTTCTCTGAAGCATCAGAGATAGCCACAGCTGTACATGGGATATGGGACAGGTGGATTGGTGCTCTGAGGTGGCATTGAGCATTCTCTTCCTTATATGCTTGACTATCTGGTTCTTGCTCACATGCTCAGGATCTAACTGATCACCGTACATGTGGAATCAGGAAAGAATTTCCCCACAAGTCATATTGGCAGAGACCTTGGGGTTTTTACACCTTCCTTTGTAGCATGGAGTGCAGGTCATTTGCTGGGATCACCTGGGTATCTCTCACTTAATTAATTCCCTGCTATTTCAGGGGCCTCAGACATTGCACTTCGGTCTCTCCTATTTTCTGCCTATCGTGCGTAGTCTAGTCTCCTAGGGGCTATACTGCATTGGTCTGGTTTTAGTTGTTGGGTTTGGTGTGCAGTTGCTGGATGGTGTTGGTGGCTTGTGATGATGTACAGGAGGTCAGACTGGATGATCTGGTTGTCCCTTCTGTGCACAGACAATCTAGGAAGTTTTTGGAAAGTGTAGGGGACAATTTCCTGGTGCAAGTGCTGGAGGAACCAACTAGGGGCAGAGCTCTTTTTGACCTGCTGTTCACAAACAGGGAAGAATTAGTAGGGGAAGCAAAAGTGGATGGGAACCTGGAAGGCAGTGACCATGAGATGGTAGAGTTCAGGATCCTGACACAAGGAAGAAAGGAGAGCAGCAGAATATGTACCCTGAACTTCAGAAAAGCAAACTTTGTCTCCCTCAGGGAACTGATGGGCAGGATCCCCTGGGAGAATAACATGAGGGGGAAAGGAGTCCAGGAGAGCTGGCTGTATTTTAAAGAAACCTTATTGAGGTTGCAGGAACAAATCATCCCGATGTGTAGAAAGAACAGTAAATATGGCAAGTGACCAGCTTGACAGTGAAATCCTTGCTGATCTTAAACACAAAAAAGAAGCTTATAAGAAGTGGAAGATTGGACAAATGATCAGGGAGGAGTATAAAAATATTGCTCAGGCATACAGGAGTGAAATCAGGAAGGCCAAATAACACTTGGAGTTGCAGCGAGCAAGAGATGTTAAGAGTAACAAGAAGGGTTTCTTCAGGTATGTTAGCAACAAGAAAGTGGTCAAGGAAAGTGTGGGCCCCTTAATGAATGAGTGAGGCAACCTAGTGACAGAGGATGTGGAAAAAGCTGATGTACTCAATGCTTTTTTTGCCTGTGTCTTCATGAACAAGATCAGTCCCAGACTACTGCATTGGGCAGCACAGCATGGGGAGGAGGTGACCACCCCTCTGTGGAGAAAGAAGGGGTTCAGGACTATTTAGAAAAGCTGGACAAGCACAAGTCCCTGAGGCCGGATGCACTGTATCTGAGGGTGCTAAAGGAGTTGGCAGATGTGATTGCAGAGCAATTGGCCATTATCTTTGAAAACTCATGGCAACTGAGGGAGGTCCCGGATGACTGGAAAAAGGCTAATGTAGTGCCCATCTTTAAAAAAGGGAAGGAGGAGGATCCTGGGAACTACAGGCCAGTCAGCCTCACCTCAGTCCCTGGAAAAATCATGGAGCAGGTCCTCAAGGAATCAATTCTGAAGCACTTAGAGGAGAGGAAAGTGATCAGGAACAGTCAACATGGATTCACCAAGGGCAAGTCATGACTGACTAACCTAATTGCCTTCGATGATGAGATAACTGCCTCTGTGGATGAGGGGAAAGCAGTGGACGTGTTATTCCTTGACTTTAGCAAAGCTTTTGATATGGTCTTCCACAATATTCTTGCCAGCAATTTAAAGAAGTATGGGCTGGATGAATGGACTATAAGGTGGATAGAAAGCTGGATAGATTGTTGGCCTCAACGGATAGTGATCAATGGCTCCATGTCTAGTTGGCAGCCGGTATCAAGCGGAGTGCCCCAAGGGTTTGTCCTGGGACCGGTTTTGTTCAATATCTTAATTAATGATCTGGAGGATAGTGTGGACTGCACCGTCAGCAATTTTGCAGAAGACCCTAAACTTGGAGGAGTGGTAGATACACTGGAGGGTAGGGATAGGATACAGAGGGACCTAGACAAATTAGAGGATTGGGCCAAAAGATATCTCATGAGGTTCAACAAGGACAAGTGCAGAGTCTTGCATGTAGGACGGAAGAATCCTATGCACTGCTACAGACTAGGGACCGAGTGGTTAGGCAGCAGTTCTGCAGAAAAGGAGCATTGCCAGTAGATCGAGGGATGTGATCGTTCCCCTCTATTTGGCATTGGTGAGGCCTCATCTAGAGTACTGTGTCTAATTTTGGGCCCCACACTACAAGAAGGAGGTGGAAAAATTGGAAAGAGTCCAGCAGAGGGCAACAAAAATGATTAAGGGGCTGGAGCACATGACTTATGAGGAGAGGCTGAGGAAATGGGACTATTTACTCTGCAGAAGAGAAGAATGAGGGGGGGATTTGATAGCTGATTTCAACTACCTGAATGGGGGTTCCAAAAAGGATGGTCTAGACTGTTTTCAGTGGTACCAGATGACAGAACAAGGAGTAATGGTCTCAAGTTGCAGTGGGGGAGGTTTAGGTTGGATATTAGGAAAAATGTTTTCACTAGGAGGGTGGTGAAGCATTGGAATGGGTTACCTAGGGAGGTGGTGGAATCTCCTTCCTTAGAGGTTTTTAAGGTCAGGCTTGACAAAGCCCTGGCTGGGATGATTTAGTTGGGGATTGGTCCTGCTTTGAGCAGGGTTGGACAAGATGACCTCTTGAGGTCCCTTCCAATCCTGACATTCTATGATTCTACGATCTCCCCATAGTGAAGACCAACCCAAAGTGTCTGTCTGTTCCTTATTTCCTGGGTGCCCAGCTTGAGACTCTGGAATCTGATTCACAGAAGTGCTGAGAATTTGCAGCTGCGTCTGAAGTTTTTGGGAGATGTGCTATAAAATGCGAAGTACCCTCAAAAATCAGGCCCTGGATACCTCAGACTGGGCATCCAAAATGAGTAGACACTTTTGATCTTTAATCTGTGTGCCTCAGTTTCCCTTACCTCGCAGGGTTGTTATGAAAATAAATCCACTAATATTTGTGAAGCCTTCAGATGCTATACTTACAACCAGAGCAGAAGCTGAATAATTCCAGTGAATTAAGGCTTATTGCCACACATCAAACAATGAGAGTAAAACAAAATATTGAATAATTGCTGATTAAGTTAGCACCATCTATTCTGTGCACTGAATGAAGCAGGAGTCCTGGGGAAAAAATAGCATGTGATCATGTAGCAAAAGACTGTTCCATAATACAGTTACACAAGGGGGCCGAATTAAAGTTGCATGGGCAATATTAATTCTCGTATTCCTAACTTTGGACTGCTTGACTTTGCCATCCTAATGCTCTTTTAATGTTTTCTGGACATAATTAGCCTTGAAGTCCAATTCCCCAGTTCCAGTACTAAACGGTTACTGCCACATCAATTACCTGAGAATGAATTAAATCCATGCCTGACCAAGAAACAAAATCTACAGTGACTGTTTGGCATATGCAAGGCCAACACTTCACACATTCGGCCTCCTGTTCGGTGGATTTACTGTGCCTCTAAACTCTGTTGCTGTTGCTTCACGATAGTCTATTATGAAGCAAGAAATTGTGATCCGGTATCATAAGTGTGCTTTCGGATGAAGTCTGCCAGGTGGCTAGGCTTGTGTTAATAAATGCTCTTGAAAAGGTAAAAAGGTTAATGTTACATCCCTTATTAATTAAAATATATTAAAGAGCCATAACAACTGTGGAAAATCAATGATATAGTATGAGTACCCAGCTGCTCTGGTGCTTAAACAAACATGAAATAACTTGAGCAAATCACATAATGTACTTCTTGAAAATATAATATCTGTCCCTTCCTTTCATGTATGACTGAGACTGTCATAGCTCTTTAGCTTTACACTACTCAGATAATGCAGGTTGAATAAAGGGTTGTTTTTCGCTCTATGCAAAGCCCCTGCTGGGGGAGGAAAAGGAATTCTCTTATTCAGAGGCAGTGCAGTCCCATGTACTGCACGTGCTGCTGTGACTTAAGAACTCCTGAGGCATCCTAATCCTGTGGAACTGACTTGCTGCATGGCTTTAACTTCTTTGTGCTATACTTTCCACATCTATAAAATGGGTTGATATTTCCTGCCTCCCTAGGGATTTGTGGGGATTAATTTAGATAAGGTCTAAAGCCAGTCTCCTGTATCTCCAATGGACTCTGGATCAGGACACTTTAATTCTTGAAAAGCACTTGACAGTTATTTCCAAAGTGTTCATTTGACCCAGATTTTTACTATAGGCGTCTCAAGACAGGGTGAACTTTCCACTGGGTTCCAAACTAAGCCCCATCCTATAAAGAAGAGCCATGAAAAGTGAGACCGTCCTTCAAAATTAGTCTGCACGTTACTAAATATCTCACATCTAGTTTGAGCTGCACTCTGAACTACCCAGGGTTCGTTCCAGCCACACATACCAGAGATTAGTTCGTATTGATCCATTAGAAATTTGTTCAGAGGAACAAATGCAAAGAGCTGGGGATAGTTGCTCTTAGTAAATATTAGTATTTTCATTCTATCTAGGTTCTTACCATATGGTGATGGGTTCAGTGCATCACAGCACCTGATGTACCCATTTGATAGGGTGACCAGATGACAAGAACAAAATATCGGGACACATTGGGGGGGCAGCCACAGGTTCACACCAGGGCCGGCTCTAGGTTTTTGCTGCCCCAAGCAAAAAAAAAAAAAAAAAGCTGGAGTGCTGCTGAAGCAAAATATTGGGACAAATGGCATCCCGACCGTACATCAGTCTGGAAGTGGGACAAACAACTAAATATCGGGACAGTCCCGATTTTATCAGGATGTCTGGTCACCCTACCATTTGAGGAACACTACATTTGTTCCCAGCCCCCAAACAGATTTTGGCACTTTGCACGGAAGTCATGTATTTGGAGCTGTAACTGATCAAATACCATTAATGGCAAATACCACGCATATAAAGTAGCCAATTGGCTTTGTTCCTTAAATTAACAATCTCATCATATCTCCCTGGGTTTCATCAACATCCTACAGCTTTCTATATATATATATCTGTATGAACATCTTATCAGCAGTCATTGTGAAGTTCTCCCTCCACTTTGCCAATTTACTCTTGTTACCGGTATATAAAATATACCATAGCAACATTCTTCATGTAAAGAATAATAAAGTACACGCTTGTTTGTCATGAAAGGCACTATACATGTGTCAAAGGAGCTGTACAATTTTACAGCATTTATTTTAATTAAGTAAAAATGCTTGTGAAGAATGTAACTCTTCATCTTGTTTTATAGAGCTTTCAACTACAAAATTTTGGAACACAGCAAAGCCTCTCAAAATAACTATATATTTTAGTCTGTATTTGATGCTATGTGCCTGTACTCAGTTAACATAGTAAGTGCTGGCATAAAAGGGAGCAGGAATACTAGCTAGATTGGTCCGGCTCTCAGGGCTTTTAAGTGAGTGCAGTTTTGTTTTTGTTTTTTAAAAACTATTTGGAAAGTTTTGAACAGATTTACAAATCCTTGATATATAAATATCAGAGACCCAAACAATAACCATTACACCCATGAGCTTTTGTTTATTACTGTATAACATCTCTTTAAAATCATCAGATCTCTCTATTTAACAAGGTGCTACCATGTCACAAAATGAGCATCTTTACACTACCCATAACATGCAGCTTCTGATGCCTTTATTAAATTGAGTGAAATCTCTGCTTACATATATTTAACAAACCTGGCATGTCTATCAAATGTAAATATTCTAAAAAGTTGGTACAAGTGTGCTGGGTTTTTGCAGGTGAATGAACTTTGTCTGAGTATCAAATAAATGGCACTAAATAGCTCAGTATCTATTTGTCCTCTGTCTACTTGCTAGGTATGTAATTGGTGAGTTACTGTTTCCGTAACAACCACCCATACTTTTGAACCATTCCTCTGGAGTTGGACTATTTATCTTTTCCGATGAGAGGCCATCAGTATTTGAGAGGCTACTAGCAGATGAGAGGATTAACAAAGGATTGATTGGTAATAAATATCCAATAACATGCAATATTTGGTTATGAATTGCATCCCTATACACTCTAATAACTGGACACGCCCATCATATATGTATAAAATCTCCTCTCTCATCACAATTTCTCCAAAACTTACCCATTCAATTTTTATAAATATATAAAATATATATAATTAATAACTTGACTAATGTGAGGTACCACTGACACGGTATCTTAAAGAAATTTTCTTTTATCATGCTAGAGATTGAGGTTGCTGCTCCTCTATCCAGATCTTTTCCCCAGCATATAGCATATGGGCAATTTTTTGTTAGGAATGTTGTTTGCAAAGATTGATTATATATTAGTTATAATTTTTGATTTTTAATTGATCAGTCATGATCATTTCTATTGAAGTTAGCTTTCCATATAAAACAACTTGTCCTAGAAAGTTGACACATAATGCCTAACTTGAAAGTACTGGTACCAAAAGAAAGTGGGCCAGTTAAAGTTAGTTTTGATCGCTAAATAATTAGAAAAGTTTCTTCACTGAATAGCTGGCCAACTAGATGTCTTCCATGGCTCTCCAAATCTTTAAAATTGTCTGGGCTAAGATCTGGATTATTTGCAATTCATAGAATCAAAGGACTGGAAGGGACCTTGAGAGGTCATCTAGTCCAGTCCCCTGCACTTGTGGCAGGACTAAGTATTATCTAGACCATCCCTTGCTGTCATTGGTGAGGGAAAAGAACTTCTCTAGTTCTAGCCCAAACCCATAGCATAGCCTTTGCTAAAAGAGGTGTGTAAATTTCTGGAGGGCATGATTTTTTATTAATCCATGGTAGACTAGCATTATTTACTCTGCCACCATTTTTTTCTTCACTACAGATCCAGTATTTGGCTGTGTTAGAGCACCCAAAACCACTACTACATTGAGCCAGCTGGCTTGATAGTATCATGGATATTTGGAAGAGCTAGTCTACCCTATTTACTGAAGCTGTACAAAGTATCTGCACTCACTCTTGATCATCTTTATTCCATATAAATTCTAACAACATCCTCTGTATTCCTGCTAGGGTTGTATCTGGAATGATTACAGAAGATTTTGAAACAAGAAAAATATCCTTGGCAAAATATTCATTTTGACAGTGGATGTTCTTCCCAACCAAAAAATTGCATACTGCCCCCAGCACTCCAGTTCTTTTTAAATATGCTGAAATAGCAGTTTGACATTTAAATCACAGAATTCTTCCAGGTTGTTTTGAGATTTGAATTTCCAGGTATTTTACAGCATTTGTTGCCCATTTATATCCAAATGTTTTCTGGAATAATGCCATTTCAGAATCTGGAAAATTGTTTAAAATGTATTTAACATTTCAGCTTTGCCATAATTTACATTGAATCCAGATGCTTTCCCAAAGTCATGGATTTCTTTAGATACTAATTTAAGGGATATATTTGATTTAAATAAAAAATACAATATCATCATTTGTATTTATTGGGTGACCCCCAGTGTGAGGTACCAAAGAACTTGAGCTGAGGAGAGCCATGCTCTTCTTGAGGAAGCAGGGAGTCTCAGGTTTCAGTGAAATATTTTTATTTAACAATTATGTAAGCAACAGTATGGATGACACCAGATTCAGTATCTTATCTGAATAGTCCCAAAACTGGCCATCCCCCCCAACCTATTTCCTGTTGGATTCCCTACAGTTGGCCCTATGCCCATCAGAAGTAGCACAAGGTTTAGCCGCAGGAACAATGAGTGTATGTTGCAGTATACATTTCCAGGGCCAGCTCTAGGATTTTTGCCACCCCAAGCAAAACAATTTTTGGCCGTCCCGCTTTTTTTTTGTGCCCCCCCTCTGCTGCCCCAACTCCGCCCCTTCCCCAAATCCCTGGCCCCGCCTCCTCCCCTGGGCATGCCGCATTTCCCCCCCCATTGCTTCCTGCGGCTCCCCCTTGCAACCCCCCACCCTAGCTCACCTCTGCTCCACCTGCTCCCCTGAACACACTGCCGCTCTGCTTCTCCTCCCTCCCTCTCAGGCAAGGGAGAGGCAGCGCATTCAGGGGAGCAGGGGGAGCAGAGGTGAACAAGGGTGGGAATGGGGGGGAAGCGCAGGAAATAAGGGGGGGAGAGGAACCGCTCCCCACCCCAGCTCGTCTCTGCTCCACCATCGCTGCCTCCCCAGAGTGCACTGCCACTCGGCTTCTCCTTTCCTCCACAGCAAGCCTAGGAGGGAGTGGGGAGAAGCAGAGAGGCAGTGGCGCGTGCAGGGAACCAGGCGGAGGTGGAGCGGAGGCGAGCTGGGGCATATTCCTAGGGGTGGCATAGCCGGTGCCGGAATGCCACCCCTAGAAATATGCCGCCCCAAGCACCTGCTTGTCTTGCTGGTGCCTAGAGCTGGCCCTATACATTTCAGTGCTGGAGGGAGGTTGCAATGGATGGGGAGGGATACAATGTCCTTCCTAGATGATTCTCACGCATCCTCTGAAAAGGTCTAAAATCACTTATGCCTTTGGGCAGGCATATTTGAGCAGCTAATCAGGTTGACAGTGTCTCTTTAAATCCCAGTTAGAACAGCTCCGGATTCCTTCTACTTGCTGATAAGTTTATGTCCCCTTTGACTAGATTCATAGATTCATAGATACTAAGGTCAGAAGGGACCATTCTGATCATCTAGTCCGACCTCCTGCACAGCGCAGGCCACAGAATCTCACCCACCCACTCCTATGAAAAACCTCACCCATGTCTGAGAAAGTGAAGACTCTTTTTTTTTTTTAAATATACATATATGCTCATCCTGTATATGTATATACATATATATACATACACATACATACAAGAAGCCTGGATCTGGAGTTTATAGCTTTGGGATGAGTAGAAGCTCTGTTATTTGTCTACATGAAGGAGTATAAAGAAAAGGAGTACTTGTGGCACCTTAGAGACTAACAAATTTATTAGAGCATAAGCTTTCGTGAGCTACAGCTCACTTCATCCGATGAAGTGAGCTGTAGCTCACGAAAGCTTATGCTCTAATAAATTTATTAGTCTCTAAGGTGCCACAAGTACTCCTTTTCTTTTTGCGAATACAGACTAACACGGCTGCTACTCTGAAACATGAAGGAGTATGTAATCCATAAAATAATAGCTCCAGACTTATGTTTTAAAACAAGTCAAAATAGACTTCAGCAACTTTTAGAATAGGGGTTTTTTTATGCTGATTTTTTTAAAAATTGCTTTAATATTAAGGGGGCCATTCTAGTCACATTCCAAGGGTTTGTCTCACTACAACCACCAATATATCAGGGGACCTACCTACCCCATGACCTTCTGACACTTGTAATACATTGAGCAGGTGGCACTAATAGGTTCCAGATGCATATGTATGTATTAAGTATCAGAAGGGTAGCCATGTTGTTCTGTATCCACAAAAACAACAAGGAGTCCAGTGGTACCTTAAAGACTAACAGATTTATTTGGGCATAAGTTTTTGTGGGTAAAAAACTCCACTACTTCAGATGCATGGAGTGAAAATTACAGATACAGGTATAAATATACTGGTACATGAAGAGAAGGGAGTTACCTTACAAAGGAAGAACCAATGTTGACAAGGCCAATTCAGTCAGGGTGGATGTGGTCCTCTCCCAGTAACTGATGAGGAGGTGTCAATACCAAGAGATGTGAAAACTCTCCAGGCAGCTCTCCAACACCACATTCTACAGGCCACTATCCTCCGATCCCATTGAGGAGTACCAAAAGAAACTACACCATCTGCTCAAGAAACTCCCTGCTATAGCACAGAAACAAATCTACACAGACACACCCTTAGAGCCCCGACCAGGGGTATTTTATCTGCTACCCAAGATCCATGAACTTGGAAATCCTGGATGCCCCATCATCGCAGGCATTTGCACTCTTACAGCAGGATTATCTGGCTATTGGGACTCTCTCCTCAGGCCCTACACTACCAGCACTCCTAGCTATGTATGAGACATCACCGACTTCTTGAGGAAACTACAATGCATTGGTGATCTTCCTGAAAACACCATCCTGGCCACCGTGGATGTAGAAGCTCTTCACACAAATATTCCACATGAGGATGGACTACAAGCTGTCAAGAACAGTATCCCTGATAAGGCCACAGCACACCTGGTGGCTGAGCTTTGTGACTTTGTCCTCACCCACAACCATTTCAGATTCGGGGACAACTTATACCTTCAAGTCAGCAACACTGCTTTGGGTACCCGCATGACCCCACAGTATGCCAACATTTTTATGGCCGACTTAGAACAATGCTTCCTCAGCTCTTGTCCCCTAGCACCCCTCCTCTACTTGCACTACATTGATGACATCTTCATCATATGGACCCATGGGAAGGAGGCCCTTGAAGAATTCCACCCAGATTTCAACAATTTCCACCCCACCATCAACCTCAGCCTGGACCAGTCCTCACAAGAGATCCACTTTCTGGACACAACAGTGCAAATAAGTGATGGTCACATAAACACCACCTTATACCAGAAACCTACTGACTGCTATACTTACCTACATGCCTCCAGTTTCCATCCAGGATGCATCACACGATCCATTCTTTGCAGCTAAGACCTAAGATACAACTGCATTTGCTCCAATCCCTCAGACGGATACAAACACCTATAAGATATATTATCGAGCATTCTTAAAACTACAATACCTACCTGGGGAAGTGAGGAAACAGATTGACAGAGCGAGACAGGTACCCAGAAGTCACCTACTACAGGACAAACCTAACAAGGAAAATAACAGAACACCACTGGCCATCACATACAGCCCCCAGCTAAAACCTCTCCAGCACATCGTCAATGATCTACAACCTATCCTGGAAAATGATCCCGCACTCTCACAGATCTTGGGAGGCAGGCCAGTCCTCGCTTACAGACAGCTCCCCAACCTGAAGCAAATACTCACCAGCAACTATACACCACACCACAGAAACACTAACCCAGGAACCAATCCCTGTAACAAATCCCGTTGCCTACTCTGTCCCCATATCTACCGTAGTGACACCATCAGAGGACCCAGCCACATCAGCCACATAATCAGGGGCTCATTCACCTGCACATCTTCTAATGTGATATATGCCATTATGTGCCAGCAATGCCCCTCTGCCATGTACATTGGCCAGACTGGACAGTCCCTACGTAAAAGAATAAATGGACACAAATCAGACATCAGGAATGGTAACATACAAAAGCCAGTAGGAGAACACTTCAATCTCCCTGGACATTCAATAACAGATTTAAAAGTAGCCATCCTTCAACAAAAAAACTTCAAAAACAGACTTCAAAGAGAAACTGCAGAGCTATAATTCATTTGCAAATTTAACACCATTAATTTTGGCTTGAATAGGGACTGGGAGTGGCTGGCGCACTACAAAAGCAATTTTCCCTCTCTTGGTAGTGACACCTCCTCATCAGTTATTGGGAGAGGACCACATCCACCCTGACTGAAGTGGCCTTGTCAACATTGGTTCTTCATTTGTAAGGTAACTCCCTTCTCTTCATGTACCGTATATTTATGCCTGTATCTGTAATTTTCACTCCATGCATCTGAAGTAGTGGGGTTTTTTACCCACAAAAGCTTATGCCCAAATAAATCTGTTAGTCTTTAAGGTGCCACCAGACTCCTCATTATTTTTATGTATGTATTTGACTACATTGGGTAGATCAACTGCACTGCAACCTTGGACAATAGCAGAGCTACTGCATGCTTTGGTATCCTTTTAAAACATGGTTAAGTTCTGTCTGCACTAAAGCAGGGGACCCCAACACATATTACAGTGTTTAGAGTCAAAGGTATGGAGGAAGCTTCATCCTGCCAATCTGTAATAGAAGGGTGGTTTAGCCTAGTGCTGGGCTGTTGAGACTGAGTTGGTTAAAAGATTAAAAGACCAACAAATGGGAGATCCCAAATGGCTCACCTAAAAATTACTGTAAATAAAAGACATGAGAGCAAGTATAGTATAATACAGACAATCTCCATATTACAGCGCAGGAAACTTTTGTGGGGTTTGCAGTCAGAAAACTTAGTGCACGGCCTGAAAATATGGTTGTGGGGGAAGGGTTGTATTCAGTCTTTGGGGGAGGGGAAACCTGATATTGCTGAATTTGTATAAACTTTATTGTTTTAAATTAAAAAGCTTTTAATTTAATTGTCTTTCTACTCCCTGGCATGCACAACCTTAAAAATGTGTTATTGACAAGTTGGGAGTAGAGAAACTTCCTGGTGGAATGAGGGAAAGTTAAGGGAGACTAGATGCAGCTTCTTTAAGTGTGGCCATTTATTTAGTGTGGAAGAGGCAGGAACCAAACTAAATATGGTACTAAACACAGATATCCTCAAAAAGAAAAGGAGTACTTGTGGCACCTTAGAGACTAACAAATTTATTTGAGCATAAGCTTTCGTGAGCTACAGCTCACTTCATCAGATGCATTCAGTGGAAAATACAGTGGGGAGATTTATATACATAAAGAATATGAAACAATGGATGTTACCATACACACTGTAACCAGAGTGATCACTTAAGGTGAGCTCTTACCAGCAGGAGAGCGGGGGGGGGGGGACCTTTTGTAGTGATAATCAAGGTGGGCCATTTCCAGCAGTTCACAAGAACGTCTGAGGAACAGTGGGGGGTGGGGGAGGATAAACATGGGGAAATAGTTTTACTTTGTGTAATAGAATCATAGAATATCAGGGTTGGAAGGGACCTCAGGAGATCATCTAGTCCAACCCCCTGCTCAAAGCAGGCACAATCCCCAATTTTTGCCCCAATCCCTAAATGGCCCCCTCAAGGATTGAACTCACAACCCTGGGTTTCGCAGGCCAATGCTCAAACCACTGAGCTATCCCGTAATGATCCATCCACTGGCCTGTCTACCAAGATCTGTGAGAGTGATGGATTGTCCTTCAGGATAGGTTGTAGATCCCTGATGATACATTGGAGAGGTTTTTGTTGGGGGCTGAAGGTGATGGCTAGTGGCGTTCTGTTATTTTCTTTGTTGGGCCTATCCTGTAGTAGGTGACTTCTGGGTACTCTTCTGGCTCTGTCAATCTGTTTCTTCACTTCAGCAGGTGGGTATTATAGTTGTAAGAATGCTTGATAGAGATCTTGTAGGTGTTTCTCTCTGTCTGAGGGGTTGGAGCAAATGTGGTGCATTGTAGAGCTTGGCTGTAGACAATGGATCATGTGGTGTGGTCTGGATGAAAGCTGGAGGCATGTAGGTAGGAATAGCGGTCAGTAGGTTTCCGGTATAGGGTGGTGTTTTTGTGCTTATCGCTTATTAGCACGGTAGTGTCCAGGAAGTGGATCTCTTATGTGGACTGGTCCAGGCTGAGGTTGATGGTGGGATGGAAATTGTTGAAATCATGGTGGAATTCCTCAAGGGCTTCTTTTCCATGGGTCCAGACGATGAAGATGTCATCAATGTAGCGCAAGTAGAGTAGGGGCATTAGGGGACGAGAGCTGAGGAAGCGTTGTTCTAAGTCAGCCATAAAAATATTGGCATACTGTGGGGCCATGCGGGTACCCATAGCAGCACCGCTGATTTGAAGGTATATATGAAGGGAGACAGGCCAGTCCTTTCTTACAGACAGCCCCCCAACCTGAAGCAAATACTCACCAGCAACCACACACCACACAACAGAACCACTAACCCAGGAACCTATCCTTGCAACAAAGCCCGTTGCCAACTCTGCCCACATATCTATTCAGGGGACCATCATAAGGCCTAATCACATCAGCCACACTATCAGAGGCTCATTCACCTGCGCATCTACCAATGTGATATATACCATTATGTGCCAGCAATGCCCCTCTGCCATGTACATTGGTCAAACTGGACAGTGTCTACGTAAAAGAATAAATGGACACAAATCAGATGTCAAGAATTATAACATTCAAAAACCAGTCGGACAACACTTCAATCTCTCTGGTCACTCGATTACAAACCTAAAAGTGGCAATACTTCAACAAAAAAACTTCAAAAACAAACTCCAATGAGAGACTGCTGAATTGGAATTAATTTGCAAATTGGATACAATTAATTTAGGCTTGAATAGAGACTGGGAGTGGATGGGTCATTACACAAAGTAAAACTATTTCCCCATGTTTATCCCCACCCCCACCCCCCACTGTTCCTTAGACGTTCTTGTCAACTACTGGAAATGGCCCACCTTGATTATCACCACAAAAGGTTCACCCGCCCCGCTCTCCTGCCAGTAATAGCTCACCTTAAGTGATCACTCTGGTTACAGTGTGTATGGTAACACCCATTGTTTCATGTTCTCTATGTATATAAATCTCCCCACTGTATTTTCCACTGAATGCATCCAATGAAGTAAGCTGTAGCTCACGAAAGCTTATGCTCAAATAAATTTGTTAGTATCTAAGGTGCCACAAGTATTCCTTTTCTTTTTGCGAATACAGACTAACACAGCTGCTACTCTGAAAGATATCCTCAGTGAACCAATGAGTTTTTTGTATTTCAAGTTCTGGACATTTCGGGTAAAATTTTCAAAAGTGCCTAAATTACTTTGGGTCCTAAATCCCATTGGATCTTATGAAATTTTTACCTCTCATTCTGAAATCCTGACAGAAACCCTTCTAAGAGAGATTTTCTTATAGGAAGGTCTTCTATCTGGAGTTAGAGTTGGAGTGGGGACTTGAGTTAGGACAATGAGTGATAAAATAGGCTGTTAATAATGTTAGATTGAATTAGTATTTGCTATTAACATTAAACAGTGGGGAAAAAAGACAAATTTATGTTGTAAAATGATACTTTATAAACTTCAAAAGTAGATGGGGTATTTTAAAGAAACATGGTCTCATTATGTCACTTATTCAGGTGGGGATGAACCACAAAGCCATAAATATTTGGGGAAGGAGTTTCGATAAGCCAGACGTGATTCTCAAGTGGCTTGTCTGTTTTCCATTTTGTTTGTAGGTTTTGTGCATAAATATATCCTCTTATAATTGAAAAGTATAGGATACAGGGATTTATTCTTTTATTGTGGTAATGTCCAGTGGCCCCAAATGGGGAACTATGGCATATGCCCATTACATAAAGACAGTCCCTGTTGCAAAGCACTCATAGTGGCATTTCAATAGATTGTGTTTAGGTAAAAATGTATCTTCTGTGTTTTGTTCAAAAAAATGGAAAGGAAAATGTAAACAAAAACTTGGGCTAAATCATGCCTTCCTCAGTTGAAAGTGATATCCAATGGCAAAACATGCTGCGTCAGCGGTGTGGCATTTGCAAAGAGCTAGGAAGAAGCAATTTTTGCCTCTCCAGAAGGTCAGATCTTCTGAAGTGCTAGGTATCTTCAGTTCCTATTGAAAGCAGCTGGCACTGAGGGTATGCAGCATTTTACAGGAGAGGGCCCATATTGTGCAATGAGCATGGCCTTTCTACCCTGCAGATATCCTGAGATCAGTGGGGAAAGGCAAAAGTTCTGATCTGTGGGAGCCACCCCCTGATTCTTTTTAAAGCACAGTACAAATATTTAAAGCAGTGAACCTGCTGATGCATAAAACAATTTGATGGGTGCCAGACAGGGATTCACTCCAAAATATATTTTAAAAAGGGGAAGAAGTCTTTCTAATGGTTGGGGGTTTGTATTTTATGACTTCATCATGTCAAGTCACTGTGGAAAAACAAGTCAAAACATTTCTGGAAATTCAAGGAGTCCATATATCATGTTGACATGACAATAAATGTTCCTAAACATCACTATGAATGCAGCTGCAAACAGGAAGAGTGACTGTCAAAACCTCTCTCATGTAGGAGATAGAGTTAGACAATTTACAGACACGACATATAAACTGGTATTTCTGAATGTACATATAGGTTCATTTAGAAACCAAAGCATATCTTGCTTTTAGAGGAACCACTTCTTCTTTCTGGAAATGTGATGTTACTGTATTCTTGACAGAAAAACCACATCTTCTAGGAATATTCCAAGGACATCCTTGGCATCTTTAGTCATCACAGTTCCATTTTTTCCAACTGAATTGTAGAACTGTCCTTTGTAGTAAACTTGAATGGAGTTCAGCATATACATTGATTCTGTATGTCTTTTAATGAGGAAAACAGCATATAATAAAATAGACACTTTCTGCTGAATTACAAGCCATTAGGAAACAGAGAAATGGAAAACTGTTGGAAATTATATTCCAAGATTCAACATAATTAATCTAAGAGATAAACCAATGCAACCTCTGAATACATTACTGTTACTACATGAACAAATAAGTCCCAAACTTCTCTGTGCAAAAAGAAGGAATAATTGGCGTCAACAAAAGCTGTCCAGCTAGTTGCTTGCCTTAAGTATCATGAGAAAAGGGAAAACCCTGAAAATAAAGCAATGTTCCCCACCAACCTTGGGCCTTAATAGAGGGACTGACCCCTGCAAGTCAAATTGGCCCCAATCATGCAAACATTTACATACGTTTGACGTCAGGCACATGAGAAGTCCCAGTGAAGTCCAATGGCACTATTTACACATAACTGTGGGATCAGTTATCCACCCAAAAGGGGGTTGAGAGGAATGGGGGGCATTGCCCTACCCATCTCCCCCACAAACACTAGCCAGCACAGTTGGCCAGATGCAGAAAATCACAGTACCCTGCATTCTTCCAAAAGGATGAGCATGAGTCCATCTTTAAAGCACGGTCAGGTGTTTCATAAATTAAAAATGTCAGTCTGAACTCCGCTCATGTTCGGGCCCTGTCATACGCGTATTTTTCTGCCTCTCCCCTCCCTGACAAGGAGTATTTAAATACACTATGTAAACGAATAATAAGATATCATCAGCTTGTGGAATTTACTGCTTCACCAGCTCATTGAGGCAGGGACTGTGGCACTAATTTTAAAAAGGGATAATTGTACAACTTTTTTAATTGATATGTGAGCTGAAACAATGGTACTAATCACATACTTCCAAGAGCAAGGTGATATTTCCTGCTTCTTTATGCAATGTTTCTCCTCATTTATATAGCAGTGCACAGCTGACTCCAGGTAACATCTGGTTTTCACTTTCTTAGGAGCTATCAGGTACCGGTAACGGTCATAGGCCGAATACCTCCAAGATGGACAATTCAGTATTATTCTTATGGACCATTTTGCTAATCTTGGTGAAGCACAACAATGTAGAATCCAGACTATCTGGTGAATACAGCACAAAGAAGCTCAGCAAGCCTATGCTGAGGATGGGTTGAGGACACTGAGGCCTAGATCATCAAAGGTATTAAGGAAACTAATTCCCATGGGTTTCAACGGGAGATAGACACCTACATTTTGAGAATCTGGGCCACAGATCCTTTAGTTCTGTTCTTCCATTGCAGCCTCCAAAACAGGGTCTCTATAGCTTCACCCTTTGGAACCTCGGCAGCATTACTCCTCAGGAACTATTGAATTATAGGGGGGAGGGATAGCTCAGTGGTTTGAGCATTGGCCTGCTAAATCCAGGGTTATGAGTTCAATCCTTGAGGGGGCCATTCAGGGATCTGGGGCAAAAATTGGGGATTGGTCCTGCTTTGAGCAGGGGGTTGGACTAGATGACCTCCTCAGGTCCCTTCCAGCCCGATATTCTATGATTCCTCTATGAAATGGGGCTCACTTGACATAAGTTCCATGATTTTGGAACTATCATAGGAACTAAGAACAGTCAGAAAGTTTCTCTTTTACTTCCAGATGTAAAATTCACTACTTCGACTTTGCTTTCCCACATAGCAACAGAAAACATTAGCTACTCTAATCACTATAGAAAAGAATGAAGAATACTGTTTCTATAGAAATCTATGGCAGGAATATAATTCAGTAATACTGCAGGATGGTTCAGGAACCTCATAGACATTTCAGTAGTTTTCTAGTAGCAATTTCTATAGAAAGTTTTGGTTTCATCCTTACTACATTCCATAGGAATCTTCTGTAAATTGACTAAGAACGCCAACCTAAAAGAACTCTTATTTAGCCAGTGCTTCACCTGAAACAGACCTTTCATTCAATTAACTCCTTCTTCCTCTTAACGTTCATTTAGCAACTTCTATGCAGTTTTCTAGATCATGTAGATCATGTATGACATTGTTCCTGATACAGTCAGTAAAAAGTGACTGACAGACAAATATCAATTTTATTTTTAACTGTTTGCTGGAATATCCAGTTTGGAATTTTTAATTTTTTAGATTTTAAATAATCATTATTATTTGATTATTTGATGAGAGAAAAGGCAGGGGTCAGGGCCAGGGGGAATTCTAATTTAATCACATAGTTTTTTAAACCCAGAAGGGACCATTAGTCTGAACTCCTGCATATCACAGTTCATTCCATACCATCCAATTACCCCGTATTGAGCCCAATAACTCATGTTCTGACCAAAGCATATCTTCCAGAAAATCCAGTCTTGGATTCTCCATTGCTTGATGTCTTCACATAACCACCTCCCATGGTAGTTTGTTCCAATGATTAATCAACTGCGCTGTTAAAAAATTGTGCCTTAGTTCTAATTAACATTTGTTTGGCTTTAGCTTTCAGCCATTGGTCTTCGTTATGCCTTTCTTTACTAGATTAAAAAGCCCTTTAATACCTGGTATTTTCTCCCTATGAAGATACTGTCCACTGTAATGAAGTCACTTCTAAATCTTCTTTGATAAACTAAGCAGATTGAACTCTTTTAAGTCTCTCACTGTCAGGCATTTTCTCCAGCCCTCATGTCTTTTTTGTGGCTCTCTTCTGCACCTTTTCCAATTTTTCAACATCTTTTTTTAAAATATGGATACCAGAGTTGGACACAGCATAAAATTCCAATATCAGTTTCACTAATGCCATATATAGAAGTAAAATTACCTTTTTACTCCTACTCGTTGTTCCCTTGTTTATACATCCAAGGATGTACATTAACTTTTCTTGACACAGCATCTCTCTGAGAGCTCACATTGAGTTGCTTGTTCACTCTGATCCTTGAATCTTTTTCAGAGTCACTGCTTTCCAGGCCACAATCCCCCATTCTGTAGGCATGACCTGCATTCTTTATTCTTAGATTTATCACCCTGCATTAGAGCTTGTATTAAAAACATATTTTGTTTGAATGGGCCATCTTACCAAGTGATCCAGATTGCTCTGTATAACTGTCCTGTCCTCATTGACAGACTGGTAAATGACCATCATTTATGACAGCTGCAAATTTTAAGCAATGGTTTTATATTTGCTTCTGGATGATTGATGAACATGTTTAATAGCATTAGGCCTAGTACTGATCACTGTTTTTGATGATGATTCCTGTGGTGGGGCGGTGCCCCACCCCCTAGCCAGATTGGGATACAACAGGCCAGAGCGGCTGCGCAAGGCATCAACCAATCAGGGAGGGCCTATTAGAGAGCCAATCAGGGTTAGGCGAGGCCCTTTATAAAGACTGCCCAGGAAGGGAGTAGGCAGTCTCTCCTAGGCCTTCAGAGGGTGAAGGTCTGTCTCCTGTGTGAGAAGATGGGCACCGGGCATAGTGCTGGGCAGGCGGGGGGAGCTGAGGGGAACTCCTGCCCGTTACCTGCCAGGCTACGAGCCCTGAGAAAAGGGGCCTAGCCGGTACAAAGGGAGAGAAGGAGGGCAGGCAGGAAGGCTGCTGCCAAAGAATCCCTGGATAGGGGCCCAGAGTAGGGGGTGGGTCTTGCTCCCCCTTGCACTTCTACATGGCCATTAGGAGTGGCCATCACAGACTGCATCAGACCCTTACCAAAAGGGGTTAGACTTTGGGGTGTGGTTGGCCATTGTGGTGGGGGCAAAGAGAAGGACTGCTAATAACACCAAACCCCCAGAAGGGGGTGAGACTGGAGCAGTGGGCACTGCCAGAGGGCAGTGTCCTGAAGAGGATGCTGCAAGCTGGGAGCAATGTGGGTCAAGACGCCAATCTAGGGTGAGAGACAGAAGGGACACCACCGGCAGAGGGTGCTCCACATGAACTGAGTCCCAACCCTGTCACAATTCCCCACTGACAAATACTTTTTTGAAATGCTAATTATTAATTCATTTAAAATGTGCTTTATTGGTATTGCATAGGGCTGTTCTTTTAACAAGTGTAGTGCAGTCCTAAGTCAAATGCTTTAAAAAAGTTGAAATATACGACAACTGTGTAGTTATCTTTGCCAACCAAACTTGTCATCTCACCAAAGAATGGAATCAGGTTTGTGTGAAAAGGTCCATTCCCCATAAAACCATGTTGACTAGCATTAATTATAGTTCCATTCTTTAATTCTTTACTAATTTAATCCCATATCAGCTTTTTCATTATTGTGCCCAGGAATGATGTCAGCCTAACTGGCCTATAGTTACCCACATCATCTCGCTTGCCCTTTTTGAATATTGACACAGCATTAGTGCTCTTCCAGTCTTCTGGAATTTCCCAAGTATTTCAAGGTTTATTAAACATTAATGTCAGCAGGCCACAAATCTTCTCATTGCATCTTCTAAACTTGCACCCGAAAGTCCATCTGGGCTGATTTAAAAATGTTTATTCCTAGTAGATGCTGTTTAACATCCTCCTCAGTTACTAATGGAATGGAAAGTACTTCATCATCCTCAAGGGATATACATACATCATCTTACTTTTTTGCAAATATTGAACACTTGAACATGCCTTTTCTGCATTATCTCCATTGCCAAAATTTCTTTTCTTCCTAATAAATTTAGAAAACATCCTTTTTAGTGTTTTTAGAGCTTAGCCAGCCATATATATTTTCCCCTGATGTCTCTAGATTCCATTATCAACTTTCCATGTCATAACTTCTAATGTGTATTCATTGCTATCTACTTCTCCTTTTTTCATTTGTTATGGGGTTTTTTAAATTTGTGATTGCTGCCTTAATTTCTCCACCGGACCAGAATGAACTTTGAGCCAAAGTTTGTCCACAATCAAGAAAAAAAGAATTGTGGCTTTTAAATAAACTCTTTTAATGCATTCCCAATTTCCATTCACATTTTTCTAAGTTTTTCCCCTCATTCCATTTTGCTCATAATTTCCCTCAGCCTTAAAAAATCAGCCCACTTGAAGCCTTATATATTTTTTTTCTGTTGGGACTGCCCTCTGTTTTCCCATATTGAATATAAACTAGTCATGCATGATCAGTGGTCCATAGGAATCACCAGCTTCCAGTCCAGCGATTAATTCATCTTTATCCATCAATGAGGTCCAAAATAAACTTATTTTGTGTTTTAAAAAATAATTATCATTTTCTAAACTATCTTTTGGCAACTGGCTGCATGAGGTCTCTAGCATGTCTCCCCCGGCATTGATATTCCAGGGTGCAATCCAGACCAGTGAGGGGCTGTGTCACCCCTGCCCTGCAACTTCATTTTTATAGTTCAGTCACACTTTGAAATGCGTTTTCCTGAGAGTGACCCCTAGATAAATTCTTTCCAGCTGAGAGCAAGGGAGATACAGAATCCAGTGGAAGAGAGGTTATATGCAGTTGTTTGCTAATATCAGGTCTGTTTGTTCTTGCTCCCCTTCCTTGCCAAAGAATGGTCCATCAGCTTTGAGGACACCTGGCTGGGATGTCAACTTGTCCTTTGTCTTTGAGAAACAGGTTTAACCAATCCCCAGGCTTCTCTGAGAAACACGCTTCAGTCATGATTTAAATTTAGGGGCATAACTTTATGTATGGATCCAGACTAACATGGCTGCTACTCTGAAACTTTATGTATAATATTGCTACCTACTTTTACCATGATAATATTGACCAGCAAGCTATTAGTTTTCAAATGATACATTACAAGGCATATTTTATACAAATATTACAATAGTGTGTAGGGTGTGAATATAGGGTTGCATTCAGTCACATCCACATAACATTTCTTTCTACACATTAAAGACACATGCTTAAGGAATAACTCATCCAGTTCTCTGATGTGATTCAGCAATCTGCAGAAGACTGCCATCAGTTGGCCTCTTGATCTTTGTGAGCTAGCACATTGATCCATATGCATTAAGATCCTGTGGTTCTCTTCTAAGACTAGGTTCCCCCCCTCCCCCCAGTTTGAAGAGACAAAATTTCCTTGTTGGGTCCTGGAATGTTGGGACCATCTAGGTTAAGTGACATATAAGGAGAAATGTAAGTGTTGCTTGATATTGTGGGGTTTTTATTCTTTTTATTATGCAGCATAATCCTTTATTTCAACGATTCTAATTCAATAACAACAGCAACTTGAAGATGCTAAATTTAAAGTAATCAAAGAGGAAACAGAAATCTCAGATTGCCTCTTTAAAGAGACATAGCATATAATTTGTGGTATGGGTTTTGTAATAAAGGAGTAAAACAACATAGAGTCTTGTTTTTTGTTGCTATTGTGGCTCTGGAATGATGTTTTTGTCAAAACTGACAATTGCCTTTCTGGCTAGTTTAAGGTTGTGAAATGTTTAGAAAGTGTCTTTGCATGGATCCCAGAGAGTTCACAGATCTTCTAAGCTCACCCAGTGAGTCATGGTTGGAACTGCATGAATGTGGTGGATTGATTTCCCTTTTGGATTTTAAGCAATCTAATAAGAGCCCTATGTTGCAAAGAACTTCACAGATCTAGGAATAAAAATAATTGTTTTTTTCCATGAGGGAGAAGTCAAACCAAGAATTTAAGGTGGGTGACCCTTCCCCCCCCCATCCTAAATAGTTCTTAGCTATTATACAAATTGATTTTAAACAAAAGTATCTTTCTATTGGGTAAATCATATTAGCCGATCTACCTTTTACCGATTAATTTTTGAGCACCTTATCCTTTTGTTACACACTTCAGAGAAATACAAAGAGCTCATCTCTACCCAAAAGAGCATATAAACTAATTCAGATGTGACCAAACAAGAGATCAGACGAAGTGGGAGAATAACAAAGGAAGGATAAAGGTTACAGAAATAAAATCTGATTATTCAGATAAGGCACTGTACACATCTTGTTCAGATAGTTGGTATCTTAGTTGCATGACCTCACTTCCCCTATACATTAGGAGACACCGAAGAAGTAAATTTTTGGAGAGATTTGAATGAAGAGACTTTGGCCTGGTGAACAGATTTTAAGAGAGAGCACTGTACACAGAGAGGCAACATGGAAAAAGGCCTGGGGCTTTCCGAGGAGGAGAAACAAACGAAGGCAGTTGCCGTCACTGGAACAGAGAGGAAGAACTGTAGGAGACATGGTCTGTTGTAGGTTGATGTGATGCCTTGAAAGTCTAATCTTGGAAATGGTAACAAGTTGAACATCCTCTCTGTAGAGGAGATGCAGAGAACCCACTTGCCAGACCAAGAGTAACCTGTCATCCCTCTTAAATCTGGACTACAAGCTCTAAAAGTTCCATATGCTCATTTGCCTTATTGGCAGGATAGTCACACAGGCCCTGATTCAGCAAAGCAATTAACCATGTGTTTAAATCACAATGGGCCTCAAAACTGTTCTCAGTTAAACACATGTTTAAGTGCTTTGCTGAATCAGGGTTTCTGTCTCTAGAGAAAACTCTTAAAATAGATTGTGCTGTGCTCTGTAATAAATGCTAGCATCCCAGGAACAGATCTCTCTCTCTCTCTCCCACCCCCCAAGAACTTTGACATGCAATGCAGTCTGGAGCGAGTGAAAGGATTCAAAGGGAGGGGGAATGTGACATAAGTGGCAACTGAGAAATTATTTTGACAAAAGCATTTTGGGTGGACTGAAGGGGGTAAGGGGATTGAGAGAAGGAGGTTGCAGCAGTCATAGGAGAAATCAGGGTATGGATAAGTGATATAGGCATCAAGATGGATATGAAAGCACTTTTAAAAAAATGTTGTGGCAGAAAAAGCAATGGGGTTTAGTCACTTCCCAAATGCAAAGGGAAATAAGAAGCTGAGTTTGGTCTTGGCCATGGAGATTTGCGGTAACTGAGCAGGAGTCATGAAAATGCAGTTTTCTGGTTCTTCACAGGCTTTATCTACATCTGAAGTTTAAAAAGTTGAGTAAGCTAGGGGCAGCGTTTCTCAGCCTTTTTGATACCAGGGACTGGCTTGCTGCCTTCCTAAACTGTGTCAGGGAGATCTCAGGGACTGGCGCCAGTCCATGGACCAGTGCACTGAGAAACACTGAGCTAGAGGATGGCATAAAAGAGTGGTAAGACACCCTTCACCAAAACTTCTCTGGCCTTGCTCATGATTAATCCTTCAGGGGATTAAAAGTAAACAATTATTAGAACTTACTTTTCTGACATGCCTTATGCACCCAAAACATCCACCCATTTGGATGCGAGTTTTGAGCACACAAGAAATGCAAGATCCAGTCCCTACTGCAATGTGATAAAACCGAGTAAGGGCTAGATACAGTAAATGAACTCCAGGTACAGAATCTTCCCTTACACCTCACTGAATGAGGAGATACTCTTCCTTTTGAAAATGTGTATAAATATATGGGCAGAATTGTGTGAGGCTCATAGCTATCTGTATCGCTTTCTGATTAGATCTCACCATGGATAAGTTGCATAGCATTTCCTAATCAAAAGGGTGAGGGGAAAAAATTGACGTGGGTACATTTTAGACTTGAGATTTGTCTTTACAAGTTCTAATTCAGTATCATTATAGACTAATAAAAACATGAAGTTTGTATCCGAATTCAACTCATGTTCAATACAAAGTAAATGCAGCAAGGACTGAATTATGAGACTGATTATACTTGCAAGTTGTATTACAATAAGCTTTGCAATCATAAGAAGGAAATTAAATTTTCTAATTACACTATAAGATAAAATGAACGCAGTAAAATCAAGGTTTTGTCCCTTCTTATCTAGCTCTGTTATCTGTTATAAGCACAATCCAATTTTTCTCATTATGTTTATCATGTAGTTCTGCAGAGAATCCAACTTATTCACTGGTACCTAGTGAGAAACCAGTAAGTCAGAGAATATGGAACAATCTATTCTTGCCCATAGTCTCTGTCATGGTTACAGGACTAGCTGTACCTCTGCCGCCTCTGAGAGCACCCACCTCAGATCTTGAACTTCTTCCCCGTACCTGGCTTGAAATGGAATCACACTATGCTTCCAGTCTTAAATCGAGACCTACCTACAAGTACCTTTTGTATACCAGGATTAATTGCACTGTGGGTCTGACTGGCTTTTGGGCATCTATATTTCCTCCATTTGGGAACCTGTAACTAGTGATGTATTGATTAACAGCCATCTAAAAACCAAGCATCATTGTTTAGCCATTGGAACAAAATGTTAGAGAAAAGGCATTGTAAAACCACAAACACCCGGCATGCATATTGAGTCTCATCTAATCTTACATTTAGCTACAAGTTAAGCTAGATAGGGTTTCCTCTTAAGTTACTTGAACAGAACCAGCTTCAATTATTTTAGGAAGCCAAGGAGCTCTTGGGATGCAGCCTAGTCTCTGTCTCCCAGAAACTCTCTCAGGGATCGTATCCAAATTTTGTGTGTGTGTGTGTGTGTGTGTGAGAAAGAGAGCCCCCTATTACTATATTGCTCAGTGATGCCTTTGTTACAGGGCCCAGGTGTGTTTGTGTTCCTTCAGACTTAGATTGGTTTTCCCAATGGGCTTGCCAGGCCATCTAGGAGACTGTCCCTGTGATGGTTGCTCCATTGTTCATCAATCAGACCCATTCGTCCTTCATGGCTTGCAATCACAGATGTTGTGACTGTATTTCTGTGGGGAAGCTCAGTAAAAATGTCCACTCCTCTCTGATAAGTCTGACACGCCATTTTAGAAATTCAGTACCTAAACCACATTTGGGGATACAAAACACTATTCATTACTGAGCACCCCATATTCATCAGAGTATGTCTGTTTTAATCACTGGTGGTTAGATTCTGCCAGCCTTACTCACAATGAGCAGTACCTTACTCTGTAAACAGCTCTGCTGAAATTAGAAGACAGCATAAATTACCCTCACTCACTGTGAGGGGTATCAGTTGGCCCCTCTGTTTTTAAGAAAGTGTTCTTTCATTTCTGGGACCAAGGAGGAGAAGCCAGCATCATGTCACATGCCAGCTTTCCACAGTTCACCAACAAGTGCTCCATGTGCTACCAACCTTTCACAGACTATTTGGGAACCACTGCCCTGAATAATCTGTTTCTGCAATAAACTGAGACTCAGAACTTTCATACCTTGCTGTAACTAATATAAAGCCAGATTTTTAACTTTTTTGCAATCCTGCAGAAATACACAATTCACAAGTTCAGGGTGAAATGGTTGGCACAGTGCAAGTGTCCAATCTTTTTTTTTTTTTTTTTTAGTTCAAATCTGCCAAAATGATTCTTCTTACAAAATCCTGGAGTTTTCTGGTTCGACACCTGAATTTAATCATCTCCATGTTTCTTATTCATTGTTAATATATGATTTATATAATTCATCAAAGATCTCATTATATCATGTGACCTTTTTTCAAAGGGTTTATTTATAGAAGGAGAAAAGGCAAAAAGTAAACAGTAGTGAAGTTGATCCAGTCAGTCACTATTTGGTAATTATTTTATTCAAATTTAAGACACTTGTGCATCAAGCTCAGGGCCAGATTAAGGCAGGGGCTTTAGGAGCTGCAGCCTGGGACCCTGGCTCAAGGGAGGCCCCACAAAAATAAATCGGAGGCGGTGATCTCCAGGCCACTAAGAGGGGCGCTCAGGCTGCCTGCCTTCCCTGGGCCCATGCTTCTCCCGGAAGTGACCTGCTGCTGGCGGGGGGAGGCGGCTCTGCGTGTCGCCCCCACCCCCAGCACCTTCCCCGCAGCTCCCATAGGCTGGGAACTGGCCAATGGGAGCTGCGGGGGCAGCGCTTGCGGGCACGGGCAGCCCACAGAGACACACTGTCCCTTTCCCCCTGGGGCACGCAGAGACGTGTCAGCAGCCGGCCACTTCCAGGAGTGGCATAGGGCCATGGTAGGCTGGCAGGTAGCCTGCCTGAGCCCTGCCGACTGGGAGCCTCTTGTGGTAAGTGCCGCCCAGACAGACCCTGCACCTTGCTCCCCATCCCGCACCCCAAAGCTCTGCCCCAGGTCAGAATCCCTCTTGTGTGCCAGAATCCCTCCCAGACCCCGCACTCCTTCCTGCACCCCAATCCCTGCCCCAGCCCCTTCCTGCACCAAACTCCGTCCCAGGAAACAGACTTATATACAGGGGCCCCACAAAATCTAATATCCCTGAGCCCCCAGGAGAGTTAATCCAGCCCTGATCAAGCTTCATGTTTTCCTGATGAAGTTATTTTCTTTACAGAATTATATAGCTAGTTTCACAGAACCAGAGATTATGCTCTGCATTTATTGCATAAAGTAAACATTTATTACATGGACATAATCCTGAATTAAAAAATCACCAGAATAATAAAATCTCTAGGCTGTGTACAAGCATCTGAGGCACATGTAGTTAAATGACTCATAACTATGAGCAGAGATTCTGGGGGGGTGGCAGAAATGATTACAGTAGATAATGAAAAGGTAAATTTTTTCAGTTTGAGATAAGTCATAAAATGACAGGCAAAGGTGTCTTCCATCTTTCAGTTTTAATAGTCAGCCAGCCATTCTCCCCCCTTCTCCCAGGTGGTTCACCCACCCACCTTGCAGTCTACAGCATTCCATGTCCACTGTTAGTGCGTGAGATTGCAGTAGCTTCTGCTGCTCCACTGCTCAACAATTATCCAGCTGGTTTAGATTGAAGTGCCTAAAATAGTTCGGGTTTGGTTAAGTTGTTTTAAATTTGTAATTACTAACTGGTTAGCAACCGGCTCTGACAAGGTCAGGTCCCTCTACATTAATTGGTGACAAGCTGCTTTTTTTGATAGCCTGTGTTACCTCTTGCTGTTGCTTTGTCTGCAAGAAGACCCTGATTCTGCAGTGCACTTAAGTACATCTCTTAGCTCCAACTCTATTCAGAAAAATACTTACACATATAATTGGGGCCATGGAGTAGAAGGGGGAGACTACAGAAAATAATCAATATCACCCTCTTTCATGGTTATAGGTCCTGTTCTGCTTCAGATACCTGGGCCTGCTTTTAAAAATGCACCTTCAATCCAGCATTTCATCATCCTCTTGGACTGTAGGGGGTTGACATTTTCTCCTGACTCAGAAATTCTGAACACTTCACCAAGAGAGAACTGAGCTCTGTGTGTGTGTGTGTGTGTGTGTGTGTATATATATATATATATATATATATATATATATATATATATATATATGGTTTGTCTAGCACTAAAATGAAATACAGGTAGAAAATCCGTTGTCTACCTATCTATCTTAGCAGGCTTTAGATGGATGGTTCTGTCATCAGACAGACTTTCAGGTCAAACACACTTCTAGCAGTTTATAAATTAAATAAAGCAAGAAAGCAAAGATAAATTCCAACACTACAAATAATTCTAAAGAGCAGACAGGCAAAATCTATAAGTCAGTCAATCTAAAAGCACTTCAAAGGCTGGTTTGGTTAAATCTAGCACTGCACTTTAAGCATCAGCAAACATAAACCTCTACCACTTGACAAGCTACTTTTCAGATCCTCAGGATAAAGATGAAAAACCCACACTTTAGTCCAAATACAGAAGGCATGTTACTTTAACCTCTGCAACCTCCAGATTCCTGAAAGAAGAGGATATTAACCAATACCTAGTTATGATAAACATATTTTTGTACTTCATTTGGGTTTTGAAAATTTGAAGTGAAATTAAAAACAAAAACAAAAAAACAAGACAACACTGGAAATGGTATGAGGGCAAAAAAGAGCTTGCAAGGGAAGAAAATCACATTGGACCTGATTCTTCATTGTTCTGCACTCTGTATAATTTGTCTGTGCAAAATGGGTGTAAAATGCTACCCACCACAATAACAGTGTTACATCCACTTTGCACAGCTGCAAATGACTAAAGTGTAGAGCTATGGAGAATCAGGAGTGACTCTATTTAAATCAGTGGAATTACATTTAGTATAAACCCAGTGTAAGCAAGAGGAGAATCAGACAAGTATGCGGCTCACTATTCCCTTGAAATGTCTGATAGTAATGCTTAGTAACTGCAATGGCTACCAGCTGTTCACATGCTACACCAACTTCTGCTTGAGCCAACTGCAACCACCCTTCTAAGGGTGAGTGGAACTGAAACTAGAAATATTAGGAAGGGTACTGATCATAGAATGAAGGTACAGCGCAGGTGACTTGGTGCTAACCTCTCATTAGTCTGAAGCAAAACACAAATCAGGAAATATCCTCCCAGTTAAAGGCAGTTCTTCTGCAAATACAATATTCTAGCACCAATTGTCTTCACTTCTAAGACACTTCACTAGAGGGAATGGATGTTAAAACTGTTAGAAGTTGGTATACTGCCCAAACTATCCAATAACTAACGCTATTGCTAGCCCACTTCTAGCTTCCAAACATATAAATCCAACAAAGATACTCTACTAAGCTGCTGTTGGATAATCTGGTTTCTTCCAAAGAATTACAGTGCTTATTCATTAAATAGATCAATGTTGATTTAATTTCATATGATATTACAACATTGGAAATTGTTTCACACTTCTATATAGTCGTGTGCAGTAACTTGATAATGTGTCACTTGTGGTTCAAACATTTAATCTTTGCTTTGATATTAAATTAGCAACAAATGTAACTTATTGCCATGTGCACAGAACACTAATTACTGAAATATACATAAACTATAAAGTTTCCTTCTTCAGGCATATTCTGCATTGCATTGCTGCTGCACCTGATGTCGAGATGGCTTGCTAACAAGGGTATTCAACTATTTCATTCAAAGCTGTCTTATTTTAAGAGTAAGAAATGTACATAGTTTAAATGTGTTTTTGCAAATGGACTGCATCCATATCAATGGTTTACTGGAATGTCTAAAGCTTTGAAAAATGCTTTTACTGAGTGATTTGCGGAAACTGGTAAAATTACCAAACAGTCAATTGGATAGGTTTCAGAGTAGTAGCCATGTTAGTCTGTATTTGCAAAAAGAAAAGGAGTACTTGTGGCACCTTAGAGACTAACAAATTTATTTGAGCATAAGCTTTCGTGAGCTACAGCTCATTTCATCGGATGCATTCAGTGGAAAATACAATGAGGGGGGATTTATATACACAGAGAACATGAAACAATGGTTGTTATCATACCCACTGTAAGGAGAGTGATCACTTAAGATGAGCCATTACTAGCAAGAGGGGGGAGGAGGGGGAAGAGAGGAAGAAAACCTTTTGTAGTGATAATCAAGGTGGGCCATTTCCAGCAGTTGACAAGAACTTCTGAGGAACAGTAGGGGGTGGGGTGGGGAGGAGAAATAACATGGGGAAATAGTTTTACTTTGTGTAATGACCCATCCACTGCCAGTCTCTATTCAAGACTAAGTTAATTGTATCCAGTTTGCAAATTAATTCCAATTCAGCAGTCTCTCGTTGGAGTCTGTTTTTGAAATTTTTTTGTTGAAGAATAGCCACTCTTAGGTCTGTAATCGAGTGACCAGAGAGACTGAAGTGTTCTCCAACTGGTTTTTGAATGTTATAATTCTTGATAAGGAGTACTTGTGGCACCTTAGAGACTAACAAATTTATTAGAGCATAAGCTTTCGTGAGCTACAGCTCACTTCATTGGATGCATCCGATTTTTGCGAATACAGACTAACACGGCTGCTACTCTGAAACCTGTCATAATTCTTGATGTCTGATTTGTGTGTTTAAGGTGCATTATACAGTGTAGTTGTAGCTGTGTCAGTCCTAGCATATTAGAGAGACAAGATGGTTGAGGTTCTAATATCTTTTATTGGACCACCTTCAAGTTTGGTCCAAGTTTAAGGCCCATAATTTAGATTTTTACTCCTAATAGAGGGGATGTTCGTTTTCATGATGCTTTGAAAAAATTAATAGTACACCATTTTATCAAATGGTGTACATTTCTCTGAGCAGGTGTGAACATGTGCATACCAGGATTGTTCTAGATCACAACAAAACAACAAAATGTCTCTCATACCTGCTCAAAAATGGAATAAAAAGTTCACAATTGTTGAACTTTATCAAAATTTGAAATTTCAATGAGAAACTGTCAAAATTGTGTATTTAGAAAAATTTTGACCAGCCCTACTGGCTAGAAACTGTCAGAGTACAAAAGTTAAATTAACCAGCCTGTTTTAGTTGCCTGATATTACTGAAATGGAAAAGGCAAAAATTATAAATGGTAAAAGGTCAATTAGATTAATAAATGAAGAATTTCATAAACGTAAATTGTTGTTAATGTAACTTCTTTGTACTGGCTTCTGCATTCCATTTCTAGTAGCATGGGTGTGTTCGTTAAATGCCCATACAAGGAATGCAACACTTCTTTCACTTCACTACACTACACTGCAACACTTCTACCACAATCCATTCATTTGCCATTGACAAGCTCCAGCCCACAATCTCTTTACATTCTTCTCTCTATGCTCCACACTTTATGGAGTCATGGTAAAATCCGCACAGACACACCCCTAGAACCCCAACCTGGGGTATTCTATCTGCTACCCAAGATCCATAAACCTGGAAATCCTGGACGCCCCATCATCTCAGGCATTGGCACCCTGACAGCAGGATTGTCTGGCTATGTAGACTCCCTCCTCAGGCCCTTCGTTACCAGCACTCCCAGCTATCTTCGAGACACCACTGACTTCCTGAGGAAACTACAGTCCATTGGTGATCTTTCTAAAAACACCATCCTAGCCACTATGGATGTAGAAGCCCTCTACACCAACATTCCACACAAAGATGGGCTACAAGCCATCAGGAACAGTATCCCCGATAATGTCACAGCTAACCTGGTGGCTGAACTTTGTGACTTTGTCCTCACCCATAACTATTTCACATTTGGGGACAATGTATACCTTCAAATCAGCGGCACTGCGATGGGTACCCGCATGGCCCCACAGTATGCCAACATTTTTATGGCTGTCTTAGAACAACGCTTCCTCAGCTCTCGTCTCCTAATGCCCCTACTCTACTTGCGCTACATTGACGACATCTTCATCATCTGGACCCATGGAAAAGAAGCTCTTGAGGAATTCCACCATGATTGCAACAATTTCCATCCCACCATCAACCTCAGCCTGGACCAGTCCACACAAGAGATCCACTTCCTGGACACTATGGTGCTAATAAGCGATGGTCACATAAACACCACCCTATATTGGAAACCTACTGACCGCTATTCCTACCTACATGCCTCCAGCTTTCATCCAGATCATACCACACGATCCATTGTCTACAGCCAAGCTCTACGATATAACTGCATTTGCTCCAACCCCTCAGACAGAGACAAACACCTACAAGATCTCTATCATGCATTCCTACAACTACAATAACCACCTGCTGAAATGAAGAAACAGATTGACAGAGCCAGAAGAGTACCCAGAAGTCACCTACTACAGGACAGGCCCAACAAAGAAAATAACAGAACGCCACTAGCCATCACCTTCAGCCCCCAACTAAAACCTCTCCAACGCATCATCAAGGATCTACAACCTATCCTGAAGGAAGACCCATCACTCTCACAGATCTTGGGAGACAGGCCAGTCCTTGCCTACAGACAGCCCCCCAGTCTGAAGCAAATACTCACCAGCAACCACACACCACACAACAGAACCACCAACCCTGGAACCTATCCTTGCAACAAAGCCCGTTGCCAACTCTGTCCACATATCTATTCAGGGGACACCATCATAGGGCCTAATCACATCAGCCACACTATCAGAGGCTCGTTCACCTGTGCATCTATCAATGTGATATATACCATCATGTGCCAGCAATGCCCCTCTGCCATGTACATTGGCCAAACTGGACAGTCTCTACGTAAAAGAATGAATGGACACAAATCAGATGTCAAGAATTATAACATTCAAAAACCAGTTGGAGAACACTTCAATCTCTCTGGTCACTCGATTACAGACCTAAGAGTTTCAGAGTAGCAGCCGTGTTAGTCTGTATTCGCAAAAAAAAAAAAAGGAGTACTTGTGGCACCTTAGAGACTAACAAATTTATTAGAGCATAAGCTTTCGTGAGAAATTTTTCCACCAAATGCATCCGATGAAGTGAGCTGTAGCTCACGAAAGCTTATGCTCTAATAAATTTGTTAGTCTCTAAGGTGCCACAAGTACTCCTTTTCTTTAGACCTAAGAGTGGCTATCCTTCAACAAAAAAGCTTCAAAAACAGACTCCAACGAGAGACTGCTGAATTGGAATTAATTTTCAAACTGGATACAATTAACTTAGGCTTGAATAGAGACTGGGAATGGATGAGTCATTACACAAAGTAAAACTATTTCCCCATGTTATTTCTCCCCCCCATCCTACCCCCCACTGTTCCTCAGATATTCTTGTTAACTGCTGGAAATAGCCTACCTTGCTTGCCACCATGAAAGGTTTTCCTCCTTTCCCCCCCCTGCTGCTGGTGATGGCTTATCTTAAGTGATCACTCTCCTTACAGTGTGTATGATAAACCCATTGTTTCATGTTCTCTGTGTGTGTATATCAATCTCCCCTCTGTTTTTTCCACCAAATGCATCCGATGAAGTGAGCAGTAGCTCACGAAAGCTTATGCTCTAATAAATTTGTTAGTCTCTAAGGTGCCACAAGTACTCCTTTTCTTTTTGCGAATACAGACTAACACGGCTGCTACTCTGAAACCTGTATTTGGATTAAAGATCAGAACAAGCATTCTCCTGATTCACAGCCAGTTTCAATGCTGACTTTTGTGACGAGACTGGCCCTTTGTTCCCTTATGGCAAATTAGGGCAACGCAATCCCCGTAGCTCCAGTTTCTTAAATTTATTCAATTCCTTTTAGAGCTCTTATCATGTCAGTTTGTCTAAATCAAGAATCTTCCAATTATAGACTCTTCTCTTCAGCCCCAAACCAAAGGTTCTTATTGGTATTATGGTAGCTCCTTGTGCTAGGCACTGAAGAATAAAAGGCAGTTCCTGCCACCAAAGATTTTACAATATACTAAAGATCAACAAACGGCAAAAAAGGATGCTTTGTACCATCAGGATCCAAATGAGGACACGTGAAGCTCGTGCTATTGAATGATTGCTGAAAAGTGCCTTCAAGTTTTTTCTTTCTAGTTTTTTGGTGAGTTTCTACTGTTTCCTTCTTCAAACTACAAATATTCACTAATTGATCTATTTATGTCTATCTACTTCAGGAGTTTGTATGGAACCTATTATTATATCTCAGCACTTTTAAACAGAAAAAGAGCAAGATAAAGAATGTCACTATTGAAAATCTTGCCATAGTGAGTTTGGGTGACTCAATTTGACTCAACAGGGCTTGATTTTTCAGAGGGTGGGTTCTCTGACCTTTCTGAAGATCACATGCCCTTTTAGTTATCTCAGATTGGACATCCAAAAATCCAGCCACCCCAAATTACCTGACACCTCTGAAAATGTTTGCACATTACCTATTTTTTGTCTTTAACATAGTCACATAAATGTCTTATAACAAATAACAATGCTAACTTGTTCACTATATCAAAGTACAACTATAACTTACAGTGTGTATGATAAAACCCTTTGTTTCATGTTCTCTGTGTGTGTATATAAATCTCCCCACTGTATTTTCCACCGAATGCATCCGATGAAGTGAGCTGTAGCTCACGAAAGCTTATGCTCAAATAAATTTGTTAGTCTCTAAGATGCCACAAGTACTCCTTTTCTTTTTGCAAATACAGACTAATACGGCTGCTACTCTGAAACCTGTAACTTTAGGAATTGGTCCGCATCACCATCTAGAGATGGCAAGGGGCCAGGTTTCCAGAGCATTCACAGCAACTCCTTTAGGTTTGTAAAAGATAGGGCCTTTTTTTAAAGGTGGCAGAAGGGGGACATTCATGTGGAAAATGTCCCTTTAAAATATATCTGCTGCATCAGAGTTGGTAGTGAGGTTTTCTCCAAATGTCTTCAGAAAACGTCTATTAGAGAATCAAAATTCTCAGAAATGTGACTGAAACTTGGAGAATTGCCTCTCTCCTGGGCTCCTGGATTATCCATATTTTGTGGAAAGACTGATGCACATCTAGAAACCAATTCTTGTTTCCACCTTTGAATATAATATGTCTTACTCAATGAGGGAGAAGGAAACTATGTTAGGAAAGCAATTGGCATAAGTATCCCTCACCCAGATAGGTTGCTGTTGGAAATTTCATTCACATCAGGTGCGGGAAAAAAATGCAACATAAGACTATTCCTAAAAGAAAAGGAGTACTTGTGGCACCTTAGAGACTAACAAATTTATTAGAGCATAAGCTTTCGTGAGCTACAGCTCACTTCATCGGATGCATTTGGTGGAAAAAACAGAGGAGAGATTTATATACACACACACAGAGAACAGGAAACAATGGGTTTATCATACACACTGTAAGGAGAGTGATCACTTAAGATAAGCCATCACCAACAGCAGGGGGGGGAAAGGAGGAAAACCTTTCATGGTGACAAGCAGGTAGGCTAATTCCAGCAGTTAACAAGAATATCAGAGGAACAGTGGGGGGTGGGGTGGGAGGGAGAAATACCATGGGGAAATTTACTTTGTGTAATGACTCATCCATTCCCAGTCTCTATTCAAGCCTAAGTTAATTCCTAGGCCTTCTTTGACCCAAGATCTAGTTTCTCTACATTGACTGAAGATGTACTGGCTTGTTATCTCTGGAAACGGAAGCATTTGAACTATAAACTGTTTTATTTTTAAATTGCCCTGTTGGGTAAATCAGATCTGATTTTGCTCAGTTAGAAACCAGGGGCTAGATTCACAAAGGTGCCACTGCCTAAGCACCTAACTGCCTCTTTAGGCACCCAACACTTAAGGGCCATTGACATTCTCAAAAGTGCCACCTAACCCTGTAGATGCCTGGCATGTAAGTTTCTGCCAGAGGGTATGCACAAAGCTGCCTAAATCCTGATGCCACCTCTATAGCTAACATTTTGGTCAGAGCTCTGCCAAAGCCCTGGCAGGATTCTCAAACGAGGCGTTCTCATCCTATCTCCCCAGCAGGGGATGATCCCCTAGTTCTGCTCAGAACATGCCTACAGGATCAGGCCCTGCACAAAAGATAGCCAGAGGTAAGCGAGGTTGTGTCTATATCCATCCCCATTTTAGCCAATAGCGCAGTGGTTAGGGCACTCACGTGGGATTTGGGAGACCCTGATTCAAATCGTGCTCTCTTTGATATGGTGCAGGTACCTTTCCCCATGTGAGTGTCCTAACCACCAGGCTACTGGCTATTTTGGGGTGGGGATCTCCCTCCCAGATCAATGAGAGTTAAGACCAGATCCTCAAAGGTATTTACATGCCTAAACCCTGATCCTTTCATCTGCATTTCACTCCTGCTTAGCTTAGGCAGCTCCCAGCTCAGTTTGCTGCCTTGAGAATCCCTTTCTTAGGCATCTAACTCTCCCCAAGCAGTGTATGGAGAGCCAGAGTTGCTGATTTAGGGCTAAGAATTCCATTAGGCAGCAGGGTGCCTCGGAGTTAGGCATTGCCGAGCCCATGGGTATGTCTACACTGCAATGTCAGTCCAGGGTTAGAAGAACATGAGATAGCAGACCCTCGGTTTGTTAACCTAGAACTTGAGCATCTACACTCAATTGTAACCCCAGATTAGGAATTGTTGAACCTTGGGTCCCAACTGGGGCTCCAGCATCTCCAATGCATTGTGCAGGCTTGAGTTCATCCCACACTTCCTAGCTTCTTCCCAAAATGTAGCTGCTCTAGATCTTTGTTGGTGGTGCAGTGTGAAAAAACATGACTGTCCAGAGGACAAAGTGTCAGCCTGTGGGATTGTGGGATATTTTTCATTTATATTAGAACCATACCCATTCTCAAAGCCCATTTGGAAGACAAGATCATTAAAAGGACCCTCTCGGCACTTTAAACCTTCAACTTTCTATGGATATTGGTCTTCTAGATTCCCATCTTCTCCTTAGAAGCAACAGGACCTTCAAAGACTCTTTTTTTTTAAAAAAAAGACCTTGAACCTACTGTTCCCCTTTTTACACTTCTGACACTGCCTTATATTTGTTTCTCTGTTTAGTATTACAGAGCTATGACCTTTGAAGGAGGATTCTGGGAGCCCTACATAACCTGCTGAATGAATGGAAACCCAGACCTGGATTCTCTTTTCCATAATTTTACAGGAGCTAATTTGCCAGAGTTCTAATCTCAACAACTCTGTGTAAAATGCCATAGGCCATGCTTACTCAGAACTGTAGCATTGTTACTCATCTACACACTCCAAATAGTTTTTGAAGTATGATGATGATTTAGCATTGAGCTGTTCCATATTTCCCAAGCTAAACTACCAGGTTCAGCAGTATGTCTCCTATTATTGCTGATTTAAGACTATATTCTCTATGAAGGAAGAGGAGTGACTGTTTCTATTCCCTTTTGATTTCCTTCCTTTGTGCAAATATACATGTATTAGACACCTGTGGCTAGATTATTCATTATCACATGAATATTTCACAATACATTTACTGAAATGGATTCAGCCTTTCAAAAACAATTCAAAGATTTAAGTAACTGTTAGTCCCAGTAATGAACAACTCTTTTGTATATTCTCAGTAGTTACTCAAGATCTTATCAAGGCATGTGTACTTTCCATTAATTACTACTGGGTGCTAATTATCAATAACTCTACCATCATGCACATAATAACAGAATGCTAAAATATATTGCTTTCTTCTTTACTCTATTTTTAAAATTAAAATTAATGCTTGCTGTCAACTGAAAAATCAAACTCTCCCTTAGCTGACTATAAAGTAAGGAGCACCGGAGTATCAGTTTGAATCCAAATTGTACAAACAGAAGTGCTCATATTTGGTCTTCCAGTGTGGCCCTGCATATTGATAGGCCCACAAGTCTGATTCGACTGTCTTGTGGTGATTGAGCAAAACATGTATTCTTGTGTCAATATCAAGTTAGAAGTTTCATCAAACAAAACCGTCTTTGAGTTATCCGAATGCTAATATTTTTAAAGTATGAAATTTCTTTGCAATGGTAACTCAGATCAAAATTAACAGCTTTTCCTCAAACATACATATAAATAGTTCACCCTTGAGCTGAGAACTAACATGGTCAATTTAATCTCAAAAAGATAACTTTTGAGTAAATTTATAAATATTTAGAGCCAGAAGTCAAGCTTGGCTTCTGCAGACTTGCCTATAGCTTGGCAATAAATATGGTAGAGGGGACCCAGTGTGTCTGTACAGGTTTACATTTAGGGTGGAAGCTATTAGGTTCCCGGTACTGTAACTTATTGTGTGGGTGGAACCGTCTGCCCATGCAGAACCCACTGGTGGTCAGTGGGACTCCATACTGTTGTGGGAGTCCACGCATATGGAACACATGCTCAGGACTGAATTTGACACGGAGTGAAGCTATATGTGCTCTAGAGAGGGAGTTATTAGGACCAGTGGCACCTCAGAAACTTGTTTCCTTTTATGCACGTATCAAACCTTGAGCTGCTCCGCAGAAATGTCTTGTTTATAAGGTCATGTCTGTGCTACAAACTTTCTTTGACACAAGTTATGTCAGCATACACCTGCCAAAATTAATATATCGCTCATATGTGAGCATACTTCGCTACTTGCATCTGTGCTATGTGCACTCACCAGGAGTGCTTGTGTCAATGCAAAGTGTGCACTACAGGTAGGCATTCCAGTGTGCCAAGTGCCACCGTCAGGCATGATGCCTTTTGGGAAATTTTTGCAGTGTGTCATGGGATAGACAAGACTCACCCAGGGACATGTGGGAGCTAGGGGTCAAGTGCCCAGCAAACAGTTTTCTCCATCCCATAATGCCATCCACATCCCACAATTTTCATGCCTTTCTTTTTAAACTTCACAAACCAGTGCAGCACTTTTCAGTGTCCACGATCTCTGACAGAAGCATGGCACTTGCAGAGCACTGCACTATTCCCATAAATGTTGCAAATACCAGATGCACGATCCTCCAATATTTGCAGACCTGAAGGAAGCACCGCAACGTTGTGGGACATGATGATTTATTTGAGGATAGCTTTCTGAGGGACAGAGCAAAAAACAATTCAAGGTTGTTGGTGGCATTCATGGATCAGCTGCAGTTGGTGAAGTGCTACTTCTGGGGCTGAGAAATGAGCACTGATTGGTGGGATTGCATCATAATGCAGGTTTAGGATGACAAGCAGTAGCTGCAAAACTTTCGGATGTACAAGGCCACATTTCCGGATCCATGTGCTGAGTTCACCCCAGCCCTCCAGCACAGGGACCCCAGAATAAGAGCTGCATTGACAGCAGAGAAGTGAGTGGAGATAGCACTCTGGAAGCCTGCTGTCTGGATTGGCTCACGAACGTGGATTGGCTCAGGGTAGGCTGTTACAAACCAGGGAATGAACCCCAAACTGGTTGATATTTCCATACTTAGATTTTACCAAACAAATATTAAGTGTGAATGCCTGAAGCACTAAAACAGCTTTAATGGATACTTCTGTCTATCTTGCCACCCAGGCAAACTTGCCTTTGTGATAGATGGTCCTTTACACCAAAAATCAGAACAATATTCAGGTTACTTCCAGTCCCAAAGGATTAGTCACTTACCCCAGGTTGATTGTACCTCAGATCACACACCACAGACAATGCTTGTAGCCAGTCCTATAATAAACTCTCTAAAGATTTATTAACTAAGAAAAGAAATGAGTTATTTACAAGGTTAAAGCAAGGGAACATACACAGACAAATGCGTTAGTCTATTGTTTCAAAAAGTAATTGCAGCTGCTGTAATGTGCTAGCTCTGTGTGTTCTTTAGCGCTAACCCAAGCCGAATAGCCAGGGGATCCCTTGCTTATGCTTAGAAGTCTTGCCCTCTCCCTGATGTCCAAGCAGCATAGGGATAAACAATTTCTTCTTGACAGGGATTTTTATTCCCACCCCCAGAGTTAAAGCTTTGATGAGACGAGTGTTTGCGCATTCTCCTCTTTAGGGATGTGGGGGGAGCAATCAACAAAGTCTTTTGTCCACTGATGTTTCACAATGGCTTGTCTGGTGTCTGTGGGCCTTCTTTTGCTGCATAGGAGATGACACCTCTGTTGGTAAACTAGAATTTCACACTTGGTAAAGCTTCTCTCCTGACTGGGGAGATTTCCAGTTTTAAAGCAAAAAGTTTTTATAGTTACCAACCAAACAGTTAAGTATTACCTTATAATATGAGGTATAAATGTTATAAGTAAGATTAATATATGCAGCATCCTACAAACAATTTATAAAGTTTAAACACTACACACATTCTTATAACTCTACTATCTACTTTAACAGGACTAACACACAGGTGAGCCAGAGTAGTTTCCAGCTATACATCAGTCAATGTTCAGTGAGGCGTAGGAGCCTGGGCATGAGCTGGCAGCTGGTCTGCCAGTGTAACACCTGCAACCCTGGATTGGTAAGTGGGAAATCATTCTGGAGTTGGAAAATCCAGAGTGAGGGGCGTTGTCATGCAAGTGAGTAGAGCCATTAATTGTTTCCTCCTATGCAGCAGTGTGACTCTTGGCCATGTGCAGGACAGAGTGGATGGATTTGCAGCTGTTGGGTTGCCAAACTGTGGTAGAGCAATAGACAGCAGGTATATCCTGATTTTGCCACTAGCGCACGTTTCTCACAGAGCACATCAACAGAAAGGGCTACTTTTCTTTGGTTATGCAAGCACTGGTGGATCACCAGGGACACCTCACCCATTTCTATATGAGCTGGTCAGATAAGGTGCATGATACTCTTATCTGTAAGAATACAGCACTGTTCTGAACATGGCAAACAGATATTCTTTCCCAACCAGCATATTATCATTGGCAATATTGAATATGAAATGCCAATTGTGGATTCTGAGGACCCAGCCTACCTCTTGTTCCCCTGGACCATGAAGCCGTACACTGTCCACCTTGACAATACCAAGGAAAGATTCAGCTACTGACTCAGCAGGTGCACAATGACAGTTGAATGAGTTTTTGGTAGACTGAAGGGACACTGGTGGCGTTTATTCACTAGATTGGATCTCAGTGGAAAAAAATATCCCAATGGTTATAGCTGCCTGTTGTATAATATCTGTGGGGGGAAAGGGGAAAGCTGCTACCAGAATGGAGGGGCTGCATGCTGACTTTGAAAAGCCAGTCACAAGGGCTATTAAAAGAGCTCAGCACAGAGCTATACAGCTGAGAGAAGCTTTGAAAGAGCATTTTAATGGGCAGCTACGATGGTGTTCTCTGGGTCTAGACCTGATTCCTGTCATACCCCTTTGCCTGTATCCCCCATGTAATTTGTCTGTGGCTGTCCATATTTCTAGGCTGGTTCATAGATGTGCTTGCACAGCCTCTTCTCCTCACAGGCCGAGGAGATCCAGCACCTCCTGTCTCCTCCAGGCAGGAGCATGTCTAGTGCCTGAAGCCAACACAGTCAGTTGAGCAGTGCACACAACAAGGGATCACTGCTAGATGTGCTTGCCAAGATGGGCAACCAAGAAAAGGCATTTCAAAAATATATGGGTGCGGCTTAAGATAGGAATGGTTTCTGGTCTCCATGATCCCAGAGCAGTGGAATTCACAATTGTTACCCGACTGGTCACTTTCGCAGGGAATGGGACATTGTGGCACAGCCGCTGGAGGACTGTTAGGGTAGACCCAGGTCGCACAGTGTCTACATTTGCACTGTGACCTCAGTAGGTCGATCCTGGCTTCATACCATTCGGGGAGGTGGTTTTACTGTTTTGCTATAATGAGGTGCTTACTTTAGGTGGAGATTGTTTTCAGTTTAGACACATGCAAAAACAAGTTGTTGCAAGGTGATTTACATCAGCCTAACATTGTGGTATGGGCCAGGCCTTAGTTCAGTTTTGAATGATTTAAGGCCTGATCCTGCAAATATTTATGCACACACTTGGGTAGCCTCATTTAGCTCAGTAGGTTTACTCACATGCATTCTGTTAAGTGTATGTGTTAGCTACTTATAGCATTGGGGATCTGCTGTTTATAGCTTCTGTGTAAGTTTCTATTGTTATTGCCTTTCGGATTTGAGGGTTTGATCTATTTGAGCTCAGTACTTTTAATTGAGGGCATGGGGGCAACCAATCTACTGCTTAAACAACATTGTATCCTATGTTGGAGAGCAGAAGTCAAATAATGTGGTTAAAGACAGGCTCTCAAAAGAAGGAGGAGGAGGAGGGAAGAACACTGTGGTATGTTAGTAAATGTGCCCAATTAAGAGAAAGGCATAAAGGATCGATATCAAGAATAAGCTGGAACATTTTACTCTTGTAAACCATTTATCTGTACCTAGGAGCTCTCATGCTCACTGTAAATTGCATATTTCTGGTTATATCTGATTGCTTACTTGGCTGAAAGAAAAAAAATAAAGATTTTTAGACAAATTAAGCCCTGGTGTAAACAGGGGTAGCTACACTGACTGCAGTGGTATAATCCCTTCCCTACACCAGGATTGAAGTTGGCCCCTTTACCGTCTAACAAATCAGTTCTAAGGCCCTTCACTGAATTCCTGCAACAAGTAAAGAGGAAGACGTTCTTTGTCTACATAAGAATATTGTACTAACGTAGCTAAATTATTTTAGAAACTGACTCACTTTAAATCAGTGCAACCCCCGTGCATGGGTGCTTTTATTTCAGTTTAAATCTTAAAATCGATTTATCTTAAGATAGTAAGGAATCAATTTAAGCTAGCTCAATATAACACAGTCTTAATCCAAAACGAAAGCAAGGGGGGTTGCATTGATTTTACCCAAGTACGTTTCTAAAACAATTTACTTCAATCAAATCAATTGTGTAGACAATGCCATAAAGTGAAGGGGTATTTTTTTAGCTATATCAGTGGGTTTCCACTGTGTGTATCTGAAGGGATTGAGTTGGACTATTCCTCTCAATGAATACAAGAGTGTAGTGTCTGTACAGCTATCTAATTGAAGGTATTTCTAAAGTGCTTATTGCTGTGGTATCTAAGGGCTGCACAGCAATTAGATTACTGAGCATCAAAGGGCAGTTCTTATGGCAATGTTTTCAGTTTTCTTCTTTTCCTGGTGTGCATACCTTGTGCTGTGGATTGTTACTGGGTTTGGTGATACATTGCTAATTTAAAATTCTGTCTTTTTTCTCTAAAGCACCAAAGGAATAAGTGCTTAAACCAATTCACACAACCAGTGATCTGTGCATGGAGCTCTGTTGCTGGGTGTGGGATAACTGTGCTGGTGACGTTTTAGATTAATATCACTGCTGCATGATGGCAGCTGTCAGGTTTGCAATAGTATGTCTACATCTGGCCTGCTATGTCCTCCTTTCCTTTCTTTTCTGTGGCTTGTTTTTCTTTCCTCTTTGCTTTGGTTCCCTGTCTCTGAGTTGAAAACTACTATTTTGTTATGATTAATGTGCCACTTTTCTCCTTACTGTAATTTTTTCATTCATAGTGTAAACATATTTAACAAAATCCCTCTCTCTTCTAAGTATTCAAAATAAGGATGCAGAGTCGTTTACTCCTAGTGAAACTGTTGGTAATTGATTAATTATGGCCCAGTCCAACAAATGCTGCTATTAGTGTTTGCAAGATTGAGCTTTTAGAACTTTTAACTGTATTTTTCTCTGTCCTTTGTTCTGCCTTATTTCTTTGCTGCATAATAAATTCTAAGACTAATATAGGAAGTAACTTCTTATGAACTGTGACAGGCCAGATGGCTACAGTAAAGTAGTGAGGAACAGGTATGTTAGCCTCAGGCTAAACAAATCCCTGGTACCATGGTAACCAAATGGCAGTTGCTCAAGGTTAATCAAGACACCTGGGGCCAATTAAGATCCTTCTAGAAAGCAGTGGAGATAGCTAGGTTGATTGGGACACCTGAAGCCAATCAAGGGCTGGCTGGAACTAGTTAAAAGCCTCCCAGTTAGTCAGTGAGGTGTGTGTCGGTCAGGTGGGCTGGGGGAATGGGAATGGGAATGGGAATTGGAATTGGAATTGGAATTGGAATTAAGATTAAGATTAAGATTAAGATTAAGCAATACAAATCTGTATCGGACACAAGGAAGGAGGCCCTGAGGTAATAGTGAAGGAGACATTGAGAGGGGGCTGCTGTGGGAAAGTGGCCCAGGGAATTGTACATGTCCTATTTCCAAAAAGGCAGCTACCATAGCTGCTACTATTAGGGTCCCTGTGCTGGAGCCTGGAGTAAAGGGTGGGCCTGGGCTCCCCACTCCCTTCCCTGATTAATCATGGAGACTAGGAGACAGAGACTATGCAAGGGAGGGTTGCTTCTCCTCATCTTGCTGGCTTATGATGGAAAATGGCTCACTAAGCTGTGACCCTTCTCTTTTGAGAGAGAAGGGCTAGGTGGAGGGTCACACTGAGCCCCTGAGGCTAGTGCAATCCACCAGGAAGTGTGGGACCCATGGAGACAAGAACAGAGCTTTGTCACAGTACCAAATGCACACGCATTCAACTAATGAAGTAAATTCTCTTCCACTTTGCCTCATGAGCTTAGTGCTCTATACACCCTCCCTTTTTGGTATGGTGCTTCCAGTAGTGTTCCTCAAAGTATTCAAATCAAAGGACAATATGTGCGTGGCTTTTTTTTTTTTTTTTTGCTTTATTAGAGGGTTTCCTAGTAGTGGGTAATGAGATACAACCAGAGTGGCTCCATAACAAAAATGGATGGTGTGGTCAAAGCTGTGCACAATAGTTAAACAGATATGTTAGTTTTCAGAGTAGCAGCCGTGTTAGTCTGTATTCGCAAAAAGATTGTGCTCCAGCAACAGCATGGGAATGTATGGAATTTCTCCAGAATCTGAATAGCCAGCTGTATTTTTCCCTTTATGTTTAACTTTTTTAATTAATGCCATTTTTCTAAATAAAAATACATCAAGCTATCTAAATCACTTTGACACTTAAACTCAAATATGTAAACAAAATAATAATCATAGCAAATTTTAAAGTAATTACTTCAGAATCTTCCAGATGGCAACCCCCTTATGTTAGTGTAACACTTATCCCACTTTGATGCATTAATTTCTCCACTGTGGGATGGAACTTTGCCAGTTTTGTGGATTGTTCTAGTAAAGGATAAAGTGCTGAAGTGCACCGGTACAGCGGGGTTGAATTAAAGCTACTCTAACATCCCCAGGCTCGGCTGTAACACTATTTTAACTTTTTGTTCTGTCAATTTCCCCTCGAGTCTTTTCATTTCATCACTCTCTTCATTAGTTTCTGTTTTTCATAGAAACAACTGGAGGTCTTTTGGCATTCTTTACATACCTCTAGGTAGCTTTGTGACCCTGCCAGTGCCCCTTAAAGTGAATTGTAAAATGCTAGTGTACAAAGCCTGTGAACAATAACTACTTTCAAAACTCAGCATGTAGTCTCCAAATGATTAAATGGGCTTATTCTAATATGAAGGCTAGGCAAATCCTGGCAAACTATTGGAAATGGGTTTAGTGAGTCTCCCAACTCTGCCATGTACCAAACTCATGCTAATGGTGACTTATTGTGCATCCATATGCTGGATGTCAGAACAGAAAACTTAATACAGTTAGTACCTACTCCATTTAGCAATAATATGCACGGGAGGCTGTACACATTGCTAGTTACACACAACCCCAGGTCCAATACTCGCGTCTCCTTTCAACAGGGCTTACTGGGCTGCTTTTCTGTAGGTTTACAGGGGAGCAAGAATTGGGATGGCCATCCTTGCTGATGTGCTCCAGCAACAGCATGGGAATGTATGGAATTTCTCCAGAATCTGAATAGCCAGCTGTATTTTTCCCTTTATGTTTAACTTTTTTAATTAATGCCATTTTTCTAAATAAAAATTCATCAAGCTATCTAAATCACTTTGACACTTAAAACTCAAATATGTAAACAAAATAATAATCATAGCAAATTTTAAAGTAATTACTTCAGAATCTTCCAGATGGCAACCCCTCTTACCCAGACTGCTGCATGTATGGTGTGCCACATTTTAGTCAATATACCCTTAGTGTTCCTGCTGTGAGGAGCAGAGAGCAGCACTGCACCAGAGAGAGGAAATATCCCTCACTGTATCCTGTCTTTAATTCTTTCTATAGAGCCCACATAGAGATGAAAGATTCTCATCCAATACAAACTGCAAAGGAATGGGAGGGATTGGAGAAGGGATTTGTCTGGCACAGACATTTTCAGCACAGAAAGAAATTATACCCAACAGCAGTAGTGCTCTGGGGCTTGGCTTAGTGGTCTGAAATATTTAGTCTTGCTGGAGCAATAGGCTCAAATCTGGGCAAGGTTTATTTAGCCCTTCCTCAAGATAGATAAAGCGAATCTTATGTTTACTGTCCAAACACCAGACAAGACATTACAGCTGAAGTCCTGTCTGCAACGTATGTATGTTAAAGCATAGGGGGTGTCACTGTATAAACTTTGCCCTTCTTCTATGCTGTTATGTAACACCAGGAGTGATGCTTGGCTTCCTTGTTCCACCACAAAAGGCACTGCAGTTCAGTAGTGCTGGATTTATAATATATTTGTGGTGATGTAACGTTTATATATTGCTTCATAAGTTCATAGACTTGTATGGCACTATCCAGGCAGAATAAAGGCATTTTTGTCCCAAGTAGTTAGTCTAAACACCCAGTTTGACAGGGTACTTCAGCATGTGCCAACCTTTTTAAGTACTGGAGTAGTCTCACTGAAGTCATTGGGATTACTGATATATTTAAGTGCCTTGCTGAATCAGGTTGCAGTACAGTGTGACATGATGAAGGAAGAGACTACAACAGAGAAGGAAGTGTGAACTCAGTAAATCCTGTTCACATCAGCAGGATAGCTGTTGTCAGTACTGGTTGTGAGTGAGGGCAGGTCTCATGTCCGCAATACAGTGCGTATTCTGACTGGCAGAAACAGGGTGTGGCCATCCGGGGATGGATCACTCGATAAATTGCCCTGTTCTGTTCATTCCTGAAGCATCCGGCATAGGAAACTGTCAGAAGACAAGGTACTGCCTAGGTGGACCATTGGTCTGATCTAGTGTGGCCATTCTAATGTTCTTGTGTTAATGTAGTTTAAAACCAAAAACTGCTTTGTTTCATACAAAAACATTTTTCATTAGCCATATTGTTAAGCTCATCTAAACTGCTAAACATGCAAAAAAAGTGCTAAACAAGAACGGGGGAGATGAAGGGAGAACATTAAAAAAGGGTACTAATTATTATAATCAGGTTATACACAAAACCTATTCTCAATGAATTTGAGTTTACCTTTTGAGTTTTAAAGCAAGATGTGGGAGTGGTGAGCTCACTTGAAGCAATTCCACTTCTCTTCCCCGGTCTCAAACATCAGCAAACTAAAACAAATGAAAAAAGAAAAGGAGTACTTGTGGCACCTTAGAGGCTAACAATTTATTTGAGCATAAGCTTTCGTGAGCTGTAGCTCACAAAAGCTTATGCTCAAATAAATTTATTAGTCTCTAAGGTGCCACAAGTACTCCTTTTCTTTTTGCGGATACAGACTAACATGGCTGCTACTCTGAAATCTGTTTCTGATACAAACATTAAAGGTGTTTCCTCCATGCATGAAGACTTCAGGGAAATCAAGTCACTCCAAAAGTGACCTATATTTAGAAGTTTGATTATGACTGAATGTTGTGCATAACAGGGAGGAAAGGAAGAGTAGAAGAAACTGCATTCCCATCAAAAGATCATTTAGGCTTCTCAAAATTAGCTGAGATGAAGATCAGAATGGGGATGGTTGCTTTGAGTGTCCCCAATACAAAATATAATTAGACAATCTATAATTTCTCATGTGAATTATACATGGTGCATCCATGGGGGAAGGAGAAGAGGTACACTGGTGATGTGAAATTCCAATTCCTGGGACACTTCACTTTTGATTCAGCTTACACCCCCTTTTAGATTTTGATTGAATTTTGCCTAATATAGTGGCAGTTGGATTGCTTGTGTCCTTTATTTTAAAAAGTATTTGTGTATATGACCCATCAATGTGTAAGTGTGTGGGGAAACAATGAAGACCCAGAACTTTTAATAAAGTCCAAATTAATATTAGCTAAATTAATGTGAATAACAACTCTGCAAAGCAATACAGTCTCCAACCCACTCCTTGGGAAAGTTCTTCCCCTTCTCCTGACATATGCGTAGCATGCCCCTGTAACCTGGATGCCTTTATACTCACCCAAATGGGTTTGTAGGCAGAGCCATCTTGTCTTCAGTCAACCAAATGCACATTCCACCATCATCCTGCATCTGTTCAGTATGTAATTAAACCGTCACCTGCCAGGGGCTCTGCAATCAGGGTACAGTTTCATGAGCCAGAACCTGCATAATGAGCAAGTAGTCTCCTTTCTGGTTGACACATCCTTGTTGCGGGTTGGACAATGGGCATGTGTGGGCCATCAATGGTCCTAACACAATTCAGGAGCCCTCTTCTCTCAAAGCCAGCTTTATTTTGAGGACATTAACAACCTTCACCACCTGTGGGTAAACTACAGCAATAATTGCCTCACAAACTTCCAACGCCACAGCACGAACAGCTTATTTGCCATCATGTAACTAGTTAGCTACTGACCTGTAGTAGTCTTGGGTAGCAAGTCTCCACAATGCAATAGCAACCTGCTTCTGGACTGGTCTGGTCTTCCTCTTCTGTGTGTCCTGGCTTTTGGATCAGAGAGGTTCTATCCTTTCTGGAACCCCATCTACATCAGAAACCTGCAAAGAAACAATTGATACCCTTCACAGACTGTCTGATATGGATGCTGTTAACTTGTGCGCAGACTAGCAGGGATGTTGGCCATGCTAGAGGCATGGAGATGAGAGCCTGTTGTCTTAGGTGGCCAAGTGAGAGTACTAGGTTTAAAAAAAAAAAAAAAAGTGCCCCAAGGGCGGAGGCTGGCAGGCTGCAAGAAAAACTCTGCTCACTTCATTTGTGTTTGCAAAAAATGTCACTAGAGACTCTTGAAAAGTTATTGTGCTTTTTTGGAAGAGGTGGCACATTAGCTATACTCTCTAGGGCTCTAGATCAGTGGTTCTCAACTAGGTGGTCTGGGGCCCTCTGGGGAGCCATGAGCAGATTTCAAGGGGATCCACCAAAATAAACCAGAGATCAGGGCCAGTGTTTAGACTCTCTGGATCCCAGGACAGAAAGCCAAAGACCAAGCCTAGCCATGTGAAGTAGAAGCCACAGCATGAACAACAGCCTTTGCAGAACCTCCTTTGGCATGGGGCTACAGGCAGGTGTCCTGCTTGCTACCCCATAAAGCTGGTCTTGGCTTTTAAGATACTGAATATGCAGAAAAACAGTTGTTGTGACACATGTGGGCTGAGGAATTTTAATAACATCTTGGGGGCCTTAGGAAGAAAAAGGTTGAGAAGCCCTGGTCTAGATGGCGTGGGACTGGGTCAAATACAATAGATCTGATTCTTCTCTCTCTCACACTCATGTAAATGAGGAGTAACAATTTTGTCAAATTAAGTGTGCAGGGAGGAGAGTCATTCTCTGGTACAGAGTGCACTGAGATAGGGAAATCAAGGACTTTTCAAGGCCTCAAACTTCATTTCTTCTCAATCTCATTTTCCAAACAGAACATTTCAAAAGGCAGAAGTTCAGCCTGCAAAGAACAGGTCTGCCATGTACTAATGTCACACAAACCTCTTTGGCTCCGATACCTCTTTGGCAATGGCTTTTCTGTTCATTTGTCAGTTTTGTTTTGTTTCCTGAAGAGTTTTAGTGCATGGCTCAGGAGACCAAGACAGCTTTCGTTAAAAATATAATCTAACTTTCCAATGGTAGATAATTTATAATGGAGAGAGAGGACACCTCAGAAGTACCACATCTGGATGACAAGAGCAGTAAATCTAAGATGTTTTTGCCGCAAAAAAAATGAGCTAGAAGCAACGGTGTCACTAGAGTACAAGTGGCAGTAGATGGGATTAGAGTATAACAAAAGTGATCCAGTCTGGCCCCTGAGTAGCTTCTGTTATGTCTAAATAATAAAGAAGAAAAAGCAACAGCCAGAAACGGTGTATCAAAAACCTGTGACACTGTCACAGAAACAACAGCAGATAGGGCTATGGCGCAACAGCAGCAGGCAGGGTTGCCAAACCTCCAGGATTGGCCTGGTGTCTCCAAGAATTAAAGATTAATCTTTAAAGATTGTCATGTGACGAAATCTCCAGGAATACGTCCAACCAAAATTGGCAACCCTAGCAGCAGGAACCAGGCCAAGGCCTTATTCCAGCATCACTACTCACATAGCATGTTACACTAAACACTCCAACACAAGTGCCTCCTGTGATGGCCTCAGTGATATGGTATTAAAACCTTACAGAGTGAGGAGACCCTTGAGTGGCAGCAGCTGAAACTGCTGTAGAAGTCAGAGGTAGTAACATAAATTAGATTCAGAGTCAGTGTAGTCCCTCCACAGGCAACAGAGAACAGCAAATTCCCAGAGAGACATGGTGGCATTTTTTCATTCAGACACACCATTATGGCCTGCAGTAATGGTTGGTCCCAGATGGCAGATAGCCGTGGTGTGTGTCTTGTGGTGAAAAGAATGCAAAAAAGTTCTAGGAGTCAGCTAGACTGGGGGCGGGGGAAGGTGTTTTAAGAAAGTGGACAGCAAAGTCAGCACCAATGTTTTTGAGGGATGTGATGGATAAAGGTGGACGTCACTGCAAGTAAACCCTTCAGGCTAGTTCTAACTAACCATCCCCGTATTCCCCAACGATTGTAATGGTTTTGCACAACTTGTAAAACCACATGGAATTTAATCCTTAATTTTTAAGGCCCAGATTGTGAACATTGACTTCAATGCAGCTTCCCTTGTGAACAAATACTTTGTGTGAGTATGGAGTTCACAATCTGGCCTAAAGCTATAGGCTAATTTATCATAATGTAATGGTGTTAGGGTAACTTCTTGAGATTTATGGCAAAATGTCAGGCTGTCAACAAGTAACTACAGAACAATTTAAAAGTGACCGTAAAAATAGAAGCCTCTTATCATTCCCTGTTCTATTCAGAGTCAGATCTGCTGATGTTACAGACTAGAAGTAAGTAGTAATAAAACTTACTTTATTAGTCCTGCAGAGCCAAAATAGTTAGAGTGAATTGGATTTCATCCGAGTCAGATATCATCAGCAAATTGGCTAATTCCCAGATGCTGAATTATCTATTAGTAGTGATACAATGAGCCTAAAAAACCAAATCAGGTACAGAAAATCAAGCTGTGAATTTCTGTGGCTGGAAGTTCAAAAAATAGCTTTTAAATTTGACCTGGTGTCACTATGACAGAATAAATGTGGAACCCCATGTTACCAGTTTTACAAAGTTATCTTCCAGAGTAGATGTGCATGAAAATAAGGGAGTTTTAATAAGGGCAGTTCAGGTTGTTATAAGATTTTCCCCCTTCTTCTGCAGATGTTTTAAAGTGCTAAGGTTGTTGACTTTTTGTAGTTTATTTTCACTAATTTTAAAATCCAGAACTGTCAAATCCTGTTCACTTAATTTGCATAAAGCTCCTATTGCAGACAATGGGGATTTTGCATCGGTGATCACTTTCATATATTAGCTTACCCTAATACTACCTAATACTTGGACCTGTTGGACGCTACCACAATATAAATATTTACTACAGATAATCATGAGCGGAGAAAGTTTGTCACAACATTAATGGGAGCTGTTCATGAAAAGGTCACATAGGATTTGGTCTGATAAACAGTGGCATTATCATTATCCCCTAGTTAAAGCTACCATTGATAATTTGTGTAATTATTGTACATTCCTTTGTCTTAATATTGATTTTGTATTTCATATTAATATAATATTTGGTTAAAGTTAGTAATAAGGTCTGGATGCTGTACAGTCTGTCAGATCTACATTCCACATCAAGGTCCCTGGCTTGATGCCACATGGCCCTGCTTGGTCAAACTGAGGAGCTCCACAGGCAGCGCCCATCTCCTGCACTTCCAGCACTAGAGCACGTCAGCGAGAAACCAGAGGAAGCTCCTACGAGGCTCTAAAATGCCAACAAGCATTTTTATGGATTGAGGCAATACCACACAGGAGATTCTGTGCATCTTCAAAACCTGGGGAATTAGCTCTATGAGTTACTGCATGTTGTCGATAGGGCATTGGTTACAAATATGGAACCTCAATCATAGATCATGTGTGGTGGAGGGAGGAGAGGAAAAACCCAAACACGGCTCATCTTTATTACTGGTATCACAAGGAATTTATTGGATTTTGCCATAGTAGCACAATTGGTGCCAAAAGCCAGATTGAGAGTCATTCTGAAGAGGATTAATTCTATTTTAGTAGAGAAACTGAACATTTCAGGTTACAAAACGTTATATTTAACAATAGTTGAAAGCTAGAATTAATTTGTATATATGGATGTGTAGTGGAGGATGACCAAGTGTTATCAGCAATTCTGTGTTAAAGCGGTAGTTTTGATTGATTTTATGGGGGCTATTTTAATTCCCTTTCACAGGTGACAATACATGGTAGGGAATATAGAAATCCTGCGTGATTACCTCTTACCGCACAACAAAGAAGCTGGTATGGCATATATTTTTCATTTTTATGGTGTGCGACATTATAGACAAATCATCCATATATAGTATAAATGAATGAAAAATTAAATAAGATAAATAACTTACTGATTTTTTTTCTCCAGCATTTAATATAACCAAAAGTGGCAGAGGTGTAGCTGTATCTGGCATAGATATAAAAAGATCTTCACGTTAGTATGGTTTGTAATCTTTTCTTCCTCTTTCCTGGTCACACTTTATAACCAGAGACTATCAAAGCTAGCTTTTTTAAATTTATCTTTAAAGTCAAATGGCCTGTTGCCAACACTTCAGCCCAAACAAAATCCAATACAATTATTTTTTGCTTAATATTTCAACATAGGTCTGTTCAAAGTAATGATAAACTTAGTTGTGAAGAACCCATATGGCCAGAAAGTTTGAAGCAAATATAAAGGTGGAGAAAGACGACAGACCACTCCATTAACTTTGCTGTAATGGTGTGCATTCACCCCCAGAAGCCCCGTCATGTCAAGATGCAGCATTACAGGAGTTCTGCCTCTCTAGCGTCTTCTGCAGTGGTCTACCACTTCCAAGGCCTAGCCCTCTGGCCAGGTCCGCTCTCAGTTCAGTTCCTTTCTGGAGTTAACAGAAAAATTAAATCTCAGCTCAAAATAGGAATCTAAATGTTAAAGTTCAAAATATAAACTCTAGTCCTTCATAGAGATCCAAGGCCAATGTTGTCAAGGTTAGACCCCCGACTCAGCCAGGTTTGTATTAGGACAGGGAAAGCAAGCCTTCCCTCTCTAGGCTTCACCCAGAACAGCCCCTACTAGAAGCAGACATGCCAGCCATTTTTATGTGGCCTGCTGGGCTCTGATTTGTCTTTCTGCTTCCAGCCCTTTTAGATGCCAGAGAACAAATTCCCGGCAGCTGAACCTGGGAGGACTGTCTAGGCAACCCTGGAGGTCTGAAGCAACTGCTCTTCCTTTCCAGCAGGAGACCTTTTCAGGATGCAGTGTGGCAAGGCAGCAGGGCCTCCGGCAGGGGGCAACAAATGCCTGGTATGCTCCATCACAATTGTTTTATCCAGTCCTCTGATGATTGTAAAACTGATGGTATTGGTTCATAGAGTTTAAGGACAGACTGGACCAACAGATCATCTAGTCTGACCTCCTACATATCACAGACCACCAACACTTGCACACTAAACTCCTAAACCGAAATTAGATCAACATATTGCAGCCCACAGGAAACTAGACTATTAGGTGCCTTGGGCAGAGAACAGAAGGGACTAGAATGCACCAATGCCTGAAGCCACAACGATGTCAGGTAACTGATTAAGTGAGAGATTACCAGATAATCCCAGCATGGGATCCACACTCCATGCTGCAGAGGAAGCCAAAAAAAAAATTTCCCCGACAAGCACTGCTAATCTGACATAAAGCATGGCAATCAGATCCTGAACATGTGAGCAAAACCCAGCCAGCTAAACACCAGAGAGAGAGAGAGAGAATATTTGGTGTTGCCTCAGAGCACAGGCCCTCCCCCATTCAGTATCCCATCTCTGATGCTTCAGAGGAAGGAGGGGGGAAAAGACTACAATGGGGAGGAGAGATCCCTTCCTGACCCCCATAGGTGACTGGCTGAAGCCTTGAAGAATGAGTTTTAGGAATGTAAGACAAACTGGAAGGGACCCCCAAGGCTGCTGAGCCCTGTCCTCTACCATCACAATCAACCCCATCAAACAATCCCACTCATGAATTGTCCAACTCTCTCTTAAAACCATTTAAGTTTTTTGTCCCCACAACTCTTAATGGGAGGCTGTTCCAGAACCTCACTCCTCTGATGGATAGAAATCTTCTAATTTTCAACCTAGATTTGTTCATGGCTAGTTTTATACCCATTTGTTCTTGCAGCAGCATTGTCCTTTCTCTCTTCACCCTCCTTGGTGTTTACCATCCAATGTATATAGAGAAAATAATCAGATCCACTCTGAGCCTTCTTTTTTGCTAAGCTAAACAAGCCAAGCTCTGCTAGTCTTAGCTCATAAAATAGGCCCTTCATTCCCTTGATTATGCCAGTAGCTCTTCTCAGCACCTGTTCCAGTCTGAAGTGATCTTTTTTTGAACATGGGTGACCAGAACTGTACACAGTATTCCAGATGAGGTCTTACCAGAAACTTGTACAGTAGCATTAATACTTGTCTATCTCTACTGGAAATGTCGCATCCTAGGTATTTGCATTTACTCTTTTTGCAGCTACAGCATATTACTGGCTCATTATCATCCTATACTTGACCAGCACACCCAAGTCTTTTTCCTCCTCTGTCATTTCCAATTGATAAGCCCCCAGCTTGTAGCAGAAATTTTTATTATTAGACCCTAAAGTGATCCCATTTCTGTTGCTCCAGTCTTCAAGGTCATCCAGATCTTCTAGTATAATACTCTGATCCTCCGCTGTATTAACAATGCCTCCCAACTTTGTATCATCAGGAAATTTCATTAGCACACTCCTGCTTTTTGTGCCAAGGACTTTAATAAAAATATTGAATAATGTTGCTCCCAAGTCTGATCTGTGAGGAACTCCACTTGTAACCTCCCTCCAGACCAACAGTTCGCCCTTCAGTACAACCCGTTGCCTTCTCCCCTTTAGTTCCTTACCCACTGTGGCAGGGTATATACCCCTTACTTGCATGGTAAGAGTTAAGCAGCTACTTTAGGCTGAAGTGGCCCTGCCCCTCCTCACCTGGTGATCATGCCAGGATTGGAGGCGGCCTTAAAAGGGGTGGGAATTTCTACGCCAATTGGGGCCAGCTGGAAGTCCTGATGTGTGCCTGAAGATGGTGAGGCTGTGCTATCGGAGCAGGCCAGGTGGAGGGCTGTGGCTGGCCCCCAGGTGAAATGAAGCTGAACATTAAAACTGATAATGGAGGTTGTGGGAGAAAGAGAAAGTTGCCTTCAGCTATGAAGGAGAAGAAGCAGGGGATGAGGAATTGTCTCAGATCAGGGGGAAAAAAGACTAGATATTATCAGGATTTGAAGGAGGAGGAATACACAGAAATGAAAAACACAGAGAAGATAAAACCCAAATCCAAATTCTATAATTATCAAATCGGTGATAGAAGATATGGAAATAGGAGATGTTAACCCCCTAAAAATGGGGGCATGGATAAAGCAAAGCGTAGACGACATAAAAAGAGCCAAAAGAATGCAGGGTGGAGATATATTGATAGAATGTACACATAAAGGAACAAGCTGAAAAACTTCTTAAAACTGTACCTTAGGGAAAATAAAAGGTACTTGTCAACTGCCTAATCTCCTGCTGGAAGCAAGAGTGCCACTAGGATTGTCTGAGGATGATATCTAAAAGAATTTAGGTGAAGATAAAGTATTGTTTAAATGACTACTTAGTAGGAAAGAGGAAGAAAAACCATCATCTATGGCTGTATGTATAACACTTTTTTGTTTGGAATTTTTATTATTTTTTTCCCAAATACAATAAATATATCAGATTCATCATAATACACAAAGTAAATTAAGAGGGTAAGGGGAGGGGAGGAAAGGGGACATATCTACCTTCGGAATCTATATTAATCAATCACAGACCTTTAAAAATCAGCCCAAATTACTCTGAATTTTTCAGGCATGCCTCTCATTTGTTAGCTGCAAGGTCAGCCATACCACTGAGCCAGGCATCAATATTTGGTGGGGATCAACTTTCCCATTTTTGCAGGATGAATTTTTTTTTAGCAATCAAAGCTGCACGTTGGAACCATGCTGCTTTGTTATAAGGTAATCTCCAGGGATCAGGAATATATCAAAAAATAAAACTTAGGGGCAACGGCTCCAATATCAAATTGGTCCTTGGACCTACCTCATATCAGAAATTCTTGATACAGGAGCACTCCCAAAACATATGAGCTAATGTAGCCTGGAAGTTGGGTTACAGTATAAAAGATTAATCCAAGCAATAAATTGTTTACCAAACCCAAATTTTGCTAACACATGAAAAAGGTAATCCCAGGCAATGTGGGCAAAGGCCTTTTCAGATCATTTCAGCTAAAGAAATGACAGCTAAGGATTCTTTAGAATCTCTCAAAGAGGTAATAATATCAATCAAATTAGCTGAACCATGTCTATTACGAAGGAAACCTAACTGCTTTATCTGTATAAAACATGTGCAATAACTTTGTCCAGTTGTATAGCAAGAGATTTAGCTAAAATTTTAGCATCAGAACTGATTAAAGAAATTGGTCTGTAATTACTACATGATCCCAGCTCTTTCTCAAGTTTAGGAGTAACTGAAATTACAGTTTCTCTTACAGCAGGTGGCATAGGCACTGATTCCCATGGAAAAAAATTAGTGGGTGCTTAGCACCCACCGGCAACCAGGTCCTCCCATCCGCCAGTGGCCTCTCCGATCAACTCCTCTGTCTCTCTCCCTCCCTCCCATCGCCTCCTGCCCACCGCAATCAGCTGTTCTGTGGTATTTAGGAGGTGCTAGGGGCGAGGGGGAGGAGCGGGGATGGGGCACACTCGGGTGAGGGGGTGGAACTGGGAGGGAAGAGGCAGGGTGAGGGTGCAGCAAGAGCAGGAAGAGGTGGGGCAGGGGTGGGGTCGTGAGGGAAGGGGTGGAGTTGGGACAGGGCCTGGGGCAGAATGGAGGGTTGAGCACCCCTGGGGCCAGGAGAAAGCTGGCACCTGTGGTAGGTGGAAGAGTTTGCTTATTACTGGCCTCACTGAACATATTCAATAATCTAGCTGTTAAAGTTTCTGAGACCTGTTTGTAAAATTCAGCTGGGAACCTGTCTGCATCAGGAGTTTTTCCAAACTTCATTTCTTTTATCGCCCGAGACAGTTCCATGATTTCTAAAGGAGCATCTAAAAGTTTGTTCTGAGAGTCAGAGATCTATAGCAGAGGCAATCCATTAAAAAAAGTTATCTAGGGCATCTTTACTGATTCCTTCTTCAGCTAAATATAGTTTAGAATAAAACTGTTGAAATTGTTTTTAATATCTGACTATGTTGTGTATATAATTTATTGCTACTGTCATGAAATAGTAGCAATCTGTTAGCCTTTTCCTGAATCTGTATGCCAACAGCTTGCCAGCTCTTTTGCCAGATTTCCAGTGGTTTTGCTTCAAATCGAATAAAGCAAACTCTGCCTTTTGGGATAGAATGTTGTTGATTTCATAGCTTAGATTGATGGGGGTACTGAGTTTCTCTGGGAGGGGGCAGAAGAATAGTCTACATCCAAAGCCTTAATTTCCTTTGCAAGAGTATCAATTCTATGCTCTCTGGATAGAGCCTGTAGTGCACTCTCCATCTTAGTTACGGTGGTCTGTAGGGTGGAAACTGCAAATTTAATTCCAACAGTATCTGTGGCCATCTGTTGTAGCACTGCCACCAGCTGCATTCCATCAGGCTCAGGCACCATTTAGTTTAAAGAAGGGATGAGGCAGATCTCCATTTTTTTCAGTGCTTTCTGATTTGAAGAGGAAGTTGCAGAGCTAGAAGGCATCTTGGGGATTTCTGTTGTCAGGCATAATATTTCTTGGTGTTGGATGGTGGGGCTTAGGGGGATGATGTTTGGGGATTCCCCCTGGACAGAATTCAGGCAAGCCTAAGTTATTCAAGCTTGAATAGAGACTGGGAGTGGATGGGTCATTACACAAAGTAAAACTATTTCCCCATGTTTATTCCCCCCCCCCCCCCCGTTCCTCAGATGTTCTTGTCAACTGCTGGAAATGGCCCACCCTGATTATCACTGCAAAAGATTCCCCCCCCCGCCCGCTCTCCTGCTGGTAATAGCTCACCTTTAAGTGATCACTCTGGTTACAGTGTATATGGTAACACCCATTGTTTCATGTTCTCTATGTATATAAATCTCCCCACTGTATTTTCTACTGAATGCATCCGATGAAGTGAGCTGTAGCTCATGAAAGCTTATGCTCAAATAAATTTGTTAGTCTCTAAGGTGCCACAAGTACTCCTTTTCTTTTTGCGAATACAGACTAAGACAACTGCTACTCTGAAACATCTAATTCCTTGTCACCCATAATGACAATCAGAACAGGGACTTCAGAAAGCAGAAATGACATAAGTGAAATAATGTTCCTAACTATGGAAATAATGCAAGCAGGTATCTGTGTAACAATATCATGGATTTCAGCGCATATTGGAATACCTGGAAATGAGATAGCTGGCAAAGCAGCAAAACTTGCTCTAAAAAAAATGAGGAGGAGGATATTAAGTTACCCTTAAGTAGACAAGAATTTAAAAGCATAGTCACAAAGGAGCTTGCGAAGGAATGGCAAGAACAATGCACTAAGGAAACAAACAGATGAAGGTTCAATGATGTATGCTCGAAAATAATACTATACTCCCCAGTCATGACAGGAAAAGTGAAGTAGTCATTTTTACAGTGTTAACAGGTCATTGTTCCTTAAATAATAAGTTAAATTTATTAAAAAGACATAAAAATGGGTTGTGTAATGTGTGCAAATCCAAAGAAACCATTGTTCATGTCCTATGGCATTGTAGGCAATATTCTACAGAAAGTTTCTTTATGAAAAATGTAGTTGGCTTGGAATCAAAGATTTTTTCCCTAAAGGGACTAGTGAGCATGTCAGGGAAATGGAATAGTGCAAAAAAAGTCTTGCTGCCTTTCCTTACAAATAGTAGGTTGAGTGAAAGGATATAAAAACAATAAAACTTGGCTAAATATGAATGAAAAAAGTAGCAGTTGTAACATCATACGATGAGGCTGCTGCACTCAAAGACAAAGATGGGAGTAACGGGAAGGGAACAGGCTGCATTGAGCTCCCCAGCCCTGAAGAGGGGGCTGACAGCAAGCAGAGCCTCTGCCCTCACAGAAGAGGAATGCAGATCCCCTAAGCTGAAAGGGGGGAAAAGAGTGAGACTTGCACTGGAGACCCAGTAAACTCTGAAGTGGACTGTGCTATTCCCAGGGCCCTCTGAAGTAAAAGAGGCCCATACTCTGACAGGAGCTGCCTCACATTTTGTTTGTTTACTTCCTTTCTTTTTCTTCAGATCTCTATTTAATCTCATTTGCTGATTGTGGGCTCTTCTGTTGTTTCACCTGGGACCCCGAGAGGAGAAGAAACATCCAAGAGACCTTGGCTGGAGGGTTGGGTGCTGGCCCACTAGAATGACATACCTCCATAGCACCCACTGGAACCATGATACCCTCCTTGCAATTCTTGTACTAATCCCCATCTTGTCTAATTTAACTAATAATTTCTCATGTGGTACTGTGTCAAATGTTCTACTTAGTCCAAATATAGTAATCTACAAGGAAATGAGGTTAATCTAGCACAATCTAACCTTGGGAAACCCATGTTGCATTACACCCCCTTTTCTGTTTACCTCCATGAATTTAAATATTCATTCCTTCACCATGTGTTCCAAAGTCTTGCATAATATTGAAGCTAGACTAACAGGTCTGTAATTGCCAGGATCACTCCCCCTCCCCACTTTCTTAAGTATAGGTACAATGTCAGCTAGTGTCCAGTCATATGGTACTACTCCCAAATTGAGAGATGTATTAAAATTCCTTTCTACCAGACTAGCAATCTCATGTGCCAGTTCTTTGTGTTCTAGGGTGGAAAATATCCAATCCCCCCAATTTGAGTGCACTATCCATTCAGGTGTGGTAATTTCCATTTTTGACATCTATTTCCATCAGCCATCCTGCCTTCATATCCCTGTTCCATATTATCACGCTTATTGAAAACGCAGGCAAGGTATTCATTTAGTTTTTGGGCCATTATCTTTAATCTCTTCCTCATCCACACCACATAGCAGCCCAACGTCATCCTTTTCTATTTCTTTTTTTACTTATATAACTAAAATAACCTTTTATGTTAATTTCCTTGGCAAGAGCTAATTCAATGGACTTTTAGCAGTTCTCACTTAATTCCTACGTTTTCTAACCTCCAAGTTGTAGTTTTCTTTGCTGATCAAATGTTTTTTCCATTCCCTATAGGTTCTCTTCTAACTATAATAACCCTTTTGAGTTGCTGTATTCATCCAGCTGAGTCTGAAGCCTTTCCCTATCAGTTTTCCCCCCTTGCTTGGGATGCAAATTGCACATTGTTTTTGTATAGTTGATTTTTTTAAAAATTCCAAGATTCCTCCATATTTAAGTCCTTGAGCTCTTCAGTCCAGTTGACTTCTTTAAACTAATTCCCTTCATTTTCCGAAGACTGCCCTTTTGAAATAAAAACCCATAGTTGACATCAACTAAGGTTCTGTTTGCTTTCTTTTCTGATGTCTGTGCTTTGTGTTCTTTCTAAAACGTCTTTCATTTAGAAAGATTAGCAAAGCCACACAGGGACAAACTAATGCCCAAGACAGTCTAGTACATTTATACAAAAGCTCCAGGAAAAGAATAGAATATTCATGAGTAACGTAAAATATTTATGAAGCAATATTTGCCCATGTATGGTGCTAAACCCACCACAGGTGCCTGCCTTCTCAAGATGAAATTTGGTAGCAAAATTGATCTGAACTTGTCAAGGTATCTAGCAAATGGTCCGGGGGGGGGGGGGGGGGTAAGGGACATCATTCAGCAATAACTCAGGAAAAAAACAACATGAAGGTGGACACCAACAAAGAGAAGCACAAATAAGGTTTGCCTTTTCTTGCTTTTCTTACAAATGAACTTAAGAGTAAATAAGTTTGCTTTTAATTAGAGATTGGTCTGAACTAGGACCGTCAAGTGAGTAAAAGCTTAATCGTGATTAATCGCACTGTTAAACAATAAAAGAACGCCATTTACTTAATCTATATCATGAAAGTTGAACTTACAAATGTAGAATTATATACAAAACAACCTCTGCACTCAAACACAAAACAACGTAAAACAAATCCAATCAGTTCTACTTCTTGTTCAGCCAATCGCTCAGACAAACAAGTTTGTTTACATTTGCAGAAGATAATGCTGCCTGCTTCTTGTTTACAATGTCACCTGAAAGTGAGAACAGGCATTTGGATGACACTGTTGTAGCCAGTGTCGCAAAATATTTACATGCCAGATGCGCTAAAGAGTCATATGTCCCTTGATACTTCAACCACAATTCCAGAGGACATGTGTCCATGCTGATAATGGGTTCTGCTCGATAATGATCCAGACTGCTCGAGACTGACACATGCTCATTTTCATCCTCTGAGTCAGATGCCACCAGCAGCAGGTTGATTTTCTTTTTTGGTGGTTTGGATTCTGTAGTTTCCTCAGGGTGTTGCTCTTTTAAGACTTCTGAAAGCATGCTGCACACCTCGTTCCTCTCAGATTTTGGAAGGCACTTCAGATTCTTAAATCTTAGGTTGAGTGCTGTAGCTATCTTTAGAAATCATTTGGTACCTTCTTTGCATTTTGTCAAATTTGTAGTTAAAGTGTTCTTAAAATGAACAACATGTGCTGTGTCATCATCCGAGTCTACTATAACATGAAATATATGGCAGAATGTGGGTAAAACAGAGCAGCAGACATACAGTTCTCCCTCAAGGAGTTCAGTCACAGATTTAATTAATGCATTATTTTTTTAATGAGCATGACACATGTCCTCTGGAATGGTGGTTGAAGCATGAAGGGACATATGAATCTTTAGCACATCTGCCATATAAATATCTTGTGACGTCTGCTACAACAGTGTCATGCGAATGCCTATTCACACTTTCAGGTGACGTTGTAATTAAGAAATGGGCAGCATTATCTCCCGTAAATGTAAACAAACTTGTTTCTCTTAGCGACTGGCTGAACAAGAAGTAGGACTGAGTGGACTTGTAGGCTCTAAAGTTTTATGTTTTGTTTTTGAGTGCAGTTATGTAACAAAAAAACTACATTTGTAAGTTGCACTTTCATGATAAAGAGATTGCACTACAGTACTTGTATGAGATTAATTGAAAATACTATTTCTTTTACCATTTTACAGTGCAAATATTTTTAATAAAAAATAATATAAAGTTAGCACTGTACACTTTGTATTCTATGTTGTAATTGAAATAAATATATTTGAAAATATAGAAAATCAAAAATATTTAATAAATTTCAATTGGTATTCTATTGTTTAACAGTGCGATTAATTTTTTTGAGTTAATCACGTGAGTTAACTGCAATTAATTGCCAGCCCTAGTCTGAACCATATCTCACATATATCTATGCTCTAGATCCAAGTCTAGATCCAAGGTAAGGTTGTGTAATGTGCAATACCAAAATCACAGACTGAATATTCTGAATGTAGGAGTTTGAAGTCCTAAACTGATTCTGAACTTTTTCTATGTTTGAGGAGATCAGATTTGGCTCATTATTAGAGAAATAGTTATGCTTAAAAATTGAACATGTCTTTGGGGGGGGAGGGCTTTGTTTTGGGTCTCTCTCTAATGTATACTCCACCTGTATTGGAGGATCTCTAAGTGCTTTTTCATTATTAATTTATCCTATAACACCTATGAGAGTGGTAGATAAGTCTGTTTATCTAACTAATCTATTTCCAGGGCACCTGGAACTGTATAGTGTCTAGGCAACATGTATTATTATACCCATTTTACAGAGGCAGAGAGTGAGGTCATCCATAGAGTCAGTAGCAGAGCTGATGATAAAGTTAAGCAATCCTGACTCCCATGCTCTAACCACTAGCCAACACTGCCTCTTTGTACCACTGTTAAATTCAGGGTCAAAACTTCACTTTATTTTAAGATGAAAATATATGGGGATAGAAATTCAGTATGAACAGATCCTTAGCTGGTATAAATTGTCATAGCTTGAGGCTCTAGCCCCAACTCTACAATCTGTTTCAGAAGTACTGTCAACACTTTCAGTGTTGCCCATAATTCAGGATGGCCAACAAATTCTATTATGGAGCCTATCATCTCCTAAAATAATGGTGACTTTCCAAGGACAACAAATTTATTTCAAAGTACTGTGCTGCTAGTGGCATCAAAACAGTGGTGATAAGGAAGAGACCTCTTTCTGGGGTAGATTGTCAGACAGCTTCCCCCCCCGCCATAGACAAGCACTGTTTTTTAGTTTGGATTTCTTAATGACCTTTTGTTATCATATTAGATGACATGGTCATGCCTAAAGTTTCTTTAGAGGGCCTCCTTAGAGAATCCCCATAATTTTTAGTTCCTTGGGAATTTTGTCTGGATCAAGATGGGAAGATCAGATATTATCTCTCTCAAGGTCCTTCCAGACCTACACGTCTATGATTCCAAGATTATCATCATTTATTATTTTATTACTACAGCACCTAGCGGCCTTAGTTGAGGGCTTTGAAATATTGATTTTTCAAGAAAATGAGAGTATTAAAAAGTTCTTTAAAACAAGGAGATCATCAGACTGAGCACAAAGCTATATGAAAACTCAGAAGGTTGTTTTACTTTTTAACTAAACATTATTCATAAGTCAAGAACTTTTAAAACTATTTCAAACAACAGATATAGGGAACAACTTTGCCTGTACTCACATACTTCATTAAAGACATGATAAATAATTCCTCTGAAAAATCTCCAGTCTTTGAAACAAAGTGCCTGTGAATTCTGTGGGTATTAATCAGGAATAACTCCATTAAATCAAGGGAGTTATATCAGCATTAAAATTTCTGTAAAATGAGATTAGAATCAGACCTTTGAATTTCAAATTGGAGGATACTTTGGGCTTAAAGTTTTATGATTTTAAACATGTACGAGTCAGAGCTTGTACAGTATTTTAGCAATGCAGAAAGACAGCTTCTTGTGTCTAGGAACAAGGGATTGTTTGCAGCTGAATCCACTGAGAAAAGACTACTTGTTCATTATTCATTTACCCATTACCATTTACTCGACAACACAGTTTGCACAATTACATTTGCCACATTGATTTTGCAGAGAAACTGAAGATGTTGGTCTTGGCCTTTGTGTAGTCATTTACACCTGGCAAAGTGCATGTATGCACTCATTTTAAGTAAGTAAATCCATTTATTCATTTGTGACATCATAGCAGAATTTTCTAAAGTCTTTATGGTCTATCACCAACTTCAAGTACTCAGCAGCTCAGCTTCCAGTGATCTGCCATACACCATGCAAACATCCCCTTGCTGGTCATCTCTACTACAATGACCCTCCGCCATTCCTTCCATAATAACCTTCTGAAGGTTATTTCCATCTCTACCCCAATGTAATCAAAGTATATAGTTGTGCATCTGTTTTCTGACATCAGGATCTGCTTCTCTCCAATAATATTTCTAACATAGACATTGGGTGGGGGCTCATCCAGGACATACTCAAGAGTCTTTGCCAGAACTGAATTTACAGATTCCAACATTTTGTTGCATAACGTTGGTGGTTGTAGCAAGAGTATCATGTCATCAGCATAACTGAGGTTGGTTCACCAACTCCCCCTCCCAAGGCTTGTCTCATAATAAATTCTGCATATATGTTTAAGAGGCTTGGGGTAAAATATGATCTTGTCTCAAACTCTAACCAGGAGAAAACCACTCACTGTCACCTACTGCTGTTTGCACCATGGTCTGTTGCTGGTGGTGGAGACTTGCAATGAATTCTGTGAAATGTTTTGGAATTCATGTCTGCCAGTATCCTTCAAAGACAGGTCTATCAAACAGTATCAAATGCTTTTGCATAGATGTAAATGCCTACACAAAGGGTAAGGTAGTGGAGAATCAGGCCAATTGGTTCTAACTCAGCCCAGATAAATGAAGTTTGGCCCACTTACACCCGGGTGATATTTGGTCCACTCGGTGATTCTACTTTGTGTCAAACATCAAGAAGATGACAATTTTTACATGTGCCAGCTTTTTTGTTTTACTTTTTAATAAATTAAGCTTGATGCTTTGAATATCCAAAATAATAAACCACACCACTTCTGCCTGTATAGTTCTGCATACTAAGTACCACTAGCATCAATGGGGAAAAATGTTCTGGAGAGCTCTGGACTAAAACTATCACAAGGACAGCTACTGATTCAGCCTTTAAAAATATGATTTAAAAGCTTTCTGAGTTTCCTTAGCACATGCCCTTTGGCACAACTGAACTCGCACTGCAGCCAGTCCAGCTCAATCCCAAGCATGTTAATGAAGTGTCTTAGCCTTTTTATTAATTCTACAAGCAGAATAGTCCATTCAGCAATAACTCTGTGAGAAAGCTTAATCAAATAATGTCATTGTTCCAAACTTATCACCACAAGAAATGGAAAACCAGGTAAAGAAATACAGGATGTAAATATTAGCTTCACACTAAACAGTCTTCCATTGAGAAGCAGTGCTGCCTTAAGGCTCCCGTGGAATAGCGATGCTAACCTTTGGCCCTGTGCAGACATGCAGTTAGCCTGGGATATTGTTGACTACAAATGAATGGAGTGGAGAAACTTGAATAGCACTTGTGTGTATTATGCTGTGGTAATAATCAGTCCTTACTATCACTATCATGACAAAGGTTTCAGAGTAGCAGCCGTGTTAGTCTGTATTCGCAAAAGGAAAAGGAGTACTGGTGGCACCTTAGAGACTAACAAATTTATTAGAGCATAAGCTTTCGTGAGCTACAGCTCACTTCATCCGATGTACTCCTTTTCTTATCATGACAAACTTATTTTTTTAATGTTTCAGAAATAGATATCTGTTAAATGTCTCCAGCTGAAAAGATACTGGAGTGGAATAATGTACCACTCAGGTAAATGGCAGTTTTAAAATATACCAGTTCCAGATAAGGAAAGGCTGAACATTTTACAGGAAGAACATACTTGTTGTCTTGGAGGAAAAAGTGACAGAACTGTAGTCTCAGCCAGGTTGGACAAAATATTTTGATAACTCTTCCTTTCACCCCTCCAAAAAATTCTTCCTGAACAAGACATTGAAAAGATGTGTGTGCATAACTTATTATAGTACTCAAAATGCAAATATGGAGATGTCCATGTGATTAAATTGCAGGGCCATGTAAGAAATAAATTTATAATGCACTTTTGACCATCTTGTATGCTCTTAGTTCACAAACCCAGCTCCCAGGATTTTTAACATTCCAAACAGCTGAGTAGCCTCAACCAGTTGCCATTGTATTTAAAAAAATAAATAAATAAATAAATTAAACCACCACCCCTCTCCCCAGCCTAGTGATTCACTCTCCAAATTTTCCTTTTTCTTTTCAAAAATTACCCCTGCCCAAAGACGCACACAGGCATGATTCTGTCCTGGGCCAGTGATGCATTTTCTGTATTTAAAAAATGTCACAGCTTTACACTCCAATACTTCATATAGTTGCAAGACTAGAAACAGGGGGAGCTTTATCCCACTGGAATGGAGGAGACTCCCAGCTTCCCGGTGAGACCAGCACCAATGGGTGTCATGTTACACAACTCACCAAACACATCAATTTCTTTCCCCCCCTGCCCCCCCAATCCAGCAGTTCTTCCTCCAGTTCCCAGCCACAGTCTTACCCCTTTCCCCTCAGATTCTCCATGGCTCCTTGTGGAGTTCTCTTCTCAACAGGGTAGACTGAGCAGGCTGCTGCTGCTATGACTCCTCTCTTTCTCTTATTCCTGGCGGCTCAGCGTCTCTCTCAACCAACAAGGCCCCAAATGTGGGATGCTGCGTCTGACAATAACCCCAAATGAGCGGGGGACAAATTGATATGGAAAACTTCCAAGGCCTGGGGAGCCATTGCTTCCGTGTAAATAATTCTTTTTGTAACCTCCATTTCATGGTTCTTCCTTTCTGACTAATTATTTTGGAGAGTAAAAATGAGGGGACACCAAATTGGTGTGGGACAGCGGTGATCTTGGGATTAAATGAGTGGTGGCCCTCTAAACACGAGGTTTGGGAAGTTTGCTGCTCAGCATTTTCTACCTTTGGCACCTCCTCTAGTTCCCTTTGGGCTCTCCCTAGAGGAGAAGGAAGAAGCTGAAGGCAGGGAGGCAAACTGAATGGCTGGTAGGGGAAGCAGCAGAGGGAGTCTCAGCAATCGATCCAGAGAGCCAAAAAACATGACCGTCAGCAGGGAGGCCAGGGAGCCAGAGGAAGGGCTAGCAAGCCCTAGTGCAGGGAAATGTGATGGATAGGAAGTAGACTGGGAGGTGGGGAGGTTCCACTCCCAGACAAGGGTGCTGTTTGTAACTGGAGCATTTTATTATTTTTTGCCATAATCCAAAACCAAAGACAGGTTGCACAAGCCCGCTGCTTTCAGGGAGCACTGGCCTCTTCCAACCACAGGCTGCTCATCAGACCTGGGTCCCTTCTGTGATCTCTTCAGAACAGTTCCACCAGGGCACAGGAAGTCATAGTCCTGGCTTTCCATCTAGTTCTTACACAAATGAGTTACGTTTACATTAAAATACTCTAATATACATATTCTGATTTATGAGTCTTACACGGGAGAGCAGTAGGCAGGAGGGAAAATGTGAGGGGTCAAAGATTGAGGGGAAATAAGTAGATGAATATTGGAACTAGTTGTTTTTCCAGAAGAGGGGCAGGACAGGGAGGGAGCTGGAAGAGGTCAGAATAGGGAGAGGGGAGTGGGATAGAAAAGGAGATGCATTGTTTTGCATGTGGTCCTGGCTGAGTGGAATGGGAATGGTGTTTTGTTTTGTATCTGTTTGTTTTTTATTTAAGGAAGTTTTAACAGATTTACAAGTATTACTGTGTAAATATCAGAGATGAGAAAACAGATCATCATTGCAACAGTGATGTTTGCTTAGAGAAACTTCATACAATAATATTATCATCAGATCTTCTTATCTCATTGGAAGCCCCCATTCTGCAGACTAAGCCTCTTTATGGTACTCAAGATGTGTTGCTTCTAGTGACCTCCTCAGATTGAGTGAAACTTCTGATTACACTTTGATCAAACCAGACAAATCTATTAAATGTTAGCATTTTTTAAAAAACAGACAGGTGTGCTATGCATTGTGGGGATGTCAAAACAGTGGGTAAGCTGAATACATACGCTACAACTGGCCTCAGCAAATGGGATGAATTAGAGATGTCAGTCACTGCTTGCATAAGCAGATAGGACTTCACTGAGGTCAACTGAGTTGTTTCTGCTTACACCAGCTGTGAATTTGGTCCTTGATGTCAGCTCAGAATTTCAACCTGAACTTTAAATTTCCATACTTTTGTGGTCATAATAAGTCAGTTGGTTAGATACATTTTATGGAAATATTAAGTTTTTTTATATAATATGAAATGAAAACATTTTGACAGGATAGACTAGAAGAGCTCCTGTTATGTAATGTTATGTTGCTAATCCTAAATATTTCACATGTAAAACAGCCTGTCAGACTACGATACCCTTACTCACACTGATTAGCACCTTAATCACCAAGTGGTTCCCATTGATTTCAGTGGAACCACTTATGGATTTGATATGACTCAGCATGAGGAAGGATGTCAGAAACTGGCCCCAAGTTTATTTATATGGCAAAATTGTGTAATTTAGCTATATAGCATCTCCACACATCCCTAGAGTATTGTAACCCCGCATGTTGTATTTGCCTGAGTGACACTGTAAGCTCCTTGGGATAGGAACCTTTTCACTTAATGGTTTCTGTATACCTGCAGTGCTCAAACAATACAGATAGCTATGACACAAAAGTATTGCCTATTTAAAAGACTCAGTTACAAGGAGATGAACTAGCTTTTTTTCCCCCACCACATTTCAGAGCTTCTAGATGCGCTTTTCTGAACCCGATGAGGGAGACCAAGTTAGATGGCTTGATGCAATAATTTTCATTTATAATTGTTTTAATGTATTGTGACATAACATTACTATCCTTACTGTGGTCATATGTATAGACTGTGTTATGCTAGTCATGCAAAATTCTACTTACCCTCTCCCTTAAGGTATTATTTTTTTGATGGGTATAAACTCCAGTCTTAGGGAAACTTTTGTCAAACTAGTGCTGGTGAAAGTGAAAATAATCTTTGTCTGCAACAAGATACTAGGTTGTCAGTAACACAGTCAGTAGGACATATTAGTACTCTGCCTGTTAAGATCTGACTGCCTAAGGAACTGTCAGTCAAGAGTATAGCTTCCTGATGACTAGAAACATCTGTAGATGCTGGCCCATATCCACAAAGGGACTTAGATATTGCACTCTCAGGACTGGTTTACACTGGGAACTTACATTGGCATAGCTATGTCACTCAGGGGTGTGAAAAATCCACATCCCCGAGTGGTATAGTTAAGCTGATCTAACCCCCAGTATACAGTGCTAAGTTGATGGAAGAATTCTTCGGTCGACCTACCTACTGCCTATTAGGGAGGTGGATTACCTGTGCCGAACCTCTCCCATTGGCATACGTAATGTGTATACTGAAGTGCTACACTGATGCAGCTGTACCACTGTAGCATTTCAACTGTAGACAAGTCCTCAACATTGCAACATGTAACTTGCAGATGCCTTGAAAATCACTGGAATCCACAAGCCCTTTGTTAAGCACCTTGGCTCGCTATATAATGAATGAAGAGAGATAGGTGGCTGAGAATGAGATCCACAATAGTAAGTGCACTAGGCAGGGAGCTGCCTAAGCTAGCTAATCAGAGATGCTAAAGAGACAAGTGTGTCCTAAGCCCTGCTCCTCTCAGGATGTTAGGTACTTAAGTCTAGACTGCAGGGAAGCACCAATCTGTCTGGCCCAGTCTTTTTTAATTATCTAAACAAAGTGCACCAGTGTCCACAGGAGAGACAGAGACACTCTCATCAGAATATCTTATAGTCCAAACTGTCCTGCAGTGGCTCAAGAGAATGATCATCAACCTCAGGGCAGACTGTTAGGAAACAGGGCACAACCCTCAAATTGGTTGTGAGTTCCATACTTAGATTTCACCAATCAATTACCAAGTGTAAACTCCTCGGGCACTATAACAGCCTTAACACGGAGGCACAGACAGTCCCCCCTCGGTACTTTGATCTGTCTTCCACCCAGGTGAGCCTACCTTTGTGACAGATGGTCCCTTACACCATGAATCCCACCAATATTCAGGTGACTTCCAGCCCCAAAGGACCAGTCACTTACCTTAGGTAAATTGTACCTTAGATCTCACATCAAAGACAACACCTGTAGCCAATCCTATAATAAACTATATACAGATTTATTGATAGGAAAATAAATGAGAGTTGTTTACAAGGTTAAAGGGGGTAAACATACATGCATACAAATGAGTTCCAATCTTAAGTAATACACACTTCTATAATAAACTCTATATGTCATGTAGGGCTAATCCAGGCTAAGCACTGGGGATCTTTTGCTTATGCCTAATAATCTTTCCCCCCCCCCAGAGTCCAAGCAGCATAAAGATACAGTTTCTCCTTGTTAGGGGTTTTTTATTCCCCTCTCCCACTTCTACTTTCAGCTTCAAACTCAGCCAATGGGAAGAATTCACTTGTAAGATTCATGTTTGCGAAGGTTGGGGCGGGGGGGGGGGAGGGAGGAGAGGGAGGTGGTGGAAAGTAAACAGCAAAGTCTTTTGTCCTCTTTGATGTTCCAGTCTAGTCTGTCTGGTGTCTGGGTCCTCCTTGTAGGGCAGAACATAACACCTTCTGTTGGAGACCAGCATTCACACTAATTAATGTGTCTCTCTCCTATCTAGTGATTTACACCATTACAAAGGCTTACAATGCAAGTGCTCAAATATTACCTTACAATACAAGGATCACTTCTGGGTCTGGTTCTGTTTAATATCTTCATCAGTGATTTAGATAATGGCATAGAGAGTACACTTATAAAGTTGCAGAAGATACCAAGATAGAAGGAGTTGCAAGTGCTTTGGAGGGTAGGATTAAAATTCAAAATGATCTGGACAAACTGGAGAAATGGTCTGAAGTAAACAGGATGAAATTCAATAAGGACAAAAACACAAAGTACTCCATTCAGGAAGGAGCAATCAGTTGCATACATTCAAAATGGGAGATGACTGCCTAGGAAGGAGTAGGCAGAAAGGGATCAGGGGATTATAGTGGATCACAAACTAAATGAAACAGTGTAACACTTGCCAAAAAAAAAAAAAAAAAAAAAAAGCAATAATCATTCTGGGGTGCATTAGCAGGAGTGTTGTAAGCAAGACATGAGAAGTAATTCTTCAGCTCTACTCCATGCTGATTAGGACTCAACTGGAACATTGTGTGCAGTTCTGGGCACCACATTTCAGGAAAGGTGGACAAATTGGAGAAAGTCCAGAGAAGAGCAACAAAAAATATTAAAGTTCTAGAAAACATGACCTTTGAGGGAAGACTGAAGAAAATTGGGTTTGTTAGTCTGGAGAAGAGAAGACTGAGAGGGGACATGATAACAGTTTTCAAGTATAGAAAAGGTTGTTACAAGGAGGAGGAAGAACATTTTTTCTCCTTAACCTCTGAGGATAGAGCAAGAAGCAGTCGGCTTAAATTGCAGCAAGGGTGGTTTAGGTTGGATACTAGGAAAAAATTCCTAACTGTCAGGATGGTTAAGCACTGGAATAAATTGCCTAGGGAGGTTGTGTAGTCTTCATCATTGGAAATTTTTAAGAGTAGGTTAGACAAACAACTGTCAGGGATGGTCTAGGTAATACCTAGTCTTGCCATGAGTGCAGGGGGCTGGACTAAATGACCTCTCGAGGTCCCTTCCAGTCCTATGATTCTATGAATGTGAGATACAGATGTTATAAGTCAGATTATTGAATACTTGTGGGTTGCTGCATTCATTAATCACTAAACACATTCTTAGAATTCTAATACCTATTTTAACAATACTAGCACACAGGTGAGCCAGACTGATTTCAGCAATGTATTTGTCGGTATTCAATTGAGGCACGGGGACCTTGGCATGAGCTGGCACCCGGTCTGCCAGCATCACACAGGCATTAGGGCACTCATCTGAGATGGAGGAAATCCCTGTGCAAATTCTTTCTCCTCATCAGATGTGGGGCAGGAGGAAAGAGGGGAAATTGATCTGGGGTGTCCCACATCCCAGATGAGTGCTCTAACCACTTGACTAGAGGTTATTAGGGAGGCCCTCTTCTCTCTCACCATCTTCTGTGCAGCTAGGCATGCTTTGAGTATACTTAGTGGACTGGACACCATAGGTGAGAGAGATGGGGCAATGCCTATCTCCTCCTGGTATGAGGATCCTGCTGGGGCTTAGGCATGAGATAGGCATCCGGGGGCCTACCTGAGGCAGCAGTGCGCATGCCCAGAGGTTGCATCCGATGAAGGGAGCTGCAGCTCATGAAAGCTTATGCTCAAATAAATTTGTTAGTCTCTAAGGTGCCACAAGTACTCCTTTTCTTTTTGCCCAGAGGTTGTCACTCATGCACCAAGAGGATTTTTACAGCAAAAATGTAGGCACCATGTGAGTTTAGGTACCTACAGATTTAGGTGGCAGCTGAGCAGAGGTTTTGTGGATTACAGTAGCACCTAAGTCCCTTTGTAGATCTGGACTACTGAACAGAAGACCCTGTGCTCTGTCATAGCAAGCATGAACTATTCCTTTGTGCTAAGACATTTTGTGAATACAGCTGCTTTTCATAATATGGTAAAGCCCAACTTTAAGCACTGCTTGGGGGTTATTCATATTCTGCTATTGAAATATTACATTGTTGTGAAACATTCTGCAAAGGTGTAAGCTCTCTCATTGATTACTGCAACAAAACTCTGGTGCCACAACAGCCCCACCAGATGTCCTCATTAACATGCCAGCTGACACATTGTGCCAAATCTTGCTTGAGATGTTCATGTCAGTAAAATAAACCAGATTTTGCCTAGTCTCTTAAAGTAGCATGTTCTATAATACTATATTGTGAATTTTTCTGACTGTTGTATTGTATAATTGTTTCTTGTTGTGGGATAGTGTTATTAATATTGTAACATATCTCAAATGTTGAAAAATCATGAGGTTTTTTTAAATAAATGTTTTTGATCCTCTTTATTTGCCTTATAGGGTGCAAGGAGGGTCACATTTTCATGCTTTCCCCTGCAACCATGAGGGCTAGAAACATACTTTTTTAATGAAAGCTAAAATTCTCTTGTATTCACATGAATCCAGCAGCTGGGGTTTTAAGAAAAACACAAAAGCTTATGCTCAAATAAATATGTTAGTCTCTAAGGTGCCACAAGTACTCCTTTTCTTTTTGTGGGTACAGACTAACACAGCTGCTACTCTGAAATCAATTATTGTGAGACTCACAATAAAATCATGAGTTGGCAATTCCGATGTTTCCTTTTACTGTAGTTTTGACATTTTAACTTTACTGACATCTGCAGAGCCCCTGTAACTGCACCCCCTTATACACTTGACCAAAAAGAAAAAGAAAGTTCATCTTTTTATGAATGACTGTTGTAACGGATTGTCAATACTATCACCCAAAGGATCCAGTGTCACACTTTGCTGTATGCCGCTTATAGTGTTACATTAGTTTCTTGCTGTAGTTTGAAAAAGAAGAAAGCAGGAAAATAATCCCCTATCAGCAGGTCTGAGCGTGAGGAATTGTTCTGGTTTATCTCTAAATTGACATGTAAACACTGTGGCCCCATCTCCTTTGTACCACTCTGGTGGCACAGAGGATGGAAAGTTGCCCTAAATAGGGCAGATAGGCAGAATCCAAGTGAAGTAGGTGGCTTTATGCCTCCCACTTCTGGTGTCAAACTGTTGGATTAAAATCACAAACGAGTTTGATTCCCCATAGTTTAGATTCCAGGGTATTACTAATTAAGAGGTCTCTTGGTTTTTGGTACTGTTTCTCTCCCTCTATGTGTGAAACTTGCAAGCTGCTAATTGTATTAGTACATTCTAAGACAGTCTGTTCTCAAAGCAATTCTTTGCAACAAGAACTACTCACAGAGAGGGGACTCAAAGCAATACTCTGTAACAACAGAAACAGCACCCAGAGACTCCCCACCCTTTTGTTGTATTCATCTTGCTTTGTTAACAATTGTGATTAAAATAGAGATAGAGGATGTATGTGGATGGATGCTTGGTGTGGATAATAACTGAATTATCAGGGAGGTGCCAGCCTAAGAATCCAGTGTCCATCAGCTGAAGAAGGCGTCAAGTGGAAATAACCAGAGGACCCCCGGAGGGCAGACTGGAATCCACCCAACAGCCTCAAGAATGGGAGAACCAAAGAACAAGATAACATCTGGCAGCGCGGAGCCATCAGGAATGTGCCATCTGCTGATTGATTCAGCAACAGCATGATGAAGTAATTCCCATAGACTGGCATAGGAAAAAATTCCTATAAAAATGGACTATAGAAAGTGAAAACTTAGGGGTCTGATTCTGCAAACCAACTTCCAGGAGCATCAGATGAGCATCTGACAAGGCCCTGCTCCCTCCTCATGTTCAGGCCACCTGGCCAGTGGCTTGGCATGAGCAACTCTAAGGCTGGTAACTATGATAACAACCTTGTAGAACGTACGTACATGCGTGCGTGCGTGAATAAATATGAAATTGAATGGAATGTTATAGCTATAACTAACTGCTTACCATGATTCTTCCTGTATTCACAACAAATGTGGCATTTTGCCTTTTCCCCTTTAATATTCCTGCTGGTTTTTATTTTATTGGTATAACAAAACTAGGTCTCACGTTGAGTGCAATTTGGCTGGAACCAGGGAACTGAACCCACATTACACTGAGAGTTTTACACTATGCAGAAATGCAGCAATCGGACACTTCAGGGTACTACTGACATGAGAACTCCTTCATGGTGAATTCCCACCCTCACCTTCCACACACAGCTTGGGCACCTAAGCTCCACGCAGGAAACTATGCTAGGTTTGGGAGGAAAGTAATCCCAACCCAATTCTATTTATAGCTATTGTTTCAGATGCTACTCTGGATTAGGGAATGAGATCCCTGAACGAAGTTTACATGAAGCCAATGATCTATGCAATTACAGATTCAGTGGGGCATCTTCTTGACACCGTCCCAGCCATTATTAAAATCCTTCCTGCACCGTGGTTTATGTTTACCTTGCAAGGAGCTCAACTTTGTTGCACAGAGGGCTGAGTTTCCCTGGACAGCTCCTACCCATCTCTGTATAACAGGACGACAATTCTGCTGTATTGGGGGTTTCACCCCGAGTTCCCAAGCTATAGTTGTTTTCACTTTAGCATACTGCTATTCAAAATCATGATTGTGTATGCAATAAATAAAATATATATTTTCAATACATGTATTCAGTACAATACGCAGTTCAGATATTTAGTTTAGCTTTTGTCTGATAGATTTTTTGTTTTTATTCTAGATAAAGTGACAGTGATTCGTGAATGCTATGCAGGGCAAGTGGTTTTATTTAACTGATATCTATTAACTTTGCAATTAAATACCTAGGTGCTCTAAAATATATCAAATTGAAGAGGAAAGAGAGAAAAGATTTCCCCCTGGTCCTTCTACAAAGATTCTTCTATTAAAACAACAACAAAAAGCGATGCTTCCAGATATGTAAATCTTCGTATATGTTCCTACTTTCAGATGGTCAAATGTTCTCATAGTAAATAATGCTTGCAGATTTTAATCCGATTTTTCATTGTGTATATGTACACAATGAACAATATATAGGCATTGAGGCAATCTAAGACAATCATTCCCTATATTACTATCGGTCCTGATTCAACATGATACTTACCCACATGCCTAACTTCAGCACATGGAGCAGTCAGTGGGGCTACTCACATGCTTAGACACCTTGCTGAATTGGTAATGGTCCTAATAAAACAACCCATAGTTTTTCTTGACTAAGGACTGCAGGATTGGGCCCAAAGTCTTTGCAGTGTTAACACAGACGTTTAGGTAGGATTTTCAAAATGTACCCAACACTGGGCTAACTTTGTTCCCATTTCAGAGTAGCAGCCGTGTTAGTCTGTATTCGCAAAAAGAAAAAGCAGTACTTGTGGCACCTTAGAGACTAACAAATTTATTAGAGCATAAGCTTTCGTGCGTCGGATGCATTTGGTGGAAAAAACAGAGGAGAGATTTATATACACACACAGAGAACATGAAACAATGGGTTTATCATACCCACTGTAAGGAGAGTGATCACTTAAGATAAGCCATCACTAGCAGCAGGGGGGGGAAAGGAGGAAAACCTTTCATGGTGACAAGCAAGGTAGGCTAATTCCAGCAGTTAACAAGAATATCAGAGGAACAGTGGGGGGTGGGGTATTCCCCCCCTCACCCCCCACTGTTCCTCTGATATTCTCCCCCACCCCACCCCCCACTGTTCCTCTGATATTCTTGTTAACTGCTGGAATTAGCCTACCTTGCTTGTCACCATGAAAGGTTTTCCTCCTTTCCCCCCCCTGCTGTTGGTGATGGCTTATCTTAAGTGATCACTCTCCTTACAGTGTGTATGATAAACCCATTGTTTCATGTTCTCTGTGTGTGTATATAAATCTCTCCTCTGTTTTTTCCACCAAATGCATCCGATGAAGTGAGCTGTAGCTCACGAAAGCTTATGCTCTAATAAATTTGTTAGTCTCTAAGGTGTCACAAGTACTGCTTTTCTTTTTGTTCCCATTGGCATCAGTGGGAGCAGAGTTAGACCAATGCTGAGTGTTTCTGAAAATCCCACCTATAATTTTTGGTTACATGATATATTAAGGTTCCATTTATGCTGGGTTAATGAGTGCTTAAAACATGTTTTAATCAATTGTTATAAAGTCCAACAGCTCAATAGGCTGGTTATAAGTGTTGCTTATAAGTACCTACGGATATGTTCATAACCATCCATAAAATATTCTAATTATGTCTGTAACATGCTTAAAACATATGCTAATCATTTACTAACCCTTTAAAATCTTTGTAAATAGAACCTTAACATAAAGTGCTACTGTTCCTTTTTCTTTCAATAAGGCTCTTGTCTTTCTTTGTTGAAGTAATCTCAATGCTCCGAAAATGTATTTACTTGTATGGCAGTAGCAACTAGAGGTCCCAGCCCCAGTGCACCATGCACTGTTGAAACACAACAAAAAGCCAGTCCCTAGCCCAAATAGCTTGTGTTCTTGTGATTAAATCATGAATCTCTAGAAGCCTGGAGATCCGGACTCAAATCTCAAGTCTGCGGCAGACCAGCTGTGTCACCGTGGGCAATTAAGTTACATTCTCAGGCCCAAAACGTGCCTAATTGAAATCAATGGGCGTGAGGCACCTACATACCAGGATCCGAGCCTCTGCTCCTTAAATTCCACAAAGGCAAAACGTGGATAATTCCTACCTACCTCCCAGGTAATCCTGATTGTTGTTGGGAAAGTGCTTTGAGATCCCGGGATGGAAGGTGCCGGCGAAGCGCCATTACAGCCAACCTCTGATTTTTAGGAAACCCTTTGAAAATCCGCTGTCCAGGGTTTAGTTACCTTCCGAACTCCCAAACCCAGCCAGGCTGGAGCCCGGGGTAAATTCCTACAAAGCCCCTAAGCTTGACGGGAGCGGCGCTCCAGTCTCGGGTTGGGGCTTTCGCTCCAGTCCCGCAAAGCCGCCACTCCTCAGGGCCGAGCGCAACTTCGGCCGCGACTAGCTCAGCGGCCGGGGCCGGGGCCTGCCCCTGACGCGCCGCGCCGCCGGCCGCTTCATTTGGGGGCGCGTTGGGAACCGGGCGGCTCCGAACCTGCCCCGCTGGGCTTTTGACGTCACCGTGGTTCAGTCCCTGCATTTGCCCGGCGCCAGGGGGCCCCCCCCGCAGCTGAGCTCCAGAAACCCGCCCACGCTGAGGAGCCGGGGCCCGCGGACAGGTGCCTCTGGTCGCCTCCCAGCCCCTGCCGCGCCCGCCCTGGCAGCCGCGGCGACGGCGCTGCCTGGCCCCCCCTGTCGGAAGCGAGCGGGACGGCCACAGGCGGCGGCGGAGGAAGAGGAAAAGTCGGGAAGGGGGCTGCGCCGCGCCCCCCCCGCCGGAGGAGCGCGGGAAAGCCAAGCCCAGCCCAGGGAGGTGGGGGGCGTGCGAGCGGGCGCGGAGCCCTTCCCTCCACCCCCTAACCCAGGCGCCGCGGCGGCAGCAGCCAGCCAGCACCTGGCCTCCGCTGGGGACGGGAGACGCACCTGCGGCGGCGGCGGCGGCGGCGGCAATCTGGGCGCTTGGCTCCCCGCTTCTCGAGCGGCCGGTGCAAGCCCTGGCAGCCCCTCTGCAGCGCCTGCGGCCCCGGCACCCGCCCCCTTCTTCTTCTCTGTCCCATCGGCCGGTGACAGCCCCCGGCTGCACCTTTTCCTGAAGTCTGGGAGCCCCCACTCCACCCCTGCCCCTCCCTATGGGGATCCGAGAGTTTCCCAGCGGCACGGCGAGGGGCAAGACCATCACAATGTGAGTGTCACCGCCCGGGGCGGCGCGGGCAGGGCGCTCCCTTCTGTTGCACCGGGAAGGGGACCAGGTACCTGCCGCGGCAGGAGGCGCTCAGCTGTGCCGCCCGCTGTCCCACGCTCGGGTTCCCGGGGGGGGGGGGATCTGAGGGTCAATCCCAATGGGGGGGCCAGTCTTGTGGGGGAGAGGGGGCAACACGCGAAGTTCCCGGTACTCCTGCCCCCATCTCCCCGGGAGGCCGGGAGCCAAACGCCGCAGGCTGCGCACCTGGGCCAGGGAGTTCTTCTGGGGGTGCTTTAGACAATGCTAAACTTGCGCTGGAGCCCTGTGGTTTGCGGGGGGATCAGCTGTTTGTGGGGTCCGCGCTCAGCGTTTTTGCCCCTTTCTCAATAGGCAGCGCGGGGGCGGGGTGTCGGAGTGGCTGGCGGAGGGGCGCTTTCCCTTCTCCCGGCCCGGGCAGTGCCCAGCCCCTCCTGGCCCCTGTACACTTATTGGGGGGCGAAAGGGGAGCTCCGGTCACTTCCTTCGCCAAGTCAGCGCTCGGCACCTCCCAGCACCTCAGCTGTTACCGGGCCGTGTTCACGTCCCTTTCCTGCCTTTCCAGTGGCATGAGGAGATCTCCAGATGTCAGCCCCAGGAGGCTCTCAGACATCAGCCCGCAGCTCCGGCAGCTCAAATACCTGGTGGTGGATGAGGCGATCAAAGAGGATTTGAAATGGTCCCGATCCGTGGAAGATCTCCCCAGTGCTTCCGTGGGGCTGACTTCCATCGAGGAAAGGATTCTGCGGATTACCGGGTATTATGGCTATCAGCCCTGGGCTGCCAGCTACAAAAGTAAGTCCCTTGTTTATTCCTTCTCTTCTCACCAGCGGTAGCAACACTCCTCCCTTTCCCCCTCAACTCTGTCTGCTGAAGCCTCTTCTCAAGCTGCCTGCAGGGTGTGGGGCAGGGCTTGCATTGCACTCTGGATTTAATCCCATCTCCCCTTTTCTGTGGCAACCCCTCACATTGCTACTTCAGCAATTTGGAGGGATGGAAATTAACTGCCTAATTTTATTTACTACCCTCCTTTTTCCTAAACTGGATCATATCATCTTTGTCAGTTTTGTAGGTTCCTCTAAAATATTCTCTTTCCTTTACTTGGTAGGTTTAACTATGTTTACTTTATCAACTGTTGCTTTGCCCTTTGACGTTTGTGTCTGATGAGATTGATAGCTAATTCAATGCTGAACAGTAGAAAAAGTTGCCCATACTCTGACTGTGGTGTTTGTGGCACTAGGTGGTGGCATTCTGATCAATTCAATACAGATTAGTGTGAGATTTAATCATTTGAATTTTCTCCTTATTAGGAAAAATGCTGGTGATTATAGAAAACATGTTAGCTTTGGGAAAAGGGATTTCAGTTTAGTGCTGGAACTCAAGACAAATGTGAACATTACAAACGGTTGCTGTGGCATAACATCGTTAAGTAAATCATTACTTTACATGTAGGTTAAAGTTTGCATCTTTTATACTGAAAATGATATTTTATCACTTTATTAAAATGTCTAAGTTGAAAGATTTAAAGAAATGCTTTCATGCTCTGCTAAGGGATTTAGCACATATAGTATTCATTTTTTTGCATAAAATCATGCTCCGAGTGATTTGGTGTGAATCATATTAAATTCAGTATTAAAAACATTGCTCTCTGTGTTGCTGATGCCATGAGTGAAGCATAATGATCAGCTTATTTGTGACAATTGCTTGGGTGCACTGGAGCTTTTTAAACCTGTTTTAGTTTTTGAAAGTAATACATTATTCAGTATCCTCTCCCTACTATCTTGAAGGATCATTGTGTTTTCACAGGAATTAAACTTTTCCCTGAATTAAAATATCTTTACCCTTTCCAACACAGCTTCTTGTTTGCATGTTCATAAACTTTGGTGAGAAACTTATCATAGTGTATAGGGGTGTAAAGCTGGGTTTCTCTTCATACGCTGTGATGATATCTTGAAAAGCTTTAATAAACATGTTGGAAATATTCATACTTCTATAACATGTAGTTGTATAATTTGTGTAACATTGGTCTTCCATTGTTCATCATTACCAAAGATGACGGCATGTAGTAACAGTTTTTAAGAATTCATTTGCTCTTGTGTGGAAGTCAATACTGTTCTGTTCAGAACATCAGTTTTCTGTTGTAAAAATATTATTCTACTAGAGGATCATGATTTAGGTGGAAAACTGGTTTTGACAAAAGAAGTCTTTGTTCATTGTGTGCATTTCTAATGCATTCACCCTTGGATTATCTGATTGCCAATGCACTTAATAATAAAGGGGAAAGATACAAAAAACATGTTATACTGTATTTTTCTGTTTTTCATGAGCCATCAGCAACTCATTAAAACACTATTGCAGGACGTTAGAATATGAATTAGCAGATAAGGTTATAATAGTTTTTGTGTAAAACCAGTTTATTGTATTTTCTATGGTTATTACTATTCTAAGAGTCTGATTTTGCTACCCTTTACTCACAGGGAGTTGTACCTTTCTTCAAGAGTAGTCCCATAGACTTCATTGGAACCATTCATCTATGCAAAGTCATATATAATACCATGATCAGATCATGTATGGGTGCCAACTTCTGAGTTAAATATTAATGTTCCTATCTGACACAATGACTAATAGTCCAATTGAATTCATGGCGAGTTACTGTGGATGATCCTTCGAAAACAGTAAAAGTCATTTTCAGCTGCTCAATTATAATCTATTGATGACATTTATAACTCCACCGTAAAAGCTAATTGTGAGCCAAAACTTGGCCTTCAAAGGTGTGTTCTCTATAGCAATTTAAAAAAAATAACAAATGACATCTTAGAATTATAATGGTGGGAAATAAATATACAACTTTTCTGAGGATTTTTAAAAAAAAAATAATCTACCTCAGAATAATTTTACCTATGATATGAACCCATTTCACAAACTAAAAAGATAACAACAACCATATTTTATAAGTCTGATAATGAATTGAGTGCGGGTGCTCTCTAGGAAACTAGTTGATGATCTTGTTCTTAGCTTGTGAATATATAAATCAGATTTCATTTCCCCGCAGCCCCTTTTAAGCCACCTCCACGGCCAATGACATTTTTGTTACTGAAAGTCTAGCATCTAGGGCCAGATTGTGCACCTGTTGCTTATAATAGTAATCAATTCCTCATATTATTATTTAGTTTATCTAATTTATTTAGACTTTCAGAAGTCCTTTGACAGGGTCCCTCACGAGGCTACTAAAGAAACTAAGGAGTCATGAGGTTAGAGGCAAAGTATTGTCATGAATCAAAAAAGAGACTGGCTTTTGCCATAATGAAAATTGACCTAATCAAGCTAGATGAAGAGACAAAATCATGGCAAATAAAAGTTAATGGTATAAAGGTGAAGCAATGCACATTGGGGAGGGGGGACATTTAAATTATTGATACACCTTACAAAGTTCTGTGCTAACAATAACCATATCAACCAAGGAAAGGGACCTGAATGTCACTGTAGATTGCTCAATGAAGACTTCTGCTTAAAAAAAGTGCAGCTGCTGTTAAAAAAAGCAAGCAAGATTATAGGGTACATAAGGAACGAGATGGGAATAATACAAAGAACAATACAGACACGGTGTTCTCTATTAGGGTACTGATCCCTGTTAATCAAAAATTAAGAAATTATTTCAATTATTTGCTGTCATAGCAACATTGTAATAACTGTTTAGTTCTGGCTGACTACCATTTTTGAGTAGACTCTGAATAGACATTTTTATCTTGTCTTTCATTTTCAAGGAAAGAAAAGGACTAAATTCTCATCTATGGAATGATCATTGAATTTTAACAAACAAATCAATTGCTTTAATTAAATCTAATATCTTCTGTAGTGTGCTCTTTATGTATGTGGAAATTCTGGGCAGAACTGTGGCCTATAAGAGAGAGTGGGCAAGCTGCTGTAACTTGAGCAGGTTCGGAGGGCTGTCTCTTTATGCTGGTGACTGTAGACCAGCCCAGAATCGAGAGAGCACAAGGTGATTTGAAACTACTTTAGCTGCCACCCCCATCCCATGCTGCTGACTGCAAGTTTTGTGTACATCTCTTGGAGGCACACCACAGAATCTCATCCTAAATTCTGTTTTGTTGGAGGTCTTTGCATATGTTTGGAAGGCCTGAATGGTGATGTCACAGGAGGATAAAACCTGAGTTGCAGCTCTTCTAAATTCAGATTGCATGGGGAAGAAATGCGGAATCCAAGCCTTAGGTGCTTAACAAACTAATTAGTCAGAAAAGTCAATTCATGATTACATTAGTTCTTTTGAAATCACCATCATCCTCCTGTTGCTGATGCACAGAATAAAATAAATAAATATTGTTTCAAATATTACAGTGTATTTAGGAATGTACTTTTTAATATCTGCAATTACTTTAGTTCTACATTTTCTGCAATTTGTAGAAACATAGTTCAACTATGTTATTCTAAATGTATACTAACTTATTTGCCACATTGGGAAGGGTGTACATTCTGGTGATTACTGAACTTCTATAGGCACCAATACTTCTCTAAATAGAAATAAAAATGGGGAATAAAGCATGGTAACATGAAATAATGTGTATTTTCTACAAAAAACTGCTTACAACAGAACTAGGTTTTGAATTTTGTATGGCGGCAACACTTCTTAACCTTCTGTGGTATGTGTACCAGAAATTAAATTTCACTGAAAATAATTCCAGCAAATAATGTAGGGATTTTGTACGTACTTCTGGAAATCTCTGGATATGGAGAGGATTTTACATAATATTTTCTAGAGGAAGCTTTGATATTGCTATTACTTAATCATTAGTCTTGTGTATCAGACAGTGTTCTTTTCTGCATTTCAGATTCTTTTACATTATCATTTAACACTTTACAAGAAAATGTAATATGCTTTCTCTGTATAAGAGAAATGCAGCAGAAATGCAATCTCTAAACAATGTAAAGTTGGTGTTTTATGACTCGCTAAGCACTTTTCCTCTCTTGATGAAATTATTGCACAAGGAAAATGGAAGCCCCCTTTGTCCCCTTCATTCCTTTAATAGAGCATTTCTGGCTCAAAAAGTTGTTAAAATATTCCTTTCTTTCACCCCCTCATACAAAGGACAATATTGCAAATAAATATAGGAGTAGAAAAGTCTTCGGGTGAAATCCTGGCTCCCCTAAAATCCATGGGAGTTTTGGCCTTAACTTCAATAGAACCAAGATTTCACCCTCCAGGTTTAGGTCTTTGAATTTGCCTGCTATGCACACTCATTCTCAGTGCTATGTAATGAACACCTGTTCCTAAGGCAACTGCATCCAATTACACTTACCCATACATTTTTTTAAAAGATCCTGAACCTTATTGAAGAACTCTATTTAAAATATAGAATAATTTACTACCTTTAACAGATGTGCAATTTTCATTTTCTTTCATCCTGCACTTGCTACTTAATTACTACTACATATTTTGTCCTGAGATGGGTGAGGAGCATCTATAACAAAGGGAAAGAGGAATATTTCTCCTTCCTTCTCCCCAGGAAGCTACATACACTGGACTCTGTATATAAGTGGGAGGGGGGAAAATATGTATACTCGTATGTACATACACACTCTCTCTTTTTCACAAATTAACTTTCTCTCTCTCTCTCTCTCTCTCTCTCTCTAATTTGAGACCAAGAATGAAATCTAGTAATTGACACATCCAAGATAACAATCAATAATACATTGAAAAATACATTGATCAAAACATAGTACCTCCTCAAGTGTATATAGTATTGCATTTTAAATGGAGGAAACAAGCTACATTAATAGATGAACCAAAGCATTGAATATTAAAGACGTTAATTATAAACAGGCTTGACTTTTTCACAGTCTATTGTGGGGTAGGATGGTATAAAAGATGGAATTCTTTGCAGATAGAAACACAGATGATGGTGGTGGGGGAGCATTAAAATGTTCTGGAAGAAATTCAAAATGGCAGTAAAGGGAAGACAAAGTTTAAATGTGATTTTATGTAACTTGCTGGATTTTGGTTTTCTTACATCTATCTACCACAAAAAAGTATAAATAATACAAAGGATGTCTTAGAGGAATGTCTAATTCAAATTTAAAGTCTTTCTAGTGAAGACTAGTTGGCTTCAGATTAATGCATTGACATCTGACCTTTCAGATTTTACTTTAAAGTCATAATATTGCAGTCTTTACTCAGGTGAAATTCTCATTGAAGTTGGTGGGAGTTTTTCTTCAACAAAGATTAGGATTGAGCCTCCAATATATTTAGGTCCAACATGAAAATGAGTTTTCTGGTCTAATCATAGTCCTTAATGGATTACTGACCACCACATAATTTGCTAGGGAAGCATTCACAAACCTTCACACATGCCCAAGAATGGAGTAGATATGTGTTAGAAGTGTGGTGAGTTGGCAGCATTCTGGAGAGAATACTGTACACTGCCTGCTTGTACTATGTTTGGTTTCAGCTGGAGCTTTTTACTTTCTTCATAAGCACCAGGTACTATTATAAGGCCAGATTCTTGCCCCCCTGTTCCGGGTGGTTTTGTGCCCCTCAGGCAGTACAAAGTGGCAAGAATCTGATCCCAGCTGGCCCTTTGAGAATTCCCCTAGTTGTGCTCAGCTAACGTAAACTAGGGTAGCCAGCTCCCTTGTCAGCTCCCTGGTGCAGAGGAATGGAACATTGTGTACTTGTGCTCTGCGATCCTTAACGGGGCTGTGGTCCCTTAGGGACCGTAACTATCTGATGTAAGTTATGGGAGCCTAGTGGTCACTTTAACTCATGCTGGGCTGAAGCAGCTTGAGAGCCAGGGAGCTATCACTGACTCCCTGACTGGCCCCACCCCCATCTTCTCTGAATGGGTCTTGGGGCCGGAGAGAGTTGGCGCCATGTTTAGTTTTCGGGAAAGAGGATGATACTTGACTGTATGGCATTAACCAAAATCACTTACATTATTAATAGCCAGAATTTTGCCTTTACATCAAACCGTGCACATACTGACTTCTGTGGGAATTATGTGAGTGTGAGGTGGGCATAAAGCAGGGGTGGCCAAACTGTGGCTCGCGAGCCGCATGTGGCTCTTTTATAGTTAAAGTGCTGCTCACGGAACCCCCATACACACTCCATCTGCCAGATGCGGGGGAAGCTTGGGGCTTCTGCCCTGTGGCAGGGGGGTGGGCTAGAGGCTTCAGCTGGAGCAGGGCAGAAGCCCCCAGTTCCACCATCCCACCACAGGGCAGAAGCCCCGCTCCAGCTGGTGCGCCCCAGCTCTTGAACTTCTGAAGATTATCATTTGTGGCTCGGAGGGTCAGTAAGTTTGGCCACCTCTGGTATAAATCAAAAAGGGTTGGGAAGCATAGTACAATAAGAGGAATTTAGCCTGAGGAACTTATCCCAGACCTTGAATGGATATAGGAGGCATTGTTAAGCCTTGTTTATCTCCCCAGGACAGGACACAGTAACTCCTCCAACTGAATTGCTATACACCGTGTAGTAACTGGGAGGTATGAAGTGACACTGGATTCCGTGATGGCTTCTTTCCCTTCACATCTGTCTTTTTTAGACAGTGCAAGGTTGAACCAGTTGTGCTGCCAACCAGCTATTCTCAATAGATTTCACTGTATAAGACTCCACTGGCAGCCAAATTTAAGAGGGGGGGAAAAAAAAGAACTACATAGGATTGAATTTAATGGGGATCTAGGGTATTTCTCTAACAACATTGTAACTTTTGTCTTTTTTTTTTCTGCTTTTTTTTTATAGACCTAATAATTCTGCCATCTCATTAGAAAGATTTTAATAGGTAACTTCTTTATGGGAGACATTAATTAGGACATTTCTTTTTACCTGCTATTGATTTAAATCATTTTTCCTACACCTTTGTATTCATAAATTCTTGGGATTAACTAGTGAGCACAGTTTTTAAACTTTATATTGTTTTCACTTCCCACTTCTTTTATCACTTTCATTGTTTCTGTTGTAGTCATGAAACAATTGGGATACTGTTCAGTGCCCAAAGTAATACCTGTGAATTCTCCAGGCTGTGAATCCTAGGTGATATTTCCCTAGTGCATGATGTGTCTGCTTTATGTTTTAAAGGAGTTTGACTAAATTTATCCTTGATGTAATTTCATTTTGTTCTCTGGAGCTATGCCACTGAGGAGTTTAGAATACAAAGTTCAAAGGAAATATTTCGATATTTAAAAGAATATTTTCAGCACATAGGTCTTAATCGCACAAAAATGCATGTTAGCAACTTTATTCATAGACTGTTGTGCATAAAGTTATTCAAATGTGCAGGTTTGCATCTTTGAAGCTTTTATTATATTTATTGTCCTGACATAGTCTCCTTTAACAAGGTTAATATGACATTTTTGCTGAAGATTCAAAAATAATATTCTCAACTAATTCAAAATGCAATTAAATTTGGCATAATAGTTATCTATATCTAGACGATTATTACTAAGTATCACTATTATACAGTACACTGACAGTTCATTTGTATATGAAGAGAAAATATTTTTCTCTGCAAACAGAAGTGTTTCCATTCAGTTTCATAAATACATGGATTCTCTGGGTAGTTAGGTCATTTTAGCTATGCTGTTTCCTGTAACATTTGTTGATTTTATTTGTGCTTTCATTAAAGTTTCTATTTACTTTTTCCATCAGGGCAGTCTTGTTTCTTTTCCGGAATCATAATATAATCCAAAGCATTGCACCTGGGTTAAACAGCCAAATTAATTTGTGTCTAAAGAAAATATGTTTATAGGTTGTTTCTGAATATTTTTGCTATTTATCTTATGCAAGTTATTACTAATTTTGACGTTAAAAAATTGTTTGGTTTATTTTTCTCAAATCAACCAAATGTCCATTTTGATTGGTTATCATTTTTGTGCTGTGAATTGAACATTGCAGCAGGATTTTAATTCATTGTTTGATACTTTCCTTGTCAGAAGTGCCTTTCCTTAAGGATAAAACGCATTTCAAACTAAGTGCATTGTTTGTGCTGTTGTTGATTTTAGTGAGATTTCTTGTGAAGGAAAGTACTACTTAACCTAAGCAAGGTTAACAGATTCAGGCCCATAATGAATAGTCTATAGAAGGCCAAATAAGACAAATGATGGACCAAATGTTAGAGCTGGAGGGAAACAGGGAGGCTTTGAGTTTTCTAATGTCTAAGGGAGGAAGGTTACAAAAAAATTATTTATGGTCAGTAGGATAACCTAGATCTCAAATATAATTGTCCAAGAAAATATGGTTTTCCATTCTTTCTATGACCAAAATAAGCAGGACAGGTTTTATTTTTCTTTATTTTTTAATTTGTTTCATGTCACCATCAGTCATGAAACTGTCATCATAAAACAGACAAATATTAGCCACCCCTTTCATTCAAGTGATCCTACAGGACAGTGAAAATGATTATACCATCTTAGTGAGAGAAAGAACTCCTCATGCCCAGCTACTGGGGAATATGGCAGGGAGTGAACTGGGCTGGTACAAAGCTATGATATTGCTTTCTATCTCACCCTCCTGCTCAGATCTTAGGCTGCCCATTTCCATCTGGGAGCTGAAGAGCAGCAGAAGGGTATGTGATGAAGGGCAATAACAAGGTGAGATGATGGGTTGACCTGAGCAGCAGGGGGTGGAGTTGAATGCTATCACTGCTTCTCACTGTCTGAAAACACAAGCTCAGAACAGATGGAAGTCCTCCTAAGTTTTTTTTTTTTTTTTAATTTTTTGTGTATCACTTTCCTTCCCTAAGGACAAGTCTCTTCCCTGATCTGACAAGCACTGAAAGATCCTGGGTACTTTGACTGACTGGCACATCCAATCTGAGGCGAAAATGAAACTTGGGCTTCCACCACAGTTGCTCTGTAAATATTACTGAATTAACCCTGTGCGGTCTTGTGAAAGTGGACTAGGGCCAAAGGAAGGATTTGGCGATGGGTTGGATAAATCGTCTTTGCAGTTTGCTGGCAAGTGTGAGGAAACTGAGTCAGGTTGCCAGTTTTCATTTTTATATTGTACTTAGATGAAACACACCCGTCAGTCAGTGCTTCAGACACTAAGTGCAAATCAGCAGCAGTCTGGAACTAATTAAGTTTCACTTTCCTCACCTAGTTTTCAGGTTGTCCCAGGTGATTGGACAGTAGGATTTTCCTACCCTGTTTGTTTTAATTTTCTTGCTGGCAGAGTGTGTCCTTCAGCTATGACAGGTTTCAGAGTAGCAGCCGTGTTAGTCTGTATTCGCAAAAAGAAAAGGAGTACTTGTGGCATCTTAGAGACTAACAAATTTATTTGAGCATAAGCTTTCGTGAGCTACAGCTCACTTCATCGGATGCATGATCTTCCTTCAGCTATGGTGTTAGGATCTTTGATAGCATTCACTTTTCTCTTTTAGGTACTGTCAGCTTCTTGGCTTGTACCTGTGTTTGGTCCCTAGTTCTCTTCCTCATTCTTTTGCGCCAGTCTCTCCCTCTCTTTCACCTCCTTTGTCTAACACTCCTTTGCCCTTCATCTCTCAGCTGCCAATACATTTTTTTTCATTCTTCTATTCGGGTTTTGTAGCTATCACTGTCGTACCCTCTCTCCCTTGGCAGCCAACTGCACTGTGCAGTTATAGTAATAGAAGGCAATACACAGGACAAGGAACTGTGTGTCTCCATACAGGGTAGAGAACATAAAGCCAGCAGAGGCAGCACAGAGGGGTGGGAATAAACAGCCAGCAGCACCCAATGACAGGTGAAGTGGGTGTTACATCCCCTCTCTTCCAAGACTGCAAATCCTGACCATAAAGCCGCAGAGGGTAAAGTAGAAAATCCTTACATCATTCTCTGTTGCAAAGCATAGAAAAACCAGGAGAGGTAACCTTCATTTTTCTTTAGCCTGTAGGTATATCACTTTTAAAAGGCGATCAAGGAAAGAATAGGGAAGCATAGCTCTTGCAGATCATTAATTCTGTTCCATCCCAGTGCAACGGTATGAGATTGCCTACTGAACCAAGCCTTTCAGGACTGCGTGAACAATCAGTGTAACCCACTGGTCGCTGTGGGCTAGGTGTCCCCTTCTGCGTGTGATATACAGAGGATTTGAGTTTGTTACGAGGACCAGCTACAGACTCTGGCTTCTTAGTTCAAGCTATAGAAACTCATGCTTTTAGCTTTGGAGGTCCCTGGCTCAGTACCCAGTGTCGGCCAAGATAGTGTCCACCACATAAGCTTAACATGTATTATTTAGAATGAAAAAAACCTCAACTGAATACAAAAAATAATTTGCATAGTGCCAGTCTGGAGACTGGAAATAAATGGTTAAAAATCAGAAAGATGAGAAAAGGTGTCTGAGAAGGATCAGCGTCTTACTAGACACTGATAGCCTACAGGACAGAATACAGAGCAAGTGATGGAGCTTTTTTGAGAAAACACAGTGAGGAGACCTAGCTGATCCCCAAAAAGGCTACTCCAAAAGCAAAGGAAGAAATGGGGGATTTGTGTTTTATGCGAATTAGCATAAGAGGTGTAAATTAATGAGAATAGGGTTGAAAATGATAAATAGGGGTTGTTTCTGAATGGCAACAAGCTAGAAGTCACTGATTTATTTGTATTATTTATTAAAAGTTCTAGATGAGCTCTAGGAACTAATATGAAAAATTACAAAATGCAAACAAAAACATAGACTTAGAACAAAAGACTGTACTGTGTAGTAAATGCAGTTGCCCATTTAACATTTAAGAATAAAACATAAATCATAGAAGTGTAGGGCTGGAAGAAAGTCAAGAGCTCATCTAGTCCATCCACTGATGCAGGATTAAATATACCTAGACTATCTCTGATTGGTTTTATCCAACGTGTTCTTAAAAATCTCTAGTGAGGGGGATTCCACAATCTCTCTTGGAAGTCTATTCCAGAATTTGACAATCTTTATAGTTACGAAGTTTTTCATAATATCTAACCTAAATCTCTCTTGCAGCAGATTAAGCCCATTACTTCATGTCTACGTTCAGTGGACATGGAGAACAATTAATCAGTGTTCTCCTTATAATAGCCCTTAACATAGTTGAAGATTGTCAGGTCCCCTTCAGTCTTCTTTTCTCAAAACTAAACATGTCAAGTTTTTTTTTTTTTTACTCTTTCCTCACAGTTCAGGATTTTTAAACCTTCTATCATTTTTGTTGCTTTTCTCTGGACTCTGTCCAGTTTGTCCACATATGTCTTAAAGAGTGACACTCAGAACTGAACAGCTGAGATCTCACCAGTGCTGAGTGGAGCAGGAAAATTACCTTCCATGTCTTTTCTTACAAAAGTCCTATTAATACACCCAGGTTATTAGCCTTTCTCACAACTGCATTCATGTTGTTGGGTTATATTTAATTTGTGATCCACTATAACACCCAGGTCCTTTTCAGCAGTACTACAGATGATCCGGTTATTCAGTGTTTTATATTTGTATGTTTTTGATTTTTCCTTCCTAAGTGTAGTACTTTGTACTATTTCACACCAGACTATTTCTCCAATTTATCAAGGTCATTTTGAATTCTAATCCTGTCTTCCAAAGTGCTTGCAACTCCTCCCATCTTGGTGTCATCTGCAATTTTATAAGCATATGCTCTACTCCATTATCCAAGTCACTAATGAAAACGTTGAAAAGTACCAGACCCACGACAGCCCCCTCACTAGCTATACATCCTCCCTGTTGGAAGTGAACTGTTGATAACTACTCTTTGAGTATGGTCTTTCAACCAGTTGTGCCCCCAGTTTACAGTAATTTCATCTAAATGACATTTCCCTAGTTGGCTAATGAAAATATCATCAAATTGGACTGTGTCAGAAGACTCACTAAAATCAAGATATATCATGTCTACTGCTTTCCCCCATCTACTAGGCCATTAACACTGTCAAAGAGGGAAATTAGGTTGGTTTGAAATGGCTTTGTCAAGAACGAATCATGTTGCCTATTCCTTATCACCCTATGTGCTTACAAATTGATTGTTTAATAATTTGTTCCAGTATTTTTCCAGAGATCGAAGTTAGGCTGACTAGTCTATAACTCTCTGGTTCCTCTTTGTTCCTCTATTTAAAGATAGGTACTATGTTTGCTCTTCTCCAGTCCTCTAGGACCTCACCTGTCCTCTGTGAATTCTCAGAGGTAATCACAAACTCTTCCAAGATTCATTCAGCTAGTTTCTTAAATACTCTAGGGTGAATTTTGTCAGGCCCTGATAACTTGAATACACCTAACTTATCTGTGTATTCTTTAAACTGTTCATTCCCTATTTTGGCTTGTCTTCCTTCCCCCTTTTTGTTAATATTAATTTGATTAAGCATCTGGTCACAATTCACTAAAAAAGCAAAACAGGCATTAAATCATTAGCCTTCTTGGTGTGATCCCTTATTAGTTCTCCTCCACTGCTTAGTAGTAGGCCTTTGCCTTTCTTTTGCTCCTAATGTATTTGAAGTACCTTTTCTTATTGCCTGTTATGTCCCTTGCTAGGTGTAACTCAATTTATGCCTTAGCCTTTCTGATTTTGTCCCTAAGTGCTTGTGGTATACTTTTGTACTCATCCGTAATAATTTATCCATTTTTCCACTTTTTGTAGGATTCCTTTTTGATTTTCAGGTCATTAAAGAGCTCCTGGGGGAGGCATATTGGTCTCTTATTATTCTTCCTATCTTTCCTTTCCATCAGGTTAATTTGCAGTTGTGCCTTTAATATTGTCTCTGAGAAACTGCCAGCTCTCAACTTCTTTTCCCCTAGATTTTCTTCTGATGGAACCTTAGATACCAGTTCTCTGAGTTGTTAGTCTGCTTTTTTGAAGTCCATTGTCTTTATTCTGCTGCTTTCACTACTTCCTTTCTTTAGAAATATGAAATCTATCATTTCATGATCACGTTCACCCAAGTTGCCTTCACTATTTAGATTTGCAGCCAGTTCCTCCCTATTAGTCAGAATCCTGTCTAAAATGGCAGTTTGCCTGGTTACTTCCTCTATCATGTGAAACAAGAAATTGTCCCCAATACATTCCAAGACCTTATTGGACATTTTGTGTATTTGTGTTATTAATTTTCCAACAGATATCTGGGTGATTGAAGTCCATCATTACTACCAAGTTTTGTGCTTTGTATATTTTGTTTGTTTTAGAAATGCTGTATCCACCTCCTCCTCCTGATTTGGTGGTCTATAGTAGACCCCTACCATGACATCGCCTCTTCGCCCAAAGACTTTCAACTGGTCTGTGTCTCACCTCCTTCTGGACTTTAGAACAAGTGTATACATTTTTATGTATATAGCCACACTTCCTTTCTTTTTATCCTGTTTCTCCTTCCTAAACAAGCTATACCCCTCTATACCAATATTCTAGTTGTGAGATTTATCCACCAAATCTCATTGATGCCAATTAAAGTGATGATTTAGCTTAGTTCCAGTTCTTTCTGTTTATTCCCTATACTCTTTGCATTTGTGTGTAGACATCTAAGATGTTGAGCAGCTTCCCCCACAGTTTTCCCTCTTGTTGCTCCTATGACCCTACTATAATGTTTTCCTTTCCCCGCTCCCCCAAAACATCTAGCCTTCAGTTAAGGTCACCTTTTTTTATACTTAGTGGTGGGCTTTTGTCACCTGCCCCCTTTGAACCTCACATTCCACCACCCCATATTTGGCTCAGGGAAAATATCCTGCAACCAGCCCAAGCCCCTTTATATTAGGGGGCATTTTGGTTGTGTGACTCCATATTGTGATATAATACACTCATGTATGATCTTTTAGATAGCCCAGTTAGAAAAAAGCATCTAGGGATTGTACATTACAAACTGATAAAATATGGGGATGTAAAAACTTCAGTTCAGTGTCTGGGTGAAGTTAGTAAGGGACACAGATCCCTGGAAGTGTCCTCAAGAAATAAAAGACAAAACAGAAGAAAGCATTAGATCTGTCTAAGAAAATGTCGGGCATGCTTCAGAGGAAATATTTGACACAATGGGCCAAATTCATCCTTGATACAAATCTAGTGATGATAAGGTTCTTGGGTGCATGAGGGTATCTTTTGCTGGAAGAGAAGCTATGCAATAGCTAGTTTGTACAATATTTTTAATGGCCATGCTATTTAACTATATATGGTGATAATGTCATTCTTCTCAATAGGCCTGCAAGCAAATCCCATTCAAAACTCCCAAAGTTAGGTTAGTACCTTTAATATGAACAGAAATTGAGTTAAGTTCTGCCCTTACCATCTCCCCCCTAAACCACACACTTTTCCCAGCCATGAATGCTGTCTGGGCTATCCTAATACTGTAAGGTCTTTTTGTTGCACAGTCAAATAAGCACGTTTAAATTAAAACAGTGCAGCTGTTACTTTTGAGAGTGTGCATGGTGGAAAACAAAGCAAAATTTTAGAGTCAAAAGGATCTTATCTGAAAAAAATCAAAACCAGAAACCATGTGACCTAGTTACAGCAGAAATGAACTGTGCCCAAAGTCTTGCAAATGTTAAAGAGAATGATAAGAAAATTCCTAGAACGAAGCATCTCCTCTGCTGCATAGTAAATCTGAACCAAATAATAAACCAAAAAAAGGTGCCAGATTCTTGAGCCTTCCTAAATTCCCAGAAGAAAAGAGACCTAAGTCACCTCAAGGTATTATCTGAGGATCCCCCTAATTTAGGAGCAAAGGCAAGCCTCTCCTGGTGCCCTCCCACACACAATCCTGTCCTAGTGCATGTACGGAGCAGTCTGAGTGGGGAAGAGGAAGTTTACAGGAAGGGGCTGGAGCACAATGACTAGGCTTGGCAGAATTAGATTTTTATTTTTAATAATTTAGACCGATTCTTATAAATATTTATTTTTAAGCATTTTTACAAAATTTTTATTGATTTAAATTTTCACAGCAGCAAGAAGTTATGAGGAGGCAGGTCAATCAAGTATTTAGTAATAGCAGACATGGAGATTCAAAAAGGTAAACTTTATAAACCATTAAAACACAAATTATAAACATGACATATCTAAATATACAAAGTAAATATCCTGGATTAACAAATCAGACCTGTTTTTACTATTCATTTGCTGGTCCACTTGTAACAAGCCTAATTCAAAAGTCTAAATCGCTGGAAATTGAGTCCAATGAGTTCACAAGCAGCATTTTTCTTTGCCTGTTTGTGAACTTTGATTATTATCTATGAAAATATTTTTTCCTCTGTGTGTGTGTGTGTGTGTGTGCGCGCACGTGCAGTGAAATTGACATTTACTGACATTTGATTTTCCAATAAAAATTAAATCCTTCCAAGCCTATTTATGAATGTAGTAGCCTCCAGGATGACAGGTGGGTGCTTGCACTTCCAGGTGCACTTTAGTGATGGGAATCTGGCCCATGTGAAGGCACGTTATATTTTACAATGTACTGTTATTCCAAATAACACAGTGGTGGAACCCAGTGTAATGGGGGAAAAAAGTCCAGTAATTATGTGCTGCAATCACCTTTTATATGGTAGATTTAGACCAATTATTTCTAGGCATTTTACAATAGCCTTAAATTAGCCATTTTTGTAGTCTCAGCAGTGAATGCTATATAGTTTGACAGCCAGCTATTTCAAAATGCATACAGCCTTTATACTCCTAACTGTTGTTTCTAGAAAAAAGGGAAAACTAATTAGGAGGTGTGATGGAAAAGTCAATATAATGTACTTTTTACCTTTCCTCTTTCCCCCTAGATTAACCTCTCTGGAGGGAAGGAAGCAGAAAAGAAATTCACATTACTTTCCCTGAATAAATCACATTGAAAGGGAAAAAGTTTCCTGTAGCTGTTGTACTAATAAGTGTGTGAGCATCCATAATATATTTAAAGGCTTGAAAAGATCATTTGCTCGGATGCTTAGTAGTATTTGGTGGAAGATTTCTTATACAGGAATCAACGTATGCATTGAATGATAATTTCAAAATACCTGCAAAAATCTACAACAGGTTTCAGCCGTGTTAGTCTGTATTCGCAAAAAAGAAAAGGAGTACTTGTGGCACCTTAGAGACTAACAAATTTATTTGAGCATAAGCTTTCATAAATTTGTTAGTCTCTAAGGTGCCACAAGTACTCCTTTTTCTTTTTTGCAAAAATCTAATATTGAGTAATGAGCAGTAGATAGATATATACAGTGTAATTCAGTATAATATGTCAATGCTAATGTTAGTCTCACTGTGCTAATAAATAGGAAGCACCATAGTGCTTTTCTGGTTTCCTCCAGAATTGGGCAAATGTCTTGTCCTCCTTGTTTCTCTGCCTCCAAGGAGGCTGAGTTGGCATGCTCGCTCTCTCTCTCTATATATATATAGTAGTTGTGAGAAAGGCCATGATGTTTTAGGTTTATAGATGACTGTTCATTCATCTTGAAGAACCCAAGAAAGGGTGTAAAGCTACCAAAAATGTATTATCTGAATGGATTTAGATATTCATTAAGGATGCTTACAGCAGCCAAAGTCAGACTTACCTACTTAGAGATGGTGCTCATCCCACTTGAAGAACTGGACCTTCCAAGGCTGAGAGAGGTATCTCTTCTCTAGTTAAGGTTGTTACTATGGTGATATTAATTCTTGGTAGGAAGTTAGGAATTGCCATAATGGATAAGACTAGTTGTCCATCTAGTCCAGTGTTCTGCACCCAGATACTTCAGGAAAAAGGTGCAAGTCCCACCTTGTGGTAGGCAGGTTTTTCCCTGACTGCCATAAGGTAGTTGTGAAACATAAGAATTTAAAAATTAAACTTTGAAAGGGCAGAACACAGGGGAAACATTAATATTCTGGCAACAGGTGCATTATAGTTTCAAACATTCAAATACCACCTTAAAATAATTCAAAAGCTTCAATGAATATATTGAAGTACAATAAATTTTTAAAAATACTAAATAAGTTAGTTGTAACAGATATGGGATCAGATAGATCTCATTCTGTTGGGCTGTAAAAATCATAACCAGTATTAGTGATAAATCTATGAATATTAAGGTTAGTTCAGCATTCTGAAATGGTTAGCACTAGAAACTCAGAGTTACAAACATCTCAGGGATGGAGGTTGTTCATAACCCAAAACCATTCATAACTGAGCAAAACATTATGGCTGTTCTTTCAAAAGTTTACAACAGAACATTGACTTAATACAGCTTTGAAACTTTACTATGCGGAAGAAAAATGTTTGCCATCTTAATTTAAATGAAACAAGCTCAGAAAAAATGTCCTTACCTTGTCAAATCTTTGTTTTTCTAATCTTTACCTTTATTTTTTTTTTAGTAGTGTATGTTTAACACAGTACTGTACTGTATTTGCGTGGGTTTTATTGTCTCTGCTGCAGCCTGATAGTGTACTTCTGGTTCCAAATGAGGCATGTGGTTGGCTGGCCAGTTCGTAACTCTGGTGTTTGTAATTCTGAGTTTTTACTGTATTAATATATTGCTGAGGATAAAACAGGGTTATACACTGGAAGCAGGGTAATGTTAAAGTAGATTTATATATTGCTAAGCAGTAAACAAAGCTTAATTGCCAAAGTAAACAATAAAGAGTAAATCATTTAAAATGTCTATCAGTAAATTTAGAGGGTTTAACTGCAAAATTAAAAGAAGGAAAATTCTGTAGGAACTGCTAAGAAATTTGTCCCTGATACCCTTGTTATTTCAGGTGACACATACACAAGATTGGATGAGAACCAATGATTCAGGGAAACTTGTTTAACCAAGCATGTTTCTCTTTATGCCACTAGAAAAGGAAGAGCATGAGTATATTGATAGCTAGATCTCATTTTAAAGGAAGGACTGAAAGATTTAGAAGCTAGAGTTCTATTACTTAAAGAAATGTTATTTGAGGGGAAAATTACTTTGGTCTCTATATATGCACCATATCAAGTGATATTTTTATGAAATAGTTTCCCAAGAACTGCAAGGCCTCCAATGAAGGAGATTTTTCTAAATCAGGGGAGGGGCATGTGAGGAGTGAGATTTTTACAGTGTACTAAACCCCAAACTGGATAGGTCAGATAGAAGAGTCATAAATGACAGAGATGCTAGTAAAAAGTTAAATGGTCATTTAAATAATCTGCCACTGAGAGATGTATGGAATCTGAAAATGCAAACAATAGGGAAAATTCATTTACTTCAGCCATAGAATCATAGAAATACAGGTCTGGAAGGGCCCAGCCTTGAGACTGGTCTAAATATTATCTAGACCATCCCTTACATCTTACCATCCCTTACAAGTGTTTGTCCATCCTGTTCTTTAAAACTTCCAATGACAGAGATTCCACAGTCTCCCTAGGCAATTTATTTCAGTGCTTAATCACCCTGCCAGGAAGTTTTTCCTATTATCTAACCTAAATCTCTCTTGTTGCAATTTAAGCCTTTTACTTCTTGTCCTGTCCTCAATGGATAAGGAGAACAATTTATCACCCTCTTCTTTATAACAACCTTTTATGTACGTGAAGACTGTTATGTCCCCTTTCGATCTTCTCTTCTCCAGACTAAACAAACCCAGTTTTTTCAATCTTTCCTCATAGGTCATGTTTTCTAGACCTTTAATAATTTTTATTGCTCTCCTCTGGACTTTCTCCAATTTGTCCATATCTTTCCTGAAATGTGGTGGACACAACTGGACACAGTACTCCAGGTGAGGCCTTATAAATGCTGAAGAGAATGGAAGAATTACTTCTTGTGTCTTGCTTAAACACTCTTGCTACTACGTCCCAGAATGATGATAATTTTTTGTAGTATTACATTGTTGACTCATATTTAGTTTGTGATCCACTATAACATCTAGCTCCTTTTCTGCTGTACTTCTTCTTAGGCAGTCATTTCCCATTTTGTATTTGTACAGTTGATTATTCCTTCCTAAGTCATTCTAAATGTAGTACTTTGCATTTGTCCTTACTGAATTTCATCCTATTTATGTCAGGCCACTTCTCCAGTGTGTAAAGATAATTCTGAATTCTAATCCTGTCCACAAAAGCTCTTGCATCCCCTCCCATCTTGGTATCATCCACAAACTTTATAAGTGTGTTCTCTATCCCATTATCCAAATCCTCTCTGAAGATATTGAATAGGACCAGACCCAGGACAAAGCACTTCAGGACCCCACTCGATATACCCTTCTAACTTGACTGTGAACCATTGATAATTACTCTGAGTACAGTTTTCCAACCAGTCGTGCATCCACCTTATAGTAGGTTTGTCTAGGCTATATTTCCCTCGTTTGCTTATGAGAAGGTCATGTGAGATAGCATCAAAAGTCTTACAAAAGTCAAAATATATCATATATGCAACTTCCCCGCCATCCATAAGGCTTGTTACCCTGTCAAAGATGGATATGAGGTTGATGTGACATGATTGATTCTTGACAAATCCATGTTGACTGTTATCTTCTAGGTGCTTACAATTATCCTTACCAGCTTGACTCTAGATATCTGTAATGAAGTTTAGAACAATCTCACTTCATTTCTATCACCATCATCATCTTTTATAGCACTGAGCTTATCCCAGATGATGGGAGGCAATATTTGGGGAATTTAAAGAATGAGATGTGGCTGGTATTAGGTGAATGAACCAGATATTTTTGGAGTGAAGCATTTCTGGTGAGGTCAAGCCTAGTATAATAGTCCCTCTCAAATTTTATAAATATTTGCAATTATGCAACCCATTTAGGCAGAACTAATACAATAAATAGACCTCTCACCCGGTTTGAGACAACCAAACAGAGAAATAAGGAAGCATTCATTTCTAACATATGCAAATTATTAGTTAAGATTGACATGAAACGGTATACAAATATTATGAATAGGTGGAATAAAAGTATTAATAGGAAAATTCCACTTAATGAGTAGCCGCAAATATAGAAAAGAGATCAATTTTGTTTATAATACTACTATGGAAAATTAGTTCAGAATTCTTTATTGGTGGTATTTGATTTCAGTAAAATTTAAGCACATTTTCAAAGCAGGATCAGATCAATTCAGGAGGAGAAAGAAATTTTATCCATGTACAATAGATATGCCCTTTTATCAATAGCTACTAGTCCAAAATTAGAGCACATTTGAGGCTAATTACTAAATATAACATTCCAATTTATCCAGACAATGTTGTTGTTATCAGGCGTCCTTATGAAGAGTATTTATCAGAACAGTAGCTTGATAGCATACAGCAAAGTGGGTCTTGACTCAGGACATCCATCTACTATTTTAGCATGATGAACTAGCCTGGATTTCCCAGTCTTTGAAGAATTCACTCATCGTATTGAGGTAAGACAAGGAAGATTAAAAACATGATAAATAATTAGACATGTGGATGTCTTTTACTACATATTAAGTAAAAGGAAAATCAGTACAAAACTTCAATCTATGCTGACTTCCTTTGATTATTGAGGACAGTCTTGGAAGTCAAAATTATTATTATTGTTGTTACTATTATTTGTATTATCTTAGTGCCTAGGAGCCCAGTTGTGGACCAGGACCCCATAGTGCTAGGCATTGTACACATACACAACAAAATGATGGTCCTCGCCCAAGGATCTTACAATCTAAATATAAGACAAGAGACAACAGATGGAGACAGACGGGACTGCAAGGAAACAATGAGACAGTACTGGTGATAGGTAGTGGGGTGAAATCCCGGGCTCATTGAAGTCCGTGAGAGTTTTGCCTATGATTTCAATAGAGCCAGGATTTTCACCTCTGTTTTCTTAAATGGAGCAAAAATTGAAAGATGTGTGTGGGGAAAGGGGCTATTTTATCTGCTAAAAACAAAAAGGATGGAGGAAAAAGATTTGATTATATTACTGTCAAATATACTAACTCTTTAAAGCTTACTGTGCCTGGTTGTGTGCAAATTTGACCACATAAATATACTCAATGCAAACAACAACTATTTTGTACTTGTCTGCACTGTTGCCAAAAAATGCCTCAAAAATATGTACCAATTCTATGTCATGGAAAAAATTAAAATAAATTGAAAAAAACCCCCAACCCTTTATTTTTACTGATTTTAATATGCAAGGATTTAGTGCCATTAAAGTCTAGCTTTATGTTGGAAACAACGTTATCACAAAAGCCTTTAATCAGGATATATTGTAATGTAAAGGATTGCTTTAAGTAGATTAAATGGGGTCTAAATAAAAATCTTTAGCTCAAAATATTTCCCATAGCGGAGAGAGTTGAGAAACTGTATGATTGAAAGGACAAAGAAGGGTTTAATTATTGCAACACTCATTGGGCTGTGTAGCATTTTCATTATTAGGAGTTTTATAAATGGCCTAAAAATGTTCACTTCAGGCTGTACCAAGGCATGACCTAAGGGCAAGTACTTTTGAAAATGGCTTTTATTAAGAAAAAAAATCTGGTTTGCACTTTAATTTAGATAGAAGCAATAAATGGCTAAGTTGCTTTATGCTAAGTATGTTTGTTTGTGCACTGCTGATCTTTTTTTGAGGATTTTTTCTAAAATGGAAATGTGTTGCTTAAATTCTTTTGGCAACAGTACAATACAAACAATAACTTTTTACATAGTACTTTAAATCCTTTCTCCCAGGCCAGCCCTAACACTTATGGGAAAAGCTTCTAGTCAAAATCCATAAAGGGACTACCGTATTTTCCTTCAAGTCCTCATAACTCACCTCTTCCATAGTGTATACAGGATACTGCAATCTGATAACACAGATGAGTTTTGATTACTGCTCCCAACTTATCTAAGAATTGGGTACATCTTGTTGTTCTGTTACTGTCTTCTCCAACTCCCACTCCAGCTCATTTGTTTGTCGTATATACCTGTTATATTGTTTAGGTTGTACATTCTGTGGGACAGGGAATGTAATATGGTATATGTTTGTACAGCGCCTAGCACAAGGCACCAACTTAGTTGGCTTCTAGGTCACCATAATGTAAATATTAAATAATAATCAATACATAATAATTAAATTGCAATGACTCCATATCATGAATACATTTCTGAGATATTATGTGTTAGATCAAATAACGATTCAGAACGAATTGTGTTAATTAGTACAAATATCTACTTTAAAATGCATATAAAAAGTGATTTATACGGTACAGCAAAAGTGCTTCTAAAATTGCTTAAATATAAAGTTACATAATAAACCAAAATGACTGTGTATCAATCAACTCAATATTCTACATTTCTTTTTTAAAAGTCCCTAAACCAAGCCTGTATCTAAGCAGGAATATATTTTAACAGGAAGCTTTCTGTTCAGCCAAGGAAAAGGACAATCTGGTAGTAAAATGAGCTCTTGATAGCCTAAAATATTATTCTTTGGAGAGAAAATTGTATTGATGATAGAGCTTTTCAGTTATTAAGCGAAATGCAGGACTAGCTCTTATCAATTTACCCGATAACTTGTCTTATAATCCATTCTCTGTGCAATCAAGCACAAGTAATTCAAGCCAAGGATAAAATGTGTATTCTTTCCCATGTTTTATTAGTCGTGCAGGCTTGGAAAACTGAGTTTATTTAATGTGCTCAGGCCTGCCTATATCAGGCAAGGTCACTAGGCTGATGAGCTATAACAAATCTTTTGTTATGTTATGTATGAGAATTCCAGGGGGTCTCCAAACAATGCTTATTCGTTGCAATGCTGCTGTGCTGCCACAGGGGAGTAAGTTAAAGATCTAGTTTCAGCCCTACCTCTGAATCCTCTGATTTTCTGGATCTAAACTGTACTTTTAATGGCATTAGAATATGGGAAGGGAGGTTACCTGTGGGGTTTAACAGTCCATGAACACTAGCTTAAAGTATCATATAAAGAATTATGGATTGTGTTGACTTTGCTAGAAAAGAGACATCTATAATGGTTTCATAAACTTTTTTTTAACTACTAAAGGTTTATTTTTTTTTAAAAAAAAGGAAAACAGGCACTCAAGGAGAAACTTTTCTGTTTATAATATTCAGTAAATATTATATGGGATGTTATGGTATGCCAAGTAAAAGCTTGTTACATCATTATTTGTAGTGGAAAGCTATTCTGTTTTTATCTATTTATTGCTAGGTAGTAGTGGAGTATTTCTGATAGTAGTAATGGAGATATTGTAATGGATATTGACAGTTTTCAGAGTAGCAGCCGTGTTAGTCTGTATTTGCAAAAAGAAAAGGAGAACCTGTGGCACCTTAGAGACTAACAAATTTATTTGAGCATAAGCTTTCGTGAGCTACAGCTCACTTCATCGTGAGCTGTAGCTCACGAAAGCTTATGCTCAAATAAATTTGTTAGTCTCTAAGGTGCCACAAGTTCTCCTTTTCTTTTTGTAATGGATATGTTGTTTTCCCTGAGAAAATGCACTGTGATTGCAAGTCAAGGTTCTCCCTGCATGGAGAGAGTCAATACACTTTTTAGCTTAAACAGAAAGAAAAATGCTCGATACCAGTGGGAAGCTTAACACTTTTAACACAGGGGACTTTTAACACAGAGCAGAAACTGGGAAGGGCACCCCAACGCTCACTATCCCCACTCAACCACCTCTTAATTATAGAACCTTGATGGCTTATTATAATTTCCCTGGCAAACTGTTACACTCCACTTTCTGCGAGTAGATGATGACAAAATGAAGATATGCATTACTTTTTGTAATGGTACACAATAAGTTAGGTCTAAATCTTTACTCCTTTTGCATATCCTTGAATTGTACATGCAAGCTGTGTGTGTGCAAAAGTGCATGCACATTTTTAAAAAGTAGGCCTTAATCACTAGAGATGGGCAAATCTCCAAAGATTTGGGGTTTAGAAGCTTATGTGACTCTTTTGGTTCTGCAAAAAGGGTCCTGAAATCTCTTCAAATTGGCCTTCTCATGAGATTTGCATAACTCTTTCCTTTTTGGGTTAGAAAAACCTTGAGTTCTTTTCTGGTACTTTTGTCTCCAGTCCGGATATGGGCAGGAAAAAAGAAAAATTTAACCTAACTTTTCAAAACGCCCCAAAAACTTTATTTCAAGGGAAGGTTCAGGCTAGCCCTAATTATATCCAAAGAAATTTGTGAATCTGTACTTGCGAAATAAAATATTTACCAATGTACTTTCAAAGCCAAAGTGTAAGCATACTTCCTACACGTATTAAATGAGCATGTTCTGGCAATGTTGGCACACATCAATGCTTCTTGTATGTAAGACTCTGTTTGTGAATAACAGTTTTTAAGAAAGAAAACGCAAATAACTAATTCAAACATGCATTGCTATATGGTCTGTCTCCCTCAAACTCTCATAGATAGGTCTGGCAGCATCCCATAAATATCCACTGTCATACCTAACTGATGGAGCCACTGTATTTTTTTATCATTGCTGGGATTCAAGTACTTTTCCACAAAGTGGTCTGTTTGGGAAGGATGAGACCACACTAGCTACCGGTGGTGTGGGCCATATGTTCCTTTCCAGCAAATAAGTTTGCAGAGGAACAAATTAATTCAAATAATTTTGCAGCATTACCACATTCTCCTTCCGGAACCATGCAATATGAAGCAGTTGGGCAAGGGGCAGGGCGATAATTAGTTTTTACAAACAGAATTAATGAATCCCTCTTTCTGATGTGGAACTTAGTTCAAAGAGGAGGGGAAATATGTCCCATGTAGTGATTATTCCCTGGCTCTTCCCACGCTCCGGCTACATGTTCCTTTACCATGTGGCCTGGAGACAGTTGTGGAGGAAACAAAAGTAACTAAACAGGGGAAGTAAATAACTTAAATAGCTGCCTCTTCCCTCTGACACCTTAGAGACTAACAAATTTATTTGGGCATAAGCTTTCGTGGGCTAAAATCCACTTCATCAGATGCATGGAGTGGAAAATACAGAGGCAGGAATAAATACACAGCACATGAAAAGATGGGAGTTGCCTGACCAAGTTGGGGGGTCAGTGGTAACGAGTCAATTCAATTAAGCTGGAAGTGGGCTGTTCTCAACAGTTGACAAGAAGGGGCAAATACCAAGGGAGGGGGGAATATCACTTTTGTAGTGCTAATGAGGCCAATGTAATCAAGGTGGCCCATTTCAAACAGTTGACAAGAAGGTGTGAGTATCAGCAGAGGGAAATTAGTTTTTGTAGTGACCCATCCACTCCCAGTCTTTTTTCAGGCCTAATTTGATGGTGTCCAGTTTGTAAATTTAATTCCAGTTCTGTAGTTTCTCATTGGAGCCTGTTTTTGAGGGTTTTTTTCTTGAAGAATTGCTACTTTTAAGTCTGATATTGAGTATCCAGGGCGATTGAAGTGTTCTCCTACTGGTTTTTGAATGTTATACTTCTTGATGTCTGATTTGTGTCCATTTATTCTTTTGCGTAGAGACTGTGCAGTTTGGCCAATGTACATGGCAGAGGGGCGCTGTTGGCACATGATGGCATATATCACATTGGTAGATGTGCAGGTGAACGAGCCCCTGATGGTGTGGCTGATGTGGTTAGGTCCTATGATGATGTCCCTTGAATAGATATGTAGACAGAGTTGGCAACAGGGTCTGTTGCAGGGATTGATTCCTGGGTTAGTGTTTATGTTGTGTGGTATGTAGTTGCTGGTGAGATGGGTCACTACAAAAACTAATTTCCCTCTGCTGATACTCACACCTTCTTGTCAACTGTTTGAAATGGGCCACCTTGATTACACTGGCCTCATTAGCACTAAAAAAGTGATTTTTTTCCTCCCTTGGTATTCACCCCTTCTTGTCAACTGTTGAGAATAGCTCACTTCCACCTTAATTGAATTGGCTCATTACCACTGACCCCCCACTTGGTAAGGCAACTCCCATCTTTTCATGTGCTGTGTATTTATACCTGCCTCTATATTTTCCACTCCGTGCATCTATGAAGTGAGTTTTAGCCCACAAAAACTTATGCCCAAATAAATTTGTTAGTCTCTAAGAGGCCACAAGGACTCCTCCTTCTTTTTGCTGATACAGACTAACATGGCTACCACTCTGAAATGTCTTCCCTCTGAGTGATCCTACTGTAGCTCTTCCCATTGTTTTGTTCCTCTGTGCACCATGCAGTGTAGCGGGAGTATGGGGTCACGGATGTATCTCCCAAGAGTACTTCTCTTGATGCAGGTGCACCTGGAATATGATGGCATCCAAGTGGAAAGCCCCTGTATATTTGGTGGAAGGCTTAAATAGCCACCCTGTCATATGGTTGAAAGAGATTACAATTGTGACACCATCAGGTATTCCATGAGCTCATTTTTTGTAGGTACAGGTCTGATGAGATCATTAAAATGTATAAAAGTGTTTTGGGGTGATGGATTCTGACATCCTTAGGTCTTGTCTGGGGAATTCTGCTGGTCTTGGTGCAGTTAATGAGATTCCGTTACATTCTGGCTAACTATACTGTACAATAAGCCCCCAACCTTCTAGCTTTCACTATTTAACATTATTATTTATTATTATTTTTACAAGACTGTCAGAATTTGGGTATCTGATATTTGCTGAATCAGATAGCAGCAGCATTTGTGAGACTATGTATTGAGAACTATATTGAGGGGTTCTAGTGCTCCCATATTAAAACCACATTATTCCCCTTTTATAATCAAGGGAGAGATTTTTAAAGGCACAAAGACAAAAGTGAGGTACCTAATTCCCACTGAAAAGCAGTGGGAGCTGGGCCACTCCATCCCCTTTGTGCCTTTGAAAATCTTCCATTAGAGAAACACAGAAATGTAGGACTGGTCGGGAGGTCATCTAATCCAGTTCCTTGTGTTGAGGCAGGACTAAGTATACTCTTGATGGTGGCAGCACTGACAATTTTTCTTAAAATGCTTAATTAACTTTAGGAAAAACAAATAAATATGTACATATACATGTCCAAATCACTGTAATTTTTTATGTAGGGGGTTATTTCAGACTCAGTAATAAAAAATAATTTACAGTTGTCTCTATTCTTTATTGTACCTAAACAGAATAGAAACACAAATAAGGCACTTGGCATGTTCTTGTCTTTTTTTGTTGTTTGTTTTGCTTTTTTGGTTGAACTTTTTTTTCTTCTAAGACTTGCTAGCTGGTAGATCTTCTGCTGTGAAAAGTGATATTTGTATGTTTGTTAATATCACTTTTCACAGCAGGCTTACTCAGCCCCGGCAAGCCCCGGGACAAATTTAAGTCCTGAATGGGAGGTGGGCAGGGAGGCAGCAGGGCCCAGGGACGATGGCAGGGGTGGTGAGCCTGGGGCTGGAGCCTGAAACCAGAGCCTGCCGCCACGTGGACGGAGCCCGAAGCCCCAGGGCTGAAGCCTGCCTCCCCTACACCTGGGAAAGTGGGGAATTCACCAGCTGCCTGCACCTCCACAGAGTTTATCTCTCTGGAGGGGGGCAAGGCCCAACCACTTTGCCACTGCTTTGCACCCCCACCCCCTCCATCACAGCCCAGATGACTGTGTCCGCAAGGAAAAGCTCTGGTGGCTGCATGCGAGAAACACTGACCTAGACCATCCCTGACAGGTGTTTGTTTAACCTTTTGTTAAAAGCCTCCAATCACAAGTTCCCTTGGAAACCAATTTCAGTACTTAACTATCCTTATAGCTAGCAAGATGTTCCTAAACTTTGTACTAAAGTTGAATTGTCCCTTAACTCCAAATTTGTAATATTGTAAGTTCTTTACAAAATCTTAGAGCTGTCAATAGTGACTACTTCATTGGCATAAATGTGTAGCTGATGTTTCATTTCTGCTTCATGATGTGAATTCCTGGATTTGATATTCAAAGGTGAAATGCAAAAGAAAGTTTTTGCCTGTGCTCTTTCCAATTTCTTTACTCCTTCCCAATGTGTAATGACTGTCTCAAGTTTCTTTTAAAAAGTGCTTTTTGTTTTTGTCTTCTATTTAGAAATATCAGGAATATCAAATTTTGACTTCCCTCTTTTTTGCTGGAGAACTCTCTGGAGTTCTGGAAAGTTAGTTCACAACATGAGATGTAAGGGAGTTTGTGTAAAATAGATTTGAACAAAAATGAACAACAACAAAAAAGCAGTTTAAACAGCCTCACTCAACATCCTCTTCCCCTTCAACTAGAAACTGCTGAAATAGGAAGATGCAGCTAAAGTTTTATTCTATTCTGCTGTCATAATCGCAAAAAATTCTCCAGTAAATCCGCAACAAACTGAGAGTTTAACTTTAGACCTGTTATTTGAATGTCAGAAACAAGCAGAAACTCTCCCTCCTACCTTCCTCCTTATTTTTTATTTGAGTAACATCTCCTTCATCATAAAGAAGCAATGAAGAGCACACACACTTTGATTTTGCTTTGCTGTTCACCCTTCTAATGGTTCTTTTTTGTCAGTATCAGAAGAGGTTGTTCCTTTAGGCCCCAATCTTGTGGATAACTTTCTGTGCACGACCAGTCCCATGAGTCATATGTGTAAGTGCTTGTGGGATTTGAACTTCTGTTTCCAAATCAGTTTGATTATTTTATCTAGACGTGGTTCTGTTTGGTACTTGGCTTGCTTAGCCTGCTTCATGCCCAGCCCACAACATTTTGGCACCTGAGGCCAGGAGCTCAAATGGCGCCCCCATACCCCCGCACTTGGGCCAAAACTTTGAAAGGTCTCAATTCTGCCTTCTTCCTATGTTTCTCTGCCGTCTGGAGCTCCTATTGCTGTCTGGAAAAGTCTTTCACAGGGACCAGCTTTCTCTAGGGCTTGGCACTTCTTCCCAGTGGAACTCTTTCTTCTAGGAACACCCTTCCTAGCTTCACTTTCCTGGTGAGCTCCTTAACCAGTTCCCCTGAGAAGTCCTTCTCTTCAGGAGCTTCTGTCCAGATCTACAAAGGGGCTTAGGTGCCTTTTAGGTACCTAGAAAATCACAAGAACACCCTGCATTTCAGGAAGCCTGGGTTAGTTGCCTAGGCTAGCAGAGAGGAGGGACAAGTACTCAGTCTGTATTTGCAAAAAGAAAAGGAGTACTTGTGGCACCTTAGAGACTAACACATTTATTAGAGCATAAGCTTTCGTGAGTTACAGCTCGGATGAAGTGAGCTGTAACTCACGAAAGCATATGCTCTAATAAATTTGTTAGTCTCTAAGGTGCCACAAGTACTCCTTTTCTTTTTGCAAATACAGACCAACACGGCTGCTACTCTGAAACCTGTCATTATGCAAGGCACTGAATTTAGCCGTACAGAGTGGAAATCTGTCAACTTCATGAAAAAACTCGCACAGATACAGACAGACATCATCTTCCTCTCCAAATGCAAACAGATGGACATCATACCAAAAGGACTGAAGTTATGCATCCGATGAAGTGAGCTGTAACTCACGAAAGCTTATGCTCTAATACATTTGTTAGTCTCTAAGGTGCCACAAGTACTCCTATTATTTGTGGTGCAACTATTGAACCCTGTGCATTATTCTAGGAAACTGTCCTTCTCTTTAGAAGGGCCTGAGTATAGCTCAGCTATTACATGTTTGTATGCAGGGCCCTTTAAGAGATGGATCCTGCACTGCTTGCAGGCATATAAATATGTTATGTCTTTTGTGCAGGGTCTCATAAGTTATTGAAACAGAGTGTAAGGGACAAAAGCTCGAAAAGATTTATATCCAGGTAGCATGAACCAGCATAAAACAAACAGACCAAGGGCACTGAAGGCCCAAGCAACTCAACCATTCAATGAGGAGACATCCCTAGAGATTAATTGCAAACACCTTAGCCTAGTTTTGTTTTCCAGGCCATTTAATTTAATTTAATTAATAATGACTTTTTATCCTTAATCATGACTGATGGTATCTCAGTGTCCTGTGTTGTGCATCTGAGACCTGTAGATCCATTACTTTTACTGCAACCTTGCAAAAGCTCCCTGATGTTACCTCAACTTGTTTTCTGACTAACGGCTACAGTCAGGTCACTTTTGCAGTAACTCAGGCTTGCATATGTTGCAGCCTAAGGTGCCAGATTCTCTGTGCACTGAGGAGGCAGAAATGAGCCCCAATGCCCAAGCATTGTGGGGGATTGGTGTGCGAGACTCCCCAGCAGGCTTAGAAATGACATAACTGGCTTCTTTGCTGCCTTCCAAGCAGCCCCCAGTGCAGAGGCCAGGGAGGGATGAGTGAGTGAGGAGGAGGGCCAGGAAGGTGGCATGGCATGGTAGTATGTTATGCTCTGGCTATGCTTGGCTGGATGACTGTCCCTTAAGGATAACTGCCAGCTGGTGCAAATTAGGGCAGCCTCCTGATCAGGATATCTATCCTAATATTACACGGAAGGGAGGCTTCCTGAATGACCTTCTTCTCTGCCGAGTGCAGCTGAGGATCCAGCCCAAAATGCTGAATGTCAGATTCCCACATAAGTACCATAGGGAGTGGGGAAGTTTAGGGAAGAATGGCACTGCAGCATCGTCTTCCATCTGACTCTTTGAAAAGCAGTTTATTTGGGCATAACAGGCCAGATTAACCAAGGGAGGGTATCTCTGTGATTCAGATTAATTTCTAGGTCTCTAAATTAATAAGCAGATACTACATTACAAATAATAATACAAAAAAGTCTAGTGTTATCATGAAAAAAACATGGGAACTTGACCAGACTCCACATTCTCCCTAGCCTCTCGGTCAGGGATGGAATTAAGTGAATAGAAGACGAAGACCCCCAAGGATTCTTTTTTTGCTTGATGCTGCCTGTTTTCAGATCTGTCTGATTCCACCTCTGAGCCATGTGCACAAAATTACAATGAGCAGAGGATTCCTTTGAAAGATTCAAATCTCCTCTCTCCCAGCTTTGCTGTGCTGGGAAAGTATACATGGTAATGCCATTGGTTTGACTGCTTTTGTCATCTTTAGGGGGTTGTGGGAAAGCTTAGGATAAGGAGAAGGGGCTTAGATTTTATTCAGAATATGGTTAGGTCATTCTAGTATCATATGGAAATAGCTGGGTTAGCTGCTGGGAAAGTTTGCGAGTTTCACCCTGGCTTTAAACTAGAGTTGGTCAAAAATTTTGGCTGAAAACTTTTCTCAGTGGAATGTGGGGTTTTGTGGGAAATCACCCTTTTGTGGAAAGTCTATATCAAATAAACTTTCCTACTTTTTTACCAGGAACATTCAAAACAAAACCTTCAGTTTTGAATTGAGATTTCAAATTGATAATATTTAGTTTTTAACTGACATTTCAAAACCAAAAGTTTTAGTGTCTTTCATTTCTGAATACAAGTGTTTTTGAACTTTTTGTCCTCTGAAAATTTTTCATATTTTTATTTTTCATCCCATTTTGGGATGAAAACAAATGTCAAAAAATCAGAATTTCCTGCAGGATGGAAATTCTGTTTTCCAAACAGCTTTAAATGTAATACATCATTGATGAAATCCTGGCTCCATTGAAACCAGTGGCAAAGCTCCCATTGATTTCTGTGGGACCAGGATTTCAGCCCATATACCTATTTTTAATGTGAGTGTTTGTATTCCTTAGATTTGTTTTTAAAAATCTATTTTGGGGACCATTTTAAGGAGCATCAATGTTGTTTTCCTTTTTTCCCCACTTGATTGACATCCTTTTTGTTCTCTTGAGGCCCCCAGCACAGCTCTCCATTCAGCTCGTTTAATTGTTATTGCTTATGCATCTTGTAAGTTAATGAGGCCACATTCTGAGGTCGTCTTAAATAATCAGCTTTTTCCTCCCATGTGGAATGTTTTGAAACAGTTTTTGTTCACCTTGTTTTTCAAACATGGTAAGAATCAACTTTTTAATGATGTATAAATGGGGGCATGGAAGTTAATAGAAAAGTTTAATAAAAGTATTGCTGTAAAAAAGTTAATCAGCAGCCCTGAGACCTTCTAACTAATGTCACAGTAAATATGCCAAGCACATTTGGGGTTCCAATATCTTGTGGAAAGTTTTAAAATGACAGGAAGAATAATATTAATCAGTGCTTATTATATTAATTGGCCTAACTCTGCTCACATAGAAGTCAAACGTAAAACTCCCATTAACTTCAATGGGAGCAGAGTTAGCCAACACTGAGTATTTTTGAAAATCCCATCCTACATGTTCAAAGTATTTTACAAACATTAACTGATCTGTTAGAGATCAGTTACCTTTGAGGGAAATGGGGATGTTTTAGGCATGTTTGTTTGTGTTTTACCTCCCAAAATGGCTGTTCTAACATTCCAAAACTTGGAGCAGCTACAAGTTCTGGTGGAGCTGGATTAGTTGCCATAGAACCGGTGAGGTGGTCATAGGTATATAATAATGCAATTTATCACCTAACTATCACCACACAGGTTGTGTGGGGATGTATCTGTACGTATGTGCGTGTATGTGTGTGTGTATATCTATAATAGTATCCATAGGGCATATTGCTAACTGGGTGACCCTGTTGATTTGTGGTCAGATCTAGCAAGGGATATCAAGTGATGTTCATGAGCATTTAATTAGGGACTGGCATCATTGCAAATAAAATCGTTTGTGACAGTAACATCAGTCATATGTTCCTTATCAATTTCATCTTAACCTCCCTACTTTGATGTGTTGTCAATACAAGTATGCCTTCTGATAAATATCCTATAGCTACAATTATTCCTGCTCTTCAGTTTTGTGAAGTGGCATTGTGATATGCGTCTGTACTGCACGGTGACGAAGCCTGAAGCAGTGTGTCATTCCCCTTCCACATAGTACTCAACCTGTGGTTTTGCTTCTGTTGCCTCATCTACTACAATTTCAGCTTAATGACAACTTCAAGATTTTATACTTCAGCATGATCCTTAATTACACCCATCTCAAGTAAAAGTGTAGATGAATCAGCCCTACAACATACTGAATATTAAAATGACTCAAACTAAAATATTTTCTACATTTGCAGGTTTAAAAGATCTTTCAGTTGCCTGGCAACTATAGGGGGAAAAATGCAAACAGAATTCTGCTTTTCTGTGATGATAAGGGAAGAGGGTGTATAATTGTTGCAGTGGTGCTTGGAAATGTTCAGAGTTCCACATTAGACCATTTTTGTTAATTTAGGTCTCTGTCTAGATGACAACATGCCCTTCTTTCTGAGCTGTGCCAGCCCCTGAAGCTCACAGATCGTGACTCCACAGGAGGCAAGCTTGTTTATCTGAAAGATCAGTCAGTTATAGAAACTGATGGGCAGATTGCAAGTTGTGGAGAAGCCTTTATAAGCAGGACATATGGAATGGAGTCATCTTTCGATAAAACATGCAGGGTTTTGAAACCTGTCAGTGCCTATCCCTGTTGTATGGCTACAGGTCAGGGTGATGAATGGAGTCTCTACACTGTTCTTCACTGATAGTCCATAAAGGTGTGGCAGATTCTAGAACCCTGCTTACAGATACAGCAGTATTTTGGTTGAGTCACGGTAGCAAGTGGATCTTATCGATTCCAACCAAAAGCTTAGCAGGGTTGGAGTATCACTCTGGGGCACAGGAGCTAGAGAAAGTCCTGCAGGGAGACAGCAAGAACAGTCTAGCTTCAGGAGAACGCTTAGGCTGAAGGTGAAAAAACCCCAACTGCACCCAAGCCAATATAGTGGTAAGGGAAAAATTCCTTCCCATTCCCCCCAAACAAGGGGTGGCTAGTGTAATGCCCACAGCAGGTGCTGACCAAACCTAATATATTACCACCTAAAAGGGGAGGAAGGGTGGGCAGCCTTGGTCCGTGTAAAAAGGAAAGCTCCAGGCATCACCCTGCCCCTTTTCAAACCCTGCATTCCCCGGTGGTGAGTCAGCAACCACTCTGCCCCTTTTGCAGCAGTTTTCATCTCTTCCTCCTCCCTCCCCCCCCAGCCATAAAGCACTGTTCCCTTCACTTGGCCTCCCCAGGCCAGCCAACCCTCCTCTGCTTAAAGGTGCGGAGTGGTCAATGAAAAACAAACCAAAACCCCCCACTAAATTTACATTATAATAAATATTTGCATAGCCATTTCACCTCAATACTTTGAATATGGCAGGGATGTAGTCTGTTGGTCACAGATATGCTTCCTGGTGGTCTGGGAAGAATTGGTTATAATTTATGAAAGTTATAATGGTTTTTAAAATACTTTGCACACACTCACTGAATTTTGCAATATGATTTCTTAAACATTCTGACAACTGTCTTATTTCTATTCATGTATGTATAGCTTAGGAAAATTCGTATGGACTCCGGAGTCCTGCGTCTTTCCATACAATAAATGAAGGCTTCTTCCATATTGTATAGAAAGCCGAACATGGAAAGCAGCAAGGACTCAGTAATTGCACTTATTGCAATTTTTTTTTTAAAAAAAAACCCATAGGAAATTCTATTAATAATCTACGTTTAAAGAATGCTCAAATTGCAAATTGGAGTACTCAAAAGTCAGGAAATGGCAAAGTTGTTCAACATGATCTCTGCCCCTGTGTGTGTGGGCGTTGCAATATAATCTTTTGTGTTATGTGAGAACATACTCTTTTTTCTTTTTCTCTGCAGAACTCCTGCCTCATTCAGTACACATGCTGGACAAAGAACAAGGTAGAGTTGTGTAGTGAATTGATCTAGGGTCTCCGGCATCATTCACTTAGTTTATAGTATGTCGAATGAGGCTGGTACTTGTGGGATCTCTGCCTTGTTCTTGAAGTTGTATAGTTTATACTGAATGAGGCCAAGGTCATGCAGAAAAAATAGTATGTGAGCATGTAACAAAGGAGTGTTGTAATGTTTATGTAAGGGGGCAAAGATAAGGCTGTGCAGCACTGATTCAGATGAGGTGGTCTGCCAGGGCCCCCTCTGTTTTGGCCGTAGGTAGCAGCACTGATCATAAATAGGGAAAAGTATTTTAGATATTTTAAAAAGACTATAGGCCAGGGACTAAATTAGGAGTGACTCGATCAGGTCATTCTCTTTAGTTCTGCCGGCAGTCCTATTGCACCATCTTCTGCCAAGCAGCCAGGAGATGTGGATGGCTTGCAATCCTACTGCACCGTCTACTGCCAGCCCCAAAGATGTAAAAGATAGATGGAGTGGATCAAAACAAGAAATAGACCAGATTTGTTTTGTATTAATTTTCTCCCCCTCCCTCCCTCTGTGAAATCAACAGCCGACAATCGTTTTGGTGATGTCTCTCAGGGGCACCTTGAAAAATTTAATGGAGATTCAGTCTTCACTGAAATACCAGAGGGAGGGATAGCTTAGTGGGTTGAGCATTGGCCTGCTAAACCCAGGTTTTTGAGTTCAATCCTTGAGGGGGGCCATTCTGTGTGACAGTTGTTTTTGTTTCTCCTTGATGTAAAGCCACCCCCTTTGTTGATTTTAATTCCCTGTAAACCAACCCTGTAAACCATGTCGTCAGTCGCCCCTCCTTCCACCAGAGCAACGTCAGACAATCGTTCCGCACCTTTTTTCTGTGCAGGCGCCATACCATGGCAAGCATGGAGCCCGCTCAGATCACTTTGGCAATTAGGAGCACATTAAACACCACGCGCATTATCCAGCAGTATATGCAGCAACAGAACCTGACAATGCGAAACCGGGCAAGTAGGCGACGTCAGCACGGTGACAAGAGTGATGAAGACGTGGACACAGACTTCTCTCAAAGCACGTGCCCTGGCAATGCGGGCATCATGGTGCTAATGGGGCAGGTTCATGCGGTGGAACACCGATTCTGGGCCTGGAAAACAAGCACAGACTGGTGGGACCGCATAGTGTTGCAGATCTGGGATGATTCCCGGTGGCTGCGAAACTTTCACATGCATAAGGGCACTTTCATGGAACTTTGTGACTTGCTTTCCCCTGCCATAAAGCGCATAAATATCAAGATGAGAGCAGCCCTCACAGTTGAGAAGCGAGTGGCAATAACCCTGTGGAAGCTTGCAACGCCAGACAGCTACCAGTCAGTCAGGAATCAATTTGGAGTGGGCAAATCTACTGTGGGGGCTGCTGTGATGCAAGTAACCAATGCAATCAAAGATCTGCTGATATCAAGGTAGTGACCCTGGGAAATGTGCAGGTCATAGTGGATGGCTTTGCTGCAATGGGATTCCCTAACTGTGGCGGGGCCATAGACAGAACCCATATCCCTATCTTGGCACCAGAGCACCAAGCCGGCGAGTACATAAACCACAAGCACTGGTGGATCACAAGGGACGTTTCACCAACATCAACGTGGGATGGCCGGGAAAGGTACATGACACTCGCATCTTTAGGAACTCTGGTCTGTTTCAAAAGCTTCAGGAAAGGACTTTCTTCCCAGACCAGAAAATAACAGTTGGGGATGTTGAGATGCCTATAAAGAAAAGGAGTACTTGTGGCACCTTAGAGACTAACAAATTTATTAGAGCATAAGCTTTCGTGAGCTACAGCTCACTTCATCGGATGCTGTAGCTCACGAAAGCTTATGCTCTAATAAATTTGTTAGTCTCTAAGGTGCCACAAGTACTCCTTTTCTTTTTGCGAATACAGACTAACACGGCTGCTACTCTGAAACCTGAGATGCCTATAGTTATCCTTGGGGACCCAGCCTACCCCTTAATGCCATGGCTCATGAAGCCATACACAGGCAGCCTGGAGCGTAGTCAGGAGCTGTTCAACTACAGGCTGAGCAAGTGCAGAATGGTGGTAAAATGTACGTTTGGACTTTTAAAAGCGTGCTGGCGCAGTTTACTGACTCGGTTAGACCTCAGCGAAACCAATATTCCCACTGTTATTACTGTTTGCTGTGCGCTCCACAATATCTGTGAGAGTAAAGGGGAGATGTTTATGATGGGTGGGAGGTTGAGGCAAATCACCTGGCCGCTGGTTACGCACAGCCAGACACCAGGGTGGTTAGAAGAGCACAGGAGGGTGCGGTGCACATCAGAGAAGCTTTGAAACCCAGTTTCATGACTTGCCAGGCTATGGTGTGAAAGTTCTGTTTGTTCCTCCTTGATGAAACCCCCCGCCCCTTGGTTCACTCTACTTCCCTGTAAGCTAACCACCTTCCCCTCCTCCCTTCGATCATCGATTGCAGACGCAATAAAGTCATTGTTGTTTCACATTTCATGCATTCTTTATTAATTCATCACACAAATAGGGGGATAACTGCCAAGGTAGCCCAGGAGGGGTGGAGGAGAGAAGCACCGGGAGGGGTGGCAGAGGAGGGAAGGACAAGGCCACACAGCACTTTAAAACTTATTGACTGCCAGCCTTCTGTTGCTTGGGCATTCCTCTGGAGTGGAGTGGCTGGTTGGCCAGAAGCCGCCCCCCCACCGCATTCTTGGGCATCTGGGTGAGGAGGCTATGGAACTTGGGGAGGAGGGCGGTTGGTTACACAGGGGCTGTAGCGGTGGTCTGTGCTCCAGTTGCCTTTCCTGCAGCTCAACCATATGCTGGAGCATATTAGTTTGATCCTCCAGCAGCCTCAGCACAGAATCCTGCCTCCTCTCATCACGCTGATGCCACCTTTCAGCTTTAGCCCTCTCTTCAGCCCGCCACTTACTCTCTTCAGCCCACCACCTCTCCTCCCGGTCATTTTGTGCTTTCCTGCACTCTGACATTGACTGCATCCACGCATTCCTCTGTGCTCTGTCAGTGTGGGAGGACAGCATGAGCTCAGAGAACATTTCATCGCGAGTGCGTTTTTTTTCGCTTTCTAATCTTCACTAGCCCCTGGGAAGGAGAAAATCCTGTGATCCTTGAAACACATGCAGCTGGTGGAGAAAATAAAGGGACTGTGATATTTAAAAAGATACATTTTATAGAACAGTGGGTACGAGGGGACACAAATCGGACGTCAAGAATTATAGCATTCAAAGGTCAGTCAGAAAGCACTTCAGTCTCTCTGGTCACTCAATTGCAGACCTGAGAGTGGCTATTCTTCAACAGGAAAACTTTAAGGACAGACTCCGAGAGACTGCTGAATTGGAATTGATTTGCAGGCTGGATCCAATTAACTTAGGCTTGAGTGGAGACTGGGAGTGGATGGGTCATTACACTGAGTGAAACTATTTTCCCCATGTTATTTCCCCCCCTCGCCCCCCACTGTTCCTCAGACGTTCTTGTCGGCTGCTGGAGGTGGCTCATCTTGATTATCACCGCAAAAGGTTTTCTTCCTCCCCCACCTCCCTCCTGGAGGTGGCTCATCTTAAGTGATCACTCTCCTTACAGTTTTTATGATAAAACCATTGTTTCATGTTCTCTGTATGTGTATATAAATCTCCCCACTGGGTGCATCCGATGGGGTGGGCTGTGGCTCACGAAAGCTTATGCTCAAATAAATTTGTTAGTCTCTAAGGTGCCACAAGTACTCCTTTTGTTTTTGTGAATAGAGACTAGCGCGGCTGCTACTCTGAACTCTTTCACGGTAAACCTTGCTGTTAACATTATATACATAGCACATGTGCTTTCGTTCCAAGGTCGCATTTTGCCTCCTCCCACCGCCTGGCTAGCCCCTCATCCCTTCACCCTCCCCGTGGCTAACAGTGGGGAACGTTTCTGTTCAGCCACAGACAAACAGCCCAGCAGGAACAGGCACCTCTGAATGTCCCCTTAAGAAAAGCACCCTATTTCAACCAGGTGACCATGAATGATATCACTCTCCTGAGGATAACACAGAGAGATAAAGAACAGATGTTGTTTGAACGCCAGCAAACAGACACTGCAATGTTTTGTTCTACAATGATTCCCGAGTACGCGCTATTGGCCTGGAGTGGTAAAGTGTGCTACCATGGTGGAAAGAATAAGGCTTTCCTCCCCAGAAACCTTTTGCAAAGGCTTTGGGAGTACATCCAGGAGAGCTGCGAATGCCAGAGCAAATTAATCATTAAACATGCTTGCTTTTAAACAATGTATACTATTTTAAAAGGTATACTCACCAGAAGTCCCTTCTCCGCCTGGTGGGTCTAGGAGGCAGCTTTGGGTGGGTTCGGGGGGTACTGGCTCCAGGTCCAGGGCAAGAAACAATTCCTGGCTGTCGGGAAAACCGGTTTCTCCGCTTGCTTGCTGTGAGCTTCTATAACCTCATCATCGTCATCTTCCTTGTCCCCAAAACCTGATTCCATGTTGCCTCCATCTCCATTGAAGGAGTCAAACAACATGGCTGGGGTAGTGGTGGCTGAACCCCCTAAAATGACATGCAACTCATCATAGAAGTGGCATGTTTTGGGCTCTGACCTGGAGCGGCCGTTTGCCTCTCTGGTTTTCTGGTAGGCTTGCCTCAGCTCCTTAAGTTTCATGCGGCACTGCTTCGGGTCCCTGTTATGGCCTCTGTCCTTCATGCCCTGGGAGATTTTGACAAATGTTTTGGCATTTTGAAAACTGGAACATAGTTCTGATAGCACAGATTCCTCTCCCCATAGAGTGATCAGATCCCGTACCTCCCCTTCGCTCCATTCTGGAGCTCTTTTGCGATTCTGGGACTCCATCATGGTCACCTCTGCTGATGAGCTCTGCATGGTCACCTGCAGCTTGCCACGCTGGCCAAACAGGAAATTGAAATTCAAAAGTTCGCGATCCTTTTCCTGTCTACCTGGCCAGTGCATGTGAGTTGAGAGTGCTGTCTAGAGCGGTCACAGTGGAGCACTCTGGGATAGCTCCCGGAGGCCAATACTGTCTAATTGCGTCCACAATACCCCAAATTCGACCCGGCAAGGCCGATTTCAGCACTAATCTCCTTGTCGGGAGAGGAATAAGGAAATCGATTTTAAGAGCCCTTTAAGTCGAAAAAAAGGGCTTCGTCGTGTGGATGCGTGCAGGGTTAAATCGATTTAACGCTGCTAAATTCAACCTCAACTCCTAGTGTAGACCAGGGCTGAGTTACTTTTAAAAATTACTTTTAACTACTACTTTTTTTCGTCTGAAAGTCAGATGAGGTGGGAAACGTACGTTATCTTTTTTTCATTGGGTTTTTTTTCTTTAAGAGAGCTTTACATGTAGCATTTGAGAGAGACTAGATTTATAAATTTCCCTAACTATTACATCTGGCTGATTGGAAATAGTTTTTGAACTAATCTATCTATGTCTGACCTTATATAATTCTTCTATTTAATATCTCTCACATCTCTATTTTATCATCTGCCTGGCCTGTATTCTTCTCTTACCATTCCCATATCTTTGTTTTTTACAGGTGGATAAAATCATGATTTTAAAAACACAAAATGGACCCCAAAATAAGTTAAAAATAACTTAAATAATATTTTTAAAATTTCTATATTGCTGATTCTTTATTTTCTTTGCCAATTTCAGACTACAAAATGCCAAGTGGACATTTTGTACTTTTTCTTGAATGTGTTTCCTGTTTGTAGAATTTCAGACTTTACAGAGATTTTTTTTTTTTCTCCTAAGAGGTTTCACCCTTAAAATGCTCATCTGTGCTGAAAAATACAAGTCCAGGGTCTCATTAACAACCTTACTGTGAGAACAACACACACAAAAAAATTGAGAAGCAAATTGGTTTTGCTATATTTCCAACCAACACCACTATCGGATATATTGAACTTCTACAAATCAAGAAAGCTACAATACTTTCACCAGGTTTATTCTTTTCCATTAGGGTTTGCAGTTGAAAGCCCTTGGGGCTTGTGCTTCTAAATCACTTGCATGCTTTCCAAAATCCCTACTTAAGATGCCTTAATATGGGTTCAGGAGCCTAACTTTAGACACCTATTTTTAAAAAAATTGGCCTGTGTGTATTAAAATGTTCACAGTAACTTTATTAATGCTCTGGGAATCGAAATAACTTTTCATTGTTAACACTGACACAATTTTGTTTTGCCATGACAAAGATTTTATGCAACTAAGAGAAAAGTGTTTATATAATACAATTTTAGTCCCTGATGCTGCAAACGCTTACATACATGCTTAATTTTAAGCACAAGAATAGGCCCATTTGGTAAATGGGATGCTCAGGTGAGTAGTGTTATGTGCCTGCTTAAGTGTTTGCAGGATCAGGGCCTTCATGTTCGGCATTTTGTGTTTTGCTCACAGCAATTTTGTAAAATTAAATAAGTTACCCTGGAAATAGTGAAATGTAAAAAACACCAGCGTTTATAACTTAGTTCATTATACATTTTATTCTAAAATTGCAACAGCACAAATTTTCAGATTACAGTACTTGACAGTGTCAACTTGATAATTTGATTTAAATCAAAGATTTTTATTAAAGTCAAGCGATTTAAAGCAATGATTTAAACTGACTTGAATTAAATTTTCTAGTTCCTGATTTTTCAGCCATTTTCTATTCTATTCTCTCTAGCAGTTTTTTAGTTTCTTTCTGTGCCAGACTTCTCCCTCCCTACCCCTTTCTCACTTGCTGTAGCCATTCCTGTCTCTTCTTCTCTTGATTTTACTATTCCATCCCCAGCTAATGCAGTTTTACCGTTCCTCTTACAGTTCCTCAAGTGGCTTGAACTTCACAAGACTAACCTTTCTGCTGTAGCTTTGATTTTAAAAGTGGCATCAAAAGCATGGAACCTGTCTTTAGTTCCAAGATCCTTCAGCATCAGCAATGGCAAGTGTTTTTAGGAAAAATGTGGTGCCCAATAGCTGCTGCAAATTATCTCTTATGAGTGGACAGCAGTATTTTCCCCCAGACTTCAATCCCTGCAATCATAAACTCCTTTATAAAGAAGTATCGGACATTGGCTGTCTTTAAGGTGATACAGGGATAAGCAAACCAATAGATCATGTTGGTGAGACATAACCTATTAAAAGCCATCTGTGCATCTTGTTGTTTTAATAGCAGCCACGATTAATTTTCTTAGTCCCAGCCAGTGAGAATATACAGTAGAAATATTTTAAGAGAAAATCAAAACAGTTCATACATCATTTCAATGAAGACTCACTCAAGCTATTTTTTTCAATGTGTGTTTAAGTCAGTTCAGTTTCTCATCCATAATTTTAACAAATTTGCCTCAAATCACTTGGGAGGCACAGAGGGGAGCACAGGTGAGTAAAATGGGTGAAACAGCCCTGACGGGAACAGTGGCTCCACACCATACTTTCACCTTCCTGTGGGCCACAAAAATGTCACTCTGGCAACTGTATGGGGTCAATGTTCTGTGGGGCAGGCGATCTAAAGAAAGGATCAGGGACAGGGAGCAGCCTATTGACATGACATTATCTGCTCCAAACTGGGCAGAACAGCCCTTTGCTTCCTAAGTGGTACAAATGGCCAGTGGCAACAAAGCTTTTGAGGGAGCTGTGCTGCTGGAAGGAGGGTAGACCAGAGAGCTGTGCAGGTGCACAATATTGGTGTTTACTTTCAGTGAGATCTGGCTCTGTAACCCCTGTCTCCTCCATGGACCAAAGCAGTCAAAAGGAACTATGAGGTGAACCCTAAGGAGTTTCCTGTATTCTCTTGCACCATCCATCCCCCCATGAGTTTTACTGGGGAGATAGAATGGTAAGGCCTTACATTTTAAGTGTTGTATTAGTCAAATAATAAATCATTTACATACTGACAAGAAATATTTATTCAGATTTATCGTTCTCCCACTATGTCTTTTCGCTTCGGATTTAATGTTAATGTTGACATTTACAGTGAAACTGTTTTACATTAGGGTATACACACTGTGGGAGACTTGCAATATCCTGAATGAACTTTATTGAATTAAGTTAAACCTTATTGACTCTAGTTTTAATACTTTTGGGGTCCTTTGTATTAAAATTGCAATTGTGTATGTGTGTATGTGTTATTGTGGAATTGTATGGATGTTCCATCTCTAGGAGGCTGACGAATGCAGTTTCTGAAAGGTATTAGGAACTTCAAAGGGCTTTTTAGAACAGTACCTGTGAAGTGGATTTCCTAGGAAGTATCTGGGGATAAGGGGATAATGCAAATGACCTGTGACGAATCCACACTTTTGAAGTTACACCCTGTGGAGGAAAACCCATTGTCTGCTAATTATGTGTTCTTGGAAATGCCAGATCAAAGACCCCTGAACTGTATAAAAGGTGGACTAAATATGTTATGAGGATGCTTGTTCTGAGCTGAAGATGCGATGAACTTGTGATCACAAAGGAAATCCCTTGGGTGTAGTGATGAAGAACTGCTTCTCATGTTAAAGCTGGGATGATGTCTGGTAAATCTATTGGCATGCGTGTATGTTCCTCTGGCTTTTTAAATACGTTTTCTGTGAGTGCTTTTACCTTAAGAATAAAACAGGCTTGCTTAGAAAGAACTATGTGCTACTTATAACTGTTGACAATCACTCTGTTATCAGTCTCTGAACAGAAAGCAAGTAAATGTGCTTTGGGCAGCTTCTCTCTGCTGGGAATAACACTGAAGGCAGGGAACTGTGCAGCCTGGAAATACCCTGGTCAGAAGGGAGTGAAATGTGGATCTCCACCCAAGAAAGACAATGGCTGGGGAGGTGAAAGCCTGGGAATGGATGCCCTTGTTGGACCCTTGAAGGGAAATGCAGGTGCATTTTCCCTGAACTGTGACAGACACAATGGGCTTCAATGATTAGAGTTTTTTGATTTAATGTAATTGATCAAACAATGATAAGGGTAAGGATAATGCTCATCAGATAAGATGGGAGAACTTTAGGTGGACACTGCTTTGCATGGGAAATCTATATTAATCTGTGTACTTGAGTATATAGATGACTGTAAAGTGGCACTGTGTGCCTAAAAATGGCTATAGTATGAAGCACAGAATAGGATTTGAATTAGACCTAAATACAAATAAATCCAGTAAGGGAGAGGGAAGCTGGCGGGGATTTTATGGTCAAAAAGCAAATTAAAGCTTTACAGAGCTTAGAGAAGAGATTTAAGCTTAAAGTCTACATGAAAGCATGCAGAACTTGCCAAAGAAGTAAAAAGCAATAGTTTGCAGAAGGAAATTCCTTCATCCTAAATTAACTCTCTAATCTCAGGAGAAGAATGACCATTTACTTTATAGATCTACTGGCAGCCAGAGTGGACACTACTCCAGCTGAAAGGCTGCAGGAGCAATGATGGGATAGCCCCTCTACCACTGATGGAAGATTCTGTGTCCCCCCCCCCCCATATCACTGGAACCAATTTTGTGTAGAAGGGTTTGACATGGGGGCCAGATTTACCTATAAATTATCAAGAGAATGTAGAATCATAAAATAATTATCATAGAATCGTAGGACTGAAAGGGAGCTCGAGAGGTCATCTAGTCCAGTCCCTGCACTCAAGGCAGGACTAAGTATTATCTACACCATCCCTGACAGGTGTTTGTTTAACCTGCTCTTAAAAATCTCTGACAGAGATTCCACAACCTCCCAAGGCAATTTATTCCAGTGCTTAACCACCCTGACAGGAAGTTTTTCCTAATGTCCAACCTAAACCACCCTTGCTGCAATTTAAGCCCATTGCTTCCTGTTCTATCCTCAGAGGTTAAAGAGAACATTATTTCTCCCTCCTTCTTGTAACAACCTTTTGTGTACTTGAAAACTGTTATCATGTCCCCCCCCTCCGAGTTTTCTCCAGACTAAACAAACCCAATTTTTTCAATCTTCCCTCATAGGTCATGTTTTCTAGATCTTTAATAATTTTTCTTGCTCTTCTCTGGACTTTATCCAATTTGTCCACATCTTTCCAGAAATGTAGCACCTAGAAGTGGACACAATACTCCAGTTGAGGCCTAATCAGTGTGGACTAGAGCAGAAGAATTAATTCTTGTGTCTTGCTTACAGCATTCCTGCTAATACACCCCAGAATGATGTTTGCCTTTTTTGCAACAATGTTACACTGTTGACTCATATTTAGCTTGTGATCCACCATGACCCCCATCCGCAGTACTCCTTCCTAGGTAGTCATTTTCCATTTTGTGTGTGCACATATGATTGTTCCTTCCTAAGTGGAGTACTTTGCATTTGTTCTTATTGAATTTTATCGTGTTTACTTCAAACCATTTCTCCAGTTTATCCAGATCATTTTTAATTTTAATCCTATCCTCCAAAGCACTTGCAACCTCTCCCAGCTTGATGTCGTCCACAGACTTTATAAGCGTACTCTCTATGCCATTATCTAAGTCATTAATGAAGATATTGAACAGAACACATCCCTGCGAGACCCCACTTGATATGCCCTTCCAGCTTGACTGTGAACCACTGATAGCTACTCTCTGGGAACGGTTTTTCAACTAGTTATGCACGCACCTTATAGTAGCTCCATCTAGGTTGTATTTCCCTAGTTTCTTTAAGAGAAGGTCATGCAAGACAGTATCAAAAGCCTTACTAAAATTGAGATATACCATATCTTCCATTTTCCTCCCATCCACAAGGCTTCTTACCCTGCCAAAGAAAGCCATTGGGTTGGTTTGATATGATTTGTTCTTGAAAAATCCATGCTGACTATTACTTATTACCTTATTATCTTCTAGGTGTTTGCAAATTGATTTGCTTCATTATTATCTTTTCGGGTACTGACTGATCTGTAATTTCCTGGGTTGTCCTTATTCCTCTTTTTTTAGATTGGCACTATGTTTGTTCTTTTCCAGTCTTCTGGAATCTCTCCCATCTTCCATGACTTTTCAAAGATAATCGCTAATGGTTCAGATATCAACTCAGTCAATTCCTTGAGTATTCTAGGATGTGTTTCATCAGGCCCTGATAACTTGAAGACATCTAATTTGTCTATGTAATTTTTAACTTGTTCTTTTCCTATTTTAGCCTCTGATCTTGCCTCATTTTCTCTGGCATTCACTATGTTAGATGTCTGATCACTAGTAAACTTTTTTGTGAAAACTGAAACAAAAATTAATTTTGCACTTCTGCCATTTCCACATTTTCTATTATTGTTTCCTCCTGCCATTGAGTAATGGGCCTACCCTGTTCTTGGTCTTCCTCTTGCTTCTAATGTATTTATAGAATGTTTTCTTGTTACACTTTGTCTCTAGCTAGTTTAATCTTGTTTTGTGCCTTGGCCTTTTTAATTTTGTCCTTACATACTTGTGTTGTTTGTTTATATGAATTTGACCTCGTTTCTGCTTTTTGTAGGATTCTTTGTTGAGTTTCAGATCATCGAAGATATCCTGGTTAAGCCAGGGTGGTCTTTTGCCATACTGCCGATCTTTCCTACGCAGTGAGATAGTTCGCTCTTGTGCTCTTAATAATGTCTCTTGAATTATTTTTCCCCTTAGACTTGCTTCCCATGGGATCTTACCTACCAACTCCCTGAGTTTGCTAAAGTCTGCCTTCTTGAAATCCGTTATCTTTATTGTGCTGTTTTCCCTCCTACCATACCTTAGAATCATGAACTCTTATTATTTTATGATCAGTTTCACCCAAGCTGCCTTCCACTTTCAAATTCTCAACCTGTTCCTCCCTATTTGAGGGCGGAAGGAAGCAAGTGGGCACAGGGTCAGCTATTCCAAATAATATATGATCATGTAATTAAAGACTGTATCATAATGCCAATGCACAAGGAGCCTTACTAAGATTGAGTGAACAATATTAATTCTGGCATTTTCTGATTTTTGAATCTCTGAAAATACAATATTAATAATAATCTTTTAACCTAATACTTTTTAAATGAATAGTGTGTGTATAAGTTGCCCAAATAACACGTTATGTTAGCCAGTGGTTTCGTTTATCATAAGCTCCCATATGCACTTGTACATGAGAGCGCTCTATGTGGATACTTTCATTGCGAAAAAGCATTACGCATTGATGGTGGAATAGCAGATGCCCTCTTCCTTATCCACTATTTTTTTGGATGCAAGCTCATCTTTTTCCTGCACAAGTCATTGAGGAGTTGTTTTGTGTCCTGCCCACTTCATTAGCAGTAGGCAGTAGTAGTAGTCTGGTGATGGTGTGGGTCTTCTTAAGAGACTCCAGAATGCTCAAGATTTAAGTCTTTCCAACATTTCTGTTGTTAAGAAAGCCACAGAAAGGAATTTTTCTAATGGGCTTGGATCTCAGCACCAAAAGTTAAGGGGAGTAATTAACAGACCCCATCCCAAACGTCAAAACGCTACTTGTACTGGTCCGCTGAAGAGATGAGCAAAGGTCTGTGTTTATCTTCCCCAAAGCTGTTTGCCCATCCTCAGTTGCAGTTCTCATACAGGAATGTTAATGGAGATTTTTCTGATTTTTTTTTTCGCTTTTATGTTTACATTCTCAGTGTTAGCTTTGTATTAGCATAAGTTTTGTCAGAGAATTGTCAGGGGGGGTTTCAGATAAATGGTTGGTTCAGAATGAAAATCTATGAAGCTTTCCTAGATATGGCAATAAAAGTTCTTTCCACTCCAGTTTTCTAAAAACCCTGGAACTCTATCCAGGACTGCTCAAAACCCAAAAGTGGTGTGGGTTTGAGTGTCATGGGGCCTTGTCTTAGAAGAATCTGCCACCTTTCTGCTTGGAACTGAAAGCTTTATATTTGTCATAAAGGAATGGATTTTTCAATAGGCTTCAAGTGATGCTCTTCTTCTTTCTGAAAACTCTTTTCAGGTTACTGTATATCATTTCTGGTTGGCATCAAAGGTGTTACTGGAGCTTCAAAGTAATATTATAGATGATGGCTTTTGAATGCTGACTTGTCAAGTTGTTTCTAGAAATTCTTGTGAGCAATTTGTCATGACACATACATAATGCAAAAATACTTGCCTATTATAGTGTTCTGTGCTCTGGCTGCATTAGGGTAGCATGGTCAGTGCTTTTTTAAACGTATAGCTTCAGCAGTTTATATTTGTACTTTGCATTGTTTCAAGTGGCTTCTTAGGAGCTTACAAGGAGTCCAGGAGAGCTGGCTATATTTTAAAGAAGTCTTTTTGAGGGTGCAGGAACAAATGATCCCAATGTGCAGAAAGAATAGCAAATATGGCAGGTGACCAGCTTGGCTTAACAATAGGGTGACCATGTGTCTGGTTTTCGACCAGAACACCCAGTCAAAAAGGTACCCTGGCGGCTCCGGTCAGCTTTGCCAATGAGTCATTAAACGTCTGGTTGGCAGTGCTGCGGAGCTAAGGCAGGCTAGTCCCTACCTGTCCTGGCTCTGTGCTGCACCCCAGAAGTAGCCAACAGGTCTGGCTCCTAGGCGGGGGTGGGGGGATGGAACTCTGTGCTCTGCCCCCGCCCCGAGAACCCATTCCGCACTCCCATTGGCCGGGAACCACGGCCAATGAGAGCTGCGGGGCCGGTGCCTGGGGCAAGAGCAGCGCGCAGAGCCACCTGCATACCTCCACCTCGGAGCCGGACCTGCTGGTCGCTTCTGGGGTGTAGTGCAGAGTCAGGACAGGCAGGAAGCCTGCCTTAGTCTCCGTGTTGTGCCACTGATTGGGAGCCACCAAAGGTAAGCCCGTGCCCCAACTCTCTGCCCCAGCCCTGATCCCCCCACAAACCTGGAGCTGCCTCTGCACGCCAAACCCCTAATCCCCAGCCCTACCCCAGAGCTCCCCCACACACACCCTGAACCCCTATGTCCTATCCCCAGCCTGGAGCCCCCTCCTTTACCCCAAACCCATCATCCCTGGTCCCACCCCAGAGCCTGCACCCCCAGATGGTGTCCTCACCCCCCTGACCCAGCCCAGGGCTTCCTCCCACACTCTGACCTCTCATTTCTGGCCCCACCCCGAGCCCACACACACAGAGCCCTCACCCCAACCCCCTACACCAGACCAGTGAAAGAGAGTGAGGGTGGGTGAGAGTGAGCCACCGAGGGAGGGGGAATGTAGTGAGCAGGGGGAAGGGCTTCGAGGAAGGGGTGGGTGAGCGAGCATGGCCTCTGGGAAGGGGCAGGGCTAGGGGTGTTCCGTTTTGTGCAATTAGAAAGTTGGTAACCATACTTAACAATTTTCACTCCATGCATCTGAAGAAGTGGGGTTTTTACCCATGAAAACTTATGCCCAAATAAATTTGTTAGTCTTTAAGGTGCCACCGGACTCCTTGTTGTTTTTGTGGATACAGACTTACACGGCTACTCCCTGATACTTAACAATGAAATCTTCGGTCAGCTTAAACACAAAAAGGAAACTTACAAAAAGTGGAAACTTGAACAGATGACTAGGGAGGAGTATAAAAATATTTCTTGAGCATGCAGGGATGTATTCAGGAAGGCCTAAGTACAATTGCAGTTTCAGCTAGCAAGGGATGTGAAGGGTAACAATAAAGGTTTTTACAGGTAAGTTAACAACAAGAAGAAGGTCAGGGAAAGTGTGGTACCTTTACTGAATGTGGGCGGCAACCTAGTGACAGATGATGTGGAAAAACCTTGAAGTACTCAGAGCTTTTTTTGCCTTGGTCTCCACAGACAAGGTCAGCTCCCAGACTGCTGCACTGGGCAGCATAGTATGGAGAGGAGATGAGCAGCCCTCAGTGGTGAAAGAACAGGTTAAGGACTATTTAGAAAAGATGGACATGCATAAGTCCATGGGGCCGGATGCAGTGCATCTGAGAGTGCTGAGGGAGTTGGCTAATGTGATTGCAGAGTCATTGGCCATTGTCTTTGAAAAATCGTGGTGATTGGGGGAGGTCCCAGGTGATTGGAAAAGTGCAAATATAGTGCCCATCTTTAAAAAAGGGAAGAAGGAGAATCCGGGGAACTACAGACCAGTCGGCATCACCTCTGACCCTGGAAAAATCATGGAGGAGGTCCTCAAGGATCATAGAAGATTAGGGTTGGAAGAGACCTCAGGAGGTCATCTAGTCCAACCCCTTGCTCAAAGCAGGACCAACCTCAACTAAATCATTCCAGCCAGTGCTTTGTCAAGCTGGGCCTTAAAAACCTCTAAGGATGGAGATTCCACCACCTCTCTAGGTAACCCATTCCAGTGTTTCACCACCCTCCTAGTGAAATAGTGTTTCCTAATATCCAACCGAGACCTCCCCCACTGCAACTTGAGAAAGACTGCTCCTTGTTCTATCATCTGCCACCACTGAGAACAGCCTAGCTTCATCCTCTTTGGAACCTCCCTTCAGGTAGCTGAAGGCTGCTATCAAATCGCCCCTCACTCTTCTCTTCTGCAGACTAAATAAGCCCAGTTCCCTCAGCCTTGCATTGTAAATTATGTGCCCCAGCCCCCCTAATAATTTTCGTTGCCATCCACTTGACTCTGTCCAATTTGTCCACATCCTTTCTGTAGTGTAAATTATTGGCCTAGTACTTTCTTATTTTCAGTCAGGTCTTTTAGTTCAGTTGAAAACACCTTCAAGACAGAATATGGAGGACTGAAAACCTTTGTTTTTTTTCCATTTCTGTGGTAATATTCTGTGTAATTTCTTCCCCACTTCTGTCTTTTTCTGTGTCAGTGTCTGAGAATCTGCTGCTACTGGCACCACTTTTTTTTCTTATCAGGGCTAGGAGGCTGTGGCTTCTGGTTCCGTGCTGATCTAAGTTCCAGATCTTCTTTTCATTTTTTTTCCTAACAGAAATGTGTCCAAGGAAATGTTTCTGCCTTGGTAAAATCCTATATTGGTTCTGTATCCTACTGTTTTCAATGATGATTTTGTCAGATTGATGGGGAATAGAGCTTGTGCTTGGTGTGCATGCAATTGCTAGCTAGGTCTTCATTGCATGCCCTTTTAAAAAATCCCTAGAATAGAACATATAGCTAACTGTGTATATCCATGTGTGTGCTATGAATGGCTGATGGCCTACAGCATCCAAGCAATACACATACAAAATGACATTGGAATCGCATACTTTGAAGTGTGTTATTGCACTTAAGGAAAGTTTATTTCAGTTATTTTTGGTAGATTTTTAACCTCTGTTACACAAAACGAAGCTCCTTGCCAGCCTTGCAGTCAGAAAGGGCTGCAGGATTTGGCCATTACTAATTCTGTACTCAAGCAATGTCAGGGGGAGTTAATATCAATGGGAATTTCAGATGAGTAAGGATTTCAGATATTGCCAGACTTGGCCCTGTGAAATTCTACCTGTGCTGCTTGGTGAGTTCCACTGAATAATATTCAGTTCCTGTACTGTTCCAGCAGGGCTGTTTTATTCCTTAGATTTTTTTTCCCTGAGAAGCTGTTTTATACAAAGTGCCTGACCCAAAGCTTGTCAAAATTATCTTGATCTTGGAAGGATTTGATCATCAGAGTTCTTACGGGACTATTAGAGAAGTTCTTTCGTTTCACGATGTGGTACGACAGCGTTTAATTGCTCCAAATCCATGTACTGTACATAACAAAATTCTAGGCATTCATTTGTAATTTTAAGTATGTGGGTGTTTTTTCTCAAATATTTTTGCTGAAAACTTATTTTAACACAATTTGCTTTGCTTTTTTTGTATGATGATGTGAAACTGTGAAACAGTCAAAAACGTTGTCTGAAAAAAATATTCCAGTAGATCATTATCTTGCTAATAATGATTATGAGCATGTTACACTTGCAAATAAAATTGGAAAGTGTCATCTTTCTCTCTCTTTTTATCACATCATATGATACGAAACAGTACACTGGTTCGATATTGGATTGAGCTAACTTTTCATATTGCTATATCTTTGTCAGACCTCCCACCCTGCTGTTTGTCTCATGTATGAGCTTAGAAAGTAATCCATTAAGATGGCTGAATGATTCAGGACATATTTTTCTACTGAAGTATTGACTGTAAGCTAATATATTCTGAAGCTGTGTTGTATCAAAGGAAAACTCACAGCAATTAAATTTTCAGAGTAAAATGTGTACTTTGTGTTTCCTTAAAAATTTTTTTTTTCAAATGAAAAAAACTTCCTCTCTTATTTTTACCTAAATAAATCTGCTGTGTTTTTGAAGGGAAACAGTCTACTTAAAAATCATACTTTTATTTGCAAATGTTTTCCTGCACTTACTTCATCTGAAAGTAGACTTAAAGGGATTAATTCAGTTTAAAAATCAGCCTTTTGTTTTGGAATTTTTAAACAGCTAGTGTTAAACTAACTACAAAGTTTAATATAATTGAAAGAAAATTGTAGGGGGAAGATGTTTGTTTGCTTTATTTAGTTTGTTCACTTTGCATTTGATGTTGTAATAATCACTTTCTCCTGTACAATTAGTCATTTCCCCCTGTAGTTGATGTGGTCTTTTGAAGAGCAAATGGAGAGAAATCTTTTTAAAAATAGAAAAATGTGATTGGAAGACCACAGTTATTGGCAGGCAGAGTCAGGGTCAGATGTAGTATCTGAAATTACTTAATACACTCTCTTAAAAAAAAAACAACAAAAAACTAGATTTCAAGTTGACTGTGTCCCTTTAAATATTAATCTGTTTTTAAGAGATCACTACTATTCAAGATTTTTATTGTCCATTCCTGCAAACTGGTGGAATTCTGAAGGGACACCATCAATTTATAATCTAGGTCAATTATACATGCAGACTAATATAGATATAAAATTGTGGACCTCATTTAGCACTTAAATACATGCATGCTTAATTCTAACTCTGGTTTTATGGAGTTTTTAGGCATGTGCTTAAAGTTAGATATTTGCTGAAGTTTTTTTCTGAATGGAGTCCTAAGACACACAAATTGCACAACCTTTATAGGAATGATCCTGTAAACATGTGTTTACGACAAAAAGTAAGCACATTTCACTGAAATCTGCAGTTTTATTTTTTTTCCAGATGTAAATCAGCATTTTAGGGAAAATGAAAACAATACAATAAATCTGGAGTTATAGCTACTAGCATACACTATGCAATTTGAGGATAAATATTAACCTTTTGGGGGGGTGCTTTTTTGCTAAGATATACAAAATTCAAAGTAGCTGGAGTTTTTCATTTAGTAGATGACAATAAAATCATAAAAAATGAGATTTTAAAGATGTAAGCTTTTGGAAAAAAAAAGATTAGTGGTGATAAAATGCTGTCTAATGTTATGCTTGCTGTGCAGTCTCTATTAAGTGTAACTCAGATTTTTTTCCTTCTCCTGGCACTGCACATAAATATTTTGAGTGGCTATTGTGTTGCTTTGTAAATTGCTAGACAATTCTATGGTGGTATTTTTAAAGGCTGTGGATGCTTTTATCTGTGTCATTTTAGTCAATAATGTTTCATTACTTTTAACTTCACCTAGAAGAATAGACATTTTAGGAAATAAAAAGGAGAGAATTGTACTTGAAATTTGGAACAGTAATGGTGAAAACTTGTGACAGAGTCACTTAGCGAAATAATTACCTCTTAGTCCTAGATTATTCATGTGCCTTGCAACTGAATTAATTTCAGGAACATTCCTGTGCAGTTTGGTTATTACACAGCTGATTCTCCGGGACTTGAAGAAACAGTGAGGCAATCTTCATAGCTTCTCTAGGGATGTTTGTTTGTGTGTCTGTCTTTTGTTTTTCAATCCTGAATATATTGAAAGTGACCCAATTCTTGCTCGTATTCACATGGGGCCCAGTTCAGTAACCAGTCGTTGTTCAAGAAAATCTCCCATAGATATCACTAAGAGATTTTGTTGTTGTTTTTATTTATTAGTGAATTGGGCTCTTAATTGAAAAGCTATCTTTATAAAGCACCTTGTACCATCACTTTGAAAATAAGCAAACTCGTCCATATGGCACATGGTCAGAAAAGTTATTTAAATGTGCGTTATGATGGCTTTTAGTATTTTACACTGGGAAAATATGACATTATTACTATATGGGCTAGGGCAATACCCTACACATGCAAATAGTTCATACTCACTTGAATATTCTGATTGATGTCAGTGGGAATACTCATATGAATTTAGAGTACTGCCAGGAGTAAAGGTTTATATTCGAGACCCATGAGATATATTCCTTGCAATCTATGGGTTAGACTGTCAGATGTAACAGTTTGCCCCAAGAAAGGGGCAATGTATAATAACATAGCTCCGAGGAGCAGAACAGGAAGGGAATTGTGACTCTCTACTTCCTCACTAGAGCAAGGGGGAGCCAGTCTGCCACTAGTATATACCAGCAGCAGATTATTTCCCTTTCTGCATCAGTGCTTCTGGATGGTACGTTGTGGGGGAGGGAAAGGGCAGAGGCAAAGCCTGCACCCTTGCATGCTGTCGTAAGGTGATAACCATGACCTAAATAAGGCAGAACTAGGGCAGAGTGGCTTTCTGTTTTTTTACATACCTTTTGATGATGATTCCCCATTTACAATTACATTTTGAGACCTAGCAATTAGCCATCTCATAAATCCATTGAATATGTGCCATGTTAATTTTACATTGTTCTAAATGTCATGTGGTACTAAAAGAGACAAGATGGTTGAGGTAATACTTTTTATTGGAAACAACATGTGGTACCAAGTCAAAAGTCCTACAGAAGTCTAAGTATATTACATCAGCACTAGTACCTCTATCAGCCAAACTTGTAATCTCGTCAAAAAAGGATGTCAAGTTAGTTTGCAGGCTCGATTTCCCATAAACCCATGTGGACTGGTATTGATTACATTACCCTCCTTTAATTCTTTATTAATGGAGTCCCATGTCAGCTGCTCCAGTCCTCTTCTGTCAAAGAAGGGAACTGAACTGTGGAGTCTGCAGGCAAGTAGAGAGAGTCCTCTGAGAGATGAAAAAGGATAAAGTTTACAAGTTACTTTATAAACAGCCTAACAATCCTTATAAAACCAGTCTGTTTGTTTGAATTAAAACTACTATATGAAAACAAATTTGCTTCATTTTTAATTCTTAAGGATTTTGGATGGGGAGCTGCATGGCCTCTTGGAAGACTTAAGCTTTCACTGAGATACCATTAGTAGGATCCTGTGTTGCCCCTCTGCATTTGCTGAGATGCTGCTTTGTCTCTCATGCAGCTGTCAGATCTGTTGCTAAAGTTTGTTCTATTTACCATTACATCTGCCCAGCTAGAGCCAGAGACCCCAATATGACAAAAATAAAGATGAAAATCATGGCATCCAATCCATGGCATTAACCAGTCTCCATAGTTTTCAGATATCAGAGTAGCAGCCGTGTTAGTCTGTATTCGCAAAAAGAAAATGAGTACTTGTGGCACCTTAGAGACTAACAAATTTAAAAAAAAAATTGGTGCCACAAGTACTCCTTTTCAGTTTTCAGATAATAATTACTCACTTTTAGCCACCTTTATTTCATAGCAGATTTCCTCCTTGTAAAACATTTGTGGGCATGTCTCATTATGAGTTTTCTGATGTCTTATTCAAGCAGTTGCTTCTGTCTCCATTGATCTCAATTGCTGGCAAATTACAGTGGATTGCTGAATCTTGGCCTTACCTGTTAGAATACTTGCAGCCTAAAAAAAGTGTGCATAGAATAGTACAGTGCCCGGGTCCTTTTGTTGAAAGTATTAACTGACTATTTAAAGGCTATAATAATTTGTGCCTCAAACAGCCAAAATATAACTTTATTTTCCTTTCAATGTATTGTGAATCAAATCTCTTACCTGATGAACAGACTGTTGCAATGTATATATTACAACCATAGAAGCTATAAATTTTAGAAGATATGCATGTTCTGTAGACGTACTGATGGTAATTTAGTTTAAAATATTGACGTTGGAATTCCTGCTTTTGTATTTTTTTCCAGAGGAAAATCATCCAGGATTCCATTAATCCCTCAGAACCTGTGATCAGGAGAAGGCTAGGTCAGCATTAACTAACCCCAAGTTAGCTAACCACAATTTAGCCAGGCCCTTTTGTGTAGATGCAGGTTAACACCTTTGACTCTGATTTAGCTGGTTGAGGTGTAAACTGTAGACCACCAAGCTTTCATTGCCCCCCCACCCTTCCCCACCCGTGTTAGCTAACTCTGACCTAGCCTCGGTCATTGTCTAGTCTAGACAAGCCCTCAAATGACCTGATCCATCCTGACCAAAAAGGGTTGATTATAGCACCCTGCTGAGCTCAACAAACCCTCACCTGGATCAGCAATAAGGGTGGCTGTAAATCTACAGGAGGTGTCTTCCACTGAGGGTTAGTTTTAGTAATTGTGTTGCATTCCATCCCAGGATTGTCACTATTTAAAAGTCAAAATAACCTAGACACCACTTCCCTTTAAAATATGCATTATTTTTGCAACAGAGTTTATTCTATGCACCTATTCACCTTGTAAAAATATTCCAGCAAAGGACATGTATTCGTACATATGTCTCAGTTTGGGGTATGTATATTTCTGCATATACATAGCCATTTCTGAATTTGCATCTCCCAGCTTGTTGTCAGAAATGTAGTAAAATCAGTTAGTAAAAAGTTACAGTAATTATAATGACAGGTTTCAGAGTAGCAGCCGTGTTAGTCTGTATTCGCAAAAAGAAAAGGAGTACTTGTGGCACCTTAGAGACTAACAAATTTATTAGAGCATAAGCTTTCGTGAGCTACAGCTCACTTCATCGGATATATTTGGTGGAAAAAACAGAGGAGAGATTTATATACACACACAGAGAACATGAAACAATGGGTTTATCATACACACTGTAAGGAGAGTGATCACTTAAGATAAGCCATCACCAGCAGCGGGGCGGGGGGAAAGGAGGAAAACCTTTCATGGTGACAAGCAAGGTAGGCTAATTCCAGCAGTTAACAAGAATATCAGAGGAACAGTGGGGGGTGGGGTGGGAGGGAGAAATACCATGGGGAAATAGTTTTACTTTGTGTAATGACTCATCCATTCCCAGTCTCTATTCAAGCCTAAGTTAATTGTATCCAGTTTGCAAATTAATTCCAATTCAGCAGTCTCTCGTTGGAGTCTGTTTTTGAAGCTTTTTTGTTGAAGGATAGCCACTCTTAGGTCTGTGATCGAGTGACCAGAGAGATTGAAGTGTTCTCCAACTGGTTTTTGAATGTTATAATTCTTGACGTCTGATTTGTGTCCATTCATTCTTATACGTAGAGACTGTCCAGTTTGGCCAATGTACGTGGCAGAGGGGCATTGCTGGCACATGATGGCATATATCACATTGGTAGATGCGCGGGTGAAGGAGCCTCTGATAGTGTGGCTGATGTGATTAGGCCCTATGATGGTATCCCCTGAATAGATATGTGGACAGAGTTGGCAACGGGCTTTGTTGCAAGGATAGGTTCCTGGGTTAGTGGTTCTGTTGTGTGGTGTGTGGTTGCTGGTGAGTATTTGCTTCAGATTGGGGGGCTGTCTGTAAGCAAGGACTGGTCTGTCTCCCAAGATCTGTGAGAGTGATGGGTCGTCCTTCAGGATAGGTTGTAGATCCTTGATGATGCGTTGGAGAGGTTTTAGTTGGGGGCGGAAGGTGATGGCTAGTGGCGTTCTGTTGTTTTCTTTGTTGGGCCTGTCCTGTAGTAGGTGACTTCTGGGTACTCTTCTGGCTCTGTCAATCTGTTTCTTCACGTCAGCAGGTGGGTATTGTAGTTGTAGGAATGCATGATAGAGATCTTGTAGGTGTTTGTCTCTGTCTGAGGGGTTGGAGCAAATGCGGTTATATCGTAGCGCTTGGCTGTAGACAATGGATCAAGTGGTATGATCTGGATGAAAGCTAGAGGCATGTAGGTAGGAATAGCGGTCAGTAGGTTTCCGATATAGGGTGGTGTTTATGTGACCATCGCTTATTAGCACCGTAGTGTCCAGGAAGTGGATCTCTTGTGTGGACTGGTCCAGGCTGAGGTTGATGGTGGGATGGAAATTGTTGAAATCATGGTGGAATTCCTCAAGAGCTTCTTTTCCATGGGTCCAGATGATGATGATGTCATCAATGTAGCGCAAGTAGAGTAGGGGCATCAGGGGACGAGAGCTGAGGAAGCGATGTTCTAAGTCAGCCATAAAAATGTTGGCATACTGTGGGGCCATGCGGGTACCCATCGCAGTGCCGCTGATTTGAAGGTATACATTGTCACCAAATGTGAAATAGTTATGGGTCAGGACAAAGTCACAAAGTTCAGCCACCAGGTTAGCCGTGACAGTATCGGGGATACTGTTCCTGACAGCTTGTAGTCCATCTTTGTGTGGAATGTTGGTGTAGAGGGCTTCTACATCCATAGTGGCTAGGATGGTGTTTTTAGGAAGATCACCAATGGACTGTAGTTTCCTCAGGAAGTCAGTGGTGTCTCGAAGATAGCTGGGAGTGCTGGTAACGAAGGGCCTGAGGAGGGAGTCTACATACCCAGACAATCCTGCTGTCAGGGTGCCAATGCCTGAGATGATGGGGCGTCCAGGATTTCCAGGTTTATGGATCTTGGGTAGCAGATAGAATACCCCAGGTCGGGGCTCCAGGGGTGTGTCTGTGTGGATTTGTTCTTGTGCTTTTTCAGGGAGTTTCTTGAGCAAATGCTGTAGTTTCTTTTGGTAACTCTCAGTGGGATCAGAGGGTAATGGCTTGTAGAAAGTGGTGTTGGAGAGCTGCCTAGTAGCCTCTTGTTCATACTCTGACCTATTCATGATGACAAATGCATCCGATGAAGTGAGCTGTAGCTCACGAAAGCTTATGCTCTAATAAATTTGTTAGTCTCTAAGGTGCCACAAGTACTCCTTTTCTTTTTGCGAATACAGACTAACACAGCTGCTACTCTGAAACCTGTCATTATTGAAGGCACTGAATTTAGCCGTATAGAGTGGAAATCTGTCAACTTCATGAAAAAACTCGCACAGATACAGACAGACATCATCTTCCTCTCCAAATGCAAACAGATGGACATCATACCGAAAGGACTGAAGGTAAAAAATCCATTACAATCTACATACCACACAGACTATGCTGACAGCTTGTGCCACACACTCTCAAAGAAACTGCGGAACCACCTGATCAACATCCTCTACAGCAAACAGGGAAAGATTAAGAATGAGCTCTCAAAACTGGATACTCTCATAAAGAACCAACCTTCCACACAAACTTCCTCGTGGCTGGACTTTACAAAAACTAGACAAGCCATTTACAAAACACACTTTGATTCTCTACAAAAGAAAAAGGACACTAAGCTATCTAAACTATATGCCATAAGGGGCCACAACAATGGTTCCCATAACCCACCCAGCAATATTGTTAATCTATCCAACTATACTCTTAGCCCAGCAGAAGAATCTGTCCTATCTCGGGGCCTCTCCTTTTGCCCCTCCACCCCCACGAACATGATACAGTTCTGTGGTGACCTAGAATCCTATTTTCGACGTCTCCGACTCAAGGAATATTTCCAACACACCTCTGACCAACGTATTAACCCACAGAGACCTTCCTACCAACACTACAAAAAGAAGGATTCTGGGTGGAGTCCTCCTGAAGGTCGAAACAGCAGCCTGGATTTCTACATAGACTGCTTCCGCCGACGTGCACGAGCTGAAATTGTGGAAAAGCAGCATCGCTTACCCCATAACCTCAGCCATGCAGAACACAGTGCCATCCACAGCCTCAGAAACAACTCTGACATCATAATCAAAAAGGCTGACAAAGGAGGTGCTGTCGTCATCATGAATAGGTCAGAGTATGAACAAGAGGCTACTAGGCAGCTCTCCAACACCACTTTCTACAAGCCATTACCCTCTGATCCCACTGAGAGTTACCAAAAGAAACTACAGCATTTGCTCAAGAAACTCCCTGAAAAAGCACAAGAACAAATCCACACAGACACACCCCTGGAGCCCCGACCTGGGGTATTCTATCTGCTACCCAAGATCCATAAACCTGGAAATCCTGGACGCCCCATCATCTCAGGCATTGGCACCCTGACAGTAGGATTGTCTGGCTATGTAGACTCCCTCCTCAGGCCCTTCGTTACCAGCACTCCCAGCTATCTTCGAGACACCACTGACTTCCTGAGGAAACTACAGTCCATTGGTGATCTTCCTAAAAACACCATCCTAGCCACTATGGATGTAGAAGCCCTCTACACCAACATTCCACACAAAGATGGACTACAAGCTGTCAGGAACAGTATTCCCGATACTGTCACGGCTAACCTGGTGGCTGGACTTTGTCCTGACCCATAACTATTTCACATTTGGTGACAATGTATACCTTCAAATCAGCGGCACTGCGATGGGTACCCGCATGGCCCCACAGTATGCCAACATTTTTATGGCTGACTTAGAACAACGCTTCCTCAGCTCTCGTCCCCTGATGCCCCTACTCTACTTGCGCTACATTGATGACATCATCATCATCTGGACCCATGGAAAAGAAGCTCTTGAGGAATTCCACCATGATTTCAACAATTTCCATCCCACCATCAACCTCAGCCTGGACCAGTCCACACAAGAGATCCACTTCCTGGACACTACCGTGCTAATAAGCGATGGTCACATAAACACCACCCTATATCGGAAACCTACTGACCGCTATTCCTACCTACATGCCTCTAGCTTTCATCCAGATCATACCACTCGATCCATTGTCTACAGCCAAGCGCTACGATATAACCGCATTTGCTCCAACCCCTCAGACAGAGACAAACACCTACAAGATCTCTATCATGCATTCCTACAACTACAATACCCACCTGCTGAAGTGAAGAAACAGATTGACAGAGCCAGAAGAGTACCCAGAAGTCACCTACTACAGGACAGGCCCAACAAAGAAAATAACAGAACGCCACTAGCCATCACCTTCAGTCCCCAACTAAAACCTCTCCAACGCATCATCAAGGATCTACAACCTATCCTGAAGGACGACCCATCACTCTCACAGATCTTGGGAGACAGACCAGTCCTTGCTTACAGACAGCCCCCCAATCTGAAGCAAATACTCACCAGCAACCACACACCACACAACAGAACCACTAACCCAGGAACAGGTTTCAGAGTAGCAGCCGTGTTAGTCTGTATTCGCAAAAAGAAAAGGAGTACTTGTGGCACCTTAGAGACTAACAAATTTATTTGAGCATAAGCTTTCGTGAGCTACAGCTCACTTCATCGGATGCATTTGGTGGAATCCACCAAATGCATCCGATGAAGTGAGCTGTAGCTCACGAAAGCTTATGCTCAAATAAATTTGTTAGTCTCTAAGGTGCCACAAGTACTCCTTTTCTTTTAACCCAGGAACCTATCCTTGCAACAAAGCCCGTTGCCAACTCTGTCCACATATCTATTCAGGGGATACCATCATAGGGCCTAATCACATCAGCCACACTATCAGAGGCTCGTTCACCTGCGCATCTACCAATGTGATATATGCCATCATGTGCCAGCAATGCCCCTCTGCCATGTACATTGGCCAAACTGGACAGTCTCTACGTAAAAGAATGAATGGACACAAATCAGACGTCAAGAATTATAACATTCAAAAACCAGTTGGAGAACACTTCAATTTCTCTGGTCACTCGATTACAGACCTAAGAGTGGCTATACTTCAACAAAAAAGCTTCAAAAACAGACTCCAACGAGAGACTGCTGAATTGGAATTAATTTGCAAACTGGATACAATTAACTTAGGCTTGAATAGAGACTGGGAATGGATGAGTCATTACACAAAGTAAAACTATTTCCCCATGTTTCAGAGTAGCAGCCGTGTTAGTCTGTATTCGCAAAAAGAAAAGGAGTACTTGTGGCACCTTAGAGACTAACAAATTTATTAGAGCATAAGCTAAATGCATCCGATCAAGTGAGCTGTAGCTCACGAAAGCTTATGCTCTAATAAATTTGTTAGTCTCTAAGGTGCCACAAGTACTCCTTTTCTATTTCCCCATGGTATTTCTCCCTCCCACCCCACCCCCCACTGTTCCTCTGATATTCTTGTTAACTGCTGGAATTAGCCTACCTTGCTTGTCACCATGAAAGGTTTTCCTCCTTCCCCCCCTGCTGCTGGTGATGGCTTATCTTAAGTGATCACTCTCCTTACAGTGGGTATGATAAACCCATTGTTTCATGTTCTCTGTGTGTGTGTATATAAATCTCTCCTCTGTTTTTTCCACCAAATGCATCCGATGAAGTGAGCTGTAGCTCACGAAAGCTTATGCTCTAATAAATTTGTTAGTCTCTAAGGTGCCACAAGTAATTATAATAGTATTACTGTATTTTTGCCAGTGTAGAATGCTAGTGTAAGTTGAAAAGTGTTGAATTATTCAAGAAGAATTTTTATGACAGCTGGAGTGAGGGACTTGTATGAGAATATCTCTTATTCTTAATAAACATGAACAACCTTTTGAGGAAGAAAATCAGCGTTATCTCTTTCAGGATATTGATGAATAACAGTCTAGTCTGAATTTTCTTTTGATGCTTAGGGTGCAATCTTTTTTTATGTGCACATGTAATACTCATTAATGAAAGCTGCATACACCAGGCTTAAGTAGTATATGTAGGATAAGTGTACTGGAGAAGGTACAATTTTTAATCCCTAGAAAGCTCCAAAACTACATTATATAGTAACTCTGCTGCAGCTCACAGACCTGTGTGCATTCCTAACATAGTCCATAGCAGCACTGGAATAAAAGTTGTTCTTTTGTGTTTCAACATTGACATTTGAGTAAAATGTCCATTTTAACCTATTGGTTCCTTCACAAAAGGAAAAAATTGAATTTAGTCTTGTCCTGTTAGAATATACTCTGTATATCACTTGATCAGACACTTTTATTATTATAATATCTGAACACTTCACAATCTATTAATGTGTTTATTTTCACAACACCTATACGAAATAGGGAACTATTATTCCCACTTTGCATATAGAGAACACAGAGAAACTAAGTGACTTACCCAAGGTCATGCAGCAAGTTAGTGGCAGAGCAGGGAATTGAACCCAGGTCTCCAGCTAGTGCCTTAGCATTAAACCATCCTTCTGGTCTGACTTTGATTCAGATTTTATAAAAATGAGCTAATAAATTCTGTAGTATTTTAGAGGTGAATGTAAAACACTGCACAGTTCAGATAACAGCTGTTGCTGAATTTAGAGAATTGTTAAACCCTATGATTACTATTCAGTCCATGGCTATTCTAGTACATGTAATAGGGCTGACGTTCCAAGTAATTTCTCGGTTTATTGGACCCTTCAAAGCTTTCTTTCTTACCTGAAAGCTTAGGTTCTGTTGTTCCTAACATATCTATTTGAGGCCAGTCTAATTCTTAGCTCCTGGCCTCTCTGTTCTAACATGATTCAAAATGCAAGTCAGAATAACCATCTTGTTTATATGTGGTACATTAAGACAAACCTTTTGCTGAAGATTTTTACATTTTTTTTTTCTGGCTGTTTCTAATTCTGTTACCAAGACTAATGCTATCAAGCAGCGTGAGCTTTAATGGAGTACCACTGACTGTCACATTTTTCTAGCAGATCTCCATTATAAGTGAAAATCAACAGTGTGCTTATGCAAAGCATGCTTATCACTTAAATCTTATGTGAGCACTATTTTGAGGAGTTATTGGGTGCATAGGCTTATGTGGGTTCTCTGCACGGGGTGAATATCAGCCTAAATGAGCTCATGGTCAAGTTTTCTGGAATTATATATGCTATGAATAAAAGGTGTGCACATATATTATATATTTCCAGACAAAAATAACCCTGGTTATGATGGAATTAGGGCTAGCACCATACTTCCTTTTAAACTGATTTGAATAGAATATTAAATATAGATATTTTTAAAATAAGTACCAGATGGTAGAAACTTGCTGTTAAGTTTCCAACTGCCAAAGCTTATTCTTTATGCCCCTTCTGCTTAGGAATGGAGATCATTACCAGTAGCCTCATGTTATCTAAACTCTACCCTATCCAATATATGAATTGTACTATTGATAACAATAAACAAATTAGAATTTACCTATATTTTGTATTTTTACAGGTATTTTCTCTGTGGATATATAATGTTTTCCATATATCCCAACCTTCATCCTGTTATGAAAATAAGGAAACATGGAACAAAATAACTCCATCTTGTCTGACCCATCTAGTGCACATGAGTAGCTTTTCTAGGACCAGAGTAAGATTAGGGCTTGGGTGAGAGCTAGCTGGCTGAGGCTTTACCAAGAGAAGATTGAGGTGATGTTTGTAAGCTGTGGGAAGCAACGGGAAGAAGTGGCATAGATTATATTGTCCCCTTTGATTGAAAGCTTGTGCTCACCATTTGTTTCTCAGGTTCATAATTTAGAAGCCTTGTTAATTTGTATTAAATGTAAAGTTTTAGCTAGGTGTGGTTGCCAAGACTCTGCTTTGCATCTGCTCTCGGCAGGAAGGTTGCAGTATGGACTCAACTCTTGTCACCTGTTATTTAACAGTATTTCAGTGGCAGTATCAAGCAATTAATGATGAGAAGCATTGTTTTATTGAGACAGATTAGTACATATAAAATTTTTCTGCACTGTTTTCTGTGCACAAGACTGTGGGGGGGCAGATCTGGATCTCTGCATGTTATAGTTGGAGCATTACTGACATCTATAGCTTAGAGAGACAAGGTGGGTGAGGCAATACCTTTTATTGAACCAACTTCTCTTAGTAAAAGACAAGATTCCAAGCTTAGTGAGAGCTCTTTTTCTGGATCTCAAAAGATTGTCTCTTTCACCAACAAAAGTTGGTCCAATAAAAGATATTACCTCACCACTTTGTCTCTCCAATGTCCTGGGATCAACATGGCTACAACACTGCAGACAACCTATAGCTTAGGTGCTTAAGTGTTACCATTGTAAACTCACTGTTTCATTTGCATACAACTTTCTGAAATTTTCACCATTCAGGATGAAACATTCAAATCCAGGTCTTTGCCTGAGGCAGAGGTACTTCTTTTTAAACTTCAGCAAAAATAGCTGAGCCCTTTTTGAGACTCTGGACAATGGGGAGAGGAGGAAAATACATTTCCATTGGAGCTGAAGATTCTATGCACACTGAGCATTCTCCAGCTGTGGAATACGGGGGTAAAGTGAGCCTTTCCCTGTAATTGCAGCCCTCAGCTACTCCTGACTGGGATGGGCACCTGAACTCATAGCAGGGAGACTGTTTCCCCTTTCTCCCCAATACTCCCTTTGCTGGCTCTGAAGCAGTCTGGAGGAGGAAGCTTCCTGAATCAAATATGGAAAGGATGGACCTGGGGCTGGAGGAGGGAAAGTAGATTGAGACAAGAACCTGGGGGAGACTGGGCTGAGAGAATAGCTGGGCAGATGGAAACAGAGAGAAACTTGGACTGAGGGGCAGGTGTATGGGAAGAAGGGGTGGGGAAGATTGGCATTAGCTGAGCAAGGAGCTGGGGGGAGCAGAGGGAGAGACTGGGACTCCAGGGAGGGAAACATAATGGGGACTGGAGGCAGTTTTGGGAGGGAAGGCTGAGACTAGACAAGGTCCCAAGGAGTCTGAGACTGGCTGGGTAAAGAGACTAGGACTGGGAACCAGTGGGAGGGGAGCAAGGGAGGGTGGGACAGATTTTATGAGGAGCTGGAGTTTGAGGGAGACCTGGGATTGGCTGGACAAGGAGTCAGGGAAAGGGGAAACTGGGATAAGGAGCTGTGGAAATTGAGTTTGAATGAGGAACCTGAGGCAGGAGACTGGGATTGGGAGCCAGTGGGGGAGGGTGAACAAGAGCAGGCAGAGAGACACACAAGACTGGGAGTCAGGAATGGGGCATTGAGACTTGGATGGGCGTGGTGAATAGGGACAAGAAGCTGGGGGTGGGACTGGGCAAGGAGACTGTGGCTGGGGAGCAGGAGGGAATGACTGTGATTGCAAATAGAGAAGACTGAGACTCATGCAGAGCCCAGAGGTGGAGACTAGGACTGAATGGGCATTGAGATTGGGACTGGGCTGAGGATTCTGAGGAGTGGAGACGGGACTGGCTCGGTGAGGAGAATGGGACAGGGCCAAGGAGCCACCTGTGGGGAAGAGATAGGTCTGGGATAAAGACAGTTTGGAGGGCAAGGGGTCAGGCGTGGGGCGGAGGGTGAATTGGCAGAAGGGTCTATGCCCATTGGCGCACACTCCCCTCCAGAGCCTGGAATGGAACCCAAGATTACTGAGTCTCTCCATTTCTCTGCTGTCAGCAAATATTTTCAAAACCCACGAGCAAGACACACGTCTCATCCCCTTCTGATGTTGATCCACATAGAGGATTACAACCTGCTACTGCTATAAGTCGCTCTCTTAGCTCAAGTGGCAGAGGTCTGTGCCATGGATCTAAAGTTTCCAACTCTGCTGATGTCCCATGTGAGTGTCAATATGTTACATGATGGAATTTCTGTTTTTTTCAATTTTTGATTGTTTTTTTTTAAAAAAAAATAAGGAAATTATACACATGCAAACTACATTAAAAGAACATTGCAAAGTCAAATGCTCAAAAGTTAGGAAATGCCAGGTGCTACTTTTATTACCCCCTTTGCGTAGAGGCATTATGATACGTTCTTTAATGCCATGCGCACGTACTATTTTTTTCCACAGGAGCCCTGCCTCATTCAGTGCACAGGATGGTTGCCGCTCTGGGGATGAATCAGGGCTGATGTAATGAAAAGGCGATTGTTGCTATAGGACTCCTGAATCATTTGTTGCAGAAGTTGCAAGGTGTGTAGCGAATGAGGCAGGGGATTATAGGAAGAGAAAGAACAGTCTCATGGTGAAGACAATTGAATGCTGCCCTGAAGAATTAGATTCAGTCCCAGCCTCTGCCACTTAGTTCCTATGTGATGCAGGGCAAGTCCATTTAAACCAAACTTTTCACAGGTAGTCACTAATTGTGTGTTCCTGCCTGACTTGAGATGCAGATGTATGATTTGAAGAAACGCTCAGCACTCAAAGCTGCAATCGAAGTTAATGGGAGCTGTGCTTTGAACATAGGAAGTCCTGTGTAATGCTAAGTACTATGAAAAATCCAGTCATAGTTGTCTCAAGTTGGTTACCCAAAATTAGTAGACACTCTTGACCTTAACCTTTCTGTTCCTTAGTTCCCCATCTGTAAAATGGGGGTAGCACCAACCCTCACAGGCGTGTTGTGAAAATTAATTAATGTTTGTTAAACATTTAGATTCTGTGGAGAAGAGCACCACAAGGAAACCCATGAGGAAATTGATAACTCTGTTCAGAGCAGGGTTTGATAAGTATGCAGCCAGTGAGGCCTAGGGCTACATGTTGAACAACAAGGAGAAAAATATTGAATAGCTGCTCACTGACCATGTTCTGAATTAGTCAGGGGTCCTGTGGAAAAAAACAGTATGTGATCATGTAATTAAAGAATGTATCAAAATACAGACACACAAGGTGGCTGGATTAAGGTTGCACAGCCAACTTTAATTCTGGCATTTATTAATTTTGAGTGGTCACTTTTGCATGCTGCCAAAATGTTCATGAGCAACAAAAACAAGAGAAGGGAAACGCCAATCTTCAACTAAACCTGAATGGAATTGAATAAAGGCACTTGTCTAGCCCAGTCCCACGAGGAGCGTGAGCATGCTGAAAAACTCATGAAGCTGCAGAACCAGAGGGGCGGTCACATATTTTTGCAGGACATCAAGAAACCAGATTGTGGTGATTGGGAGAATGGGTTGACAGCAATGGAGTGTGCCTTGCACCTGGAAAAGAATGTGAACCGGTCACTCCTTGATCTGCACAAGCCGGCAACTGACAAAAATGACCCTCATTTGTGTGACTTCCAAGGGCTATCTTCGTGTCAAATCTCAAAGACCAGCTACAAACAGTGGAAATGTAAAACTTCTCAGAAAACAGCACAACAACTTTTCTTAAATCATGGAAAGTGAGGTCACCGAAATATACAGTTTGCTATCACCTCCCACAGTAGTATACATACAGAGTATGTCTGCGCTACAGAGGCTATATTGGCATAGTTACGTTGCGTTAGCAATGTCAGCATAACCCCACAGCATAGAGGCAGCCTACACTGATGCAACAGGTTTTTCTGTCCATGTATGGACACCCCCTCCCCGAAGAATAGTAGCTAGGCTGATAGAAGCATTCTTCCCTTCACTTGTGTCTACACTGGGGGTTAGGTCAGCATACCTATGTTGGGATTTTTCACATCCTCACTTATGCAGCTATGTTGATCTAAATTTTAATTGTAGACTAGTCCATAGTTAGATAAAGCATGTATGGGTCTGACTTTTTCCCCCCACTTCTTTTCACCTACTGTAGTCATTTATGTCTGTGCACAGTTGTTGTAAAATACTATCAAATCAGCATTCTCCACTCACCCCAGTGGTAGCATTTTACATTGACTTTGTATAAGTATAAGTAGCTGCATAAGGTGCAAAAATCATGGAGAATTGAGTCCTATATATTTTGATGACTAAATTTAGCAAAGTAGATGTAAGCTTTTCCAGATACAGAGATTGCACTTAAAAAGGTCATTCCATTTTAAAAGTCACTTTGGAGAGATTTACTGTATGGGGGATACTGCTGGAGCTAGAAATATCTCTAAACACAGAATGAGTTTTCTAAGTATGACCACTGTACATTCACATTAATGTATCTGACACGTCTTTATCTTCAGGGATTCCTAGAATCCTAACCATTTTGCTGTGCATTTATTTCTTCTTAGTCAGGTTTTTGCAAATCATTAGCTGCCCATATTTCAGAGTGCAGTTTTCCCATGTTTACTTTAATTCACAGGTCTGAATGCTGTAACTTGTCCACCATTGTGGACCCCTGTAAATTACTGCATTTTTCCTAATTTTCTAACTTGTTTGATGCTGCTTCCTGCAGTATCTGAAGAATAGAAGCTTAATGCGTTTACAGAAAAGCCTTTAAGGCAGAGTTTTGTATGGGGCTACTCTGGCAGCAATACAGGGAGAGAAGCCGCTCCAGTGGGATTATTAATAGGCATGGGGGGGAGAAGGTGGAGAGAAAGGAGAGGAGAGAGTAGGCAAGCAAGCTTTACCCATGCGAGTAGGCACATAGGCCACTCGATGGGAGAGCTAGTATGAGTACTAATTATTCCTATAAAGAAGTGATTATGTATATGGGAGGGAGTAAGGAGTGAAATGAGGGAACAGTGGGAGTAAGCTTTAAAGAAAGAAATGCAAAGCCATGTATTAAAAATAAGTGATAAATAATTAGTAAAAAGTATAATGCCATCTTGGGTTTCTGCTGGCACAGCCTACTTTTGGTGGAGTTATTTTTTTAATGCGTGCCTTGGAATTTTGGGGCTAAATACTTTCATAATGTGCAAAGAATCCCTCCCACACGCATGTACAGACAAACCTGGTCATTACAGGAAGCTAACACTACACAGTGCAGCGCCAAAAGCACAAACCTGTACTATTGGGGCTGAAGGAGAGTTTCTTTAGTTGTGTGAAAGTAGCAGACTGTATAGTCACGGGGCGAGCCTCTATAGGGAGACATGATCACATGCCAAAAGCCAGTGTACCACAAGTGCCTTCAATTTGGGGGGAGGGGTTGTTTGTTTTCTGTTATGAATTGGGCTTTGCACCATGCAGTCTTCATGTGCTAGGCTGATCGATAATTACCAGATAAAAGGAGCTTTGGTTTTGTTGTTTGTTCTCTGCTGATGCTTGTCTTTCATGATGCTGCAAGGTAGTTTAGGCCTAATTTTTCTAAATTTTATCAAACCAGTTGTCAGCCAGTCTAGGAAACTATGATCTTTTAAAGACTGTTGTGGACATAAGGCCAGACTTAAAAAGGTGTTTAGGCACCTATAGAAGCAGCTAGGCATCTAGTGAGATTTTCAGAAGTGCCTAACTCCCGTTGAAATCAGCACTTCTGAAAATCTCACTAGGAGCCTGTCTGCATCTTTAGGAGCTTAAACGCCTTGTGAGTCTGGCTCTGTCATAAATATAAAGGGAAGGGTAAACACCTTTGAAATCCCTCCTGGCCAGAAGAAAAAAATCCTTTCACCTGTAAAGGGTTAAGAAGCTAGGATAACCTCGCTGGCACCTGACCAAAATGACCAATGAGGAGACAAGATACTTTCAAAGCTGGAGGGGGGGGAGAAACAAAGGGTCTGTGTCTGTCTGGGTGATGCTTTTGCCTGGGACAGAACAGGAATGGAGTCTTAGAACTTAGTAAGTAATCTAGCTAGGTATGTGTTAGATTCTGATTTCTTTAAATGGCTGAGAAAATAAGCTGTGCTGAATAGAATGGATATTCCTGCTTTTGTGTCTTTTTGTAACTTAAGGTTTTGCCTAGAGGGATTTTCTATGTTTCGAATCTAATTACCCTGTAAGGTATTTACCATCCTGATTTTACAGAGGTGATTCTTTTTACTGTCTCTTCTATTAAAATTCTTCTTTTAAGAAAACTGAATGCTTTTTCATTGTTCTTAAGATCCAAGGGTTTGGGTCTGTGGTCACCTATGCAAATTGATGAGGTGTTTTTTACCAAACCTTCCCCAGGAAGGAGGGTGCAAGGTTTTGGTGAGGATTTTGGGGGGAAAGATGTTTCCAAACGGCTCTTTCCTAATAAAAAACCCGGTTAGATATTTGGTGGTGGCAGCGAAAGTCCAAGGGCAAAAGGTAAAATAGTTTGTACCTTGGGAAAGTTTTAACCTAAGCTGGTAAAAGTAAGCTTAGGAGGTTTTCATGCAGGTCCCCACATCTGTACCCTAGAGTTCAGAGTGGGGAAGAAACCTTGACAGGCTCCTTGTTCCTAGAATCTGCTAATCTCTCCAAGGGCCTCATCCTAAAAAGGGATCAGCAGTGTCAGACCCATATGCCTACACAGAGTCCCACTGAAGTGGGTTTCATGGAAAGTTACAATTTTAACCTGTGTGCAGTTTTAACTCACTCCTGGGTCCTGTGCCTCCAGTGTGAGAGATGTAGGAAACTCCCTTAATTCTTTCGACTTCTTTTGGCCTTCTGAGTTGCCTGCCATCCAGCTGTAGGGCTTTCTCCTACTTAGCAGAATCCAACCTCTGAGACCCCAGAACTTTCCTTTTCGAATGCAGTCAGCAATGGAGCACCAGCCCACCCCAGAAATAATAATTCTAACCTTGGTGTCACTAGCTGGTAGTTCAGCAGCCCCTGTTAGAGGCTGGGTGTCCTTTTTTACTTTCCTCTGCCTTCCAGTCAGTCAGTCTATGGGGCCAAGAAAACTTGCCCTTGTGGGGTGTTGTTTCACTCGGAGCTAACAGTGTTCACCATTATATTATTTATGGGAGGGACATACCTTAACCTTCGTTGATCTAGACTGATCAACTGTTGGGTAACAATTTAAAAATAAACGCACAACTTTAAAACCAAAAAAGAATTTCTTCTTTTTTTGTGTGTAATTTTAGAGGTTTTGAGATTTCGACTGTTTGTCACGAGGTACCTAAGGTTGGAGCAAACTCAGCAGAGCAAGGCACTTAGACCACCTGAAGGGATCAAACATAAAAGTGAGGGAGTGTTCCTGCATGACCAATGCTGGAGGCACAAGACACAGGAAAGAAAAGCCTGTATGTCTTTACAGAAGCAGAATTACAAAGTATTTCAATATTCCCATCTCTTGGGATTTTATCATGAATCTTGATATTTGCTGTTTTTCTTATAGTCCCAGTTCCTGGAGTCCTGTGATTAAGTGGAAATATCAGCTTCTATTTTTTATGTAAATTTCTAGCCCTCAAATTTGCATAGAGAAGCTTGAAAATGTAACCCAGGTGTACCCCAAAGTCTCAAAAAACAGAAGACAAATTAAGAAACCCCAACTGTGTTTTTAAAATATTGTGACATTTAAGCCAATATAATGATTTTGAGCCCTAACTCATGATTTTTGAATGCTTGGGGTTGGCAATACTGATATTTTTCCATTTTACATAGAAAAGATTTTACACTTTTGATAGTTTGCCTTTTAGGCAAAAAACATTAAGAGTTAGTCTGGTAGTCACAGTGAAATATTAGATGAGATGTCTTTATCATGTCATACATGATTTCGCTGATGAGTGAAGAATATCAAAGGTGACAAAATTCAGCACTGAATATATAATCACTGTAGTTGATTAATATATTACCTCATTTTTTTGCAAGACCTTGATGTTCTAAGTTTGTTATACTGTATATTTAGTTAGGTTAACAATAGCTTTATACCTTATTCTGAGCTTCATCTATCATTTAGACACATTAGTCCCCTCGTATCACTGAAAGAGCTCAGCTGATTAATTTTGAAAATCTTACTCTCACTCTTCAGATTCATAAAACCACTGAGCATTGACAAATGTGATGGATTTGAGATAGCTGAATAACTTCCCAGAACCGGGATATAAATTGCCTGAAGAGGAAGCTCTTCGCTAGAATGCAAGAAGAAATGCAGAGAAAATGTTTTAAAAGATGAGTAAAAACTAGCTGTTTCTTTTTAATGTTTCACATACTAGCCTCACATAAGAAGTGGACCAGAAGTACTATTAAACTTAAATGTCTATTCATTTTATGTTCAGTTCTTTAAGTACTGGCAGAAGGAGTGGTAAAAGCTTTTAAGTCATAGACTCGATTTCACATGAGACAGTTTAATAGCTGACACAATCCCATAGCAGCAGAATACAATAAAACTGAAATGGCTGTAATTATTTTTCAAAAGGTACAAACTTCAAAGCTGTAGTTCACTGTACTATATACACATACTTTTTATATACAATGCCTCTAAACTTTCAGAAAAGGATCTTTATCTAAGAAGAATTCCACAAAGAAAAGATGCTCTAGTCTTAAAATTAGACAGGTCTGATTTACTAGAGTCTCTCTTCAAATTACTTGGAAAAGTGTGTTCAGAGACCCGAGGAGTTCTGCTTAGGCGCAAAACCTTCTTAGAGATGTGTTCAGTGCTTCAAGCCAAAGAATGCAAACTTTTGCCCTCAGAATTATTTTACTGATCTGCACTCTTTCACACACGTACACTGTACTCATCCCATGAGGATGGTGTGGTTGAGAGAGTGGCTGCATTTGATGTACATTCTTGTTCTATGGTTAAAGGGTAGATTGGGTTGAAAGACAGATTCCTTTCTCAGTCACCAGAAATGTGAATCTTTTTGAATCCAGTGAGAAGGAAATCAGGCAACTAACTTTATGTTCACACTGGGAATAGAATAGTGACAGCTACAAGTACATTGAAACTAACAGAATTTTAGCACCATTTCCCTGACAGCATAGGTAAGAATATTTTGTCTTATAACCAGGGCCCAGATCATCTCCTACCATAGAAAACTCTTCAGCAGGGGGGTCAGGTAGAAAGAATCCATGTGGTGATCCCTTTGTAGAGAACTTTCCTCATTGTCCCATGAGGGGTGGGAGAAAAGGCAAGTTTTGGGTCAGGAGGAAAAGGCGACAAGGCCAACCCCGAATGGGTCTTTGGGAGGTCAGAGCCATCCAGACAATGCCCTGTGCCTCTTCACCAGCTCTGACCTTAGCATGCCTTCTCTCAAATGCATCTGGATTGCTCATTTAGTAACATTTAATATACACATTTGTACAGAAACTTTGTTCTTATTATACTGCCAATTCAGGTGCTGTATCAGGCACCCTGAAGAAAATAATTGCCTGAGACTTTATTCTTTGAAGTACAGCTCATCCAGCTGCCAGTTTTCTTAAAGAAGCAAAGACTGGCATCTAAAATAGCTGTGCTTAGCTAATGCCTCTGCTCCAGGCTCCTAGAAATCAACTTACAGCAGAGCTTCCCAATTTCAGCTCCAGGCTTGCAAGAGATGTGCTCAGTACTTGAGCAGAGAATGAGATTTGAACTATTAGCACTGTCTGTTCTTTACTGTGAAATAATGAAAAATTACCCCATTAATAATTACTACAAGTAAAAATGTAAATGTATTTAATGTAAATGTCCTTGATCAAAACACAGGAAGGGTGCCAAGGGGTCAGAGGCTTTTGGAAAATTATGTGTGAAAGAAAATTTGGGGGAAAATACATGGGTTCCCAGCTGGCTGAGACACGCTTTCTTCCTTAGTGTATGAGATTGCACACCCCATCCTTCAACCTATCAGGCAAAAAAATAGTGTGGTGAAGTGTGAAGACTCCAACCTGTATTGGGGAGTCAAAAGGGTTAACCCTCTCCCTGAGTGGAGGAGTACACCCACGTCTTCATTCCAGTGGTTACAGTGGAGAAAGGCAGCAGAGAAAACAGGGTGCAAAAGGACAATTCCTTTTTACTCAAGGGAAGATAGAGAGATTTATTGGGTTTCATTTCCCGCTCCCCAAAGAGATTGGGTAAGAGATCCTTGGTGTTCCCAGCAACAGTCTTGAAAGAGAGTCTTGTTGGATTTTTGCCACCATGAAGAGGTCTCCGAGCATTCTTTGGGGTCTGAACTTTGTGGGCAACCCAATGGCAGGTGTTGGACCTCACTGAAAGAGCCCTTGCTTTCCCGCATCATCTACATAAATCAAAGTCTGGACTAGAAGTCAACATTCAGCCAGATGAGCTAGTTAAATGTGCAGGCTTCGGGTATATTCTGAATGGTCAATCAACTTCCCCAGTATCTATTGGATTTTTTAATTTTGTTTGGGGGGTTTGTTTTGGGATTTTTGAGTCAGTGACAGAATTCTTTCCTCACCTGGGCTGGAGTGTGATTTCATCAGGACCAGCCAGCAGCCACTGTCAGCCTGGGGAAACAGCTGTCCAATGCATGGCTCCACAATTTGTGATAAAACAGTAATTCTGTAAGATGTAGTGTTCAGCAATTATTCTGTCTTGGGGCTTTTCAGTTGTTTTGGCTTCTTCAAGATTTCTTCATTTTCTATCATTTGAAGAAAGTCTTAAAACATTCCACAAAGGATAATGCCGGGGCATCCTCTGCGGGTTTCCTGGTCTTTTTGTTCCATAAATTGAATTGTGGAGTACTGGATTCTGCAGTGGCAGCTACTTGCAGGCAAAATGGGCAGCTTCAAAGAGGAAAGCACCAACACCAGTATAAAATGTGCTGGCTTCTCTATCTGTAGCTTACTTTCTTTGAGTAGTATCTGCATCTTTTGTGTTGTAATAAATACAATGTGTGGCCCCTTATCAGAGAGATGATCTCCATGTTTTTGGGATGAATGAAGTCAGATATGTGGCTGAGTGGGTAACTGCTGTAACTTTAAGGAAATGGCACAGGAAGTTCTTCAGGAACTTCTGCATTTGTGATATTGAAACATAGGGAACCTGTCCTTGCAGAATTGTGTTCAGTTCTGTAAAGGCTGACCAGAGAGAAGAGCATGAACATCTCTGCCATTAGTTCGGGGCACATAGACATTTAAATCTGTGCTGACTCTTGGTGCTGGACAAGAAGCAGCTTTCCAATCCTCTGTACTTCCTGAATTCCCTCTGTATATGGTTTGTCCAAGGTGTTGTCAGTGAGTGGTCATACGATCAAGTATTTTCTTAGATTTTTATCACAAAACACACAGGAACCACTGCAGTATTTCCTTGGTGCTTGTGTCAAACCAATAAGTGATGTCCACACTAAGATCTTTAATATCAGATCCCAGAGTATTTAAAAAAGTAACTGAGGTACTGAGGGAATATTGTGTATAATGAGGCATGGTCATCTCCTTACATAAATGGAAGGGTTCTTAGCCAGTGGCTGTACTTATCACTTAGATTACCTTGGGAGTTGAAATCTCACACACCTCTCAAGGGTTATATATGGGTTCAAGTTGCTTCAAATGCCATCACAGTTAGAGGATTCATCTTCCACCAAGTCTGAATTATTAGCTATATTAATTGCAAGTGAGAAGGGAGTTTTCATCTTCTTAACCAATTTTGCTTTCAAGCAAATGCAGATATTTTGTCCTGGCTGCAGAATAAGGGTTTCCAGAGGGACAATCTGTGAATTAGATCAACTGCAACTTTTATTGGAGCTCTGCTAGTCTCTTAGTTTCAAGCTGAAGAAGATCTTCAGACAGGGTTCTTACCCAGCCATTAAGTGACGCATTCATTTTAAAAAAAAGAAAAGGAGTACTTGTGGCACCTTAGAGACTAACAAATTTATTAGAGCATAAGCTTTCGTGAGCTACAGCTCACTTCATCGGATGCATTTGGTGGAAAAAACAGAGGAGAGATTTATATACATGGCAGAGGGACATTGCTGGCACATGATGGCATATATCACATTGGTAGATGCGCAGGTGAATGAGCCTCTGATCACGTGCGCATCTACCAATGTGATATATGCCATCATGTGCCAGCAATGCCCCTCTGCCATGTACATTGGCCAAACTGGACAGTCTCTACGTAAAAGAATGAATGGACACAAATCAGACGTCAAGAATTATAACATTCAAAAACCAGTTGGAGAACACTTCAATCTCTCTGGTCACTCGATCACAGACCTAAGAGTGGCTATACTTCAACAAAAAAGCTTCAAAAACAGACTCCAACGAGAGACTGCTGAATTGGAATTAATTTGCAAACTGGATACAATTAATTTAGGCTTGAAGAGAGACTGGGAATGGATGAGTCATTACACAAAGTAAAACTATTTCCCCATAGTATTTCTCCCTCCCACCCCACCCCCCACTGTTCCTCTGATATTCTTGTTAACTGCTGGAATTAGCCTACCTGCTTGTCACCATGAAAGGTTTTCCTCCTTCCCCCCCCTGCTGTTGGTGATGGCTTATCTTAAGTGATCACTCTCCTTACAGTGTGTATGATAAACCCATTGTTTCATGTTCTCTGTGTGTGTGTATATAAATCTCTCCTCTGTTTTTTCCACCAAATGCATCCAATGAAGTGAGCTGTAGCTCACGAAAGCTTATGCTCTAATAAATTTGTTAGTCTCTAAGGTGCCACAAGTGCTCCTTTTCTTTTTGCGAATACAGACTAACACGGCTGCTACTCTGAAACCTGTGATTCATTTTTAAATCTGTCCCTTAATCAGCAAGGTTGTTGCATTGACATGTCGGCACACACCATGGATTCCCTGATGTTGGCAACTCAGTTCTGTTCTGCAAGGACCACGCAAGAACTAAGTTTTAGAACTAAGATGCATCACCACCTTTTTGTCCACTCTGGTTTGACTGTTGACCTATATCTGTACAACAGTGCTTTTGAATTAATGGTTGTTTGTCATGGTGAAAAAGCCCATGAATCTCTGTGTAACGCATCTTTTCTCTTTGATTTTTCTTTCCTCTGTATGGAATCAAATGGTTTTATTTGTTTTCCAGCTTGTCAAAGGATGGATCTAATAGCTATACAGACAAGATAGACAGCAAAAGAGACAGGAGTGTCTGTTTAGATCTAATATTAACCACTCCCTTCTCTGGCAGAGGGTTAAATGTTATATTTTCCCATCTCCTAACCCCTCATCCCGTGCCCAGCATGGAATGGGATATTTTAGTCTGACACACACTAGCAGGGGGTAGAACTGTGAAGTATTCCTCTTCCCACCATTCTGGGGGGGTGGGTCTTACTGTCTTCTTTGAAGCATATAGTACTGATTATTGGTGGAGACAGAATATTCCCTGATCAACTGGTTCTAGAGTTGCCACCTTTCTAATCTCACAAAACCAAACACCCTAGCCCCGTCCCTTCCCTGAGGCTCTGCTCTCTACCCGCCCCTTCCCTGAGGTCCCACACTCCACTCACTGTGTTCACTCCTTGCCTGTCCTGACTCTGTGCTGAGTCCCAGAAGTGGCCAGCAGGTCCGGCTCCTAGATGGCGGGCCAGGAGGTTTCCACATGCTGCTCTCACCTGCAGGCACTGCCCCCGCAGCTCCCATTGGCCGCGGTTCCCGGCCACTGGGAGTGTGGAGCTGGTGCTCGTGGTAGGGTCAGTGTGCGAAGCCTCTTGGCCCCCCTGTCTAGGCGCAGGACCTGCTGGCCACTTCCAGGGCACTGCGCAGAGCCAGGACAGTTAGGGACTAGCCTGCCTTAGACCCGCAGCACCACCGACCGGACTTTTAACAGCCTGGTTGGCGGTGCTGACCGGAGCTGCCAGGGTCCCTTTGCAACTGAGCGGTCTGGTCGAAAACTGGACTCCTGGCAACTCTAACTTGTTCTTAAGTGAAATAATTCCAAGTGTCCTCACATTGCTGGTGATGAAAAATCTGGGCTTCATAAAGAATGCTGAGGAAGAAATGTTTCCGTAGCTAATGGTTCTAAATTCATAGTGGAAATTTCTGTATTTACCAGTCACAACAGAACAGAAAGTTATCAGCTGAATGTGAGCTCCCAGTGTGATGATGTGGCCAAAAGGGCTAATGCAATCCTTGGATGAATAATCAGGAGAATCTTGAGAAGGAGTAGAAAGGTTATTGTATTTCAAGAAGGAGTTTGATACATTGGAGAGTAGCAGGCTGTCTGGAGTGGCTCACAAACATGGGTGCCAATGTCAAGGCAGGCTGTTACAAACCAGGACACAAACCCCAAACTGGTTGTGTGTTCTAGAAGTGGATTTCACCAACCAAGTATTAAGTGTGAATTCCTCAAGCACTAGGACAGCCTAAATATGGAGTCACAGACAGTCCCCCTTGGATACTTCAGTCAATCTTGCCACTCAGGCAAGCTTGCCTTTGTGATAGATGGTCTCTTATACCTAAAATCACAATAATATTCAGGTAACTCCCCATCCCAAAGGACCAGTCACTTACCCCAGGTCGATTACACCTGAGATCATACACCAAAGGCAATGCTTATAGCCAATCCTGTAATAAACTACCTAAAGATGTAGTAATTAAGGAAAGGAAACAGGAGTTATTTACAAGGTTAAAGCAGGTAACCATAAACACACACATGAGTTACAGTAGAAGTTGCAGTGACATTCAATCTCTACATGTCTTTTAGGGCTAACCCAGACTAAGCAGCTTAGGGATCTCTTGCTTATGCTTAGAAATATTGTCATCTCCAAATTCCAAGCAGCATAATGATGACGAATTTTTCTTGAAAGGGATTTTTATTCCCTTCCCCCAGAGTTAAAGCTGTGATGGGATGAGCATTTGTGCACATCCCCTCTTCGTGGAGTTGGGGAAAACAATCAACAAAGTCTTTTGTCCACTGTTGTTCCACAATGGTTTGTCTGGTGTCCATAAGCCTTCTTTGGTTGGGCAGAAGATACCTCTTGTGGTAAACTAGTATTTCACACTGGATAATGCTTCTTCTGTGACTGGGGGGTGGGGAGGATTCAGTTTCATAGCAAACACTTTTATAGTTACATAGCAAATACTTAAATATTACCTTATGACATGGGCTACAGATATTACAAGTGAGATGCATGTAATGCATGCAGCAATTACACAAGCATTTCATAAAGTCCAAACACTTAACACTTCTCTGAATGTCTGGTACTTGTTTTAACAATACTACTGCGCAGGTGAGCTAGACTGGTTTCCAGCTATGTATCTGTCAGTGTTCAGTGAAGCCTAGAGGCCTTGGCATGAGTTGGCACCTGGTCTGCCAGCATCACAGAGAGGTTCAGAGAAGAGCCACAAGACTGATTAAAGGATTAGAAAACATGTCTTAAAGTGACAGACTAACAGAGCCCAATCTCTTCAGTTTGACAAAGAGAACATTAAAGGGTGACTTGATTATGGTCTAAAAGTACCTACAGAGGGAACAAATATTTAATAATGGACTCTTCAGTCTGGCTGAGAAAGGTATAACACAATTAATGGCTGGAAGTTGAAGCTAGACAAATTCAGACTGGAAATAAGGCACAAATTTTTAACAAAAAGAAAAGGAGTATTTGTGGCACCTTAGGGACTAACAAATTTATTTGAGCATAAGCTTTCATGAGCTACAGCTCACTTCACCATTTTATGCATCCGATGAAGTGAGCTGTAGCTCACGAAAGCTTATGCTCAAATAAATTTGTTAGTCTCTAAGGTGCCGCAAGTACTCCTTTTCTTGTTGTGAATACAAACTAACATGGCTGCTACTCTGAAACCTGAATTTTTAACAGTGAGGATAATTAACCATTAGAACAATTTAGCAAGGGTGTGGTAGATTCTCCAGCACTGATAATTTTTAAATCAAGATTGGATGGCTTTTCTAAAAGTTCTGCTCTAGGAATTATTTTGGGGGACTTTTATGGCCTGTGTTATACAGGAGGTCAGACAAGATGATTACAGTGATCCCTTCTGGCCTTGGAATCTGTGGAAAAAAAAACTGTTTCATTGGTGCAAATATTGCTTGCTCTCCTAACAGCTTTATAAATGACATTTGCTCCAGGATATCAGAGTTTTCATACCATTCACTGTCTCGCAAACCTGTTGCTCGATGTCAGCTAAAGGTAATGCTCTGTGACCTAATTCTAAATTGCTTCGGCTACTGCCTTCACGGAACTCTGTGACATTGGGAACTTTTCTAGTAAATTTTCAATTCTCTTCCTTTTCCTGTTGCCGCTCTACAGTTCTGAAATCTGCTGAAGTTCTTGTTCATGGTCTTAAGCTCAGGAATATTAGATCCAATATACAAGTGTCCAATATTCATAAGTTCATACTTGAACAGCAAGACAACATAAAGATTTATGTTCTAGTTCATGTGTACTCTGTCATGTAGCCTACACAGGCATCTTTGGAGGCAGTACTCGGTAACTCATACAAGATAGTAGTGGGGGAGGGTGGGGTAAGTGTGTGCGTAAATTATGTTCCTAAAGTCCACCCCATTGCTTCATTTAGCACTGTTCAGACAGTTTTCACAGCCAGGCAGAACAGTCAATCTCCCAGTAAACTAACCTGAAGGAAGCACAAGGTAAGATGTGACAACCACCCAAAGGACAAATATTTTAACTTTAAATACTAAGTTAAAACCTTTGGGATTCATTTCATATCTCTTTTATCCTTAACTTCTTTTACCACACAAAGGCTGGTGTTGCTGCGATCTGATCGTTAACAATATGTAGGGGTAGAGAATTCCCTTGGCAGTGGCCTGGAGCTCAGGGTCTTGGGGCTTGTCTAGCTCTCAGGAGCAAGTATCTCAGTCCGACAGACTTGGGCTAGCAGGGCTTGTGCTGGTACTTTAAAAATAACAGTGCTTTGAACTTAGGCGGAGCTCAGTCTCTGAAGCTTGGGGAGAGGGAAGGTTTCAGAGTCACATGGACTGCTAGCATGTGGCACACTGGTGCGCTATACATTTACACCACAGCTTGCCACGCACTGTTTGTCTAGAAAAGCCCTTTGTCTGAAGCCCAGCCTTCTTGCCACTCTAAACTGGCACGAAGGGGCATGATGCTCGGATTTCCAGTAGCACGCTGTCCTTAGTTTCTGCTTGGTGGCTCCATCTTTCAAATCAGCTACTAGCTAATTAGATGTCTGACATATTTGATGCTCTAGCTCCTCTTACTGGTGGAAGGGAAATTCAGCTCTCCAGAGTCTCCTGGCTTTTGTGAGTTGGAGGGAGGAAGAGGTCTTTTGCTACTTTCGTTCCCCAGCCTCTGATTTATGGTCCTATACACCAGTAACTTTCCCATACACACACCATCCCCTGTCCGTAATTTCAGTGCCTGCCTCTGCTGTTCGCTGCCTTATATATTCAGAAATCATCAGTTGACGGTTAAAATATCATGAGAGAGAGACTTACAAATCATAAGATTTTAAAAATCATAAATTTGGGTATAAGGGAGCTTTTTGCTTTCTGATTTCTGAGCCTCCTGGGTGCACTTGGGTCACATTTTCAAGGTTTTTCTCCGTACCCCTGAGGACTAGAAATGTATTTTAAAAAAAAAAAAAGCTGAGATTCTCACATAATGAATACAGGAGCTGGGGCTATAATAAAACACCAAGTATCATGAGGCTTGCAATAAAATCAGAAGTTATCAGCAGGCTAGTTTTCCCAAGCAGCACAATGAAATTAACATGACTCTTAGCAGGAAGATGATGCTGTTTCTGTTCCATTTGCTCTTGAAAGTTTTGCAGACATAAGTGCTCGAACCTTTTTGTTTTGTTTTTGTTTTAAACAATAGCTTACATTCTGCAGGCTCCTGAGCTTGCCAAGTAAGCTTCTCTCTTGTCAGTAACTAGTGGGTTTTTTTAAGCCCTGTGCTACAATATTTGGGTATCCGCAGATCACTCTTTTCAGGGCCCACCTGTACACTAATAAATGAGGGGCAGCTTTCTTTCCTATATCAAACTCTTCTTTCCTTTCTTGCTGTAATTTAGCTTAGTCTTTTATCTTAAATGTCTAACCAAGTGAAGCCATTTAATGTTTTATAGTTATGGAGCCATCAGAGTTAGGTGGCTAGAGCACTGCATGGGAATCAAGAGATTTGAAGTCTATTATCAGCTCTGCCATTGATTTGCTATGTGACCTTGAGAAAGTCATTTTGCCTCTATATGCCTTAGTTTCCCCCTCTGTAAAATGGAGATAGTGATACTCACCCTCCTCTGTAAAAAGCACATTGAGATCTATGGCTGAAAGCACTATATAAGAGCTATTGTTGTTCTAGGATTTACTTTGCACGTGGATGAGATTCATAACTATGGCTTGAGTTCTTTTCTTTTTAGAAGGAAGAATACACTTTGGATGATTCTGATCTCCCATTTTTAGGCCTCAAATCATTGCCCCATTAACTACTGATTGCATGTATTGAGTGAGGAAGAGGATTCCAAATCGCTTCCATAAATTATTTAAAAATGAACATGTCATGTTAAAAGTGAGTGAACAAAACAGCACTATTTTGATAGATCTGTGAGAATAAAGTCACAATGGCGTGTGCTCCCTCTGCTGGCCACACAGTAGCAGTTATCTGAGAAATCACTAACTCAAAGACTGAAGCAACCAAGATATTTGGATATAACTTGGTGTTCTTTGGAAGCTCAAGTAACCATATAACTTTTGATGTAGAAAAAATCCTTTTTAAGTGTCATGGAAAAGTTATATGTGTGGTGACAATCTGAGAGGGGGAGAGAAAGGTTTGGATTAAATACCAGGACGGGATTTTTCTCTCAATGTTACTGGGATGTGGAATAGTCTGCCAAAGAAATATTCAATATGTGGGTTTTTATTCCAACATATCCAGAGAGATGTAATGAAAGCAATTTCATCATAGTGTAACATCAATTGGAAAAGTGGGTATACGTAATACAGCATATTAAATAATATACTATATTACAGTAGAATTCTGAAGAGTCATAGCCAGGGTAGATTGATTTAAATCAAAATGATTTTAAAATCACCAACTTTAATTGCAATTTTAAATCACCAACTTTAATAATTTAAATCAGCAAGCAGCAGGAAACCTCAATTTTAATAATTGAGGTTAATTGTGTTTTGCATTTGTACTTTTTAGTTATTTTCCTGCAGAAAGATTGATTGATTGGTTGGTAACCATTCAAATATGCAAAAAGAACAGGAGTACTTGTGGCACCTTAGAGACTAACATATAAGTTCTTTTTGCGGATACAGACTAACGTGGCTGCTACTCTGAAACCGTTCAAATATGTTGATTTGGAACTAAATATAGCATCTACACTAAATTTGGTGCTTCTTTTTGTTAAGCAGGAAGATAGGATATATCTATACACATTTATTTAAGCAATTGTATAGCTTCACTTATGTTTATTAAGAATCTTAATTTTACATAGTTTATGATGTTAAAAGATAGTGAATGATGTATTTCTTTACTAGTTTGATTAATGTTTTACTCCTGGTTTGTGTCAAGCTCTGTTTGGATAAATTTGAATTCATTTAAAAAGGCACAAAAACAGTATTTTATTTTATTTTTTCTTATTTAAATAAAGCTACTTAAACTTTTTTCTTCTGTAACCAGCAAACTTAATCAAAACATGTTTTGTATTTTAAATTGATTTATTAAACAAAGAAAGTATTATCCGTAGTTAGTGAACTGAAGTGATTTGTTTCTGGACACCATGTCCTTCAAGACTTTATAACTAATAGCTCATATCCTTTCACACCTAGTTGTTCATATATCAGAGGAGGAAAACAAGCTTTCTGACTTTTTCAACTCCAAATTGGTTTCTTAACTTTGGGTGAACTAGTCGTGAACTGGTCTAGTTGAATAAACCAAAATGAAGAAGAAAATATTCTCCCCTCACCTGCAGAAGAGGCTTCTGCTCTCAAAAGCTGGAATAGCACTTCATCAAGCTCTGGTTTCAGGTGCTTGGCCAGTGAAATCCACCAGTTTAGTGGTTTGGCTTTTTTTTAAAATTTCAGCAGAATTTGTACTGCTTAATATTTATTTTATTTAAAATATTTTAATAGATGGTAGTAAATTTTGGCCTTAGCATGGGTGGTTATAATTTCAAATAGGCTCATTTTTAAAAAATAAACCTGTATTTAATTTAAATTTAAAAATCATTTAAAAAAAACCCAGATTTTATCCACATTCTTTGCCCCCTCAGGTCCTTCCCATGTAAACCACTAATAGACTGTACCCCACGTTTGTGGAAGCCTGTAATTCCATCTTTCTCTTGCTGTCCACAGATCTGTGACAAACCTGATGCATGTGTAACCCACTAAAGTTTGATGACAGAAGTAGCCACTATAATTCCATTTTACTACAGGAATAGTGAGCAAGTTCAGTCAGTTTTGACAGCAGAACTCCTCGCTGTGGATAACACACAAGATAAATATGGAAAATTTGGACCGCCATGGATGACCATACATTGAGTTTCTCCAGTTTGCAATAAAAACACCACAATGTGGCTAAAGTGCTCAAAACTGAAAAAAAAATCTTTCAGCTGCATCTATTCTGTGGGTATGGCACCTTATCTCCAGAGTTGGTACCAGATTTATTGAGTTCTGACCGTTATGTTCTGCTGCACCTAGAGAGATTCACATGTAGACAGAACAATCTATATTGTTAATTGTGTTTTCTAGATTGCATGAACTTATACATACCAAGGGTAATGTTTGTAAATGTCACTGTGGCACATTCTCTGATGCCCCAGGAGATGCTCAGTCACTAAACAATCTTCAAAGTATATCCATTTCGGTCTATCTAATGTTGGAGGGCACTGCTGCCAGAATGATAATTTTAGGAATTAGCTGGGATTGCACATTGTTTCTGAACTCAAGGTGGCACTATAGGACTATATTTGGCACCCACTTTCCGATGTATTGTTAAGCGTGTAGCTGTCTGAATTTGTGTACACGAAGGGTATGTCTACACTACCCGCCGGATTGGCGGGCAGCGATCGATCCAGTGGGGGTCGATTTATTGCTTCTAGTCTAGATGTGATAAATCGATCCCCAAGCACTCTCTAGTCGACTCCTGTACTCCATCGCTGCAAGAGGTGCAGGTGGAGTCGACAGGGGAGCGGCAGCAGTCGACTCACTGCGGTGAAGACACCACAGTAAGTCGATCTAAGTACGTTGATTTCAGCTACATTATTCACGTAGATCGATTTCACACACACACACACACTGTAGACCAGGGCTATGAATTTAGAAGAGGTGTGTGTGTGTGTGGGGGGGGGGGTATTTTTAATGCTTTCTCTTTTTGTTAAAAGAAAAGGAGTACTTGTGGCACCTTAGAGACTAACAAATTTATTAGAGCATAAGCTTTCGTGAGCTACAGCTCACTTCATCGGATGCATTTGGTGGAAAAAAAAAACTGGTTTTTTTTTTTCCACCAAATGCATCCGATGAAGTGAGCTGTAGCTCACGAAAGCTTATGCTCTAATAAATTTGTTAGTCTCTAAGGTGCCACAAGTACTCCTTTTCTTTTTGCGAATACAGACTAATACGGCTGCTACTCTGAAACCTCTCTTTTTGTTGTATGCATAACGAGCAAGATACAGTATTTTGACTTTCTGTAGTTTTCAGGAATTAGAATTTGCATGATTATTGTAAAATGAACAGGCAGCAATAATGCCAAAATAATGTACTGATCATTGAATTTATGGTTGGTTTTAAGTAAAAGAAAATACTAAAAACAAAATTCAGACACCAAGCCATTGTAAAACCCTGGATCCTTTCATTGCTGTCATTTGGTGCTTCTGAAAACAGGCTTACAACTGGGCATTCTTTGCCAGCTGCTATAAAAAGTTCCATATATTCAGGTACCCTGATATTTATTTTGTCAGATACTGTTTCTTGAAAATGTAATAGTGTTTGTGAAAGATGTCAGATTGACAGAATTGGAAACACTATTACCAGCCCAAAGTGTTCCAAAATCATGAGTCAGGACCCCCTAAAAATCATGATATCCACTAGAAAAACAGTACATTTGCCTTCTGAGTTTTGAACCTTTGTGGTACATCCAGGACATGCTTTCAAGCTTTTCTTCACAACCATAAGGGCTAGAAACTTTTGAAAAGGAAAGCTACAAGTCTCATGTTTTCATTTGACTCCAAGAGCTGGGGCTTTAAGAGGGGAAAAAACAAGTATTGAAAGCCTTGTGATAAAATCATGAGACTGGCAACATTGACTCTGTTCACAGGACAAGCACAGAACTAGCAGTGATACTGCAAGTTTCTCCGTACAATCCCAAAAGTATGCCTTATGCATGTCTTGGAGGGACCACCTCTAGGAGATTGGAGAAGGTAGTTCAATTTGCCATGCTCTTTTAGGGTATGTCTATGCTGCAATTAAAAACCTGCGGCCAGCCCATGCCAACTAACTTGGACTCGGGCTAAAGAGCTGTTTAACTGCAGTGTAGAAGTTCAGGCTCAGGCTGGAGCCCGGGTACTAGGACCTCGAGAAGTGGGAGGGTCCCAGAGCTCGGGCTGCAGCCCAACCGTCTACACTGCAATTAAACAGCCCCTTAGCCCAAGTCAGCTGGTATGGGCCAGGCCTGTGTGTCTAGTGTAGTGTAGACCTCAGTCTTATCACTTTCTCCTAAGGCTGCCAACAAGGGTGCCAAGTATGATGCAGACATCAGCACAATAAGAACACTATCTCATTTCACATGTCATCAAACAGCCATCAGATGGTAACAAGTTCCAGTTAGTACTGACAAAGACTGGATTTGAACAAATGTCCTAAAAGGAAAAGGCTTTACTAGTATCCTAAGTCACCCAGTTTTCTTTGCTATGTTTTAAAAATATGTAGTTATAACAACTTTTTAAAAGGTGTGACCCACAGAACTTGGCTGGGGCCATGAGCTGTTATGGTGGTTGATGACCACTACACTTCAGTGTCCAAGGTTCTGCACTGCACCATGGTGTCTGAAGAGCAAAACCGGGGCAGAGCATTGCTGGCTGGAGTGGCACTTGGAGGAACCATTTGTGAAAGCAACAGAATTATTGTTACCAGAGCACCTTCAAACTGCTGGAGATAGAAGACAAGCATCAGGTTCTTGGTCCAGGACTCTCTGTGATTGACTATGGGGCAGCTCCCAGTGTTTGGAATCAGGTTGCTGTACAGAGGCCCAATGCCTTGGGCCCTGATCCTAATGACCCAATTGGTTTTGTATTTGGAACTGACCTTCGTACTTGCCTCTGGAAGGAGCAGTCTTCCTGTCTAATGCTGACATTATAGATTCAAGTGTACTTAAGAAAATTCAGGAGCTGCTTCCTGCAGAGAAGGTGGATGTTATCTGAGTGACAAGGCACCTAATCCCACAGGGGGTCCAAGATCAAGATAATCAGAAGTAGATGACCTTATGTTTGTCCCTTTGGATCTCTTCCAAAGCCTCTTGTAGCCAGAGGAGACCATCCTCTGAATAATCTGGGATGGACAGGAAGCCTGTGTCCTCCAAAACAGACTTAGCATTTCCAGGATGTGACAACTACAAAGCCTCAGTCCAGCAGGAAAGAATCTTCAGAGTCCTGTTACCTGGCAAAACTGCACAGAAAGGGAGTAAAACATAAACACTGAGGGTTATGTCTGCCCTACTCATACAGGTGGTCAGTGCCTGACTGGTTACCTGCATTTGGGGTACATTTAAAAAAACCCGAGTATTGAGACTCTGAAATTGAATTGTTTTATTTTTAAGCCCAATGTGGGAATATCTGTCATAATTTACATATCATCATAGGTGTGCATCATGCTTATAGATACAAAATAAGACAAGGTTGTCACTCCACTGAGTTTATAATATAATTATAGAAGAAAAGATATCCACTAAACTCCCACCTGAGGAAAAAGCTTTTGGGAATGGAATGCTATGAAAGCTGGGCTGTATGAGATAGAGCAATGGAAACAAAAATAAAATAACCTTTTTTTTAAAAGTTTGCAAGGAAGTACAGTACTAGAACTGGCTGGGAATTTAACTATTTTTTGTAGGTAACTGCCGATTTCTTAAAACTGAAACTTTGCGGGAAAGGCTCAGTTTTGACTAATTTCATGATTTTAGAAAAAAAAGTTTTGAAATTGTCAAAACATCCCATTTTGACATTTTCTAACTGAAAAAGGTTCTGTTTGGGGGATCCAAACAACTTTTTAATTTAAAAAAATAAGTGAATTTATAGTAAAAATAATAAAAATAGTTAAAATTTAAATGAAACCTTTCGGATTTATTGGAAAAAATATTTCAATTGGCCCAATGAGGATTTCTTTTCAGATTTTCCATTCACAGAGATTGTAGAGATTTCATCTTTTTGCTCTGGTTAGGGAGGGAAATTTCTGTTTAAAATCTTGAAAATTCTCACAGGACAGGAAACCCATTTCTCGCCCAGTCCTAGTATAGAGCACCTGTATCTGAATTATGGCATGGAACAAAGGGCAGATTTTGAAGGTTGTTGAGCAGTCTTAATGGTCATTGTCTTCAGTCAGGCTCCAGTGGGAGTTGAGGGCTCCTAGGTTATGTCTACACTTCAGGCTAGGGTGTGATTCCCAGCTCAAGGAGAAATACCTATGCAAGCTCTCGTAGAGCTAGCACACCAAAAATAGAATATAGCTGTGGCAGCAGGAGGGGCTCACCGCCCGAGTATGTACCTAGGGTCTTAGATGGGATCAACCTCAAGGTGGCTAGCCCCTCCTGCCCCTCTCGCTGCCTGTGATACCTGCGTTAGCTCTGATTGAGCTACATCTCCTTGATCTGGCATTTACACCTCCAGCTCCAAATGGAGACACACCCTCAGTGTCTAGCAGGAAGTGCTCAGCAGTTCACAGGATTGGGCTCCAAGCTATTAGGCTCCTAAAGACACAGATAAGCACTTAGGGGGTTTTCAAAAGCATCTAGGTGCCTACCTCCTAAAAACCTTTAAAAATCAGTCCCCACGTTCCTAAAATGACCAGAAGTTGACATGTGCTGGTAAGAATGGAAAGAGTTTTACTCTGTAACTGGATATGAATTTTTGTGTGATTTGAAGCTGAGAGATTTTATTTCTAAATTAATTTTTAAGGGCAGGGGTAAGAGAACCAAAAATGGAATCTGCATGCCTTATTTTTTGTTGTATTTTACTATTTTAAGATATGTAGAGATGAAGCCTAGAGGAATTTATGAATATTTATTAAAATATGTAACCAGGATATCTCCAGTGAGATGAATCATCTGATGGTATCCAGAGGTGACAGTCCCTTTAACAACATAATGGTCAGAATTCAGTAAAAATATGTATTTATTTCAATTGTATTGCTTGCTTACTCTGCCAGTTCGGAATATATTTTCATTATTCACTGTTTCACATTGTTTATGAATGTCTAATTTTCCTAGGAGTCATAGTAATTGTCAAGCTAATTTAACATGTCCTGTATGCTAATTGCCTCAAAACATTAATTTTCAATGGTTTTGGAGACATAATATTATAAAGCAGTTATAGCTAAACATTCCAGATGGCATCTATTCCAGTCTGTAGCCATTGTTTTCTGTCTTACAAGGAGACATGCAATTATTAGGTAATAAAAAGAGAGTGATTATATTTTTAATTTAGTTTTTTTTAAATCCCAGATAAATTACCTGCTTATAGAATAACTTGAAAAGATTCTGCAGCAATGGTAATCAATTAAATAGTGGAACAACAACAAAAATTCTTGTTAGATATGAACAGGTGAAATTCACCTGCATAATCAAAGGGCCAGCGGAAGAGCTAACAAATACCTAAGTCCCCTTAAACCCTGGTACTTAACTGGTGCAAAGATGTGGTGCTGGTTCTCTGCACTGGGGAGACTTTCACCTGAAAAACCCTAAATTAACGAAAATATAAAATTCAACTATGAAATAGTGAAATCAAAAATATAGATGGTTTGCTAGTGATGATTTAATTGCTCTCCACATCTTTCAGAACTGGAACAATACTGTGCAGAAAGAATGTCATAAGAGCAAAGAATCTCTTTAAAGAAATAGAAGACATTGCCAATTTAGTCCAGCAGTTTGGGGACCAGTATACATAGCATACATAGCATACTCATGCTCAGTAAAGTAACCCCTCTATGTTCACTTAATTCAGGAGCAAATACAATATTCCCTCGCAATACCAGACACTTATTTCAACTTCCACCCTAGATAAATAACAAGTTGTGTGTGTCTGGAACAACTCTTCCTAATGGTGTGGAGGAAGGGTCTATAAAAGGATGATAGAAGTATTCCAAGGAGAGTGAGAGGTTTGGAAAAACAGATGGGCAGAGTTTAAGAGATATGAGAGAAGCCAGTCTAAAATTTCTCTTAGAATATGATTCGTTTGTCTACAATAGCTATCTGTCTGTGTCTGTCTGTCAGGCTCACTACTGTGGCATTCATCCAAGAATCTCAAAGTGATAAACTTTCATTGAACACTGTACCAGATAGCTTAAATATGGAAACTCTGAGCATGAGTGATGAATGCTGTGGAAAATATGCTGTGATCATGTAATTAAAGGCAGTATCATAATGCATATGCACAAGGGGGGCAAATTAAGGTTGCATAGGCAGCCTGAATTCTGGTATTAATCAGCTTTTGAGTGCTTGACTTTGCAACCTTAACATTCTTTTGACATAGGGAGCTTTTTTGAATGTCAGATTTATATAGCACCTTACTTCTCCCAGTGTGGAAAGGCAGACTTTGGAATGTAACGACTCTGTTTAATGGCACATAGCAACACTAGATAATAATATAATACAGAAAGTTTAGATGAATTCTGTGTTTACTTGAAACTACAGGGGAAATTTTGTTAGGCAGAATGTAATTACTGACATTGAAATTTGGCCAGGAAGCTGTTTAAAATATTTATTATTCATTTAGTTCTGGAATAAATGTAGGTCAGGAAGTGGCTAAATAAAAAACTTTTGGGAGGGAAACAGAATAAGAAGAGGAGAGTGTGCACACCAGCATTTCTCCCATGCACCAAGGAAGGATTCATTAAGGACTTGATCCAGTGCCCACTGAAATCAATTAAAATCCTTCCAGTTCTGATGTCCACAATTCAAGAAGGATGTTGATAAATTGGAGTGGGTTAAGAGAAGAGCCATGAGAATGATTAAAGGATTAGAAAACATGCCTTATAATAGATTGAGCTCCTTGCGTCTATCATTTATCTTAACAAAGAGAAAGTTAAGGAATGAGTTGATTAAAAGTACTAAAAGTACCCATGTGGGGAACAAATATTTAATAATGGGATCTGCAATGTAATAGAGAAAGGTGCAACATGATCCAAAGTCTGGAAGTTGAAGTTGACAAATTCAGGCTGGAAAGAAGACATTTTTAACCATGAGGGTAAATAACCAGTGGAACAATTTTCCAAGGGTTGTTGTGAATTCTCCATTGCTGGCAATTAAATCAAGATTGGATGTTTTCTAAAATATATATGCTCTAGGAAGTATTTTGAAGGGGAAGTTCTGTGGCCTGTTATACAGACTAGATGATCACAATGGTCCCTTCTGACCTTGGATTCATGAACCTAGGATCCTGTAGTAGACCCTTATTTTCTATGTATTTTTTATTTTGAAGCATCCCACATATTATGATACATAATGTATGTTTCAGAGTAGCAGCCGTGTTAGTCTGTATTTGCAAAAAGAAAAGGAGTACTTGTGGCACTTTAGAGACTAACAAATTTATTAGAGCATAAGCTTTCGTGAGCTACAGCTCACTTCATCGGATGCATTTCTTAGGTGTTTTCATATATTTTAATGCTTATTTGAAATTCTTGTAAATGACTGCATAGGTGATGGAGGGAGAGGGCCTCTGTGTGGAAGGCTGTTGTTGATACTATAGTACAGACTTGTGGCCAGGTCCTCAGCTTGTGTGAATTGATGTAGCTCCACTGGGTTCTATGGAACTCAGTTGATTTCCCCCAGGTGAGGAAGTTACCTACAGTCTCTGGTGGATTATCTCTGCAAAGGTTTTTTCGTGTTTATCTAGTTTTTTTTGCCTTTCTGTAGGTTTATGCCATCCTGTATTTTTACATTCTTTTGCTGTTGCTTGATATTTCTTTCATTATATTGAGTAATGCATTTCTCACCACTTTACTATTCTGAATTATACAGCATTTAAACTACAAAATTATGGTCCTTGCCCCAAAATGCTTGCAATCTAGGTAATTTTTATTAAATTTAAATATGAAAGAAAAATGCTAAATGCCGATGTCCTAGCAGAAAGACATTTTTGCTTTGCTCATGGAAAGTTAAGAATAGGTTTTTTTAATGGGCTGATTTGAGCTGAATTGAAAAAAAGATTCACATCCCAGAAATAGTCATTTAAATTTGACTGCATCTAATTATGGTGTATTATTTGAGAAATGCTATATGATCAGGACATAAATCAGCCACTAACTGACAAGAGTTAGAAAGGAACTTCCCATGGGGTAAAGAAGCAGCATAGCTAGCAGTCAAAATTTGGGTTGGCCCCAACTCATGATGGATGGGCAATCACATTAGCTGGAGTCACTGTTTTTGAGATAACCCAGGAGGACAAGGACACCTGCAGACACATGCAGGCTCTGTCGTCCTCAGAGGGACAGTCACACTGGCCCCATGCGGAGCTGCCCCAGCATGGAGGATTTACTCAGTGATCAGTACGCCTATTCAGGCAGCCACGTGCTCCAGGCAGGCACGGGGGGCCCTATGGGGCAAGGACAGAGATATAGGACCTCTTGCAGAACAGTCAGTGAGATGCAGTGCCTCCTCCCCTCCCAGACCGTGCCACCCTCAAGTGTGCTCCTGGTTTTCCAGCCCAAGGCAGAATGACTTTGCAGGTTTCCCAGCCCTACCCCAGCATGGATCCTCACAGCACCCAGCTGCCTGCACCCTGTGGTGCCTGGCTACACCTGGGCAGGTGCCACCACTCACCTGCCAGTGCCACGTAGGCTTGGAGGTAGCAGCACTGCTACCTGGCTCAGGTCAAAGCAGTAGCAGCCAAGCTCAGGCAGTGGCACATAATGGTGTATGGCTCCATGCGCTGTGGAGTGGTTGGACTCAATGCAGCAGCTCAGGAACTTCTGGGAAGGTGGTAGCAGCTCTCAGTCCTCACAACCGGCATGGCCCAGCAACCCCCCCTAACTCCTGCTGACACATAGCAGCGGTGGGGCCGCATCAGTATAGGCACTTTGGAGCTCTGGGGCATGCGCTCCGCACGAGTTCCTGCCCTAGTGCCCCTTCCTGTCATATGCCATAAGCCCACAGGGCCTGGTGGGAGCCGAGTTCTCTTCCAGAGCCTCAGAGGGATGTCAGTGGAGGCAATGGCCCCTCTCAGGAGGAATCAGTAACCACAATGGTGATAGCAGTACAGGTTCACACAGGCTCAGATTTGGGTGGACCTGGGTGCTAATTGTGTGGGCTATGGACCTACCAGTGGCTATGCTCCAGTGTGCAGGCTATTCCACAACTGTCCATTATACACCTTGTTGGGCCTTCCTATGAAGCCACTTGTACTTATCACTATCAGAGACAGGACACTGGGCTAGATGGACCTCTAGTTGGATCCGTTATAGCAGTTACTGTGTTCTTAAATGGGAGCCACACAGCCAGAGAGCAAAGGAGAGGTGCCGGAGTTCCAAAGGCATTCTCCCACATTGGCTCTTGCCTCCTGTAGAGCTTTCTAATCTACAAAATTTGGAATTGGAATCACATCATTTTGCAATGGGTAGCCCTCCCTCTAACCTGCTATAGCAGGGTTATCTTTTCAGTCAACTGGCTTAGTGATCAGCATCTGCTGCCCCAGTCTCTTTCAGAGCTCAGCTGGGGTCAGCTTCCATGTCCATAAACCCCAGGTCTGTGGGGGAATCTGGGGTGGGTAGAGGGACCTGGGCCCTCCTACTCCACCAGGCCCTAGCCCATGGTCCTGAAAGTGTGACAGCATGGGATGGCCTACATTCAGCCCACCTCCTGCTAACCTTTCCAGGTCCACTTCCTAACCACCTAATTTTATACCAGATTTTTGTTGGAACATTGATCCATGAAACTGGCAACACACATTTCAATTGTTGCTTTTGGGATGGATGCAATGTGACCATCATTATTGAAATTGACCCATAACCTGATGTTCATTAATATCTGTTCAATTCTACCACTAAGGTCTTGTCTAGACTAGAAAAGAGGTCAAGGTTAGATCAGAGTGTGCTAGCTAACATCAACCTAACCATGATGTTTTTCCTAGTGCAGCTCTGGGTTAGCACCTTTACCTAGTTGCTAGGGTACATTTGGATAAGCTGAATTGAAGGATAGGGTCTCAACTAAAGGTTTAGTTAACACACCCTGACCTAACCACAACAGCTTTTCTAGAGTTCATAAACCCAAGAGACTACAAGGCACCAAAGAGAACAGAGATATACTCTTGATCAGTGTTAATGGGGAAACCAGAAGCTGTAGTCACAAATCCTTGTCAAAGGGTTTGATCACAAGATTTTACATCATAAGAGCAAGGATGAAACACAGCCCTGAAAGCTTCCCCAGCCAAAATCAGTGCTAACAGATGTCTGTTAGTACTGAATGACTTCAGCAGATGTAGTCTGGTGAAGGGCTGAGAGCAGTAAAATGTTGGAAGGAATGTTGGATTTATTCAGCAATCCAAAGAAAAACTCCAGTTGATACAGTCAGAAGCGTTTTTAGTATCTGCAGTATCGATTGCCTCAGAGTACCTGCTGATATGTAAAAGTCTGTGATCACCGGGAAGTGGAGTGCACAGATTTGTGTCATTGTAGTGTCCTCACATTACATCATCATCACTCCAAGCACAAATGCTTTTTCCCTGAGACTTTCATTATACTTTGTTTTCCATAATGTTTGAAGGTATAGGTTCTCTCACACTAAGTTTTCTGAGGCACAGGTAGAACAATACCATGATTTCTGGTATTCACAACACACAGCTACTGTGTTTTGTGGGTAAGTGATAAACTATTTTTAGGACTTTGCCTTTCCTTCTCTCTTTCCACTCTGTTAACTAGAACAGGCAATGTGGAAAAAGAAAGAAGAGAGCAATGGTACTCCTGTGACTTTAGCAGCTGGAGTGCTACGTATGCTTTTTGGGTAGTCATTTTAAATCTCAGTATCCTGCAGACTCCTTTCCAAGTTATTTACTGTGATCCACAGAACACAAGGTCCAGGTGGATTGTGAATTAGCAACTCTTAACAAGTCTGTTGAGGAGCTTTACAAGAATGATCTATCTTTTTCCCCATTGTTCGTCTTCTATGTGTCTCGCATTCAGCATCTTATTATTTTGTTTTCTTAGTTCAAACCTGTGTGTTTTATTGTTGTTCTGTTCTTGCTCCTGTAAGACATCAAAATTTGTGTATCCTGTTTTTCCCCTGCACTGGTATTTCTACTTATCCGTTCTGTCATTTTCTGTTCATATTGTGGTCATACAATCAATGATTATTAGCAAAATGTATCCCATCAATTTACAGATTTCTGATTTCCATACAATCATGGGCATCCTTATTACGAATCTCTGACCTCAAGCCTTTTAGATTTTTTGGTCACTTGTATTTGTTACACTTTTGTAATCTGTTTAACTTTAAAATCTGAAAACGTGCATAGTTTCTCAATAGATTTAAAACCTGTTCTGTGTAAATCACTTCCCAGACTTTTTAGACATTTTCAGAAAAATGGAAGCCAGACAATTCTGTTAGTCCTGAAATGACATTTCCCCCAGAGTTTCAGTCCTGCTGTTTCGCTACTGAGTACTGCAACTGTCAAGTTATAGATCTGGAATGGTTTATTAATAGCATGAGATTGTTACCATACTCTACCTACTGATTTGGGATATTTCATCTGACAGTGATGATAATAACTATGACATTTTGTTGCATTGTTTAAATATTTTTGTGAATTTTGACCCAAAAATATATGGTTACTGCACTCTCACCTATCAAATCATATTGAGGTGGCTTTCGTTAGCTGAGAATGTTCTGATCATTATTCTTTAAATTCATTTGTCCAAGATAGTTTACTTTTTTGGTTTTTGTAGTTTTCCCCTCACTCTTTTCTCTCTATGCCCCAGTTTTTAGGTCTGGGTCTTAAAACAGCCTTCTTTTGGAGTTGGAGATTAAGGCACATGCAGGCTAAAAAACTTGGAGGTTTTGATACAGATCATTACAGCCAAGACATCCTTATTTTTTCCATAAAACAGACAATATACCCTATTCATCTTTTTGTTGCTATGGACTTAAATAGCTCTCCTCCTCCTAGTATCTGAGCACATCCCAAATGGAAAAAACATAGCTACAAGCAAAAGTCTCTCTCACTCCTGCTCCCTTCTCTACCTCTAGGATAAGCATGTGCTGAACTGTGTATGTAAGTCAGTGGGGAGAGCTTATTGTAGAAAAGCTGAGTCAAAGAGATGAGATTTGCATTAAATTATGAATACAATGAGGCATATGATCCATTCTTATTTCTTGCCTGGACTGAATTCCACAGTCTAGATCCGTCTCCCAGGAACGTTCTATCCTCTGCACTCACAAGTCTTCCCCTTTGGTTGATGGAGCGCAAGGTCTTGGGGAAGCGCTGATTTCACATGTTGTTAGGGCCAATCTTATAGAGTGTTTTGAATATTAAAACAAAGACCTGGAACTAGACTCTATTCAGAGGAGAGGCTGAGCAGAGTACTAGAATCATGTGCTCTTGTCAACCTCTGCTATCTAGCCTAGTACTTGTGTGGTCTCCATTCCCCTAGTATCTGAGCACCTCACAATATTTAGGGTATTTATGCTCCTCATATCCATGTGAGGTAGGGCAATACTGTTATCCCCATTTTATACATGGGAAACTGAGGCACAAAGAGACTAAGTAATGTGCCTAAAGTCACACAGGAAGTTTGTGGCAGAGCAAGGAACTGAATCCAGGTCTCCCAAGTCTGAAACTAGCACCCTAATCACTAGACAATCCTTCCTTGCATGCTGCTAACACATGGGCTGTTACATTCTGAACCAGGTTTTTTAGGGTGGATAGTTTTGTTCTCAGCTATAGGCCCTGGAAAGCACTTAAGCACGTCAGTGGGACCTAAGCACATGCCTGTGTGTTGTCCTGAAGAGGGATGCTTTTCTAAGTCAAGGCTATGAGGCATTTCAGTAATCATGCCTGGAGATCATGAATGCATGGATGCATATTGCCAGATCTCTTCCAAGTAAGACAATCCTGAAACACTGGGGACAAAGAGAGGACAGGAAGAGAAAAATGTTATTGGAATCAAATACATAGTTTCCTAACAGAAAAATACTCAACAGAAATTGATTTTTCTTATTGTCATTTTTATGCTGTAAACAACTGACGGGTAAATTTTCAAAAGTGCCTAATTGACTTAGGTGCCTAAGTGCTATTGAAAGTTGTAATAGTGGGCACTCACCTCTTGAACACCTTCTAGCAGCTGGATGTGGTGGTACTCACCCATGGCACCACCTACAGGCTGCCAGCCAACCTTGGAGGATCTTCCATGGCTTGGTCCTCTGGGCAAGTTACAAAGTCCAAATGAACGCCTTCTAGGGTAGGGAAGAGTCCAATAAATGAACTGTCCCATTGCCCTTGGTAGCATCTTCTGCCTTTGCTCTGGGTCCTTTAAATTCAGCCCTTTGTTCAGGCTCTGAAATAGGCCCTGTCGCCCTCCTGGGGTTTATGCCACTGTAGATGGTAGTGGAACCCTGGCCCGCCAACCACATCAGGTTCCAACCTAGGGTCCCTATAAACAGCAGCTATGCACTGCTCAATTTAAGTTCAGTGTTGCTTCTACCCTGGACCTCTTCGTACCTGGCCTCTCTTAGCTTTGCCCTTATTTAAGGGTTAAAGTTCTTAGATCCTCTCTCTTCCTGCAAACCCAGTTTAAGCAAATGCAGCCATAAATAAACTCTAGTTATCTCTCAAGGCCCTCTAGCCAGAGAAGAGCACCCTTTCCTGTCACTCTGGTCCCAGCCAAGAACTGACCTGCAGCTCCTTTTATCTGAGCCTGCTGGCCTCTGATTCATTGCTTCTGTGAGACCTCTCTAGGCAGGCCTGGAGAACTCACCAACACTGCTTCTTCCCTGGGGCAATGTGTGGTAGGACTGTGGGGCCTCCTGTAGGGAGCCGCAAAGGCCAGGTACACCCTGTCACAAAAGTTAATGGAACTTGGGTAAAATGTTCAAAAGCCCCTAAATTCCTGTTTGGCTGGTACAGTCTTCTGTGTATAACCTACATCTTATGCAAATGCACCAAGTAGTGCAGTTATTACATACAGGTAGGCCTCAACTTTGACGTTCGACTTACGACAATTCTGAATTGACACCCTGATTCGACTTACGACAATTGATTCAGACTTTATAACGCTCGGTCCCGCAATGGAGTGTATTGTGGTTCCAAGTTACAACTTTTCGACTTAAGATGCAATTTTCAGGAACCGATGGTGTCATAAGTCTGAGGACTGCCTGTACTGTGAACACACTATAACGCCTTATCCTACTTCTTCTGTACTGGTGTCTCTACCAGGTTGTGACGCATTGATTTTTCAGATAGTATTGTCTTCTTTTTGGTTGTTTAGAGGGAGCCTGAATCTGCACCTGAGAGTTTGATCAACCTGAGTTCAAGTTCTCGTCCTGTTTGCTCCCTTCATTCACCTAATCAGTCAAGTTTCAGAGTAGCAGCCGTGTTAGTCTGTATTCGCAAAAAGAAAAGCAGTACTTGTGGCACCTTAGAGACTAACAAATTTATTAGAGCATAAGCTTTCGTGAGCTACAGCTCACTTCATCGGATGCATTTGATGGAAAAAACAGAGGGGAGATTGATATACACACACAGAGAACATGAAACAATGGGTTTATCATACACACTGTAAGGAGAGTGATCACTTAAGATAAGCCATCACCAGCAGCAGGGGGGGGAAAGGAGGAAAACCTTTCATGGTGACAAGCAAGGTAGGCCATTTCTAGCAGTTAACAAGAATATCTGAGGAAAAGTGGGGGGTGGGGTGGGGGAGAGAAATACCATGGGGAAATAGTTTTACTTTGTGTAATGACTCATCCATTCCCAGTCTCTATTCAAGCCTAAGTTAATTGTATCCAGTTTGCAAATTAATTCCAATTCAGCAGTCTCTCGTTGGAGTCTGTTATTGAAGCTTTTTTGTTGAAGGATAACCACTCCTAGGTCTGTAATCGAGTGACCAGAGAGATTGAACTGGTTTTTGAATGTTATAATCCAGCTGGTTTTTGAATGTTATAATTCTTGACGTCTGATTTGTGTCCATTCATTCTTTTACGTAGAGACTGTCCAGTTTGGCCAATGTACCTGGCAGAGGGGCATTGCTGGCACATGATGGCATATATCACATTGATAGATGCGCAGGTGAACGAGCCTCTGATAGTGTGGCTGATGTGATTAGGCCCTATGATGGTGTCCCCTGAATAGATATGTGGACATAGTTGGCAACGGGCTTTGTTGCAGGGATAGGTTCCTGACTTAGTGGTTCTGTTGTGTGGTGTGTGGTTGCTGGTGAGTATTTGCTTCAGATTGGGGGGCTGTTTGTAAGCAAGGACTGGCCTGTCTCCCAAGATCTGTGAGAGTGATGGGTCTTCCTTCAGGATAGGTTGTAGATCCTTGATGATGCGTTGGAGAGGTTTTAGTTGGGGCGCTGAAGGTGATGGCTAGTGGCGTTCTGTTATTTTCTTTGTTGGGCCTGTCCTGTAGTAGGTGACTTCTGGGTACTCTTCTGGCTCTGTCAATCTGTTTCTTCACTTCAGCAGGTGGGTATTGTAGTTGTAGGAATGCATGATAGAGATCTTGTAGGTGTTTGTCTCTGTCTGAGGGGTTGGAGCAAATGCGGTTATATCGTAGAGCTTGGCTGTAGACAATGGATCGTGTGGTATGATCTGGATGAAAGCTAGAGGCATGTAGGTAGGAATAGCGGTCAGTAGGTTTCCGATATAGGGTGGTGTTTATGTTACCATCGCTTATTAGCACTGTAGTGTCCAGGAAGTGGATCTCTTGTGTGGACTGGTCTAGGCTGAGGTTGATGGTGGGATGGAAATTGTTGAAATCATGGTGGAATTCCTCAAGGGCTTCTTTTCCATGGGTCCAGATGATGAAGATGTCATCAATGTAGCTCAAGTAGAGTAGGGGCATTAGGGGATGAGAGCTGAGGAAGCGTTGTTCTAAGTCAGCCATAAAAATGTTGGCATACAGTGGGGCCATGCGGGTACCCATCGCAGTGCCGCTGATTTGAAGGTATACATTGTCCCCAAATGTGAAATAGTTATGGGTGAGGACAAAGTCACAAAGTTCAGCCACCAGGTTAGCCGTGACATGCTGCTGGTGATGGCTTATCTTAAGTGATCACTCTCCTTACAGTGTGTATGAAAAACCCATTGTTTCATGTTCTCTGTGTGTGTATATCAATCTCCCCTCTGTTTTTTCCACCAAATGCATCCGATGAAGTGAGCTGTAGCTCACGAAAGCTTATGCTCTAATAAATTTTTTAGTCTCTAAGGTGCCACAAGTACTCCTTTTCTTTTTGCTAATCAGTCAAGTACTTATTCCTAGACTCTGCACTACTGGTGGCAGCTTGGCCTTTTTGTTTTATGCTGACAAATCAAGAAAAATATTGATAGAATTTTGGCTTAGCAAGTCCTGTTCTGGATCTCACAGGCACACACAATGTAATCCTCCACACAGCCATGATTATTTCAATTACTATTTTTTACCATAACCCTACAGCATTTTGTGATCTCTTCTGAATCATGTAACATAGTATAAATAGAACTTGGTATTATGGTATAAAACATTAGGAACAGAGTTACCCTGTTAAGGGAGAGCATAACACTGATTGAGTTAGTGCCTAGTCCACTGTAGTGGGAGGATACGTCTTAGGCAAAGGACTATCCTGAAAGGAGTACTTAGTTCACATAGGGCCTGATCCTGTCAGGTGGTGAGTATCCTCAACTCTCACTAAGGTCAATGGGAGTTGAAGATGTTCAGTACCTTGCAGAATCAGGCCCATACTAATGAATTGAAGTTGTTGACACCTTAAAATACTATAGACTACATGTTACGTTATGTTTAGTTTATTGAATCTGAGTCATTTTACTGACTTATTTTTCTTAAATAAAAATATTAAAATAAAATTTTAAAATTTTTAAATTAATTAAATTAAATTAAAAATTAAAATTAAATTTTTTTATAAAAATAAAAAATAATGGCCTTCCCTTGTGACCAAAGCAGTGTGAATGCTGTCGGTGTGTGTTTGGGATCAAGAACCTGTGAGTTAGATTTTTTTTTTTTTTTTTTTTTTACTTGTAATGGGCCTGATTTTCAGAAATTTGGAGTACCCACAACTCCATTTGAAATCAGTGGTAGTTGAAGGTGCTCAGCACCTCTGCAAATCAAGTCTAATTAGGTCCTGGAAAGTAGAAATAGCTATGTATTCATATTGTTTCTCATACTGCACCATTCCAAACCATTTACATAAATATTAACTAAGCCTCTCAATATCCCTGGGATATTGTATGTATACAATATATATATATACTATATACTATATATAATATATACTACTGTATGTAAAATGAATATTTTAATACACATTTTATAGATGGGTAAACTGAGGCACATCGCGAGTCAGTAACTTCCAAAGTGATGTATCAAATGAGTGGCAGGACCAGGAATGGAACATAGATGTGCTGTTCCAGTGGTGTTGTGTAAGTTCCTGGAAAGCACAGAGTAGGAGTTACTTCTGTAAGTACCCATCCATCATTACAGGTAAATTGGATACTTTTGTTACTTCCACCTCTAATAGTATATAGACTATGGAGTGATACAGCACACTTGTATAATATCTTCATCCAGACCAAAGAACAAAGCAAAGATGACTGATACAAAAGCAAATAACATGTTATAGTAGTATAGAATACTGTATGTAAATGTAGATTACAAGTAATGATTTCAAAAGAAACTTCCTTTCTGAAGACTCTCAATGTATTTATTTTAAAAAAGACCCCAAGAATAGCAGATTATTTCAGTTACAACCTATCTTTGATATTATTAAGCTATTCTAAGGCAGATAACTACCAAATAATAATTTCCCCCTCTGAATGTTGTACTTAGAAAAAGTCAAAAATAAAATGAATAGAGCTATCAATGTCTATTTCAGGAAGAGGTCTGGGGAATTTATTTACTTATTGAGATGCTAATTAGCTTCTATTGAATAATGCTTCATGCCTACAGTGTAATTAGCAGTATTTCTAAATCTCCAACAATAACATATTTGTCACAATTAAATTCATTTCCAGAGTGGCAGTACAGTGGCATGTATTCATTCTATAACCGTTAAAAATGCTCTGAAAATCACCATGTGCATCTAAAGGGACTGTATGGAAATGCTACTAATAATACATTAAAATTACTCTTTCCCTTAATTTGGAGCATCTTTTTGGCATTTTATTGTTTCAATTAATTTAAAATTGTTAGGAATGTTTTTTCAAATCTATTTCTTAATATAAACTGAAGACTTAAGCCCTATTTTTTAATAATCTTTCTTTCTAAAATGTGTAGTCCTCAATCCTCAGGTCCACCCAAACTGTGGTCAGCACAGGATCTAAGTGCACTGGGGGATGAGTGGAAAAGGTGGCTGCACACCATATTGAATCTATTCTGATCTGTGTGGCAAGTTAGAGCAACCACTAACCTCCAACTTGTGCTGGCTATTGATAGCCCATAAGAAGCTGTTACAGAACTGAGGAATAATTGGAACACAGAAGCTCTTCAGACATTATGGAAAATCTCGTAACGTGGTAACATTTTAACTAGAGCTGGTTGAAAATTTTCCAATGGAACAGTGTTCCATCAGAAAATGTTGATTCAACAAAATCAGAATGTTTCATGGAAACAAATTTATTTATCCAGAATGTTCATGGGAAATTATTGGAACATTTTCTTTTGATAAGATCAAAATATTTATTTTTGACTTTATAGTTTTGATTTATGTTATATGTATTTATAATACAAAAAGACTCTAAAAAACATGCATTGGCTTCCAAATCCAGTTTAGGATTGCCCTTCTTGTTTTCAAAATGTTTGATGTACTGGCTTCTTTGAGCTCATAGCCACCTGCTCCGGCATTCATTCACTCTTAGTACTTGGTTTCTTCTTCATTCTCTCCCTGAAGCTCGCTACAGTCCACATTTCATCATTCTCTTGTGTTGTCCCATTTCATGTGATGTGCCATCCCAAATTTAGCTCTGAATTAATTATCTTCCAGCATCAAAAAATTTTCCATTCCAAGCTTCTCCTTGTTTCCCAGGCTGACAGCAGTGCATAAATCAGCAGATTTAATAAATGATGTAGAGAAACACAAAAATAGCAAGGGCTTTTAATGATCATTTTGGGGGCTGGAGGATCCCATGGGAGAGAGAATAGCATCTGAGGCCATTTTATGATATACCATGAGTTTTAGGCCCTATTTAGTCTCATGGATTTCTGGTTAAAGGACGGAGAGAGCTGGCAAAGATGTCCCATCCTACTGCTGCCCCTCTTGTCCATAACCCCACACACAGACTTGCACTCAAATGAACTTTCATGTCTTGGTAAATCAGTATGAATAGGTCAGCAAGGTGAAATCAAGTTTTTTCCCTCAACCTTCCAATGAACATTTGTTGTGAGAAGAGTCCTAGCATAACATGTCTGCCAGAAAAGCAGCCCTTTTGTCTTCCAGGGTTCAGCTCAACAGTTTATGGAAAGGCAAAGTAAATCTTATTTTATGGTCACTATGAAACATGATAGATAGATAAATAAGCTAAACTGTGGAACTGTAAAGATTAGATGGGCAAATAAGTCTGCTTATAGTGCATTCACACCCATGAAGCATGCAGAGGATAAAGCAAGATGTGATCTATCCATACTTGCATCCAGAATAGCTATTAATGGAATTGACAGTTCAAAGAAGAGTTGCATTTGAAAAATGGCCAGGACAAAAATAACCTGTGGAGATAAAAGACGCATTTACCTCTCCTTATAGGGCTGACAGCATTCCCTTTTTTAATCTTTCATGAATGAATGATGCATGTTTTTATGCCTGCCTTATGCATTAGACCTTACTGCACATGACCTTAGAGGGCTTGTTTTTTCAGTAATAGCCCAAAGCCCTTGTCGGTATTGTAATTAAGGACATCCTGATTGCTGAAAAAAGAATGTAAGGCAGCGAATAATATTATAACTTTGGCAATGGAGTACTAATTTTGAACCATATATTTTAAATAATGATATGAAAACCCATCTTTTTTTAAAGACACAGGTAAGGTGTTTTTTTTAATGATAAACATTCATAGTAACATTGGATTGGTGGAATTCAATGAGTTGTGAGCATGGAGCAAACTCATTTTTCTAAAGCTGATGGACAGTTTAGTTTTGTAAGCCAATTATTTTGAATGGATTTCAATTTGACTTAGGCTAAACATCATCATGGATCTAAAAAAAAAAACAACCCCAAGGAGCACAAGGAAACTCGGTTTTTAAGACTAAAGTGAAGTACAAATGGAAAACTAGAATACGTAGAAGACGCTTTGTCAAAATCTACTACTTAGCACAGATTTAGATAGGCAAGTCCTCTCTTGTAGTTCTTTGTTGTGACAGAGGTTGCTGCTGAAAGGAAAAAAGACTAAGAATAAATCACTCATAAGGATTAGACCTAAGTAGATGCACTTGATTTCTAGATCACAGAGAAAAGTAGAGTGTTCAGATTTAGAGTATCCATATTAGAGTTCTTAAAGTATCATTGAATTCAAAAGGGTTGTAAATGAGTTTGAATACCAGAAAATCCAAACCATTATTGTCTTGTTTATAATCATCAATGTAAATTATAGTCTAAATTTTCCAACTGGTCAATAAAATTGTAACTCTAAAGTTCACATCTGGACTTACAAATTGTGTCTGCAAAGGTGTACTTATTCATACAATTACCCATTTTGTATTTTCAAATGAGGTATTTGCAGCTATAATTTAGGGTGACCAGATTTTAATATTTGACCTTTCATAGGTGTGTACAAATTGGGTTCCTGTAAAATCAAAATGTATTTGTCTGAACCACAGAAACAGCATGTTGGCAGGGCAAATGATATGGAGTATTGCAAATCTGGCAAGCTAAAAGATTAATCAGATGCAGTCACTGCTTGAACTGTACCTCTGTTAAGGTCATTTAGACATTTCTTTAAGAATCTGTTAGGAGAACAAATTGTGAGATTCCATAGAGCACTAATGAAGTTCCAGTCAATGTACAATCAGAAAATCAACAAACATTAGTATCTGAAATTATAATGGAATTCAGGGAGAATTACATATGTACATATGGATAATAAAGTTCTCTTGCAGCACATGGCTACTTTTTGTTATTAGCAACAAAAAAGTAATAATTCTACAGAAATATTTCTGTACTGTTCTGTCAAAATGTAGTAAAGTGGGATGACGAGAGCTACATTTAATCTTATAAGATCCTTGTTGGTCACCATATCTAGTAGAACAAACCCTGGACATCATGGGCAGGAAACAAAGATCACAACAATTGCAGGGTCCACACAATGCAGCCAAATGACCTGCAATAATGGAGGGAGTGGTTGTAGCATTAATATTTTGTATGACATTAATTTAGCAGTAAGCCTCAGTGTTTTCTCTGCATAGATACGGTCAGGCTCCAATTAGGTTAAATGAGATGATAGGTAATGCTTTCCAGGTGAAACATTTCTCCTTATGGTGGCTTCAGGACTTTCATTCATTAAAGGGCATGTCTCTGCCCAGTCTTGATAGCTCTCTTATAAAAGCCAATACACATTTCTCTGGTTGGGGGATGGGAATAGTTCTGCTCAAAGTAAAGAGTCTATGTAAGCATTAAAGAGCAAAGAAGAAAAAGAAGCTACCTCTTAGCCTTCCAGGCCCAGATCCTCAAAGCTGTCTAGAGGCTTATCTCCCATTGATTTCACTGGGAGCTAGGTGCCTAAGTACCTTTTGAGGTTAGTGGGCCCTCGTGAATTCTGTTAGGCAAGCCAGTTTTCTCTCCAGGCTATCTCTGGTAGACTCTGTCATCTACCACAGCTGAAGGAAGTGAAGCCAACTGTTAAGTCGATTAATCACATCTGATGGCTCAGTTTTGTCTAGCAGGCCATGGTGATGCTTTATTTAAGACTATAAAATGTTTAAACCTTAAGACTGTGCGAGGGTAACCCTTTCCTACATACCTCTCTTTATATTTTTCCAAAGGCCAAAGCTGTCTTACATTGTGATATAATGATGGTAAGCATAGAACAAATCCCTCCCCCAGTAGCATTTTCTTGGTGATTGGTTGGTTCCTATTGGCTCTCTTCAGTGTAAAGTTGTCGTCCTATAGGAAACCTTTCTAAGCATGCCTTTCTGGAGCTGGCCCTTTAAATTTGGCGGTGACAGGCAGCTCCAGTTCTCTTGCAGCTGGCTGCAGCAGCATTTCTGTCTCTTACTGTAAATATTCCTGACTCTTATTATGTTTTTCCCTTTCTCATTTTTGAGGTGGTACATCGTTTCATCCCTTTTGTGACATCTCTTGTGCAAGACTGCCTGACAGATTTTTACCAGTCAGAAGATTATCCTCCTTGGCTTCCTTATGCTGTTTTCTTTCCAATGAAGCTCCACACCTTAGATGTCAGAAGGCCTATGACCTAAATTGAGAGATGGCCAAAGAAAGGGCGTGACACAAAAACTATAGGAATTTGCTATTCATAGGGATTAGAAGGTGTATTCTTAAAAAGAAAAGGAGTACTTGTGGCACCTTAGAGACTAACACATTTATTTGAGCATAAGCTTTCGTGAGGCTTAGAAAAAGCTTATGCTCAAATAAATGTGTTAGTCTCTAAGGTGCCACAAGTCCTCCTTTTCTTTTTGCGTATACAGACTAACACGGCTGCTACTCTGAAACCTATTCCTAAAATGTATGCCACTTGAGGTGAGCCTTGTCCCATGGCAATAAGAAGTGCAGTTGCTTCTTGAATAATTAGTTATCTGAACGAGGGTGGAGGGAAGTTTCTTTTGAACAAATCTCTGAAGCTGCTATATGAACCTCTGCCCATACTTTTGTTATACAAGATGTCTAACGCAGTAAACACATGCGCCTCTGCAGGTGCAGTATGCTGCAGAACTGTTATAGCCTGTATTCTTGGGGAGTCCTGTCACCGTATGATATCAAAGGAACCTACTCAGACCCATCGAGTTAGAGAATGACTTTTCCTTTTGGAGAATAAATAACTTTTCTTACCTGTGAATAGTATTTTGCTGGTGGACATGGTCAGTCTCTAAGTACTCACCTTATCATCTTTCCGACTGGATTAAAATTTTCCGCTAAAGCCTATGCTAATCAGAGTGAGTTTTAGTCAATTACCAGTTACATTAGTAGGTTCACTTTTTATTTGCTATGCTACTTTTGACATCTTTTTAGTTAGGAGAATCTCCACTAATCATTTGTAATTTGCACTTTTTTGATAAAAGTTGTTCCCTTTTAAGCTTGAGTGAGACTTGATTATTCTGTATCCAATTTCCAGTCAGATGTCTCACTTCGCATCTGGTAATCTCTTGTCATAAATAATGACATTCATGCTAGGAAAGCTAATGGGAGCCTCAAGACAACTTATATCAGTGCTCAAAAATTCTACTGGTCCAGTTGACCAATTGTGCCTGTACAAATATGCTGAAAGCAAAACCATAGCTAGAGACTGACCTTGTCAAGCAGAGAAATAACATTTGCAGGTAAGAAATAAACTATATGGCCTTCCAAAAAATCAAACTCCAAAACCCAGCATCACCAGCTGGGTAGACTAAATGTCTTTAAAAAAAGCAAAAATTTTAATAAGACTGAGACTTTTCATCAAGTACACACAAATCATTACATTGGTGGTGTTAACTCTTGAATTTATTATAAAGGTATGCTAGAGGGCTTGGAGACCTGGCCATAATTCATATTTTCAGCAAAGGAAAAAAATTCCTTGGAGAGGAAACTTAAGACCACTCTTTATTAACCAGGGGCCTGCATAAAATGGGTTCTGACAGATACAAGAATCTGTAGAATGTTCTCTCTGAGCTGAGTTGTTTAAATGTTCTTTTTAATCAGATTGCAAATTTGGTTGTTAATGATAATAATGCTGATGTAATATACTTAGACTTCTGTAAGGCATTTGGCTTTGTATTGCATGGCATTTTAATTAAAACTAGAACGATACAAAATTAATCACACATTACATGGATTAAAAACTAATAGGCAAGTCTCAAAATATAATTGTAAACAGGCAATCATTAAGTGGGTGTGTTTCTAGTGAGGTCCCATGGGGATCATTTCTTCATCCTACACTAACATTTTGATTAGTGACCTAGAAGAAAACCTAAAATCAGTGGTGAAACTTTGCAGATGACACAAAGATTGGGAGGTGGTAAATAATGAGGAGGAGAGGGCTTCTCCCACTGGGGAGGCGCAGTACCTATGCAGATGGGAGAAGCTCTTCCATCGGGGTAGGTAGAGTCTTCACTGAGCGCTACAGCAGTGTAGCTGCACCGGTACAGCTACACCTCTGCATCACTGTAAGTGTAGACAAGCCCTTAGAGATTGCAGTGTATTCCCAAAGCCTATTCTTGTTGGAAACTGGAGATAACATCTGAGAGCCCTGAGCAGATGGCGAGGTGCCTAAAACCCAGATCAATGGGCATTAGGCATCTAAGTCCCTTTGTGGATCTGGGCCTTGTGCCCAGCCCCTTTTCTCTGCATTTCACTTCTGGCTAGCTTAGGAACTACCCTGCTCAGCTTGCTGGCTTCTGGGAATCCATTCCTTAAACACCTAATTCTCCCCATACAATGCACTGGCAGCCTGGGGCCTAACTCAGGGCTGACCTTTGCAATGCCTAAATTCTCTTTGTAAATCTAAGCCTCTAGGTGTTTTTGAAAATCGCACTACATTGGGGTGGCCAACCTGAGCCTGAGAAGGAGCCAGAATTTACCAATGTATGTTGCCAAAGAGCCACAGTAATACATCAGCAGCCCCCATCAACTCCCCCACCCCACTCCCAGCGCCTCCTGCCCACTGGCAGCCCCGCCAATCAGTGCCTCACCCTCCCTCCCGACCAGCTGTTTCGAGGCGTGCAGGAGGCTCTGGGGTGGAGGAGTGAGGGCACTGCAAGCTCAGGGGGAGGGCGTGGGAAGGGATGGAGTGGGGGCAGGGCCTGTAGCAGAGCCAGGGTTGAGCAGTGAGCACCCCTGGCACATTGGAAAATTGGCACCTATAGCTCCAGCCCCAGAGTTGGTGCCTATACTAGGAGCCGCATATTAACTTCTGAAGAGCCGCATGTGGCTCCGGAGCCACAGGTTGGCCACCTCTGCACTAGGTACTTATCTGTATGTTTAGGTGCCTAAATACCTTTAAAAATTATTAGGAACCTAAACACCTTTAAAACTTTGGCCCTTAGACTGTAGTTCAAACTCTCTGAAATCAGTACTAGTCAGCAAGTTCTTCGTCACTCTCTCTAGGGTATAACTTACAAATGTACTTTATAATTAGTTAATTAGCCTTTATAATTAGTCTATTAGTCAAATGTGCATTCAGGAATCATTCCAAAGTGCATTGAAGGAGCTTAATCACAGAGTTGTAATGAACTATTCCTAAGGTTCTTAACAAATGGAACATGAAGTACTAAGAAACTAAAGATAAGGTTTTTCTTATTGTACCTTTCTCTGTCCTTAATGATGTATGCAGTGCAGCTGCCTGATATCTGATCAGCTCTTTGGCTGTACAGTAAATAGAAAGCTTCCCACAAGATTTTGAAAATTAGAACTTTTTTTTCAATATCACTATGTAACCAGGGTGGATTGATTTGAATCAAAATGATTTAAATCACCAATTTTAATGACGACTTAAATCAGGAGGCAGGAATTCTTTACTTAAATAATTGATTTTAATCTTCTATTTGCATTTTTATTTTTTTGGTATTTTCCTAAAGAAAGGTTGATTCTTGTTGGTAATTGTTAAAACATTGATTTGCAACAAAATATTGCTTTTATGGTACATGTAATGCATTTTGCTAAACAGGAGTATATGCTCATCTATATACATTTATGTATGTAATTATATGGTTTTACATTTATTCAGATTCTTAATTTTTTATGTTACAAATGGTGAATGATGCATTTCCTATTTACTAAATTATTAATTTTTTCCTTGTGATTTGTGTCAACCTCTATTTGGGTGGAAATTGGAATTCAACTAAATATGCACAAAACCAGCATTTTAAATTTTTTATTAGTTAAATAAAACTTTCTTTAATGTGCTGGATACATATGGAAAAAAGCAAGTTTATCAAAACATGTTTCTCATTTAAAACTAACTGAATTATTAGACAAAGGAAATAGTGAATTGAAGTGACTGTTTTTCATTACCATGTCTGTCAAGATTTTAGACTGAGTAGGTCTCATCCTCTCACTCTTTTCATGGATTCAAAGACAAAAATAAGCTTCCTTGCTTTTTCAGTTCCCAGTCCATTTCTCAACTTTGAATGAACTAGTAATTTAACTGAACTAGTTTAATAAACTGAAATGAAGAAAATATTTCTTCTGAACCTGCAGAAGAGACTACTGCTATCAAAGATGATTTAGCACTTCAACAGACTTTGGTTCCAGATGCTTAGCCAGTGATTTCCATCAGTTAAGTGATCTGACTTTTTTTTAAAACTTCAGTGGCAAACATGTACTGCATAATATTATTATTTATTAATTTAGGCCTTAAGATAGGTTGCCATAACCTAGATTTTAATTTTAAATAGTTTATTTTTAAAAGAAAAAATGTATTTAATTTAAATTTAAAAACCCTGATGTTTTTATTTTAATAATTGTTTTTTATCCACCTTTTATGTAACTAACACCTTCTCAGTTGGTGAACTGTACCTGTATTTGTAGGAGTGAACAGGGTTCACAAGATAGATCCCCTGAAGTGAGGGAAAAGGAAGACAGCATAGGTGTGTGTGAATGAAGGAGAATGTAAGATATGCTTGCCATGTGGAGGGCTTGACAAGAATTGTGTGTTTTTTATACAACACAGGTGCTCTTGTACTTAACATGGTGTGGTCTATGCAGAGGGATTCTCACTGGCCATCTCTCATCCTATTCAAATTGCACAACATCCTTGTTTTAACAACAGCAAGCTCCTGTATGGAAAAATAAAATACGTCTGTCATGCTGTCTCGAGTGGCTCACGACCCAGAGCAGGGCAAATTGGTGATATGTTCTATAACTTGACTACACCAACCCAGTAACAAATGTGAACTCCTGGATCACTGTAACAGTCTTACCATGGAGTCACAGACAGTCCCCTGGGGCACTCCAGTCTATCTTGCCACCCAGGCAAGCTGGACTTAGTGATAAGTGGTCATTTATACCAAAATCACAAAATATTCAGGTTGGTTCCAGTCCCAGAAGACCAGTCACTTACACCAGATCAATTTGTGCCTTAGATCTCACACCAGAGACAATGCTGGTAGCCAATGCTATAGAAAATGAATTCAGGATTTATTAACTAAGAAAAAGAAATTAGAATTATTTATAGGTTAAAGCAGGCAAGATATATGCACAAATGAGTTCAGTCTATGGTTCCAAAAGATGACAAAGATGTAATAACCTGCCAACATTGAATGCCTTTTTAGCGCTAGCCCAGGTTGACCCTGGGGATCTCTGCTTTTTGTTTCTTAACTCCAGCCCTTGCCCAAAGAGCAAAGAGATGAAAACCGTTCATGTTAGCTATCTTTATTTCCCTCTTCCAGAATTCAAGCTGATGGGATGTGCTTTCTCAAAAGCACCTTCATGGGTGTAATGGGGCCATTAAACCAGCCATTGTGCTGTGATGTTCCACAGTGGCCCATTTAGTCTTGATAGTTCTTCTATATTGGTGGGGGGACCACTTTTCTTACCTAGATTCACAAGCGAAGAGCAGGCATTTTTACACTTATAAAGTAAAACTTACATGTTACCTTATAGTGTGGGCTACAGGCATTACAGGTAAGATTAATGCATGTTGCAACTTCCAAGCATTTTAGAGTGTAAACACTAAACATATTTCTAACAAGCTCAGCAATTATCTTGAACAATGTTAATATAAAGGTGAACTGGTATGGTTTCCAGCTATGAATTTGTCAGTGCTCATCTGATGCCTACAACCTTGAAAAGAGCTAGCACCTGGTTTACTAGCATCACAGTGTCTATACTTTACTATCCAAATATAAAATTAACTTGAATGCAATATTCCCTTGTGTTGGATTACCCCCAAAAGCATGTTCCCTGGATCAGTGATGTGGAATCCAAATCTGTCATGAAGACATTTGTTGCCTTACACATTGTGATGATTTAGACTCCTTATCTTCAAGACTTTTGGCCCAGTTCAATTTCATGTATCTCTCTTTGGGCTTCATGGATTTCATTACTTACCTAAGGGCACTGTCTTCCCTTTAACTTACTAGGGCTGTAGCTCACATAATAATTGATGTTTCCCACACAAATAGGTAAGTTAGAATGTTCCCTACATGCTATCAGTGGTGAACTTGTATTGTTTCCTAACTGATAATGCCCCTTAAATGCTCCCCAGTGACAACTTTGAAATTAGTTAACGCTCCTCTGCTTGTTGCTCCTTCCCTCCCCCTTGTTGTCCCCAACACTAAAAGGATAGTTGGAAACTCTGCTTGCTTAGTTCTCTGAATAATAATAATAACCATACAGCTATCCTCCTGATGCACCAAGCTAATTAGAATGCAGATTTGTATGCTGGAAGGATTTGCCCTGCAGTGGAGATTGTGAAAGGAATCCCTTACAAAGAAATATTCTATTAGTGTTCTCATTTTGTAAACTGCAGCCAAGCCAGTTATTATTTTACATCTTGTAGTCATCACATCCTTAGTAATTAGCATCAAAGGCTACATTTTGTAGTGTGGTCTCTTTAAATATAGGTGCCAAAGCTCTATTTTTGTCTTTCCTTTTTGTTTGGTAACAGATAATGGGAGAGTGAAAGGTTTCCTAACAATTTCTGAAAAATCACGATATCCTTAATGAAGAAAGAACTATCCTATCTGAATGGAATGTCAGGTAGGGCAGTTTCATCATTGTATACAACAAATATCGTTTCAGAGTACAAATATCGTATTAGATTGTTGCTTATTGTATTTTTTTTCTTCTGCTCAATTCCAATCTTACTTATTCACAAAAGTGGCTAAAATTTTTTCTGGCATATTGTGAGAAAATCCTGTAATCTTTTGCTATACAGCTATATCTTTTCCTTTCTAATCACATTTATTACAAATAGCAAGAGTATTGCAAAACATTAATCAAGTTTTGTCAAGAAACAATTCAGGAAGGGCACTGAGCATAGTGTGAATGATTATCCATCTCTGGGCTTCAGAAAGGAAGACAAGGAATCACTTTTTTGTTTTTGTAATACTAAAAAATTCTTGTTGTAAAAAGTTGCGCTCTCTCTCTCTCTCTTTTTAATAATCAGATTGCAAAGTGCAAAATATTCCTCTCACAGACAGAAATAGACTGGTGCTGCAGCTCTGGCTGTGAGTGCATGTACAAAATCAGAGGGAATGAAAGTTTGACTGGGCAAGTGAGACTTGTTCTCTCAGTTGACAGAAATATATAGTGGGGGGAAGTATATAAAGTGAGTGAGGGACTTTGAATACTGTTTTTCTAGAAGGAGACTAAAAATAATTGAATGTGTAGGTATTTTTATGAATTCTGAAGTTATGATAAATAACAATATCCAACACAAAGTCCACAAGGCATTACAACTAAGTTATCTCTGTTCTGTTACATCAATCTTGTCAGCAATATTTAAAAGCCACTAACATCCTGAAGTGGAAAGATCTCCCAAAACAGAAGTAAATCACATCTAACGTATTAATCATTAATCAAATTTTAAACTTGAAGGATCTAATATAACACTAGACATTTAAAAAGATGAATCAGTCTGTTACTTACAGCACATTACAGCTGTGATTTGCAGTTTTAAATCTGTGATTCTGAATCACTTTCAGGAGCTTCAGAAAGACTCTCTTCAATGCATTTGTAAAGTTATTCTATGGATGTTCAGGTTGTACTGTTGATCAGCAGATTTTCTGTGGGTAAGGATCCTGTTATGGCTTGAGTACAGGATTGGGAAGCATGAGGTCTGGTTACTATTCCTGTCTCTTCTGTGTGACCTTGAGCATGTCAGGTTAACGCCTCTGTGCCTATGTACAATGATGATAATACCCACTTGCATCATAGGCATGTATGAGACTCAAGTCATCTAGGTTTGTAAAGGGCTTTGAGATCCTCAGATAAAAGATGCTATAAAGGCCAAAGTATTATTAATTATTATTTCTGTAGTGTGGGAAATCATTGCTTTTCATTTTTGCTTGTTTCTACACCTGTGGCTTCCAAATGGGATGGGAAAGAGAAGTGCCAGAGTACCAGGTGAGAGGCTGTTCTCTTCTCACAGAGCCACATGCAGGCAACAACCATATGAGAAAAACAAAGCTACAATGGGCCCAGGTTTAAAGTGGCAGATAGCTGCGGTGATTCTTTGATTCTGGAAGAAGTAGCACTGTGCTCACAGAATGATCAGGGAGTGTCTCTGTCCCTGCCCTCAGAAGTGTGCAGAGCCCAAGGATCCATTAGGAAGTGCAGCACTTTCCCCGTGGAACTCATTGTGGGCGAGGGAGGGTGGGAATGCACTGGACACTACCTTGCTGGTCCTTCTAGCTTTCACCCTCCAGGCAGCACAGATCCTCCAAAAACCATGCTCCCAAAGGTTCCCCTAGCTGCGATTGACTCTTCTCCACTGCCTTTCCTGGAGTAACAGGGACAGTCTAGAGTGTAACTCAGCTTTGAGTAGCACTATGTTACATGAGGAAGGCTACTTAATATACGGCAAGATCCCTAGGGAACATACTTCATGGATTGGCTTCTCCACAGCTCCACTGCCCCACTCTGTTATGTCCCTCACGTACAATAGCGAACCCATCAACCATGGTAGCATCCAAACCAGTGGTTCCCAAACTTGTTCCACCGCTTGTGCAGGGAAAGCCCCTGCCAGGCCAAGCTGGTTTGTTTACCTGCTGTGTCCGCAGGTTCGGCCGATCGCGGCTCTCACTGGAGCAGTGAACCTGCGGACATGGCAGGTAAACAAACCGGCCTGGTCTGGCCCGGCCCAGCAGGGGCTTTCCCTGCACAAGCAGCGGAACAAGTTTGGGAATCACTGGTCCAGACTAAGGGCTTCTACGGGTTCCCAAGGAAGAGCATGCTGCAGACTCACTACTCTCAGCCATCCATGGGCCCTTATCTGGGCATATTTGATGCTCATTTGTTCTCCTCTATCATTCAGAATGGAGAGCTACATGGTGCCCAGGCTATTTTGAGTCTGGTCAGAAGCAGCAATCTTTCTTGATTTTCATGAAATTCCCAAACTCTCGAGCTATGTGCATTCAGATATAATGTTTGTTAGATATTCCTCAGGCATTCAGTAGTGGGGGATCACATCCAGGGCCTACAGCTCCTAAAACACAAGAATGTGGCCACTTGAACTAAAGGAGAATCCCCATTAAATGAAGTGATGGTAGGGTTTTTATCTTTACCATGGGAAGCCACTAGAGGGCAACATATTCCCACACAAAACAGCCAATATATTACAGCACATAGGCAAATCAAAGAGGTTGTGATAAGCACTGGTGTTCTTAGGTGCTAAACCTGAAACAAAACTTCAAACCTTTGGCAATCCACACATTACAAGTGGCAATAGAGGCAATATAGGTTCCTGGTGATAATTGCACAAATCTCACTGTCTGCCGCATAGCCAGAGCTAAGTGATAAGTAAATACCATCATCAGAACAAAGGCAAAAGAGGTGGCCACAGATTTCCTTTTCTCATGATGTAATAGTATTTCATTCGCTACCATTTCCAAACTCTGATATTACAGTTCAGGCTGCCAATAACAATTCTCATAAGGGTAGCTTACCACTTTCTTTCCCTTCTGGCCATAGGGCAAGTGGAAGTTAGAATTTCACTTGTCTCTAGCCAGCTACCAGCCTAGAGTTGCTGTATGGAAGGCAGAAAACTGGTTAGGAAGATCTGGCCACTGTGATCATTTTGAAATGGATAGTGTTCTGCAAGCTGTGTATCTTTCAGGGAGGGAAAGGAATCCATTTTTTTGCTTCCCCCTGAGGCTGTCCCATGGGTAAATGGATTTCCCTGTTGAATTAGCAGTTGGAAGCTGAAAATTGAGGTTTTTCTTTTCCTTCTGAGACACTGGGCTGCAAAATGCTGTCAATAGTAAAATTACAAGATGCAGTGCAATGTTTCTTGAAGGCTGCTTTGCTCAAGTTTTGTTTCCCACTGCAGCTCTGAGAGATAGAATAGCAGCAGGAGGCAGGAAAATAAAAGACGTTTATCTGTTTCTCACTGCAGGATTTCCATAACCGCGCAGTAGAAGAAGGAAAAATAATGGGAACACATTGCTAGAACTTGCCATCAGTCAGAAAATTAATAATGGAAGAAACTGCCCAAGGTTTCAGAACACCTGGAATCAGATGCTTTGAAATGGGATTTAACCATCCCTGGTTTTAAGTTTTAAACTACACCAAAGAGGAGGTTCTGATGCTTGAGACCACTGCGGGCTCTGTTTTTCATTCCAGTTTTAATCGAATTTTGAAATCGGCATACTAATTCTACGATGGAGTGTGTTTTCCTCGTGGCTGCAAAGTAATGAAGAAGCAGAACAGAATTGACTTTAAAGTAGCATTCACCTTATTGTCATACCACCTCAGTCTTGCATGTTAAGTGACTTCTGATTTATGCCGGTGTGCGAGAGATCATAGCTGGGGCCTCTAGATACTATTGTAATACAAATTTTAAATAATACTAGTTGCCATTCCATGCCAGGCAGCATTACTTCTGCCTGCTGTTTAGGAGGTCTCATTCTGTAGCAGTCATGTGTTTTGTGAGCAGAGAGAGAGTTTCAATCTTCTTTTACCTACCAGTCAGCTTCTGAGTTCAGGGTTCCATGTTTCTCCTGCACTAGCTAATGGGCTCAGGCCTTGCCTACATTGGAAAGGGTATGCCAGTATAATCCTCCCAGGGTAGATATAGCATATATTGGCAAGAATTTGTTAGCTGGTATAGCTTATACTAAATCCCCAAATGAAATAAGCTGTACTGGCAAAAAGACACTATTGTCATTATAACTGCATCTACTCTAGGACTTTTGCCAACATAGCCATGTTGGTTAGGGAAGTGATTCTTTCATACTCCCAACTGACGTAGCTATGATGCCAAAACATAACTGTAGACCAGGCCTCACTGACACCTAAGGCACTTCTCTGCTCCACTGAAGTCTGGATGTATAAGATATTGAGTGCCACCTGCTTTCTCCAGAAGTCAGTGGGTGTTATAGGCTCTAGGTGTTTGTGATGTCATCTACTTTTCTGGGAGAAGCAAAGAATCTTGGAATTGAGTCTTGGCAGGTTGAAGGGGAAATGCTCTTTCATTTCAACTTTAAATTGTATTTATTTGTAAATTTAAAGCTCCAGTATGTCATTTTGTTGATGGTTTGGGATCTCACACTATCCCCATGTTTGTTGATTTATTTTTACCGCCTTTCGTTTCATCTTTAACATGCCGAGTTATTGTAGCTTGTCTTCTCTTCTAAATTATAGCTGAAGTGTTTTGTTTCAGCTTTAGGTCATTAATCAGATTCCAAGATGAAGCCTTTTCTCAGACTGCATTGTAAATATTATTTCAGTTACAACCTACTGTGTTAGTGGTCTTTGTTGAGCACTTCCAATCTGGTAAGACTGCTTGCCAGAGAAATAAATGTTGTTTACAATAAAGACTGTTAATTGATGTTGGCATATAGGGCTTAACATTGTAGAGACTGTATTTGAGGGACTGCCAGTGAAATCAGAGGGAACATCAAGAGCTCCTTGCTACCTTTTTTTTTCATGCCAAATTCTCTCCTCTGGCGTGTGCACTTTCATTTCAGTCTTTACGCCAACGGAACAGTGCCACGTTCACTGTCTGAATAGCAGCTAGCACATTGTGGGAACTACCAGAGGCAAATAATAGACAAGTATCTGATGGCAGACTTTGTCAAATTTCCTGCATTGCTCTGGACCTGGAATCTGCAGGGTTTGACTACCAAAAACCCTCAGTTGATTAGAGGACAGGCATCTCTGGTTGTGTTTATGCTTTGGCTATTAAAACTGGCTGCCTGTTAGCCTAGAAACACCCTCCTCCTTCCTGAGTGGAGGGTGAGGAAGGGGGCAGACATTGCCTAGGGGAGGTAGCTGGCTAGGAGGCATGGCACAAGGCACTCATCAGAGGGGAACAAGAGAGGAAAGGATTCCGTGGGGATATGTGTAGGAGGGGAGAATGCACAAGCGATGCATGGAGGGTGAGGGCAACAAGAGATATTAAGTTAAACGTCCTTGCCGTCATTCAGAAGGAATGGGGGGAGACTGCCAGTTCATATGTGTGCTTTTTGTACATCTCATGGTCAATCTGAAATGCATTCACAAAAAGGGGAGTTTCCCCAGGAAGTTCAAAAATCAGGAGACAGATCCAAAACAGTGGGATTTTTTTCTTTAACCTCATGATTGTAAAGTCAATGATGGCTTTTATTTTTAAAAAAGAAAAGGAGTACTTGTGGCACCTTAGAGTCTAAGGTGCCACAAGTACTCCTTTTCTTTTTTGCGAATACAGACTAACACGGCTGCTACTCTGAAACCTTTTATTTTTAAGTCTATCTCATGGTTTTTGAACTTGTAGCCATGGCAATACTGGAGTTGGAAGGAGATCCCCTTTGGAATTTATTGGCTTGAAGACAGAGGAAGGCATAGGAAGCATGGAACTCTGGGAAAACTTCCAAAAATCACTATCCTAATCAGTGATCGCATGGGTCAAGCTAAAGAGCATTGTCTTGAGCTATCAAACCATTCCAAAAGGTCTTACTCAACTAGAGTCCTATTCTTGACAGGTATCAAAGCTGTTTGTTCAGTTCCCAAAAATGAACTTCTGGATCTAGTACAGAAATAACAAGGATGTTATAAGTCAGATTTGAGAAGTATTGGAAATGCTCTCTGTGGAAGTGCCCACACCATGCTTGTAATGCGTGTGGGTACTCCACATAAAGGATAACTTCCTCCTGCTGCTAATAACTGGCATTATTTCCTTAGCTCAAGAGGTGGCAGTCTGTGCTTTGGTGTTAAAAGTTTAGAGTTCAAATCTCAGTAATGAGCTGTAGTGGTTATCATTACTCTTTCACATTCCTTCTGCGTCAAAAACTAGGCCATAGTGAAAATGTTCTTGCTTTCAGGAGCACTAAATTAACTAACAACAAAGGTATAGCAACTTAAGCAGAGGAAAACTAGTGTTTGTTTTGTTCATAATTGTTATAGCCAAAAATAAATATCAACTTCTCTCGGATCTCTCTTTTTTAAAAACTCCTTTTATAAAACTGTTGTCTGAGTTCTCTGAAAGTGAGGACATTTTCAATATGCCCTAGATCTTGACACAGAAGGAATGTGAAAGTGTAAGGACCACCTGCAGTTCCAGGAAAAAGGATTTTGAATCAACCTTTATTTTGTTATTTTAAGCAATCGTAGGCTGCTGCAGTGTAGGTGGGTATCATCTGCAGATAAGCTTTGTATTCCTGACCATGAGTCTTGTGACATTTTTTAACATTTTGGAACAAGAAGGTTGAGATGCATAGCACATTTTTGACTTGTAGTATTTCTAACCTTGTTTTTCAGTTGGAAAAGATCTTGTTTCTTTGATCTCAAGACAACTTCTATAATCATCTCAGCAGGATCAGATAGGCAGAAAGCAATGGAACATCTCTCTGACTCACTGTATTGCATTAACAAGTACAAAATCTACTTTTGTTTGATTTTAGAAGTCAAGGTCAGTGTAGGTTAATTATTTAAAGACATTATAATATGGGAGCATGGTTACTGTTGTATGTTAAATCTGTTTAGCTACAGTGACTGATTTCTCAAGGTTTTCTATAGTAATGAATCTCTGGGCTTGGACAGCTCTGAAGTATGGAAGATTTGCCATTCCCTTGGTATCAAAGGCAAAATGCTCACAGCTCTAAAAGCATATGGTCAACTCATTCACTGTGTTATCAGTGGGAGTTGTAAATACAGATTACAAAACTTGTCATGAGATAAACTATGATTGGTTATTTCTCTAGTTATCTGTCCCTGTTCCTTCTCCTCTAGTCCTGCAGTGATGTCAGCTCTGGACAGAAGAGAAATAAATTCCCTCACAAGTTTCATCTCCCCATATTTACAAATAAAAAGATGTGTTTTTTCTAGAGGTAAACTCAGTTGGGAACTGAAGTTCAAGCTGGGTTCTTTCTTTCTTGCACATCACCAACAACGATAAAGATTCTGCAAGCAGAATGTACCTGGGAAGGTTATTGAGGAAATGTAAGACAGAAAATAATCTAACTGGCTACCCTATAGCTGTGCTAGTCTGCATGGCTAACAAGAATGAAATTTTATGTTAGAAATATAATCTGAAAACACCCATGCAGCAGGCTATTGAGTGAGAAGGTACATTTTAACAGTCACTTTTCTGTGACTCATAACCATGCTTTATAGGGAGAGTTACAAAGACATACATGGATTCTAAACTCTGCACTGCATTATGAACCAGGGATAAGGAACAAAGCATAGAAAGCTTGTAAAATAGTCAAGTTCAAATTCTGCCCACAGATATTTGCACCCAATTCCCAGTGAAGTTAAATGCTATATGCATTCAATCCAAAGGGCAGAATTTGGTTCAGAAGCTTTGCTTTTCCTTGAACTGACCATAAATCTATCCAAATAGAGGGGGAATGAGGAATTGTTAAAAAAATGCATTTAAAAATGCCACAAAAGCACAAATGTTATCCACTGTTTGATTGATTAATATTATTTTACAAACATTAACTGACCATAACAAATACCTCCTTTATTGTGATTTATAGTGCTTATTCTTTTTGTTCTTTTGGAAATTTAATGCAAAACATTTTTAAGCTAGTGAATATTTAGTTTTTATTGATACCCCATGTGTTTGCTTTGTGTTACTCTTTTTTGTTACATTATAAAACACTGATACTAGTGAAAGGTGCTGTTTAAAGAAATGATACTGTTTTTCAAAAAAAGTCTTTAAAAATGTTGATCAAGATGACTTGTGCCTGATTTTGAAGGAATGGCTTTTACACTTCATATTGTCCTTTTGCAGACCTTTTCAAAGGACTGTTTGTCCTAGGGAAAATATTACTAATGCCAGAGTCAACCTATGTTGTTTGATGTAGCAGTGCAGTATGCTGTGTCCCAGTCATTCAAGATAAAGCTTCCCAGGGCCATATTTTCCTTGCACACCCACTGTAGCTCTTATTAAATTTCTTTAACTTTTATGATTATGAATTAGTGTAATTTGCTTGTTTATTCTGGATGCTCACTCTTTTTGAGCTATATTTTCTACTCACATGCTGGAAAAGTTACCCTCTTTTTTCCCAAGATATGGAGGAGGATTAATGTAGAATGTGCACTAAAGGGTAAATAAGAGTCGGTTTCTGTCACTTTCAGTCTAAATTGTTATGGCCCTGATCCAAAGACCATTGAATTCATAAGGTGAAATCCTGGCTGCAATGAAGTCAAAGGCAAAACTCCCATTGACTTCAATGGGGCCCAGATTTCACCTGGGCAGTTTTCCCATTGATTTCAGTGTGCTTTGGATCAGATTCTGTGTTTTTTTAAAAAAAAAGACTGCCTTGGGAGAGAGTGGATGGATTACAACTCTTCAGAATGAATGAAACAATCATCTAAATTCACAGTACTCACTCAGAGTATAATCTTCTGATCTGTTGTCTATGCTGCCAGCAAAGAAGTCCTTTTGCTTTTCGCTGTCAGGTGTGTTTACTTGCAAACTAACTGATGCATCCTTTCCCAGCTGTTGATATCAAACCTGTGCTGTCATATACATTTGTTACAGGACATTATTAATTGGTTTCTTCCCTGTAAATCAGCAAGCATCAGGAAGCTCCTGGATTCCTGTTTATAAAATAAAACCCAGGAGGTCTACATACCTTTCCATTAATTATCTGAAGCTGTTGGGTTTTTGAATCTCTCCCATTCTGTGGTATATCATTAAAACATTCACGTTTGAAAGCTTCAAATGCCAGGTACCCTGAAGAGCGTAACAGGGAGAGCTACTTATCTCTGTGACCTGGACAGAATAAAAAAACAGAATCAAAATCTGAGACAGTCTCTAAGTGGAGGTTAATGAACAACCTAAAAGAATGCATTTTAGTGGATGAATATGGACAATTTTAAAAAATAATTGTTTATATAAAAATCCAGCACATTTTGGCTGTTCAAATTCCAACTTTAAGTGCTCCATTCTGTAATGGAAACGTGTGGTGGTTGTTGTTGTTTTTAACTGGCTGCAAGATGGTTATGTGGAACATCTTGTATAGCACCCACGTACAATCTCTTGAGCTTAGAACTAGGGACAGATCCTCAGCCCACGTCAATCAGTGAAGCCCTATGGAAGTTAATGGAGCTATGCCAGTTTTCACCAGCTCAGGATTAGACCCTCGTGCATCAACTACAAATATTATATAAAGCAGCAAGAATCTTTAGAAAATAACAATTCATTAATGGAAAAAAGGGTTTAACCCTACTCTCATACAAGTCAATGCAAAAATTTTCATTGCCTTTAATGGTACAGGATCAAGCCCTACACAAGCAGCAGCGGTGATATATAGGCCAAATCGAGAGAAATACTGAGTGGGATTCACCTGTGGGATATAGCATTCATAAAACCTCCTCTCAGCTGCCACCTAATGTTTCTCTGTGCCTAAGTGTCTGCTATAAGGTCCTGAGTGTGCCCAGATTTTGGCAGCTGGGCATACGCACAGTCACCTCAGTCCCAACACTGCCCAGCACTGAAGCCCAGTGGATTTACAAGTTAGGCATTGCCCCTCCATCTTGCATGTGGGGCACAATCTGGTAGATGTGCTCAGAGCACCTCTAAACCCCACAAAACAGCCAGAAAAGTGCCCCCCACTTATAACTTTTAGCCCACTGGATAGGGTTCTTACTCAGAATGTGGGAGACCTCTAGGTTCAGTTCCCACCTCTGGCTGATGTGGAGAAGGGATTTGAACCTGGGTTGCTCGTCTCCATCTAAGAGAGAGAGCTCTAACCATTGGGCTCTCATTTCTCCCCATCTCTCCTATTGGCTTCTTACCACTGTGTATAAATAAATATTCACTGGGCCAGAGAGTGAGACTGAGAGTGTCCAAGGTTTAGGGCACTCACCTGGGAGGTAGGAGACCCAGTCACCTTGCTCCAGTGAATAGTTAATTATTTATACACAGTGGAATGGCTCTAATAGAAGGGATAGAGAATCCTGCCCCGGAATAACCTAGTGGTTGGGACAGTCTTGTGGGAGGTAGGAGCCCCCAGTTCAAATCCTTGCTCTACATCAGGCAGAGGGAGGAATTGAACCTGGGTTTCCTTCAGCCTGGCTGAGGGCCCTAGCCAGTGGGCTGAAGGTTATATAGAGAGATGCTGCCTCATCCACAATTTTTCTTGAAAAAATGACTGTCCTGGCTTGGATCAGGCACCTAACTCTATGTAAGGGTTCATGGCTGTCAATTTCATGTAGAGGGAGGGTCTCCCTCCTGCCTGGACCTTGGCGTCTAATGCTGTTTGAGGGCCAGGGTTTAGGCCCAACCTCTGTCTGTGGTATTTCCTAGTGAGTAGCACAGGTGGCTCCCAGCTCAGCGTGCTGGTTCTTGTGAAGCCCTTTTTTAGGCACCTAAGGGTATGTCTGCACAACAACAAAAAAAAAAAAAAAAAAAAAGCCCCACTGCAGTGAGTCTCAGAGGTCAAGTCAGTTGACCCAGGCTCTGAGACTTGCTGCTCGGTTTTTATGTTTTTTTTTTTGCAGTTAGATGTAGCCTAACTGTCCCCAGAAATTGTATAGGAATCTATTCCAGGCACCTAACTCAGAGTTGTAAATTCCCCTAACAGGCAGAGCATCTAGGAGTTCAGCATTGCAACACCTCATATCCATTCAAGAAGTTTCCTGGAGATGCAGGTTTCAATAAGTCAAGATTTGGCACATGTTTACTAACTACTGTCCATAATTTCTTTGAATACAAAGCATCATTAGTATGGACGTGAAATTAATACAATTAAAATTGTATGAAGTAAGTTATTCTTTGCTTTGTTTTCCCACTCATCCTCTTAAGTTGCACTGAGGGTGAAAAATGATGTCTCTCTGAAGCTTATTTACAGTACATTGCATATGTCACCAATGCTGATTGTAAATATAACATTCTCAAGTTCTGCACATTTTGCACATTGTTCCCACATCAATATTTTGTTATTTGATCAGTCCTCATAAAGATCAGATGCTAGCTGGCTGATAACAGAAGAGGCAAGACTGTGCTTGTTAAATTCCTGCACTATTTCTCTCATCCCTGTCAGAGTGCTTATTGAGTTTTACAGCACCCCCAACTGACTGCTGGAATAATCGTTATTTTATCAAATGCTTCACACTTAGGTACGGATTCTTTGCTGGCACAATTCCAGTGTCTGAAGTGGAGATGCTCCAACTGAGAATTGGGTACCTGATCCAAAGCCCATTGAAGTCAATAGGCTTTGGAACTGGACCTTAGATCTTAAGGCCAGATTGTGAACCCCTGACCCCATTGGTAAGCAAATACTGTAGTCAGATGAGTACTCCCAGTAAATGAGAGTACTCAAGTGAATAGCTACTCTTTGGGAGTAATGAGTTCTCAGTCTGGTCCTAGGTTTCCTGTATTGCCTTTGTCCCTGACACAGTAGTTCATTGTAAATAAAGAAGGATATTAAAGTGGCATTATATGAATGTTTTCAACAAACATTCAAGTAGAGCTAATACAGCTGTTAATACTTTTACCTACTCTTCCTGCTGACTCATACAGTAGGCAGACAAGCTAATCACCTTGAATTTTTGATTCTTTTCGCATTACTTTATACCATCACTCAAGCATGTAATCAGATTTTTATTTTTGTAAAATGCTGTGGCAAATTGTGCACAAGATCCTGGGATGTCAGTCCTAAGTGTTTTGATAGTCAATCAATTTAGCTTAAAAAATAATACTTCATGGTTTATCATCTAGTCTTGTGTGCAGGGAATCTGAAATTGCAGATGACATTATTTATTCTACTGTGATTCTCATACTAGTTTAATAACAATAAATCTTCAGCAAATGAAAAGAAAGGGGGAAGCCAGTGATGTCTAGTAGTTATTACAAATGAACAAGCGTCAAGATTACTGGATTCCCTTCCCAATTCCAGCGCTCCCCAGGGGCAAGTCACTGAATGTTGCACGACCACAATTTATCCATCTGTAAAATAGTTACCCCGGATCTATTGTGCTCCAGGTTGAGGTGAGGCTGATGTGGTAAAAGAAATTAATACAATAAATAGTAGCAGGTGACCAGGACAGGATGGGATACATCCAAAGGTCGGAAAGAAATTTCACAATGAAATGGCTGGGCTGCTACCAGAAATGTGAAATCTCTCATTAAAATTCAGTCCCTACACCAGAGGATTGGAAGGTATAAATGTTGTACCATCTTTTAAAAAGATGCTAAGGGTGATCCTGGAATGAAACACCAGGGAGCCTTTTACTTCAGTATCAAGTAAATTGGTTGAAACAATACATAAAGATAGAATTTTAAAACCACCACAGCAACATGATATAACGGGCACAAACCATGCTGCTCTGATTTACTAAGAACTCTTTGAGCAAGTCAACAAAGCAGTGGGTGAAGGAATACCGTTTGACCCAATCAGTCTGGAGTTTCAAAAAGACATTGACAAAGTCCCTCATATGAGATTATTAAAGAACCAAAGAGCCAGATGGTGAGTGGCCCTTACTTGGGGTTACAGGTGAGAGGAGTGTACAGGGAGCCCCCTCTCTCCTCATACACACACAAACATTCTTTGCATGCCCATGTAGAGGGTTTGTCCCTGTGCTCAGGGGCGTGCAGGTATTTATTTCTCTGGGGACCCGAGGGGTACACAGTATTCCAAAGTGGGCAGGGAGGTGCCCGTGCTCTGCCACACACAGAGATACCCTTAGAGGCCTGTGCAGCCTGCACAGTTCTCCAGCCAGTGCACAGTGCTCAGGAAAAGGTTATTTCCGACAAAAAACATGTCTCTCATTGAGTTCCCTTGGATGGTGCAGCTCCTCATAATGACACGGAATAAATCATACTGTGCTCACCAGCAATACTGTGCTCAGTGCTGGCCAACCCAACTCAAACCAGACAGTGGTGCTGGAACTGGGGGTTCCAGGGGGCAATGGCCTATCCACTTTTTGCTAGGGCGGACCCCATCCCCCAGCCAGGCCAGCGTGGAGCCTGGCTAGGAAGCCCAGGCAGTTGTGGGAGCCATGCAGACCCTCCACCTGCCCGTCGGGAGGAGAGGGGGTCGGTCTGTGTCCCCATCCCCTGGTTCCCTGGCCAGGGCGGGTGGAGAGTCAGCGACTTCGTGCCAGCTCCCCACAGCTACCTGCACAGCTCTCCCCGATCCGGCTCTTGCTGGGGAGGAGTGGGTGCCTCGGAGGCACAGCCCTGCCATGGTAACAGACACATGGGAAGCGGTGAGGAGCCACAGACCCTCCATCTGCCCTGGGTGGGCAGCTCTGCGGGCAGGGACACAGGCCGGGGGCTGCTATCCTTGGGCCCCCCACACTGGGTATTTGGAGGGTCCACCGTGGGTTCCCACAGCTGCCCGGCTGAATAGCACCCGAGTTTTGCATTGTCCATGCACCTATCTAAAGTATTCCTTATTGTGACACGCTGGCAGCTGGAATCCTGCAGGGACAAGGTTAAACAGTGTACAAAACAGTGTTCAGACAATGCTGCTGGTTCTAATTCCTGTATCCATGCAACAAGTCCAGGACGTTTCCCAGCCTTATTACCCACTCCATCATAAGTGTGTCCCTGACAGAGGGGAAGGAGTGACATGCAACAAACCAGTGTATCCTTCACCATGGTGTGTGGATATTATGCATCAGTTTTGTCTAGCTGTACAAGGCCTATGCAGTCTTGGTAAATGTGAAAGAATTTGTTGACCCATTTAATACAAATAGACATTTGGTCCTTTTTAGATAGGTCAGTGGCTTCATCAGCAATGATGCCATACCAAGGATATTGCTGGATTTCATGTTGTTAGCTTTGTAGAAGTGCATTTCCCGAGAGACAGAGAATTTCATTTATCATCTCATGCGATTGATTGTTTTACTAGCAACCCTGCACTGACATTCAGATTATCTTCTGCTCCTAATAGTAACAGCTGTTGGAGGTTTCCCAGAATTTTAGGTCTGCATGTCTTGCCATAATAGAAAATGCGTGGAGTATAGCTGAATCATTAGCATCCTTTGCTGTACAATTCGGTCTCACTGAAATTGGTCATTCAGATGCACTATCACAAAGGGCTGATCTTTTGTTAGATACTTCATCTTGGTTTCATTATGAAGATCACTTTTGTCATATTTTCTGAACCTTACCATTGCCTTCTTCCAATTATTGTAACCCTTCTCTGTGAAAGCATTGTTAGCTTCTGACTCAGAGTTAACAAATTTTGAGCATTTCCCCAGAAACAATAGAAGTAAAATGCCCCGTTCTGTCAAGGACACAAGCTCAGCCATAGGTAATGACTGTGCCAGCTTGCTTGAAATGTTATGTACACATTCTCGTTTCCAGCTTGTCATCTGGTTCCTTCAAATTTTTCGTTCGGTATATGCTGTCATTATGAAGCAGCTGCTTCTCACCACTAGAAACATTTGCTTTCCTTGTTGCATGATGATAAAGGCATGTCATCAATAACGCTGTTAGTAGAGATTGCAGCTTCCCAAATTTCAGTAACTCACACTTCAGTAGTTAATGGATGCAGGGGGTTCTGGAGAGGATGCCTTTTCAAGAATTGTCTTGTATCCATCAGCACTGCACAATAATAGCAATGCTGTGCATACAGTTTCTTGGAAGGAGCAAACTCTTGTTTCTCTTAACGCTGAAGGAGAGATTATATCTTATAACTAAGTTTTGGTGGGGACTGAAAGAATAACATGTACTGCTTTTTGCTTTATTTAAACATGTATGAGAAAACAAAGAAACAGATTTTTCCTCTTCTCTGCATGCTTCCAACATCCCTGCTGCCTGGAGACTGGGCCACACGGAGGCATCACTTCCTTTCTCTCTCCCCCTTGCGTTCCTTCTGGCAGAATTTGTCTTTCAGACCTCCATAGCAGTGCACAACTCTGACCTCATCATGCAGAGATATGGACTGGGAGCAGCACAGCCATGTTGTGGAAGTGGGAATGCATGTGGGTGGGGTTTTGTATAGTTTTTTGTGCCATTGGTTTCATTATTTCTGTGGGTGCAACTGAACCCCCATTAAAGCCACCTCTTATTGGAACACATGTGGTTAATGATGTGGGTCTGAGCCTTCTAATGATCCACAAACTAAGTCTGGTTGACTTCTGGGGTCTAGATATTTTTGCTTTCTGTTTTTGTAGATGTGATGCTCAGTTCAAGCCATTGAAGGAATTCGTGGCAAACTCCTGAATCTTGGCTATGTTGAAATTTAATCCAAGAAGGAGCAGAATACATTATCTTAAGTTTGGTTAAAGAAATATGTGTTGTAAAGAAAGGCCCTAAATAGCAAGGAAGGCCTTGAAAGTGATGAGTTATAAGGCCAGAAGGAATGAAGTACGGAAAAGGTCTGGTTCAAAGAATAACTAATGAAATAAGGAGAGGTTTCTAAAAAGGTGGCCTCTGAGCAATAGGGGTGACTGCAGATGGTTTTAAATAACACAAAGAGATTCTGTCTTAAAAAGAGCCGACATGGAGCTTCCTATCCCACATACCAGTATTATCTCAAAAACTACGGTCTATGTGAACCCAGGTGCAGAGGGGGGTAGAAAGGAGGCTGCAAATCTTATCGGGATTGAGACTGGAAATAAGAGTGAACTGTCTCAAACTGATTTTTAGCTGAAATCAGTAATTGGCGATGATGTCATTTGCTTGTTAAAAGGTATAAAAAGTGAGCACTTAAAGGGTTCATCGCTAATACCTGCCTGACCACTCTGGAGCCAACCAATATGGGTCTAAGCACCCTGGGTTTAGCCCGTTTGTAAGTATATTGATCAAATGCTTACATAAGTTTTGATGTAGTAAATTGCTTACTGTTTAGGCTTCTTAGACCTTTTTAGAGCAATTGTATAAATACCATTTGGCTTTTGGATTTAATAACGGAATTTATGGTTAAATTAGTGTTGTGATAATAACCTGCATAAATAATAATTCCAACAGGAGGAAAAATATAAAAGAGAAAATATGAAAAACTAAATGGCTCCCTTTTGTGATTTAATAATAAACATGCCTGACCGTCAGACTCACAGGTTACAGGTTTTCCAGTTTGTTTTTTTCTTTGTCTGTTTTTTTGTTTGGGGCTTTTTCAATTCCGAGTGTTTTTTTAATCTTTCTTATTTTATGAAGCTAAGTCTTCATTCTTCCATATTTATATTCATCATAATCTTCTCAGTACTAAACATCAAATAATTCTCCTCTAGCCTGGAGAATCTTCTCTTTTCCTCTTCTTAGCCGATGCTACATGCAGAAACAGTTCTAATAATGACTACAGAAGTTTCATAAACATTTTATAATGATCTTTGACAAGTCCTATTCCGATGGCAGTATGTCTAAGATTATCTCCCATCTTCCTGTTATGTTGTTTCCAACTGAAAATGGCTATGAGGATTTGAAATGGGCAAAATATAACATATAACCATCCAAGTTCAAAGGTGGCTAGTACATTGAGGTTTATGCTCATACTCTTGCTAAATCAAGAAAAGAAAATGAGTACTTGTGGCACCTTAGAGACTAACAAATTTATTTGAGCATAGGCTTTCGTGAGCTACAGCTCACTTCATCGGATATACGAAAGCTTATGCTCAAATAAATTTGTTAGTCTCTAAGGTGCCGCAAGTACTGCTTTTCTTTTTACGAATACAGACTAACATGGCTGCTACTCTGAAACCTGAAATAAATCAAGGGATCTTTAGTGACCACAACTCATCAAGACTTCAGTTTTACATCTCATTTTGAAGAAAGCCTCTCAGTTGTCCCCTAATGCCATAATGACATGTCACATCTATGCTCAGACTGAAGAGGACTATACACTGTACCGAATGACCAATCCCCTTAGATGTCTCCCATTCAAGTACTGACCTCTTTAGCTTGATTTATGTATAAGAACCAACAGATACACGGCCTTGTAATACAAAGCTTTGAAAAATCAAAGGAATCATGGAATATATCAGGACTGTAATAAAATGTGCTTCTGTGGGTTCTCTGCTGATGGTGAATTTTTGGAATTTTAAATATTTTATTTCACAGACATTCTTAGGAAGAGGGAATAGAAGGTGGAGGGAAGTTATTATTTCACCGAGGACCACAAGTAAGCAGGAGAAAGTTAAAAATTACTACATATTCTGATAGGCAATAAATCCAAAACCAGAACTGCCTGACCTGGGGTTTTATAGAACCAAACAAAAACACAATTATCAAGACTCTTTTAGCAAGAAAATCATTCTGATTTTGCTTGTTTCTGTGGTATAACAAATCCGCACAGACACACCCCTAGAACCCCGACCTGGAGTATTCTATCTGCTACCCAAGATCCATAAACCTGGAAATCCTGGACGCCCCATCATCTCAGGCATTGGCACCCTGACAGCAGGATTGTCTGGTTATGTAGACTCCCTCCTCAGGCCCTTCGTTACCAGCACTCCCAGCTATCTTCGAGACACCACTGACTTCCTGAGGAAACTACAGTCCATTGGTGATCTTCCTAAAAACACCATCCTAGCCACTATGGATATAGAAGCCCTCTACACCAACATTCCACACAAAGATGGACTACAAGCCGTCAGGAACAGTATCTCCAATACTGTCATGGCTAACCTGGTGGCTGAACTTTGTGACTTTGTCCTCACCCATAACTGTTTCACATTTGGGGAAAAAGTATACCTTCAAATCAGCGGCACTGCGATGGGTACCCGCATGGCCCCACAGTATGCCAACATTTTTATGGCTGACTTAGAACAACGCTTCCTCAGCTCTCGTCCCCTAATGCCCCTACTCTACTTGCGCTACATTGATGACATCTTCATCATCTGGACCCATGGAAAAGAAGCCCTTGAGGAATTCCACCATGATTTCAACAATTTCCATCCCACCATCAACCTCAGCCTAGACCAGTCCACACAAGAGATCCACTTCCTGGACACTACAGTGCTAATAAGCGATGGTCACATAAACACCACCCTATATCGGAAACCTACTGACCGCTATTCCTACCTACATGCCTCTAGCTTTCATCCAGATCACACCACACGATCCCTTGTCTACAGCCAAGCTCTACGATATAACCGCATTTGCTCCAACCCCTCAGACAGAGACAAACACCTACAAGATCTCTATCATGCATTCTTACAACTACAATACCCACCTGCTGAAGTGAAGAAACAGATTGACAGAGCCAGAAGAGTACCCAGAAGTCACCTACTCCAGGACAGGCCCAACAAAGAAAATAACAGAACGCCACTAGCCATCACCTTCAGCCCCCAACTAAAACCTCTCCAACGCATCATCAAGGATCTACAACCTATCCTGAAGGACGACCCATCACTCTCACAGATCTTGAGAGACAGACCAGTCCTTGCTTACAGACAGCCCCCCAATCTGAAGCAAATACTCACCAGCAACCACACACCACACAACAGAACCACTAACCCAGGAACCTATCCTTGCAACAAAGCCCGTTGCCAACTCTGTCCACATATCTATTCAGGGGATACCATCATAGGGCCTAATCACATCAGCCACACTATCAGAGGCTCGTTCACCTGCGCATCTACCAATGTGATATATGCCATCATGTGCCAGCAATGCCCCTCTGCCATGTACATTGGCCAAACTGGACAGTCTCTACGTAAAAGAATGAATGGACACAAATCAGACGTCAAGAATTATAACATTCAAAAACCAGTTGGAGAACACTTCAATCTCTCTGGTCACTCGATTACAGACCTGAGAGTGGCTATCCTTCAACAAAAAAGCTTCAAAAACAGACTCCAACGAGAGACTGCTGAATTGGAATTAATTTGCAAACTGGATACAATTAATTTAAGCTTGAATAGAGACTGGGAATGGATGAGTCATTACACAAAGTAAAACTATTTCCTCATGGTATTTCTCCCTCCCACCTCACCCCCCACTGTTCCTCTGATATTCTTGTTAGCTGCTGGAATTAACCTACCTTGCTTGTCACCATGAAAGGTTTTCCTCCTCCCCCCCCCCTCGCTGCTGGAGATGGCTTATCTTAAGTGATCACTCTCCTTACAGTGTGTATGATAAACCCATTGTTTCATGTTCTCTGTGTGTGTATATAAATCTCTCCTCTGTTTTTTCCACCTAATGCATCCGATGAAGTGAGCTGTAGCTCACGAAAGCTTATGCTCTAATAAATTTGTTAGTCTCTAAGGTGCCACAAGTACTGCTTTTCTTTTTGTGGTATAAGTGTTATGGATGGCATCTGTCAGCCAGTGCTTTATTTTCTTTAAGAATAAATAACTACATTGTGTGTATGCAGGCTTAGAGCAAGTACCCGATATTATTGTATTACCATTGCTAGTCAAACTGCTCAATCATCCCCACACAAGAGTGGTACTAGATTGTTCATGTGCTCTCTCTGATGTGAAACACCATGAGGAAGATCCATTCCTCTATTGACCTGGGTAGGAGTTTTGATTTGATGTCAATGTGTGACATGAAGTATCGCCAAGTGAGAACACTGTGAGTAGGCAAGCAGCATGCATGTAGGTAACTGTGGTGCTGCGCTAGGCCAAAGATTTTTTTCATTTGCATACTAATTGAATAATAGGGACATTGAAAGTGAAAGGGAAGAAACATTATTTGATCATCCTCTGTCAACACCAAGAGTAGGATCTTTGAGAAAGGATGCACGAATTTGCTCCAAAAACGTACATTGTTGTTTTGAGTGCACTGGTTCTCTTCTTCTTCTGTTTCATGACTTGCCATTGTATCTGTCTGTATTACCTTTTATGTGCTATTTTAATGTTCTGCCACTTTCCTTACCTGAATTCAGATGTTATAGTTCCTGACTCTGAAATTTGTCCAATCTAAAGTATTCTTGTTCTGTCTCCATGGTGGGGTTACTCTGGAAAACAAATGCAAGCATGAAAATCCTCCTGGATAAACTTATTACATTTTCTCGCTTTGCATATGCTGACACAAGAGGAAGGATTTAAGTTCTGATCAAGAGGGAATGAAATATCAATGACATAATTAGAGACTTTTAAAATGAGCTTTTGCAACTTGGAGACCTATTAAGTCTTTACTATTTAAATTCCAAGTTTTCATAATCAGCTGCTTTAGATAAATCCTCAGAATCAGGTGGCCAGAAAAATCACAAAAGAAGAACTCTGAAGGAGGATGAAACAGAAATTAATAAGACAGGAAATTACAGAATGAAAATGGAGATGGCCGGGACTTACAGGGAGGAAAGACCAGAATAACATAACAAGACAGGTGTTGGACTGATATTGCCAAGGCAAGAGGCAACAAGGTAGACGAAGAATAATATGAAAACATACAATTGAAGCAGAACTGAAAGCTATCAAAATGGCATCTGTCCCAGCAAAGCCAGTTTGTATCGGCAAATTTCATCTGGGTAGTATGTCATGTGCTCAGTTTGTTCTCCAAGGTGTATCAGGGATCTACAATAAGTTCAATATGTTTCTCTGCCTGCTGCCTCTGGAGCATTGTTGTAAGTCAACATCATGTTGGTTTCAACATGTTTGACAACAATGCACAGAAATGTTGTGCAATATAGTCTGTTGGTCTTCTGGCAGTTTGTTTTATATAGCAGTTGTATGGGTGTTTGTTGTTGTTGAATGTTGGAAGCTATACTATGTAGAATTTTCTGTCAGTAAAAATACCTGTCTTTACCCATGTGTGATTGGAAAAATGTTGTCACAAGCTTAATCACTAAAGGGTCTTAGTTTCTTTTGTATTTGGAATCTCATATCCAGTAGGGCCTGATCTTTCAACACCCACCTCCGCCCCGCCACCCCACCTCGCTATGCATGGAATGACCATTGAAGTTTGAGCCTTCATTATGCTTATAAAACAACCCAGAAAGGACAAAGGGTCACTTCCCCCCCACACCTCCCCTTTGCAGGCGGGTATCCTGGAAGATTTCATGAAATCCAGAAGGGGCTTGTCATTATCTGCATATAATCTTGTACCCTGGAGCATATCTATCTTTTTAAAGTGTTTCTAAAGTTCCTTTCACTGTGCTAAGTGCAGGACTGCAATTGACAGCATTGAGTGTGGCCTAAATGGCAATATTCTTAAAGCCTGCCTTATTTCTAAATGCACAGCATGTTGGTTTTCTCCCCTTTGGCTTCCCCTATAATATCCTCAGGGTTAGACCTATAAAGATGTCATTGCTGGGAAAAGGCCTTAGCAACAGGTGGGTCTTGCATTTAAACCTGGACCTAGATGGAGTAGTTGCACATTCACTATGCTTTCTGAAAGAGCCATCCATTCCTCCAGTGAGAGGAGAGCATGAACTCTGCTTGCCTGAGGTTCACCTTCTTAGCTCTCCAACCACAGACAAAACTATGTTGTCTCACACATTAGAAATGCTAGTATCTGAGCCAGGTTTAAATCTATGCTGTATGCTAAAGAGCTACTTATGCCCAATTACTTATTACCTGGAAGTACTTAAAGTGATTAGCAATGTGTTTGTATGCTGCTAACCCCAATACAGTGTACGTATGTGATGTTTATTATCATAAAGAGCTCTGGGAATGGGAAAAAATAGAACTTGATGTTGTACCTCTGAGTATCAAAGACCTTAAGCTATTTTTAAAAGAAAGCAGGTTACATAAATGATTTCATTTAACTTATGTTGCTGTTGTATGAATTAGCCTGAATTATGATATGCTTAGCAATAGCATAGCCCCAGTTGTACAGGAACTCTTCGCTTAACGTTGTAGTTATGTTCCTGAAAAATGCGACTTTAAGCAAAATGATGTTAAGCGAATCCAGTTTCTCCATAAGACTTAATGTAAATGGGGGGGTTAGGTTCTAGGGAAATTTTTTTCACCACATACACACACACACAGACAGTATAAGTTTTAAACAATTTAATACTGGTACACAGCAATGATGATTGTGAAGCTTGGTTGAGGTGGTGAAGTCAGAGGGTGGGATATTTCCCAGGGAATGCCTTACTGCTAAATGATGAACTTGGCTGAGCCTTCAAGGGTTAACTCTCACACTCTACAAGGCAGTAGGAAGGGAGGGAGGGCAGACAGAGACACACTGTGTTTGAGAGATAGAGATGCGCATTTCCCCTTTAAGTATGAAGAGTATGCTCAGAAGTACACTGCCTTGTTAATCAGATCAGCAAACTGAGACCTGCCTGCAGATGCTGCCTAAGACAGCAGCTCCCTCCGTCTGTGTGTCCCCCCTGCTCTATGGAAGATGGGGTAAGCAGGGGGAAGGCACCCTGACAGCCCCCCCTCTTTTTCTCCTCCCCCCACACAGCAAGCAGGAGTCTTGGGGAGCCGCTCCCAGGCAGAGGGCAGGAGCAGCACAGGGAAGTGGGGGGCGGGACAGCTGAACTGCTGGCATTTGATAGCCTGCTGAGCAGCTGCTGCACAGGGAATTTAAGGGAGCAGGGAGCTGACAGGGGGGCTGCCGGTTCGAAGCCCCGACCAGCTAGCTGCAAGGGGCTGCTCTTCCTGCAAGCAGTGGACAAAGCAGGCAGCTGCCAAACGATGTTAGAAGGGAGCATTGCACAACTTTAAACAAGCATGTTCCCTGATTGATCAGCAAAAAGTAACAAGGAGACGACTTTAAGTGAGGAGTTCCTGTACATACATCATGACTATGATTACGTCAAGCAGCTCTAGTAACATTATGAACTGAGAGCAAACCTCAACTGATCTGCTAATGCCATCAAAACCCTGAAACAGTCATGTTTTATGCACAGTTTGAGAGAAAAGTAGTGGATGTAATATGTGGCTACATAAATCTGTTTCTCCCTCTCTGTGCTATGGGGAAAGTTTAACCAGAAATACAGGGCTGAGGCTAATAGAAATGGGGGAGGAGAGAGACACAGAGACAGCATGGTGGGAATGACCCATAATTCAAGATTTTTCTGAGGAATGTGGTCTTGGTTATAAATAGGGGCACAGAGCCTCATCTCTGGCTAATGAACTAGGGGAGCTCAAAGGTAGCTGTAGGCCACCTTTGTGTCCCCCCCTCCCCCCCGATCTGGGGCCATTCAGGCACCAATCTACTCCCTGACAGAAATTAGATTATTGTTCACTTGATACTAAATTACGTTTGTTGCAAATGGCTCCGAAGGACTGTTTCAGGAGCTTGGGATCACCAATGCGGGGGGGCAGAGAGCTCCAGACACACATTCTTTCCCCAGCTTATACCCACTACACCAGCAGATCGAAGGTGGATGGCATATGAGCCACTATATCAGCTACGTGGCATCCAGGGAATTCTCCTGTGACCAGTCTGCCAGATTTAGGGCTGCTTTATGCCCCAAAGTAACTGGGATGCACCAGAGAGTCTGATCGAGGTCGCATCGTGAGAAGATCAGACAAGATCCTAAGGTCTTTTTCTTGGTTTAGAGACCAGAGAAAAGTCTCTTTAAACAAAATTAGTTCTTAAACCCAAATGATACATGCTGCAAGACAGACAGACACGTTGTACTGGAAATCAGTGGGTGCACTGGAGCAGAGGTTACGCCAACTGAAAGAAAGCAGAAGCTAACTGTTAATGTCAATGGAGAAAGGTCAGACTATGATCTCACCTGAATCCCTCCCTACCACCCGTCACAGCGAACTTAGCTGGCACAGGAGGTTGCTTCAGCTTTGCTGAATTTGGCCCAAATATCCTTGTAATTCCTGATTGTGATATGTTTCTTTGTGTAACTTACTAAAATAATGTTTATATTTCCTTAAGCTGCTGTCTCTGGTCCTCCTCTCTCTCCTTCTATACCTTGGAAACTCTTGTCTGATATCTTTGCTCTTCTTAATTTTTTCACCTGTACTTTGATCCCCCATCCCTGTCTCCTAACAGCTTCATGTTTTTATAGTTTATATATATATATATAAGTTCCCAAATGAAAAATAAAACTAGTGCTCTGTACTTCGTATGTCACTTTCTTCTTTATGTATTTTGTGGTTATACTATGTGAGTACTGCTCTCATTAAAGTCAAAGACAAAGCTACCATTAATGTTAGTGGGAACAAGGCTGTGCTCTAAGAATGTATAACATCCATTTTGTGTAAGCCTATTACAGGCTTCCATATTGTACTATTAGTTAACAATCCAGCTCCATTCCTCAGAAGCATTAACTAAATCCACAAACCCAACTATAGAAGCTGAGGGATTAGTGATACACAACAAAAAGTCTTTTTCAGTAGCTATCTCATTACAGTATGTGTAGAATACTTCAAAATGTACTATGGGTTATCTTGGGATCTGGTCTCACTGCTTGTGCTAATGTTATGATCCTCCCCAGGCACAGTGAAAACCAGAGTCATATTTGGTGCCACAAAATAAACATAGTTTTTTATAGAAAAGAATTTGTCAAATAGTTCCAGTGAGAGGTGATTTATAGAGTGGGTTGGCTCATCTTCTATGGGCATATCCAAAAATCTGTGTAGCCTACTATATTAAAAGTAAAATCACACATATTAACAACATGAAAAATATTTTAACAATAGCTAATTAATATTGGATGGGAAAAGCCTGTCATATCTGCTCCCTCCTACCCCATATGGAAACAATAGAAAAATAGCCAAGACTACAAACGCTGCTGCATTTCTAGTAGATTAAAACAAATCTCTGGCAATTGCAGGAATATGTTGATGACATCCCCTAAACGGTAGCAAAAGTCCAATAATTTTTTAATACATTATGTAAACATTCTGTACCTTTTTGCAAAGGGGGCTCAGAGTTTGGCACATGGGCTGTCCTTTGTTCCATCTAACCTCAGTCAGGCATAATGGACTGGCTAGTGTCTATCTGTACCTCTGTTCTCTTCTGGATGAAAAGCAAGACCTGCTCGTATGTGATTGTTACTTTTTAATGCGTACAACTGATGAAGGATGAAGAACTATTTAAGATAAAAGAGAATGTTAGCACAAGAACAAATGGATATAAACAGGTGCCACAAGTACTCCTTTTCTTTTTGCGAATACAGACTAACACGGCTGCTACTCTGAAATTCTGGTTGGCAATTAGAAGGTTTCTAACCATCAGAGGGGAGTGGTTCTGGTACAGCCTCCCAGTAGGAGTTGTGGGGGCAAAACACTTAATTAGTTTTAAGAAAGAGATGGACAAATTTATGAGTTTAATTGTATGAGGGGGTTGCATGTGATGGTAGGGGATAAAGGTCATCAACAGCCCTGGGGCTCACTTCTGGTTTATGTTTTATGTTCTCAAAGCTTCATGCTTCAGCATTTCAGATGACCACAGCAGGGGTCAGGAAGGGATTTCCTTCCCCCTCTCCCTCCCTTCAATCTATTCCTGCAGGGTTTTTTAACTCTTTCCTCTGAAACATCAAGGATGACCATGGCTGAAGATGGGACTTGGGACAGGGAGGATCAGGATCTGAGGGGCACTGAGCATTCTTTCTCTGTCAGGTGCTTGGCTGGCTGGTTCTTTCTCATATGCTCAGAGTCTATCTGATTGTCATGTGTAGAGTTGGGAAGGAACTTTCTCCCAGGTTTGATTCGCAGTGGCTTTGGGGGTGTTTTCACCATCTTCTGCACCATCTTCTGCCAGGATTTTCTGGGTATATCTCACTTAATCATTTCCCTGCTATTGCAGGGGCTTCCGGCACTGGCACACCTTGGTCCCTCCTATTCTCTCCCTGTGCCACATAATACTCTATGTAATATTTTGGTCTTATTTTAGTTGTGTTTAGTGTGCTGATGCTGGGTTTGGTGGCCTGTACTATAAAGAAAGTCAGATTAGATAATCTGGTGGTCCCTCCTGGCCTTAACTCTAACTCTAAAAGCATTACCTACAATATTACAGCAGCTAATTTAGATTCTCCTTTAATTCAAATAGTGTAAATCTATGTGTTTTGAACCATAGTGTATAGTTTCTAACCCTGTCCCTGCATCTGTGTAGTTGAGTTGATGTCCGCATGTTTGCATCATGCAACAGCATCGTTTAAGAGAATACTCATTTCCCCTAAGCAATGATTAACAATTTGTGGACGAACCTAATAGCAAGGTTGTAGTATTTTCCACTGCTTCATTTTGGGCTAACTACTATTTACAACTGCATCTTCCTGCTCCCACATAACAGATATGTGCTGCCTGCACAAATACTGTATTATCCTGTGCAGGGGACAAGGGGAAGGAGAGGCTACATGCCATATCACAACCAGCTACTAAAAGTGTAGAGGTGCAAAAGGGTGATTCAGGTGAGACCATACACTTTCCCTCTGTACCCGCTTTCCTTTACTCTTCCTGTTGGTCCTCTGGGATTCATCGGCCATGACTGTTCCACATCTACTAAAATCAACAGCTGTGTAGTAGATTCTCTTCAAAAATACATTCTGTTTCAAAGGCATCTGAAAGTTAAGAATACAGGAGACAAAGTGGATTATTTATGTTAAGTACTTGTCGCTGAAACATCATTCTTTTTTCCTCAGTCTCGTTATCTGGGAAGTTATTATAAGGATCCTTATAATGTACTGTAAATGTTGGCAACATAATTTTTGCTAATAGCACATCAGATTGAGTTTAAGATGTGCATTAATGCTAGGCCTTTGGGACCAATTATACTCACTGCATTTGTGTAATTTTAGGGTAACTTCACTGAAGTCTGTGATGGATTGGGATGGCTGTGAAGGATGTGGGGCTGATCTGTAATTATTAATGAATTCTGTATATGACCTGGTTATTGAGATAGTTACTGCAGTTATATTAGGTTATTGGAATGCTTACTGTATGCATATATTGATTTAGTTAAATAGCAGGACAGTTAGTGAAATAGCAAGGAGGGACATAATGTCTCAAGATAGGTAACCTCATAATTAACACAGCAGGGGGTCATTAAGAAACAATTCTGAGCTATTAATATGCTAAGATGCTCCTTGGCCCCAGCCACAATTACACAGCTGTTTTGCCAAGACTGGGTACAGAGATCAAAATGGTTAATTGACTTGCTAGAGAGAAGGGGAGGCAGCTGTTGGGGGTTTTTTGTGAGACCCACACTGACACAGAGATAGGTCCTGTGAAGGAGGGTCTGAAGCATTTGGGCCTTCCTAAGGTTTACCACCCCGTGATAGCATAGGAAGATAAAAAGAAAAGGAGTACTTGTGGCACCTTAGAGACTAACAAATTTAACAAATGCATCCGATGAAGTGAGCTGTAGCTCACGAAAGTTTATGCTCTATTAAATTTGTTAGTCTCTAAGGTGCCACAAGTACTCCTTTTCTTTTTGCGAATACAGACTAACATGGCTGCTACTCTGAAACCTGTCACAGGAAGATAAACAGACATGCATATAAACTGTTTTGTTGTTTTAAAATTCTTCCCTTGGCTTTTCTATGTTCTTATTATTAAAATTAAACAATACTTTTTAAGGAAGTTATCTGGTTGCTGTATTAACTACTGGTCAGTGCTCCCAAAGGGAATACTGGCAGGTGCCGAGGCCAGCTCGACCTGCAGAGAAATCCTGGCTGGTCCACATGGGGATGGGGCCCAGAGACCTACTCTAAGAGTGGGAGACTCATGGGATTCCACTGAGACAGTGGCTTCAGGGAACTGTATTGCATTTGTGAATTTTTTGAATCCGGCATAGGTCAGAACAGACCAAATGGTCTGTGTAAAATGGGTTGATGGTCTCTGTGCATGCTTCTTGGCTGTCCACCTTCTAAAAAGCACCTTCACCGTTATTGTCGTGCTAATGGTTAGTCTTGTTGGCAGACTCAGCAGAAAGGACGGGGACTGAATGAGTTTAGAGTCTGAACCTTCCTTTTCACCCAAAGAGATGTTTTTTTCTGCCTAATTAGATCTGAAGGACGTTGACAGAGCAATGTAGTGAATCACATATCACTGTTGCCTGTGCTTTGTATACATATAATGCTCCTGTCTTCAAATCTGTTACCTTTTCATGAACACTACATTCCTTTTCATAAAAATCAAAATAGCTGGTGGTAAGATATTTCCCATTTGCAAGTTGAAATAAAACATAGATGTTGCCTGTCTACACCATAAAACAAAACTTTAAAATGAAGCTTACGTAGTCAAAAGCTAAATGTCCAAGTCCTAAACAAGCTTTTTATTTTATTGGTGTGACAAAATGAGGGAGAGGCAACCAGGGTTAATTGACATGCAGCATTCTCAAGCCAGAAAAGTGGGTGACTGTCTCAGAATTTGTTTGAGAGAGAAAGTTATGACTTCAGAAAAGATTTTAAAGTAAAGTGCACCACCCTGATGATCTTTCTTTACTGCTCACAAAAGCAATAAACATTAAAGTTAATTGAAAAAACCCACAAGCAAAATATTCCCACCTTATATATAGCCTCTGGTTTTTATTAACATCTTAAACTGGGTTATACCATTCCATTGGTGAGAGAATTTGAAAAACACTGGGGATAGGAATTATTAATCAAACTCTTCCAAGTTCACACAGGCTGGCAAACAACTGGAACCAGATTTCATTCAGCTGCCATGACTTCCTTTTTCATCTGATATCCAGTTCTGTGGACACCAGTGAAATGACAGAAGACACATAACTAACAAAAGGCTTGATAGATGTTGGGAAGGCAAAGATCAGAAAGACATTGGCATTACGGTAAGGCAAATATTGCAAAATAAAACTAAAACTGACTGAGTATAAAACTTCTTACTGAATTTGCATTGACTAGACTCATGCTTCTTTTGTGTTAGATTCCTGTGAATATGAAAGACTCGCAAATTACATTACTTGTGAGTTTTCACCAGCACAGCAAATTTTGAGTGAATTTTGCAGCACATTTGCAGAACAAACTTCATATTCAAAATTACCAGCATTTGCACAAGAAACAGGCTTCTAACAGGTGTATCTAGTTAGAAATAAAACATATCAAATAACCACACACACAAAAAATGCTTGAATTTTAAATACAACCAACTGCTCACAAACAAACTACAGACTGAGAATTATCTGAAGAGATCATTGAGCAAATAACTTCAATAAACTTGAAACTGTAAACTGTTCAAAGACAATTTGTGGACAGAAAAAGATATTTACCCTTCTTGCAGAGGTGTTGTGAAAATGAATTAATGTTTTGTAAAGTGCCTTTAGAACCTCAGATAAATTCACTGTAGAAGAGCAAAATATTCCTATAGAGAGCACCATGCAAGGTTAGAATTGCCTCTTTTGATGCAATTTCTTTCAGTGTGTGGAAACCAACCAGGTTCCAGGATAAACCTGCCTAGTGATAGAAAACGGACCCATGGTTCTCAACATACTTTAAAACTCTGTCTGTGAGCTCTAAAATCAAGGAAACTGAAGAGAAAGAGTTGTCTGATCCAAACAGTACGGACTGAAATATGAAAGCAAAGCTTTTTCATTTGGACCATGTTAGACTGTTCTGTCTTAGAGCTCACCAGGCCAATGCTCTCCCAGACAATCACTTTGAAAAGGAGCCTAACATTTTCTTTGACCGGGCTCATCCCAATGACCCTTGCTGCAGAGACATAGGACATATGAACCAAAATCCTTATGCTTCATTAATCTACAAACCATCAGATGAGATCTTTCCAAAATAACTCTCTGGCTGTGGCCTTCAAAGACAATTGGCCTCTGAGTATAAAAGAACATGTAGTATTTGACATGTTTGCAGGAATATGGGGTATTTTTCCAACATTTGTTAGTTCTCCACACATTCCTTTAAAAGGCTAGTGTTTGCATACTATACCCTGGGATGTTTATGGAATATCGATAGCTGCCTGATTTTGTTTGCATTGTACAGTAATTTTGTTTTGCCCAAATTTTGAGAGGTGCTGATTACCATCAACTCCAGTTGCAGGCACCTCTCATAATTACACCCTTTGAACCTGATCCTACATGGTGCAAAGCCCAGATCCGCAAAGATATTTAGGACCCTGTACTCAAAGGTAGGTGCCGAAGTGCCCTCAGGTCCCAGTGAAGTGAGTGAGAATAAAGGGTACTCAATATTTTCCAGGTCACGCTCACCACCAGGCAGGATCAGGTCCTTTGACAGTAGTTATACATACTTATATGAAAGAACCTACTGTAGTTCCATATTCACTAGTTAGAGCCTATCCTCCTTACATAAAGTCCTTTTGATACCAGTGGGACTTCCACATGCACACTGAGGGGTAAATCTACCATATGTTGTTAGTAAGTATATTAAAAACTTTGTTGAAAAAATATTGGAAAAAGTTAATGCACATGAGGGACCTCCAATTATCAGTCATCATCTTTTTTCCCCTTTAATTGTGTGCGTGTGTGGTGAAGTTAGTGCTCAGTTTTATAAACAGCTGTGGTCAAAAAAGCAGATGAGTTATTAGTCTATATTAAGAAAGGGATAGAGAATGTTCCTGCAGATATTATAATGCCATTATATAAATCAGTTGTGCAGCCTGGTCTTGAATAATATGCCTAAGACTATGTCTAGACTTGCACTTTTGTCGGTATAACTTACGGTGCTCAGGAGTGTGAAAAAACACACATCTGAGCGACATACGTTACACTGACAGAAGTGCAGACACTCTCCCACTGACCTTGCTATGCTACGCCACTTGTTGGGAGTGGTTTAATTATGTTGACGGGAGAGCCCGTTGGCATAGAGTGGCTACACAAGAGATTTTACAGCGGCGCAGCTACATCGGTCTAGCTGTGCCACTGTAAGCTCTCTAGTGTAGACACGGCCTAAGTCTGGTCACATCTTCTCAGAAAGGGCATAGCAGGAGTAGAATGGCGCAGAAAAGAGCAATCAAAGTTCTTGGAGGTAAAGGGAATACTTCTGCATGAGGAGAGAGTAAAATTATCGGGCCTGTTTAGTTTAGAGAGGAGATAAGATGGGAATAATATGGGTAAATAAAATAATTAGCAGTTTAGAGAAGATAAATAAGGTGCTACTACTTACTTTTTCTCATAGAAGAAGAGAACGGCCAATGAATTTAAAAAGCAACAAATTTAAAACTAATAAAAATAGCTTTTTTACACAACCCATAATTAACCAGTGGAATTCACTACCATCAGATATCACTGAAGCCAAGAGTTTAGTAAGATCAAAAATATTTCACCAGCTGCCTGGGCATGTTATTGCAAAGTTATCTATCAATTTCATCTATTTCAATATTTATATCACTCCGTTTTATACTTTCTTCTGAATCATCTAGGGTTGGTCACTGTCAGAGACAGGGTGTTGGACTCAGTGAACCATTGGTCTGATATAGCATAGTGATTCCTATGAAAGGTGCTAGCTTGACAACCTAGGAGCCTGAAGTCCTCTAGCTATGGAATAGATACAGCACAGGCAGTGCAAGCTTTCCCACACTGCCCTGCCAATATGCCTCAACTCTAACTGGGAAGCTCCACCTTTAGGGATGAAGGTAATCTGTTCTCCACGACTATTCCGTTGAGGGACCCACAAGTCTCCACAGTGTTTCTACAGTCCACCTTCTCTCAGGCAGCAGGTGACTTCACCTACTTTCCCCTTAGGCACTGAGAAGGATGGTCTAGAAACAGGGCCAATCAGAGCGGGGGCCGGGAGGGCCATTTGGCCTGGGTCTCAAGATCAAAGGGGGCCTGAAATGTAGACACTTGTTAATTTTTTGGCATTTGATAAGTTTCACAACTTGTTTTTATGCACATCCCTCTCGGACCAAAATGTGACATGCACTCTCAGCTTAGAGCTGCAAATTTAAGCAAATAAGAGATGTGATTTGGTAAAATACATAATTTTTTTGTTAACTGATATAGATTTTGTCATATTAAAGAGTTTAAAATGTTCATAAATATTAATAAGAATATATTGGTTCTGATAGCACAAGATTAGACCATGATAAACATGTCCTCTCAGTTCAGCTGATTATATAAACAAACCACTACTAGTGGCTGGTGCTGGATCAAGTGCATACTGAAAGGTAGAGAATTGTTACATTTTTGTGGCTTTATAGTTTTACATCTAGTTGACTAAGGAATTATTTGTGTGTGAGAATTCCTCATTATCTTCATATGGTAGCTAAAAGAGGTGACTGGTTGGTTGGTTGAGCCCTAACTTGGTAGCTTGGTCATCATCATAGGTTTTTGTAGTATATAGGCCCAGATTCAAGGTGAAAATTTGTGAGGACAATCTTGTACAGTGAGTTTCCTGAGGACACTTGTTTGAATTTTTTGGACATTATCCCTCTGTCTGTATCCGTGTCTGTGTTTACTATATATATGTCATCCCTTTGTCTTCAGCTCAGCCTGTTATATTATACCTTGCACGCTTGAGTTTTGATTCAGTGATAAGGATAATAACCTGTCTGACTGTTTCATCTTGTGTTCTTAATTAGTATCCTTCATTTTAAGTCTTTTCAGCATTTGTGTACATTTTTACAGTAGAAGTTTTCAAGTGTAGATAAGCTACTTATTTACAGCAGAATATTTCAAGTGTGGATAGGCTACATATTGACCAGATGGATCACTATGAAGAGGAGATTTGAAAGTGGTGCAAGCAAGAGATGGTGAAAACAACTGAGTGAAGCAGCAGCTAAGAGCTCAAAGCCAATAACTTCATTTCTCAAACCACTGGAAAACACACCTTACCCAAAACACAAGGCTACAGATAGTGAAAGCTCTGCAACTGCAACAGGTGATATTTCAATGCCAGTAGCCGAACATGAGGACAGTAGTCAAGAAGATGTGCCAACAGTAACAGATGCAGCAGAAGATCCTGTGTACAATCAAGAAACTCAACAGCAATATGAAGATGTAGATCTTACGCAGCAAAAGCAACTCATGAGTACTACAGGTTTGACTGTGACTGACATTGGAATTATTGACAAGAGCAATGCTGCCCAAATGCAGTCTTTTCTTTAAATTAATTATTTTGAAAATTCCAAGTAACATTCCACGAGATAAGGAGTACTTGTGGCACCTTAGAGACTAACAAATTTATTTGAGCATAAGCTTCATGATGCTGATAATCATGCTTTCCCTACTTGTCTGCTGACAAAAACTCTTCCAAATGGTGAGACCTGCAAAAGAGACTGGTTATGCTGGAGTACGGAAAAACAATCTCTGTTTACCCTGCTTCATTTTGAACAAAAGTGCTGCAAATGCATCAGTTCTCTCTGATCAATCAGGATGGAGCATCAACAGACATTGGAGAAAGTTGAAAGATTGAATACCATCATATGAAAGTTCAGCGTCACGCAAAGAAAACTATGTTGCATGGAAATCAGCCAGTAAGGCAGCATCAGCTGAAAGATCAGTTGAGAATTTACCCCCCTCTCTACAGAAACTAATAACTGGAAAAAACTTCTTGAGCTCATCCTGAATGTCATCCTTTTTCTTTCTGAGAGGGGATTGGCTTTCTTTGGTTCAAGTCAACGTATTGGTGATCGTGCAAATGGAAACTTTCTACGCATAGTTGAGCTTCTCAGCAAATATGACCCACTTTTATCAGAGCATGTTAAACGTGTTCGAGAATTGCAAGAGAGTCAAAAGTACATGCAAGTCCATTATCTCTCCACGCACATACAAAATGAGTTTATTGAGCTATATGGGTCATTCGTACAAACAACAATTCTTGATGAGATTCGAAATGCCAAGTATTTTTCAGTCATCATTGATGCCACGCCAGATTGTTCTCACAAGGAACAGATTACTACGGTTATTCGATATGTTCAGATTGTAGACAGCTCAAAATTTTCAATTGAAGAAAGGTATATTTTGTTCGATAATTTCATGAGGAAAAACTGGAAAAGAAATTGCTGCTCGAGTACTAGAAATTCTAGAAGGTTTTAAGTTAGATTTTTCAAGTCTGCATTGGCCAAGCCTATGACAATGGATCTAATATGGCTGGGAAGTACAAAGGTGTACAAGCAGTTCTGCTTGAGGATAATTCAAACTGTATTTTCTCCAGCAGTGGAAACCACACACTAAACCTTATAGGTGTTGACTGTGTTGAATCATGCAAGGAGGCAATTGCTTACCTTGGAACTGTTCAGCAAATATACAAGCTCTTTGGTAGCAGTCCACAAAGGTGGGAAATTCTGAAGCAATATCTTCCTGTTTCACTGTATGGGATGTCCAAAACTAGATGGTCTGCACAGATTGATGGTGTTCAACCAGTTGCGCAGCATTTGAATTCAGTGAGTAAGGCTTTAAATGAGCTTGAATCTCTCAATCTCACTGCACAGGCTCGAACTGAACTTCAGTCTATTCAGAAGCACATGTCCAAATTTGAATGCATTCTGATGTCATTGTTGTGGATGAAGCTACTTACAACGATCCATCTAACTAATCTGGTAACTGAAGCACACAGTGCTACACTTGATGTTGAGAGGGATAACACTGAAAGTCTTATCAATGACATTCAACAGATTCATGAACAATGGGATGCGACCCTGACTGAGTCCAAATTAGTAGCACAGACTATCGGCCTTTCATCTGAGTTCTCCACCAATCGCAACTTGCCTACTGAATCCGACGCCGAGCAGCATTATAGGGTCAATGTCTTCCCTGTTGTCATTGGCTCTGTTCAGTCAGGTCTTACACGTCAATTTGAGTCTCTGCGACTAATTTTTACCCTTTTGGGGGTATCTTTGGCAGTTCAACAGACTGCGTAATGAAGATCTACTTTCTGCAGCTGAACAATTTCAGCAACAGTACAACAAAGAAATTTCAAACGATCTAGTGACGAGGCCATCTTCCTCAAATGAATACATTCCATAAACTTTAAATTGGATTGCAAGCCAAAGGAATTGCTTCAAGAAATACTCGAACTTGGACACTCTGGGGTGTTTCCTAAGATCACAATTGCATTGCGTATTTTTGTCAGTTTGTCTGTATCAGTGGCTTCAGGTGAATGCACCTTCAACGTGTTGAAGCAGGTAAAGAACTATCACCGTTCAACTATGGGACAAAAGCGTTTGAATGGGCTTGCCGTGCTTAATATCAACTGTGACATTGCACGAAAGCTAGATTTTTCCTCAATAATTAGTGCATTTGCACAGAAAAAGGCTAGAAAAGCATTTGTTAAATAAAAAAAAAATCAAATTGTGTGTCTTTTTTTGGTGCCTTATTTTGTTTTCAGGTGTTGTCATTTTTTATTTTTATTATGGCTAGGGGCCTCAAAAGCTGGAAGTGGCTGAGGCCTCTCTTGACCTCCGAGAGTGCCTGTCTGGAAAAACTGGAGGGGAGGGATGGTGGATTTCTATTCCAGGAAGCATAATAGGATTTAGATGCTGGCCTCCATCTCAGTGAGAACCGAACAATAGTTTTCCCCACGACTGGTTTAAAAATGAGCCCAAAGCTGACACCATCCCCCAGAAGCCTGGGGGTTGGCATCAAATATGCATGCAGTCATTCTAATTTTGTGTGCTAAAACAAAATAAAATAGCCCCCTAAACAATTGGCACTAAAATGGTTGGCAGCAAGGGCAGAGGTATCATGCACTTGGTCTTGAAAGGGCTCCCCCTATGTGGGTGCTGAGACCCTGGCAGAGGCCTGAAGGGAAGCTATCCATACAATTGTCATAGTGTCAGTCTCTGGAGAAAAGAAAAGGAGTACTTGTGGCACCTTAGAGACTAACAAATTTATTAGAGCATAAGCTTTCGTGAGCTACAGCTCACTTCAGCGGATGCATTCGATGAAGGGAGCTGTAGCTCACGACAGCTTGTGCTGTAATAAATTTGTTAGTCTCTAAGGTGCCACAAGTCCTCCTTTTCTTTTTGCGGATACAGACTAACAGGGCTGCTACTCTGAAACCAGTCTCTGGAGAGTCAGTTTCACACGCTCTACAGCCACTAAAGAGAAAAAGTGTAACAGGTGCTAGTGCATGTAGTGTTTCTGTGGGTGGAGTCGTGTGTGTGTGTGTGTGTGTGTGTGTGTCCTCTTCATGTCTTGGTCCTGCACGTGTGTCTGTGTCTGCCTCTCCATGTATTGGTCCTGCTCGTTCGCATGAGCTGTCACAAAGTCTGCAGTGGGGGTGAAGGAGGGGGGAAATAAGCGCCTTCCCTTCCCCTCCAAAGGTGACAGAATCACTTGCTCGTCCCTGGAAAGCCTGCAGTGGCCCGGGGGGGCTCCCATCGCTCTGGGCGAGTGAAACGCCTAAGAAGTGTCCAAAGAAAGCCCGCAAACCCCCGCGCCTCACGCAGTCGACCTCCCCGCTGGGGCACAGGGCCTAGCCCCTCAGCAGCGGGGCGCTAAGGGGGGGCTGTGGGGGCGGGTCCCTCAGCCGGCCCGCTTCCTTGCGGAACGGAAAGGTGAGTGAGCGAGCCAGGGCAGCTCCCCTTCTGCCCAAGCCGGCGGGAGGGAGGGAGGGAGCGCGCGCGCGCGGGGGTGGGGGGGGGGGCGCCTGTGACGTTTTGTTTGCAGCAAGCCTCAAAGTAGAGGCGAGAGCGCGGGGCGAGGGAGGCAGGGGGGAGCCTGAGGACGGGGCGCTGCTGCGGCAGAGGGACGCGCAGGGGCAGGGAGAGCCCGCAGAGCCGGTTGGAGGAGGCAGGGGGAGCAGCGGGCGCTGCTGCAGCCGGCCCCAGGATGTAGGCGAGCAGCTGGAGAGCTCCTGCTGGCAGAAGGGCTCACCATGAAGAAACACTCAGCCAGGGTCGCCCCGCTCAGCGCGTGCAACAGCCCGGTCCTTACCCTCACCAAAGTGGAAGGTAAATCCGGCTGCGGCGGGGGCGAGAGCTCGGCAGCCCCGCGGGTTGGGGCGTGGGGACCCCGCCGGTCGGTGTGCGGCGCTGGACGTGCGGCGGCGGGAGAAGGCGGCAGCTGCGGGTTCCCTGGGGTGGGAGAGGGGCGGCTCTGCTGCTGGGCGCGCCCTGCGGGAGGGCGAGGGGCAGGCGGGCTTGCTGCAGCCGCGCGGGGGCCTATCCTGACGGGACCCGCCGACTTGCATGGAAGGAGGATTTCGGCAACGCAGACGTCGCCGTCCAGTGTGCTGGACGTCACCTCCCTCCTGCGGGGAGCAAGCCCTCCGCCCGCGGGGGCCGGGGCCAAGTTAGCGCTAAGTTTTCCCAGGCGGGGGAAGGGCTGTGCGTAGAAGGAGGGGCTGGTTTGGGAAAGGGGCACGCTGTCCTCCAAGGAAATGTAGAAACGCTCATCGCCCACCTCGTCTGCCTGCTGCGGGGGCTGCGACTCCGCTTTCCCGCGGGCGGTGGGGCGGGTTGGAGGCTACATTGCGTTGCGTTGCTGAGATACTCCCGCGGCTGTACCAGAGCCTCCGCCAGCCAGCACTCCCCTGCCCCCTTCTTCTGAAGCCTGGGAGAGCAGGAAGCAGACTCTGCCTTCAGCTGCGCTGGCACAGAGCTAAAGCTGACCGACCCCAAACCCTCAACGCGCATTGGGCAGACTCCCCCTCAGGCACCCCCCCCCCGCCGTCCTCGGTGCTGGAATCAGGGGTTTGAAGTGGTTTCCATCATATCCAGGATTTACACCTTGGTTCAGTGGCTCTCAGCACCCGCAGTGCAAACACTCTTCCAGCACCCCGACCACCATCACACTGACTAACTGTGCATTGGTCACAGGCACCCCTGTGAGGCAGGGCAGTGCTCTTATTCCGTTTGACTGATGGGGAGAGACTAAGGGACTTCCCCAAAGTCACACAGGAAGGCAGTGGCAGGGCCAGGACTTAAACCCAGGTTTTTCAAGTCCCAGGCTCACACCCTAACCACTGGACCTTCCACTTAGTTGCTAATTGGTCAGAATCTGTCAACATTAGCAGGTGGATGGAAGGGAACCATTGGAAGTGGTTCAGGCTGAGCTTTGTAATGGTTTCAGTTGAGCTGATAGAGCTGGTGTGCTCTGCTGGCCTGAAACAATGAGCACATTGGCTACATACGGACTGAAACTAGAGGTGCAGGGGTGCTGCTGCACCCCCTGGCTTGAAGTGGTTTCCGTCATATACAGGGTTTACAGCTCAGTTCAATGGCTCTCAGCACTGCTGATTGTCTCTGAGGTTAGCAGAAGTGCAGAGAGGTTTCAGGAGGCCCTTTGCAACCAGGAGAGGGAGACCTGCAGTCATGCAGATTCCAGGCTAGGGGTGTTGTGGTCTAGAGTGGTCTATAGTGAAGCAGCAGTTGCAGAGGAAAGCAACCCGGGAAACCTGAAGAGGTTATACTCCAGGTGAAATGACCCTGGAGTGTTGAATGGCATGTGCGAGGGCTAAGAATGAGGCACCATGGGCTGGAATGCAGTAGGCATCAGAGGAATGGGGATAAGTGGGCCAGGTGCTGGAGCACAGGAGGGAAGCTGAGTGAGGGAGGTATGGGGAAGATGTGCAAAAAGAAAATGAAGAGATGATAGGGGGCAGGGAAGGAAAAGGGTCAGTGGAGGGAGAAAGAGGATCCTAGAGGGAGCAAGTCAATCGCTGTAGGAAAGGACAAAGAAGAAGTGGAAGAAATATAGACAATATGGCACTGGGAGAGAGTGGCTGGGAGGAAAGGAAGAGAAAGGCACTGGGAGAGAAGAGGGGTAATGAGAAAGCCCATCAGAGAAAGGAGGGAGAGAGAAAAAAGGAAATAGGGATTGAGATTCAGAGGCACTCAAAGGAGGAAAAAGACAGAGGGCTCCTGGGAGGAGAAATAAAAATGGGAAGCTCCATTGAAGTGGGGAAGAAAAGCAAAATAAGAAGAGAAGAAGTATTGAAAGAGGAAAAACAGACGGGAGAGGAGAGAAAATGGTAGAAATACAGATAGAGAGAAAGAGGAGGAAATGCAGAAATGGACTGAGAGCAAAAAAGGAATAAGTAAATGGAAGGCAAAAAAGAAAAACCAAGACCACACAACATTAAAGCAGGCGGTTCTGTTTATTCAGAATACATGTTGCTCTATTTCCCAGGCAGTAATCCTCCTGGGGACAGTGTGTAGCCCATCTCCTGGCCAGTTCTTGATGGAAGAGTTTTTAGACTGATTGCTCTTTCCTTGAGCTGTAAATTAAATCCTTTCAAGCCTGTCCCTATCAGCTCTGTGTATCAACTTTCAGAGACCATATTACTAGCTCCAAAAACTTAGCTGACCTAGTTGGCTTTTTCCAGCTTTAGTTCCTATGTGCCTGATTCTGCTTCCACTGAAGCAATGGAAAGGCAAAATTTAAAATACTTAAATGATTTAGGATATGGCCCAGAGATTTATGGAAACATCTGGAGTTACTCTTGCCATTTATGTCTTTTTCATGAGATAGACCAACTCTGTGTGAAACCTTCTCTTCCCAAATTAATCAACAGGGCAGTTCTTGGGATGGTTACCAATGACAGGTTTCAGAGTAGCAGCCGTGTTAGTCTGTATTCGCAAAAAGAAAAGGAGTACTTGTGGCACCTTAGAGACTAACAAATTTATTTGAGCATAAGCTTTTGTGAGCTACAGCTCACTTCATCGGGTGCGTTTGGTGGAAAAAACAGAGGGGAGATTTATATACACACACAGAGAACATGAAACAATGGGTTTATCATACACACTGTAAGGAGAGTGATCACTTAAGATAAGCCATCTCCAGCAGCGAGGGGGGGGGGGGGGGAGGAAAACCTTTCATGGTGACAAGCAAGGTAGGCTAATTCCAGCAGTTAACAAGAATATCTGAGGATCAGTGGGGGGTGGGGTGGGGTGGGGGGGGAGAAATAACATGGGGAAATAGTTTTACTTTGTGTAATGACTCATCCATTCCCAGTCTCTATTCAAGCCTAAGTTAATTGTATCCAGTTTGCAAATTAATTCCAATTCAGCAGTCTCTCGTTGGAGTCTGTTTTTGAAGCTTTTTTGTTGAAGGATAGCCACTCTTAGGTCTATAATCGAGTGACCAGAGAGATTGAAGTGTTCTCCAACTGGTTTTTGAATGTTATAATTCTTGACGTCTGATTTGTGTCCATTCATTCTTTTACGTAGAGACTGTCCAGTTTGGCCAATGTACATGGCAGAGGGGCATTGCTGGCACATGATGGCATATATCACATTGATAGATGCGCGGGTGAAGGAGCCTCTGATAGTGTGGCTGATGTGATTAGGCCCTATGATGGTATCCCCTGAATAGATATGTGGACAGAGTTGGCAACGGGCTTTGTTGCAAGGATAGGTTCCTGGGTTAGTGGTTCTGTTGTGTGGTGTGTGGTTGCTGGTGAGTATTTGCTTCAGATTGGGGGACTGTCTGTAAGCAAGGACTGGTCTGTCTCCCAAGATCTGTGAGAGTGATGAGTCGTCCTTCAGGATAGGTTGTAGATCCTTGATGATGCGTTGGAGAGGTTTTAGTTGGGGGCTGAAGGTGATGGCTAGTGGCGTTCTGTTATTTTCTTTGTTGGGCCTGTCCTGTAGTAGGTGACTTCTGGGTGACACTACAGTGACACTACGGTGCTAATAAGCGATGGTCACATAAACACCACCCTATATCGGAAACCTACTGACCGCTATTCCTACCTACATGCCTCTAGCTTTCATCCAGATCATACCACTCGATCCATTGTCTACAGCCAAGCTCTACGATATAACCGCATTTGTTCCAACCCCTCAGACAGAGACAAACACCTACAAGATCTCTATCATGCATTCCTACAACTACAATACCCACCTGCTGAAGTGAAGAAACAGATTGACAGAGCCAGAAGAGTACCCAGAAGTCAACCTACTACAGGACAGGCCCAACAAAGAAAATAACAGAACGCCACTAGCCATGGTAATCACTGTAATAATGATACTTCCATAGCATCTAGTTAGTTAAAGATTTCAAAGCACCTTAAAACCATTAATCCTTGCAAAACCCCTTTTGGGTAGGTAACTTTTTATTCCCATTTTGCAGATGGGGCAACTGAGGCATTGCAAAATTAAAACCAACTTGCCTAAATTCCTAACAGCACATCTGTCACATGGACAAGAATAAAACTTAAATTCCGCAACTACCAACTCCCCGTCCTTTCTCTCGAAAGGATGCTTTGGGATGCAATAAGACTCTTTCCACTGATATCAGTGTGCATGGGCCAAACCTTAATTTAGTGAGTGTGATTTTCATACCTTAATTTAGTGACTGTCTTGATTTTCATAACAAACTTCCTTTTTCAGGGAGTTACTTCAACTGTTGCACAAATATACTTGAGGCTAAATACTGTAGGACTGACAATGCTCTACGGGACTGGTCTAAAGCTCATACAAAGATTTTCCCAGACTTCCATTGATTTCATTGGGCTATGGATCAGGCCTCATAAGAACTCAACCACAGAATTAATATTTTTAAAAGCTTTCAAACATTTGACATAAAGAGGCTAAGGTGTGAAAAAGAGAGAAATGTATGGCACTCATTTTAAACACTCGTCTTGTGCTCCTGTACTTTAGAAAACATATAGCAACAGATGGGCCAGTAGTTGTAGATGCCTCTGGTTTTGTATGTTTGTCGAGGTCTATGCTTTCAGAATTGGGAATATATCATGTGCATAGAAGCCAATCCTGAATTCCATGGGCATCCATAATTTCCATTGACTTCACAAGGAATGCATGATTGGGTCTACAGTGAATAACTTGCAACATGTCTGCTTTAGTTCTCACCAATTTTTTGCTCAGAAGAAGGCTCCGTTTTGAAACTTCAGTGATTTCTCTGATGTGGTATTTGTGATCAAAACTGAAACTGCCAAACCCATTCACATGTCACTGACTGATGGTAACAACTTTCAGTAACTGGGACTGGATTCAAACCAGTGACCTATCGGTGAAACTGGATGGGGTAGAGAGCCTGATGCTCCTAATCCCCCAAGAGTGTTCCTTCTTAATACCACAATATCTTTGGGCAGGTTATCATGACCCTGTTGCAGTGGAGTGATTGGTTTCTGTGCTACACAGCACCTGCCACCTGTCCCAAGTGACACAACACTTCTATAGTCCTTAAACAGACTCGAAACAAACCTCTTTCTACTTGCCGTAGGCTCATGCCTTGGAAATTCAATTTTGATCATGTTTTACTGTTTTTTATAACTGTGTCCTACCTCACTGGTTTTAAGGGAATAAACCCTAAGTTATAGGTCTAGCAAGGACCAATTAGATATAATGTATCTGCCATGAATAGCATGTAAATAAAATATAAATGGGACCATTTCTATGCTATGGGCAGATAGATACACAGAAATCTCTTACTACACTGTTGGGTAATGCTAAAGTGGAAACTTTATTGCATTATGAAGCTGGAGGATAATAGTTATTGAATATTATTTCATGCTTTGTCACTTTTAAAGGCAAATGCATGTGTGAATACATACGCAGTTTGAACAAAAAGTGTTTTAATTTAGATTAATAGATTTATAGAGTTTAAGGCCAGAAAGGACCATTAGATCATCTAGTCTGGCCTCCTGTCTATCACAGGCTATTAAATTTCACCCAGTCACATCCTGATTCAGCTTGGGTATCTTCTAGAAGGCTGGTGCCTCTCAACCTTTCCAGACTACTGTACCCCTTTCAGGAGTCTGATTTGACTGGTGTATCCCCAAGGCTCAGCTCACTTAAAAACTACTTGCTTACAAAATCAGACATAAAAATAAAAAAGTGTCACAGCACATTATTACCAAAAAATTGTTTACATTCTCATTTTTACCATATAGTTATAAAATAAATCAATTGGAATATAAATATTGTATTTACATGTCTGTGCATAGTATATAGAGCAGTATAAACAAGTCATTGTATGAAATGTTAGTTTGTACTGACTTCACTAGTGCTTTTCATGTAGACTGTTATAAAACTAGGCAAATATCTAGATGAGTTGATATGCCCGTGGAAGACCTCTGCATACCGCCAGGAGTATGTATACCCCTGGTTGAAAAACCATTGTTCTAGCCATCTTGAATTAATTCAAGCGTTCACTCCCAAAAAACAAACAGCCTAAAAATGATTGCTAGTCAATTGATTTCATTTTAAAATGTCTCCCACTAGAACTCTGAACACAGCTAGTAAAATCAAAACTTCAGTCCACAGAATCTACTATTGATGCTTCCTGTTTATATTGTATTAGTTTTCTACAGAAGCAAATGCTGTCTCCCCACCTTTCCCCTCTAGGGAAATATTAAATATTAAAATATAATATTATAATAATATTTTTAGGCAGGACTCTTCATGGCAAGGAAGTTCTTCAATTTCCTCCATTTAGAGAGAAGTCAATGATAAAAAAGAGATAGGGTTCATAAATGCTGTAGTGGCCTGATATGGTACCAGCACAGAAACCATACAATTTCATACTGGTAAAGCACATAAATTATGTAGCAGATTTGTTTTCACATTGTATGTTGGGCTCAGCAGAGGATATAGAGCAATATACCAAAGCAGCTCCCTTCTTTCAGTTGAAGTACTGGTAGAAGAACCACTCTGCATCCTTTTGCCCAGAATCTGACCGCCTTCTTAAATTTTCAGATGGCAGATCAGACCCTAAGTAATATTCCACAAGAAGCAGATATCCTACAAATAATGGAGCAGAGTCACTCCAGAATCAGCTTTGGCTTCTCCTGGTAGAGATGCTGGCATAGTGCTAAAGACAATAGGAAGGACTTGGCATTGATTATTGTACCTTATGCTGCTCACAACCTCCTCCACAGCAGGGGCATTCCAGCAGCCAGTGCGGCCCCCAAAGTATGTGGCCCTATCCAGAAAGAGGATCTTGCTAGAGTAGCCAGGGGATGTGTCAATTCAATGCACTTTCTATTGCTAGGTTCTTGAGGAGCTCTCAGTAGAACTTAAATCCGTTGTGCCTTGGCATAAATGATACTGGAATCCTTGCCTGTCCAACTTGAGAAATGAATTCCTCCACTGGGCCCAGTATCTTTTGCTGATACAGTTGCTACCTTCTTGGAGCAATGCAGGTAAATCTGGCCCAGTATCACTGTTAATGTTGTTGGCCAGATAACATACTCAGCAAATAAATTCATGGATTCCCAGGCCACGAGGGATCACTGTGGTCATCTGGTCTGACCTGCTCTATATCACCATAGAACTTCCTAGAGCACATCTTTTTAAAAACATCCAGTCTTGATTTAAAAATTGCCACTGATGGAGAATCCACCATGACCCTTGGTAAATTGTTCCAGTGGATAATTACCCGCACTGTTAAAAAATGATGTCTTATTTCCAATCTGAATTTGTCTAGCTTCCAGCCATTGGATCATGTTGTACCTTTCTCTGCTAGAGATTGAGGAGCTCATTATTAAATATTTGTTCCCCTTGTAGATATTTACAAATTATTATCAAGTCACCTCTTAACCTTCTCTTTGGTAAGCTAAATAGATTGAGATCCTTGAGTCTATGACTAAAAGGCAGCTTTTCTAATCCTTTAATCGTTCTTCTTGATGTTCTCTGAACCCTCTCAATTTAGCAACATCCTTCTTGAATTGTGGACACCAGAACTGGACACAGTATTCCAGAAGCAGTCACTCTAGTGCCAAATACAGAGGTAATATAACCTCCCTATTCAATATTCCCCTGTTTATACATCCAAGGATTGCATTAGCCCTTTTGTCCACAGCGTTGCACTGAAAGATCATGTTCAGCTGATTATCCAACATGATCCCATGAGTCATCACATATGAGATAGTAATAAGAATATGCAATTAATGTGGCTGGACTGGATAATTCAACCACAGAGAACATAAAAGCTGTGTAGGCCAAACCTAATATAATTTTAAAACACCAGCATCTGTTTTTTCCACCAAATGCATCCGATGAAGTGAGCTGTAGCTCACGAAAGCTTATGCTCTAATACATTTGTTAGTCTCTAAGGTGCCACAAGTTCTCCTTTTCTTTTTGTTTTTTCCATAGTCACCTTAGCTTCCACAGTACAACTTTCAACAAAGAAGGGAATGTCTTTTGCACTGAAAACACGTTTGACCTCCACAATTGACTGAACCAAATGGGGAACAGAGGGATGTAATTGCACCAGTGAAGGCCATTTCTTTCTAACAGCTACAAAAGTCTCTCTCTCTTTTTTCTGAAAGGACAGCAAGAGAGTAATTGGAGATAAAAACAAAAACTAGGATCCCTGCAGGTAAGTGTGCTCTTTGCTATGCAGAGTGACTTCCTGTTAAGGCAAGTCTAGCAGCATGACTCCTGAGATTGCCAGAGCGGAGCTTCTTTCTAGTTCTTCTGGTAAATCCACTACCTGCAGATCACAAGGGTCCTTTGCTGGGTTCTTAGCTGCCGTATCACATAGGACTTGCATGCTCACACAGTGATTCCAGCCAACATAAGCTCTGCTAATTTGTCAAGTCTACTGTATCTGGCCACCAGCTGACAGACAACAGCTGCTCCAAGTGTTCTAAATTGTAGCAGATAAGCAAAGTGTTGTGGGCAGTTTCAATGGCCATTCAGCCCTTTATCTTCTTAACTAGCAACAATCAAGTGAAGTCAAAATTTAACATGTGAGAAACTAGTGGGCTGTAGGATTAACAGTAGGTACTCTTTAAATAAACTGAATCACTCATAGCAACATTCTCTGTCTCAAGTTTAATAAAGCAGACAGGAATTTTAGAAATATCTAAGACAGACAGATACTGTAGATAGAAGTTTATCCCTATTTTTGAAGGTTTTCATGTCCTTGATTAATTCTGTAATCAGCATGTCTACTCTTCCGGCATGAGCTCACCTACACCTGCAGTGAGCTCAGTATAAATGTCTGGATGTATGGATAGACTTCATCAGAGATGAAGCCATTCCTTGAGAAGGACATTCTCTTGCTTATGTGGTGCTCAAACTGTTGGTTAATCAATATAACAGTTTCTTGCTCAGAATCCAGTCTCTTTTTCATTGCTAAGAACAAACATGTCAACCTTTCTGCAGACTGAAATCCCGCACAGATCCAGCAACATACTTGCTCCAGAACCCAGTATTATGTCTTTGGTCATGTGAGTTTTATTCTATGAAAGCTCTGCTTCCACACTCCAGGGGTGAAATCCTGAACCCATTGAAGACAATGTCAAAACTCCCATTGACTTCACTGGGGCCAGGACTTCACCCCAAGATTCTTTCTTAGTTGCAGTAAAGACTGCAGGATCCTTTTGAGAGTTCTAATGCAACTTCAGTCCAAGATGGGAATAAAAATAAGGAATAAAAACAAAAACATATCAGTTTCAGACAATCACAGACATGTTTTCTCTGGCTATGATGTGCATAACACCCCTCTTGATTAGGGATATTCTTCAAACTGCTTACAACAAAACACCTTACAATGTAGAAACGATTATACTATGATGATTAAGTAATTGGTACCTTCCTTATTAATTCTGGATTCTTAATTCACTTGTTTCAGAGTAGCAGTCTTGTTAGTCTGTATTCGCAAAAAGAAAAGGAGTACTTGTGGCACCTTAGAGACTAACAAATTTATTAGAGCATAAGCTTTCGTGAGCTACAGCTCACTTCATCGGATGCATTTGGTGGAAAAAACAGATGCTGGTGTTTTAAAATTATATTAGGTTTGGCTTACACAACTTTTATGTTCTCTGTGATTGAATTATCCAGTCCAGCCACATTAATTGCATATTCTTATTACAATGCATCCGATGAAGTGAGCTGTAGCTCACGAAAGCTTATGCTCTAATAAATTTGTTAGTCTCTAAGGTGCCACAAGTACTCCTTTTCTTAATTCACTTGGTGATTAAAAGTAAAAAGGACAGTATCAGGTGAAAAAACCATCGAAATTCACAGTGGAGCATAGTGTCTTAATGATGACTATTTCAGTGGTTTGAAAAGAAGTTTTAAGCGGGTGCCTTAGGAATAAATTAAACAGACCCTTTTTAGTATAACTTTCCAAGCTGTTTCAGTATGGAACTGATAATTTATCAACTCTATTTCCCCTAACAAATTAGAATATATATTTTCCAGGAAATATTTTCTGAATGTTTAATAGAGAAGGAGAGAATATGTAAAGATAGAAAGGGAAACTTAATACATCTTAGGCTAATTTTTTGCAATTGAAAGTTTGTTTTTACCTAATGTTTCCTATTTAGAAATTCATCTCATGTAATACACAATATTTTGCTATTATTTTGTATAATGGAATATTTTGCTATTTTTAAAAATTATGATACATGAATCAGTATTTCACTGATGAAATATAATATCTTAGTTCTGTTGTTCCTTTGGCATTTATGGTTTTCTGTGACACAAACCATGATAAGGAATGTAGTCCCTTCTTCACAGGATGCCCCTTAATAAGTGCTTTTTCTTTGTCCTGGTATCACGATTGATTGCTTCTGGCCAGATGCCCCTAGTGTATACGTCAGCCTTCTGGGAAGGAGCAAAGGGAGCATAAATACTGGAAATCTAGAGATCAGAAAATAGAATTTCTTTAATGTACTACATTAGCAAATATAAAAGGCACTTTGTTGGTATGATACAGATGCAGAGCTAGATTCTAACTGACCCATATGCCGATGTGCACTGGTGGAAAGGGAGTAAGGAGCCTCTCCTCCCCCTTGTGCATTTGCACAGGAACTGTCCAGAAATGCACTCCACTCCACTCAAGGGACTGCTCTCCAGAGACATTTCCCTAGGGAGGCAGGGAAGGGAGAAGGTAAGCAAAGCTGTAGCTCCGCCTATCGTACATGCCAGCCAGTACAACTGGCTGGTCCCACCAGGAGAGCTGTAGGAGATCTCTGAACACTTTAAAAAGGTGTTGCAGTTTGTATACTCCTGTACACCGTGTGAAGCTCCAGAAGACCATCTCATTCTGGGAGAATGTCGCTGGGTCTCTCTCAAGGGCAATGCAACTTCCCCAATTGATGGCTGTACCTGTATAACATATTCTAGCCCTCCATGAATACAGAAAATCAAATATGGGTGGTGCAATTTTTCTTACAGACTAATTAAAAGACATCACAATGCAGAACTCTTATGCAATAGGGTGAACTAGAAAAGGCTTTTTGAAGGGAGGCACAGGACTCTCTCTCCAACATTATGTAGCTCATTTTGACTGGAATAAGTTTTACTCCATCCAGCATGCAAATTAGATGGTCCAAGGTACGAGCATCCTTAGAAATTCAAACCCTGATCTGTGAGATCATTTTCAAAGTAAAGTGATACACACAGTATTGTCTTTCACTGCATTTGTGCAGTTTGAACACCTCTGTTGGTGTATTTAACACATAGGTCTTAGTGCATATGGATGAATAATTTTGCCTATGAATTATATGTAAAGTGCAAAATTTTGCTCTCTTTACAGGTTGTAATTGCCATGGAATGTATCTTAAAGATGCTGATATTTCCATATGAGGCAACTAATTGGGTGGTTGACTCAGGAATGTGTGCATTAAAATAATAGGGCTGAAAAGACAATTCTCAACCCAACATTTGGTCCCTGGCAGGGATGGTGCAAACGGGGGCAGTAGAGGCTAGTGCCCCCACAATGGAACTATTGTGTGGGCTGACCTATGTTTACGCCCTTGAGCATCGTGCAGTGGGCACAGCCTGCGGGGGAGCCGGCCAGGGGATAGGGCTGGTCGCTGGAGCTCGTGCTGCCAGATATGCAGCATGCAGCTGCCGAGGGCACCATGAAATTTGGGGAAATTTGGTGCCTCAAATTTCATGGTGCCCTACGCAGCTGCGTATTCTGTGTATGCCTAGGGACAGCCCTGGATATACCCAAGCTAGCTATGTAGTTAGCTCAAATAACAATAGCAGTGAAGCAGTTGTAGCATGGGCTGAACAATCCTTCCTAGGACCCTGGGTATGTACTCAAATGCTAGACCCTGTTGTCAGAGCTTCACTGTTATTGTTAACTAGCTAGCTAGATCATAGCTACCTCTGGTACAGGGGTCTCAAACACGTGGCGGCCCGCGGGGTATTTTCTGCAGCCCGCTAGCTCCCCGCGGCCCTCCACCCCTCCAGCATTTACCTAGAGGGGGCTGTGGCCCGGCATGCACCAGGAGCAAGGCAGGCTCCCTGCCTGCTTGCCCTGTCCTCGCTCCATGCCGGGGGCGGGGGGGGTAACAGGGGTCTGTGTGTTGCCCTGGCCACTCCTCTAGGTACCTCCCCTGAAGCTCCCATTGGCTGCGGTTCCCGTTCCCAGCCAATGGGCACTTCGGGGGAGGTACCTGCAGGTGCGGCCAGGGCAACACACAGACCCCCATCTCCATCCCCATGCCCCCAGGTCCCGGCTGCTTCCCGGAACAGCGTGAGGGCAGGGCAGGCAGGTAGGGAGCCTGCCCTGCCCCCAGTACGTGCTGAGCTGGACCGGCCCCCCAAACTCTTCCTGCAGCTGAACCCCCTGCCCTGAGCCCCCTGCTGCACCCTGCACCCTGACCCCCTGCCCTAAGCTCCCTGCCACATTCCACACCCCTCCTACACCCTAACTCCCTGCCCTGAGCACCCTGCACCCCCTGGGGGTAGGGAGGGGGTGGAGTTGGGGTGGGGATTTTGGGAAAGGGGTTGAAATGGGAGCAGGGAAGGGGTGGGAAAAGGTGGGGCAGGGGCGGGGCCTCATGGAAGGCATGGAGTGGGGGTGGGGCCAGGGCAGCAGGTATGGGGGTGGTCAGTCGTGCAGCCATCCGGCCAATGTATTAGTCCTCATGTGGCCTTCGTGGTCATTTGAGTTTGAGACCCCTGCTCTAGTATGTCTACATGTGCTGCAGCCACACCTCTGATTGCAGTATAGACAGACCCTCTGTGTGCACATGGAAATTCAGGAAAAGCAGAGGAAAAACCTCACACATCCTCACCTACTTGGCAAAATAATTCTACTGCAGATGGAGTGCTGAAAAGCCTGAGGGGCAGAGACCATTTCCCAGAACAAATGCATGTGATATGGCATGGGGTACAAAAGAGACATGGTCAAAGACAAAATGGGTACGGTCTGCAGTAAAATGTGACTGCATACATGCAGGAGGACCAAGCAAGCAAGTCCCTACACATAGTTCTTGTGCAATTTATTTCACCTCAGATCAGGAATAAGAGTAAAGTGAGGAAGGGGTGTAATGAAGATACATTAATTAACATTTGTGAATCACTCAGTGCTACAGTGACACATGCCATAAAAACAAGTTTCAGAGTAGCAGCCGTGTTAGTCTGTATTCGCAAAAAAGAAAAGGAGTACTTGTGGCACCTTAGAGACTAACAAATTTATTTGAGCATAAGCTTTTGTGAGCTACAGCTCACTTCATCGGATGCATTTGGTGGAAAATGCCATAAAGAAGACCATGAGGAAATTAATAATTCCTTATTCATTGCAAGAGTTACATGGTGTACAGCATATAAGTGTGGGGAATTACACACTGAATAAATAAAAAGGAAAAAAAAATGAACAGCTGTCTCAGTCACTGAATTCAGTCCAGTCTATGTGTTGAATGAGGCAGGAGGCTTTAATTACATGTGATCATGTAATTTAAAAAAGGTATAATAATGCATTCACACAAGGGGACATGAATTAAGGTTTAATAGACAAGTCTATCTGTCTGAATTCTGGCATTTCCTAACTTTGAGTGATTGATTCTGCAATCTAAATGTATTTTTAATCTAATGTTAACCTTGGATACTAAATTGACCCTTTAGTGCATGTAAATTTACAGGGGAAGCTGCCCACATGGTTTTTCCACTGAAAATTGAAAGTAGATGACTGAAGAGATTAGCACTCTCTTTTCCCTACTTCTGTGTGAACATTTTAAAACCATTCAAAAAAACCTTATATAACTGCATATCCACGTAAATATCCTTGCTCCTATATACTCATGTATGATCCCATTTTTTGATGTCTAGATGTGCAACTGATACACAAAGTTTTGAAAACATTGTGCTTAGTGGAGGGCAGGGAGGGAGTTATTTTTTGTTTTTTCTGCGTCAAAATAGTTTTATTAGATGATATAGTTACCTCATATCATGTACATCATCTTTTTTTTTTTTAAATAAGTAGCAGCACAGAATGTACTATTGGAGAAAACCTTTGGTCTACATGTGTATTGACTTACACATGCATTAGCTTACATCAGTAAACACCCAAGTCACAGTGTAAAACTCTAAAGAGACATATAACAGTTTACCATACAGATTGCATGATCTCGTCAGTAAAAATAAATTTGTGTGTGGATGTCCCATAAACTGGCTTTACATTGTGTAATGATACAGAACTATTGTTCTTGGTGCTAATTCTAGCAAATACAGTGCAGCAATGTGAAGACCTTCGGGTTTCCACTTTTCAGTGTATTAAATGACCTGCAAATGCATTTGAATCTTTCTAGGTTCCAGCCCCTCAGCATTAATTAGCACTTCGTTTGTGTTCAAAATGAATGGATTAGCATACCTTAAAGAAATCAGCTTTTAAAATGAAAATACGGCATAGCGGCATCACATGCAGGTGACTTAATGTCTTAAACAGAGCTTTGAATGACTTTAGACAGCCATCAGAAAGCTCGTTAGGGGCTGGTCCTTCAGGGAGCAGGACCATCAATGCCCACTGATTTCAACAGGAGTTGAAGGCATTCATCAGCATATAGGATTGGTTTTTAGTTCAGATAATGTCTGTACTTTGACCTGTTAAACTTTTACCCCCAATTGGGGAGATTGCAGATTATGTATTCCTTACGCCACCCGCTCCTAAACTGAACTTCGCTCCTAAACTGAACCCTTGATAATCTGTACCTTGTTCCCTGATAATCAGAAACTTCTATGCCTAAACTCTGTACCGTTTTCTTTTTACTTCAACATTATCTTAGTAAAAGTACAGTATCTGCTGGTGTGAACATGGTGCCTTGAGGGGCCACACTGAGAATGCTTACTCAGGGCAAACTGCAAGGAATAGGGCAGACAATTCTCAGAACTGGTGGTTTATTCTATAATTAATTAGATTCACCAAGCCAGTAACCAAATAGCTTCTGTAATACCACACTGGTTACCAAGAAGCCAAACTTCAGTGCCCTTTAAGCAATCCAGCCTTTGGTTACCATCCAGGCAGACAAGTCTAACATAGTTAGGGGTTATTGAAAGCCTTATTCACCATATTTAAAGTTCTTACCAATCCCAACGCACCAGCCACATTGCCTACTAGGTCAATGAATATTTCAAATCTCACCCAAGTATATGCTTACAGCCAATCCTTATTAATTAAATCTAAGGTTTATTAATAAAAGAAAAAAGAAAGATTTACATATGGTTAAGAGATCAAAATACATACAAATGTGTGTAAAGTTCTTAGATTAGTTTCATAGCAGAGATGGTGAGGATGCTGATTTGTAAAAGTCTATCTGGAATCAATTTGAAAGGTTATAGTCCAAGTGCAGTTTGTTCAAATTCTTCCATGAGAATTCCAAGGTAAATACAAAGAAATCATGGAGATCTCAGTCTTGTGGCTTAGACTTTTCCTGTCAAAGTTTAAGCAGGTCTGAAATAAAAAGGATCAGGCCCAAAGCTTCCTTTATAGTTGAGGCCATTGGATAAGCCTCTTGATAGCAATTGCCACAGCAGGCTCTTTGCTTTGAAGTTAATCTCCAGTTTCTTATGCATACACAGGTAACTAATTGTATTAATTAACATAAGGCAATTAACCATTCAAATTGTAAAGGTTTCAGAGTAGCAGCCGTGTTGGTCAGTATTCGCAACAAGAAAAGGATTACTTGTGGCACCTTAGAGACTAACAAATTTATTTGAGCATAAGCTTTAGTAGGCTACAGCTCACTTCATCGGATGCATTCAAATTGTAAAGGCAGTTCATTATGGCATAGACAATTAAGCTGAAGACAAATGTAAATAATGTCATTTCCTACAGTATCCTATATCTTTCATCTTAAGGTTAATTGACCCATCCACATGCAATTAAGACAGGAAAGGGAATTAGTATCTACAGACTAATCTAGTTACGTTGTTAACTTCTAACAAGATATAGGTAAACACAAACCCACTGCATCTACTTTGATTCTCTAACAAACAATACAGGCAAACATATTAAAGATTCTAGGCTACTTAACATGGCTTTGAGAACGATCTACAAGGAATGGCCATGCTTACCATTTCAGTGCCTCCTGTTAAGTTGTTATGGGTCATAAACAAATTGACCAATCTGTCAGTGTCACCACTGATAATAGAGAAGACATATTGGCTGTCATTCAGCTACTTTGAGGCAAAGAATAAAATGGTGGCCCAGTTTTCAAATTTAGCTATGTAATTTGCCTACTGCAATGTTATAACTGATCACTCAGATGGGCACATAGGTGCCCAACTACTCAATTTACATGTCTATATGCAGATTCAAGCAGCCAAATAATGGAATTTGCACATTCTGTTAAGATATCAATGGTTGAAAACTGGTCTCCCTGGGCCAAATTTTGATTGCAGTTACACTGGTGTAAATTTGAAATTGCTGAGCTTGTTCCTCAGGTCTGGCTCAACCCTGGTTGGTACAGGACTCGAGGTACAGACTAAGCTGGCCTAGTCCCTAGTGCAATGTAGAGAATCCCAAAGGCTGCTCTAAATTTCACCAGCTGGTAACAGCCCCCCGAAGGGCTATTTCACCAGCCAGGGATTACTGGAGTTCAGTCTAGTGCTTCAGCCACAACCCCAACATTAGCCCATTCCCGTTACTCCAGAGTAACGCCAGTGTAATTGAAAGAATAAATAAATTTTCCTCTTCCCTCTTTAAAAAGAAACACCATGTTGCATAAAATATGCAGTTCTAAGACTCCCAAGACAGTATTGATTGTGACTGTTGCTGTTATTCCCATTGCTCTTTCATAAAGCTAAACAGCACAGCATTCATTCATTTGCATGTCATAGCAGAGTTCAGTATTATATTTGAAAATCTTCTAACGTAATGACTGCAGAACAGCGTGTAATTTCACTTTTCATTTTGCCCACTTACTTCTAACTGTCGATGATAATTATTATTAGACTGCAATTGTTCCCAAAATGTGCTAGGTGTTTTAATGTGATATGAAATGAACTACATATTTGTGGCAAGATCCTTATTTAATTGAAGTTGATGGTAAACCTCCCTTTGACTCCAAATGGGCCCAGGATTTGGTTCTTGAAAAATAAAATGCTGTGTAGAATTCTTTATTAATTCTTGTGTTTTCATCTCTTCAGGGGATGAGCATTGCCGGGAATCTCCAGCCCCACCAGAAGCACAGATGCAGGCAGGGGTGGAAGGCAGTGGAAGGGGAAATCGTTGCTGTTGGAAATGCTCAGTGACCCAACTCAAGAAATTTTTCTGGGGAGTGGCAGTGGTTCTGGGTGTCTGCTCCTCCTGGTCAGGTTCAACCCAGCTAGCAAAATTGACCTTTATGAAATTTGATGCACCCTTTACTCTGACATGGTTTGCAACAAACTGGAACTTTTTATTCTTTCCTTTCTATTATATTGGACATGTTTTCAAATCAGCTGAGAAACAGTCTCCAAAGCAGAGATACAGGTAAGAGAGCTTTTTGTTTTCAGTTTTGCTCTGATGATACTTGAATGTTGCTCCACCCCTTGAGCTGATTTTGTTCAGATCACTTTGTTAAATCAATATTGAATGTTTTTCTTTTCAGCATTGTTAAAGAGGGTTCTGAATTCACTATTGAAGGCTTGCAAGCTGAGTATGTTTAAAGGCATTTGATTGAAGTGTGCACTTTATTTTGTTACTTTTCTGGGGTTTTCCATCTTATCCTTTAAAAAAATTCAGTTCTTCCTCTACTTTAGAGCTAATTTTCTTGCAATCTTTCCCTCATGGTAAAATGGGAAAGCAGCTGCTTCCAAAACCTACGCTTCTGTGGCACCATGGATTGCCTGCAAAGGATGCTATAACATTGGCAAATCCCTTTCATCTCTAGATATTTATGGCTGAACTCTGACCCCAGTGACACCCCAGCTACCCCATAAATTTCAGTGGGGTAGCACAACTATAGCTGAGGATAGAATTTAGCCCTTAATGTACCTTTTTCCATCTACAAGGTGTGGACCACCTCATGGGAAGTGCTGAGGGCCTAACTCCCATTCACTTCAGTTGCAATTGAGGGCCCTTAATCAGCTTCAGGAACTGGCTCTGTCAAGGTTCCTTCCCCACTCTGAACTCTAGGGTACAGATGTGGGGACCTGCATGAAAGACCCCCTAAGCTTATTCTTACCAGCTTACGTTAAAAACTTCCTCAAGATACAAACTTTGCCTTGTCCTTGAACCCTACGCTGCCACCACCAAGCGTCTTAAAGAACAGGGAAAGAGCCCACTTGGAGACGTCTTCCCCCCCCCAAATATCCCCGCAAGCCCTACACCCCCTTTCCTGGGGAAGGCTTGATAAAAATCCTCACCAATTTGTACAGGTGAACACAGACCCAAACCCTTGGATCTTAAGAACAATGAAAAAACAATCAGTTCTTAAAAGAAGAGTTTTAATTAAAGAAAAGGTAAAAGAATCACCTCTGTAAAATCAGGATGGTAAATACCTTGCAGGGTAATCAGATTCAAAACCTAGAGAATCCCTCTAGGCAAAACCTTACGTTACAAAAAGACACAAAAGCAGGAATATACATTCCATTCAGCACAGCCTATTTTACCAGCCATTGAACAAAAGAAAATCTAATGCATTTCTAGCTAGATTACTTATTAACTTTTTACAGGAGTTCTGAACTGCATTTCTGATCTGTTCCCGGCAAAAACATCACACAGACAGACAAACCCTTTGTTGTCCCCTTGCCCTCCAGCTTTGAAAGTATCTTGTCTCCTCATTGGTCATTTTGGTCAGGTGCCAGCGAGGTTATCTTAGCTTCTTAACCCTTTACAGGTGAAAGGGTTTTGCCTTTGGCCAGGAGGGATTTTATAGTTCTGTATACAGAAAGGTGGTTACCCTTCCCTTTATATTTATGACAGGTTCATTGTGAGGTTCTCCCCCAGTCTTGGAACTGCACTCCTCTTCCAGCCTTAGCAAAAACTTCACAGATGAAATATCTCAATTGAAGATATCCTTCAGTGAATAAAAGTCTCTTCTATAGCCCAGTGATGCTTAGTGCAGCTTGCTGCTGTGCCAAAGTCTAGTATTACTTCATGTAAACAATCTTCTTTACATTTTTGTCAAAAAGGTACAAAGTCACCAAGTTAGTCCCTTGTCAGTCTGACATCTTCACAAATATTACCTTCCCCTTTTAAAAGGTTGTAGTATTAGGAATCTAATTGGGCTACGCAGACATGATATGTCACTGTTAGAGACCCACCTGAAAAAATCTTTAGCGCAACATCAGGTCAATGAAAAACAGGACGTGGGACCGTTTTTTGTCTCAGTTATACCAGTAGGATCCTCGTGACTTCAGAGAGGTTGCCCAGATATGGCAAGGGGTATAATTTTCTCCTTCACTGAGATTTTTTTTTTTACTTCCAAATGTATAGTAATGGGTCAGAAACTTACTATAGAACATACCTATGAAGTCAGGACACTCAAGAGGTACTGTACTTGATGTTACTATGGTAAAGATTAAAAATCATGGAATTTCATTCTGGTTAATGTTAGCTTTATCTTCTTACTATTATAACTTCATCAGGGAAATTGTGGATGAAGGGACTTCACCACAATTCTTCAGTTCTTATGGCAATACCAAGAAGTTTTAGAATAAGGTTTAAAATGACACTGTTAACACATTTCAGCTTCAGCCTGCAGCAAGCCATAATGTCAATGAAATATATTTCCATTCATTTTTTATCCTGCTTTTGAGAAATGAGAGACCCTAAAGATTAGAGATTGTGACAGTTTTGTCCAAAAGTGATCATGAATGCTAACATATTACTACCAGATTTTATTCCTTTGGTTTGTTTGTGGGGGTTTTTTTTACTTTCAATTTTCTGCAGACAACCTCATGTTTAAATACTTGTGAATCCTGGTGTAAGATACTGTAGCCCTTCAAATCCCAGAGCTTAAAAGCAGAGCACTAATTCTCTTCTTCTTTAAGGTTAGTTAATGCTGCTGATAACCTTATGCCTTCCATTCAATTAATTGATGACTGAGCTGAAGAAAGGATGCAAATCCTAAATTCTATTTGAGAAGTAGCTGAGATTTCATTTTAAATAAACATGCAGTCTGTTTAGTGAACAGTTGTGAAGATTGTACATTTGCATCTTTGACCAGCAGAGTGAATTCTGATTAACTAAGCATATTATTGGGGTCTAGTGTATAGGGCACTGTATGGCGTGTTAAGAGACCTGGGTTCTATTTCTGCCACTGACTTACTGGCTGATTTTGGTTAACTCACTTTACCCCTCTGTTTCTCCTCCACACTTCATCTATTTAGATTATAGTGTTCATGGGAGGAATTGTCCCTTGTTAGGTGTATATACAGTGCCTACCACAATAGGTCCATGATCTAAATTGGGGCTTTTATGTGCTACTGCTATACGAATAATTATTAATAACATATATGCAAACCCCTATATTATTCCTGAGGAAACACAAGGGTATGTTTCCTACAGCAAGTGTTATTTGTTGCCTTTTCTGCATATATGTGGTAGTACTTTGCATAGATTCATAGATCCCAAGACAAAAGAGACCATTCTGATCATCTAGTCTGAGCTCCTGTATAACACAGGCCATAGGCGCTGACTCCATGAGTGCTCCAGGGCTGGAGCACCCATGGGAAAAAATTGCAGCTCCCTGCCCCCCCCAGCTCACCTTCGCCTCCTCCCCTGAGCGCGTCACATCCTGCTTCGCCCCCTAGCTCCCAGCGCTTCCCGCCGTGAAACAGGTGTTTCGCAGCGGCAAGCCCTGGGAGGTAGGGGGAACGTGGCACACTCGGAAGGGGTGGAGTCAGGGCGGGGCCGGGGGTGGGGGGCACAAGCATCCACCGGCGCCAGGAAAAATTGTCACCTATGCCTGAAATAGTTCCTGTTTGAACTAGAGCATCTCTAGTAGGAAAAACATCCAATCTTGATGTTAAAATTGTCAGTGATGCATAATCCACCACAACCCTTCATGCATTGTTCCAATGATTAATAACCTTCACTGTTAAAATGTATTAAACTAGAGAGAGGCTGATTCTATAGCCTGGTGGTTAGGGTAAGATATTCAGTTGGGATGTGGGGAGTCAGGTTCAAGTCCCTGCTCCAATGAATATTTAATTATTTATACAAAGTGGAACAGCTCCAACAGGAGAAGTTGAGAAAGACCCAACCCAGGATAGCCCATAATCTGGTGGCTAAGGTATTCACCTGGCATACGAGAAAACTTGGATCAAGTCCATGCTCCAAATCAGATGGAGAATGGATTTGAACTCAGACCTTCTACATCCCAGGTGAGTGCCCTAACCACAAGTGGGGTCATAGGTGATGGAGCTGGTTGTGCTGCAACACCCCTTGCTTGAAGTGGTTTCAAGGGTTTACAGTTTGGTTCAATGGCTCTCAGCACCCCCACTGTACAAATTGTTCCAGCACCCGTTTGTGGGGTTACCTAGTCCAGAGGTATTAGAAAGTGGTTCAGGAGGAGATGCAGTGTCCTCACCAAAGGACGCCACAGATGATGACCCATGCTAAAAGAGGAGGCCCCAGAGCATTGTTCCCACTGTTGCATCCTTTAAATTCTCCTCCTGGCTCCCTCCCATTACAAGTTTTGGTGAGAGTTGTGAATTACTTGACAAAAGCTAGATGGTAAATCATGTAAATGTCACATTAACAAACCTTACATTTTAAACCTTTTTATACTTAAACATTATAGAAAAGAAAAAGGAAATGAAAAATCATAAAAGCTTCATAAGAATGGATGGATGGGTTTCTCCCCCCAAAATATTCTTAAATCCTTGAGTTAAATGCACCACTCAAAGACAAACATTTGAACTACTTATTCTGCTTTATAATTCTAGAACATCTTGCAATTTCCTCATAGAAGGTTATATCTACCCTACACACAAACCAGTTTAAAGTTAGACACCTTTTTGCATATTAACGTACATTTTATTATGTATATGCCTAAATGTGGATTGAAGTGCTTTAGGGAACCAAATTTGAATTTTTTTTTTTTTTTTTTACTAAAACTTTATTGCACTTCTTTACATTTAACAAGTTGCTTGGTTGTTTTCTTTATAAGATTTTGCAATGTTTCTCCATAATGTAAATTAATCATTTAATGGATGTTTTAAAAAACAGATTAAGACAGCCATATTATTTTACTGAAAAACTAGCTGATGTACAAGTTGCAAACAGCCACTTATAAACTATTTGGTAAGGATTACTGATAGGATGCTCTCCACCTGCACAGTAACACTACAGGACCTATAAAACCCCCCATTGAAAACTCCTTATCAGAGCACAATGGGAGTATCAATGATAATTCAATTCGGACAATATTGATTCACTTCAAATTATATCCAGGTTGAGGGACCCTCACAATGAATAGGATACCATGCTTCAGCTGACCTTTTGAAGATGAGTCAGGGTAAGCAGAAGCACCTCCATTGTCTTAACTACTTTGGGCCTAATTCTTCCCTTAAGTTATAGTCCATGCTGTCTCATTGAAGACGATGCACAAAGTGTAAGAGGGCAGAATTTGGCCCATTCATTTTAATGGCAGCATTATGTGTGTTTTGAATGAGACTGCAGTAAAATGAAATAGAAAAATCTGATAGACCATTGTAGCACTCCACTCTCCTACTTTCTGTGAGAGTGTTCAGTAGCTCTGTTTAAATACAATACAATACAATTTAAATGCAATACAAATACGATAATTAGCTTTACATTAAGACTACATTAGGTCAACTGTTGTCAAGTCCTTTGATAACACATGTAATGATTTATGATCTTCATGGATCTTAAGTACATCATCTTTGCCTCCTACCTGTTGCTTTCTAAACTGCTTTAAAAGATTACACTTTTAATCTGATGAGCTACCCTCAATCATACCTGTATTATTAATTTATTAAAACCTGAGAAACTAAAAGTACTACAGCCTAAAGCTCCCTAGCTGCAGGAAAGGTAAACATAGAGCCTTTGTAAGACATTGTTTAACTCTGCATTTATCCAGGAGTAAATTAAAGTACCTCTTAAAAATTCACTTTAGACTTGTCTACACAGGGACACTCAGGAAAATTAATCCAAATTAACTAAAGGTGTGAATTTAAAGTAGTTTAGCTAAACTGTATTAAACCCCTGTGTGGACACTCTCCTTCAGAATTAGTGTCCCTAATTTGGTTTAGCATAATTCCCTGTTAACAGTTTGTTAATGTGCGTCAGCAGCGTCTACAGGAACAATTAGACCATGGCAGGATAGTGTCAGGTAAATTCAGCCTCCGGCTTGTCGCGAACTAAATGTTTGTATAGACAAACCCTGAGAATAATGCGTCAATGTAGGTTTATATGGAACTGGGCCAGAATACTGGAGCTAACAATGTGCAGGGCCGGGGTGGGTTAGGAAGAGGGACCTGATTCTGATCTTATTTACCCTGATATCACTCCATTGACTTCATTGGAGTTACTTTGATTTACATTTGTGTAGGATTAAAATTGGGTACAGAATCATTAATTACCAGAAGTGATCAGTGCCTCAATTTTATATTACACCCAAAAGAAAGTGGATTACTATAGATTTACACCAATGTAACCAAGGTCAAACTCTAGCCCAGCATCTCCCGTAACCCCAACAATTTACTGGAGCCCATTAGTTCAATATTGACTGAGGAGCAGGAGCACCACTCTACTGAATCACCAACACCACTTCCTACACCTGGGTTCCCCTTAGAAATCTCCCATCCAGAAACAGGCAATCACCTGACCATGATGAAATTAGGAGAGCTGATGAGGACATAGTCTGAGATGGTACAGGTTGGGAGCTTTTTGCTATTGATTTTTAATGTTCTATGTTCATGAATCGTTCTTATCCAAATAGCATTAAAATGCTGCAGTGTGGTTGGCTATTGACATTCCACTAATTTATATTCTTGCTTATGTCTGAGCATTATCACCAGAGAACACAGCATTAACAAAGCCATAAATAAGACAGAAAAACATCAGGACATGATGAATTTAAGCATATTTAGCAAATGTCATCCAGCGAAGCATAATATATTTTTGCTTTTAAAAAAACTTCCATTTATAAATTCTACCACTTCTCGTTCGGTACATTAGCCTTAAATAAATGCACTTTTACTCCACATTCCTACAAATATAATTGCTTTACAATTCATTTCCACATTAGCAAATTGAAACAAATTCCATTTAAAATAAAAATACTTTGGGCCAGATTCTGATCTCAGTTAGCTTAGACTGGTGTAAATCTGGAGTAACTCCAAATGAAGTCAGTAGAATTACAGGGTGTTTATACTAATCTAACAGGGATCTGTCTGACCTAATGGGCATACCCATGCAAATCAGTTAACTGGGATAACATTTGAATACTGCTGCCTTACAAAAACTCAGATCTCTGCTGCAGAAGCATTGTTGGTGTTCTTTGCAAGTGGGTTATCATAATCCTGGATAGCTAATTCTGAGTTGGAGGTGTCCTTCCAGTTGAGTCATTTTTGGCCACTGTCATCTTGGGTACTGGTCCCACAACTCAGATTGCTTTAATTGAAACTATACTTTACTTCTACCGTCAAAGGAGACAAGGCAAGAGTTTCAATATCACACATAAATAGGGCCCTACGAAATTCACAGCCATGAAAAAAGCATAATGGACCATGAAATCTGATCTCCCTCATGAAATCTGGCTATGGTAGGAGAATGGGGCTCCTACTGTGAGCCGGGCTCCAGCTGCTAGTCCCAGCTGGGGAGGAACAAGACTTCTTCTGCCATGAAGAGGAAGTTCTGTACCTCCCCAGCCTGGCCAGGACTAGCAGCTGGAGCCCAGCACATGGTAGGATCCCCCAGTTGGGGTGCCCCCACCAGCATGGGAGAGATCAGCTCCACCTCCAGGAACCTCCCACAGCTGCAGAAAGCTCCATGGCTGGAAGCCCAGCTTTGAAGGCAGGGCAGAAGTGAGTGACCAAGAGGAGGTTCCCAGAGGTGGATTTGACCCAGCCCTGGGAGCAGCCTGTGCAGGGGAAGAGGAAGTCCTGTCCCTCCCCAGCCCTACCGGGACTAGCAGCTGGAGCCTGGTGAATGGCAGGAGCTCCTGGCTGGAGCGCCCCCAGCCCTGTCCCTCCCCAGCTCCAGGCCTAGCACTCAGGGTTCAAAGGGGCCTTGGGCTAGCTGCGGAGGGGGGACGGGGAGACCACAGCATCCTCCTGATCATGGGCCTGGATGGTCGCTCACCCGCAAGGCTGGCACTGCCTCCTCCCAGGTGACGAACCTCCCCATACTCTGCAACCGTCACTTCTATGCTGCTACTGGCAGCAGTGCTGGCTTAGGGCTGGGAGCTATCTAATATAATGACAACAGACCTCAGTCATTGGTGGGTGGGATCGAACCTGGGATCTCTGGAGCTTAGTGCATGAGCTAAAAGCTATATGGCTGCTAGCTCAGGCTGTAGAGCAGACTCAGTAATCTCTCTCTAAGTCAGTGATTTTCAAACTTTTGTACTGGTGACCCCTTTCACATAGCAAGCCTCTGAGTGTGACCCCCCTGATAAATATATAAAAAGTGTTTTTAATTTAACACCATTATAAATTCTGGATGCAAAGCATGGTTTGGGATGGAGGCATACAGCTGGTGACTCCCCCATGTAATAACCTCGCGTCTCCCTGAGGGGTCCCGACCCCCAGTTTGAGAATCCTTGCTCTAAGTGGTTTCAGTGCCACTAGAGGCGACAGAACACCACACCCAGGAGTTGTGTGGGTTACACTAACACCCTCCCTCTCTGCCTCGAAATACAGAGTCAGACTCCTTTTATGGAGGCTGGGTTTAGGCTTAGCCCAAGTTAAAGTTGAAATCAATGGATAAGAGTAAGTAAGCAGGATTTGGCCCTATATCGTCTTATTGGCAAAAATGGCTTACATCAGTATAGCTGGCTCTATGAAATTCAGGACAAGGATGTGAAGCTATAATCATTTAAATTGCATGTTTCCTTTTGGAATTACTCTTTTTCCCAATCAGATAATAAATGCTTCCTCTAAAGGAAAATGTGCTTTTCTCTTTAAAGGTGGCTGTTTTTCTCTATCTGATATACCAGTCTGGAACTAGTGTCATTCACTGTCACCTTGTGAGGGATAGGAAGAGGCACCAGATTCACTGTGACAGATATTATAAGAACATAAGAATGGCCCTACTGGTTCAGACCAAAGGTCCATCTAGCCCAGTATCCTGTCTTCTGACAGTGGCCAATGCCTGGTGCCACAGAGGGAATGAACAGAACAGGTAATCATCAAGTGATCCATCCCCTGTCGCCCTTTCCCAGCTTCGGACAAACAGAGGCTAGGGGCACCATACCTGCCCATTCTGGCTAATAAGAGAAGAGCAGCAAGCACTCTTGACCCTGCCCTGTCTCCCACCAATTCTTTGCCTCATTTTGAGGGAGTCAGAATGATGCTCCTGCTCAGAAAAAGATAGTTATATTTACTTAACATGAATCAGAAGGCAGGTAAACCAAGACAAAGGGGCAATGAATATGCTTCTTGGAGAGCAACTTCAGCCCGTGGCTGCTGGATCTATTTGTCTCTCCTGCCCAGAGGACTCTGATCCTTGATGGTGGCAGTCTTCGGCACCGCTTGTACCTGCACCTTCCACCTTCAACAGTTCTGACTGTTGTTCTTTTTTGGATGCTCAGAAGAAGCGGGAAATCCCCCTGCATCTTTCTTCTCAGTTCAAAACGTACTCATCTCTCCATTTTTCTGACTAACCTGGCTTTATTAATAGCCAATATTTTCTTAGAGGCAAGAGTACAAGTGGCCCCCCAACTCTTTTCCCTCCACCTAATGTAAGCAGGCTAGCTATTGAAGCTAACAAGATGTATTGGTACTCTGCTGCCACAGATCAGGCCTCTTTACTCTCAGCTCAGACAGATTCTGTTGTCAAACTTTGTCTGAGAAACTAAGATTATGAAGAACTGCTCCCTGATGGAAACAGTGATAACCACATTCTCTTTTCTTCTGAAGTGGTTGTGGATCCCACCAATCTGGAGGACCCTGGGATAATGGCAGATCCACCCCATGAGATGTTCCAGAGATAGCTCCCAGTTTCCATCTTCAGATGTTCTGTTAAAGATCCTGCCATAGCTATGCAGAAATATCACCAAATTATTACTTAAGCCCATCATTTCCTCCAGGAAATTTCTCGTTTTAAAAGAGGACTAATTTATAATAACCTGTCTCTTTTTCTGTGAGTGAAAGCTCTCATTAATAATCTCTCAGTAGCCTCTGACACAAAATTCACCAATCCTGTCAAATCAACTCATTGTACAAACTCCCTGCTATTAAAAAAAATATAGTCCTTGGCCTCCAAAGTATTTCTGCACTGTCTTCCTGCTCGCGTAAGTCTTCTCTACTCACTGAAGAGAGCACCAGTTCCCTGCATCTCCTAGAAGGGCGATCTGAGGAGGCTCTTAAGGGAGATTCTTTGAGTTTGTATCTACCCAACTTGCTATCTCTAGCCCCTCTCTTTAAGTAGCTTAGATAGTCTTTGAATTCTTAGTTCTTAACCTCTATGTGAAGATTCTCTTGTTCTTCCTTTAGGAATCAATCATTTTATAAAAACAATGAGGAGTCCGGTGGCACCTTAAAGACTAACAGATTTATTTGGGTATAAACTTTCGTGGGTAAAAAACCCACTTCTTCAGATGCATGGAGTGAAAATTACAGATGCAGGCATAAATATACTGACACATGAAGAGAAGGGAGTTACCTTACAAGTGGAGAACCAGTGCTGACAATGCCAATTCAATCAGGGTGGATGTGGTCTACTCCCAATAATTGATGAGGAGGTGTCAATACCGAGAGAGGGAAAATTGCTTGTGTAGTGAGCCAGCCACTCCCAGTCCCTATTCAAGCCCAAATTAATGGTGTTAAATTTGCAAATGAATTGTAGCTCTTCAATTTCTCTTAGAAGTCTGTTTTTGAAGATTTTTTGTTGAAGGATGGCTACTTTTAAATCTGTTACTGAATGTTCAGGGAGATTGATGTGTTCTCCTACTGGCTTTTGTATGTTACTATTCCTGATGTCTGATTTGTGTCCATTTATTCTTTTACGTAGAGATCAATACTTTCTCAGTTTATACATGGTACAATTTTAGAGTCCTTTGTATTTCAGCCCATAATGCAGTGAGAAGAGTTTTATGGCTATGTTCCTGGTCTGGTGGAAAGCTTTTCACTAAATTAAGCTGACGGCCCTTCCATATAGTGGAGGTTATTTGTTCTGGGGAACATTTAAGTCGCGCTGTATCAGAGAATAGCTAAGGATAAGGATTCCATGCTGCCTAGTCCTGAGAAACTCAAGTCCTTTAATGATTCTTATCCCTAATTTGCTTAATTTTCCTAAGGGTTATTGAGTGGTGCCCCATTAGTTTTGGCTTGCAGCGTAAGTGACAGGTTCTGCTTCCTCTCCACATGTTTTAATAGATATTTTACAGTGACTAAAACATGTACTTACTCCTCTGTATGGATGCTAGGTGCAGGAACTAGGAGTGAGACGGACTATGTCCATAGTCTGAGAACACAGCACGTGCTATGTATTCGCTTGTCCATGGAAGAGTTTTCTTCCTAAGACATATGCAGGATGCTTTCCAGCACTGAATGATTTCAGTCAGGGTTTGAGCTTTCAATAGACAAATAGCATTTCACTAATGTGATTTACCTCAAGCCAGCAAAGCCAACTGTTTAAATTTTCATTTCACTACAAAGAACGAGGAGTACTTGTGGCACCTTAGAGACAAAGAAATTTATTTGAGCATAAGCTTTCGTGGGCCCACTTCATCAGATGCATGCACTGGAAAATACAGTAGGAAGATATATATATACAGAGAACATGAAAAAATGGGGGTTGCTATACCAACTCTTAACGAGACCAATCCATTAATGTGGGCTATTATCAGCAGGAGAAAAAAAAATTTTGTAGTGATCATCAGGATGGCCCATTTCAAACAGTTGACAAGAAGATGTGAGTAACAGTAGGGGGGAAATTAGCATGGGGAAATAGTTCTTAGTTAGTGTAATGACTCATCCACTCCCAGTCTATATTCAAGCCTAATTTAATGGTGTCCAGTTTGCAGATTAATTCTAGTTCTGTTGTTTCTCGTTGGAGTCTGTTTTTGACATAAGAGGCGCTGTCGTCATCATGAATAGGTCGGAATATGAATGAGAGAGTGCTAGGCAGCTCTCTAACACCGCATTCTGCAGGCCATTACCCTGTGATCTCACTTAGGGTTACCAAAAGAAACTACACCATCTGCTTAAGAAACTCCCTGAACAAGCACAAGAACAAATCTGCACAGACACACCCCTAGAGCCCCTACCCGGGGTACTCTATCTGCTACCCAAGATCCATAAACCTGGAAATCCTGGACACCCCATCATCTCAGGCATTGGCACCCTGACAGCAGGATTGTCTGGCTATGTAGACTTCCTCCTCAGACCCTATGCTACCAGCACTCCTAGCTATCTTTGAGACACCTCTGACTTCCTGAGGAAACTACAATTCATTGGTGATCTTCCAGAAAACACCATCCTGGTCACTATGGATGTAGAAGCCCTCTACACCAAAATTCCACACAAAGATGGACTACAAGCCGTCAGAAACAGTATCCCTGATAAAGTCCCGGCAAACCTGGTGGCTGAACTTTGTGACTTTGTCCTCACCCACAACTATTTCACATTTGGGGACAATGTATATCTTCAAGTCAGCGGCACTGCTCTGGGTACCCACATGGCCCCACAGTATGCCAATATTTTTTTGGCTGACTTAGAACAATGCTTCCTCAGCTCTTGTCCCCTAATGCCCCTACTCTACTTGCGCTACATTGATGACATCTTCATCATCTGGACCCATGGAAAAGAAGCCCTTGAGGAATTCCACCATGATTTCAACAATTTCCATCCCACCATCAACCTCAGTCTAGACCAGTCCACACAAGAGATCCACTTCCTGGCCACTACAGTGCTAATAAGCGATGGTCACATAAACACCACTCTATACCAGAAACCTACTGATCACTATACTTACCTACATGCCTCTAGTTTCCATCCAGGACACATCACACGACCCATTCTCTGCAGCTAAGCCCTAAGATACAACTGCATTTTCTCCAATCCCTCATACAGAGACAAACACCTACAAGATCTCTATCAAGCGTTCTTACAACTACAATACCCACCTGCTAAAGTGAAGAAACAGATTGACCGAACCAGAAGAGTACTCAGAAGTCACCTGCTACAGGACAGGCCCAACAAAGAACCTAACAGAACGCCACTGACCATCACCTTCAGCCCCCAACTAAAACCTCTCCAGCACATCATCAAAGATCTACAACCTATCCTGAAGGACGATCCCTCACTCTCACAGATCTTGGGAGACAGGCCAGTCCTCGCTTACAGACAGCCCCCCAACGTGAAGCAAATACTCACCAGCAACCACACAACAAAAACACTAATCCAGGAACCTATTCTTGCAACAAAGCCCTTTGCCAACTCTGTCTACATATCTATATAAGGGACACCATCACAGGACCTAATCACATCAGCCACGCTATCAGAGGCTCGTTCACCTGCACATCTATCAATGTGATATATGCCATCATGTGCCAGCAATGCCTCTCTGCCGTGTACATTGGCCAAACCGGACCGTCTCTACACAAAAGAATAAATGGACACAAATCAGACGTCAAGAATTATAACATTCAAAAACCAGTCAGAGAACACTTCAACCTCCCTGGTCCCTCAATTACAGACCTAAAAGTGGCAATTCTTCAACAAAAAAACTTCAAAAACAGACTCCAACAAGAAAGTGCAGAACTGGAATTAATTGGCAAACTGGACGCCATTAAATTAGGCTTGAATAAAGACTGGGAGTGGATGAGTCATTACACTAACTAAAAACTATTTCCCCATGCTAATTTTCCCCCTACTGTTACTCACACCTTCTTGTCAATTGTTTGAAATGGGCCATCCTGATGATCACTACAAAAGTTTTTTTTCTCCTGCTGATAATAGCCCACCTTAATGGATTGGTCTCATTAAGAGTTGGTGTGGCAACCCCCATTTTTTCATTTTCTCTGTATACATATATATAGATCTTCCTGCTGTATTTTCCACTGCATGCATCTGATGAAATGGGCTTTAGCCCACGAAAGCTTATGCTCAAATAAATTTCTTAATCTCTAAGGTGCCACAAGTACTCCTCGTTCTTTCTGCTGATACAGACTAACACAGCTAGTTAGTCTGAAACATGTCACTACAGTTTTTTCCAGCATCCTTCATGAGCAGGTGCACAGGTAACTAGTTACACAGACCCTGTTTCTGAATGGCTGCAGTGAGGGAGGGTGAAGTAAGAGAAGTAATTGATTTTTTCATGGTTGTTGGAGTGGAAGATTATCTCTGATTGTGTTCTCACATACAGAAGAAGAATCAGAAAAACTGTGATGAGCAGGGGGGTAAATATTTTTTGAAAACATGATGTCATGAGGGAGGAAAAGCTTTATCGCTTCTTTTTGTATTAGGTGTTTTGCCTTAATTCATCACAGCAAGAAATATTGATTTTATTAAGAAAGTCAGAACTACCATCAAAAATATCCTTCTCTTGATTTTGAATAATAAAATTCCCAGGAGTGTGATGGGGAAGATTTGATCCATTTATTAGAATGACGGATGGACATTCCCATGTGTTCCAGAGCCTTCTCATTTCTAATGCATTGTTGGCTGTGTTATCTAGCAGCCAACAATCCATTATACAGGAGGAAAACAAAATTTTGCTTTCTTATTACATTTGTTTACTTTGGATGGTAAAAAGAAACAATCCTCCTCAGTTACTACAATCTATCTCAGAAGAAGAAACAACCTTACAGGAGATGGCCCTGACTGTCTGTCTCTTGACATTTAGGGCTGGATCCAAAGCCCAATTAAGTGAAAGGAAAGATCTGCATTGACTTAAGTGGGCTTTGGATCACCCTGATATTTGAGCGCCATATACTCAGCAAGCTTATTTGACTCAGGTCCACAATAGCTTTCTTATCAGCTTGCTATTTCAAAGTCTCCTTGGTTGATATTTCCCCATGTTCTCTTCCTGAAACATTGTCTGCAATGACAGGTTTCAGAGTAGCAGCCGTGTTAGTCTGTATTCACAAAAAGAAAAGGAGTACTTGTGGCACCTTAGAGACTAACAAATTTATTAGAGCATAAGCTTTCGTGAGCTACAGCTCACTTCATCGGATGCATTTGGTGGAAAAAAAACCTTTTTTTTTCCCACCAAATGCATCCGATGAAGTGAGCTGTAGCTCACGAAAGCTTATGCTCTAATAAATTTGTTAGTCTCTAAGGTGCCACAAGTACTCCTTTTCTTATTGTCTGCAATGTTTTCCTTTTGCTTTATGTATATCTCTTAAATCAAACTTTCCTGAAGTCATTTGTGATTTCTCATGGTCTCTTAATTTCGAAATCACATTCCCCCATTTTGGGGTTGGATGTTTGCTTGCTTGTTTTGCCAGTGTGAAGAGAACCCTACAACTTTTGTATCTATTTCCCCCATAGCTTTTAACTCCTTCCATTAGGTCAGTATGAAGTTTCCACCCTTGCGAGGAGAACAAGACCAATTTCTTCAGTCAAATCACATATGTTAAACCCTAGAGACCTTGTCAGCTGAATGGTCTTATAACAACAAAATAGTAATAGCTTTTCTAAGGTCTATTGCTAGTTCAATGCACATAGTACATTTACAGGCAGGATCCTCAGGTGATGTAAGTCTATGTAGCTCCATTGGCTACAACGGAACTACACTGCTTTATATCTGCTGAGGATCTGCCTCATATGGCATCAAAAATGCTTTACTTAGCTAAAATACCACTTTCTCTAACTGTCTACTCTACATATTTGTAGTACAAACCAGTATCTTGTTTTCTTCACTGAGAATTTAGGTTGTATTTTACGGACTGGATCTGTAGTTCTTTCACTAGCCCAATTGCTTATGCATTTTGATAGCATTATCCATGATAACAGTGCATACCTATTACAAAACTGCGATCTGGTAACATCTGAGTTACATATAAGCTATTATGGATTTCTGACTGTGATGTGAAAAATCTTCGGGTACCAAAAGCATTCCTATTAAATGTAAGGGCATGGCAGTATGTGAACTGAGCTAAAAACAAACAGTGAGTGGGCTTCTGGGTCCCTGAAGCAGTGATTTTTTTTTTAAATTTTAGGATAATAGCTCAGTCCAATTAGTGTTACAGATCTTTTAGCCATAACTTCAGTGTTTACTCCTATTTTTTCACCACTGTATACCCATCCCTCTTCTTTCAACAGCTGTCAGTGGTGTCTGGCTTGAATGAAGAGGGGCTTAGTGGTCAGTTGGGCAGCTTTACTGTAGGACACACTGAAAATGCCAAATAATACTTAAATACTTTTTAGTATATTCATTTTTATACGTTTGGCAACATATTTCATTTCTTCCTGCCCTAAGTTGTTGCAAAAAGGTTACTGCGCAATGTTATTTACTGCAGTATTATCAATCCCCAAAACCATGAAACAAGCCCCTCAAAAATCAGATTGGCCTAAAAATCCAGAGTTTTTTAAAAAATTCTGGTTTTTATAGGACTTCTGCTTTTTGAGGCTGTAGAGTTGAGGTTTTCAAGATTTTACTCATAACTATGAGGGCTAAAAATGTATATTATTAATGAAAACTGAGATTCACACAATCACGTCTCTAGTGTGACGGGTTGGACCCCCCTTCTGGGATGCCACCTGATGTACTGGGATTTCACTGAGCCTCCCCGCTCAATCAGCCTGGGTTCTTTCTCCCTACTTTGCTGAATTAGGTTCTCCGGCCTCTTGCAGCACACACTCACAGGTAGGTCCACACCCCGCTGCAGACACAGACTGAAGTCAGCTGTGTGAGAGGTCTCCCCCGGCACAAATGTGCTCACCCCTTTTGGGAAGATAAACACAAATAATACTGTCTTGAGCTTATAGAAAAATCTGTACAGCACAAGCTCATAAAAATCTGCCCTCTTCCTCAATGTGAAAAGAGATGTGCAAACTTCTTCCCCCCCCCATTAGAAATTGCATAAACTGGGTTTTATTATAAATAAGAAATAAGTTTATTAACTACCAAAAGTGGATTTTAAGTGAATATAAGCAATATCAGACAAAACAAAGCAGATTACTTAGCAAATGAAACCAAACACACAAACTAAGCTAATTTCACTAAAGAACTTGGTTACAAATGGTATTTCTCACCTGAAATATTGTTGCAGGCAGATTACAGAATGTCTTGAAAGGCACCTGCACTGGTCTCCCTCTTGAGAGCTCAGCTTTTATTACTCACAAGCTAGATGCCCTTCCATCTTGGGTTCAACCCTTCTCCCCTCAGTTCAGTTTTTGCTTCTAGGTGTTTTTTCAGTGTCTCTTTGGGTGGGGAGGCAGAGGAGAACAACGATGATGTCACTACCCTGCCTTATATGACTCTTGTGTAAGGCGGGAACCCTTTGTCTGCTAGTGGAAAACCATTGACTTTCCAAAAGGGGAGGAGGGATATCCTGGTGCCAGGTGACTTGGACCCCTGTCTCTGCATGGCTGTGTCAGCCATTGCTCATAGGCTGTGTCCAGCCTCCACAGGAAAACTAAGCTCTTTCACAGTCCATTATCTCTGCTAATGGCCCATTCGCCTTGTCAGGCTTTTCCATTGTTGCACCTGAAGGGCTGGTTGGGCATGACACCCAAAGTAACACATTTGAAATACAGCTACATAGTTAATATTCCTAACTTCAGATACTAAAATGATACAGGCATACAAATTAGATAATTGCATTCAGTAAATCATAACCTTTCCAATGATATCTCACATGAGCCATCTTGCATAAAGTACATCTCAGTTATATCATATTGACACCATAAGCATATTTTCATAAAAATATGGAGTGAAACATCATATCTAGCACCTGGAGCTTTGAGTAAAATGCCAACTATCTCAAGATTTGTGATGAAGTTGGCAACGCTGATGAGTGCCTCCTCACAGGTAGCTGCATTTCATTTGTAGCTGAAGTATCATATAATGTAGCTTGAAACACACTGAAGAAAGATGTCATATACTTACACTTTGTCATTATCACTGTCTAACTGGAAGCTTCTGTCAAATTATAATTGAGTGATCATCATATCAGATTTTTAAATTTTGTTAGAGGCTACTAGTCTCCAGTCATTGAGCATTCCATAAACAAACATTAAAATCTTTTATTAAGATAGAAGTATCAAAATTCATGCACTGTAATGGCTCAGGTAGGAATGACATTCATTTTAACCTAGACTGTTGGAGCCCACAAGGAAGTTAAAAATCACTTGTATAAATCCAGTATATAGTGGTGGACCTGAAACTTATCAATTGCCTTAAATAACCAGATAATCTTACCCTAGTGCTTGCAATATTCCCCGTACTTTCCTACCTCATGCGCCAGATCCTCAGTTGGTTCAAATTGGCATAACTCCATTGAAACTAATGGAGCTATGCTGATTTACACCAGCAGAGGATTTGACCCAGTGAATATTGCAAACACAGAGATGACATTTTAAAGAAATCTATCTGTTTAAGAGGCACCCCTGGTTTAATAGACCCAAAATTTAGCATACCTCACCAATAATCTTTAAAACAATTTTCCTTGATGCTGGAAAACCTATTACCAGTCCTTAATGTTATCAAATACTAGCACAGCTGGACAGGCTACCAAGAGACAGGATAGCTGGACAGGCTATCCAAGGCGATGCTAGGGACAGGTTAACAATTGCCCTTCATTAATGTGCTTGCAAACCTGCAATTGAGCATGCAGATTTCAGCCGTTTAGGTCACCTTTTATGGATTTAACAGAAAGTTATAACCATTCTGTGGATTATTTTTAGAGCAACCAATAGAATGATTTAGCAGGGCGATAATCCTCTATAACATTCTGTAGGTTCATGACTAATTTCTACAGAACTATTGTTTTTGTCCTTATTAAATTCTATAGGACTTTTCCTTAACTTAATTAGGTGTGCTAAATGATAAATAAGGTCACCATTTTGTGGTTTGTAAACCATTGGAACTGAAAGCCCTGGGCAATTTATTTCTGAAATAAAAGAGATAGAAAATTCATTCTTAGAAATGGTAAACCAGATTCCCTTCAAAGTTTTATGCTGACATAATTCCAGATGGAAGTTTCCAATAGCAGAGGTCTCCACTGGGAGACAAGCTAGGCCATTGCAAACTGGCTGAGATCTCTCTTGTGGTGGTGAGAGGGGTCTATAAGAAGTCACAGATGCCTGACAAAGTTGAAGGAAGACAGCTGTAGTAACAACATGTGTCATTTTTATGGGGCTTAGCTGATCAGGGAGGTCTAGGTTACATTCTCCTCCACCAATTTTTCAGATACAGGCCCAATTGACAAATGTTTTAAATCCTGCAATTTAGAAATAGAATCCTTAAAATATCATTCTGAGATTCTATGCCTAAAATGGTCAGAGCACTTTAGCCATATATCATCATCATGGCAAATTTCAAAGGATAGGAATCCAACCCAAATTTAACTCAGTAATACCAATGGAGTTTTATTCATATCAACAGCTGATGTTTCAGTTGCTGACAAACCTGCTTCTTGACTAGCTGAATGGCCAAATTAAAAGTTCCTGTAGTACCTCCATAATGTTGTTAAAGATACATTCTCAGGATCTTTTCTTGAAACAGATGCATTTTGGAAGCCAGCTGTTAACCCTAGCCTTTTTTGTTTTTTTAAAAACAACAAAACAAAATCAAGAAATAAAAAAGCTTAAGCCAAGATTTTCAAAAGTGAAAAAAGTTCGACCTCAAAGTCCATATTAAAGCACCCAAATAAGTGGCTTGATTTTCAGAGTGGCCATATTTTGAAGTAAACAGGAGCACTATTAAACTACAGGTGTCTGGAGTCTCATTACCCAAAAAGCCTTGTCTAGTGCAGAATGATAGTTAACTACAGATTTTACACCCATGTAGGAGTATCTCATTAAGGAAATTTGAGAGCAAGGAGACAAATAATGAGTTTGAATCAATATGATGTCATGATCTGAATATGTAATGGAAATCCTTCCTCCTTCAATTAATTCAGCTATTGAACTGCTGTAGAAAAGTATGTCTCAAGATGGGAGTACATCTCTTGAATGATAGGAGTGTTGTCTGCCCTTAGAAATAAAAAGATGCCAACCCGCAGTGACCAGACACCTCGCAAGGAGAAATGCACTGATACCACCTGACTGGATGTTGCATAGATTACAAGATAAAGAAATGATAGTTGATTAGTCATCCTGTACAATTCAGACTTTTTCAAAATGAATGGCATTGAAAACCCCATTTCTGTTATACTGTATATACGTAATAATCACATCAAAATTGCCCATCTGCCACAAAAATGATTAGGGTTATTTGCCTTTCTAAAAGATATTTTGAATAATAAATGTTTGTAAAACCCATCTGCCCTCATATTATCCAATCCTCACCACTCTGGCCAGTTTCTCAACTCCTTTACACTTGTGTGAAACCAAAATAACACCACTGACTTTGTATTTGAGATCAGAATCTGTGGCCTAGTGCATTTAAATCTGGAGTTTTTTCAAAATCCTTCAGTAGCACTTTGCTAATCAAACCAAATTAGTGTAATCAGTAAACGCCCCTGACCTGCCTACTTCAGTCTCCACATCATTATTAATTAGTTTAAACAGTATTGGCCCCAATACCAATCCTAGGGGTACTAACACTACTGACTTGTCTCCTCTCTGAGGAACAGCTGTTGACTGACTTTTTCCCTATTTTTCTTTTTTTAAATATTTTAACAGTAGCAATAGCATGTATGGTCAAATTGTTATTAGCATCAAACCGGTAGGCTGAATCCTGAAGTCCTTACTGAGTTGCTACTCAAGCAAAACTTTGTGGATGTTAATAGGAGATTTTCCTAAGGACTAAGTAAAAGGTGACTAAGGACTATTAGAAAACAGTTTTTAATTCACAACAATACTTTACCCTTGTCTATGCTTAGTAGTTAGTCACTTTCTTTAATAGTCGCAACCATTTTGAAAATCCATATAAATTACTTCATCTGTTTATCTTTATCTCCTCTTCCATGAACTATTCAAAGGAGTAGATGAGTCACTGCTACAGGGCAAGCTGTGTTTTACACCCCTTGTAATTCTTCTCAAGTGCACTCTGTAGGTGACAGGTCTGACTTACTGCATCTCCCTCAAGGGTGAAACTCCACAGTTCAACTAGTCTAAAACTCGATTTCTGGGTGGCACCCTCCCTTTTCCTAACATGACAAGGAAACCCAGCTAAGTTTAGCACCTGTGAGACCTTTCCCTCCAAGGATCTGTGATCAGCAACTGATTAAAGTGACCCAAGAACAGCTTCTTCAAAACAAAGTATTATTTATGCATCCAAAGATACATAGCTCACAGAGACAAGGGGTAAAACAGAAGGCCTGTATGTCTGGTTCCAAACTAAACTTTATTCTTTCCTTGCAAGTTTTGGTAAGTTCCACTAAGCACAGATTCCCTGCTCCTCAGCTGGGAGCATCAGATTTGATCCAAGTTTTAGGTCCAGGAAGGATAAACCTCGCTAGTCCTTCTTGGAATCAGGCAGGTGGACATTCCCCAATTAGTAACTTCCACTTATTTCCTCAAGGACCCTTGTAGTCTCTCTGACAGTACCTTATTTTTGTCATTGTTTCATTTCCTGTTTGCTTCCCGTAACAGATTCCTTTTATTTAATTCCTTGCAGTTAGGCAGTATACTATCAAACAGGTAAACTGAGGCACATGTGATCATAAAAAAATACAGATAACTCCTTCGTTCCTCACATTGACTCAGCTGGAAGCATTATTGTGGAATGGAATGAGTATTCTCTGCCTCTAGAAATCCAAAGATAGCAAGCAAGCAGTGACTAGACGCCACAGACAGAGGACCACATTTTTCCCTTACAGAAGCTTTGTTAATTTTACGCTGTCATCTTTATATTTCTTCAAAGGTTGATCATTCTATTTTAGAGACAGGTTTCAGAGTAGCAGCTATGTTAGTCTGTATCCGCTAATAAATTTATTTGAGCATAAGCTTTTCATGTTCTCTGTATGTATATATAGCTTCTTACTATATGTTCCATTCTGTGCATCTGAGGAAGTGGGCTGTAGCCCACAAAAGCTTATGCTCAAATAAATTCGTTAGTCTCTAAGATGCCACAAGTCCTCCTGTTCTAGTCTTAGAGTCTCAGTAAATATTATATGGACCTTCTGATTCATACATCATGCTCAATAGGCCCAGTCCAGTTTCTAATAAACCTATTTGCTTCTTAGTAAATCTTAACATAAAATATTTATGAATAAACTAGGATGGCTCATGGAATGATGAAAACAGTTTTCACTTCAGGATACAGAACCATATGATAGACCACCCCAACCAGCTTATTTCTGCTGCTGATCCTTCTGCCTGGAAGAAGGAACTGCTGCTCCTTCTATGTGGCTCCTCTGATTATGGAGAATCGGCTCAAAGACTTATAGACTTTAAGATCAGAAGGGACCATTGTGATCATCTAGTCTGACCTCCTGCACATTGCAGGCCACAGAATCTCACGCACTCCTAAAATAGACCCTCACCTCTGGCTTAGTTACTGAAGTCCTCCAATCATGGTTTAAAGACTTAAAGTTGCAGAGAATTCACCATTTACACTAGTTTAAATCTGCAAGTGACCTGTGTCCGCTGCTGCAGAGGAAGGCAAAAAATCCCCAGGGTCTCTGCCAATCTGACCCAGGGGAATATTCCTTCCCAATGCTAAATATGGCAATCAGTTAGACCCTGAGCATGTGGGCAAGACCCACCAGCCACACACCTGGGAAAGAATTCTCTGTAGTAACTCAGGGCCTTCCCCATCTAGTGTCCCTTCTCAAGCAGTCAAGGATTTTTGCTACTAGCAGTTGTCGATGGGCCACAATCCATCATAGGCAGTCCCATCATACATCCTGTCCATAAACTTCCTCAAGGCTGGCTTGCTTAGCAGGTCTTCCGCACATAAATCTTCATGTGCTTCAGTGAGAGTTAAGAATATTGCATTTTGTTCACTGAAGTCATGCTGAGTTTCCTGGCACTGAAGAGGCTGCGTGGCTCCCATAATTGGAGATCAGGCCAACAAGCTTTGAAGTCATCTTCCCTGATCATTTGATTATCTCTCAAGACCTTTTGGATAATTGAGTTTGTACTTTAGTACTAATTGCCATCCTTCCTGGGGTCAGAATAGAGAGGCCAAGGCTTGAACATCAAGAGGGAATTATACCTCACCTCAAAAGGTAATAATTCCCAAACAAGGTTTAGGTACTTAGGTAGGACAGTGTGGGAAAACTTTCCCATCAGCTGTCTTGCACTACCAATATACCTGTTCAGTGAATAAACAGAGGACTTGATTTCCTAGTACTGTGAAGCTGGTACTATATCTTTCATTCATTTTTAAAAACTAGTCAGAAAGTATTGTAGAGAAATAAATATCACCTTTGCCAAACATTTGCCCACCAAATAAAAATAAATTCACATAATAGATTGAAACTTCTAGGTCATTACCGACATTTACTTGTGTAACACTTTGAAAATAAATTAAAATACATTTACTCTAATGTCTGAGAACAACATTAAATTTTGCTCTCTTCATTATTGTCTCTTCTACAAGGGCTAAAGATTATTAAGTAATATCTTTTCTTATGCTCACCACAGCATATTAGTTTTGAAAAGAGGCTGAATCCAGCTGCTGAAAATCCAGATGATAAACAAATAGATGAGTTCAAATTTGACACAGTTCACTCAGTGCAAAGTTACATGAGGGTGCATCAGGTTACATACATTGTAAATCAGCGGGACTCAGCCTTGAGGCGTACGTGAGGCTCTTTGCTCTTTGCTAATGATGTCAGATATCCATACAATAATCATACTGTGATATCATGACATTTTGGGTGGGATTTTCAAAAGCACTCAGTGTTGGCCTATCTCTGCTGCTGACAATGGTAAAAATGGTAGCATTAGGCCAACACTGAGGACTTTTGAAAATCCCTCCCTATGTTTGTTCCATAAAGCTACATCACCATAAGCCACTTTCACTACATGCTGAACAAAGATACAACCAAAAAGACATTGCAAGCCAATGTCAGGCCATCATTAATTTATTGCTTTCTGAATCCACTCAACTTATTTAATACATTTCTTTTTCCTGATTCCACAGCCCCTATCTTGGCAGCACAGAGTGAATTAAAGAGGTGCTGAAACTTGGGGTCTATTAGCCTAATGCCCCCTGCACTTCTTTGCATCTGTTATCATGTTGCATGAAGAGCACTTCTGTGATTGGTGCTCTCTATTCACCCTGCTACAGACCAAAATGAGCTCTGGTCAATCCTGTGGACTCTGTGAGAGATGCAGATATGGCTCTCAAGAGTGACATGTGGTTCTAATGCCATGGGTTGAGTATTGTTACTGTAAAGCAGTTAGATCTATAAAGTGGTTGCCACTCTTCATCTATCTTCTCTCCTCTTACTTAGTAATGGGTTTAATAAATGTGTTTTGAAGTCTTTGTGCAGAGATAAGAGGGAATTTGAATGGAGACTTATCCTCTCTCTTTCTCTTTTTAATTTATCCAAGTCTTCTCAACCATGTAAGGATTCACATTAATCCAGTAGATAATGGACCTGGTCTAGCTTTCTCAGATGGACACCTAAAGGAGGCTTAGCAGCAAGAGATTTATGATGCCATCAATTAACATAGGATTTCCTGAAATTTACAGTCATAAAATTTGTATCCATTACCCTTCCTCTCCCCTACCCAAAAAACAACAAAAAGGAGGCCAGGTCCACTAATGCTGGAGCAGGGAGGTATAAATTAGCCTTCCTGCTCCAGTGAAGGCACTTGTGCCCCAAAGGATGGCAAGCAGGTTATCTCAGACCCCTTTGTTGAGTTTCCCCAAAACTAGACAGCAACATTATTCTATGCCCAGAGCTGAGTAGGAGCCCTCCAGTTGGGAGCCACTGTAGCATTCAGATCATGGTCACAGTTTTTGGTCACAGTTGCCAACTTTGAGCTGTGCTGGCCCTGTATAGTCTACATTGACCCAGGAGTGAATCTATCCCATGATCTTGGTGGAAGTATTACTTTTATCCAGATCTCTTTTCAAAAGAAAAATACATATTTTTTAATTATTGGTAATATTGCCCTGAACTACAGAGGGGAGTCTGTTGATTTTGTAGGATCATATGGCAGGAGTGATCGCTGTATAAATGTGTTTCCCATCATGGAAATACTGAAAGGAACAGTAATACTGAAGCTGAAAAGATGGCTGAAAAATTCTATAGAAAAGTGACTGTCTGATGGTGAGTCATCAGGATCATAGTATGGCTCAGTGTGAAGCATACTAGTCTGTCAGAATTGCTTTGAAATATTTTCAGAAGTGTCTTTGGTGTTCTCTTTAGAACAGCACAAATTGATTTTACAGTAGTAAGCATCCTCCTACAAACACATTTTTCTTGTAGTTGATACCTTATCTATGGCCCTGTGCTGTTGATCATGCCTAAACCATGCTGCTGTAGAAAAACACATGCCCTGTTGGTTTTTTATTGTTAAGGCATATCCTGTGGCTCAAATACTGCATATACCAGAGGGGCAGTACCCCAGGAACTCTGAGAGGCATTGTTCTGGGAGTCACACGCAATACCTCATGGAGGTCTGGGAACCAGCAAGGTAGCACATCAGCTATGTCAGCCTTGAAGAAGGTGGCAGTATCTGTTCCATTCTGTGTCTGACCTTATTGCTTTATACCAACCACCTGACATCTGTGTTTGCCATGTCAGGCCCTTGGGATCTTGCCACTCTATAATATTCTGCAGATTGTAAGATTTCATATACAAAATAAAGTGCCAGATCCTGTCTCTGTTACACCAGTACAAATTTGGAATAACTCCATTGATATAGGTGGAGTTACCCAAGAATTACAGTCACGTAACTAAGATTAATTTTTATTTCAGTGGGACTACTTGCACAAGTAAAGGCTTCAGAATTGGGCCCTTACTCGTTCTAAAATTAGCTAAAATCAGCCCTGTTCAGACCAGAAAGGCCACCTATTTTCAAGCATGCAGCTGCTATCACTGCAGTTGCATTTCATTGCAACTCCCACAATCTATACATCCCAGGAAGCATCAAGAAAGATGCCACCCCGTCCCTTTCTCCCCCATAGTGGCTGCAGAAACCAGTTATTTCACTACTGGGCTCCATTCATTTGTGAGAACTGGTATTTTCAGTTCAACTGCCTTGTACCCTGGTGCTTTGCCTCTATGTGTGCGCTAGATGCACACAGTAAGATTTGGCTCTTTCAGAAGTGTGTATTCATGGATATCAATACCAAGAGGCACCAAGAGTGTTAGAAAGCTGAGTGGAACCACAATAGCAAAGCCCAGCAGAGGGGCTATCAAATCCTATTGCCGGGAAGGCAAGAGACTCAGCTGATAAGTTTTCTCCCTGCTAAGGTAAAATCAATCAGGATTTGATCTACAATATGTTGTACCTATCATCTTAAGGATTTAACTAGAGATCAATCTATCCTCTTTTTCTGTGGAGTGATATTACTACCTAGACAATGCCAAGCTAGAATTTCTGTTTGCTCCAATACTGAATAGTAGAGCTGATCCCAGCCCAATACTTACAGAGATCTCCTTACCCCACTGTGTAAATTGCAGAGTATTACCCATTGGTGCACCTCTGCAAGGGATTGGAGATACTCTAGGTTTAAACTAGTGTAACAGATCAGAATCTGGCTCTTACCAAATATATTCACAAAATTATTCCTGTTTCAAAACCAAATTTCATCAAACATGGCAAAACAACTGGCTCCTCAGTCAGGACTATGGACATGCCAATTAAAAAAAAAAAGACATTTGTTACCCACAAACAAAAAATCAGAAAAATTTCTTAGCTTCTGCTAAATATTTCTTCTTCCTCCACAGCCACATTCAGATACCTCAGAAAAACCCAGAACTAAAATCACTTCTGGATTAATAGCAAGTATGAGAAACATTATTTGAGAATCCTAATTTTTAAATCCATATTTAGACATCTAAATATGTGGCCCAACTTTCAGAGATGCTGATAGCCCACATCTCTGTTTGAAATCAGTGGGAGTTGACAGTAGTCAGCCCTGTGAAAATGACCATATATTCAGGTGCCTGAATATTAATTTATGTTTTTCAGTTAAGTTCCTCTAATCTCTTTCATGTAAATGCAAGGAAATGAATTCCTTGCAGCTCTGCCTGTATACCCTGTATCTTTTTAAGAATTGTTTATCAGACTGTTTTATATAATCTTTGTGATAATTCAATTGAATCTTGCCAGACTGAAGTCACTTGTTCCTATTGGTTCAGCCAGTTTCATTTTCTAAAGATTTTTATTTATACATTTAAAAATGGACAGCACTTTTCTTTATATAGTGTGTAAATATTAATTTACAAAGAAGACATGGGACACCCAAAGCTTTACTAAAAGCAGGATGTCAAATACACTGACCCCCCTATTAGGGTTGGAAACATAGACAGTCCAGATAAAAAGAGCTTAGTAAAATCAGAGTTTACTTGTTATGGTTTCACAAACTGCTCTTTATAATTAAGTGAAAACTGATATTCATTATGTATGTTAACTATAGAACCAATTAATTATATAGATATTTGTCATCATAAGGGAACAAGTCAAAAAAATTTACTCAAGCAACACAAAAATAAAATAAAAAATGCATCATAAACCACAATTGGCTATCCTAGAGATTACTTCTGCCAGGCGTTGCACCCTCCTATGGTGGTGTTTTCACCCTTCCTGTCTTACCCTGCAGCCCCTCTCTCTCCAGGAACTGCAGCCTCCTCTTTGTGACTGAGCCCTCTGGCTGGGTCACCATATGTATTCCCCTTCCAGAGGTTATGTAACAAAGTCTTTCTCAGACAAACCATCCCAGTCAATCCTTTATCCTCTACCTGGCCTGTGCCACATCCCTAGTGGCTGGTAGGGGAACCAGGACCTGGTTTCTACTCCAGGTTCTAGCTCAGGGGTCCTCCAATCAGCAGCCACAGCCTGCACTGTCCTACTTTGCTGCTTTCCGCTGAGCCTTTTCCTGCGTTCCTAGCTTCCCTCTTTTCTGGGTTCACCAGCCTCCCAACTCCCTCCTCCCAGGGAGTGACAGCAGCCTACTTCCCTGCAGTCCCTTTCAACTGGCAACTCCTGGGCTTTATACAGGCCCTCCTATTCCTATCCAGCTGAGCCTGCTCCCAATCAATTCCCTGCTCCTGGCTCCTCCTACAGGGGCAGCCTGTGGAGTTAACTGGCCTCCTTGGCCATCTTAACCCCTTCCAGTCTTGTACAGGGCAGACACCCCATCACAGGGCCAAAAAGCTATTTTATGTTATTACCATAAGCACAGGGGTTTTTTAAATTCATTGGCAAAAAGACCGAAAAAGCACACTAATAATCCAGGCATTAATAATTGGATATCTAAAGGCTATGGCTCCTGTTGGTGGCACCCAGAAGGATTTCTGAAGATCTCTCTTGCTTGTGGCATTCTTCCACACATTTTTAGTTCATGTTTATGTAGTAAAGCAGTGATAATCACCTGATCAGTAACATAACCAGGCAAAATCTCCTTTGAAGTCAATGGGACTGCTCCATGAGCAAGCATTTCTCGTGGGAGTAAAGATGACAAGATCAAGTCCCAAGTCTAGCGAAATAACAGGAAACTTGTGGGATTAAAGGAAGAAGTTGGGAGGGAATGACCCGGACACTTTCATATCTGACAAATACTTGCATAGTGTTACAGCAGGTCGCCTTTCAGAATCAACCACAAGGGTATGCTCCCACTGTTCAGCCATTCCATGCTTGCTCAGGAGCTTAGTTTTCAAACTGCCCTGCACTGCCCTCAAGGTATCAAACCCAACAGAGTGCTGTAAAACCCAGCCTTGTGCCATTGAGCTATTTCATTCTAGTCACAATAGCCAAAAACAAGTAATGTAAAGGTGGATGGGCCAAATCCTCAGCTGATGTAAATTGGCATAGCTTCATTGACTTCTGTGGAGCTACACCAGTTTATACAAGCAGGGCTGTCCCTAGCTATTCTGGGGCCCCAGGCCTCTGCGGGGGGGGCCTGGCTTGGGGGGCAAGGGGGAACCACCCCTCAGCACTCACCAGCGGCATGGCTGGGGCCGGGCCACTGCACTTTCTGCCGCTGGTGAGTGCAGGCCTGGCCCTGCTGTAGAGCTCAGGGGAATGGGGGCAGGGAAGATGTGGAGCAGGGGCGGGGGCCCTGGGGAAGAGCCGGAGCAGGGGCTGGAGCAGCACGCAACTGTGCAGGGTACCAGGAATTTCCTGGTGTCCTACGCATCTGCGTACTTTGCATATGGGTAAGGATGGCCCGTATACAAGCAGAAAGTCTGGTGTGATATTTATAAATTCCATATTATAAATACCCTAAAACGTCTGTCTACACAGCATTCAGTCATGTGGTATCTGAACATCTAAATGTAAGCATCTCAATTAACAGGCTGTGTTCCAGACACTTTATTAAAAGCCATTACCAGAGCCACATCAAAATGCAATAAGCATGGAGACAGATAATAGCTTGAACAGGTTCAATACCAAATACATAGTCTATACTGTGTAAAAGAAATCCAGGTTAAAATTCGTCATGTCAGTTTTAAATTTTCTCCCATTCAGTTTCGCATTTCTCAGACAAGTGCAGGTACCTCTCTCTTCAATCACTTCTACTTTATCATCAGCAGTGGACTTCTGCAACTGTAAAAATAAATTATTGCCCTGCCAAATTTTCCCTATATTCTTGCTGGAAAGAGTAATACCATGATGGATAGTCCTGAATCTGGCATGGTGATTCTCAAATAATCTTTATGTTTTTATCTAAAAGGATACAGCCCCAGGAAATCTCAACTTTTACATTATGAAACATTATCATTCCAGCTACCATGGATGTTTTATCTCATAGAAAGAAGTACAAAAATTGACAGAGCAGCCTGTCATAGAGAAGGCATAGATTTATTCCTCATATCCTTCTGGCAATCTCTGGGCTGAGCTAAGCACAATTGGTTCCAAGGAGTCCATCCCAAAAGTTCACTTAATCACTTCACACACAAAAAAAGCAATATTTCTACTTTGCACTTATACCCAAGGAGCTCAAAAGGCTCTACAAGGATTAATTAATTCTCACTGCTCATTGACAGAACTGTGTTGTACCTATTTGAAAGGTGGATAAACTGATGGATGGTGTGGTTATGATGTGCCCATAGTGAAAGGGTGGAAGAGTAGGAAACAGAACCAAGGAGTGCTGATACGCAGACCCCTACCCAGCGTCCAGAGAAGACACAGTAACATTGTCCAGCTCCATCCAGTCATAAATAGTGTGAGTTAATTCCTCCCCTGCCATAGTTTTTTGTGGAACATATTATTGTTTCAATCATTTTCATGCTAAAACATGAGTGAGGCATTTGGACCAGCAGATGCATTTTCCAGTTCATTAACTCAGAGCTTCACATTCTGCATCTTGTTCAAAAGAGTTTCCACATTATTACTACTTACAGATAAGGAGTCCTGGGTGGTATCAAGTCTTTTATGAAATAAGTCTGTCCTGAAATCCTGAAGTGTAGATTCACAGCCAAGATTAGAATGGCACAGTAAATAGCAGTGAGGCACCTCCCTTCTACTCACCATGGTGGGCTTTTCAAAATGCCTCTCTGGCTGGAATTGTTCTGTCTCCGGTGATCATGCAAAACAAAGCAAAGAGACGTGTCTGTTTAATAAATAATAAAAATGTAAAGAAAAGAAGATTAAGCAAATGAGAAAGTACCTCTCCAAAAAGAGGGGGAGGGGGAGAATGTGCTATAAGGGCCTGATCCAAAATGTATTGAAGTCAATGAGAGTTTTTTCATTGACTTCAAGGGGCTTTGGATCAGGCACTAATATGTTACAATTATGTGGTATCAGAAGCTGCCCTTGGGCTTTTCATTGTCTGGCACAACTCGCTGACAACTGCCATCTCTATCCTGGAAGGTTTTGAATATTAAATATTTTATTACACATTTTTAACTTCTATAAAAAAAAAGCTTTAAAAAATAGCGTGAATCTGGAGAAGATATCAGGGTCAGAGGAAAATTCCTTCCTTATCCCTAAAGGCCAGTCAGCTAACCTGCTCAAAATAAAGAACTAACAGATATTTAATGTTCCACTCTATATAGCCATTTGAAGCTTTTCATTAGTTGTTGTAGTTATTAACACTATTCCATTCCATCATCTCAATTTCAAGTCCATTCTATTTATTCATCACTCAGTTTGTAACATATGGGGCCTCCTTAAATTCTTCTTATATATAATTCCTGGTTATCTTAAACCTCTGCCCCTATTTCTGGTCTTTCCAATGGCTTCAAATAGATCATCAATCTCAAGTTTCTTATAATCTGTAGGTAGTTTAAGTACTTTAGCGATATCACCTCTGAGTCTTCATGTCTCAAGACTCATCAATCCCAGTCTTATCACTTTCCCCTCATGTGTAGCTCTCTCTATTCCATTTAACACCTTTTGCTGCCCTACTGCATGCTCAATGAGGAGATGAAGAGCTAAATTCATCCCATTGTTTTATTTATTATGTATTTATCATCTTTCTCGTTAGAATCAGTCAGTGTCCATACACAGGTTCTGAGTGCCCTGCCTGTTACTTAAAATTAACAAACCACAGTGCAGTCATCTCACCCCTTCTACCGAGCACAGCACCCAATCAAATACCAGCACATGGACATCTCAGTACACCCACCTCCCTCTCTTCAAATGCCAGGGGAAAGAAATGGGCCCTGCAACAGGCCCTAAAAGTCAACAAATCCAGCTTTTTTGGACCGAGGAGGGAGGGCATTTCAGTCCTTGGGTCCCTTACAGAGAATGCTGTGCTAGCCTCCCTCTCTGTTATATCAAGGAGGATCTAGCATCAGCACCTCTACTGACCACAGCTATGGCAGCATATCAGGGAAAGAAGACAATCTTTTCAGGTAGGTTGCTCCTAGGCCACTTAGGGCTTCATAGGTCAAAACCAACAGGCTCACAGGTAACTAGTGCAGTACCTAGAGCTCAGATTTCATGTGCTGTATGAAGGATGTTCTGTTTACCAAACGGTGATTGTCTTCTGCACCAGTTCCAGCTTCTGAATCAATTTAAGATGTAACCCCATGTAGAGCACTTGGCAAAAGTCAAACCTTGAAGTGACAAAAGCATGGAGTCTGGGTAGATACAGACAAGTGCATCTGACCAGGCAAAGATGGGAAAATGCCTTTTAACCTGATTTTCTGATTGCAGCTCTTAGTCTAGCCAACCCCTTAGGGTATGTCTACACTACGAAATTAGGTCGAATTCATAGAAGTCGGTTTTGTAGAAAGCGTTTTTATACAGTCGAGTGTGTGTGTCCCCACACAAATGCTCTAAGTGCATGTAGTCGGTGGACTGTGTCCACAGTACCGAGGCAACCGTCGACTTCTGGAGCTTTGCACTGTGGGTAGCTATCCCACAGTTCCCGCAGTCTCCACCGCCCATTTGAATTCTGGGTAGAAATCCCAGGGCCTGATGGGGCTAAAACATTGTCGCGGGTGATTCTGGGTACATATCGTCAGGCCCCCGTTCCCTCCCTCCCTCTGTAAAAGCAAGGGCAGACAATCGTTTTGCGCCTTTTTTCTTGAGTTACCTGTGCAGACGCCATGGAGCCTGCTCAGCTAACCGTCACCGTATGTCTCCTGGGTGCTGGCGGACGTGGTACTGCATTGCTATACAATTGCAGCAGTTTATTGCCTTTTGGCAGCAGACAGTGCAGTATGACTGGTAGCCATCGTCGACGTAGTCCTGGGTGCTCTTTTAACCGGGCGCCTGGGCAAACATGGGAGTGACTCAGCCAGATCATTTCCCTTGTTTCATCTCATGGCGACTGAGTCCTACCGGCAGTGCTTTTAATCTGCAGCCAGCAGAAAATGGTGGCCAGCAGTCATACTGCACCGTCTTCTGCCGAGCACCCAGGAGGTGACGATGGCTAGCGGTCGTACTGCACAGTCTGCTGCCAGCAAGATGAATAAAGGTAGATGAAATGGCTCAAAACAAGAAATAGACCAGATTTGTTTTGTATTCATTTTCTCCTCCCTCCCTCCCTCTGTGAAATCAATGGATTGCTAAACCCAGTTTTGAGTTCTATCCTTGAGATTTTGAGTTCTATCCTTGAGGCGGCCATTCAGTTTCTCGCAAAGCCACCCCCTTTGTTGATTTTAATTACCTGTAAGCCATGTCGTCAGTCGCCCCTCCCTCCGTCAGGGCAACAGGAGACAATCGTTCCGCGCTGTTTTTCTGTACAGACGCCATACCATGGCAAGCATGGAGCCCACTTAAATCACTTTGGCAACTAGGAGCACATTAAACACCACATGCTTTATCCAGCAGTATATGCAGCACCAGAACCAGGCAAAGCGAAACCGGGTGAGTAGGCGATGTCAGTGTGGTTACAAGAGTGATGAGGACATGGACACAGACTTCTCTCAAAGCACGTGTCCTGGCAATGTGGGCATCATGGTGCTAATGGGGCAGGCTCATGCGGTGGAATGCCGATTCTGGGCCCAGGAAACAAGCACAGACTGGTGGGACCGCATAGTGTTACAGGTCTGGGACGATTCCCAGTGGCTGTGAAACTTTCGCATGCGTAAGAGCACTTTCATGGAACTTTGTGACTTGCTTTCCCCTGCCCTGAGGCGTAAGAATACCAAGATGAGAGCAGTGCTCACAGTTGAGAAGCAAGTGCCAATAGCCCTGTGGAAGCTTGCAACGCCAGACAGCTACCGGTCAGTCAGGAATCAATTTGGAGTGGGCAAATCTACTGTGGGGGCTGCTGTGAAAAAAGTAGTCAACGCAATCAAAGATCTGCTGATATCTGCTGGTAGTGACCCTGGGAAATGTGAAGGTCATAGTGGATGGCTTTGCTGCAATGGGATTCCTGAACTGTGGTGGGGCCATAGACGGAACCCATATCCCTATCTTGGCACCGGAGCACCAAGTGAGCGAGTACATAAACCGCAAGGGGTACTTTTCAATAGTGCTGCAAGCACTGGAGGATCACAAGGGACGTTTCACCAACATCAATGTGGGATGGCCGGGAAAGGTACATGACGCTCGCATCTTCAGGAACTCTGGTCTGTTTCAAAAGCTGCAGGAAGAGACTTTCTTCCCAGACCAGAAAATAACCATTGGGGATGTTGAAATGCCTATAGTTATCCTTGGGGACCCAGCCTACCCCTTAATGCCATGGCTCATGAAGCCATACATAGGCAGCCTGGAGAGTAGTCAGGAGCTGTTCAACTACAGGCTGAGCAAGTGCAGAATGGTGGTAGAATGTGCATTTGGATGTTTAAAAGTGCGCTGGCGCAGTTTACTGACTCGGTTAGACCTCAGTGAAACTAATATTCCCACTGTTATTACTGCTTGCTGTGTGCTCCACAATATCTGTGAGAGTAAGGGGGAGACATTTATGGCGGGGTGGGAGGTTGAGGCAAATCGCCTGGCTGCCGGTTATGCACAACCAGACACCAGGGCGGTTAGAAGAGCACAGGAGGGTGCGGTGCGCATCAGAGAAGCTTTGAAAACCAGTTTCATGACTGGCCAGGCTACGGTGTGAAAGTTCTGTTTGTTTCTCCTTGATGAAACCCCCCACTCCTTGGTTCATGCTACTTCCCTGTAAGCAAATCACCCTCCCCACCTCCCTTTGATCACCGCTTGCAGAGGCAATAAAGTCATTGTTGTTTCACATTCATGCATTCTTTATTAATTCATCACACAAATACGGGGATAATTACCAAGGTAGCCCAGGAGGGGTGGTGGAGGAGGGAAGGACAAGGCCACACAGCACTTTAAAAATGTAAAACTTATTGAATGCCAGCCTTCCGTTACTTGGGCAATCCTCTGGGTGGAGTGGCTGGGTGGCCGGAGGCCCCCCACCGCGTTCTTGGGCGTCTGGGTGAGGAGGCTATGGAACTTGGGGAGGAGGGCGGTTGGTTACACAGGGGCTGTAGCGGCGGTCTGTGCTCCTGCTGCCTTTCCTGCAGCTCAACTATACGCTGGAGCATATTAGTTTGATCCTCCAGCAGCCTCAGCATTGAATCCTGCCTCCTCTCATCACGCTGCCACCACCTTTCAGCTTCAGCCCTCTCTTCAGCCTGCCACTTACTCTCTTCAGCCCGCCACCTCTCCTCCCGGTCATTTTGTGCTTTCCTGCACTCTCACATTGTCTGCCTCCATGCATTCGTCTGTGCTCTGTCAGTGTGGGAGGACAGCATGAGCTCAGAGAACATTTCATCGTGAGTGCGTTTTTTTTGCCTTCTAATCTTCGCTAGCCTCTGGGAAGGAGAAGATCCTGTGATCCTTGAAACACATGCAGCTGGTGGAGAAAAAAAAGGGGACAGTGGTATTTGAAAAGACACGTTTTATAGAACAATGGTGTTTTATAGAACACTCTTTCACGGTAAACCTTGCTGTTAACATTACATACATAGCACATGTGCTTTCGTTACAAGATCACATTTTTCCTCCCCCCACCGAGTGGCTAACAGCGGGGAACATTTCTGTTCAGCCATAGGCAAACAGCCCAGCAGGAACGGGCACCTCTGAATGTCCCCTTAAGAAAAGCACCCTATTTCAACCAGGTGACCATGAATGATATCACTCTCCTGAAGATAATACAGAGAGATAAAGAACAGATTTTGTTTGAACGCCAGCAAATATACACTGCAATGCTTTGTTCTACAATGATTCCCGAGTACGTGCTACTGGCCTGGAGTGGTAAAGTGTCCTACCATGGTGGATGGAATAAGGCTGCCCTCCCCTGAAACCTTTTGCAAAGGCTTTGGGAGTATATCCAGGAGAGCCACGAATGCTAGGGCAAATTAATCATTAAACATGCTGGCTTTTAAACCTTGTATAGTATTTTAAAAGGTACACTCGCCAGAGGTCCCTTCTCCGCCTGGTGGGTCCAGGAGGCAGCCTTGGGTGGGTTCGGGGGGTACTGGCTCCAGGTCCAGGGTGAGAAACAGTTCCTGGCTGTCGGGAAAACTGGTTTCTCCGCTTGTTTGCTGTGAGCTATCTACAGCCTCCTCCTCATCGTCTTCCTCGTCCCAAAACCTGCTTCCGTGTTGCCTCCATTGAAGGAGTCAAACAACACGGCTGGGGTAGTGGTGGCTGAACCCCCTAAAATGGCATGCAACTCATCATAGAAGCGGTATGTTTGGGGCTCTGACCCGGAGCGGCCGTTTGCCTCTCTGGTTTTCTGGTAGGCTTGCCTCAGCTCCTTAAGTTTCACTCAGCACTGCTTCGCGTCCCTGTTATGGCCTCTGTCCTTCATGCCCTTGGAGATTTTCACAACTGTTTTGGCATTTCGAAAACTGGAACGTAGTTCTGATAGCACGGATTCCTCTCCCCATACAGCGATCAGATCCCATACCTCTCATTCGGTCCATTCTGGAACTCTTTTGCGATTCTGGGACTCCATCATGGTCACCTGTGCTGATGAGCTCTGCATGGTCACCTCTGCTGATGAGCTCTGCATGGTCACTTGCAGTTTGCCACACTGGCCAAACAGGAAATTGAAATTCAAAAGTTTGCAGGCCTTTTCCTGTCTACCTGGTCAGTGCATCTGAGTTGAGAGTGCTGTCCAGAGCGGTCACAATGGAGCTCTCTGGGATAGCTCCCAGAGGCCAATACCATCTAATTGCGTCCACAGTACCCCAAATTTGACCCAGCAATACCGATTTCAGCACTAATCCCCTTGTCGAGGGTGGAGTAAGGAAATCGATTTTAAGAGCCCTTTAAGTCAAAAAAAAGGGCTTCGTCATGTGGACGGGTGCAGGGTTAAATCGATTTAATGCTGCTAAATTTGATCTCAACGCCTAATTTAGACCAGGGCTTAAGGTGTAAATTTAGGTTGCCAGCGGCTGTTGAACATCCTCACACTTAGAGGCTCATACATTCTCACCATTTCTTCCAGTTGTTTCTGCTAACCCAGTGTTTCTCAACGACCGGTCCGTCGACCAGCGCCAGTCCCTGAGATCTTCCTGACATAGTTTAGGAAGGCAGCAAGCCAGTCCCTGTTATCGAAAAGGTTGAGAAACACTGTCCTAGCTTACCAGAAATCACCTTCCTCTTGTCCAGATTCAACCTGCAGCCACTTCCTCTCATCCATACTGCCGTGCAGTAACTGCCCCAAATTTGTTTCCCCTTTGCAGAGCAAAACTAGTTTTGGTGCCAGGGCCCCCCACACACCACACAATTGAGACCAGAATGTTTGCCTTTGTTGTTTTTGTGCTTTAGATATTTGTTTTATGTTTCTATTCTAGCACTCCTTGCATTCATCTTTGCTGAAATGTACTGACTCTGGGAGGGTGTTTGGGTGTGGGAGTGGGTGAGGGGTCAGGCTCTGGGAGGGAGTTTGGGTGCAGGAGGGGGTGAGGGGTACAGGAGGGAGTCAGGGGGCCAGTGCTTACCTCGAGCGGCTCCCAAAAGCAACCAGCACACCCCTCTGGCAACAGCTCCTAGGCACTGGGCCCAGGGGGTCTCCGTGTGCCACTGCAGGCACCGCCCCTGCAGCTCCCATTGGCCGCAGTTCCTAGCCAATGGGAGCTGCGGAGTCAGTGCTGGGGGGCAGGGGCAGCGCGCGGAGACACCCTGCCCCTCTCCAGGGGCTGTAGGGTCATTCCAGCCACTTCCGGGAGTGGCACAGAGTGAGGGCAGGCAGGAAGCCTGCCTTAGTTCTGCTGTGCTGCCGGTGGTGGCCGGGGGCCCCCAGGCCCTTTTAAATTGCTCGGGCCCCTGGGCAATTGCCCCCTTTACCCCCTCCCGTTGGCGGGGCCTGGTTTTCCAGCCCCATCTCCTGCTTCAGAACCAGGAGTAAAGCCATGTTGCTGTTGCCTCCCCCACCTTTGCCCTGCATCATTCCCCCTCTGGCAGCAGTAGTTGAAGCAAAGGGCAAACTAGCACCCATTGCTATGTGAGTATGCTTTACATAGCAACTGTCCCTTAGCTTCACCCTCTCACTAGCCACATCCCATGCAAGGTGTTGCTGGCAATGAGAGGCAGACACGTAAGACATGTCACAGAGCCACCTTTCTCCTCCATGTGCACAGCCAGCCCTCATTGAGCGCACTCAGTGTGCATCTTCTCCCCTTCACTCCATGGCCACGAGGAGCAGAGGGGCAACTCATGCCCATGTTGACCAAAGATTTCTAACTTGATTAAGAGGAGGGTGAAGATCACAGATTTTCTGAAAATGAAAGACAACAGAGAGACTTGTTTGGGAAACTGTAGAGCACTGATGCTGGGGGATGGCTCCGTGCTGTTCAGCTATAAAGAAGTCTAAACAAAGTGTTCTAAACCTAGGAGAAGTTAAGTAGTTCCTGTGTCACACGGAGAGAGCAAGCAGCCACAAGGGACATTACAGAAACTGGTCAGGAAGAAATTTGAATTCAGTAACTGTTTTTACCTGAGGATACAACTTGTGTTACGCTCCACTAACTCCTCTTACTATTGTGTGAGGATGTAAAGAAGGGAAACCAGTAGCTTTAAGGATCTTTGAAACTCAAAGATCTATCTACTAAATCAGATGAGGGTGAGCTGCCAATTGATCCCATAGAGATAAGTAGAGCTTGAGCAAAGAATTACTAGGGTTTAGGCTCCTCACAGTGGAATTTTTTGAAAGACAAATGTAAAAGTTTTATCTGGCTTTGCCCCAGGAACCTAGCAGGGAAATGGATAAAGTAAAAAATCTGAACTGTATAACCTGAGGAGAATTTTAAAGAAAGGTTTTGGTTTTATATAGTACACTTAATATGCAGTATCACCAGAAGTTTTTCAGTCTGTTGTAAATTGAAGAGGCAGGAAAGAGAGAATTCCCAATAGACAAGGCAATTGAATGGATGAATCTGTAATCTCTTTGATGGGTTCCAGCTCTATGTTTTGTGATTATAAGTGTGATTAAAGAAAGCCTTATATCTTTATTGAAGGACCTCTCTACCTCAGTATTTATAAGGAATATTACAGAAAACAAAACACATTGTAAGGAAGGACAAAAAGACACCCAGATCTCAGAACTTGGTGGGGGAGGGGGTATTTTATGTTTAATTATTTCTCCACTGATGCTGGCCATAGGTGCCTTTTATTCAATAATATTAAAAATGTGGTTATGGGGCAAAAATAGCAGAGGGGTGATTAACAGAGCTGAATAGTAAAGTGGGATCCTGCAAAATTTTTGAGATTTTGAATTTTTTTCCCCTTGTGAATCAGGACAAAGTCAAAATCTTGAAAATTTTTGTGAACCAAAAATCCCCCAAAAAATAAAAATTCAGTTCTGGTCAGTTGAAACCTTTTGTTTAAAAATTCTAATTTTTAAAATTTACTGTAAATTAACATTCATTTTGAACCAAAAAGATGGAACTTTTCATTTTGAAATGTCATTTCCACAACTTCAAAACTTTTTTTTCAAGGTGTTTTTGGAAATGGGAACATTTTGTTTTTGACAAATTGGCATTTTTTTGAGAGCAGAACAATGAGCCAAAAAATTCCCAACAAGCTCTAGTGATTAAAAATGAAAGGCTTCATTGACACAGAGACCAGTGGAACATGTCTCCAGAGGCATGAACTGCATGATCTCCCTTGGATATTCATCTTTCCAAAAATTAAACTGCATCACTCACCTTTTGTGGCCATGATTCACTGAGATTTCAGATTCTACAGCTTCCTTTCTGTGTTGTCTATTATTACTTTAAAAAAAGGAATATGGGTGTCAATGTTTTCAACTCTGCGAAGCTTTGCCTGCCTTCTACCCAAACTGAGAAAACACATCGACTCATATTGGGAGCCAAAAATGACTTCTTTCTGCTATACAGAATAGAAATTTATTTCCAAGGTGTCCTCCTTCAGAATGCACTTTTAATGAGCTATATGTACCAGCAGTGAAGAGAAGAGCCATTCAATTAGTGTTACAAATCACACTGGTTAGACCTTCTCTGCTGAGGTTCCTAACTAAATTAATGCAACCAGCAGCAAAAATGTATCGTGCAAATGTGTTTATTGGGGAACTCTCCCATTGGAAGAAATGTCAAAACAAGTAGAGCCATCAGACAAAATGAATAACAGAAAGGCTATAAATCTGTATTTTGTAACACAGCCCTATTGACACTAAGACTGTTGATTGGACCCCTTTATTTAGTATGACATAATGGAGGTAAATTTCTAGGATTCTCATACTTTTCATTTTCATATCCTGTTACAATCTAAAACATGCAGTGATCTCAGGCTTTGGAACGAGATTAAATGTAATCAGGGGGCCTGGAGAGCTCCCACATTAGCTGCCATATGAAGTTCAAAGCTCATTGCCCTCCTTGCTGTGCTGCTCCATTAGTGCCACTACTGCAGAGGGTGGGATGCTTTTTACTGATGCTGTCCTGCTAGTATATACAGACCAGGAGAGAGCAAGACAACTGGCAGGAGCAGAAAAGGGCATGAGAGAGACAGATAGATAGACAGACAGATAAAGTGCGAGAGAATATTGGAAAGGGACACCGTCAACTTAAAAAAATCAAACTTCTCTGAAAATGTTTTCCAACTATTGTTACAGGGTTCAGGGCTGGCTCTAGGTTTTTTGCTGCCCCAACCTCCGAGAGCGCAACTGCCCAAGCAAAAAAAAGAAGGGTGGCCAGAATGCCAACCCAAGCACATGCTTGCTTTGCTGGTGCCTAAAGCCAGTCCTGACAGGGTTGTTTTGGTTTGTTCCTTTTTATTTCTTCCTTTTGCATCTGTTAACAATTTGCGTGCAGTAAATGACTTTTTCTCCTATGTCAGCGAGTTAGTCATTTTCCTTCCACACCGAGAACTTCTATTAACTTCACCAGGAATGTTGCATGATTATGGAGTGCAAGATCTGACTCTATCAGTCAGTCAAAGGCCTGAAGCCTACAGTTTATATTCTCTCTATGTTCTTATCTGGTGCCCCTCACTTATTGTCAGAATACTACACAAATATACCAGTGAAATTGCCTTGCAACACTCCTATGAAGTAGAGAAGCATTATTTTCATTTTACAAGTGAGAACTCTGAGGCACAAAGAAATTAAGTGACTTGCCCAGAGTCGCACAGAAAGTCTGTGAAAGCTAAAAAGCTCCATTGAAAGCTGCAAATTGGAGCCAAATTCAGTCTCTTGAATCCCAGTCCATTATCTTAAGCACAAGATCTTCTTCCCTTTAAGTCACAGATGGGCAAACTACGGCCCACGGGCTACATCCAGCCTGACAGGCATTTTAATCTGGCCCTCGAGCTCCGGCTGGGGAGCAGGGTCGGGCACTTGCCCCACTCCACGCGACTCCCAGAAGCAGCGGCATGTCCCCTCTCCGGCTTCTACGTGTAGGGGCTGCCAGGGGACTCCACATGCTGCCCCCATCCCCAGCGCCGGCTCTGCAGCTCCCATTGGCTGGGAACCATGGTCAATGAGAGCTGCAGGGGCAGCACCTGCGGACGGGGCAGTGCGCAGAGTCACCTGGCTGGCGCCACGCCTCCACAGAGCAGCCGGAGTGGGAACATGCTGCTACTTCCGGGAGCTGCGGGGGCAGCGCCTGCAGATGGGGCAGTGCACAGAGCTGTCTGGACGCGCCTTTGTGTAGGATCTGGAGTGGGAAATGCCGCTGCTTCTGGGAGCTGCTTGAGGTAAGCGCTGTCCCCCTGAACTCCTCCTGTGCCCCAACCCACTGCTCCAGCCCTGATCCCACTCCTTCCCTCTGAATTTCTTGGTCCCAGCCCGGAGCCCCCTCCTGCACCCCAAACCCTTCATCCTCAGCCCCACCCCAGAGCCCACACTCGCCCCTGCACCCCAACCCCTGCTTCAGCCCAGAGCCCCCTCCCACATTCCGAACCCCTCAGCCCCAACCCGGAGCCCCTGCCACACCCTGGACCCCTCATTTCTAGCTCCACCCTGGAACCGACACCCCAGTCCAGAGCCCGTACCCCCTCCCATATCCCAATCCCCTGCTTCAGCCCAGAGCCCCCTTCCATACTCCGAACCCCTCTGCTCCACCCTCAGCCCCTTCTTTCATCCCAAACCCCTCATCCCTGTTCCCACCCCAGAGCCCGCAACTCCAGCTGGAGCCCTCACCCCCTTCCGCATTCCAGCCCCAGCCCAGAGTCCCTTCCCGCAACCTGAACTCCTAATTTCTGGCCCCATCCCAGAGCCCACACCCCCAGCCGGAGCCCTCACCCCCTCCCACACCCAAATTCCCAATTTTGTGAGCATTCATGGTCTGCCATACAGTTTCCATATCCAGATGTGGCTCTTGAGCCAAAAAGTTTGCCCACCTCTGCTTTAAGTGAACGGTTAACATTGTGTAAGTTTCATCTACCAGTGAGTGGAGCCTATTGAATTGAAGGAATTGTCCAGTCCACTCAAGTAACATTTAAAAAACAACAACAAAAAACTGTTTTGCTTCAAAAGAAAGCGCCAGTCCGGATTAATTCAGTTTTTAAAGGGTAACATTTACATTCAAATTCAGATATGAAAACTGGCCACAAAATAACATTGGATATTGTTGGCCTCTGTGCACAGTTTCACTAAGAACTGTATTTGTATTTATGAATGTGGAATGCTGTATTAGGCAGATTTTAATTTGTTGGATGGCTATCTTGTCACACGTTCTTGTTGAAGTCCGCCATTATCTTAGATAGTGAATGGTTTTGAGAGCTCCTGGTCTTTCTGTATTAGAAGGAGAAAAGAAACAACAGAAGCAACAGTCCAATTGTGCCTCTGGCAGAAGATAGTTAGCTATGAATTAAGTTATGGATCATGACCCAAAGACCGTCATGCACAACAAACATCAAGGTAAATTGTCTTGCCTAGATTATACCATGCACTGTATAAATACATTCATAATAATTTTTCTAATAGGGGTTGGGGACTCTTGCCATTAAAACACACTTAAGATATCATTAATTGGGGAGGAGGGCCCACATGGTAAATTTAAACAGGCAGAAGGTGAGTTAGGGCCCTAGAAGGCAGGCAGAGCTAGTTGGCAGTTTTTATACATGTTCAAATACTTGACTATTAGGAGCTAATGCTGGATCTGGTGATTGGGTCTTCAACTCTGGTATCCTTCTTGGATTCCTTCTTGACTCCCACAGAAACCATCAGTCACCTTGAAATCTGAGATATAATTATCTGAATGATCAGGAGGGAGAAATTTGCCCCTCTCCATGGGTCCAGCACAAAGCCTACTGAGTCTATTTGAGTCTGATTTTTGAGGGATAACTGGGTTGATCTTGCTCTCAGTGAAGTCAGTAGCAAAACTCTCATTTACTTCAGTGGCACAGGATCAAGTCCTGACCAAGGGATCAGTGGTGCATAGGCTTTGTATAAGCCTTCTGTACAACAGTGTGCTGCTATGCAGATCTATTGCTTTGTAAGTATTTGAGTTATACACTAGTTCTATTTTTCCATCACTGCATTTTCATCTATATTTTAGCATTAATGTAAAATATTTTGAACCAATGTATGAGAGGGAAAAAAATTTAAATGTATTTTCAATAATGCACCAAATGTGTCATGTTAACAATATAGAAATAAATGGGGCTTGTGACTTTGGTGGCATGGCCATATAGTCAAGAACTTCATTACAAGTGACATGGGAAGTGTACTTGGAAGTCGTGGGACCTTGGGACCTTTTGTTCAAAAGAATTGGCACTTGCTTCCCTGAACATTTTAGTTTAAATTAGATTTACTGTCATTCCTTTTGGCACAACTTTGCAATGAAATGTAATTCTATTTTTTTAAGATTTTATTCTGCCTTTGATTCATAGGTCTAACTCCCATTACACTGACATAAGAATGGCCAGTGGAACTATCAGCATCCATCCTTGCTCTTCCATAAGAAAATAAGGAAAGGGGTCTCTGGGGTGTTGCAGGAGCTGAAGAGGGGCAAGGCTCTGAGTGAGGATGGGTTTGGGTAGTTCTGAAATGCACCCAAGCCATCAGGGAGTCAGGAGCAAACAGAAAGGGAAGAGTCCATCCAGAGTGGCTTATCCTTATTTATTCATTTAGTGCAGCAGAGTGGGGAGAATATTGGTAGATCCAGGCCCTTTTTAATCCACCTCCTTCCACAGGACAGGTACCAAAACAGGCAACTGTGGCTTCTTCTTTAAGTGACTCTCTACATAGATTCCCCACTCTTGGTTTGCATGAGATTGAATTATTTTGGCCAGCAGTGTTGGTTGGGAGGACCGTCCTGCATCCTATGTGTTCTCCTGCCCCACCCTGACCCAATGGCATTAAGGGCATTAAAAGGCATTTAAAATTTCAAACTTTTTATCAGTTGACAGGCTAGCTGCCTTGCCCGCCCCCACCATCTCCCCCCTGCACAGGGACTCTAGCCACCATGGCAAAAGTAAAATCCTTGTGAGGCTGCTACACTTTTAAATTATGGGCATTCTAGATGCCTTTTTTTAGGGGAAGGGCATATCCTGGAGCACTGCTCCATCTGCCACTCGTTTTCCAAATGGAACCAAAAGGCCTGGGAAGCTCATCTAAAATTATTCCTTCTTGAGCACTCCATGAAGGCCTCTTCAAACATGGAAAAGAAGGACCTAACAAAGGCTCAGTCCTCTGCCCTGAACTTTTTCATGAGCAGAAAAAAGAAACAACCTAATAAAGATTCAGTCCTGTCTCCTGTCCCTTTCGATGAGTGGCCCAGCCACCCATGGTTCCACCCCAAGCTCCAGGGCAACATCCACTGAGAGACAGCAGTCTTTGGTTTGATCCCTGGGATGGCAGCTTCAGAAAGGAGTAGGAAGGAGCACCACTCTAGAAGACTCTAGCCAAGACACAGGTCACCCGTCCCAGTGCCTACAAAGTCTAGACACAGGTCATCATGAATTTCACCCTCCCCATCTGAGCAGTTGAAGGGCAGCCATCAGACTGACAAAAGTCTCTCTGGTGCTTTGGTACCAACTGTTAAACTGGTACCCACCATACCCACAAAAGCCTGCGGCAGACTCCAGCATCAGTTCCTGTTTGAACAATGTCCCTATGTCTGAAATTTGTAAAGAAGCTACATGGAGCCCAGTCCACATATTTACAAGATAATAGAATCATAGAATATCAGGGTTGGAAGGGACCTCAGGAAGTCATCTAGTCCAACCCCCTGCTCAAAGCAGGACCAATCCCCAATTTTTGCCCCAGAGCTCTAAATGGCTTCCTCAAGGATTGAACTCACAACCTTGGGTTTAGCATGCCAATGCTCAAACACTGAGCTATCCCTCTCCCCAAGATATTCTTCTTTAGTAGAGGCTTCCAGACTGGATACCTGTTTTGGTAGCACTGTCCTGCAGTCATCATTTAAGCACGACTCCTGGTACCCGCCTTCAAGCAAACTGACAGCTGTTTGTTAGTCACCAAGAATGGAATCCATGTGGACAGTCATTTGAAGAAAAATTACTTTACTGTAACTGTGGTTCTTCAAGATGTATTGTACATACGGATACCATTATTTGTCCTCCTTCTCCATTACTACAGATCCTATACCACTGGGTTTGTGTATTGGCAAAGGAAATGAAGGACAGTTGGACCTGCTCCACTCTTTATGCCCTTGGTGTGGGGGGTGAGGACAGATTCCAGAGCACAGGTGTGGTCCCAATAGACACTGCTGGCCAAAAGAATCTGATCTCATGTACATGGGGCACATGCGCAACAAGAGTGGAATCCATGTGGACATCACATCTTGAAGAACCACAGTTACTGTAGGATAAGTAACCATTCTTTCTGTTCACCTTGTTCCTTTTAGAAACATGGAACCATCCCAACTCTGACATGTTCCCATCTTCTGGCTGTCTAGAGAATTAGGAATCAAGCTGGGTTTTGGATTTTGGACTTCCCACATGCTGAAACAGACAAGTACTGTAGCAAGGCTACTTGGCTGATCTGTTGTTCAGTTTATAAATCCTCAAGAATGGTCTGGAGCAGAACAACTACTTTTAATTGAAACTGTTCATATTTTTTTATAACTCCTTTCATTCAAATATAAATCACGGATGGAGGGGAGCAGAAACCATTCTTGAATATGTAGAGTTAAACCCCATGATGTATTTACATTGTTTACCCTTGACTGAAAGGGAAGTTTAACCTGCCATAAAGATTTATTATTGTATACGTTGTTCACGGTGAGGTGTACTGTAAGTGGTTTGAGTATAAGCGGGAGCCAGGAATGCCTGAATTCTAATCCTGACTCTGATCATAGTGAAGATGTGTGTACTGTTTCTTTAAATTGGTGGCAGGAAGTCAGACAGGTCTGTTGAAGGTTCTAAGTAGAAGCTCTGCAATGAAGCAGAGAGAGAGGACAGTAGCTTTAAGAATTATGCTGTTTTCCTTTTGATAAAGTTCCTTCTTCAAAGTGAGAAGAAAGTGATTCTTACTGTGATTCCTTACCATTGCTACATGTCCCTTTCAGGCCTTGGGCAACTCATGTAAACTTACCAGGGTAAAATCCTCCCTGGTGTAACTGCACAGAAGTCCATGGAGACTCACCTTTGCTTAAATACTGCTGTGCTTAAATACTGCACTATCAAGAAACCTAAGACAAATAAATAGAATGAAATTGGCCCTCAGCCTCAGTTTCTTTCTCTTCAAGATATCAACCTCTTAGGTATTTAATGTTTGTAAAGCACTACATACACACTAAGTATTTATAACTAATTACTATCATTATTGATTATGAATGCTTTATTTTGTGGAGGTTGGATGCTTATATACAACATAAATAGCACCTTTATTTACATAGCCAAAGTGCGGTTAGGTTTTATGTACTGGACAGAGATTATTATTCTCAGGTGGAAATGCAGGAAATATAAGATAATGCACAATATTATGAAATGTCATCACAAAATGCATAGTGTAATTTTTAAAGGTACTTCCTACAGCAAATACTTCTTACCAGATTTTTTAGGAATTTCTTCTCTTGATCTCACGGAAATTCCATTAACGTTAACTACCCCATGCAATAAACTGGGGCACAACACTGTATAATACTGGCCTGGTCGTTAATAATGCCTATGGAATTCATTATAATAACATTGCTTCAGGTTGAACTCATTCGGTGTTAATATGGATAGATATGATTCCAAAGAAAATCTATTGTCATGTGTACTTTTATTAATATACACAGTGTAATTCGTTTAAAGTGTAACCAGCACATTAATGCCACAGTCTGACCTTTACCTCCCTTGTGACACTTCCTATCATGTCATCTGCCTCTGAGTTAGCTGCAGACTTGCTTGTGAAAGACCAACCAACTTACCCACAGAAATGTACACTTGTCTTCTGTAACTAAAGTTCACATAAAGGAATGAAATATTCATCCTAATGTAATTTGAGTGCATATAATCTTTGCAGCTTCCAAATATATTTAAGGGTTTATGGGAATACTGCTATACATTTTAAATGAGTTGATATATACAAAGTGAGCCAGATCCTCAGCTGGTGTAAATCAGTGTATTTCCATTGACTTCAGTGGCACTAAATCAATTCACTCCACAAAGCATCTACCCGGTGTTTCTTTTTTGTAGTGATAAATATTAAGCAGCCTTAGAATAAGAACACTTGGCAGTCAAAGTAATTTGAAGAAATTGGAGACAGCGTCACAATATTTTATAGAGAAATCCAGCTATTTCTACGATTACTGTTTATCTTTGCAAGTACTATGCAATACTACAGTAGTTGAGGGCCACATTTTTCAATAGTTACAACATGGTGGGGTCTGAGATACCTGACAGGTATTTCCCTAGAAATAAAGTAGGAAACGAGTGTGGTATCTTGAGCACCACTGTTTTGCAACTTATAGTAATAGTGACTGCAGTATATTTGTGTTTACTGCAAATAAATTTAGAAAGCAGTGTTCAGCAGTGGGCACAGGGTTTTCATCAATATTAACTCTCCATTCTTGCTCCCTACAGGTGTGATCCAAAGCACCCTGAAGTCAGTGGAAGCCTTTCTATTGACTTAAGTGGGCTTTGGATCAGGATTTAGGCCTTGAAACTTTAATGAAGCCGGAGACTGCAATGCCTACCAAATCTTAGGCCTACATACTCCCCTCTGCTAGATTTTAGATTGCTGCTGGCTCTGAGGCTCTTTGACCTGTTTTTACTGAGAAGATGATAATGAGTTTGGAGGGGGGCTGGGCTGCCATTCTCCTCTGCCTCTGAAGAGTTCAGGTGACACACATGCACTCTGATGCTACACTGAGAGATTAATAAGTCATCTTTGTGAGAAGACTGGAGGGGAGTTTGCCTGTGTGTTGAGGTGTGCCTGGCATTGAAATGTATGTAACAGAAATCAGAAATTTCCTGCAGCAACAAGGTTGGGGTGGTGACCAGCAAGAAGACTGTCTGTGATATTATCCCTTCCATGCTGCCTCTATCCCCTTGATGAGTTCAGGACCCTACTAGCCAGGGGCATGGTGATGGGAAGAGATCAAAGAATAGTTGCCCCACTCTGCATGTTGCCTTCTCAGGGCTCTGAGCAATATTAATTCACTCTGTGGGTTTGAGTCAATGTCATGAGATATACAGCCATAGTTGGTGAAGTGAGGAGCAGGCATTGGTAGACTGGCAGATTTTGCTGCTGCTTCTGTTCAGGGAACCCCAGCTATTGCACTCTAGCACCAGCCTTGTTTCCAATAGAGAAGGTTGCAAGTCACACACCCCATTCTGTGTGTTTTTAGGTGGGATGGGGCAAAAGTTCTAAACAGGAGACCAGAAACAAAGAAATATCAGAACCACCCTGTGCAACTTATTTGCTGTATTAGAAAACACTGAGAGTCAGGCATTTATTCTAACAAACTGAATCCACACAAAATAAACAAAATTGATTTTGACACGAAGAGTCTGGATTAAACTGGGAAAACCCAGAAAAGCTGAGCCAAATTCATTGTAGTGACGTGGAAGTCAGTGGAGTTGCATCAGTTTATGTAACCCATGCATCTCTTGGGTGTGGTGTTCTGGCCCCTCTAGTGGGACTGAGACCATTTAGAGATTAATGAGTCTGCTCTACAGCCTTAGCTAAGAGGCCTATGGCTTTTAGCTCATGCAAGTAGAAGCTCATGCATTTAGCTCTAGAAGTCTCAGGTTCAATCCTACCTGCCAATGACCAGGGTCTGTCAGCATTACACTTATACCAGTGGAGAATTAACCATCACTACCCCACCTCCCCCAGCTGAAATTCACCCCAGTGAAGTGGGCTGGAAAAGGCCTACACACCACTTCAATCCCACTTAAGCCACTGAATGTGAATTAAATGCTGCATAGAATCATAGAATCATAGAATATCAGGGTTGGAAGGGACCTCAGGAGGTCATCTAGTCCAACCCCCTGCTCAAAGCAGGGCCAATCCCCAATTTTTGCCCCAGATCCCTAAATGGCCCCTTCAAGGATTGAGCTCACAACCCTGGGTTTAGCAGGCCAATGCTCAAACCACTGAGCTATATAGGCTTTGTGCAGGCCTGCTGCATCATGGGGAAGTGTGGGAATACAGTCGAGGTGAAATCCTGGCTGTACTGACATTAGTGGCAAAACTCTCATTGTCTTCAGTATGGTGAGGATTTCACCCTCTGTCCTTAACCAGACTTTTAGTGCAGTATTATTGCAGGAGTCAACTCTGGTAGGTAATTTTACATACAGTTCTGTGTGCGATGCAGTATTTTGACATGGTAGGACATGCTCAGAATGGAGTTCCTCTTCATTTCTGAAGGTCTTTGCTTTTGACAATTTAAACTCAGTACTTTATGACTTCCTGAAACAGTTTACTGTATGTGAATTTTCCTCGTGGTTTCTTTTTTGGATTTTTTGTTGTTGTTTTTTTATGTTAGTTTATACAATCTCTCATCAAGGCATCTAAGTGCATGGTAAGAGGGAGGAATCTTGGAAATATGAATTCAGGCAGTTGGTAAGATTTGTATTATTTGCTTCTTTTGGAGCCATTCTAGTCTAACATAAATCCATATTTAGGCATTTCCTGAGATCATTTATTGTGTAAATACATAATTTGGCACATGTACAATACTGATTAAAATCAATTGTTTCTCCTTCTACACTCCAAGGGAGAGATGAGCCTGAGGTTTTTTAAGTTAAAAAAACAATTTTCTCATTTAGTTTCAGATCAGAGCGGTTTCTTGAAAATGAGTAGTAAACCCCCAAAATATTTAACCCCAAAAAGTTTAAGAGCAGCAAAACATCAGCCAGAATGTTTACTTAGGTACCTAAATATGGTAATTTAGGAACCTAACTTCAGGCACCTAGGTTTGAAAATTCTAGCTATAGTCTGTATTAACTCAAATAGGCTTCCATGATCAATCTCGGAACCACTCACATTTAAATACATATTTATGGTGCTGAATGTATAAATAAACACATAGTATAAGAGTGTCTGCTAGTAATGTCAAACTATTCAATTATTTTGTTTTAGAGGGAAAAATAACTTTCACTTTGCAAAATATAATATGTTGTATTATCCATATTTTCAAATCATTATAGTTACATAAAAGACAGTTTTGGAGGCCACCCCCAATATGTCTGTTGTATTTCATCTTATTTTCAGGCTTTCCTGTAGGTCTGTGTGATCTCTAGTGGCTGTATAAATGAATTCCCACAGAGGGTTGAGAAAAGCAGAAACATTGAGGTTTCATTCTCTGAAATTATGACCTTCCTGGTGCATATTTAGGTCCAGGTTGTGCCAGTATGTCTGACCTCACAAATGATTGTGATCACAAACATTAGCAGCTAGCCATTTAGGGGCTGACGCTCAACCAGGCCCTTTGCAGCCTCAACTTCTATGGGCATAATTTTCAGAGGGTGCTGAGCCAATGGGAGCTGGTGGCACTCAGCATTTTGCAGGATCAGGCCCTAACAAACTGCTGAAGGGGAATCAAGTATCTCATGGATCAGGTTCATGCTTTGGCACATGACCTGTATAAAATCCAGGAGCCCAGCTTACCAACCTGAAGAACTCTGCCAGTAATTTCAGCAGGGATTCGTGACCTGACTTGTGACCCTTTGAAGGTGTAAAAGGAGCATTAAGAGGGAAAGGAATCCTGGCTTTTGGTGTTCGAGTAGTAGTAGACTTTGGGGGGCAGTCATTCCAGACACCATCTTTTTTAGCAGGGACAATGAAAAAACGATTCTGCCTGGCCCTTATGTTGGTGCTCAGCTGGTGGTAGCACTTGAGTGTAGACTTGCCCTCACTCCAACTATCGTGCAGATTAGTTTACAGAAAAAATCTAGTTGTCACTTGTTAAGGTCCCACACAATCACACATTCACCTTCTGAGAGCTGAGTCAATTATTGCTCAGTAAGGAAAAGAATCTGCCTCTCTCTGCTAGATTCTGCACAGCAAATCAGCTTTTTTTCAGATTACCCCCACAACTGAAGGAAAAATTAAACAGCACAAAAATACACTTTATTTAGGACTATATACTTCCAACTTAGTTATTCTCATAGGGGAAAATGTTTGAAAATGAAAACTATAAATACAAATACAAGTCTGGTTTTACAAAATGAAAAGAAAAATAGTTATGTTAATGAGCACATTAAGATGGGTCAGAAACTACATGCATTCAACACTGTCACAGACATGGCTGAGCGAGCTTGCTCTCTTTGCAGTTGGGAAAGATGCGACAGCAAGGTTGGAGCTGGACAGCATCATAGAATAATTTGCCAAGGAAAAGTGTCGTCGTGGTGCGAGGTTCCAATAACTGGAATCAGCAAGCCAACACAGTGTGGGTGAGATTCCACTTTTGTTTAGGCCTGTGACTTTTGTTTTATGGATGGTTTGTTTTTTTTTAACATTTTCTGTTTAAAAAAGCCTAATGTAACATGACCATTGGGCCCCATGCTTCATGTTTGCTGACCATGGTCTGACCCTTAAGTCTGCCCGAGAATAATACTCTTTCTTATAAGGGCATATATTTGGAGATTATTATTTAAATAGCAACTAAAGATGTGCCAGGAATCTCACAGCAAACAGACACAAGCCCTGCATGAAGGAGTTTACCAGGTAAGGCCTTGATCTTGCAACTGACACTTAGTGGAGTTCTGTGCTGGTGTAGCTGTCTACCCACGTGCTGTCAGCTGCAGCATCAGGGCCTCACTACAGGCAAGGTGTAATGAGAGGGGCTAACAAGACAGAGGGGAAGAATGATGAGTAACACCATGTAATAAGATTACATGGTTATACAGTGTGCGCTACTCTGCAGCATGATAGAGCACAAGGCTTTTTGATAAACAGAAAAATGAAACAGTATGAGACTTAATCAACAGCAGGTTTACCCACTGAAGACGTGAGCCGTGATGATGGATTTTAAAAAAGAGAGAGATGAGGTTTTGAGGACACACTCAGGAAAGGCATTGCATGCACAGAGTTGGCATGAAAGAAGGTGCAGAGATGTGTGTGGGAGAACTGAACAAACAGGAAACTAAGCTGCCATCATTGTAGTAGACAAGAGGGCATGGGAGGTGGGGGCTGGGAATGTAATAGCGTAACATGGGAAATTGTTAGTCCAGTATGTAAAAACTGAAGACAGCAGGCCTGACTCTCTGCTGCCATGCACCTTGTGTAATCATTTCTATGGACTAAGAAATGCTACTGTTCTGCTCCAGTAGCCTACAGTGGGGTTGTGCAGGTTTGTTACTGGAATTTAGTAAACACTTCTGTTGATGAGGCACAAGGAGGAATAGAATCCTGCTCTCACACTCATCTGCGTAGGCTCTGCGGGGCTAAGGGAATAAAAAACTTACTTTAGTCACCAACCTAAACAGATAGGATCGAATACATACTAGGTGCGGATCTCATGAACAATGACCAGTTTCACGGTCACTTTTTCAGCAAAGTAAGAGCTGGGGTGTGTGACATGCAGCACCAGCTGAGGCCATGGGTCGGAAGTTTCTCTTAGGCTGCCCAGTGCAGGTCCTTTAGGACAGGGCATCTTCTGAGTGTAGATGGCTGAGGGGCTTTCTGCCCCATTGGAGCTAGGAAAGAATCTTTTTCTGAAGCTAATAGGGCGTTCAAGAGGTGGGGAGTTGCCTCTGAGCCCAGCGGCAGAAGTAAAAGAACAGGGAGTGATGCTTTTGTTGAAAAGGCATAGGATGCAGATGGTACTACAAGCCACAAAATAAATGTTGGATGCCTCCATGCAGAATTCTGAGGGTATGTAGACTACTCCTCAGTGTCTGAACTGTGCAACATCCTAATTGTGCTCTTCAGCTCTCCACAGGAGCCTGCATGCAACATTGTACTGTCATGTACGCTGGTGAAATAACACAGCAGGGAAAAAGCAGTCATAGTCAGTAAGGTCTTTTCCTAAAAGCCTTGGTTAGTGTTTATAACAAAAGTGTTAGTTGTTTGTAGTGTAGCTATCGCTGTGTCAATCCCAGGATCTTAGAGAGACCGGGTGGGTGAAGTAATGTCTTTTATTGGACCAACTTATGTTGGTGAGAGAGACAAGGGTGTTTTGGTCTTTTATATTTTTCCTGTGTGAGGAAATCTGTGAGGGAGTTTAAAATGGTATTCATCCTCTGGTCAGACAGCTTTAACTCCCTCTGAGATTTCTACCACAACTTCAATAACCACCATCCATCCATTAAACTCTCTTTGGAGCTCTCCCGCACCACCATCAATTTCCTGGACACCACAATCAGCTTCAGTAATGGACCCTCCAGACAGCTGTACACAAGGATCCCACGAACCACCACACCTATAGATCCAGTAATTACTCCAAATATGCATCTATAGCCAGACACTCAGATACCACAGAATATGCTTCGAGGAGAAAATCTGGGATATATACCTTAACACACTTAAAACCGCTTTAACCAAACAAGGATACTCCACCAGATCTATCTGGCTTTAAGATTCTACTCGATAAGTTTATGGAGGAGATGGTATAATGGGATTTTGGTAATTAATTGATCTTTAAATATTCAGGGTAAATAGGCCTAATCCCCTGAGATGGGATATTAGAGGGATGGGATCTGAGTTACCCAGGAAAGAATTTTCTTTAGTATCTGGCTGGTGAATCTTGCCCATATGCTCAGGGTTTAGCTGATCGCCATATTTGGAGTCGGGAAGGAATTTTCCTCCAGGGCAGATTGGAGAGGCCCTGGAGGTTTTTCGCCTTCCTCTGTAGCATGGGGCACAGGTCACTTGAGAGAGGATTCTCTGCTCCTTGAAGTCTTTAAACCACGATTTGAGGACTTCAATAGCTCAGACATAGGTGAGGTTTTTCGTAGGAGTGGGTGGGTGAGATTCTGTGCCCTGTTGTGCAGAAGGTCGGACTAGATGATCAGAATGGTCCCTTCTGACCTTAGTATCTATGAATCTAAGAATCTATGACTGGGAATGCTCGGGACTGGGACAGAGCAAAGCTAAGGGCTGTGTTTAGCTACTCAGAGCTAACCTGCCCCAGGGACAGTTATAGGACGATTTTTGTTTCATTATGACATAATTCCTGCCCACAACTCCCAGGCACAGAGGGGGAGCATATCTTACTACACAATCCTTTAGGATGCTACAGCATATATATCCCCTTGCGTGTCCTGGCAGCTGTGCTAGCTGGTGCAGAGGGTGGAATGGGTCCATGTCCTTGCTCTTCCTTGCCCCCTGTAGGTTAGCTTGAACACACAGAGGTGCCAAGAGGGAACACTGCCCAAACTCAAGGTAGTGTGGCTGCCCCTTGCACTCGGAGAACGGTTGGAGTGGGGAAAGACTTCTTGCTCCAGCATCCTTACCCACAACCTTGCATGTCCATGTGGGACTAGTCCTGATCCTAAATGCGACCTAACTTGATCAAACATATGGAGCTGTAGAACCTCTCCTGTGGGGGAAGAGGATTCTGCTGGAAAATATAAAAATCATAACCCAGAGGTGTGTGTGAGGTGATTGCTGGTAGGTCAAACTCTACAGGCGTGGTGGAGCTGGCTCGGTGGGGAGGCACTCGAAGCTGAAAAACAAAATCTACAGGGGTCGCATGGGAAGGGTGTACTGCTGGGGAAATAGCATTTTGCAAGCTCTCATCAGAGCAAGAAGTCCCACATCCACTGATCTGCCTTACTGAGCCTAAACTACCTTGCCTTGCTGTTTAGTTTGTGCAATGGTACTGCCTAGTTGGTGAGCGCTAGGGTGACCAGATATCCTGATTTTATAGGGACAGTCCCAATATTTCGGGCTTTTTCTTATATAGGCTCCTATTCCCACCACCCCCTGACCCGATTTTTCACACTTACTGTCTGGTCACCCTAGTGAGAGCTGTACCAGAATAGGGCTTTCCCACCACACAACTATGTACCAACTAGATTGCAATGGAGTTTTGTACCTATCCTACCTGCCTGTTTGGTTGGGTTTTTTTGTCTTTTAGTATGTGACACAGATACTCTCTCTAATTGGCCTTGCTCAGTATTATTGGCATTAAGTTCCCCCAAAAGATGCTGCCTTTTCAGTTCTCTGTAGTCCTTTTCTATAGATTGAACACAGATGTGAATAACAGAACTCTTCCAAACTATTTACCTGTGCAGGTCTAAGAGTTGCTAAGGTTATCTAATACAACTCACCTAATCAAGGGACCAGATTCATTGGTACCTTCCAGCTGCTCTGCTCAGTGCCAGCAATGCAAAGCAGCTGTTAAAGCAAGCTTAACTCTCTGGATCTACAGTTGTTTTGTGTTGCTGGAGTGGCACAAAGCAGTGAGTGTTCTGGCAAATCTTGCCCCAGATATTACCCCATACTTTCTACACAGAAAATACCTGGATTTGGTTTCTAGAAAGTACACGCAAATAAAAAAGCATCTTCTTGAGAAAAATAAACAAAAAAGGCTCCTGTATTAAGTGCTACATTCTGGCTCCAGACAAATATAAGCAGCTCTCGAAGTCTGTCGTCCATATTGTCCAAAGCTAGATTATATCAGTAAAACACTGGCGTGCTGAATCCTTGAACAAATAAAGATATTTCTCAACTGATGTACATCACAACTGAAGAAGAACAAGGTATTGAATAAGTGTAAGGGCTACATTTTCAGTTATAAGAAAAGCAGTACTTGTGGCACCTTAGAGACTAACAAATTTATTAGAGCATAAGCTTTCGTGAGCTACAGCTCACTTCATCGGATGCATCCGATGAAGTGAGCTGTAGCTCACGAAAGCTTATGCTCTAATAAATTTGTTAGTCTCTAAGGTGCCACAAGTACTGCTTTTCTTTTTGCGAATACAGACTAACACGGCTGCTACTCTGAAACCTGTCATTTTCAGTTATTGTCAGCATGTGTAATATATTGCTAGTAATAGTGTTGCACCTACTCATGCCAAACTTAGATTCTCACCTGTAAGTCTAGTTAGAACAAAGGAAAGTTACAGTAAAGCATACATTTCCAGAAGAGAAGAGACCACAGAACAGGCATTGAAATATTTTTTTGTGGAACAGCTAGGGCTGCCTATAGTAAGATCCCAATTGACAGTTTTTTTTACAAAACCAGAATACAAGCATCCATATAAATATATATCTGTGGGCAAAAACTCTCACCCAAAGGCTTCCAATATAACTAGAGATTCAGGACAAAATTCTCCTCTCTATTCTGCACTGAAGAATTGTATGGAGAATTTAGATGGAGATCAATGACAGAGCTCCTCATAGTTTTCAGCTTTGCTGCACACTGTGACAACTCATGTTTCAAGGACATTAGTGAGGACAGAACTCTGCTTCTAATACAAAAGCCTCTGACACCTGAGCTAAATTAAACTCATAGTATTAAAGTGGGATCTTCAAAAAACACTTAATCTGGAGTTTGGCTATTGACTTCAATAGGAGAAGAGTTAGGCCAATGCTGAACACTTCTGAAAATCCTACCTTTAGGGCTTATATATAGTCTGTGGACTGAAGCCATTAGAGAGTGATAGATCCTACACACTTGAGCAGGTTTGAATTTCCCTCCATAGAGGGCAATCGTACGCAAGGCAAAAGTCTTTTCTTGCACTGGTGAATATCAGGAGTAACTTCACTGAAGTTATTACTAGGTCAAAATATGCAAAATATAAAGTGCAGTCTTCACAGGAAAACATCACCTGTAATGAGCAACAGCTGATCAGCTCTGAAACCTGCTACTGATTAGATGATTTCAGAAAGTACCTTTTGGTGATAATTAAAGGAGCAACAGTACAGGAAGTAAAAGGTTTGGAAAGTGATTGTTTTGCCCAAATTATTTACTTTTGATGTATATTCCTCCCATGTCTTCTCATATTTCACTTTGTTTTTCCCATATGTTTACTGTCTGCTCCAGTGGGTTATCTTCACTCATCTTTGCTATTGGCTTATAGCACCAATAGGTCAGATCATTCAGGTCAGCACTGGTGCAACTCTACACATACTTATTCTGGCCTACCCAGCTATAGAAATATTGGGTCTCATTCTCCTCTGCCTTTCAACTTGTGCAATCATCTACACCTGTGCAAAGTGGGTACAAAACGCATCCATTCTCATTTGGTGGATTTGCTGCGCATATTGCACAGGTGTAAATGACGACACATAATGCAAAGCAGCGGAGAATCAGACCAATTATGTGACAATAATTAAAGATAGAAAAGGCAAAGGAAGATGCATGCTGCTAAAAACTTTAAATGTGAGACTGATGGGAAAGAAACTTAAAAGCAATGATTTTAATGTAGCATTTCATTTAGAAGTTTTATTTAGTCGCAACACCTACTTTTAATATGATTATCTTTTACTTACTTAGCATGCTGTTTAGGCAGTAACCATTTTTGATTTACGTCATTTGGAGATGCAGAGCTCCCCGTGTTTAAAAATGTTTTTGATGAGCTGGTTGTGTTATTGTCATGCATCGATTAATTTGCCATTTACTATGTTAATGAAGATATACATAAAAAAGATTATGAAGAAAACAAGAATGAATGCATAAAATATTAAAGTAGTAAACAGTTTAGTTAGAGTCAATGGCATAAACAGTGATCTATTCCGTAGATCCATCACAGGCTTTTCCTACAGCACCTCTCACTAAAGGATCTAAGTGCATCACACATATCACTGTGATATAATAGCAGCTACACTGCTGTCACCAAGTGACACAAGGGGTATGTCTATACAGGAAAAGCTGTGCACAGGTTGACCTACCAGAGCTAGCACTGTGCAGGAGCTAGCCTATCCATGCTGGCTTGAATCCAGCTAGCGCAGGTAACAATAGCAATGAAGACAGCGAAGCATGGGCTTCAGTGCAGGCTAGTGAGCCAAGTATGCAGTCAGGGGCCATGCTAGGCTTGCCTGGGTGGCGCTGTCTTCACTGCTATTGTTACCAGCACTAGCTGGATTCAAGCTAGCTCGGGTTTAGTGTGCGGGTGGCTGGGCGGTCAGACTAGATGATCTGTTGGTTCCTTCTGGCCTTAAATGCTATGATTCTGTGTATGTTGGAGCAGCTGTCCTGGCACAATGGAGCAACTGCCTCCATATAGGATCTTCCTCTGGAAGATTGTGTTCAATTAACACCTGTAAGCATGGACAGAATTGGAATGAAGGTACATCGCATTAGTAGTCACTCCCTCAGGCTCTCTCACCCATTTGGTGCACCTTGTATTAAATTACTGTAAACTCTTCGGGGCCAGGATCATGTCTTGCTATGCATATGCATGGGATCTAGCACAGTGAGGCTTCAGTCACAATTCAGACCTCTGGGTGCTATTGTAATGTATTAATTTATTTATCTTTGATTTTTATTTTAGTCTGATTTGGGGTTCTCATTCTTCTGAGATCATCCACTTCTCAACGGCAGAACTGCTGCTGATCATTACTATGTCCCTAATCCAGCAAAAGAACCCTATGGATGGAAACTCATGCCTGTAGGATCCCTTTGCAGGCCTGGGGTCTTTCACAGAATGGCAGCCTTACACAGCCTGTGAGATCTTGCAAGCATCCTAGAATGTATAAAGTCCTCCTTGTGCTGCCTAACCCTTTCATCTTGGAGGTTCTCAAGCCTTGAATATAAATATCACTGAAATGGGCAGAACTTTCACAATTAACTGAAGGATAAGGTAATATACAAGATAATGTATTACTGGCAAGTTGCCACAAAGCTGATAAATTAGTTAATATTTTATGTCACTTTGAAATGCAGAGCTCTGTATAAGTGCTCAGTGTTGTTATTATGTAAAAGCTCCTAATAAATAGGCCACATATACAGTGATGTATAAATGTGAACAGCGATGAAAATTTTAGGAATGGGTTGAAAATGCTGTGAGCTCATTTATGGTATGAAAAGGTGGTTGAAATACTGAGAGACAGAAAAATTTGTTTTTAAACTCAATGGAGAATATATGGGAAAGGATGGGACTCCCTCCTCCCCCGAGTACCCTAATCAGATGCTATTAGACTACTGAAAATGGAGACTAGGGCCTTGCTCTTTGAGTGAAGTATGGGAAGGGCAGGGGAGGAGGAAGGAGACTGTGTACCACTTTTATACTCTCCTGTTCCTGAGGACTGCCAGGGGTTGGTTCAGACTTCAGCATATGTTAGAGTAGCCTTAAGGTAACTAGTAATGGCCCCTAACTGGCCATTATGCCAGCTGGTATCACCAGAGAACAGTAGCACTCTCGTCCTGCCCCCAACATAGAATCATAGAATATCAGGGTTGGAAGGGACCCCAGAAGGTCATCTAGTCCAACCCCCTGCTCAAAGCAGGACCAAGTCCCAGTTAAATCATCCCAGCCAGGGCTTTGTCAAGCCTGACCTTAAAAACCTCTAAGGAAGGAGATTCTACCACCTCCCTAGGTAACGCATTCCAGTGTTTCACCACCCTCTTAGTGAAAAAGTTTTTCCTAATATCCAATCTAAACCTCCCCCATTGCAACTTGAGACCATTACTCCTCGTTCTGTCATCTGCTACCATTGAGAACAGTCTAGAGCCATCCTCTTTGAAACCCCCTTTCAGGTAGTTGAAAGCAGCTATCAAATCCCCCCTCATTCTTCTCTTCTGCAGACTAAACAATCCCAGCTCCCTCAGCCTCTCCTCACCACATGCCAAATAGGTCAAGGAGGACCAGGAATGAGCAACTTAAAGCCAATTCTACCCAAAAGAGGGATTTTCCCATGCTGGGGGAATCAAATGAGGACTAAAGCTGCAAAAAAAAAAGGGGGGGGGGATGGAATTCCAACAAGGGAAAAAATATAGGCAAGAAATTAAAGCCCCTCAAAATATGGGCAAATGGCAAGAACAAAGAAGCAATGAAAGAAACACAGTACATTTATCAAAGTGGTGCCAATACACTCTGGGCCTAGCTCCTGTGTTCCTTACAGTCCCCAAAGAGTTCAGTGGGAATTTAGCTTGTGATATTTGCATAAAGCGCCCTATTTCAGTGAACGTTTCTGCTAGTGAACTCATTTGCTAGATAATTTGTGAGCATAATAATAAGACAGCACAAAATAGGTTTGAACGCAGCGTGAACCAATGTCACCTCAATCTTATCTGGATCAAGTCTCAGCCAGTGAATTCACTAAAAATGTAAAAGAATAGACATGGGTTTTTTTTCATCACTCACCCTGTTTGGGTCATAGTGAGAGTCTTACTCTCAAAGTGTTGGGTTTATGAACTAAACAAGATGGAAAAGCTGTGTGTGTATTACAGCCGACTTCATTGAGCTCGTTCCTGAAAAATGGCCTCTCATGGGTTACAGGGCCCCAAATGGTCCACAGTGGACGACGGCTTAACTCCAGCACAGCTTCCTTCTCCCTAGATCAGGTGCTCCAGGGAAGAGCTACAAGAGCAGCTGTTTGAGAAGCAGCAGGAATACATATTCTTGGGCTCTATCCTCTGGGGTCTTGCACGGGCTTAAACTATGGCGGGTTTTTTTAATGTAACTTATAACTAACCCTTTGAGAGAGAGATAAGGTGGGAGAGGTAATATCTTTTATTGGACCAACTTCTGTTGGTGAGAAAGACAAGCTTTTGAGCCACAGAGAGTTCTTCCTCAGGTCTGGGAAAGGAACTCCCAGCCTCACAGCAAAAATGCAAGGTGGAACAGATTGATTCTCACAAGTAGCACATATTGTAAGGGACCATTCAAGCTAGAGTAGCTTGGTAATATCTCTGAAGTCAAAAGACAAAGAGAGGGGGTTAGTGGGTTACAGGTTGTTGTTATAAGCAATAAATCCATTGCCTCTATTCAGTCCATAATTTTTGGTGTCTAGCAGAGTAATGAATTTAAGCGCCCAGGCTCATCTTTTGAAAGTATTATGCTGGTTTCCTGTGAGGATGGAGACTGATAGGCCACATATACAGTGATCGCTTTGTGAAAAGTGTTCCCCTATAAGTAAATAGAGTGTTTTTGTTTTTTATCATTTTCCTTTGTGAGTTCACGAGCACAGTGATTGTCTGGCTTCACCTGTATTGCTGTTATTGGGCCATTTAGTGCACTGGATGAGGCATACCACATGTTTTGATAGGCATATATAGGATGCATGGATCTTGAAAGGTGTGTTGATCATTGTAGCAGTGGAGACCGCTTTCCTCACCCAGTCTCCCCTCAAAATTCCCCAGCCCTGCTTCCGTCTGTAAGTCTGAGCTTTTCCCTTCAGATATCTCATGTCTTTGCTCCATCATCTGCTCAAACCCCTTCCTAAACTCAACCAGACTTTCCACCTGCATCTCCAGACCTCGGATCTTTTCCTCCATCAGCTCTATCAGATGGCATTTCATGCAGAAAAAACTCTTAACAGGTCCCCCCTCCAGGATCATGTACATACCACAGCTTCTACATCCAGTCATCCCCATTGTGTCTTCCACTACAGGAGTCACTCCCACAGCTGCCTCCGTATCCGTCATAGCCTTCCCACCTAAGTCCTGTTAATCTGGGAAACACAAGCCACACCAAAAAGACCACCCCCTTCTCCTCCAACATAACTCCCACTCAACCTCCCCTGTTTACAGATCTGTTTGCTAGCTCCTATGCCGCTGCAGAAGTCAGTTCGTGGCTCTGCAATAAACTCAGACTGGGGTAAGTTAAGAATTTAATGTAGTTATACCTGCATCAAACTTGTGCGAGAGAAAAGAGAATCCAGTCCAACATGGGGCATGTGCCTGTCTTTATTGCCTATACTTTCATCTAGAACCATGCAGAGTGAAACTGTCTGGTTAAAAAGCTGTTGCGTAAGCACACCTGCTGTATAATGTTTCTCTGGAAGTGTTTCCAAACTGTCACAAGTGGCAAGCCTCCCCATCTCTCAGTTCGTAATGCTGTGTTATGACATGTATTAACAAAATTATCTGCTTTCCGCTTCACAGTCATGTGCCTTCAGATTTCTTGTGAGTGTGAATACTGTATTTCTGAATGCGAGCAAGACTCCCAGCATTAACAGAATACAGAAGTGTGCTGTGGTTGATACTTACATTGCCACTTTCTACCACCTTGAATTCTACCCCTACTTATGGCTTTCATTTTTTTAAACCAGTGCATGTGATCAGTTGCAATAGCTTATTCGCAATCCTGGCAGTAGAGTCAATGAAGTTAATGTCTGTGACCACCTTCTCTTAGGAACATGTTAAGATGGTGGTGTGTACTGCAACATAAAAACATCCTGTTGTCCTGCCAGTTGAAATTACTGCAGAAGATTCACCGTGGGTTACACCTGCAAGTGCAGAGATCCCATAGGCTGAATGTCTACTAAGGGACGGTTGTGTCAGCCAAAAGTGGTTGCAGCCATTTCTACACTGGGGGGTCCTTAAAGAGCCAGTGCAACCCAAAAAATGGTCAGCAGTGACCAGGAAGGAAACGTGACCAGAGTGACTGAACAATGCACTGATCTGGTGCACCCTCCGAGTTCCCTATCCTGATGGGGTTCCTATAGACCCCACTCCAGGGCCATGGATTTTGATGGTGCAGAAGGGTTTTGCACTGCCCTGTTCCAAGCAGAAAATGGGCCCATCACTGTGCAAACAAAAGCTGTGTCAGCAAGAGTGCAGCCAGGCAGGTTTTAAGACATAAACTTGATATATATAAGACTATCTGAATTGTGGAATTTCAGTAGGTTATGGAGGAGGGATTGAGTTTGATCGCTTTCAGTTAAGGATCAATGTGATTTGCAAGCTTTGAGAGGATCAGGGGGTACCTGTGGCTGAGCTCAGTCTGAGATTTAGAAATCAGAAGAACTCTACAAGATTATTCGTTTCACACAACCCATCTACCACCATTTGCATTTCAGCGGGACAAGGGCACTTCTGAAATTTTTACCTCTTATCTCTAGCTATGAGATGACAAGTTGACAAATGCACATGTGCGCATAGTATCTATATAATGGAACAGGCAGAACAGATTAAGGCAGTCACTTTTGCTGGGCCTCTTGTAGGCAGTCATAACAGACATATCTGATTGTCCTCATAAATCAGCCCCTTATTTAAACTTAAAATATGCCACGGGTATGAAGGTGGGGTGTTCATTGAGAGCTTCAGATTGAGATATAAGGGTGTGGACCAAAGGTACAGGTTATGTGGGAGTGAAGCTTGTAGGAGAGAGTCTATTGATCAGTAGTTCTTTAGGGAACTTGACTGCAAAAATGCTCCAAAATTGTAATGGCTTTGAGTTTGGAATAAGGACTCTGCCATTGCTCTGCATGAGAGTACCTGGCATTAAATGAGGATATTGATATAATAGGCATCACAGAAACTTGGTGGAATGAGAATAATCAAGACATGGTAATACCAGGGTATAAAATATAAAGCAATGATGAGTAGGTCATGCTGGTGGGGCAGTGGCACTATATATAGCAGTAGGAAAATGACACTGACCACTTGACCAGGATGGTGACAGTGATTGTGAAACACTCAGGTTGATTAGAGAGGCTCAGAGGCAGAAAACCCAATAATAATGGGAGATTTCAACTATCCCCGTATTGCCAGGGTACATGTCACCTCAGGAAGAGATGCAGAAATAAAAGTTCTAGACATTTAAATGACTGCTTCTTGGAGCACCTTGTCCTGAAACTTACAAGGGAATTCTTGATTTAGTCCTAAGTGGAACACAGGGTCTGTTCCAAAAGGTGAATATAGTTGAACTGCTCAGTAAGAGCAACCATAGTGTTATTAAATTTAAATCCCTGTAGGAAGGGAAATGCCAAAGAACACACCATTGTAGCATTTAACCTCAAAAAGGGGAACTACACAAAAATGAGGAAGGTAAACAAAAATTAAAAGGAACAGTCACAAGGGTGAAATGCCTGGAAGCTATATTGAGACTATTTAAAAATAGTCATAACAGAGGCTCAAACTAAATGCATACCTCAAATAAAAAAAAACAGTAAGAGGACCTGTGATGGGGTGTCCACCCCACACAAGTGCTCAGCAGGTTAATGTTGGCCAGAAGAGGCCAATCAACCTTATATGCTGCACCTGAAAGAGAACCAGGGATTGATCAATCTAATGGCAGATGAAGCCTAGCTGGAGGCGGAGCTGGGATAGGATTATAAAACAGGAAGTGAAAGCAGGAAGAGGCTGCAGGGAAGAGGTTTGCAGTCACTCTCTAGAGGGAAAGAGAGTTGGCCAGAGACAAGGAGATCTGGGGGAGAGTAAGCTCTGGGGTCCTGCCATGGACTGAGGAGTCTGGCAGGAGGCCAGAGGTCTCTCCAGTGATAAACAAGAGATAGGCAAGGAGATAGAGAGGTGAGGTTGGAAGGAGCCCAGGGAAACAGAGCCTGAGCAAACCTGGATTGCTATTCATAGGGCCCCTGGGCTGGAACCCGGAGTAGCGGGAGGGCCAGGTTCCCCAACCTGCCACAGGGAAGTGACACAGGACCTGGAGGCTGGAATGGAAGACCATCTGAGACAGTGTCCAGACAGCTTGTCTAGTGGGACTTCGTTATCTCGGAAGGCGAGGAACTATACAGTGACCTGGCAGGGGGGCTGAGTCACAAAGAAGTAATACTCTGAGTCATGGAGAGAGAGAGAGGGTCCACAGCATGGGCACCCAACGGAAGGGGGCACCAGATTGGGTGAGTGCCATTTTCCAGCCCCAAGGAGGCACAACCTGTGGTGAATGGGACTCTTTTACAGGGCAAAAAAAAAAAAAATGCTACCATGGGTGAACACAGAGTAAACGAGGCAGTAAGAGGCAAAAAGACACTCTTTAAAAACTGGAAGTCAAATCCTAGTGTAGGACACAAACTCTAACAGCAAAAAAACCTTTAGGTACATCAAAAGCAGGAAGCCTGCTAAACAGTCAGTAGGACTACTGGAAAATTGAGACTCTAAAGGAAGACAAGGCTGTTGTGGAATAGCTAAATGAATTCTTTGCATCAGTCTTCACTTCAAAGGATGAGGGTATGTCTACACTACAAAATTAGGTCAAACTTATAGAAGTCGGTTTTGTAGAAAGCGTTTTTATACAGTCGAGTGTGTGTGTCCCCATACAAATGCTCTAAGTGCATGTAGTCGGCGGACTGTGTCCACAGTACCCAGGCAACCGTCGACTTCCGGAGCTTTGCACTGTGGGTAGCTATCCCACAGTTCCCACAGTCTCCACCGCCCATTTGAATTCTGGGTAGAAATCCCAGGGCCTGATGCGGCTAAAACATTGTCGCGGGTGATTCTGGGTACATATCAGGCCCCCGTTCCCTTCCCCCTCTGTAAAAGCAAGGGCAGACAATTGTTTTGCGCCTTTTTTCTTGAGTTACCTGTGCAGATGCCATACCACGGCAAGCCTGGAGCCTGCTCAGCTAACCATCACCGTATGTCTCCTGGGTGCTGGCGGACATGGTACTGCATTGCTACACAGCAGCAGTTTATTGCCTTTTGGCAACAGACAGTGCAGTATGACTGGTAGCCATCGTCGATGTAGTCCTGGGTGCTCTTTTAACCGAGCGCCTGGGAAAACATGGGAATGACTCAGCCAGGTCATTTCCCTTGTTTCGTCTCATGGCGATTGAGTCCTACCGGCAGTGCACTGTCTTTTAATCTGCAGCCAGCAGAAAATGGTGGCCAGGAGTCATACTGCACCATCTTCTGCCGAGCACCCAGGAGGTGATGATGGCTAGCGGTCGTACTGCACAGTCTGCTGCCAGCATGATGTATAAAGATAGATGAAATGGCTCAAAACAAGAAATAGACCAGATTTGTTTTGTATTCATTTTCTCTTCCCTCCTTCCCTCTGTGAAATCAACGGCCTGCTAAACCCAGTTTTGAGTTCTATCCTTGAGGTTTTGAGTTCTATCCTTGAGGCAGCCATTCAGTTTCTCGCAAAGCCACCCCCTTTGTTGATTTTAATTCCCTGTAAGCCATGTCATCAGTCGCCCCTCCCTCCGTCAGGGCAACAGCAGATAATCGTTCCGTGCCTTTTTTCTGTGCAGATGCCATACCACGGCAAGCATGGAGCCCGCTCAGATCACTTTGGCAATTAGGAGCACATTAAACACCACACGCTTTATCCAGCAGTATATGCAGCACCAGAACCTGGCAAAGCGAAACCGGGTGAGTAGGCGACATCAGCATGGTTACAAGAGTGATGAGGACATGGACACAGACTTCTCTCAAAGCACGTGTCCTGGCAATGTGGGCATCACGGTTAGCTAATGGGCAGGCTCATGCGGTGGAAAGCCGATTCTGGGCCCGGGAAACAAGCGCAGACTGGTGGGACCGCATAGTGTTGCAGGTCTGGGACGATTCCCAGTGGCTGCGAAACTTTCGCATATGTAAGGGCACTTTCATGGAACTTTGTGACTTGCTTTCCCCTGCTCTGAGGCGCAAGAATACCAAGATGAGAGCAGCCCTCACAGTTGAGACGCGAGTGGCAATAGCCCTATGGAAGCTTGCAATGCCAGACAGCTACCGGTCAGACAGGAATCAATTTGGAGTGGGCAAATCTACTGTGGGGCTGCTGTGATGCAAGTAGCCAACGCAATCAAAGATCTGCTGATATCTGCTGGTAGTGACCCTGGGAAATGTGAAGGTCATAGTGGATGGCTTTGCTGCAATGGGATTCCCGAACTGTGGTGGGGCCATAAATGGAACCCATATCCCTATCTTGGCACCGGAGCACCAAGCCAGTGAATACATAAACCGCAAGGGGTACTTTTCAATAGTGCTGCAAGCACTGGTGGATCACAAGGGACGTTTCACCAACATCAACGTGGGATGGCCGGGAAAGATACATGATGCTCGCATCTTCAGGAACTCTGGTCTGTTTCAAAAGCTGCAGGAAGAGACTTTCTTCCCAGACCAGAAAATAACCATTGGGGATGTTGAAATGCCTATAGTTATCCTTGGGGACCCAGCCTACCCCTTAATGCCATGGCTCATGAAGCCATACATAGACAGCCTGGAGAGTAGTCAGGAGCTGTTCAACTACAGGCTGAGCAAGTGCAGAATGGTGGTAGAATGTGCATTTGGATGTTTAAAAGTGCGCTGGTGCAGTTTACTGACTCGGTTAGACCTCAGTGAAACCAATATTCCCACTGTTATTACTGCTTGCTGTGCGCTCCACAATATCTGTGAGAGTAAGGGGGAGACGTTTATGGCGGGGTGGGAGGTTGAGGCAAATTGCCTAGCTGCTGATTATGCACAACCAGACACCAGGGCGGTTAGAAGAGCACAGGAGGGTGCGGTGCGCATTAGAGAAGCTTTGAAAACCAGTTTCATGACTGGCCAGGCTACGGTGTGAAAGTTCTGTTTGTTTCTCCTTGATGAAACCCCCCACTCCTTGGTTCACTCTACTTCCTTGTAAGCTAACCACCCTCCCTACCTCCCTTCGATCACCGCTTGCAGAAGCAATAAAGTCATTGTTGTTTCACATTCATGCATTCTTTATTAATTCATCACACAAATACGGGGATAATTACCAAGGTAGCCCAGGAGAGGTGGTGGAGGAGGGAAGGACAAGGCCACACAGCACTTTAAAAATTTAAAACTTATTGAATGCCAGCCTTCTGTTACTTGGGCAATCCTCTGGGGTGGAGTGGCTGGGTGGCCGGAGGCCCCCCCACCGCGTTCTTGGGCGTCAGAGTGAGGAGGCTATGGAACCTGGGGAGGAGGGTGGTTGGTTACACAGGGGCTGTAGCGGCGGTCTGTGCTCCTGCTGCCTTTCCTGCAGCTCAACTATACGCTGGAGCATATTAGTTTGATCCTCCAGCAGCCTCAGCATTGAATCCTGCCTCCTCTCATCACGCTGACGTCACCTTTCAGCTTCAGCCCTCTCTTCAGCCCGCCACTTACTCTCTTCAGCCCGCCACCTCTCCTCCCGGTCATTTTGTGCTTTCCTGCATTCTGACATTGTCTGCCTCCATGCATTCATCTGTGCTCTGTCAGTGTGGGAGGACAGCATGAGCTCAGAGAACATTTCATCGCGAGTGCGGTTTTTTTTGCCTTCTAATCTTCGCTAGCCTCTGTGAAGGAGAAGATCCTGTGATCCTTGAAACACATGCAGCTGGTGGAGAAAAAAAAAGGGACAGTGGTATTTGAAAAGACACATTTTATAGAACAATGGGTACACTCTTTCACGGTAAACCTTGCAGTTAACATTACATACATAGCACATGTGCTTTCATTACAAGGTCGCATTTTGCCTCCCCCCACCGCGTGGCTAACAGTGGGGAACAATTCTGTTCAGCCATAGGCAAACAGCCCAGCAGGAACGGGCACCTCTGCATGTCCCCTTAAGAAAAGCACCCTATTTCAACCAGGTGACCATGAATGATATCACTCTCCTGAAGATAATACAGAGAGATAAAGAACGGATGTTGTTTGAACGCCAGCAAACATACACTGCAATGCTTTGTTCTACAATGATTCCCGAGTACGTGTTACTGGCCTGGAATGGTAAAGTGTCCTACCATGGTGGATGGAATAAGGCTGCCCTCCTCAGAAACCTTTTGCAAAGGCTTTGGGAGTATATCCAGGAGAGCCACGAATGCCAGAGCAAATTAATCATTAAACATGCTGGCTTTTAAACCTTTATAGTATATAAATAAATAGTGTGTGTGTGTATATATATATATATATATATATATATATATATATATACCTTTATAGTATTTTAAAAGGTACACTCACCAGAGGTCCCTTCTCCGCCTGGTGGGTCCGGGAGGCAGCCTTGGGTGGGTTCGGGGGGTACTGGCTCCAGGTCCAGGGTGAGAAACAGTTGCTGGCTGTCGGGAAAACCAGTTTCTCCGCTTGTTTGCTGTGAGCTATCTACAACTTCATCATCATCGTCTTCCTCGTCTCCAAAACCTGCTTCCGTGTTGCCTCCATCTCCATTGAAGGAGTCAAAGAACACGGCTGGGGTAGTGGTGGCTGAACCCCCTAAAATGGCATGCTGCTCATCATAGAAGCGGCATGTTTTGGGCTCTGAGCCAGAGCGGCCGTTGGCCTCTCTGGTTTTCTGATAGGCTTGCCTCAGCTCCTTAAGTTTCACGCGGCACTGGTTCAGGTCCCTGTTATTGCCTCTGTCCTCCATGCCCTGGGAGATTTTCACAAACCTTTTGGCATTTTGAAAACTGGAACGTAGTTCTGATAGCACGGATTCCTCTCCGCATACAGCGATCAGATCCCGTATCTCCAGTTCAGTTCATGCTGGAGCTCTTTTGTGATTCTGGGACTCCATCGTGGTTACCTCTGCTGATGAGCTCTGCATGGTCACCTCTGCTGATGAGCTCTGCATGGTCATCTCTGCTGATGCACTCTGCTTTGTCATCTGCAGCTTGCCACACTGGCCAAACAGGAAATTGAAATTCAAAAGTTTGTGGGCCTTTTCCTGTCTACCTGGTCAGTGCATCTGCGTTGAGAGTGCTGTCCAGAGCGGTCACAATGGAGCACTCTGGGATAGCTCCCAGAGGCCAATACCAACTAATTGCGTCCATAGTACCCCAAATTCAACCCAGCAAAACCAATTTCAGCGCTAATCCCCTTGTCGAGGGTGGAGTAAGGAAATCGATTTTAAGAGCCCTTTAAGTCGAAAAAAAGGGCTTCGTCATGTGGACGGGTGCAGGGTTAAATCGATTTAACGCTGCTAAATTCGACCTTAACGCCTAGTGTAGACCAGGACTGAGTGAAGATCCCTGTGCCCAAACCATTCTTTTTAGGTGGCGAATCTGAGAAACTGTCCCAGATTGAGGTGTCTATAGGTTTTGGAAAAACCAATAAAATAAACAGTAATAAGTCACAAGAACCACATGGTATTTACCCAAGAGTTCTGATGGAACTCAGATATGAAATTGCAGTACTACTAATGGTAGGATGTACCGTGTTGTTTAAATCAGCCTCTCTTCTAGATGGTGGTTAGCTAATGTAATGCCGATTTTCTTTAAAAAAGGCTCCAGAGGCAATCCTAGCAATTACTGGTTTGTAAGCCTGACTTCAGTGCCAGGCAAATTGACTGAAACCATAGTAAAGAGCAGAATTATCAGACACACACAATATGTTAGGGGAAAGTCAACGCAGCTTGCCTCAACAACCTATTAGAATTCTTTGAGGGAGTCAACAAGCATATGGAGGAGGACGGTTCAATCGATATAGTTTACTAGAGCTTTCAGAAAGCTTTTGAGAAGGTCCCTTACCAAAGGCTCTTAAAAAAAGTAAGCCGTCATGGGATAAGAAGGAAAATCCCCTCATGGATTAGTAACTGGTTAAAAGATCAGAAACAAAGGGTAGGAATAAATAGTCAGTTTTCACAATGGAGAGAGGTAAACAGTGGAGTTCCCCCATGGGTCTGTACTCGGCCCAGTGCTGTTCAACATATTCATAAAATTATCTGGAAAACAGGGTGAAAAGTGCGGTGCCAGAATTTGCAGATGATACAAAATCACTCAAGATAGTTAATTACAAAGCTGACTGCAAAGAGTTACAAAGGATTCTCACTAAACTGGGTGACAAAATGGCAGATGAAATTCAATGTTGATAAATGCAAAGTAATAAACATTGGAAAAAAGAATCCCAACTATACATACAGAATGATGGGGTCTAAATTAGCTGGTACCACTGAAGAAAGAGATTGTGGAGTCATCATAGATAGTTCCCTGAAAAAATCCGCTCAGTGTGCAGGAACAGTCAAAAAATGAACAGAATGTGAGGAACCATTAGGAAAGGGATAGATAATAAGACAGAAAATATCATAATGCCACTATATAAATCCATGGTACTCCCACACCTGGAATACTTTGTGCAGTTCTGGTCTCCCCATCTCAAAAAAGCTATATTAGAATTAGAAGAGATGCAGAGAAGAGCAACAAAAATTATTATAGGGGTACAGAACAACTTCCATATGAGGACAGATTAAAAAGACTGGGACTGTTCATCTTAGGAAAGAGGTGACTAAGGAGGGGGGGCTATGACACAGATCTATAAAATCATGAATAGTGTGGAGAAAGTGAATAAGGAAGTGTTATTTACCGCTTCACATAACACATGACACAGGGGTCACCCAATGAAATTAATAGGCAGAGGGTTTAAACAAACAAAAGGAAATACTTCTTCACACAGTGCACACTCAACCCATGGAACTCGTTGCCATGGGATGTTGTGAAGGCCAAAAGTATAAATGGATTAAAAAAAAGAATTAGATATGTTCATGGAGGATAGGTCCATCAGTGACGCAGTATGGCCATTCTTGTATTCTTGTCAGTGATTGCTGTAGGTTTTTCTTGCAGTTGCTTTGTGGTAAGTGTTGTACGGATATAATGTCCACCTACTGCAGGTGTTCATCTGTGGTGTGTTCATCTGTTAAAAAAAAAATAAACCTAATAGAAAGCAAAGTAAGGAGCCAACCCAGGGACTGCATGGGTCCACCGGCCATTCCCCAACCTGAAGTGGGATACAGGAGTCTTGGAGGCTCTAACAGAGTACACTCTGGGGGAGGACGGACACACACACAAACACACACTTTTAATCTCCATAGAGCTTGTCAGCACAGAACTTAGTTATTCATGCTGTGTGCTGGCACCACATTGTTTGAAAGTGCAGTTGCGTTGTAATTAGTGCCAACAACACAGGAGATATTCCTATTTACAAAATTCCTATTTACAAATATTTATTTTAGTTCTTTTTAAAAGATGCCCATTCAGTGTCTAAGTGCATGTGCCCATATTAAGACATGGCAATAATTTAGGACCAGTATCCAAGAGATTGAACCCTCTTAATGAAAGTACCACAGTCTCCATCTACCTGATCACCCTCTTCCCAAGCCCCAGAAAAGCCAAAGACCAGCCTTGCAGACCAACAAATTCAGGCTTTGGCAAAGTGAAGCAGGAAGAATTGCACAGCTGAGGATCCTCACTGAGAACAACCTGCCACCAGCACCCTCATAATCAAACCAGGGGCTTCAGATGATCTGAAGTGCCAGAGCCACATCACACAAGGCGAGTTGCAGTCTCTGACTACCTAGAGTTGATAGACAGACAAGCAGGACCCAATCCATTTAAAGCTTTATGGGCGTGATCCAAAGCCCACTGACGTCAGTAGGAATCTGTGTTGTGCAGGTCAAGCTAGATGATCATAATGGTTTCTTCTGGCCTGAAAGGCTCTGAATCTATAAACAGTTGATAATTTTTGCTTGAGAAATACAAAGACTATTTTTGTTACTAGATGAGATTGTTTAAATATTTAAAACAAGTCGCCTATTTCAGTGTATTTAAGCATGCATGGATGGCAGTAGGACAGAACCTCTGATCGAGCATATGATTAAACTGATTTTTACCAAACAGTATTCATAAAACATGAAGATTAAAACATTTGATTTGTATCATATACTTGTGTGGCTGGAATAAAAATGCTGCACAGCATGCTGATATTTAAGAAACAGCTGCCTCCAAAGTGTACTTATGAGGTATTTAATGAAAAGGTCAATTATCCATTGGTGATTTCACACCCAGCCTACCACAGCTCCAAAGGTCATGTCTTAGTCCTGTCTTGTTTCCCATAAAATGTCTGCACTGGGGTATTTAATCTAACATTATTCATCCACTGCAACCTTTGTCAAATGCCTGTTGGTAAGTCTTCACAAGTAATGGACTTTTTCCTTTGAGCACTGCATTGTTTTGGTCTCGTCCGATGGTGTACCAAGAAAAAATCAAGCTGCTCTGATAAATAACTAGGAAAATGTGGGGACAGAAATCTATTGAGAGCAAGCTGTCACACTTTAAAGGATTTTGTGCATAAAAAATGCCAGATATCGTTCAGGTCTCCTTAGACTTTATTAGCATGACGTTTAGAAGGCACCAAAAATGAGTAGATTTAGGGGTGAGTATATTTTTTAGCAACAACAACCCCTTCCTTGTTACATACTTACCTGGAAAAGCACGTGACCTGATGGTAAAAAGACTGGGGTTCTGATTTTCCATCTTCCCACCTTGTGTAGTCCTCTATACATTTGCAGAATGCAAAGAGTGTACAAAAGACTACCAAATCAGAATGGTTGTGTATTACACTGGTTTTGCACTCTTTTTGCAGAGGTTGAAGTGATTATACAAGGTGCAAGGCAGTGTAGAATCTCTCAGGATCCTTCCGTGTAGAAGACCACATATTCTGATCCCAGCTGAACCACTAACTCACTTTGGACAAATTTCTTGACCTCCTTGTGCCTCAGTGAAAACCAGCTAAAAAATTGGAAGGGCCTAACCAAAAACCTGTTGCTTTGCAAAGAAGAGAACTTCTGCAAAATATCAGAGAGCCGCCCTTCCCAAAGCAATAACATGACATCATTTCCGAAGAGCCTGTTTGTGTGTGTGATGGATGTAGCTGGCAGAAGCTCTAGATTACTATTCTTCCCAATGTGGTAGTGCCGGAAGGTCCCAGGATTGGGTCTCCATTGTGTTGTGTGCTATGCAAATAAAGAACAAGACACAGTCCCTGCCCACAAGAGCTTGCAAAGTAGAAAATGAAACCACAACCCAGGCAGGTAGTGGGGAAAGGATGATAGCACACAAGGGCAAGCAGAGTAATTACGGTGATGGATGGCAAACAGTGTCTTTCTTTCATTTTTGACTTAGTGGTTCAGATAATTGTTTTGTTTACATTACCAAAAAATATTGTTGTAAGGGTTTTTTATGAGGGATGGACACTCACTCATGGTTGAAGTGGGGAAGAGGAGGGGATTTTTGAAGTAAGAGAGGAAGGTGGATAAAAAAAGGAAAGCAGAGAGGAGAGAGACGGGGGAGGGGAGAAGCATAAGAGGAAGCCGGTTGCGTTGGTTGATGAGGGGGAGGGATGCGGAGCTATCAACAGCCAATTGCAATACAGTAAATGAGAAAAAAAAAATTCAGGCCATGATTCTCCAGGGCACAAAGTGACCTTAGCAACTAGGGCACCCAACCCCCAGAATCCAGGTTTCAGAGATTAATTGATATCACAAGGCTGTGAAGACTCCTCCCACTATCTGCTGCTACTTCCCTGTGGAGGAGTGCAAGAGAGACGGATCGCTTGGTGCTCTGGTGAGTCTCTCAGGGTGCAGGACTGGACTGGAAGGCCCTGATTTACCCTCTCAACTCTAGTTGGTATGGGTTGTTTTGGGGAAAGAGCTCTGAGGGTCTGGTTAGGGTATCTGAACATGTCATTAGGCTGCAAACAATATTCTTCAAATTACAAATCCCTGCATTTCCGTTTTGCATTACTGTATTTGCATGCAAACAATTTGGCTAGCACATGCCATTTTAGTTTTACAGTAGTCATAAAGCCAATGACTCTTGATTTTTAGCTTACAATGTTTACACAAAAAAGATGTCCCACAGCGGTGTTCTTGACCCTTATGACTATCTAATCCCTGCTTTATCACCATCTCAGCTCTCTGTTTGACATTAAACATCATGATTATATTGATGACACCAAACTTTTTCCCATCCATCCTTTGTCCCTGCCAACATCTCCAGCTCTCTGTGCCTCTTTCTGTCATATATTCCTTAGTGCTTAGTTCCACTCAAATTTTCTCCACCCTATTGTCTCCAAGTCTGTGTTCCTTCTCCTAGATTAGAGAAAATGCCCTAATACTCCCTAATTTCTTCCATCTACCTCCTTGACTCTGATCTTTCCTTGTCAGATGTACCAGAAATGATCCATCAATATTTATTTTTCCATCTTACCAACAGTGTCTTCAAGACCTCCTATAGCTGGACCTGGATTCATAATATTATTCATACCTGCCCTTATCTTCACTTTCTGTCTGACCACTTCCTTAATCCATGCACTCCCAACCTCCCACAACTTTTGATTACCACAGCTCCCTCTGGGCTGGTCTCCTCGCCAAATTTCAACTTGCCCAAGAACACTGTGACCATCTGTATTCCATCAAGAACTCGCAAGCATAACCTCATTACCCTGATCCTTATTTATCTTCACTGACCCTAGTGCTTCTTCAGATCTAACCTTACCAACTCCCTTTTCCTCTCCTCCATTCATTGAACTGGTTATGAGCAAAGCTTAGTCCTCACTGTGAGTCTCTGACAGTGGCAGTGCCTTTAGCCACATTGCACCTGTCTGATGAAAAAGCCTTGTCCTGAACTTAGTTCCAGTGAGTCCCCAGCCATTTCAAATCCTGCCTCAATATCCATCTCTTCTCTTTTCTGCTTACCGGGGAGGCCACGGCTCAGTGGCTAAGGCAAAGAGGTGTGCATAAGAAGGCCTGGATTCTGCTCCCAGCCTGGCCACTGATTTGTTGGATGACTTTGGGCAAGCTAAAGAATCACTTCTGTTTCCCCCACTGTAAAATGAGAATAATGAAACAAAGCGTTTTGCGAAATATAGATTAAAAGTGCAAGGTGCAAGCACCTTATTAATATTGTTGTTATTCACTTTGATCCCCTACCTCCACCTTTCACCATACTCTTATGTGCTCATCGTTTTCAATTTTATAATCCCCTCTGTGTGTTCAATATTTTTGTGCAAATGATGGCTTTTGCAGCAGACTGAAACTTGTTACCCTTCTTGTAGGAAAGACATGGTACCAAAAAAGAGCATTCTAATTGGTACAATGCATGAAGGACTTGTTTGCCACTCAGGTATAATAACATTGCCTTTCTTTCCTTGTTCTAGGGAGTGCTGCCGATTTTTTGGAGACAATGGCTTGACTATGAAGGTGTTTTTTACCAAGGCAGCACCCTTTGGTGTTCTTTGGACACTCACAAACTACCTGTACTTACATGCAATAAAGAAAATAAACACTACGGATGTCTCCGTGTTGTTCTGCTGCAACAAAGCTTTTGTGTTCTTGCTTTCATGGATCGTTCTCAGGGACAGGTTCATGGGAGTGAGGGTAAGTGTCTCCTTATCTCTCTGTCTCCCTCCTTTCTTCACTTTAACCCTTTTCCAATTGGCTCATTTAGATCAGCATCTGACACTAATAACAGCGCGTTTCTCTGATCTTTTAAAGAGGTGAAGTCATGAGATGAGTCAGCATAATATCCTTACAGAGCTTGCAATCCTCCACTCTGTACAGAAATGCATTCATTACAAAACAAATCAGCTCTGAGAACCATCACTCTGTGGATCTCTAGCAACACTGCAGCCTCCTCTTCCTAGAACTTGCTCTCTTTGCTCACTGTTCCTTCCAAATGAGTTAACTTATCCCAGTCTGTGCCATGAAGGATAACTGGTCATGAACATTTATCATCCTTTTGCCATTCTCTTTTGGTTAGAAAGGACTGAGCCTATGGTACTTAGAAATATTTTTTTTAACTGTGCATTTCTACAGGTGCTTTACATGTCCTTGTGCATTTTTTGTCCATATTCTATGAATTCATTGGTGCATCTCATATCTGCATATGACACAAGCCTTGTGGGATTGGAGTATTAAGTTCTGTGTCACACCTGGTTGTGGACAGCAACTGATATAAACACAGATGAGACTAATTCAGCTCCTATTTTTCAAGTATCTGTTTTTAAAAAGGTTTGTTTCTGTGTGGAAGTGTGGGGGGCAAAAATGCCTATGTAGTGTGCTCAGCAATCCATTCCATGACTGCACAGTTTGGGCTAGAATTAGTGAGATCTTGTGTACTAATACTACATAACACAGTCTGTATGAATCACTCTGGCAGGTGAAGAGCTAGAGAGAACTATCGGGTCTTAGTTTGTGTCCGAGAGGCTAGATAGAGGGGGGAATTCTGGGGCAGGAGATCACTGAGTGCGGCACTGTGGAGGTTGGAACTTGCAAGCACAGCTCCAATAAAGTTCAACTCCAATGAATTCTCTGTTAGATTTTCTGCTTAATTATATGGGCCCATAGGTGGGAAACAGAGATTTCCCTGCAGCCTGCCCAACCTCTGCATAGACCCTGCAGCCACACACAGCCCTCTGTTTGGTCCAAGAGGTGCCACCAACACAGCTTACCCCTTCCATGGGTGAGATGGAAGAGGGTGCCCACAATGCATAGCTGTGAGGGACAATCTGATCCAGAGTACTCTTTGCAGTTGTTAGAATTAAGTCCTATCTCCCTTATGCCTTTGGAGAACATTCCAGCCCTTAGAACCAAGAGGCAACTTCTCACATTCCCCTCTGAGAGCAGAGGCAGCACCAATCAGCAGTTGGCATTCATCGACTCTCCCCAAAAGTGACACAGTGTCAGGTCTGTGACTCCTGTAGTGGGGCTGAAAGCAACTACCGTGTGAAGACACCAGTGATTTAGTTCTGCCCCATGACACCAGCTGAAGTAGAGATGAGGAGTCAGTGCTCTTCTCAGTAAGCCTGGGCAATATTTCTAGTTTGTTGTGGGGGAGATTTTAAACCCCAGGATACGCAGAGATTAAAAATTAAACTTTAATAGAAGAATTTATTTCTGCGTGATTGAAAATCTTGAGTCACATTGTTATTGCAGCAGGGCCCTGAGGCCACAATAGGGAAAATTACAAAAGATACCAGCAAAGGAGTTCCTTGCCTTTCCAGCTGTTGTCTGCACATTAACCTTTCTGACTTGACACTGAACTTACTTTAACTGGAGAGGGGGGGTTGAGTAACCAGTAAGGGAGCCTCTGTAGGAGAGCTGTAGTGATTTTAGGGGGTGACTGTAATACTGGTTGTGTTGCCTTTTGGATGAGAGGAAAAGGCAATCAGCGTCTCTAGCCTTCCCATGGGACTGTTAGTAAGTACCCCATTGTCCTGGTCAAATTCTAGTGGAAAACATTTACATCCTTCCCTCTTTAATTCTCCTGCATTTGCAGTTGGAGATGATATTCTTGGTGACTTTCCAGAGCAGTGTATAGTGTTGCTGTACCCTGTTAAACAACTGATTTGTTTCACCCGGTTAGGTGGCTGCATTTCTATGGTGAGTGATGCGAAGATTGTAAACATATAATCAATCACACACATGGGCAAGAGAGAGAGTGTGTTGGTAGAATGCTTTGTAACCCTGCTGGATGAAAGGCACTGTATAAATGGAAGATACTGGTATTGATGCATTCATGTCAGAAGGATCACATCTGGATTCCTAGGCTCAGATCTGGGGTTTTGGCTTGATTGAGTACAGAGCTAATGACTGAAGATTGGATCCAGGTCTGAACTTTCCCCCATTTCAAGAGAGGAAAGGAGGTGAAATGATGAATGGGCTGGATCTAGGGTTTGGTCTGAAGCATCTTTAATTATTCTTTATTAATTTTTAATATTGTCTTGGGATAAGCCAACTTGTCAGCAAACCAGTAGCCAATAAATGGAGACATGGTTCTCCAATAGTCCTTGATAAGGAAATAGTGCTTTAAAACTATAGGTATGCCAAGGCATCGCCACCTGTTATTGATGGCATGTGGTACCAGAGGGCGGAACAACATGACAAGGAAGGTTATATGTCATGGAGAGGTGCTGTGCCCCTTCCAAACTTCAGGCCTCCACAATGGCACTAATCAAAAATTTAGTCCAAGTGGTTTTCACGAGGAACTGTCTCCCATTTGTGCACATTGAGAGTGACATGCTACATTCTCCTCACCTAGCTATTAACGGGCAAGGTGCTAGAGGATGAGCGAGAATTTTCTGGGATACTTGGATATTAACTTCTTGTCCGAATAGTGACAAATGTACTGCAGGTATAGGACATATTTTGTTTCCCCTGGAAAATGGGGCAGAGAGGACAGGCTCTTCCTTGACTCCTTTGTATCTTTCATGGGGACTAGCAAGGGCTCTTTCAGGAGAAGGCTTGGGCATTTTGGTGGAGAAAAGATGCTGTGATGGGATTTTGTTCTTCTTTCTTTTCATTGTGTATTGAGTAGCAAGTGTGCTAAGGTACTTCCCTTTGTGACTGGGGATTTGAATGGAGTTTCCTCCTCTTTCCTTGTTTGATACCTGGCCATCTTTTCTTCCTTCTGTTCCTTCCCCTTTCTGTAAGTTCCTGAGTCACAGTGGAACTGATCTATTCAGGTACAAGGACAAACACCACGTGTTTGGAATTTAATTTGGGGGTGAACTTCTAAAATGGTGGGCCCCTCTCTAAAATCAGGAGCTAAGTGTTCGGAGTCACAGTTAGTTGTTATTTATTATTGACCTCGAGGCCAGGGTCCCACTGCACTAGGCACCCTACAAACATATAACCCTGCCCAAAAGAGTTTGTAATTAGGGGTCCGTATCTGTCACAAAAGTCATGAATTCCATGACTTTCTGTGACCTCCATGACTTCTGCAGCAGCCAGTGTGGCTGACCCCAGGGCCATCCAAGCAGCTGGCCCCGGGGACCACCTGAGCAGCAGCCAGTGCGGCTGGCCCCAGAGACCACCCGAGCAGCAGTCCCCGAGGCGACCAGAGCAGCCGCTGCTCCAGCGGCCCCTGGCAGCTAGTGCCGCTGCCCCCCCAGCAGCAACCTCCCCCGGGCACTCCCTCCAGGAGCGGTCCCCATGGCACACACCCCACAGCAGCAGCTCCCCATGGCACCTCAGCAACAGCCCTCGGTGGCACAACCCCTGCAGCAGCAGCCCCTCGGAGCATCCCCCTGCATCTGCGGCCCCCCCGCAGCAGCAGCTGCCCCAAGATTTAGTCAGGGATATTTTTAGTAAAAGTCATGGACAGGGCCATGAATTTTTGTTTATTGCCCATGACCTGACCATGACTTTTACTAAAAATACCCATGATTAAATAGTAGCCTTATTTATAATCTACTGTTGATGCACTGCACTAGTGTTTCAGATTCTGTAGGGCAGCTAAGCCTCAAGAAATAGTTAAAATCAGATATTGACGGCTCAGTTCTCCACCATGTCCAAGCTCAGACACTGTAGAGGTGGGAGGAGGTGCAGGGAGCCGGCCTCAGCTGAATAGTCCTGTGTTAATCAGTCTCAATGGAATTTAGAGTAGCCTGGGGCCTGCTCTAACTTACAGCAGTGGAGAAGCAGGATAGCAGAATTCTGCTCAACCAGACCCCTTCCTCCTCCCTATGCCAGCCGTACACAGTTGAGAGTTCCCTTATGTGAATCCATTCACTTTGTGCTGCCTGGGCCTCCAGCCTCCTGAGTACGCGTGTGTGTGTGCGCACGTGTGCCCACAGCTACACTCCAGAGTGGAGGAGGATGCTCCCTGACTTAGTGATTAAGGGCCAGAGACCTAAAGGCATTTCAGTGTCTAAAGATGCAGATAGGCATCTAGTGGGAGTTAGGCACCTAGGTGCTTTTGACAATCGTTAGGTGCCCCAATACCTTTAAAAATCTGGTGCCCTGTGTGTGTCTGCAGTCCAGCATGGAGGATGTTCTTTTGACCTCCACTTGCTTGTAAAGAAACATAAGCTACTCAATACAGTCAGCTTTGGCCCATAGCGAGACCCTCCTTATCCTCCTGGTTTCGATAGCAGCAAAGATGGTGATCAGTCAGGTGCTACAGGCAAGTAACTTCCTCCAAAGCTAAAACCACCACCACTCTGTAAACTGGGAGGTGTTTCAGAGCGGGCAACTTAAGTGGCCTCAGAAATGTTGTGTTAACACATCACTGGGAGCCTGGAAGTCTTCAGTTAAGACTCAGCATTCATGTAGCAAGTTATCAGCTTTATTGAATATATGTCCTTTGGCTGAACAGAACCAACTACAACTTCCAAAAGTCCTGTCTGAGCATGCACGGGGGCTTGCAAGAAACCTTACATGGGTTCCTGGCTCTACTGTGGTTGTTCCAAAGTTCTGGTTAAGAACAGAGAAGGGTTCTTCCCTAGACATTACAAGGAACAAGAGATCCAAATCTGTATTATTTTGTGAGTATTTCTTTAGTTACCATCCAGAATAATTTATGATCTGTCACTTTTGTTTTACATACACATACACACTCACAAACCATCTTTAAACTTTTTTCCTTTTCCCTTTATTTTGCCACCAGGCGATTGTCCAAGTAGGGCATGAGACATGTTACTTCCTTAACACAAGTTGGCCCAATGAAAGATATTACTTCACCAACCTTAGAATCATAGAAGATTAGGGTTGGAAGAGACCTCAGGAGGTCATCTAGTCCAACCCCTTACTCAAGACAGGACCAACACCAACTAAATCATCCCAGCCAGGACTTTGTCAAGCCAGGCCTTGAAAACCTCTAAGGATGGAGGTTGTCTTCCTTAACACGACAGATAGCTAGTGAGGAAATGACTACCTTCAGAATTCCCTCCTAGCGCACCGTTCCCCTACATTGGGTCTCATTTTCATCACACAGGGTGTTAGGAAACGTGGAAATATCTGCAGCCCAGAAGCTATGGTGAGCCAGGAATTCAAGCAGAATATAACAACATGCTTAATAGGCTGAAAAGCTTTCAGCGAAAATGTGTGTAACATTCCTGATGTTGATAGGTAGTCTGAAGTTTAATCCAAGACCATATCTGGCACTCATGACATGCTTGATAAGGAGGCTGAAACCTCTGCAAGAGAAAAATCACTAGAAGTCTGGATTTAGTTGCTTTAGACTTTGACATCCGTGTCCCCCTTTCATGCTACAATCAATAAACTAGTTCGGCATTCAAGAGAAGTAGCCAATTGCTAATTCTGCATACACGTTTCTGTGTATCTAAGTGTGCCATGTCAGTATGACTTGAATCTGGAAACACACACCAAAAGTCAGTTGGTATTGATTTTCAGAGAGTGCCTCCCTCTCCTGGGAGGCTCCGTACACTGAAATTAGTAGCAAAACGTCATCATTTTTTCAGTTCATAAATGCACTATTGGAATTCTGGTCCTGCAGAATTGCTACTCTTGCTAAGGTAGAGTCAGCTGTGGCATTTTTTATCACGTTCCTTTAAGTCAATATCTATTCTGCAGCTAAATCACTGCAGGTTTTGATCTCCTTGGATCTCTCAAGTTAAGGAGGGTTAGGCTGTGTTACAGATGCTACAAGAAGTTCTGAGTCTTGGGGTGTCTCTCTTCTTTCTGAGTCAGTATAGAACCAGTGCCTTAGCATTGGTGGTATTAAAGGGCATTGTATTGCTGAAGGTGCTGTTGAGATATAAACTAGCATCCTGACCACCTGTATTCATTACAAACCCGTAAGCTTTTTTTCTTTCCTCAAGCATTGGCGTGTTAACCTGGATAGCATTGCCAGTTCTGCCTACTATGCAACTTCAGCAGAATGCAGTACTTTTCCCTTCCTGGATTTAAAAAATTCTTTAGAGTTTTAGTGCACTATTAAACAGGTGCCATCTTTCACTTCAGAGGCAGATGCACTTCAATTGTGGCAAAAGTTATCCTGGTATATTAGATAGAGATCGGAGTGAGTCAAAACCCCACATCTGAGTATCCCCAAAATTTGGTAATGTGTGGATCCAGATCTCTGAATTTGCAGCTCAGACCCATCTCAATATTAACTAGTTTGTAAATCCTTTTGGTATCCTCCCGGATGAAAGAGGCTATATGAATTTAAGATTAGGATCTTTTAACTTTATGCAACTTGAGCTCAATCCTGCATTGTGCTATAATGATAGACTCAAGCAGATCAATCTTTACCTTAACAAAGAGAAGGTTAAGGGGCAAATTGATTACCGTTTATCAGTATCTACACAGGGAACAAATATTTGATAATGGGCTCTTCAGTCTAGCAGACAGAAGTAAAACAAGATGCAATGACTGGAAGCTGAAGCTAGTCAAATTCAGACTGGAAATAAGGCATAAATTTTTAACATGGTAATTAACTATTAGAACAGTTTACTAAGCTTTGTGGTGGACTCTCTGTCACTGGCAATTTGTAAATCAAGATTGGATGTTTTTCTAAAAGATCTGCTCTAGTTCAAACAGGAATTATTGAGGGAAGTTCTATGGCCTGTGCTCTGCAGGTCAGACTAGATGATCACAGTGATCCCTTCTGGCTTTAGAGTCTATGAATCCTGCGAAGTGCTGAGCTCTCTCAACTTCCATTGTAGTCAGACACTTGTCGGATCAAACCCCATCTCATTAGCATTTCTAATATTGAACATTAATTTTAGCTAAATAAAAGTCCCAGCAGTATACAGAATAGATACAATTTTCAAATACGTTTCAGTCTCTTCTGATTTTGTTTTTTGCTCTGCTCACTACTCTAACTCACTAAAGAAACACTAGCAAAATTGTACATACATGCACACGAGTAACCGTGCAGGCAGTGGTATGCCCATATATAGAAACAGGTTGCACACTTGATTACTTGTGCATGTGCACCTTTGCAGGTGCAACCTAGAACCTGAGTTCTAAAATTTGGCCCTAAATCTGTAAACTTCCTCCATCCAGCCTGCCTCCAACCAGGTGTGGTATGTCAGATTAGTTAGTATTTAAGCCTTTACACTCTCTCTTGTAGCCTAAATTCTGTTATATTCTCTAAGGCTGTAGATTTTTGGACTCTGGAAAAAACTGATGGGTTCACCTGCCTGAAAGTTGTATAACCTAGCTATGGTTTAAATAGGATGGATTATTCTAATTACGTCACAAAGAGAGCAAAGAATGTGAAGCCTGTATATGAGGTTTAAATAGGTGCCTCTCACCAAAACCACCACTGGCATTAAGTAGCCTCCCTGTTGGCAGTGCCGGCAGAGGCATAGGATTGAATGGGCTTTGATACTGAATCCTTCCATCCCTAGATCTGCACACCTCGAAACAGTGTTGAGGAGTGCTGGCGGGGCAGTGTGGCGAGACCTACAGTGCCATGAGCCAGGCTCTGCCTATTGTGTAGAAAGAGAAATTTACCCTCAAGGGCAGACAGTCCAACGTCTTCAATGAGCAACTAAAGTTCCTCAGGCAAAAAGAGCATTCAGACTTTGATGCTCTGAGGAGTGACATTACAGCATTTACCTGGCTGATGCATAAAATCTCCCTTTCCTTTCTAAATGGAACATGTATAATATGCTGGTCTCTCCCTGGTTTTCCACCCACTCCTTTTAGAATATGCAACCAAGATCTTGGAGGAGTGAAACTAACTAAATCTCCAGGACATACAGGGACTATCATATTTTTATTTTAACTTCTTTCCATCCCTTTGCTTCAAATGCCCAGGATGACTGAGACACCGTGCTGACTTTCTTCCCTGCAGGATCCATCTGAGTAGTCTATGAAGCAGGAGACATACTGCTCTCCCCACTCTACTGTGCCTAGTGATCAGCACTGTCAATACTAAATACACAACACACAACCAATTTTCTCAGCTAAGTTCTTCCCCCAAATCAATGTAGACTCTATGCTCATAGGGTAGAATTTTCAGAAGCACTCAAGTGATTTAGGAGCCCGAGTGCTACTGAAAGTCAACAGAAAATGTGCTCATCGGTCATTTAGGCATTTCTGAAAATCCCACTCAAAATGTAAACATTCTTCTGAGTCATAAAGTCTATCTCCCCCTTTTCATCTGAATAAACTCACTGGCTGACCTGTAAAATACTCAGACATCCTTTATTTTACTATTTTTTTCTATAAGCCCCTTTCCCCAGACACCTCCGCCAGATTTTAATTCATTCCTTCAAGCACTGGGAAATTCAAAGTCATGTATTATTGTCAAACACTTGCTGCAGGGACCACCTGATGTCAAGACTCAATGACAGAGCTGAAATTCCCTCTTCAGGTTTATCAGGAGACAGTGCTCTGAAGAGCACCTCCTCTCTGGCCAGTTGCTCTGAGATCTGACACAGTCTCTTCTTCACTGTTCCTTGCATGCAGTTTCTCAACCAACTGGTGGGGCTTGCACATTCTCTTAACACATTAGCAAACTACGCTGCTGTTTGTGGTTATTCTTTTCTCATCAATAAGGCTTGAAGTAGGTAGTGCACAAATGTTGAGCTCTCATTCAGAATGGCTCCTAAATATTTTAGTCACCAGGGGCTGTTAAATAACACTTCCTTTGTTTGTTTGCTTCCTACCAGATTGTGGCTGCTATACTTGCTATTGCAGGAATAGTCATGATGACCTATGCTGATGGATTCCACAGCCATTCAGTTATTGGAATAGCACTTGTTGTGGGATCCGCCTCAATGTCTGCTCTTTATAAGGTAAATGCACACAAACCTCTTCAGGCTAAAAAATGCTGACCACCTCGTATTAATGAGCTTGTCCCAACTTACCATTAAATACTGCCTCTCCTAAACTTTATGCAGGGCAACATCCATGCTCTTTTTATGGATACCTGCTATAAGCACAAAGACCAGTTTAACATTGGAGAGAAATATTTATTTATGTTGACAACATCTGTCCCTATTTAAGGAACAATAACTGCCTACTTTTCGGGGGGAAATGACTCGCACCAAATAATCTATCTGCTCCAATGCACTTCAGTGGGAGCTGCAGGTGCTCAGCGCCTCTCAAAATCAGGCACCTTTCATTTAGGTGCCAAATTTTAGCTATCCAAGTCTGAAAATTTTGTCCAAAAGCTTTTTCAAGCTCTCGGCTTTTAAAGTGTCTGCGTATCCTTCTGACTCAGACCCTGATTCAGCAATGTACATAGCATATACCTAACTTTAAGCATTGATTTTTGTGGGAATAATCACATGCTTAAAATTAAGATGCTAGCTTATGTATTTTACTGAATTGGATCATCAGTCTGGGGGCGGGGAAAGGTTCATCTCAGGTTTTACCTTCTGTGAGGTTACTATAAATTCGCCAAAGATTGCAAGAGTCCTCTAGTAAAAAAAGGGAAGTCAAGCCCAGATGCTGTAGCTCTAATGTAAACAACCATAAGAACATTTTTAAAACCCCTAAACTTGAATCAGTCTGTCTTTAGCCCTCAGAAAGGAGGAGTGACAGGCCTAATGCTACTTTTTTGGTCTGTATTTGCTTTTGTTTCTAGGATTTTAATCAGTTTCTCTTTTGTTCAGAACAAGGATTACGGTGTGATTATTGTCAGAAATTACAGGAATGATGGGAAATTAAAGTCCACCCCCTCCTAGTCAGTTCAGACAGAACAGAATTGATTTTCTGCCTTGTGTTTTTGTTTATTGGTGATAAAAGAGGCATATGAAGACATAAATGTCTTGTTATGCACATACCAGATTTTCCCATCACCAATAGCAGGAACAAACAGCTGACACTGGCTTGTTGTTCCAGTCCTCTCCTGCAGCCCCTTAGCCATCTCTGTTACACAGACACATTCACTATCTGTCTCCCCTGTTCTCACTCCTTGTCTTTACTCAGTGAAATAACAAGACAGATTGCCCTGAGGGTGTCAAATGAGAAGCAACTGGAATTCAGATTAATTAAAGACCTTCTGATCCATAATGGACTCACAAAAAGAAAAGGAGTACTTGTGGCACCTTAGAGACTAACAAATTTATTTGAGCATAGGCTTTCGTGAGCTACAGCTCACTTCATCGGATGCATTTGGTGGAAAATACAGAGGGGAGATTGATAGATGGGAGTGTGTATATCAATCTCCCCTCTGTATTCAGCACAGCATCGGATGCTGTACACAGCATCCGATGAAGTGAGCTGTAGCTCACGAAAGCTTATGCTCAAATAAATTTGTTAGTCTCTAAGGTGCCACAAGTACTCCTTTTCTTTTTGCGAATACAGACTAACACGGCTGCTACTCTGAAACCTGTCATAATGGACTCAGAATAACGAGTATGAAAAGTAGCTGCTTTGGCCAGCTCCGACTGTGAAGCCATTTCTGATGGTTTCCTGGCACTAACATGGTTTTGTGTATTGTATTAGTATGTTCTCAGCAGAATAAATTCACTAAATAAAGGAGAAATGGTGGCTAATAGAATCTAACAACAGCAGCACTGCTAGCACAGTAATCTCTTTAGATTTTACTTGATACACACTAGCTTGATATAAGAAAAGAAACTCAGTGTGTTTAAAACCATAGTGAAATAGGAACATAGAACTTGCTATCCTAGAACAGTACAATGGATCAATTAATCGAGCAACATTCAGGCTCCAACTCTTGCCCACATATATTGCATGCATCAGAGCAAGGCAAAAGTTGCAATGCACCTTGGCTAATTTGTGCTTTGCTATGTTGGAGGAGGAAATGTCTTTCTGACCCCAGCTCATGACGGGAAACAAGCCATCTGATAAGTCAATAGGAACACCAAATAAGCCTTCTCTCTCCCATTCATTATATCCCTCTAGCATATCGCCTCTGACTCCTCTTCTCAAAGTAAACAGACAGGGGTTTGCAAATCACCCCTCTTTGTACTGCTGATCATTTCCACTGTCGTTCACTGGGCCTTTTCTGTTCCTGCAGCATCCTCCTGTCTGAGATAAGGTTACCAAATCTCAGTGCCCCCTCGGCTGAAAAAGTGAATGGTGGTCCCTGCTAATGATCAGAATTCGCCTTTTCATTTCTTTAGGGATGATGGGGATGGGTCCATACTCACTGTTAAGGGAAGTGTGATAAAATACTGACATCATGAGCCAGCCATCACTTTCTGTATCTTAAATGTAGCAGGTGGCTTTCTTTTCTACAAAACACTGAAGTCAATGGTGCTACTTCAGATTTACGTAAGTAAACTGAGAGCAAAATTGGGCCCCTCTGTAGTTACATAGGTAGATTGCTTTAAAAATCAATATTTTTCTCCTTTTCTTCCCCATAGACCTAAATCCCTTTAACAAATCACCACCACCAGAAGCGAAGAATCAAATGTTTAACTCTCCCCACCCTCTTTAGTACTTTTAACATAGCATTCTAAGGGGCATGGGGACTGAGATCTGGTCATTAGGGTGTATGGCCTTTCATGGGCAATAGGATTTAGAGAGAGTTCACATACATGCTAGGCGAGTGAAGACTGTTGCCAACTGTCCAGTGGCCCATGAGAGTGGTTTGAGTTCCTAGCAGAGAGAAGAAAATTTACATCATATAACACACTGCCATAATGCAGTGTAATTGGCTTTCTGGTTGGCGGGTGATTGGAAGCAAAGATGATTGGGATTGAAGGGTCATGGCAGCTGAATTGTCATCACATCCCTCAGGGCAATGACTGTAGGTCAGGGCTGAGGCACATTCGTGAGGCGACAGAGGGAGGCTTGTGAGCATGTTGGGAGAGTATAAAAAGTAGCACGTCTTTATGTAATATCTCAGGTATAAAACGCTGCAGCTTTTTTCTCCAGCACAAGATTACTGCTCTCTTTATTTCATTTAGTATATTTACGGAGCTCCCATAGATGTGAGAGATGCTTTACACACACACACATTTTCCCAGGCAGAAAACATTACAATTGAATTAAGGCTGTATGTACATCAGGAACCAAACTTTAAAATCCTTATAAGAATGGTCTAATGAGTGAAAAAAAATCAAAAGCAGGAGACTGAGAGTTATGGTTAATATTACAACCAGGATCAGGGCCTAGCTAAGCAACATGCCAGCCAGACAAAGGAGGTCATGCACATTTATTTGCTCCCCAATTCTTTCATTTTTAGTTTTATTTTTACTTTTTCTAAAGAGAACATTACAAAGAAAAACAGGTTTAAGGGAATATTTTGGGGAAGCCACATGCCACTCCAGAAACTTCTTGTGTAATTCCTTCCTGTTTTGCAGGATAAAAAATGCTGAGCCTCCTCCACATACACAGTTTACGTTGCATTAGTGGTAGCAGCAGCAGACACAATCCTTGCATTAATATAGTGCTAAAGTGGAAAAGGGTCAGCTGATCAGGCATGAGTTAAAGTAAACCCACTTATTTTTTCTCTTGCAGGTTTTGTTCAAACTTCTCCTGGGCAGTGCTAAATTTGGAGAAGCTGCCTTATTCTTGTCTGTGTTAAGTGTTTTCAATGTCCTTTTCATCACCTGTATTCCTGTCATTCTGTACTTTACCAAAGTGGAATACTGGAGCGCTCTTGATGTTATCCCTTGGGGAAACCTTTGTGGATTTTCAATTCTCTTATTGAGTAAGTAAATGCTGTAAATTCATAACACTTCCTGATGGGAGCGGTAGCTTGAGAAATCATCTGGAGGGCCCATTGCACAGCTACAAATGTAGGTCTGGATCCTGTGATTACTGTTGGGAATAATGCTTACTGCCATGCAGGGTCCCACTGACGGCTACAGGACTCTTACAGCACTCGGTAGAAAGGGTTTGCAGGACTGGGCCCATAAAGTTTGTGCTAATGCATACTCATAAACTCTCCTTCTCACAAGTGCAAAATGCCCCTGGTTCTAATGGAATCCCACATGTCTGAAGATGCGGGCTTGTCAACTTTCCCAAGCTAACCAGAGCTCAGCCATGGCCTCACCAACTAGCACTGGTGTCAGTGGGGCTCTTCCCATTGACTTCAATGGTAGTTGGATTTACTCCCTAAATGCATAGAGAAAAGGAGTACTTGTGGCACCTTAGAGACTAACAAATTTATTTGAGCATAAGCTTTCGTGAGATACAGCTCACTTCATCGGATGCATTCAGTCTCTAAGGTGCCACAAGTACTCCTTTTCTTTTTGCGAATACAGACTAACACGGCTGCTACTCTGAAACCTGTCTAAATGCATAGGAACCTCCAAAGACAATCCAGTGTACTGCAGTACTGTTGGTAGTTCAGTAGGTGGCACTCTTTGCTTTAGTTAACGTCAGGGCTGTACTGTGCTACTGAAGGGATTGTGGTTTGTGGATGAGCTGTAAAACAAAAGCCTTGACTACATGTGAGCATTAAAGATGTCGTGCCGCTCTTTGCTAAATTAGAGGTATTAACCCTGGTGCCATGGCCAGATTCTAATTTGGATAATTACATTCTGCCAGCTAAATGTGTCAATTGGAGATAGTATTTTTCCCTTCTTGTCCTAGATTATAATGTAGTTCTTTGTGCTTTCAAACAGTTGCCATGTTCCACTACAGCAGTGGCTGCATTTTAGTTATTAAGCCAAGGCAATAGTTTTATATGAGCAAAGAGTGCAGAATTTGGACTACGGTGTCCTTTGAGTTGAAAAGTGCCATATGCGTGCAAATAGTCATTTCTAGACTATCCAAACATACATTGTGGGTCAGACTCCACCCTCCACTAAGGCATATCCTTAGTGACTTCAGCAGAGTGAGACCAGGAATGAAGTTGGTTCCACAACAGCTATTTATTTGTCATAAAAACTCTATTTTAGTCACTATGTTCTCTATTAAAATGAAATGCTGTTTATCAAACAGGTTGAATATCGCCATGGTTAGATTTACAATATGTGCAGCCATCATCCACACGCAGTTGGTATGCAAAAATGCCTCGAAACAAATGCTTTTTTTACCCAGGATTTCCCAGATGACAACATTAAATTTTAAAATGGGAGGACAGAATGGATAATCGTAGGGAATGGGGACTCTCATGGGGATGTAGTTGTGTTATTGAACACTACTGTGTGATATGGGACGCATTCTGATCTGTATGGCCCCAATCCTGCAATCGTATCCCTGTCAGCAGAGTCCTGTTGAAGTCAGTGGGCCCCAAGGGCCACAGGCTCAAGGGTCTGCCCAGGCAGATCAGATTGCAGGGTAGGGACCTTTGTATACAGGTAACTCCCATTAGTATTTCTGGAAGTTATCTGAAGTCTGGGAAAATGTACCATTAAATACTCTCTTTGTACTGTAAAATAAGCTAAGCTTGGTTTCACAAGAATGGTGTAGCTAAAAATGAAAGTTGTTTTTCTTTCTTACTTTAGCATTCAATATTCTATTAAATTTTGGAATTGCTATTACATATCCTACCTTGATATCTCTTGGAATTGTACTCAGCGTACCTGTCAATGCAAGTAAGAATTTTTAACTTCCCTTTTTATTTTACTATATGTACAAAGCCTATTAATGTTTAAACATTCAACAGAACTAAAAACTAAGAGCTTATCACAGGTGAATATAATGATGTTTTTCTATCCACACACAGATAGAGCAGAGAACAAACTGGCTAAAACAATATATATTTTCCTACATTACATATTATAATATTGGTCTTTAAACTACAGACCTTCCAAAGAAGATAGGATACTGAAAAATAAACTTGATTTGAAGTCAGTCATCCTTGTGATTGGATGAAAACTAATAGCTGAAGAAATGTACAACTAATTGAGTTCTTCACCAGTTCAAAGGAATGTGTCTAATGCTAAACATACTTAGACCAATCATATTACATTTCAAAATGAAATTCTGAGAAATCATATTGGGAGGTGTATAATAGTAACAGGGGTGCTGGAACAATTTTTATAGTGGGCGTGCTGAGAGCCATTGAACCAAACTGTAAATCCTGGACAAACACATCAAGTCAGGGGGTGCCGCAGTATCCCCCATACTCCTAGCTCCAGCACCTATGAACAGTAATAGTTCAGTCTTGGGCAAGTAAAATATCATTGGTGTTTAACATCCTCAACCATTATGATAAAGATTAGGCAAGATTTTGGCATGGGCTGGTAAATTTTTATGACAATTTTATGAGTCTTCAACCTATAGCTCCTCTCAGACAAGACTTTCCTGAGAGATAAGGGATTAGCAAGAGCAAGCACAGAAACTGGTGCCTGGCCTGGGAGTTTAAGGGGAGAGCTGGTCAGAAAATGGTATTTTCTGTGAAAAATGGCTAAAGAAATGAAAAATTTTCTGAGTTTTCAACAAAATAACAAAAAAGTTTATCAAAACTCAAAAATATTTTTGGCGGCTTAAAAAAATATTGAAATTTTTGAATGAACAAGAAGTTCTGTGCAAATGTTTGCTTTGGGTGTGGGGGGAGTTTAAAGAGGAGCATTTCATCCACTCTATTTATGGGGTTTTAAACCTCCCTTCCATTAGGCAGAGTGGCACAAGCACGTAATGGGAGAAGAATTGTCCAAACTGGGAATCCTATGTCGGCCTCTGCCTCTTTTCTTCTGCAGGAGAATGTAATCTGCCAGCAGGTTTCCCCTCCACTGCCAAGGTTACAAAAGGAAACAAGAAAAACTAAACACTTCAAGCTCCCATGCCTGTCCAAAGGAAAGGGAAACCATTCTAGCAGCTTCTCTGATTCAGAATCTAAGAGAAACAGAATGTGCCTGTCCGTTGCCTCTCCCCTCTTGGTTCTTCATAGTGGGAAGGGTGGTTGGGAGCACCAGAGTTGTCCTCCAGCTCCGCACTCTGAGCATGCACCCACTCTCTGTCTCGCACATACACTTGTTTAACTGGCCCTGTGCCTTTGGGGGACATAGGCTCCTTTCAGATACATTTATTCTCTTCCCCATGTCTCAGCACACAAGGTGATGCGGAATCATGTCTTTGCTTGACATTGGCACTCATGAGGCCTTATAGTCACCAAACATTGTTAGCTCCCCTCTCCTATTATCTATTTTAACCACAGGCTTCTGTATAGCTTGAGGCAGCTAAGGCCCAAAGCTCCTCTCCCCAATGCACAGCTGTGCAGGGGAGAAGATGTGAGCTGCTAATGCAGTGACTGCTCATTACTGCCCTGCAGTTCTCTGCACAGCAGAGCTGCCCCGGGTCCTCTGCAAGAGCACTTTCTGCAGATACTCAGGAAGGGGGAAATGCATATCGACCACCACTCTGCAGCAGGCACTCTGAAGCGAAATTGGGAATGCAATATCTATGGCAGGATTTGGCATTTAAAACTCACAAGTAAAAGTAACTTTTAAGGGAAATAAAATTTGAGACCAAAAACTTTCCAGTGGAGCCTTCGGAAGGTAAGATGTGGTTCTCTCCAGTGAAAAAACAATGTACTCCATAGTACTGTAATTACAAGCGCTCTTTACTACAATGTGTTGTGCCACAAACTTCTTTTCAATGTGATATAGCCGTTAGCAGAGGGCCTCGCGAGTTAAGAGCCTTGGGTTCCACTCCCACTTCAGCCACTGACTTACTGTATATCCTAGGGCAAGTCACTGGATCTCTGGGGTCCACAGCTTTCTCATTTCTCTAATGGAGCAATTGCTTACCTGTCTTCGTATGCCACTTTGAGATTGTCTGCTGCAATGTACATGTGAAATATTGTTACATGTTCAGAGCAGATCTTTATGTGCCAGGGGGTGCTAAATCTTGTCATACCAGGGGCTGCACATTCACACACTAGCAGCTGGTCCAGTGCAGCTCATCTCTAGCATCTTTTGTGCTTCCTCCTGTGGTGCTTCCCAAAAGGCACTGCAGGAATCGGGACAAAGGATTGTAGATCATAGCCAGGCTCTGAGGAGGATGGTCGCAAGTGGCCTAACAAATCTGCCTCCGTGGAGGGAATACAGGGACTAGGCTCAGGCTCAGACCTCCCCTCCCCTGAACTCCAGACACCTGCTAGTGACCATCTTGAGAATCACAACCCAGAAGTAAAAAACCACTATTTGGATAGCTTTACTTGGAACTAATGAACATACTGTTTGTGCAATGTCCTTTGCCATTTAATCCAAGTGTGAGGCTATTTACACTTAAACAATGAAAGGAAAAGCCTAACCTCCTTGCTATAATAATAATAATAATAATAATGAATAATTCAGATAAAAGACCCTCCAGAGCTCAGCACATTTTGAGCTTCTTAGGATACATCTGCACTGGAAAAGGTGTGTTCTTAACTCAGGTTAAAATGACAGTGAAAGTAGGTCAGCTTTTCACGCAGGATAGCAGCGTGTGTTCCTCCCCAGGTTCCCCTATAGGTTGAACTCAAGCTGCTAACTCAAGTTCAAAGCTGAGTTGCCATGTCTTCACTGCTGTCTTAACCTGAGTTAAGAACATAGTGTATTTATTTGCTTATTTTTACTCTTACTTAGAAGAGCCAGGTTAGGGAGGTGAAAAAGAGGCACACCTGAGCTGTGCTGTCAGCAGTCATTGTAAAGCCAGGCTAGGCAGCAGGACTTGCTATACTTTTAAGTAGCTGCCTGTCAGTACTGGCTAGTGTGCAGGGTGAGAGGTGCAGTGTCAGATAGCATCCCTGTCCATATTTACAGCAAATTCTGGCTGCTCTCTGCCCTTGGTAATCTGGACTCACTGAATGTCCAGGTTAAACTAACAGGGAGAGCTCTAGCCCAACAAGTCTGTCTCTAACATGCTTGTTCTCCAATGTTTCATGTCCAGAAGTCCACTAGTTCAAAGCGAGCGAGACCCCACCTATATTAAAAGCCTGCCCTGTGCTGCTTCTCTGCAAACAACGTACTGCAGAGTGTGTGTGTGTGAGAGAGAGAGATGCTGCCCCAATGCCGTGTGCCTTTTAATAATATCAGTTCAATGTTTCATACAGTTGTTGATCACTACACGAGTGAAATTGTCTTCAACAGTGTCCGTGTAATTGCCATTGTCATCATTGGCCTGGGCTTCCTCTTATTGCTTCTACCTGAGGAATGGGATGTCTGGTTAATGAAGCTCCTCACCCGCCTCAAAGTGCGGAAGAAGGAAGAGATCCCCGAGGGGAACGGAGACATTGTTTCTGGACTGCAGAGCAAAAGCAGGAGAACTCGCCCTTCCATGTCATCCTTCACTCATTAATGTTATTTTTATTGAAACTCTGTGATTAACATTGTATGTTATGATTCAAGGGTCTTTTCTTGCGAAGCACATATGTCCAGTATAGTGTATATACCTGTACAGTTTTGATATGATACAGTCTAAGGCATCAAGTTTTGGCATGTCCAATTTGCTTGCACTTTTTTCACATCAGACCTTTCACTTAGAAGTACCACTTTAAAAAAAAATCAAAACAAGAACCTCTCTCCTCTTTTTTCAGTGAATGTAATGTATAGTCAAATTATATCATTTTAAAGATCAGTTTTCATGAGAAGCAGAGCAGATATTTTGAACATTAGAAACTGAATGACGCATCACACAGTGTGATTTAAAATGAGCAGATGCTATGCTACGTCATATGTTTATTTTCTACCAGAGCTCTACTCGCAACTCTAAAAGTTTTCAAAAAAACAAAAGCAAATATTTTTGGGAAGGTGGGACAGGAGCGAGAGGGAGATTAGGAAACTGCTCCGTGAAGATGAGTGCACTTTGTGCCAGGACAAGAGTGAGGTTCAAGTGCTAAAAGGCTTGCACTGAAGTAATACAGGAGAAGCAGGCAAGAGCCCAGCCTCCTTATACTGCACATGACTGCACTCCACGTTTAAGATCATGCAAGAGACATACAGTGCCTTTTACAGAATCCTAGTCTTTAGCCGTGTAGAACCAGGTCACTGCAAGTAGCTTCTGTCATTTTACAATATAAGGGGCCCACAGTGCTCCTAAAACTCCCGTTGAAGTCAACAAGTGCCCACTATGAGTCACAGACTTTATTGGGAATTTAGGAGGCTGCGACACTGCAAGTTCATGCCCTGTGTACCTGATTCTCTTCTCACTTGCACAGATTTTACCCCCATGTGGAGTTACTCTTGATTTACACTGGTGTGAATAAGAGGAAAACTTTACTTAAAATAAAATTAACAAGGAAGCTGACAGCCAGGTCTAGAAAAACACGGTTCGTGCTGTATAGTATGAGCCCAACGAGGTGAATTCCCAGTTGCTTTTACTCTACAGTTGGGAGTTTTAAAAAGAAATGTAAGATATTTACATCAAATGTAATGTAACACCTTTTTATGAAACTTGTAAGCACCAGATGTTTACTTATGCGATTTAGGTTCGCCATTAAATTTCTATCTGTGATAGATCACATGCTATGTAAAAAGGAAACAAAGTTATACTTTACTATTTTTGAAGTTTACATCGTTGCATACAAAATTAAAATGTTATTTTCAACTATTGCCATAAACTGATGGTACCTGCTGTCACGGAGGCATACTTTGGCGTTCACTTTGAAACTTTTTCAGCAAATGAATTTCAGAGTCCATTATCTGTTTGGCAGAACTAATAAAAGGTTTAAAAAAAATCCTAAATCAATGACTTCTATGTTTTTTCTTCCTGCCGCGCCGCCCCCCCCCCCCCAACTTTAATAATTTAATTTGTTCTGTTTGAAATATTTTATCAAAACTGATGAAGGAGGAGGGAGATGAAATACAAAAATATGGCCCCCCTCCTGCAAAGGGCTCTGCAACCACAGAGTCTTACTCCCCCCTGGAGAGCCCAACTGACTTGGGATACAAAACTACATGCCTGCACCTCCAAAGAGATTCGTAAGTGTGGTCTCATAGTGGCACCTGGAGTCCCATGGAGTCAACAAGACTCCCTGTGGGTGTAAGGGGCCATTACTGACTGATCCCTTTGCAAGAGCAGGACCCATAACTATGGGCCCACTTTGGACAGGATACTGTATTTAGTCACCAGTCAGAAAAACAGAAGCCCAGCAGGAAACACATAGGGTAAAAGTTGTCCATCCAAATCCTGACATCCTTGAAACCACCAGGGATCATGTTCTATAGGCCCTTTGCGATGAATATTTCTGATTCAGAGCTTAGTCCACATTATCATCTACATCCCCATCTCTCTCGAGATCTTTAAATACCCACTGCTACAGAGATTGTTATGTGCTAAGAATAATCTGTGGGGGAGGAAGCCTGACTGGGCAAGTAGGTGGTGCCCCTGGGTGGTAGATGGAGCCCCCCCCCTTAGGGGATGCTGGCGCTGTCTCTTCCTCACCCCTGCAGCCTGGGCCATGAGTCCCCCTCCCCAGCCTGGAGGAGTCCCGGGCCAGTCTAAGCCGTGCCATGCCTCCCCTCCCCAGACCCCAAGCCACAGCAGGGAAGCCCCTCAGCAGCTACACAGCTCTTCCCACAACACCTGCCTGGGACCTTTCCCTCACGGATGAGCAGCTCAGCACCTTCTTCCTCTGACAACCGTTTCTGTCTATCTTCCCCCTTCTGATGCTCCGCAAAGTCATGTCATCACAAACTCACCCAAGGCCCCTTTGGCTTTAGAAGCAACTCTTGAGGGCCGCAGCTTCTCAGGCCTGTAGACCCTTCCTTTCACCGTGCAGTGGCCAGACATTCAAAACACAGACATTTCCAGGATGGAATATGCTGCTTCTGGACATTGGTGCCCAGGAAGAATTCCTCTTACTCTTTTTTTCTGATGGATTTACCTGATTGATTTTCCTTCACCAAGTCGAAACTACGGACCAGCTGCTGGCTCTTTTTGCAAATGGACGCCCTCAGGCTAAGCCCCTAGGTATGATGCCGTGATTTGGATTCAAGCTGAGGTTGCTGCAGCCATGGCGCAGAGAACTAACCGCTATAAGACCATGGCCAGCTACCAGGTGCCACGGCTGCTGAGCAGGAAATGCTCAGTTCTGTGCTCTTGGGGAAGCCACCTACCTCACCAATGGCCACAGGTATTAATCAAGTCTCCCCATTATTGTCACAGTTAAAATGGTAACAAAAGGAAAAAAAGACAGGAGACCAGCCTGCTGCCTGTCCGCTTTTCTCTCTTCCTCACCCCTTGACTGATTGTCCTCATGCCCTGGGCCAGAGTATTTCCCATTGTGACTCCAAAACATGCCCCAGCGTGCAGGTCTGGAAGCTGAGCCCAGTCACAGTGGCAGAAGGCGCTGTAGAGGCTTTGACCAGGGCAAGCAGGCAGGGGTGGCCTTGCAGGCTAATTGTCTCTCTGGAGGTGCAGGGGGTGAATGGAAGTTGCCATAGAAGAAAGTGGTGAGGAATGTGCTAGCCAGGCCAGGCATTTCTTTCTTCCCATTCAAAAAGCATTGCCCTCCCACTCAGGTAATCGAACCCTGGTCTCCCACGTGACAGGCGGAGATGCTCACCACTGTACTAACAAGCAGCAAGGCCAGGTTTGCACTGCATGCAACTCTTCGAGACCAGCTATAGCCAGCTTGGGCCCCACCAGGCAGCAACACCCCCTCCTCTCTTCTCCTTCCTGGAGGCTTTGGCTGCAGCAAGAGCACAGGGAAAAGCCCCCGTCCCTCCTCACATGCAGTTGCCTCTCACACTCACCCATAGAAGCTTTTGATAGGCCCCATACAGGTTCCGGGGCCACTGAGGAGGGGGAGTTTGCTACTCACCTTCTTGGGTCCACCAGTAATCTCCCTGGAGTCTACAGAGATTACTGATGAACCCAAGAAGCTGAAAGCACATACTGCCTCCTCAGCTGCCCCGGAACCTGCATGGGACATAATAAAGCAAAACACTCTTTCCCCCCCCCCCCACAAAAAACCCTGCAGCCGTGGGGTCCGGTGGCAGCAACAGTACCAGGGGAGGCAGGGCCGCTCTTGGCCTATTATACCCACAGCCATGGTGTTACCACAGTAAAACATTAACACACCTGATCTTTTCCACCCTGTTTTTGGCAAGATGGGGAACACCCAGGTCGCCCAAAATACAGACCCTACAATCATTGCTGTTTTATTGGTGGAGCATTTACAAACCTACTCTTTCCTTTTTCAAATTAAAAATTCTTGCATCTCGTGGTGTAGCAGGTTTTGCTGTTTTCACATAGCTGCCCCAGAGAATGTCGGGAACAATGCCAAATACCAGGTACCAAAAAAAATCCATTCTTGGTTACATAAGCCCAAGAAATGGGATCTCCTCTTTAATTGCTGTGTTTGAGTCCAATATGTTCCACCAGGCATCCCACAGGATCGGAACCGTTTTAATGTCAGCTTCTTAATACATTTTACTAACAACCAATGTATGTTAAGGCCTTAAATGCCAGTATAGTGCTTAAAACTAGGTAAAGAGAAGAAGTTTGCACCTGGTACTACAGTATCAGTAAGACTGTGGTATGGTGAAATTTTAATAATAAATACTCTAGGTTTAGAAAATCCTTCCCAAGACTGACTAAAAGAAGGCAAGACACATGATTTATACAGTGCAAAGCATAGCTGGTCCAAGTAGAGCCTGGGCAAACCAGCTCACTGCCTTTGGGTAATTCCAAATTAGGGCTAGCCAAATTGGTTGAAGGAAGCAATAAGACCCAACCTAAATTTCTTCATGAAATACACCACCGGAAGATGAGAACCTGATGAAGACTGGAACTTGATGAAGTGTCAACAAAGGGTGTGTGTGTTTTAAATGATATCTATGCCTTTCTGTAGAGCTGGGGGTTAAGGAGTGGGCCGAGAAGAAGCCAAGAAGGAATGGGAATTATTAGCTCCGGCCCAAAGGGATCAGTTGTAGAGCATATTGTACTGGGAAGAGCTCATGAGATGATCAGGCCGCCATGCTGAGAAGGACAGTGTGTGCTGTCTCAAAGAAGTGCACACAGAACTTGCAGCCCAGGGAGTGTGTGTTGGCAGGAAATGTTATGTTGGCTATTAGTCATCTCTCTCTCTCTCTCACACACACACACACACACACACACACACCAGCTTTCTGTATCCTATCTACTACAGAGCTGAAACAGGTAGAATCCTCTCATGGTGGGAACTGGTGCTTTTAGTACCCTTTATACCACATTAACCCTTTTACAAGGCTATACAGGGGCTAGACCAGAATGAAAATCTCGCTCTGCAGTTAAGGATTTTAATTGCCTCACTTTTGACTTTAGAATCAGCTCTGAAAGTTTCTCTTATTTTTAACTAAAAGTTCTTCAGATCCAGCAAGTTGAGCCCTGTGAGGCTCCTGATCTTCAGTGACCAGCTATAAGAAATGACAAAAAGGTTATGTGAAAAGCAATTGAAAAGCTGGCTACAGAGGGGACGTCAGGCAGCAGAGCCTCCAAGCCTAGGCCGAGGGAACTGGGACCAGGAGAAACAAGCACCTGGCCGAGAGCAAGTTGGAAAAGGGGAGCACTGCTGCACTGAGGGACTGTCACTCTTGTCCCCAGATGCTGCAGTCTGCACTCCCCACCCCACCCAATGGCTTCTAAGGCTGGCTATGCTACATCCAGAATAGCTGTGCAGCCTCCTCCCAGCACTAGCTCTGCTCATAACACCAGCAGCCCCAAAGGGCCTCTCCCAGCCCAACCCTATCTGCCTCCCCTTTCGGCTGCTCTCCTTTTTCAGGTGTGAGCTGGACTAGTTCCCCTCATCCTGCACTATGGCTTCCTCCACCCTTCAGGGACCATGCCTGACCGCTCTCATACCTTGCTGCCAGGTGTTGCCCCTGCACCAGTTCCCTGGCTGTTTGCAGGCCGCTGCTCACACTGCCACTAGCTATTCCTGGTTACTATGGATCACTTAGTGGCCCCCCCCCTTCATCAGGTGCAGACTTGGCTCCTCCATCCTGGGATGACCTGTGGCCCAATCTTTGCCCTCTAGGTCATCTGAAATGTGTGTGTGGAGGTCAGGGAGACCCCATAATGAATCAGCAGGTTCATTAAAAGAGTACATGAAATAGCTCTATGGACTGTACATAATATCAGTGTCTTAGTCGGACTGTACATAATAGCACAGTGTCTTAGTCACTTATTTCCCCTGCTGCAAAACATTGTGCTACGTTATTTCAGTGAAGTAGTGACAGTCGCCCTCCTCCCCCACAAGTCTTTTTTCTGGTCTGTTTTTTGTAGCATTGCATTGTGGCGGACTCCTGCTTTTATCAGTATTTTTAGTCCTAGGTCTCCACACTTGATACTTTCATCAGCCCATGATTTGGAGCTATGCTCATTATTTTGAATGTTTCTTCTATTCTGTCGAACTGGCTGTGTTTGTGTCAACAGGGAGATGCTATGGGGAACAGCTGCAAAAAGACCCAGAGTTAGCCAAATATTCAATGAATGAAGATAAGAAATTGAAAATTTACTTGAGCCTCCTGATCGCACCCACCTGAGGACTTGGGGTACATTAGTTAGATTTGAAGAGCACAAAGTGCCAGGGTAGGGAGATTTCAGAGTAGCAGCTGTGTTAGTCTGTATTGGCAAAAAGAAAAGGAGTACTTGTGGCACCTTAGACACTAAAATTTATTTGAGCATAAGCTTTCGTGAGCTACAGGAGATTGCTCCCTGGGACTCAGAATGGATGAGCCTCCTGCCCCAATCCCACACTTAATTCCTTAAGATCTCCTGACTTCAAGGACTCTGAGCAGGAGTTTGCAAGTGATCACCTCACAGGGAAGAGCCTCAACTCCCTCAAGAGTGCCAGGAGGAGGAGGAACAGATTGAACAACTCCTGCGGCTCTCTCTGCCTCATCAGAGGATGAGGCAGCGGCACCGGTCTCACCACTGCCACCAAGTCACTACCCAAACAGTTTCTGGACCTCATAAGGAGGATTGTAGAGCCTCTCTTGATTGCCCTGGAGAATGGTCAGGACCCTACCCACAAGGTGTCCATATTACAGGCCTTAGCAAGGAGGTGCCCTAATCAAGGAAGCCATATTAGAACCAGTCAAAGCAATTTGGAACACTCCAGCCACCTGTGCCCTGACTCCAAAAAAGGATGGAGAAAAAGTACTTTGTTCCAGCTAAAGGGGAAAAGTATTTGTTTTCTCACCACATCCTGAATTCCTTAGTTATCCAGGCAATCACTGATCACAGTACACTGCACCAATCTAGATCCATTCCTTCCAACAAGGATGCTAGAAGATTGGATCACCTCAGAAGAAAAAGTTTCTCTTTCACCAGCCTACAATTTCATAGAGCATATTAGCAGGCACTGATGTCTGAATACAACTTTAACAACAACAACAACTTGAGTTTGCTAACAAGCTTCCACAGGAGTTCAGGCCTCAGTTGCAGGCTATTCTTCATGAGGGAAAGCTGATAGCTAGGTCATCCCTCCTGCCACTGTTGGATGTACTGGACACAGCTTCCCAATCCACAGTGACTGCGGTTGTCATGAGATGGGTTTCATGGTTTCACTCCTCTGGTTTTCCCAAGGAAGTTCACGCTACACGGAAGACCTCCTCTTCAAGGGCAACAATCTGCTTAGCAAAAAAAATCAGACTAGTTGTTACACACCTTCAAAGACTCCTGTGCAACTCTCTGCTCCTTGGTTATTTACATCCAGCATCTTGGAGGAAGTACTCCAAACGACCTCCATATAGACAACATCCTGCTCCTCAGCTCTGTTGCTTCTTTGATGGTAACAAGTCCCCCAGGAGGCAACAAAGGGTACACCCCCAATTCACACAGACCCTGCCATAATTTCCTTCGCAGTCCCAGCCTCATACCAAAAAGTCTTTTTGATAGGTCCTTCAAGAGCCACCAGCCAGCCTCCACACTACCAGATACCCTCACCCTCTTCAGTGGCCACCCTGCCAGGTTTTTTTTCCCCCCAATGTGGCAACATATCAAGTCATACAGATGGTTCTTAGAGATCATCTCCATTGGCTACTCCACAGAATTCCTTTCCATCCCTTTCCCTCACAAGAGGACCCTCAAACAGGAAGTAAACTCCCTTGTCCAACTAGAAGCTACAGAGCCCGTGCATCCTCAACAAAAGGAGAAGGGTTTCTATTCCAGATACTTCTTCATTCCTAAAAAGAAGGGAGGCTGTAGACCCATTTTGGATCTCAGACACCTAAATATCTTCAAATCATTCAAGATTCAGGATGACCACCCTGGCCTGTTTAATCCCCTCCCTAAACCAAGGTGCCTGGATTGCAGGTCTTGATTTGAAGGATGCCTGCTTTCATACAGACATTCACCCAATGCACAGGAGGTTCTTGCTCTTTACAGTGGGCCTAGAACATTATCAATACAGAATTCCTCTCTTCGTCTCTCGGCAGCACCAAGAGTTTTCATGAAGGCGCTCTCCATGGTAACAGCATACCTGTGTCACCTGGACAGCCTAGTTTTTCTTTACCCTGATGACTGACTGCTCATGGGGAAATCATCAGTTCTCTCCTTTCTCAGCCTCCTGCACTTCTTAGTACTTCAGTTAAACTTATAAGAATCCACTTTAATCCCCACACAGAATAAAGATTTTTATCAGAGCGATTCTGGACTTGGCCAAAGCATAGAAACCATAGGAGAGAGGGATCTCATCACTCAACTTTGACTGAGCCCTCAGACGACAGCTTGATCATCCTTCCAGGCCATCAGGCATCATGAACTTATGTGACACCATTCACAAGTCTCCATCCTTGGTGCCTTCAGGCATGATTATAGACAGTCTACACTCAGACCAGAGATACCCTAGACAAACCAGTCTCGATTTCCCAGAGCATCCTGGCATCACTCATCTAGTGGGAAAACAAAGACTATGTGTGTAGGGATTCCCTTCATTCCCCCTCCAATCATAAAGAAGCTAGTTACGGATGCTTCCCTATTGGGTAGCACTGCTGGACAACTACATGGCTCTAGGACCCATCAACTATCTAGCACCGAAATATTTTATAGCAATTGGTGTTATGTATAGATAAGATACAGATGTATAGATAAGAGGGTCTACAGGACCTCAAACAGGAATATAAAACAGGATTTTCTTAACATGTTTTTAATTTAATTTTCCTGGGGCTGTATTATTTCTTAAATTAAAATGGAGATGAAATGATTATGCATGCCTGAAGTACAAGCAAAAGTTGATATTCAGAACACTGGAGAAACTGTGCAAAAGAATCTTAACTAGGTAAAAAATGAGTCAGATGTCCCATACTCAGAATTAGGCGATCTGAAAACAGCTTTAAATTATGCCTTCAATTTTTCTAATATTTCAGAATATTTTTAAAACTAAAGCTAAAGCTATATACTGATTATACATCATTAAAATGAGATGCAGAGAACTTTTTCATTCAAATGATACACAAGTATAAGCAAAGTAGATGTGAGTAGCATTCACATAGAGCCTGTGATACTTTCCGATTCCTTCGGAACAGAATAAGACCAACACAGGCTGCCTCCTTGTTAATCAGAATTGCAGTTTTGTTTTGCTTTTGGATGCACAGAGGAGCAAGGATTGTGTCAGACATCCTAGGAGGAAAAAGGTGCCACATACTCCATTTTTCAACATAAGCAGTTTCTCTGTAGCCATTCATCATGTTAATGGAATCCCCCATTGCATTACAGAAATTGTCACATTTCCAAGCAAGACCAAGCTGTATATAGGACAGAGACGTATTGTCCTTGCCCCGTCCTTTGGCTGAAAGATACAAAATGCAGCCTGGAGCAGGTTCAGCAGTGCCTGGGCAGAATTCTATCCTGTAAGAAAGAACTTCACAACATTCTCCCTGGTCAATAAATAACACTGCTATAGGTTTGGGCCTGATTTTCTTCTCATATGCAACAATTGTTCACAGCTTTAACCCCAGTGACCTCAACAGAAGATGCCCTGTTTAGCACCGAGGCCATTTAAGAATTCCCTCTAAAAGTGGTCCCCTCTATCCAGTTTCTGATGAGTTAATCATGCTAGTTTTTATCAGGAATACTTCACTGGTCCTACTTACAGCTGGTAAATCCATTTTTGGGATGAAAGGATTTGGGGCAAGTAGATCCAGAAACAAGGTTCTATAGCAGTAATTTTCAGCTTCTTATCAGAAGGTTTGGATGAGGAACTGGAAGTCAGTATGCTCTGGAGGGAGATTATAAATTTCAAAGCTACACAAAATAAATAAGAAAGCTGATCCTTAGCAACTCACCTGGATGCCCTGAAATGACACAGGACAGGACGCTTACCGAAAACTGAAAAGCAGTTGGTTACTAGTTCTCCTCAGAAGCTGAATCTAGTCCTGAAATCCTTTATTAAACTCCAGCTGAACCTTTGCATTCAACTATTGCACTTCATGACTCAACAGCTTCACTCATTACCTTCTGTTCACACAAAACACAGCCAATGAAATACAGGCATTTTCCATGAGAGGGTATTGCTGATAAGTGCCCAAGGAAAACATTACATAAATTTGTTCCAAAAACCAGTGTGGATTTCCATAGCAACCAGGCGATCATCCTACCACATTTCCATCCAAATCCAAAAAAATCACAAAAGGAAAGGGAGATGCATAGATATCAGAGAGAGGCACTTAACATGTATTTGGCAAAAATCCACTAGGAAAAATCAAATGACTTTTTTGCAACCAGTAAAGGACTGGCAGCTTCAAAAACGATCCTTGCCAGAGAGATTGTAAAATGTATCACTGGGAGACACTGTAGCTAAGATCACTTTTGTGTCTCCCCATAGTACCCTGCAAATGGTCAGCCAGCTGGGGAAATCAAAGCTGCAGCCTGCATTTTATGAATTCTGCCAAAACTACAGAGTTCACATGGACACTTAGGCTTCACCGGGGTCCCGGCATTTAGGCCTAGTGCTGAATCAATAGCAAGTAAGAGGACAGAGCCAGCCCAAGGCTTGTGCAGAGTGTGCAGCCACACAAGTCCCCAAGCTCTGGAACAGCATTCCTGGAGAGAATAACTAGAGTGAGTTGACTAAAAGAGCTCCTGCTACAAGCAGGAGAAGGAAGGGGCAAGATTTCAGCAGGACCTAGACCTTTCAATGATTTGCCCTTTTAAGCCGAGATGGAAAAGGACTATTGGTTTTACAACACCTCTATTTTTTTTTTCCTTCAGACCATGGAGAAAAAAAATCCCATGCAACTTCTTTACCCCTTCAATACCAGGTTCATTCTAATTCTAGAGGAAGGATAATTGATGGTGATGGAGTGGGGAGCCAATGCCTTTAATCCTCCTCTCCTTTCTCCAACAGAACAATTCTGCTGCCTCCTCTTACTCCAGAGGCAAAGAGGGGGCAGGATTTTACCCTTTCCATTTTCTTCCTATTTAGAAATGATAAACCTCCTTGGAATTTCTAAACATTAGAGATTACAATTTCTTACCTAAGAAAGTGTTGCAGCCAGTGCAGGGGAATTCTATATTAGACCTTGTCTGAAAAACAAAGAACTAAAATTTGCTGCTTGCTTAGATATATGTGATTATGACTAGATCACTTTTATAATGTACAAGCAGATTAAAGTCCAGACCAATAACATCACTTGATGCTTTAATATGGCCAATTTCATAAAGCTGAAAATATTTGTGAGCCAAATCAGCTAGAAGGAAGATTTTAAATCAGAAAAAATGTGAATTATAATTGCAAATCTTTTAAGAACACCTTACTAGATGCTCAAAAAGCCACAATCCTACAACTGAGGAAGAAGGCTGTGCTGCTTAAAAAAAAAACCAACCTGATTTAGAGGGGAAGTGAAGGCAGCTATAAAAAAAATAAAAATATATATTTATAACAAACGGGAAGATGATAATAATGAATATATATCACAAGTTAGGAATTGAAGAAAACTGATAAGGGAAGCCAAGAGACAAAAAGAGAAATCAATGGCCAGCATAATTAAGGACAATAAGGAGTTTTTTAAATATAATAGGAACAAAAATAATCTTGACAATGGTATTAGTCCTTTACTAGATGGAAATGAGAAAATCATCAATAAAAATGCAAAAAACGCAGGGGTGTTCAATAAACATATTTGGTCTGTTTCTGAAGGAAAAACAGATGATGCAGTCTCATAATATGGTGATTATAATACTCTTTCCATTTCACTGGTATCTCAGGGAAATGATAAACAGAAGCTACTGAAGTTAGACATTTTTAAATCAGCAGAGCCAGATAACTTGCATCCGAGAGTTTTAAAAGAGCTGCCTAAGGAACTTGCTGGAGCATTAATGTGGATTTCCAATAAGACTTGGAACACTGCGGAAGTTCCAGAAGACTGAAGACAGCTAATGATGTGCCAATTTTTAAAAAGGGTAAACAGGACAACCCTGGGCAAGATAATAAAATGGCTAACACACGACTTGATTAACAATGGAATAAAGGATGGTAAAGTAATTAATGCAAATCAACAAGGTTTACAGAGAAAAGATCCTGTCAAACTAACTTGATATCTTTTTTTTTTTTTACAGATTACAAGTTTTTTTTTACGAGATTACAAGTTTGATTGATAAAGGCAATAGATGTAATGTATTTAGATGTAGATGTAATGTATTTAGACTTCTGTAAGGTGTTTGATTTGGTTCTGCATGACATTTTGATTAAAAAACTAGAATACAAGATTAAAATGGCACACGTTATATGGACTAAACTCGCTCACTGATAGGTCTCAAAATGTACCTGTAAACGGAGAGTGCATCTGTTTCCAGGGGTGTCCTGCCGGGATCAGTTTTGACCCTATGCTATTTAACGCCTTTATCAATGACCTGGAAGAAATTATAAAATCAACACTAAGGCTAAGATTTTGTCATGGTTATTTTTAGTAAAATGGACAGGTCACAGGCAAACAAAAATTCACGGAAGCCATGACCACTCTGACTTCTGCTGCTGCAGCTCCGTGGTTTCCCCCGCCACCATGGTGGCTGGGAGTTGTGGGGTTCCCCCTTTGCCCACGGAAGCTGCAGGGTGACCATATTTCCCAAAGAGAAAACAGGACACCCCCAGCCACTCATCCCCTTCCTCTCCCCACAGTGAGGCTATCACCCTTCGCTGGAACCCTGAGGAGGCCCCCATCAGGAGTCTATCACCTGTCGCTGGAACCCTGCCAGGGCCCCACTGGCTGCCAGCTTAAGAGTCCTGCAAGACCCTGGGGCTGAAGCAGAGAATGTCATGGAGGTCTCTGGAAATCACGGATTCTGGGACTTCCATGGCCTCAGTGACATAAACATAGCCTCCGTAGCCTGATAAAAGTTTGCAAATGACACAAAAATTGGGGGAGTAGTAAATAATGAAGAGGGCAGGTCACTGATTCAGAGCAATGTGGATCACTTGGTAAACTGGAAGCCGGCAACCAAGGTGTATCTTAATAAGGCTAAAAATAAAGGTATACATCTGGGAACAAAGAATGTAGGCCATAGTTACAGGATGTGGGACTCTATCCTGGGAAGCAGTGACTCAGCTGAACATGAGCTCCCAGTGTGATGCTGTGGCCAAAAGGGCTACTGCGATCCTGGGATGCATAAACAGGGGACTCTCAAGTATGAATAGAGAGGTCATTTTGCCTCTATATTTGGCACTGGCGACTGCTGCCGCAGTACTGTGTCCCGTTCTGGTGCCCACAATTCAAGAAGGATGCTGATAAATTGGAGGGTTCAAAGAAGAGCCATGAGAATTAATAAAGGATTGCAAAACATACCTTATAGTGATAAACAGATTGAGCTCCTTGAGTCTATCTTAACAAAGAGAAGATCAAGGTGTCAGTTGATTATAGTCTGTAAGTGGCTACATAGGGAACATATATTTAATAATGGGCTATTCAATGTAGCAGAGAACGGTCAAACATGATCCAAGGGGCTGGAAGTTGAAGCTAGACAAATTCAGACTGGAAATAAGGTGTAAATTTTTAATTGTGAAGGTATTAACCATTAGAAAAAAAAATTACTAAGGCTGTGGTGGATTCTCCATCACTGACAATTGTTAAATCAAGATGGGATGCTTTTCTAAAAGAACTGCTTTAACTCTAGGCATTATTTTGGGTCAGTTCTCTGGCCTGTGCTCTACAGGAGGTCAGACTAGATGATCACAATGGTCCCTTCTGGTCTTGGCATCTATGACTTGCTTATAGTTGTCATTGTTCCCAGTCCCATCACTTTGGTCATCAAGCTGTGCCTGTGTCACCACTTGTGACCACAGAGCCAGATCCTGGCCCCTACTAAAGCTGCTTTCCACCACTCTGATGCTGTCCCAGATTACCTATCTAGTGTAGGTGGCATGGCCTGGGGAAAGAATGGGTGGCCAAAGCACTGCTACGCAGTGATCCCTCGCTGCCAGAATTACCCAGTGAGGTCCATTGAAGCCAATACAATTTAGAGTAGCCCTAAGGCTGCTTGAAGCTGCTTCTTGGGATTAAAGCAGTGCTGACCAAGCTGCCAGGTCCCTTTTCAGTCAAAACCCAGACAGCTGGCAAGCTTACCTGCCCCTTGCTGGGTCCCAAAGCCCAGGCTCCAGCCTGGGCCTTAATGTCTACACCACAATTAAACAGCCCCATCGCCCAAGCCCCACAAGCCCAAGTAAGCTGGTATGGGCCAACTGCGGGTGTTTTATTGCAGTGTAGACCTACCCTAGGAGGTCCCAGCCGAGATGTACTCTCACTCTGAACCTTAATGTCATTGTAGTTTTTGTTTGGGAACTTCCTTGTTCTTTGAAATTAAAAATATCAGACATGAACCCTAAACAACAAACAAACAGAACGTCACCATGTAATATTTCTAATGAATATATGAAGTATCAACATCAAATCATAGTTTTTATTTTCACTTTTATGGCCATGTTCAGTAGTGCACTCTGGTTGATGTACTTCATTCTGGAGCAGCACAAGACAACCATAAAATATAGGTCAGTTAAACTGTGTTTACAGCCACTTTGTTTTGCCAAGCAGTAGGAAACAACCAAAATGTTCCTCTCCTTCCGGGTCTCAAATTCCCCTTAAAAGATCCCAAGGTCTCTGCCAGTCTGACTTGGGGAAAAATTCTTTCACAACTGCAAATATGGTGATCAGTTGAGCATGTGGGCAAGACCAACCTGTCAGACACTTGGGAAAGAATTCTCTGTAGTAACTCAGAGGCCTCCTCATCTAGTGTCCCATCACCTGCCTTTGGAGAAATTTGCTAAGAGCAGTTGCTGATGGGCCATATGCCACTGTAGGTAGTCCCATCATACCATCCTCTCCATAAACATTTCAAGCTCAGTCTTGAAACCAGTTAGCTTTTTGCCCCCACTACCCCCTTTGGAAGGCTGTTCTGGAACTTCACTCGTCAGATGGTTAGAAAATGTCATCTAATTTCAAGATGAAACTTGTTGATGGCCAGTCTGTATCCATTTGTTCTTGTGCAAACATTGGCCCTTAATCTAAATAATTCCTCCCCCTTCCTGGTGATCCTTCTGATGTCTTTAATGAGAGCAATCATCTGTCCCCTCAACCTTCATTTTGGTGGGCTAAAACAAGCCAAGCTCTTTAAGTCTCCTCTCATAAGGCAGGTTCTCCATTCCTCTGATCATACTAGTAATTTCTCTATTTAACCCTACACATACACTCCAAATTCCATCTCTCTCATGCCCCAACCTACATACACCCTGTTAGGAAGCGGAACCTACCTTCTCCGTTGAATAGTTGTGGTGCAACTGGTGGGTTTTAAAAAGAAATATTTAGGATTAATGGTCATTTTGGCATGATTTTTCACAACACAGTTTCTGTCAGAAGCAGCAGAAAAATAGGATCTTCCAAGAAACTTATAAAAAACTGTCCTCTTCCAAAATGAGCACCATGTCACACTGTTCTCATGTGGGAGAAGCCAAATTGTCCTCAGAGAAGATAGGAGTGTCCACTGCTGTCAGGAGCAAAGACATTCAAGTCCTCCAAGAACAACAGCTGCCAGTGTGAGCTGCTGTGGCTTCAGTCCCACTGAGAACACTGGCGAAGTCAGCCATTTTGAAAGTGGGCAGTTCTTGGTTGGATTCTCTGTAATAGACTTATTCGTCAGCTTTTGTTAAAGGAGACACTTTCAGTTGTGAAAAATAATGATAGAAAGTGATTGTTAAACCTAAAAATTCTTCAAATGTAGCCCATGCATATCTCAGTGAACTTTAACTATATGGGAAGTAATGAGTCTGCATTATTCAGCTATCATGATCATTCAAGACGCACACCTAAAATGGTTCAACACCAGGGCTAAATTTCTTAAAGGACCAATTTTAAAATTAATTTTAATAAGCTATTTAATAGATTTACTTGTAAATTCTCAGAAAATTCTGTGCTCAGAGAGTAAGTGTTATAATCTTGAATGGCGGAACCCTGGACATAAGTACAAAGCTGAAGCCTTAACTATGGAATAATGAGCAATGTTTTCATAATTATTCATATTACAGTAGCATCACAAATTGCTTTCCAAACATATAGGAAGACAAATCATTTTGGTACAAAGTACTGTCTCTGTCAGAAATAGTTCAGCAGAATGTCGGATAAACAGTCTACTAGGCAAGAGACGTAGCACTTCTGTACTATAAGATGTTAACTGGAAGCCACAGAATTTACAGTCTATAATAATGTGCATGTATTATAGATTCCAATCAACAACAGGCATCAGTTGATCATAGATCTGAAATACTATGTAAATCCCCAAACACTTCTTCCAAGAATGTCCCAGAATGTGTTGATGTGATGATTACCCGTTGCTTTCACACAGCAGTAATCACTACAAGCAAATGAACCCCAAAAGCTTTGATTGTTCACAGTTGACTCATCTCACAAATTGTCTGGGATCAGCCAGGATTTTTGTCTTTCTGGTTTAATAGGAGTAATCCTCTTTCTTATGTTATGTGCACATTTTCTCCAAAGTAAAAGACGAGAGGCATGCTTAGAATTCTTACAGCATGCGGCAAGAAAATTACCACAGTCATAATTAGAGCTGAATGAATTATTTAAAATAACTTAAGTATTCAACAAATTAAGCCTTCTTTTCTGTTCATGAATTTTCTGAAATCAGATTGCAAAATTCTCCAGTGTGCTCATTCTACAAGTTTATTTGCAAATTTTTACAGTGAATAATTCATGGTTTGGAGGTCACTAAAAACAGTTCATCACAAATATCCAAACTGTGCAGTTTCTATTGTGCTGATAAATTACCCGTAAAGTCACATGAGACTGTTTTTGTTCCTTGATTGGATGACCAAAGTAACTGACCAATACATCACAAACTGTGAATTTGAAAATTCAGAATACAATTTGATATTTACTATCAGCAAATAGTCCTGTAATTGAACCTGAAATTCACTTTTCTAAAATGTTCATGCTAGTAAAACTTTAATTCTCAAATGTTTGATCATAAAAAAGAGTCAAACATGGATCAAAATTTATTTCTGAATTCAATTAAAAAATGTTTGGAAAACATCCTCTGCTATTCAATAGGCACTAAATATCCTACATTTACATCACCCCTTTCAATAATAATCATAATAAATACTTTGCATTTTTATAGTGTTTTCCATCAAAGGATCTGAAATTCCTTTATAAACACCACCACACTACTGTGGCTTATAAAGAGATAGTCCAGCTATCTCTGCAAGTTTAAATACAATTGCAAGAGTTTAGAATATGGATTTCATCAAAGCATGTATTAGGAAATGTACAGGAGGCAGTTTCCCCCCACCTTGCTCCACCCACAAACCATGCAAGTTGTAGTGGGTCAAATCTTATCCCCACCTTGGGGTTTGTTTTTAGTCAAAGGGAACTCAAAATGAAATTAAAAATCAGTCAAGCCTTCTTCCCCGACTTGTCGGCTTAAAGGGTTCTCCATGGACTGCTAAAGCCCATGCCCTTGGTCCTCTCTACAGACCCATTCCCAATTTCTCTCTCTTAGGCCACACTCAACAGCGAGGCAACAAACCACACTGAACGTTATCCAGCAGTAACCTCATGTGTTAACAGGATGCAGTTTTCAGAAAAACCACTCTGTTTTGTATCTCGTTTACCATAAACATTCAAATTAAAAAACACAGTGTTAAACAAAAAAAAAAACAAAAAACAAACAAAAAAAAAGATGAGTTCGCATTACCTGGTACTGAATTTTATTTTTTTTTTTTTGCTGCTGAACTCACTTTCTTGAGATCTTTTTTAATGCTAACGTGGCAGCACCATTAGATTTGATTTAATATCTTTGATTTACAGGCCTGCTTCCTGCATGTAATCTAGTTTCCCAACTGCTCTGAGTAGTGTTGGAGCAGTCTGTTATACTTCCAGCATAATTGTTTTTTTAAGCTCTTCCAGCTAAGCATGTTCTACCTTGCCCAGGTTTTGAAGGTTGGGGTGGTGGTCTAATTAGACAGGGGTTCCTCTACTAAAGTCCTGTTGAGAAGACTCCAACATTTTAACCAAATTATGTGCGTTTCTGGAAGAAAAAAAATCTGAGGTTATCTACAAACACAACTGAGTCAGAGATTACAAGGTTAAAACATGGTTTTCCCTTCACCCAGTCACAGCAGCATTGCCATCATCTTCTTAGCGTATGCGCAAGATGCCTCAGGTAGCACATGACCAGGATTCATCATTGAATTTTGTCTGCTGCTAGGATCATTAACTTCCCTGGCTTGGGCTGGGTGCTGACAGGGAGTGCAATGTGAATGCTAAGCCATGCCCACCAACGTTGCCACGATTTAGCTCAATTTAAAAAAAGAAAAAAGATATGGTTAGATTACAGTTATTGCTTGTCCATGATACAAATCTTAACTAAGATGATCTGTGTCAAGGGACAACTGCTTCATAGCTGCAATCCATAACTTGGTTGTATTGGTAGACTAGAAAAACTTTGCCATGGGGCACAGCTTTTTCTGGGGGCAGGACGTGATCCAAGTCCTCAGCCATCTCAATCTTGGAGGCCAAATGAATGGCTGTAGATAAAGTTCCTGGCTTGGCCATTTTGAGGTGCACAGATATCTCTGGGTCAGTGTTTCTCAACCTTTTCAAATTGGTGAGTCCTTATTTGAAGTAAAAAAAGGTCACAACTCCCTTACATTTACAATAAAGAGTAAAGTTTATGAGTGACCTTTTAACACAGTGATTAGAATACCCATCTGGGATATGGGGAAGCCCTAGTTCAAGCCCCGAAGCTGTTGCACTGTGGATAAATAATTTGAAGTGGAGTAGAGGGACTGGATCCTGGGTCTCTCACCTCCCAGATGGGGTACAATCAGACTAGCGAGGGGTGGCATCATCATCTGCCCCGCAACCTTGGGTGCCTCACAATGCCTTGCTGATATAACCCCCAGTCTTAGCCGCACACAAATAGCATGCAGGTCGCACCCTGAGCGTCTGTGTATAGCTGAAATCCTGGTCCAGCAACTCTGACTCTAACAAACTGTCGGCAACACACCAGCCTTGATTACCACATACTCCCAGTCCCGGATTTTCCCCCCAAAATGTGTATTCTGCAGTGTCCAGCCCTCTCCTGGACAGTTCAGATGTTAGAGGTCTGTTGCCCTTGTATGGGATCAATGTACAACAGTTTGCTACTTTAACTGGCATTACCAAATAATTCTGTTTAAACACAGCACTAGATTACTTTTGATTAAAGAATTAAATTTATTTAACTACAAAGAGATAGATTTTGAGTGAGTACAAGCATAAGGCATTAAAGTCAGAAATAGTTACAAAAGAAATAAAGATAAAATGCTTTCTAGTAACTAAACAAACTAGACTGGTTCAGGGTAAAATCCCTTACCACATGTTCCAGCTCACTAAATTCTCAAGTCAGGCGCTGCCCTCACAGTCCAAAGGGCTGGTTCCTTTGTCTTCTCAGGTGAAAGAGCGAGCGAGAGCGATAGAAAGAAAGAGAGAATATATGGAGTGTTTTCTCTCCTCACTTTTATAATACAGTCCCCCTTTGAAGTGGATTCTTCTGAGGATTACCCCTCAAAGCAAAGTTTATGCAAACAGGAAAGAAGGTGATGCAAAGTTTCAGATTCGTTCAGTTAAGTTCTGGAATGGGCTTCCAAGGGAGAGTATGGAACCCCCATCATTCGAGGTTTGTAAGAACAGGTTGGAAAAATACCTGCTAGGGATGATCTAGGTTTAGTTGGTCCTGCCTCAGCCTGGCGGCTGGACTTGATGACCTTTCAGGGTACCTCCCAGCCCTACATTTCTATGATTCAATAGGAGAAACTGAGAAAGGCCCACATCAGACTCCCCTGTAGCCAAGTGATTAGAGTACTCACCTGTGAGGTAGAAGACCTCTGTTTAAATCCTTTTTCTTCAGGAGGAAAGCGGATGAGAATTAGGGATACACTAATGAGTGCCCTAACTGCTGGCTAAAGCTTATGAGGCACGACCTCCTCCCTGTCCTTGGCATTTTGTGTAAACTCACCTGTAGGGCCCAAACTCAGAGCGTGCTTACCAGATCAAGTCCTACAGCTGAGTTAGGAAGAAGAATGCCTATCGCTCTGGGGTTTATGCATCCAGATGCCTGGTATTGGGCAGCAATGAGCATGCTCAGAGGCAGAAACATAGGTGCCAAGGGAACTTTAACTGCAAAACCATAGGTGTAAAGTGAGTTTAGGTTCCTACAGCATTTGGTGGCAGCTGAGCAAGCATTTTATGAATCCCAGTGGGGCCTGATTCTGGGATTTAGGTGCCTAAAGTGGTAATTAGGCACCTAAGTCCTTTTGTGACTCTAGCATCAAGTGTCCCCAGTGGAGAAATGTAATGCTGTATTTGTAAATCTTACACTCTGATTTTAAGGTGTGGGCTGAAGAGTGCTAGACACCTACCAGCTCCCACTCACATCATTCGGAGTTGCAAGTGCTCAGTATCTCTCAGTATCAGGCCCGTTACAAAACGGTCTCTTGCTGTTAAAATTCCAGACTGTTCAAAATCGCAGCTCTGTTGGTTCCCATGGAAACAAATTCCACTGCTTTTTAGGCTGCCACCAGTAAACAGCAAAAATGTTTAGAGTTTACAGGCTTCTGCTCGTCTATAAAATGAAAGCCATGATTCTTCTGGGTACAAACATGGAACTCTGCTAGCTGATTCCCACGCCAGAAATAAAACCATTAAATAGGATTTACTATTCTGTAATTCTCACTAGTATTTCCACTGTGATTGTGTTTTCAAGCTGAGCTGACCAGTCACCTGAATAAACAGATCTTAAACTAGATTTATTACTCTATAAAGGTGCTAAGGGTAAGTTCTCATCATACTAAAAAAAAAAAAAAAAAAAATACTGTTTATTCATTCTTGTTTTGCACTGGTCACTGACTTAAACCCACCCAGGAATCAAAAATGACAAAGATATTTGTGGTAATTATTTGAAGGCTGCAGGGAGGTCTATGTGAAACGAGCTGGTGGGCTCAGTCAAGTTGCAATTAACATAGGCACCAGCACACAAAAACCACTTCCCCAGTTGTTATCAATTGGCACCATAGTGAACAGTCATATCAATGAATTAGCCATGGAACCCAAACTATTCTGTTATATTCGGAGATGGTTCCTTTCAGCTCAGGGTTAAGTTATAGTGGCAAGGCCTCATGGTGGAAGCTCGCTGCCCCTGGCAGTGCCCTACCAGTCCTATTTATAAGCACAGGTCTCCAGAGCTGTCAAACTCCTTTCTCAACTGCTATACACATTCAAACCCCTACACAGACAGGGACTTCCTTCTCCTGTTCTTCACTTCTGATACATTTTTGCAGACTAGATGAAGACAACTGAAACAGAAGAACTGGAACATAAAATGTTCCGTATCCATCTTGTGCAACAACAAAAACAAAACAACCCTCCAATATCACATTGAAACATTTAAATGAAAATGACATCCTGTGACCTACTTTAACTTTTTTTAAACTTAATATCCTCCAGGATTTAAATATTCTCCCTTTAAAAATTCACTGATTCCCTGTAGATGAGAAAAATCAATGAAATTGGTGCATATGTAAAGGAAGGAAATTTAAGGAGCTATGCAAATTTTTACTCCACTGAAAATACAAGTGGGAAAAAAGTTGGCAAAATGAAGTTCTATACTGATATGCAACAACTACTGAGTGTGACCTGGGATGCCTGAGGTAGCCCTCACTGAAAATGGCAAGGTCAGGGCAGACTGCAAAAGGGAGAGCAAATACTCACAAAAAACTGGTGGTTAACACTAAAGTTAAACTCACCTACCAGCCACAGACTGTACTTCTGATCTCTCACACTGGTTATCAAGAAGCTTAAAATAAATAAATAAATAAATAAATAAATAAAAATCACACAGCCCCCTTTTACTGCATTCCAGTTCTCTTGCTCCTAATCAGCACACAGGTCCAGTACAGTGAGAAGTGATTTAAAACAGTCTGCTCACTATATAAAGTGTTCTTCTGCACCCAAGGGCCAGGGTCAATAATATTTTGGGTAAGATCCAACCTACCACGCTGCCAGCCAATCCTTTAGTATGTAAAACTAAAGACTTATTATAAAGAAAAAAGAAAGAACAAGATGATAATTGTTAAATGGTAAAGCATTCAGATACAACAGAGACTTCAAAGTCCATCTATCAGGTTCTTAGCAATATTGGTGAGTTTGCTGGCTTGAAAGTCCCTCTGGAACACGTCCACCGCTTGGATGAGTCATTCAGTCCTTTGTTCAGAGCTTCAGTTTGTAGAAAAGTTACTCCAGAAGTAAGACGCAGAATCAAATACAAAATGGAGATGATGCAGCTGCCCTTTACATTCCTCTAGTCATGTGGCTTGTACTTCCTGTGTCCCAAACACAAACTTTACAACACATGGGCATGGAAAAGGCTTTGAGTTCTCTGTCCATAACCATACCGCTACAAGTCATGCTGACTCGTAAGGTGTATTCCCTGGCTCCTTTCAATGGGTTCATTGTACCGCTGACGACCCTTGATGGGCCATCAAGCAGGCTTAGTGCTGATGTCAATCGGTCTAGGATGTAACCAAGAAACATAGCACAAGTTTGGAAATATAGATATACCATACATATCTATAACTTATAATACAAAGTGATACAAACATATAAACAAGATTATCACACTCGGCAAATTATAACATTTTCACAGATACCTCACTCGGCATACCTGGAACAATTAATCACACTTTTATAATATTGGTATCAACAATATCATAAAGTGTCCCACATATTCAATACCATACAGCATCACGAGTATTACAAACAGAAGCAAAAAGAATTAAAACTGACTGTCACAGTTAGACTGAAATAACTTAAAATCTGCTAGAACATATAGATTATAGTTGTGACCAGGTTTTCGAGCACCATACAAAGCAGTACTAATGTGTAAGCATATACATCAGAATTCATATAATCTACAGTGTGTTTTTCTACATAATTATGATATTGCTTACTATGTGCTACACCTTCTAGGAGTCTGCTGTCTGCAGTCATTTTTTGGCACTTAAACCACAGCCCTTGAGACCAGTGAAACAGAGCATGTTGGACAGAAGCTAGAGGATAGGCACCACTGTTGCAGCCTGAAGCCCTATGACTGCAGCGATTACCAGCCCGAGTGCGGAAAGGGCAGTTGAGGGACCTAATTCTCCTCTTTACCTCTGGGCCATCTTTCACTATGACTGAGGAACAGCAGCCGTGCCATGTGGCCCCAGGTGGAGTGGAGAGAAGCAGGGGAGATATTTGGGTTGTTTTTTCTTGTCCCTGTCAGACATGGCCTGAGTTGGGGCCAGGGGACAGGTCTGTCCAAGCAATAATCCCCACATCTCCCATGCAGAAGAAGGAGTTCAGGAAGGGCTAGCTCCAAGAAACCCCCTGGTCAGAAGGAGCCCAGGAATATTGGGTACAGTAACTCCTCACTTAACGTTGTCCTGGTCAACAATGAAACTACGTTAATCTATTAGAGAACATATTCATTTAAAGTTGTGCAATGTTTGCTTATAATGTTGTTTGGCCATGGGGGCTTGAAACCAGGATAGGCCAGCAGCACCCCTATCAGCTCCCTTCCACCCACCCAGCGCCTCTGGCCCACCGGCAGTTCCACAGATCAGCAACTCCCCCCCTCCCTCCCCAGACCTCCCTCCCACAGCAATCAGCTGTTTCACGACATTCAGGATGGTCTGGGAGGGGATGGGGGAGGAGCAAGAAGGCAGCGCACTTGTGTGGAAAGAGATGGAGTGGAGATGGAGTGGGGCAGGAAGAGGCGGGGCGGGGGCCTTGGGGGAAGGGGTGAAGTGCGGGGCAGGCCTTGGCAGAGCCAGGGGTTAAGCACCACCCCCCGGCACTTTGGAAAGAACAGCAAGAGGAGCAGCTAGATGATCCACCCTCTTTCACCCTCTGACTCCACCACCTCAAATACGCGTCTCAATCATCATTGCTGAATACAGTATTAAATTGTTTGTTTAAAATTTATACAGTATATGTCTATAATGTCTTCTGTCTGGCAGAAGAATTTTCCCTGGAACCTAACCTCCCCATTTACATTAATTCTTTAGGGAAACTGGATTCACTTAACATTGTTTCGCTTAAATTCGCATTTTTCAAGAACGTAACTACAATGTTAAGCGAGGAGTTACTGTATTTTGCTTTCAATAAGTAAAAAATGCCTTTTGCTTTTTGGAAGGGGAAGGTGGTGGTGGTAGGGGACTTAGAAAGACTCCCTAAAGCTCTGTCAGAAGCAGAGGTTCTTGGTCCACTGCCCGTGTATGTGTGGTGGTAGAAAATTCCAGGAAGGGGTGGTCCCTAGTCCCTACAAGCAGCCACATTTATTGGTAGGGCACTGCCAAATTCACAGCCATGAAAAACATGTCACAGACCACGAAAGCTAGTCTCCCCTGTGAAATCTGGCTAGGGGGTCGTGGTCTTGCCATCCTTACTTCTGTGCTGCTTGAAGAGCTGGGCAGCTGGAGAGCAGTGGCTGCTGGGCACCTATCCCAGAAGCCTGCGCTGTCGCCAGCAGCAGTGCAGAAGTAAGGGTGACATGGTATGGTACTGCCACCCTTACTTCTTCACTAATGTTGGTGGCAGTGCTGGCTTCAGAGCTGGGCACCTGGCCAGCAGTTGCAGCTTTCTGACCGCCCAGCTTTAAAGGCAGTGCCTCTGCCAGCAGGAGCGCAGAAGTAAGGATGGCATGGTACGGTATTGCCATCCTTACTCCTCCGCTGCTGCTGGCAGAGGCACTGCCTTCAGAGCTGAGTTCTTGGCCAGCAGCTGCCACCCTCCAGCCACCCAGCTCTGAAGGGAGTGCAGAAGTAAGGTCAGCAATACCATGACCCTCCTATAATAGCCTCTTGATCCTCCCCCATGACCCTCTTTTGGGTCGGGACCCATACAGTTACACCACCATGAAATTTAAGATGTAAATATCTGGAACCATGAAATTCAAGGTTTTTAAAATACCATGACCATGAAATTTACCAAGATGGACTGTGAATTTGGTAGGGTCCTAGTTATCCCTCTGCCTCCACACTTCAGAGCAGAGGGGAACACCCCTCGTTTGGGCACGAGAAACACTGGTCGCAGGTGTGTCATTCTAGCTCCCTTCAGCTGGTCAATGTGTCCTGAGAGTTAACCGGGTTGCTACAGTAAAACTACATACTAGTACCTGTGCTCCTCTCACGTGTCTACCGACCCCCGGCTTCTCCTCGACACGCCCCTGCTTGGCTGCGTCCTGAAGCCCGCGCACGCCCCGCTACCCAGCAGCGTTGACTGTGAGAGACCAAAGACCAGCCTCGGCCCACGACGCGGCGACACGTGCCTGGCTCAGCCCTGGCAGGGCCGGGTGTTGCGCGGCGTATAAACGGTGCCAACCCAGCCGCCTGAGAGGAGTCGATCAGGAGCAACAAAACGCCACGTTCAGGATTCACGCTTCAGCCCAGCCCGCTACATCCTCCCCCCGGGGGCTGCGCACCGGCGAGCGGGGCTTGGCCTGACTCCCAGCGCCCAGGCCTGACCGCGGGGGAGCCCGCGGCGTCAACCTGGCTCCGGCTCCAGCTCCACCCCTTCGCCTAAGAACCAGGATATTTGTGCCTGGGCCAGATGGGTCCCGCTCCAACCCCGCCCCGGGCCCAGCAGCCTCCGGGGCGCTCCGCCCCCGCGGGACTTCAGCGCCCCCTGCCTAATGCTGCGGCCGGGAGCGAGAGTAACAGGAAGAGGCGACGCTACTAGGCCCGGGCGTGTCTCCTAGCAACGCGGAAAGGGCAGCCCCGGCAGCCTTGCGCATGCGCACAGGACCTCTCGCTCCCATCCAGGTGTTGTCTTTGCTACCGTCACTTCCGGTTCTCTGGATCTGTATCCGGTCCGGGTCGGGGTCACGGCCTCCGCTGGGCGGATGCTGGAGGGACGCGGCGGGGGCGGGTGAGTGGGTCAGCTGCCTGGGGACAGACGCCAGAATCCCCCCCCCCACCCCCTTTCCGGCTCTGCCGGAGGAGACGGGACCGGGCGTGGGGCTTGCCCCGAACCCGTGCGCGCGGCGGGGCCGTGGCCGGCCCCTCTCTGAGTTCTCCTGTCGCAACCCGGGGCGGGGGGGGTCTGGGGGTCAATCCGCCTTGTGGGGCGGGGGAGACGCTCCGAGAACATCCTGTAGGCTCGTGCCCCGCGGGTCCCCCCCCCCCCCGCCCCCGGCCGGTTTCCCTACTGCTCCCCCAGAGGGGTGGGTTGACTTCAGCCCCTCTCGCACGGGAGGGGTGGTTTCGCTGTGCAGGCGCCTAGTTTTCACCACCCGATCAGAGTTTCTGTCCGTTTGGGGCCTGTGGAAATAACTTCAAACTGTAGCATGTTATTAAACTGTAACACGTAGCAGGGGCCAGGAAAGGGAGGGGGAGGCTTAATGCGGTTTGTCATGTCACTACACTGATTTAAAGTGTGGTTTGGTGTTTCCTATTGATATTTAAAAGGGAGTATATGCCTAGATTTGTAATTTGCGTTGGTCTTCGGTTAAAGTGCAGACCCTTTCTGGTTCCTGTAAGTGGAAGCCAGCTGATGTGAAGCACCTGCCCTCTTTCTAAAATTAAATGTTGGTGGCTATAACTTCTTGTACAGTTAAGCTTCTCCGACATACAGCATCTGCGTATCAGCAATATGATTCATTTTATTTAGTTCTCCAGTTAACTGTGGGACAAAATCAAGTGGCACACTCAAGGTTATTGAAGCCATTACAAATGAAGTCTCACATCTTGCTAGTTCTTGGACCTTTTTCACTAACCAGTGCAACATTTGTGTGTGAATAAACTTGAGGCAATAGGCAGATCAAAGTGTCTATCAGAGACATTTACAATTTTATTTTATTTTGCCAGTAATAAAAATGTCAGCACCATCAATGGAGGAAAGGAAGGCTTGCTGGGGAGCCAGGGATGAATACTGGAAATGCTTAGATGAAAATATGGAAGATGCATCTAGGTGCCAGAAGCTTAGATGTTCTTTTGAATCTAGGTGTCCACAACAATGGGTGAGTGCTAATAGTTTTTCACCAGTCATAAGATGCAACCTGACAGTTGTGTTGTATCAAAAATGAATTTTTTCTGCAAATGAATTAATTAGTTCATATAAGCATTCTCAAGTAATGCCACAATCTACATTATTCATAATGCCTTAGTACCTTACAGTAATATTTTGTTTTTTCATTTAACAGACACTACTTCCCTTTAATTTTTCCAGTTTTGTAACTATCCAGAATATTTGTACATTGGCATAAACACCAATGTAAGCAATGCCCTACAAATAGTTAATTCTGCTGCACAGCGAGCAAAGCATTACTACTGTAGATCCTCTTAAAGATTGGGTATTTGTTTCATGGAGTAGTACACTGAAAAAACAAAACAATGTGTATTAAATCCAGAAGACTGCCTAGCCAGATAATTGGTGAAGTAGATTTCACTCCAAGTTATGTTGCTATACCACTGGAAAGGCATTTGGGAAACATCCTGTCAACTCCCAGAAACAGGGATATTAATGGATAATATTGCAGAAGTGAAAACACGTATCTCGAGGGGAGAATGCTCATGTAATAGTGGCAGGGCTTGCAATTGCATGGCACTTTGAGATCAATATATTACTATGTGCTACATCCAATTTTTTTTTGCTCCAATGACGGAGTTCACATTCTAAACCATTAACATATACACTTGACCAGGTTGATACTGAAGTTGTGTATGTGATCTAAGACTGTTCTTTCCGTAATCCTGTTAGATGTGTGAATAAGAATTTTTCATATTGGAATCCCATACTACACCAGTTTGCTTTGATGAACATAAATGATCTCTTTTTAAAATAGGTAAAATACTTTGACAAAAGAAGAGACTTTTTAAAATACAAAGAACAGCTTCAAGCAGGAGAATTTCCTGGAACTACTGAAAAGTCATAGCTACGCATCCATTTATGAAACACAATCAATGAAAGAATAATCTTATGGAAGAGAAGTACTGAAATGTGACGAGAACTCAGTTAAAAGTAACTGGTATCTTACACTGTATCTCTAGAAATTCATGCTGCTTTCCTTGTTGCAATGTCTCGCTTTTGTGTGAGAACAGTAATTAAACGAAAAAGACTGTCTGTAAGAGTGTATATCAAAGAAATACGGTATATAATTTTTCCTATACCTGAATTTTTTATTGTATAACTAGGATGAAAAGCAGTGTTTCCCAGAAATTAATGCACTGAATTATAAATTTATATTTTCGGGAGAATATTAAACTGTTTTCAAACTTGAAAAGTTTTTCTATGCACGTGAACTAACTTTTCTAAAAAGCTCCTGCATCTTCCCCCCTTCTCTATGAAGATAATATGTCAGTGTAAGTGAGCAGGTACACTCTATGCTATGTCTTTGAAAATTTTGTGAATCATAAATTAATTTCTGCTGTCTTATTGTATGGCCAGGTTATAGATAAAGATCAAGAGGTATAAATAACCACTGCATCTCATTTCTTATGTAGCTGGTCTTCATTTATGGATTTTTATAAACATCTGCACAATTATAGTTGAGATTCTTATGCCACTAATGTAGGTGAACAGTCTCAGTTATTAAGTATGTCACCAACATATTTGAAAAATATAATGCTACAGGTATGATTTCTTCTGTCCTTGTTTGTATAATTTGGTGGCAATGATATTATCAATTCCTGTATTATTCACAATGGATTTACTTCAGTAAAGGTTTGTTTTAAGTGAGATAGTCCTTAGGCAAAATAGCAGCTGCTTTAATAATGGCATTTTCCAAATTGTCAGTGAAAAATGCTTAAGAAAGTGTTGTGTATTAGGACAGGGACCTACACTGAACAATTCACCCTGATAAGTTACCAAGCATAGAGTTTACTAGGATCAGCAAACATTGTTTAGGTGTTTAAAACCTGTGTTTTAAAAATGGGTTCACTAACATTTTTAGACATGATTTATCCCATACTCCTAAACCACTTCCCCATTTGCTGATATAAAAGACCCTAACTGGTCCTCTGCCAAAAGGTCCAGCTTCACTTCTAAAAATGTTATCAATTCAAAATCTGCAGTATGTTGAAAATTTAGGGAGAGTGTAAAAAACTAGATTTAATATGAAAATGACCATCGTGAGGGAATAATAATAGATATTTCATACTTAATGTCAGTTTTTAAATTCACGTCTGCTGTACCCAGATGCTGCAGAAAACAAAGTATCTTACCCCAGACTACACAAGGGTGTTAGGCGTGAGTATGGGTGATCAAATTAAAAACATTTTAACCTCAACTACACGTGTTGTGATCCGAACAACTGCTATTGTAAAAACCCTACATTTTGAAGTACACTGTATGAAACGGTTAAATGTCACTGAGTTGTATGTTCAAGGGGAGAAGAGTCCATTAACTCTGGTTGCTTCCACTGCAATAAGAGAACCATATGTAAGCAATACAAACAAGACTATTTATTACCAATAAAACAGTTGTATATAATCAGATAATACATTAAGGCATTTAAAAACAATTTTTGTACTACACAACACCACTGTATGACATGCAAAATTTAAAAACATCGTCATTCACCCTGAGTCTGTAATTATTCCATGTGTTTAAAAACGTTTTACAGCACCATAAAAAGCCATCCAGCTACATTACAAATAAGGCACAAGACTCCTGCAGTTATTTCAGTTGTTTTTGCTTGATCAGTTGTTGCCTCGTATACTCCCAAATCAGCAGAGCTCCACTTACATGAACATTTAGTGATCGAATGATACCCTGCTGAGGAATTTCCACACAAACATCCAGATGCTGAATCAGGTTTGCTGGGATTCCCTCATGTTCATTTCTAATAAGGAAGAAATTAAAAAGATGTAAATCTTTCACCCAGAAAAGAAGGAATAGAAGAAATATCACTTCATGCTGTCTCCAATATGCACCTGTCTGGAGAAACCTGAGTGTCCCATAACAGAAAAAACCAAGAAATGAGCTACAGTAGCAAACACCATTCACAATACTACTTGCTGCCAGCTCCACCCATCATGGGATATGTTTCTTATCCATGCAGTTGATGCTTGCTTCTTCATACATAAAACTGATGAGCACAAAAAAAGAAAACCTAAAAATTCCATAGCATTGTAATTGGAAACTTACAAAATACTAAAACTAGTGTCTTGCTTCAGCAGCAAATGTTACAGAAACACTGAAGACAACGGAAACTAGACAGTGTAGTAGTTTAATCCACTATCTTTTTGCTTTAAGAAAAACTCAGATTTATATTTTGGTTAAGTCACAACCAAAATGAACCAAATGGTCTTATCTTAATAGATGTTTTCCACATCTTAAACATGAGACTATGCAGGGATCCTAGTTTAATCTTTTTGCCACAGGAAAACACAGAATTTGCATTTTTACATTTTTTACATTTGCTTCAGTTTTTACATTTTGTGTAAATAGTTCATATGTTTTTATTTTAACTAAATTTTATTGAAAGTACCAGTATCACTTATTCAGTGCGTGCAACCTCCCCGCTCTTATGGTTGATTTTTGAATGTGCTTTAAATTTACATAGCTAAACATACTCCAATAAACTGCTTCTGGCATACAGAGGTTAATCAATGGCCTATAGGAGTTCATGTCTCAATGCATCTCAAATTTCACTTCAGCCTCCAGATGTAATTAAAGTTATGAAAAGAAGCCAAAACCTTTAAAAATCACCCCTAAAGATCAAGTCACTGAGTTTGGCAAGGACAAATTTCACATTGATAGTAAGCTTAGAATTTGCTTGCAAATGTAAATATATCAATAAAACATTGTGTTCACATGATACCTATATACAGATAGTGTGGTTAGGGAAAGCTAAAGTTCAGCACTTCATTTTAATCACACAAAAGTGTGGATTTTTATGTTTTGGTTTTTTTTAAAATCAATTTTTTTTTTTTTTTTTTTTTTTTTTTTTATCATGGAAAACTAGGATTCCTGCTGATACAACTCAGATGTTGCAGATCAAGACTGAAGTTTAATAGAACTGTAGCAAAGGTTGCACTAATCTCTTCCTGTAGCGTTAGCCAATGCTATTAGTTGCTCTGTCACAAAAACTTAAATCACTCAGAAATGGAAGATGCTGAATTATATTAGTACACTCAATAGAAGGGGTGGTTCACATATAACAATTACTGATCACAGTATTTCCCCATTAATGCAGAAATAAAAGCAACAAAAAGCAAGGAATCAATTTCTTTACTTTTATGCAGAAATATTAAGTCTGATCCTGGAGGGATTTCTGGATTTCCAGGGATGGGCCAGCTAGGGGATATCCAATCACTTAAATACTTGTGAATATCTTAAATATTCCACACTGGTCATAGGCATTCAGGTCTGCTATTTCCAGTGACAGTACCTCAGTAAGTACTGCTTACACAGACTGTACCCCCTTCTGAATGAGGTCACTGAAAATTACATCACATAGTTATGCTGAAGATAAATTGGGTTAACCAAAGTGTGCAATGTAACAGGAAAACAAAAGTGTGAAAAAGGAGGGTGAGTGAAAGAGAGGCTGTCACATTATAAAAGAGACTCAGGGCATTTACTACTATACTGTTATATGAGAGACTTATTACTGGATTTAACTTTAGCTCATTGAAAAGGCAACATCTATGAAGCTCTACATTAACACTGTATTCAGCTCATGAGAGATGAGGGCACTCTCTTTGCTCTGCAGTGATTTCTGTGGCTGAGCAAATGAATTAACATTATTGGGCTCTAAAATCCCATCGAGAAGCTCTAGCCAAGGAATAGTGCCATGGTGTGATGTCTTGAGGTGAGCCACAGAGACCAGAGTTATAAAGCCCTCATTAAAGACAAAGATATTTGATCCATGGGGTTCTATATTTTAAATCTTTTATATCAAGTGGAAGAGAAATACTGTTATATACAATCTCTCTTCTTTCCTTCCACCAACATAGCTTGATTTTCTAATCATTAAACTGCTGCTTACGAGGAAGGGTGGCTTGATGGACCACTGTAGTATGGAAACTACAGCTACAGGTTGTTTGTAACTTACCCCAGCAATAACAAGGATTTCTCTGGAAAGCAGTATTCAGTTAAGTCAAAACTTTTAGCAGTTTGCTCCACACCTATGATAGTGTAGCCTTCAGTTTTCTTCTGCTGTAAATAATTAACAAGCTGAGATGGTTTCACCTGCATGTTAAGAATAGGGGGGAAATGTACAAATATTTAAATATTTTCTATATAAAAACATATTACCACAAAAAACTTTTACACATTTCTAAAATTGAAAACAGAACATTCTACAGAAGAAAAAAATTAAAATTTTAAACTAATGTTATGATTTTTTTTCAGACTGGTAGTAATTGGTAATATACAGAAATACACTAGGGCTCTGGGCTTCACAGATATTGATATAACACAGATCATAAGTTTTACTGGATCCATACACGATTATATCATATGGGAGTGTTACTGCAGATCAAGTGCAGAATGTCTGGTGTTGCCCCAGCTTATGTTTACAATGACTCATTATAAATACCCTTTTTAGGAGGAAGTCAGTAAAAGAATGGAACTGTTGCTAGATAATGTAGTGGATAAAGGAAAGATTATATATTAATAGCCGTGGTTCTTTGAGAGTTCTGCCTTTTCATCACTTGTGGGATGTGGTCCAATCCCCTATTATAGCTAACCTTCGAAAACCTGCTAGAAAAACAGAACCCACTGGGACTACACAAGTATCCACTCACAGCAACAAATGCTCAGGAGATGAGGTGACAACAGGCAGTGAGGCCCACAACTGCCTCATTTCTTATTGCTAACAGCTAAGTCCTTTTGAATATAGATGTGTAGTGTGAATATGCTGATGCACTACTCTTGAAGAATCAGTTACGGTTAAGTAAAGAACAGTTACAATAACTTTCAAGCGATTGGCCCATAGAGTCCCCTCTTGGTGACTAACAAAAACAAGCAGTCTTTGCTTAAAGACGGGTCAAGGAGTCCTACATAAAGAATGACTGCAGGACAGCTCTACCAAAACAGGAATGAGATCTGGAAGCCTCTACTAAAGAAGGTTTCAGAGTAGCAGCCGTGTTAGTCTGTATTCGCAAAAAGAAAAGGAGTACTTGTGGCACTTTAGAGACTAACAAATTTATTAGAGCATAAGCTTTCGTGAGCTACAGCTTACTTCATCGGATGCATTTGGTGGAAATGCACCTGCGCATCTACCAATGTGATTATGCCATCATGTGCCAGCAATGCCCCTCTGCCATGTACATTGGTCAAACTGGACAGTGTCTACGTAAAAGAATGAATGGACACAAATCAGACGTCAAGAATTATAACATTCAAAAGCCAGTTGGAGAACACTTCAATCTCTCTGGTCACTTGATTACAGACCTAAGAGTGGCTATCCTTCAACAAAAAAGCTTCAATAACAGACTCCAACGAGAGACTGCTGAATTGGAATTAATTTGCAAACTGGATACAATTAACTTAGGCTTGAATAGAGACTGGGAATGGATGAGTCATTACACAAAGTAAAACTATTTCCCCATGTTATTTCTCCCCCCCACCCCACCCCCCACTGTTCCTCAGATGTTCTTGTTAACTGCTGGAAATAGCCTACCTTGCTTGTCACCATGAAAGGTTTTCCTCCTTCCCCCACCCTGCTGCTGGTGATGGCTTATCTTAAGTAAAAAGAAAAGGAGTACTTGTGGCACCTTAGAGACTAACAAATTTTTTAGAGCATAAGCTTTCGTGAGCTCACGAAAGCTTATGCTCTAATAAATTTGTTAGTCTCTAAGGTGCCACAAGTACTCCTTTTCTTTTTGCGAATACAGACTAACACGGCTGCTACTCTGAAACCTGTCGTTGTTTATGTGGACCAATTACCACATAGCTGCGCTGCAGATTTGGTTACAGGTACATTCTTCAAACAAAGGCAGCAGAAGCTGCCTGAGCAGTAGTGGAACGAGCTCTAATGTGGCTAGGTAGATCTAGTCTACCTTGTAATACGTCCTTATACAGATGAAGGCCCATTATGATAATCAATGGGAGGTTACTGCCTGACCCTTAATCCTATCAGCAAAGATCACAAACTGGCTAGGTGTGTTCCTGAAAGATGTTGTCTCGTTAAGGTAGTATGACAATGCCCTTACTACATCAAGCATATGAAGTTTAGCTTCCCAGGGGATTGAGTGACAGTTTGGGAAGGCAACTTGGTGATTAATAAATTGGTTCATATGGAATTCCAAAACCACTTTGGGCAGGAACTTGAGAGGAGGCCTCAGAGTAAGCCTGTCCTTATGAAACTGTGTATATAAGGAGAAACCCCCCATGAAAAACAATCTCCCCTACCTGAGCTGATGTAATGGCTACTAAAAAGGCAGTCTTCAGTGATAGATGGTATACAAGGTTCAAAGTGGGGGAGCAATCAACCTTGTTAATACTACACTGAGATCCCAAGAGTGAGGGTCCCAGGGCAGCTCCTGAATTGGGTGAAAAAGCATGAATAAAGTCTGTAAGGAATATAGCCAGTGTAGGGTGAGAAAATACAGTGGCCTGACATGCAGATTTTACTGCTAGGTATATCTTTATGGAGCTAACAGAAAGCCCCAGAACAGAGATATTATTGCTAGGTAGATCCATATGGGGCTGACAAAAAGCCCTGAAGTTTCTGTGATAGTATATAGTTCTGTATTGTTGAAATGGGTGTTGTTAGGGGAGATGCCAGTGCTCAGATGTCAAAACAAAAAACCACCACTTGGTTTTATAAGTCATTCTAGTTGAGGCTTTTCTGCTTTAAAGCAAAATGTTCTGAACCTCAGGAGAACACCTTATGGTGTACATCAGCCAGCCAGCATCCAGGCTGTCAAACATAAGGAGATTGATTCTAGGGGTTGGTCTAGCCTCCCGGGATGTTTTGTGATACCATGTCAGACTCAGCAGGTAAGAGGTTGGGGGCTGTATTGATAGTTCATCAGATCCAAATACCAAAACTGCTTGGCCCATCATGATAATCAGTCCAGCATCGTGCCTCATTTTCCTTAGGAACCTCGGTCTCACAGAAACCAGGAGCAAAGCATTTATCAGTCTCTGCGTACAGAGGGAAAGAAAAGCATCTGACGGGGGCCTAGATTGGAGCCGTTTCTGGAGCAGAACACTTGGGATTTCTTGGTCTGTGGCAAATATGCTATTGATTGGTATCCCCCCTTGAAAAGATGCTCTGCAGCACTAGGTCCTTGACTGACCACATGTGGTTGTCTGAGAACCGCTTGTGAGGTGATCTACTACTAAGTTCTGTCTGAATGTCTGCCAGGGTTAGTGATATGAACCAAAAAGAAAAGGAATACTTGTGGCACCTTACAGACTAACAAATTTATTTGAGCATAAGCTTTCGTGAACTATAGCTCACTTCATGCTACTCTGAAACCTGATATGAGACAAATATGCACCATGTCAACAGCCAAATGGCCTGACAGAGCAGAAATGACTCGGCCCCACCCTGTCTGTTGACATAAAGCATAGCTGTACAAGGCCTACAGACAGGTCAGTTAGTACAAAATAGGCCACAGGTACTGAAAACGACAGTACTGACATGCCAGCTACCAAGAGTGCCAAAGAGGTGCGTCAGAGAAAAGGAAGCCAGCGGATTTAGTCAGTACAACCAGCAATTTTTTTCATGGCCAGTAATCAGGTGCCAAAGGGACCCATCTTAGACTCCTGGCTGCCCACAGACTCGACTGAAGTTTTGCAGCCAAACACATGTCAATTCTTATGTCTCAGTCTAAAGGTCCTGGGGGGGAGACCTTCATGTGTAGGCTCATCTCTTGAGTGATGCTCCTTCCTAAACCTGCTTGAAGAAGTCAACACATGGACTGAAGTTGACAACTGGGATCTCACAGACATCTCAGCTCTGGAGCTCAAGGTGGAGTCCTGGTGCGCAGGGACACCAGCCAGAAGGGACTGGAGGGAAGACTAGGCCTTAGCTACATCCTCCTCCAGGCCCAAGGAAGGTGTCAGGGCATTTCAGAAGTAGTGAAAAAGAGAGTGTCCACCACGGAGGGGCATAGAAGCGGCACAGGAGAGGCATGCCTTAAACCCTAAAGAGTTAGCTTCCATCATAAAGAGCTTGATGCTAGCCCTGCCTACTGGGGTGGGCCCGAGGCTCATCAGCAGCTGTCCCTGATCACACTAGTGTGCACAAGCAGCTCGCACGCTCCCAGACAGGGGTTCCTTCCACACAGAGTCTGCACCTTGCACACCCTAGCCCAACCAGGGCCAGCTACGGTTGCTAGGTGTCCAGTTTTTGACCGGCACATCCAGTCGAAAAGGGACCCTGGGCTGTTAAAAGTCCTGTTGGCAGAGCTGGCAGGATGGGTACATGGCTGTGTGTGGCTCCCGGGAAGTGGTGACACGTCCCTTGGCTCCTAGGTGAAGACACAGTCAGGGGGGCTCCACATTCTGCCCCCGCCCCGAGCACCAGCTCTGCAGCTCCCATTGGCTGGGAACCGGAGACTGCACCCCTCACTCCCTCCTGCACCCCAACCCCCTGCCCTAGCCCTGAGCCCCTCCTCCACACCCCAACTCCCTACCCCAGTCCTGATCCTCCTCCTGCACCCAAACTCCCTCCCAAAGCCTGCACTCCAACCCCCTGCCCCAGCCCAGAGCCCCCTCCCACATCGTGAACCCCTCATTTCCCTGGAGCCCTCACCCCCAGCCAGAGCCATCACCCCAACCTCCTGCCTCAGCCCCAGAGCAGTCTCCCACACTCCAAAGCCCTCAGCTCCACCCCCCAGCCTGGAGCCCCCTCCTGCACCCCAAAGCCCTCATCTATGGCCCACCCCAGAGCCTGCACCCCAACCCCCTGCCCAGAGCCCTCACCCCCTCCCGCACTCCAACCCCCTACCCCAGCCCAGTGAAAATGAGTGAGGGTGGGGGAGAGCAAGTGACAGAGGGGTTATTGAGTGAGCAGGGGCAGGACCTCAGAGAAGGGGCAGGGCACGGGGCAAGGGTGTTCAGTTTTGTGCGATTAGAAAGTTGGCAACCCTAGGGACAGCTGCCAGTGGGCATGGCTGGGGACTGTACAGCTACACCGGAAGAGCTGTCCGGGTTGGGCGCTGGCTACTGCGAACGGCAGCCCAACATCCTGTTGCTTTTGCCACTATGATTCCTTGTAGAGCCCTACAGCTCCACGGATATCTGCTTTATATCTGCGGATATAAATTTTGTATCCATGCAGGGCTCTACAGATGAGATTTAAGGGACAAGAGACTGAGACTGTTTGGGCAATTCAGGCAATTGCACAGAAAGTGCCTAAAATTAACTATTTATAAGATATTAACTATAACAAGTCAACAGGAGATTTTTCATTAAATCCAAGAAAGATCCTTTTGACACAGAGTGAAGACCTTTTTTCTTACAACTAGTCACAGAAAGAAAGGAACTGAGGTGGCTGGGCACCAGAAGACTTCTTGTAACAACTCCAAATGTTCAGTGTTGCAAAGAGGCATGCTGCAATGGATATTTCTTTTTTAGGTGGTTCCCAAAGTTTAGCAGTACAAGGGAGTAGAAAAGGCATCTCATAACTGGCAATATGCAGAGGCCACTTTAAAAAATAATGTTGTTCTACTGATAGAAAATACTAATCATTTTTGTAATCCTGACAGACAGCTAAATAAATTTCCTGAGAACTGTGCTAGCCTAATGATTTTGAAGAGCGAAACCAAACAAAATATAAAACTTTAGATTTATTCCCTCATGAACTTGTCTATATATGAAAAAAATCCTTTTTGCATATAACAAAATGGGAAATTATTGGTATTTACCCTAGAATCCTTTTCTGGAACCCACTGGTGATTAGCTGATGTGTAGATGGGCTTTCTTTCTACTGAGTATGCTAGTGTGGTATCTCTGACTGGGACCTTGTAATACAATATTTATTTTTTTTCCCTTTATTCCTGTCTTTATAATCTCAATTTGTCAGAAATGTATCAGAAGCCAAGTCTCACAAGCAGTATAAAATTTATCATTATTATAGTGTTCTGTATAGGCTGGGTGTAGAAAATGTTGTTTAAATGCAGGTCTGTTATGTCACTGAAGCAGAGTATTGTATGGCTTTGTAATTTATTCTGAAAACAAAACTATTTTAAACGATTGACAAAAATGTTTAAATACGGAGAATTTTACTCTTACGTCAGAAATAAAATTTTCTAGAGATTAATTGTAAGTAGACTCAGACTGCTATGAAAATATACAAAGCTGACTTTGAAAATGTATATATCTATTAGGGCTGTCAAGCAATTAAAAAGATTAATCACACTGTTAAACAATAATAGAATACTTATTTAAATATTTTGGATGTTTTCTACATTTTGAAATATACCGATTTCAATTACAACACAGAATACAAAGTGTACCATGCTCAAAAAAATTTTTTTTTCAATTCACCTAATACAAGTGCCGTAGTATAATCTCTTTATCATGAAAGTTGAACTTACACATGTAGAATTATGTACAAAAAAAACCTGCATTCAAAAAATAAAACAATGTAAAATTGTAGAGCTTGCAAATCCCCTCACTCCTACTTCTTGTTCAGCCAATCGCTCAGACAGACAAGAAGGCAGCATTATCTTCTGTAAACGTAAACAAACTTGTTTGTCTTAGCGATTGGCTGAACAAGAAGTAAGACTGACGGGACCTGTAAGCTCTGAAGTTTTACAATGCTTTGTTTGAGTGCAGTTATGTAACAACAAAATCTACATTTGTAAGCTGCTCTTTCACGACAAAGATTGCACTACAATACTTGTATGAGGTGAACTGAAAAAATTCGATTTCTTTTATCATTTTTACAGTGCAAATATTTGAAATCAAAAATAATATTCACTTTGATTTCAATTACAACACAGAATACAATATGTATGAAAACGTAGAAAAATATCCAAAATATTTAATAAATTTCAATTGGTATTCTATTGTTTAACAGTGCTTTCAAACTGTGATTAATTTTTTAATCATGATTAATTTTTTGAATGAATCATGCGAGTTAATTGTGATTAACTGACAGCCCTAATATCTATATAAAAGACTACAACCACAGGCTTGCATAGAGTGCTGAGTGTTAGACCTCCACTCTGAAGCAAGATGCCCTGATTTTGATAAACTATAGAAAAGGCTCTGAAATCTACCTTGTAAATTAGTTTCAAGCAAACTGTGTAATTAATTATTCTCATCATGTCACTAAAAGAAATGGGCTAAACAAGATGAGATTAACAACATTTCAATGAATCACTTAAGTTTTACAAAATAATTTTAAATTTCAATGTACAGCCATCAGCTGTAAAATACTACAATCAGAGTATGTTATAAAACAAGAGGCAACTAGTACAATCAGTTTCATTAACACAAAAAATAATCAACACACCAACCTTTTAAAAACCGCTACAAGGATTTTCAAAAGCAGCAGGCTAATGCAAAAATACCTTAATACTAGCATAAAACAGAGAAGTAGGTACTTGTGCCAAATGGGTGAAGTGGTTAATTTTCAGGAGAGGAAAAAAAAAAGTGAGACCCTTGACTTAGAGGGCATCAGTTTGAATGAATTTATATGTACAGTGCTCCTTTTATGTAAGCAGCTAAAATACTTTTTCCACCCACCTCGACAAGAGGAAGCCACTGTTCTGCAGAAACACTGAGATGTTGAAATTGCTTATCGTTTATATAATGAAGACTGCCAACAACTAAAGCAGATGCCCCAAATATTTCACTTGTACGACACAAACCTACAAATAAGCACAAGATATAAAATATAAAGATTACTTTAAACAACAAAACTAAGATATTAAAGCACATGAAAAAGAAAATCTGAAAACAAATAGTCTCCAGCAATATAAACATTTGCCTCTAGCCCTCTAGTTTTAGTCAACAGGGTTATTTCCACATGCTTTTCATGTTCCAAGTCATGACTCTCACAATGTCAGCAGAAAAAAGGAAACTGCCTTCTATAGGCAGTTTCTATCTTCTAAAGGAGGGCTTTAAACTAGGTTCACCGGGGGAAGGAGACCAAAGCCCTGAGGTAAGTGGGAAAGCGGGATACCGGGAGGAAGCACAGGCAGGAATGTCTGTGAGGGGAGGGCTCCTGCCTCATACTGGGAATGAGGGGCGATCAACAGGTTATCTCAAGTGCTTATATACAAATGCACAAAGCCTTGGAAACAAGCAGGGAGAACTGGAGGTCCTGGTGATGTCAAGGAATTATGACGTGATTGGAATAACAGAGACTTGGTGGGATAACTCACATGACTGGAGTACAGTCATGGATGGTTATAAACTGTTCAGGAAGGACAGGCAGGGCAGAAAAGGTGGGGGAGTAGCACTGTATGTAAGGGAGCAGTATGACTGCTCAGAGCTCCGGTACGAAACTGTGGAAAAACCTGAGTGTCTCTGGATTAAGTTTAGAAGTGTGTGCAACAAGAGTGATGTCATGGTGGGAGTCTGCTATAGACCACCGGACCAGGGGGATGAGGTGGATGAGGCTTTCTTCCGGCAACTCACGGAAGCTACTAGATCGCATGCCCTGATTCTCATGGGTGACTTTAATTTTCCTGATATCTGCTGGGAGAGCAATACAGCGGTGCATAGACAATCCAGGAAGTTTTTGGAAAGCGTAGGGGACAATTTCCTGGTGCAAGTGCTAGGGGAGCCAACTAGGGGGAGTGCTTTTCTTGACCTGCTGCTCACAAACCGGGTAGAATTAGTGGGGGAAGCAAAAGTGGATGGGAATCTGGGAGGCAGTGACCATGAGTTGGTTGAGTTCAGGATCCTGACGCAGGGAAGAAAGGTAAGCAGCAGGATACGGACCCTGGACTTCAGGAAAGCAGACTTTGACTCCCTCAGGGAACAGATGGCCAGGATCCCCTGGGGGACTAACATGAAAGGGAAGGGAGTCCAGGAGAGCTGGCTGTATTTCAAGGAATCCCTGTTGAGGTTACAGGGACAAACCATCCCGATGAGTCGAAAGAATAGTAAATATGGCAGGCGACCAGCTTGGCTTAATGGTGAAATCCTAGCGGATCTTAAACATAAAAAAGAAGCTTACAAGAAGTGGAAGGTTGGACATATGACCAGGGAAGAGTATAAAAATATTGCTCGGGCATGTAGGAAAGATATCAGGAGGGCCAAATCGCACCTGGAGCTGCAGCTAGCAAGAGATGTCAAGAGTAACAAGAAGGGTTTCTTCAGGTATGTTGGCAACAAGAAGAAAGCCAAGGAAAGTGTGGGCCCCTTACTGAATGAGGGAGGCAAGCTAGTGACAGAGGATGTGGAAAAAGCTAATGTACTCAATGCTTTTTTTGCCTCTGTTTTCACTAACAAGGTCAGCTCCCAGACTGCTGTGCTGGGCATCACAAAATGGGGAAGAGATGGCCAGCCCTCTGTAGAGATAGAGGTGGTTAGGGACTATTTAGAAAAGCTGGACGTGCACAAGTCCATGGGGCCGGACGAATTGCATCCGAGAGTGCTGAGGGAATTGGCGGCTGTGATTGCAGAGCCCTTGGCCATTATCTTTGAAAACTCGTGGCGAACGGAGGAAGTCCCGGATGACTGGAAAAAGGCTAATGTAGTGCCCATCTTTAAAAAAGGGAAGAAGGAGGATCCTGGGAACTACAGGCCGGTCAGCCTCACCTCAGTCCCTGGAAAAATCATGGAGCAGGTCCTCAAAGAATCAATCCTGAAGCACTTAGAGGAGAGGAAAGTGATCAGGAACAGTCAGCATGGATTCACCAAGGGAAGGTCATGCCTGACTAATCTAATCGCCTTTTATGATGAGATTACTGGTTCTGTGGATGAAGGGAAAGCAGTGGATGTATTGTTTCTTGACTTTAGCAAAGCTTTTGACACGGTCTCCCACAGCATTCTTGTCAGCAAGTTAAGGAAGTATGGGCTGGATGAATGCACTATAAGGTGGGTAGAAAGCTGGCTGGATTGTCGGGCTCAACGGGTAGTGATCAATGTCTCCATGTCTAGTTGGCAGCCGGTGTCAAGTGGAGTGCCCCAGGGGTCGGTCCTGGGGCCCGTTTTGTTCAATATCTTCATAAATGATCTGGAGGATGGTGTGGATTGCACTCTCAGCAAATTTGCGGATGATACTAAACTGGGAGGAGTGGTAGATACGCTGGAGGGGAGGGATAGGATACAGAAGGACCTAGACAAATTGGAAGATTGGGCCAAAAGAAATCTAATGAGGTTCAATAAGGATAAGTGCAGGGTCCTGCACTTAGGATGGAAGAATCCAATGCACCGCTACAGACTAGGGACCGAATGGCTCGGCAGCAGTTCTGCGGAAAAGGACCTAGGGGTGACAGTGGACGAGAAGCTGGATATGAGTCAGCAGTGTGCCCTTGTTGCCAAGAAGGCCAATGGCATTTTGGGATGTATAAGTAGGGGCATAGCGAGCAGATCGAGGGACGTGATCGTTCCCCTCTATTCGACACTGGTGAGGCCTCATCTGGAGTACTGTGTCCAGTTTTGGGCCCCACACTACAAGAAGGATGTGGATAAATTGGAAAGAGTACAGCGAAGGGCAACAAAAATGATTAGGGGTCTAGAGCACATGACTTATGAGGAGAGGCTGAGGGAGCTGGGATTGTTTAGTCTGCAGAAGAGAAGAATGAGGGGGGATTTGATAGCTGCTTTCAACTACCTGAAAGGGGGTTTCAAAGAGGATGGCTCTAGACTGTTCTCAATGGTAGCAGATGACAGAACGAGGAGTAATGGTCTCAAGTTGCAATGGGGGAGGTTTAGATTGGATATTAGGAAAAACTTTTTCACTAAGAGGGTGGTGAAACACTGGAATGCGTTACCTAGGGAGGTGGTAGAATCTCCTTCCTTAGAGGTTTTTAAGGTCAGGCTTGACAAAGCCCTGGCTAGGATGATTTAACTGGGACTTGGTCCTGCTTTGAGCAGGGGGTTGGACTAGATGACCTTCTGGGGTCCCTTCCAACCCTGATATTCTATGATTCTATGATTCTATAAGCTATCAGTAGGTTAGCAATAGACAAATAAATAAATTAAATAAATAAATACCAATCACACCTTTACCACCATGTCCTATAAAGTATTCTGCAGTATTTACTTCCAATGATGTTACAGTGCAGTGGGTCAACATATATGTATGAGTTTTGGGTTACATACACATAAATGACACAAGGAGAAATCTCTGACCAGCAGAGTTAAGAACAATAAGGAGTTTTGTAACTATATTAGGAATACACAGAATCCTCACAGTGGTACTGGTTCATTACTACATGGAAATGGTAGAATTATTAATAATAATTGCAGAAAAGGCAGGTCTATGAGCGCTCTGAGTCCCAGTATGGGTCTCCAACCCTCTTTTTTTCTTCGGTAACTGGACGTAATGAGAGTAGAAGCCTCTGCCTCTTAGAATTGTTGGCACTGGCTCTCTGGCTCCTACGCTGAGGAGATGGCTTATCTCTTGACATAGCAGCTATTGTGAGACGGGTCCCTGAAGAGGGACCGGGAAGGGTGTTTGGTATGGGGAAGGAGGAGAAATGGATGGAGCGTCCATCCCAGTTGATCTCCAGTACCCATTCGTCGGAGATTATCCATTCCCAAGTGCTGCGGAATGGGGTGAGACGGTCTCTGAAAGAATGTGGGTGGGGAGGAGCCGGGTTTCCAGTGTGAGATAACAATACGGAGAATGTTCTACGGGAACCTCGACCAACTGTCAAAATTTTTGCTTTGAGGTGAAGGGTTGAGAGGAAGTGGGCTGTGATCCTGACATCTTCCATCTGGGTAACCTGGGCTTCTTCATCTGGGGTTCATATCTCTGATCTCTGTGCTGAATATTGAGATGAATATTGTGATGAGTGGGGCTTGATTGGTGTCTGAGGACTATATTTGCTTTTGTATCCAGGTGTATAGATACTGAGGGATTGAAGAGTGGCCCTGGAATCTTTTAATGTCTGATGTCCATTGTGAAACTGGGCCCCCTACAGCGGGTGAGAAGAGTGGCAGGAAATCACCTCCTCTTGCTCACTTTCTGACTGCAACAACGAAAAGGGTGGTACATGGTACGAAGTCAATGGCAAGTCAAGGGCTCTGGGTGAACTCGGTACTGGGTCCCCGGTAATGAGCAGAGGTAAGTCTGGTGTGTCAGACACCAAAAGATCCGTCGCGCACTGGAAGTCTGGCAGTGCAGAGGGCATCGGTACCAGCAGTGGTTGTCGATGCCAAGAGGCTTGTACCGACGAGATTGGAGATGTGGACCTGATAGCAAGGTCTGTTGGTGCCCAGTGTACCACAGGCGGTACCGATGTTGACATCCATACTGACAGAGCCTTCCCCCGGTCAGATCTTCTAGGTTTTTCATGCCCCCATGGTACCAGTGCTTTCTTGCCTGGGCCCACTGGGTCACTAGCTGGAGCAACCCAACTTGCTCCATTGGTATGATACCGTGCATGCCCTGGATACCAGATTTAGACAACTTCGGTGCCATTGGTACTGATGATACTGATTGAGCCAGAGACTGTTTTTAGCTTGATCAGGGCTCTCCATGGGGACTCACTGACCTTTTCTTAGAGGCCTTACGTGAGTGGCTCACGGGCATCTTCCTGGGCTCACCTCCCTTCAAAGTAGAAGGTGGCTGTGGGGGCTCCAGCCAGGACTCTAGAGGTTGAAGTGCTGATTCAATGAAGTAGAATTTGAGCCTCAGTTCTCTGTCTTTTCTGGATCTGGGCTTCAGTTGCTGACACAAACCACACTTCTATGGAATGTGGTTCTCTCTTAGGCAGCGAACACATTGTGAGTGCATCCGATGAAGTGAGCTGTAGCTCACGAAAGCTTATGCTCAAATAAATTTCTTAGTCTCTAAGGTGCCACAAGTCCTCCTTTTCTTTTTGTGAATACAGACTAACACGGCTGCTACTCTGAAACCTCACATTGTGAGTGTCCATCAGTCACTGGGATAGACTCCTTGCAACTGAGGCAGTTTTTGAAGAATGGGGTGCAGGGCATACCGGGTTCCCCCCCCCGACAAGGGGTTGGCAGAAGACAAAGTCTTTTCTTCTTCAAAAGGCAAATGTCAAAATAAAATGTAAACGAAGTAAAGAAAGAAAAAGCACTTTAATGGAAGCTAAAAATTAGCAATTCTAAAAGAGTTAATGATCTGCGAATGGACAGCTATAGTTCTGTTGCTAGCCAGGGGCGGCTGAGAAGGAACCGAGGAGGGTTCACTTGTGTATGCTGGCTAGTCTTGTGGCAGGTGAGGAGCAATGCATGAGCAGGCTGAACGGACACTGCTACCAAAGTTCTCTGATCAGCAGCGCAGGGATGCAGATACACCTACAATGGAGCACCCACAGGGACACTACTTGAAGAAGCAGCAGTGATTTTTTTTTTATTTAATCAGATTTTTTAAAAATTTAAATTAAATAAGTATCTCTTTTGATAAAAAAACAAATTACATTTGATATGTAAAGGCCTAAACTTAGTATAATCTACTAAAATCAGCTAAATAAAATACAAAAATAATATTCAAGCATTACATGTTTGCTGTTAAAATTTAAAAAAAAGTCAGACTCCTGAACTGGTGGTAGACCCTGGCTAAGCACCTAGAACTAGAGTTTGTCGAAGTGCTAAATCAGTTTTCGACAGCAGTAGTTCCTTTTGCAGATGCAGAGTGAATATTTTCTTCATTTCAGTTTATTCAACTAGTTCAGTTCAATGACTAGTTCATTCAAAGTTGAGAAATGGCCTGGGAATTGAAAAAGCAGGAAAGCTTATTTTCCTCTTCCAATCTATGAATAAAAACTAGATGTGAAAAGATGTGATTACGAATTCTATACTCCTGAATGATATGAAGGTCGGAAACCAACAGTTCAATTCACTAGTTACAGACAATATTTACTTTGTTTAATAAATCAGTTGGTTTTAAAAGCAAAACATGTTTTGCTAAACATACTTTTATTTCTTATGTATCCAGCACTTTTAGGATTGTTTTTATTAGTTAAATAGAACTATTTGAAAACACGGTTTTCATAATTTTTTAATTTAATTCCAATTTCCAATCCAAATGCAGTTTAAACACAAATCACAAATAAAAAATTAATCTAAAAAATAAAATGTCATTTTTTCACCATTCTAACAACAAAAAATGTAAAGATTAAGAATCTGAATAAATATATGTTGAGCTATATAACTGCTTCAATAATGTCTATCTAGTGTATTTTCCTGTTTAGCCAAAAAAAAAAAAAAAAGTACTAAATTATACCAACCAATAAGAACTAACTTTTCTAGGAAGATAAATAAAAAGTACAAATGCAAATAAGCTTTAAATTGATTATTTAAATCAAGATTTCCTGCTTATTGATTTAAATGATGAATATAATCAGCAATTTAAATCACAAAGTCAATCTACCCTGCTCAAATAAAGAATTAAAAATATGCATTGAACTTACCTCCTAAATTGGTGGGTTTATCAATAAGTGAGGCCACTACAATCAATCTACTGTTGGATTTACCAAGTTTAGCTGCACGGTCCTGAAATATCAATTCCAGGTCTAAATCAGGACAACTGTTTTTCCAAGGGATGATCTTTTTCTGAACATCTGTCCATTCTGTTTGGTTATCCGTTTCAACTAAATCTGAACCTAAGAAAAAGTGTTAGGGTTAATTATTTAGATGTGGAAAATACTGACATGATAATGAACCTGTTTAGGAACCACTGTTTACTAGGACACCAAAGTGATACCCTTTTGAAACTAGAAGGGTCACATATTATCATCAATCTCTATACATTATGCTAATAGCACAGCATAACTATATGCTCTACAGCAGTTTTTTTAACAATTATGTTTAGCAGAACAAGTACTGACAAAATATATTGCTACTACCAAACCCCAATAATTAATCTCAGATCAAAACATATATGAATTTGTATTTTACCCATATCTTGCTGAGACCAGTCACTTGGTTTTAGATTAAGAAGTTCAGTTCGAGAATGCAGCCAATGAAATGCTGCAGGCAAAGAAATGTCAGTATATCTGGTAAATTTACAGAGTGGGATCCATTCATCTTCAACAAGTTCTGAAAGGCGTGGAAGTGTGTAAAATATTGTCTGCAATGTAACACAGGACTTTTAGGATAATCTCAGAAAAAAATAAACTTCAAAGAGATACTAAACTAACTTCAGCATCATTTTATATTACAAATATTTTATCTATCAAACTATAACTTACTGATCTCCTAATACTCATAACTTGGTGCCATACAGGAACATATATTTAACATTATGGACATTTTCCAGTTTTAAAGATAAAACCCATAAAACCCTACCAAAGCAACAATCTAAGAAAAGGTCTTTACAAATATTATGCTGGAAAATGCCCCAAATGTACAACTTTTCTAACGTTAAAAATTGTTTGTTGAAGAAGCTAGAAGCAGCAAAGGAATTCAGACACACACTGGAAGCTTATATGGTAACTCCTCACTTACAGTCCTCCCAATTAAGGTTGTTTAGTTGCTGATCAATTAGGGAACATGCTCGTTTAAAACTGTGCAATGCTCCCTTCTAAGGTCGTTTGGCAGCCGCCTGCTTTGTCCACTGCTTGCAGGAAGAGCAGCCCCTTGCAGCTAGCTGGTGGAGGCTTCGAACCAGGGTGGACCGGCAGCCGCCCATCAGCTCCCTGTTCCCATAAGTTCCCTGTGCGGCAGCTGCTCAGCAAGCTATCAATTGCCAGCAGTTCAGCTGTCCCGCCCCCCCACTGCCATGTGCTGCTCCTGTCCTCTGCCTTGGAGCTGCTCTCCAGAGCCTCCTGCTTGTGGGGGGGGAGGAAGAGAGGAGAGGAGGGCTAATGTCAGGGTGTCCCCTCCCCCCTTCTCCCGCACCCCGCTTACCCCATCTCCATAGAGCAGGGGGAACATACACAACAGGGCTCAGGAGGGAGGGAGCTTCCTGGCAGCAGCTGCTGCGGTCTCAGCTTGCTGATTAACTTAACAAGGTAGTGTACTTAAGAGTGGTGTCAGTGTACTTAAAGGGGAAATGCGCATCTCTCACACACACACACACACACACACACACACACACACACACAATGTGTGTGTGTCTGTCTCTGTCTGCCATGCTGACTTCCCTCCCTCCATTCGGGCTGCCTTGTAGAGTGTGAGGCTACATTAACAATGAGTTAACCCTTGAGGGCTCAGCCAATTGCTAGTTCATCATTTAGTAGTAAGGTATTCCCTGGGAAATATCCCACCCTCTGACTCCACTACCTCAACCAAGCTTCACAATCATCATCGCTGTGTACAGTATAAAGAAAAGGAGTACCCGTGGCATCTTAGAGACTAACAAATTTATTAGAGCATAAGCTTTCGTGAGCTACAGCTCACTTCATCGGATGCATTTGGTGGAAAAAACAGAGTCCTCTGTTTTTTCCACCAAATGCATCCGATGAAGTGAGCTGTAGCTCACGAAAGCTTATGCTCTAATAGATTTGTTAGTCTCTAAGATGCCACGGGTACTCCTTTTCTTTTTGCGAATACAGACTAACACGGCTGCTACTCTGAAACCTGTGTACAGTATTAAATTGTTTTTTTAAAACTTCTAGTGTGTGTGGCGGGTGTGGGGGTCTATTGTCTGGCAAAAAAAAATTCCCTGGAACCTAACCCCCCCCCCATTTACATTAATTCTTATGGGGAAATTGGATTCGCTTAACATTGTTTCGCTTAAAGTCGCATTTTTCAGGAACATAAACTACAACATTAAGTGAGGAGTTACTGTACCTCAGAGCACAGAGTTTTGAAGGGCAATTATTTTTTAATCCTCATATTTCAACAAAATAAAAAAAGCAAAAGATGTTAACTCCTAAAAATAAGCCATAACTAACCTAAATACAAAATGGGGGGGGGGTGAAAAGAGGAGGGGAAATCAGGAAAAAATAGAATACCACAAATTGGAAATCCAGACCTTTTTTCAATTTCAATGGTTAGTTTTACTTAATCAGTGGAATGTTATGCCCCCCTCATATGTTGGTTTAATCACTAAACTTCACAATAGCTTGGAACTAAAAAAATGTATAAGTCTGAAAAAAACACAATCCTTTTGTGATGTTTCACTCCGTATTCTTTATGAAAATATGCTTATGATATGAATATGACATAACTGAAATGTACTTCATGCAAGATGGATCTTGTAAGATACCATTGGAAAGGTTATAATTTATTGAATGTGATTATCCAATTTGTATGCCTGTATCATTTCTGTATCTGAAGTTAGAAATATTGATAATGTATCTGTATTTCAACTATACTACTTAGGGTGATGCCCACTGCTAACACTTCAGGTACAACAATGGAAATGCCAAACAGGGCTGATGACCCTCAGTGAGGACAATGGTCTGTGAAAAGGCTTGGCCTTCCTGCAGACACTCTATACTGCCACTGTCTCATGGATGCTGTGATACTACAGAATCAGGTGGCCTTATCACCTGATACTAAACATTACTGGGATACTCGGACTTCTTGTAACTTTCCACTGGAAGGGAAGGCGGTGGGGTCAAGTTTGGGAAACAAAGGATTCCCGCCTTATGTAAATCCTGTTTAAGGGTGGGGAGGAAGGCAAGCAGACTCCTCATCTCCATGGCCTGTCTGCCCAAGGAGAAAGACTGCGAAAGCCACCCAAAGGGAAGGGGGTGGGGTGAGTCCCAACTAAGCCAGGGGTCCAGTCTGAAAAGAAACATAACTGGAACTCTGAATCACAGAAACTTTGCAGCCTGCCTAAAATAACATTTAGGGAGAGAAGCATATTGGGCTTAGCTTGCATATTTTGCTTTATTTGGTCAGTAATCTGCTTTGTTCTGTCTGTTATCTCATAGATTCACTTAAAATTCACCTTTTGTTATTAATAAACTTATTTCTTGTTTACAGTATAACCCAGTTTATGTAATTTCCAATGGGGGGGGCAAGAAGTTGTGCATAACTCCCTCCACATTGAGGGAGGGGCCGAATTTCATAAAACCTTTGGGTTTGTACCCCTTAAAGGGACTGGGCACCAGCCTGTTGGGGCAAGCCCCTAAGGCTGAATCTTTCCAGAGTGGACTTCTGTCTCTCTGTGCAGCTGGGTGCGGCCCTTCCTGTGTGCTTGACTGGAAAAGGCTTGTGAGCCTAGCCCAGCAAAGCCAGGTAAAGGGGATCCAGGCTGGCAGAATAGGCTGATTCAGTGGCATACCAGCACATCAGGTGACACCCCAAAGGGCCCAAATCCGTCACACCTTTCTTTTGAGAAATTTGTGAAAATTTAGTCTACAGGAAAACTAAGAACGTGATCTTAGCTGAATCTTCCTGAAAGAAAGAAGCAGACACAATTTGGATTCCAAAGAAGCAAGAAATGTAGTTCATTCAATAACTTCCTGTTACTGTTTTAGAGCAACAGATTGCAATCCTAGCTAGAGTGATTTATAGAAATGTATTGGGCCATAACAAAAAAAATTAAGATATTTAGAAAACTAACTGATCACCAATAGCATGGATGGATTGACTATGTAAACTATTATTTTATCAATTGAGATGCTCAAGTATAGAAGATGCTCCAAATTCATATTCTTATGTAATACATCTGAAAACAGGTATTTTTCCCTCAGTCAACAGCAAACAAATTTCAAATTCTGCGAGGATGTTCTGTTTTTGTCAAGATAATTGTGCATTTTTCCTCATTCTTGCCTCTTTTCTGCTTTAGGCACCCTACTCATGTTTTTCATCTTCACCTTTATTTTGCCTTTTTTTCTCTTCCCCTCTTGTTAATCACTCATCTTCCAGTTATTCTGAGCCACAGTGATGAAATTGACCTGAAGGAGGAACCGATGTGTCTGACTTCAATGCATCTTTGTCTTTAACTGACAGAAAGTGTGTACTTTAGCTAAGCCACTTCAAAAAGCAGTTTACTAGCACATCATAGAACAAGTGCAAGAGTGACAGGAATGAAAATTCTGAAGGTGGGTCACAAAGGAAAAAAAAAGTTGTGGCTTCCCATGTGTGTCTTATTGGCTGCAGCTGAGCTACTGCAAGCAATTGATCAAGCAACAAATACAAATATAAATAGGAACTAACTTAATTGATTTAGTTTTCTAGCCAGGATTGCTATAAAAAAAATAATTTTAAAAATCATTTGAGTCCAAATATATTTGTTTTAGTCTAAGATGCACCAACATATTATGAAGTCATTTTTCATGACATCCAAAAATCAGTTACAACTGATCATTACTCATCATGCAGTAGAACAATGTCCACATTACAAATATAGCAGCAAAGCAGTGAAAAATAATTGATCATTAAATCCAGTATTTTGTACTTGCCTCTAGACAGTAATCCTTCAGGGGATGAAATGTTGCAAAAAAGAAATGATCTTGGATTCGTTGCCAATTCTTTCTAGCATTCCTATGTATTGCAAAAATACAGTAAGATATACAAAAATTCTACGTATTTACTTATTACAGTCTCACAGTAAAGAAGTCTAGTCTAAATGCATATATTATATATTGTGTTAACGGAAAAGAGACTACTTTAAATATATATTCACCACTCACATTTATGAGACTCATTTATGAATACAATGAACTGGAAATAAATTCACTTTGTGTTCAGGAACTGGGAAGAAACATATCTCTATGACTTATGGTAACTAAGATAACTATGTTTGATAGAGAAAGATATCATAGCCTCTCTTAGAGAAGGGGAACAAAAGTTCTCTCAGGAACTCAGAATAAGAGGACTTATGAATGGTGACTATACAGATGAATGAAAAATTAAAACAAACTAAACTGCTTAAGACCCCAAACCAGTAATAGGAGGAGTATTCATGTTGATCTAATTACAAATAAATACAATGCAAAAATAACAGATAATCAATTTCTCTATTATTTCAACCTTCTCTTTCTCTTGCCATTGTTAGTGAACACCTAAAACAGTGCAGGGAGTTGCATTCAACATTTTATTTCTTTTGGTTTCAATGATACCACAAATATTTGCACGAGGATCCTGATTTCTCAAGTCTTGGCAGATAAAAAGACCCAAGTCTGCACACATTTGATCAGATGTGGAGTAGGGAGATAAATGAACAGATTATTAGCAGTGTTAGTTACATGTCAGCACGTTCACTGTAGATTTTCTGATGTGATCCCACACCCAGGAAGCAATTTGTAGTGCTCACTAAACATTACTCTTTGAACATGGATTTCCTATGTGAATGATCCTTTAAGCCAAGTACAAGTGAACCTCAATTTTATGAACACAAATCTTATGAATAGCCATTTATATGAACCCCATTTTTCCTCCATAGAAAAAAACAAAAGGTCACATAATGAGAGAAATGTTGATGAAAAATAAGTCAACATCCCTTCACATTCCAATGCCTTCAATGCACTGAAAATCACTTTGGAGTGGTTTGATCGACAAGAAGACGGCTATGCAGTACACCATCCTGCAATTTATACACCATACCTACTGTAATGTTCAATGTTAGGAACTTCTGAATTTTATAAACTTATCAATCTACAATTAGTTCATAAAATAGGGGTTCTACTGTAACTCCAAATGCAGGGGAGACAAGTACTGGCATTTCTTTATATATAGTTAAGAAATGCAAATCTTCTGGAAAGCAATCTGTTAGCTTAAACATTTAAACACCTGTACTTTGTAAACATGTTATACTGACAAACTAGCCCCAATTCACAATGCAAGGAGAACAAACAAACATTTATTGTAGATTTATTAGCTAATAAGCCTTGTTTGTTTTTCAATCTGGGAGGCAACATGAGAAAATTCAGGACAGACTACAAAAAGTTATGAGCCCTATTCCCCAAGCCACTAAACTTGCACTACTCCATTGCACTACTGATAGTCTGAATAACATAGTCTGCTCACATTCTCAGACAGGCACTGTAGTTATCAGATGAATGCAGAACTTTCTACTGAGGATTCATATTAAAGGAAACCTTTTAATTCTGAAACACAGAGAATTTAGGAAGTTTTCTATAATTTCATTTTATCTGCTGAGGACGTCTTTAAATTCCATTTTTAAGTGTTCTACTTAAATAGATGAAACACATCAAAATCACAAAGATTATCAAGTGCTACTTGACAAGATTAGACAAGTGGTTTAGAAGGTCCTTAGACACTACAAATGATTCCAGCAAAGATAGATGGAAGAGTGCATTCTAAATCAGAAGAATTTTACTAACCCTGTACCATGCATGTTTTCCACTTGATGAAGACTCGATTCAATAACTGGTGTCAAAGCTTCAAATTCTTCCACACACAATGCTTTGCACATACCCCAGATTTTCTTGAGAGCTACTAATGCATAAAGTCGAACACTGAAATTGTGGTTGAAACACCACTGTAGAACAACAAGAAGGGCTTTCTTCAAAATTGGTTTCTAGAAAGGGAAAAATATTCTTTAGTTTACATATTTGACTCACCACAGCATTTTTCCCCTGGAGAGCATAAGAAACAGTTTGGGATTGTGAGATAAGAACACTAGCTAGTGTTCTGCTAAAATGGTCAGCACTGAAATACCTAACACAGTTTCATTTAAATTGCAATCTTTAGGTTTCAGACTTAACAATGGAACAGTTCACATCTCTCAGAACCAAAAGCTTGTCCGTACATGTAGTTATTCAGAAATGAATTAACTCCATATGTGGACACTTTTATTCCAGAATGAGAGTGCCTTACTCCTGTTTATCTTAATTAGCTTATTAAAAAAGAAATACAACTCTTATCTATAAAGGTTTAAACTTCACGTTGGCTTTCATTTTTAAACACACCAAAATATTATTTACTATTTGTATTACCATGGTACCCAGAAGCCCTAGTCACAGGCCAGGAGCCCATTGTGCTAGATGCTTACACAGAAAGAATGTGCAACGTAAGTATAAGACAACAGATGGATACATTCAGCTAGACAAGAAGTACCAGAAAACAATGAGACAATATTGGTCAGCATGATAGACAGGCTGTGATTTCAGCACACCACTGGCCTAACCATTGTCACGTTTCTTGTAGACATCACAGGAAAGAAGAGTTTTGAAGGAAGACAATGAGGTTGCTTTGAGGGTGATTATGGGGAACTCCTCACAAGCCTGCCATCTTCTCCTGGAGGTCTGCATCAAGCAATTAGTTAAATGGACAATGTCAACTTGAAATCTAATCAGTTTAAAAAAATGAGTTAAAATAGTCTCAGGTACTATACCATTCCCTAAGTTATCATGCCATTGTGGTTTTAAAAATCACCTTTTTCTATTTTTTAAATAAATGCATCTCTCTCCCCTCTTGCTGTGTGAAAACTCTCACACAAACTGTAGAGGAAAACAATGTATTACCGGGGCAGGGGTGCGGGGGGAGTAAAACTGACTATACACAAAGTGACCAAACTGGGGGGGGGGGAACAAAAACAACCCAGAACGTATGTTTTTCCTTCAACCAGTTTCAGCTCAGTAATCTGAAATGCCAACTGTAATATTAGTTAATGTTTTTCAGACATAGGTGTGATTCTGAAGTTGACAATGTTCCTTTAATAAAGCACAATTACGTTTACATATGGTCCAAAACAGAGAAGAGGACAGAAGGCAGAAGTGTGTGTACGTTTCTGCTCGATAAGAAACACAAAAGGATGAGATAGGGCAAATAGCTATGCTAGGCTCAGAAATTTAATTGAACATCACACAATGCTATCTAAAACATTAAACCATAAAATTGAAAAGGTACAATCAGATATTAAAAACCACACTAAACACACTAAACACACACACACACACACACACACACACACACACACACACACACAAAAAACAAAACAAAAAAACCCCAAACTTTCACAACCACATCTTCAGGGTTGATTTTGTTTTTCTGATTTCCTTTGGCCATTTCTTCCTAAAATTTAATATTTAGGACAATAAGGGAAGAGCTTTATTTAAGTTTGATAGTCTAACAGTGATTAACTTGATCCTGACAACTTATACAAACAGGCCACTGACGACAGCAGGATTGCTTATATGAATAATGGTTTGTAGGGTTGGTCTGTATGTGCATTTGGACTTTTATCCTGTACAAAAGACTCCAGAAGTCATCTAAACTAGTGGCAAACTAACACAGTTACAATGAGCACAGGAAAAGTTAACATTTGACAGCTTAAGAGAGAGACTGACTAAATTACTAGGGAAATAAACATTTCCAAGATTGCAATAAACTATTAAACAATTTTTTAAAATCCCTATATAATGCAATTGTAAGCATCCCTTTAAATGTTTGTTCTGGTTTTCTGTAATTTGAACTTACCTTCTCAGAGGTATTTTCAAGAATAATGTCAAAGTGAGACAACACAGATAAAAATGTACAGATGCTAGTTTTAAGCTTTTCTTCACCCTGAAGTGAACACAATATAAATCAATGGAAAAATGTTATGTTATATCTGTACCTTTTTGTATTTCACAAAGTGTTCTATAGACTCCAATTATAGCTACAGTCTTTGTAGCCACAATGACCATTATACTGGAAAAACATGTTTCCATTAGCAACACTTATTACAAAAATTAAGTAATTTTGTACAAGAATATGGTTTTAGTTATTCATATTATCATTTTTGTAAAATATTTTAACCAATACTAACTATACTATGGTATATAAGAAATAAGCTGCATTCTCAGTTAAGTCTAGATAAAAAATTATCACATCAATTTGTCCCTCTGCAAAGAAAAGCAAAAGAGTGAAAAAGACTGATCGGAATTGAATGAGCTAGGAAACTGAACTGTTTTGTTACTTGCAGTGGTAGTTGCTGTGTAATAGGGTGGAAGCACATTGACGACACAGCATGGGAAAGCTTGCGCTACTGTTACTTTTGCTATACCTGTTCTGTGGAAAAATAAGGAAGATTTGGTTTCCTATGTGGCCATTCCAGTACCTTTCATATTCCACTAGTGAGGTCAATTTCAAAAAATAAATTAATTGAAAAACATTCAAAAAAAGAAAAATGTTCCCAAAGTCTACTTTGTCAAATTGGGAGTCTTGGAGAAGAACTACATCATGCTTCACAGATGTAAGCGATATGCAGTGCTAATAATTCAGAGTTTAAGGCCAGAAGAGACCACTAGATCCCCTAGCCTGACATCCTGTATATCAAGTTCCCTACATTTCATCCAGTTACCCATCTTTAGCCCAATAACTCATGTTTGACTAAAGTATTACTTGTATTTTGCTAAAGCTTATCTTATAGAAAGGCATCCACACTGGATCTGAAGACTTCAAGAGAAGGAGAATCCATTACTTCCTTTGGTAATTTGTTCCAAAGGTTAATCATCCTGTTTAAAAATGTGTACCTAATTTCTAATTTGAATTTGTCTGGCTTCAGCTTCCAGCCACTGGTTCCTGCCTCACTCTGCTACATTAAAGTGCCTCATGGTACCTCGTATTTTCTCCTGTAAAAGTACTTATACATAGTAATCAAGTTGCCTCTCAACTGCCTTTCTGATAAATTAAAACAGATTGAGGTCTTTAAGTCTCTTAGTGTGAGGCATTTTGTCCAGTCCTCAAATCATTGTTGTGGTTCTTTTCTTTATCATCTCCAATTTTTCAACACCCTTTTTAAAATGTGGACACCAGAACAGCATACATTATCACAGTATTGGGTTTTATCAGTATTGTGTACAGAAATAAAATCACCTGCATATTCCTACTCCCTGATAATACTTCCAAGGATCACACTAGCCCTTTTTGTCACAACATCACATTGGGAGCTCATGTTGAGTTGTTTGTCCACTAAGACCCCTAAATCCTTTTCAGAGTCTGTTTTCCAGTCCCCCATTCTGTAGGTATGGCCTGCACTCCTTGTTTCTAAATGTCCAACTTTGCATTTGGAGTATTCAAATATATTTTGTTTGAACAGGTCCAGTTTACCAAGCAATCCAGATCACTCTGTATGACTGCCCTATCCTCATTATTTACAACTGTGCCAATCTTGCACATTCTATCAGCAATGATTTTATATGTATTTCTAGAGCATTGATTAAAATGTTGAGTAGTGTCACACATGCAAAAACCCACTAGAAACACCCCCTTTCAATGATGATTCCCCAATGACAACTACTTTTTGAGATCAGTCAGTGAGCCAGTTCTTAATCAATTTAACATGTGCTTATTGTATAATATTAATTTTTAAATTCAGAATGTCATGTAGTACTAAGTCAAATGATTAGAAAAGTCTATTATATCCACTCAGTTATGCAGCTACCATTGTCAACCAAGTCTGTAATTTCAAAGAGTAAAATCAAGTTTGTTTGACAAGATCTATTTCCCATAGAATCATTGTGACTGGTATTAATTACAGACCTAGTCTTTAATTCTTTGTCAGTTAAATCCTGTATGAACTTTTCCATTATTCTGCCTGGTACTGATGTCAAGCTAACCAACCTATAGTTAGCTGGATTATCCCACTTTTCCTTTTTTATAATGGCACATTACCACTCTTCCAGTTTTCTGGAATTTCTCTGGTACTCCACAATTTATTACAAGTTAACATCAGTAGTTCAGAGATCTCCTCAGTAAGCCTTTTGATGATTTTTGGATGCAAATTATCTGGGCCTACCAATTTTAAAATATTTAACTCTAATAGATGTTATCTAACATCCCCTTCAGCAATGAATGGACTAGAAAGTATGTCTTCATCCCCATAGGATACAAGTACACCATCCTACTTCTTTCCAAATACAGAACAGAAATATTTATTGAACACTTCTACCATAGATCTACCATCAAAATTAAAATAAATATTTACTTTATTTGTACATTTTGTTTGTTAACCGCTTTTTCCTTCCCTCAAGTTGGTGAATTTTAAGAACTTTTTTTTAGCAACACATGAAAATGCAAAATATCTTGAGACAAAAAAAGTGAACAATATTCAAAATTTGTCTCCAACACTCATAACTGGGTAACATGATGCTGGGCAAAAACAGCCACATTAAAATCTGTAATTTATATATGAGAATATTATTTACATGACACATGCACTTCACAGATGACACAACTTAGATGGGGAAACAAATTCGACTTTTTAACACCTTTGTATTTCCAAGATTTGGGGCTGGTCCAAAGGCTGGCATGGCTCCCACAGTAAGACAGAGGAGTTCCTATGGCTGTTTTAATTTACAGTGCCTTCAATGACTTTTTGTGGAGCCATCCCACGTCCCGTCATACCTCTGAATGCCCCTATGTTGGTGGCTGCCAGGAGGGGTGTTATTGGGCTGTTACACCAACACTAGTCTTCCTGGGGAACCACAGCGAGCATGGGGATTTCCGAGCTGGAGGCATCCATGCGGGTTACAGCCCCCTTTCACACTGAAGTATCATATCAGAATGCGGCACAGAATCAGATTCTGTGGGTTTGATCCTGTGTTCTTTAAGCACTCAAAACACCTACTGACTTTAAGGAAAATTATGGATGCACAAGAAATATTGTACTAGATCCCATATATGTGAGAAGACATCTTATATTTGTTCAAATTAGACATATTATGAATGTCAAAATTCTTACTTACATAGCAGAAACAATTCCAGAATTTTTCAAGAAACTGGGGGTATCTGTTTAGAATCAAGATGATAATCCATTCTATTAAGTATTTTATGGATGCTTGATTGTTACCAAATCCAGCCTGAAAAATCTTGTCAAGAGTCCCAGTCAAAAAATTCTGAGCAAAATAAAATTAACCCCCCCCATTGATTAGTCATCTAAAGTTTCATCAATAAATTTCAAAATCTTGCTAAACTACAAAAACCAGAAACTTTACTGTCCTTCGTTCCTCAAACCTTGTTTGAAACACTTTGGAACAATCAAAGCAACAATATTTAATAGATACATTTAATATATATATATATGCGCTACATGTTCACCAATGTGGGAAAAACTCTACTTTGTAGGGAGATGCTGAAATATCTGGGGCCAAAAAGAAATATGCTGTAGAACTGCTGCTTTAGTCACCCCGCCCTATCCTGCCAAATATGTTAATCTCAACACACAGCAGAAGGTGGTCTGTTATTTTTCACTGAGAGGTAGCAAGAAAGTGCTGTGGTTTTTTAAAAAAAATTACTACTGTATTAACAAAATACCTTATTTTCAAAACAACTGTTTTAAATAACTTATTCATATGAAGTGGGAATAAAGATAGAGTATCTTTTGAACTTTTATATTATTAAAAATTATATTGCTGTGCCAGAATTTAGGTCATCACTATAACTGTTCTGAAGAATGAAAATAACACCTGTACAATTCTTTCAATGGCTTCTTTCAATTCATTCCATGCCAGGCTGTGTTTTTAAGTGCATTATGACAGATTATCCAAACAATGCAATAGATTCCATTAGGAAGAAAAATAAATGAAATTCAAACAAGCGCCAAAGGTTTAGAAAAGTAAATCCTAAACATTCTGAATATTTTAAATAGTAATATTTTTATTAAATGAAAACCAGAATCAGCAATCTGTCCATGATATTTAAGGGCACAAATCACTATTGATTCTAGGTGCTGACTATACAGAATTTAAGGACTAAATCTTGCAAATGGATCCAACCTGTTCACATGCAGACCTACTGAAGTCGGTTGGCTTCATGTAGGCACAGGGGTGCACCCATGTGGATCCATTTGCAGGATCCAGTGTTAAGACAGCACATACAGATAATTGTATTAGTCAGCCTTCATGTAAATAAATTAACAATCAAATCTGTTGTAATGTACCTAAGTGTTACAACTAATATTTTGTCTTTCTAGAAAAATGTATCTTACATGAGAGTTCATGTTGCAGGAATGAAGTTTATATTACACTGGACTTTTGGATGCCAAGTGCAAATATAGATCAAATATTTATGACATTGCCTATTCCATTTAATATATTCAATTTTGCTTAACAAAATTCCTATTACATAATTACATTCTATTAAAAATAAAAGCAATTATATAATAAAGTTAATACCTGATCAAGTTTTGGAAAAATAACTAGCAGTGTTTGCCACAACCGATTTTTAATTCTGTGTTGTAAAGAGTTCACATAGTAGCGTGTTCTAGATTTGGACACCAATTCATCCTGAAAAATTCAAAATACATGTAACAAGTCTTTAAACTTTTAAAATTTAAAAAATGGATTAAAGGGTAGGTATAAGTGGTCTCTTCAATAGCTCTTCAAGTATTATTCTGAAATATATTGTTTTTTTAGAATTACATTTTGAAATCCACACACAAAAAGTAACTGAACTTAGCAAGGCTACTAAGTAAAATTAAAAGGTCATTCTTATCTTAATGTACAAGCATACAAATCTTATGTGTTGAGATGAGATTTCATTAACTTGAAAGAACGTGTCCAAAAGATTATCCAAAACAGCACTTCCAGCATACAAGAAATTAACAGAAAATGCAGCATAAGTGGAAACATGGATCCCAGTTTTCAAATTAAATGTCAATTTGAATGCCCTAATTTAGGCAATCTAGTTGTATAAAATAAGTATTAAAGCTCCTACTTGCAGATATGAATATCCAAATGAAGAAACATATGCTCTAACTACTTAGTATCCAAATTGAAATTTGGGATTAGTGTTTTGATAATACTATCAAACACTGCAATAATTCAGTTCTGGAGTTTGGCTCAGCTTGTAACTGCAGTTCTAGTCAACAACAGATATAAATTGGAGTTCAGCAAAAGAAACAAGAGAGAAAACAGGTCAAATAAATCAAATATTAAACAGCTGTCAATACAACACACATTAATTTAAATTTAGATCAGGCAGGTATTTCCCTACATATTCTCCTTTCCACTTATCAAAATACTTGATTGCAAGTATTTCCTTACCTTTTGTGTGTGTGCATGTAGTACTCTGGAGGTTCAATTTGGATGTTAATATCATAACATGAACAAACTTATAATTTATTTATGGTTTTGTTTGTTCCTTTTGTTCTATTTTAGATTTAGATTTTAGATTTAAGAAATGAAGAATGCCTATATGAAATCTCCAGGCACTCTAGAGATTAAACTCATGTCATTAAACTCACAACAGAATTGTAATATGTGCCCCTTGGTATGTCTACACAGCAAAGAAAAACCCATGGCTGGCCTGTACCAGCTGACTCGGGATTGTGGGGCTCAGGTTGTGGGGCTGTTTCATTGCTGTGTAGTAGACTTACAGGCTCAGACTGGAGCCTGAGCTCTGGGACCTTCCCACCCTGCAGGGTTCTAGAGCTCCAGTCCAAGCCTGTAGGTTTACACAGCAATGAAAGAGCCCCACGAGCCCAAGTCAGCTTGCATGGGCCAGCCTCAGGTGTCTAGTTGCTGTGCAGACATATCCTTAGTGGGTCACTGGCAGTAGAGATTGAACCTGACACACCTGTGGACCTAAAAGCATGAGCAGCCTCTACTGTCTGAGCTGAAAGACCCATCTCTGTTAGCTCAAACCTCAATGTGGTGATTAGATTAGATGGTCAGAATGGTCCCTTCTGACCTTAGTATCTATGAATGTGGTTCAGCCACTAGAAGTGGACACAGAGGTACACTACCAGTTATGTAATGACTACCATCCAGCAGCATTAAATAGTCATACATAATAAATGCAGCCAGACAATAAATCAAAGGAACTGCTCCCATCCCTCTTATGCCCTCAACTTTCTTCCCAATCCCTCTGTGTCAAATAAGTGGTTTTTCTGCATGTCCAGATGGTCATAAAATTTGGGCTCTTTCAGATTTTGGGAAGGAGCAAGTTCCAGAATCTTGAGACCCTCAAACAGCAGCCCTTCTCTTTTATAGCAAAAGGAATCCAGGTCACGTGCCTCTGCCGACTGCAACTGTGGCAGTATGTCAGAAGAAGAGAGCTGTCTCTTCAGATAACGTAAGAGTTAAACACAGACCAAATAAATACAAGCGAGCCCTCTGCCAAATGGGATTTAAATTCTGGCACAAGGGTCCTTTGAATCTGTGGCAAGTTCTTTTCATTTTCTATAAAATGTAAAACTAATTGAATTAAACATGAAAATACAGAATACAACCAGGGCAGTAGCCTGTGTATTATTTATTTTGATATTAAATTCAGTTTATTTTATATTGTGCTCCCATTTGCAGTTTTTAAGTTTCCATGCATTTTAGAATTCACAATGCATAATTGCTCTGAAGAAGTTGTCTGTGGGGAAGGTGGTGGCTTTGGCAGCTGGGTAAGTTTCTGGCATGAGGAAGGAGAGGGTTTAGTACTGTGAGGTAAGTACATTAGCTGGACATTTCTCATAAAAACGATCAGCAGTGAAATAATTAACATTGACACTTAAGGCTGGGCTTTTCAAGAGACCTGTAGGGAGTTAAATGCTTAACTTCCTTGAGTTTCAATGTGAATTCAACACCTAATTCCCTTAGGCTCTTTTGAAAATCCCAGCCTAAACTAACATCTTTAGATTTTATATTTAACCACCATTGAAATGAATAGGGCAACTAATACATCTCAGAACTAATGTTTCAACGAATCCGCAGGAAAGGAAGACAACACTGTATTGGCTGTACTTGATTTACATTTTCTTCACACAAGTGAGGAATACGATTTTTTTAAATTGATGCTTAGATTATGAGGCACAATATTATGGCAAATATTGGATTGTTCAGCTAAATCCACAATGGTAAATGCACTGGGCTTGAGTTACAACCAAGTTAAACAAGTATTTTATGGATGAGCAAACCAGTACTTTCAGCATAAATTTTAAAATCTGAGGTCAGATTCTCAGCTGGAAGAAGCTGAAACACCTTCACTGAAGTCTCTGGAGTTATGCAGATTTCCACTAACTAGAATCGGCCTCTTGATTTGTAAAAATACTCACAAGCAACTTTGACATCTGGGCCAACTGCAGGAATGTTCATGCCAAGCAAATGTAAAAAGAGGCAGGATTATGGACAAAACAAGTTTATTTTAAAATCTGAATTAATATTAAGATAGTTTTTACTCTAGTAATTGAGGGGGGTAGAGGGCCGTTGGGACTGGAAGAAAGAAGTGGAGTTAGATGTCCCTGCCAAATGTCATGGAATCGGTAGATAAGTAATTTCTTCGTAGAATTGGAAGGGACTTCGAGAGGTCTTCTAGTCCAGTCCCCTGAACTCAAAGCAGGACGAAGTATTATCTAGACCATCTCTGACAGGTGTTTGTCTAACCTGCTCTTAAAAATTTCCAATGGTGGAGATTCCACAACCTCCCTAGTAATTTATTCCAGTGCTTAACTACCCCAACAGGAATTTTTCCCCAATGTCCAACCTAAACTGCTCTTGCTGAAATTTAAGCCCAATGCTTCTTGTGCTATCCTCAGAGGTTAACGAGAACAATTTTTCTCCCTCCTCTTTGTAACAATCTTTTATGTACTTGAAAACTGTTATGTCTTCCCTCAATCTTCTCTTCTCCAGACTAAACAAACTGTATTTTTTCAATCTGCCCTCATAGGTCATATTTTCTAGACCTTTAATCATTTTTGTTGCTCTTCTCTGGACTTTCTCCAATTTGTCCACATCTTTTCTGAAATGTGGAGCCCAGTACAGGACACAATACTCCAGTTGAGGCCTTATTAGCGCAGAGTAGAGCTGAAGAATTACTTCTCATGTCTTGTTTACAACACTCCTGTTAATACATACCAGAGTGATGTTTGCTTTTTTTTGCAACAGTGTTGTTACATTGTTGACTCGTATGTAGCTTGTGATCCACTGTGACCCACAGAGACCTTTCCACAGTACTCCTTCCGTAGGCAGTCAATTCCCATTTTGTACATGTACAACTGATTGTTCATTCCTAAGTGGAGTACTTTGCATTGGTCCTTATTGAATTCCATCCTATTTACTTCAGACCATTTCTCCAGATCATTCTGAATTTTAATCCTATCCTCCAAAGTACCTGCAACCCCTCCCAGCTGGTATCTGCAAAATTTTTGAAGTACTCTCTATGCCATTATTTAAATCATTTATGAAGATACTGAACAGAACTGATCCTTGAGGGACCCCCCACTTGATATTCCCTTCCATCTTGACTTTGAACCACTGATAACCACTGAAGAAGAGAGCTCTCTGAAATTCATCTGGAATTATAGTTTATATGACAATTTTACAAAGCTGAAAGATAAAACAAGTGATAGTCCAAAATAACACAAGGATTGCACAACAAAACTCAGGAATGGAGCTACCAAGCTGGCTTTCAATCACTTTTGCGCTGTTCTGATCTTGAACCAGCCGTGCGCTAGTCTAGTCACCCAGCAGAACACAGAGCAGCTTAAAGTCTACTCTAAATTATACCAGCTGCCAATAGCCCTAAGGGGATGTATGTCTCAGTAGCCAGGGACTGCTGGAGTCCATGGAAGCCCTGGGCCAAGGCCCTACACCCGACAAAGGAAAGGGATTGCTTTAGGAGCTTACATGTCCTTGGAGGATCTCCCTATGTATGGGCAGGTGATCCTCTCATGGCAGCTATGGAATACTTTGTGCCAGGACTGGGGGATAGGGTAACCATAGGGTAGCTGAAGATGGGGCCTTCCACCCCCATCATCCAAAACTTTATTTTTATAAGCCAAACCTCTTAGAAATGCTTACAAATAACCTAGAGTTTATTGGACATGAAAGATATTAGGCAACACAGTACAAGGCAAGGGAAACCCAGCATTTTCAACACCACCAAGCCAAATGCAAATTCTCAAGACAATGATGCTTATGTTTTAAATATGTGCAATGAAAAAAACAGCCCAGCACAAATGGAGTAACAAACTTGAGACTTGCCACTGTTACTTCCTCAGTTCTGGCTGAATAAACTCTAATCTCATCCTCAAACAATAATATAGCCAGGAATATTCAAATCACACTGACAGGTCTTGTGGTGGTAAAAAGATATTTATTGGACAAGGAAGTCAAAGCTAGAGACGCTTAAAAAAAAAAGATTTTGACCATTCTATAATACCCTTTTGAATGGTGAGTACCTTATATTTCAACTAATTAGTATGATACCAACATTATGTACATTAAATCAAAATAAAAATTTACTTTATCAAGTAGTTTGATGACAAGGTCTTCCATAAACATCTTGTGCAATACATTTGATCCATCCAACAAGCATAGGAATTTGACAGCACAAACTCGCACATAATGGTCATCTCTGTTTGTACTGTAAAACATTTTATTAACACAAAAATGAGAATCAACTTATTCAGATATTAAGCAAGTTGAATCTTACATTACAAAAAAAACATTTTTCTAAAATATTAATTTGATATTTTCATTTTATTAAATGCAAATATGAAGACAGAAGAAGCTGGATACTTGGGGAAAGTCAGAGGACACCCCTAAAGGTTAGTATATTTTGCACAAGTAAGTTTCTCCCCTTAGCTCCCAGTGCTTGCTGCCATGAAACAGCTGTTTCGTGCTGGGAGGGTGGGTGGAGGAGGGGGAATGCAGCGCGCTCTGGGAAGAGGCGGGGCCAGGGTGGGGATTTGGGGAAGGAGTCCAACAGGGACACGGAGGGGGCAGAGTTGGGGCGAGGACTTTGGGGAAGGGGATGGAATGGGGGCAAGGCAGGGGTGGAGTCGGGGTGGGGCCAGGGCAAGCACCCACCAGCACTAGGAAAAGTTGGCACCTATGCATGCCACCTGTACTTCTGCACTGCTGCCTTCAGAGCTGTGTGGCCGGAGAGTGGCAGCTGTTGACTGAGGGCCCAACTCTGAAGGCAGCAGCGCAGAAGTAAGTGTGGCAATACCATACCATGCCATCCTTACTTATGCGCTGCTACCGGCCGTTGGTCTGCCTTCAGGGCTGGGCTCTTGGCCACAGCTGCTGCTCTCCAGCTGCCCAGCTCTGAAGGCAGCGCCGCCACAAGCAGCTGCGCAGAACTAAGGGTAGCAGTACTACAACCCCACCCCACAGCTCCTTTTGGGTCAGGACCCCTACAATTACAACACCGTGACATTTCAGATTGAAATAGCTAAAATCATGAAATTTACAATTTTTTAAATCCTATGACTGTGAAATTGACCAAAATGGACTGTGAATTTGGTAGGACCCTAGTAATAAATGTTCCATTTACAAAACAGTGATTACATATGAATTAGGGTACCCTGAGACTTTTTGACTGAGTGATCTCAACTCCAGGTTTTCATTACATTACAGACAACTGAGTATCAGGCTGTACCAAGCACTTTGTAAACTGAGAACCTCTTGAGTGAGAATGCTGAAGCAATAAGCCCCTAGAAGCGTCAAGTAAGGCTGGTGATTGTCAATGAAGTTTTTAAGCAGCTATTGAAACTAGCTAGAAACACTATTAGGGGGCAGAGATGCTAGGGAGGAACCATTTCCTTGGGTCTGGTGGAAGTGTGTGTCAAGCTGTACAAAGGATAAATATTCTGGTGGCAATAGTTTTTCATTCAAAATTCCCAGCTGCAGCAATGACGGCAGGCAAAACTTGTTGAACTGTGGGTATTAGACCAAACTGAAGAGTGGTCTACAACCAAAGGTGAACAAAGATCAAGACATACTGGTAATAATTAGGGCAGCCAAGAGATCAAAAAAGTTAATCGCTATTAATCCCAGTTTTAATTGCATGTTAAACGGTGCAATTAAACTGCTGTTAAACTCCTTTTACTGAGCTAGGTGCGCTCTCTTCAGCTGAGCAAGCCTGTGTTTGCAGAGGAGGATGGATTTTACCTTAGGGACTCCACATGTGGCAGGAGAGGTGAGGCTGAGCTCATCAGACCACTGTTCTCTATGGGATACCCCCAGAGGGGGACGATTGGGAACAATGAGGTACGGCACAGAAGGCAGGGCAGGGAGGGTTCCCGTCCCCGGAGTGAGGGGCCAGGTTGGGGGCATTGCGTGCACACGGGGGTTTGTTATCTAGTCCAGTCCCCTGCACTGATGGCAGGATTAAGTATTATCTAGACAATCCCTGAATATGAACATACATTAAAACATGTATGATTTATCAGTATTTGGGATAGAGTTAATGAACATGTTCATAAGAACTTGGCTTTGAAGAACATACAAATAATATAATTCCAACCCCCAGCAACTATGAAGGATGCAGTTACCATACATGTTAAATATTAAAAACATACCTTTCTGTGACAACATTGGCTGCACATTCATCTCCAAGATTTTCTACAAAGGCATGGACATCCTGAATGAGTCTTCTCATATGAAAAGTTATTCAAAAGAGGGAGAGAGAAAACACAATTAGGTAATAAAATATGAAAAACAAACAGATTCTAAACAGTTCACTACTTCTACATTAATTCATAATCTCAAAAAACTAAACCGAGTAGCTAAAGAGCACAAAATCCTAACAAATATAATCACACATACAAAATGAAAATCTAATTAAATGCAAGGTATTTTATACCTTTGATCTCGCCTAAATATAGTTCCAAAGACACAGGCCTCCGTGATAAGTTCACTGTAATTTCCAGCATTTGAGAAGGGATTCTCTAAAGCACCTGTGTCATCAGATGTAGGAAATAACCACGACTGACAGCAATAACTAAGCACTATATTAAAGACTCCAGTTCTTGCAGTGGACATTTCAACTAGCTTGAGTATGATCTGAGGAGGAAAAAAAAGATTAAAATCCTAACTCCCAACAAAATATCTAGATTATTAAAGTCTTATTGAAGCTATATTGGTCCCAGGATATGAGAAAGATAAGGCAGAGGTGAGGTAACTTATTTTATTGGAAGTTATATACACCTTTCATATAGCAGTTGGTCCAATACAAGATATTACCTCACCTACCTTGTCTCTTTAGATTATTTAAATATATTTGTAGTACTGCTTCAATATGTTGGGCTTGATTCCCGAGTCAGAGATTTGCTCAGCATAGTGGAGGTGAGGGTGTCTTGGAGCCAGTTACAATTCCCTAATTCTGAGGGCCAGTGGCTGGGTAACAATTCACCCTTTATGTGCATTTACTTCAATATATAAGTAAGGCTACGATTTTATCACGGAGATTGTGGAAGTCACGGAATCTGTGACTTCCGAAAACCTCCATAACTTTAGCCCACAGGTGACTGCAGGATCCCACCACCACCCAGGAGCTGCAAGGTACCCCTGCAACCCAAGACAATGGGAGCCCCAAGCTCTGAGGCAGAGGGGATACCTTGCAGCTACTGGCTGCCGCAGGCAGCAGGGGGAACCCAGATGCCCCTGGCCACTGCTGCCAGTGGGGTCCCCCCGCCAGCCACCCACAGCGGTGGGGAGCTGCGGACTCCCCCAGCTCCTGCCTGCCTTGGGTGCAAGGTACCCCACAGCTCCTAGCCACCATGGGCGCTGGGGGGGACTCAGAGCGGTCACAGGGAGACCCCGCAGCTCCTGGCCAGCCTCCACAGCTCCTGGCCTCTGGTGGTGGGGGACCTCACAGTTTAGAACTGTGGAGGATGTGGACCCTGAAACTCTGAGCCCCCATGGCTGATGTGAGCCCCTGGAGCTCCCAGCCAGGCCCCTACAACTGCCTAGTGGCTCCCCATTTTGTGATGGATATTTTTAGTAAAAGTCAGGGACAGGTCATGGGCTTCCATGAATTTTTCTTTATGCCCGTGACCTGTCCATGACTTTTACTAAAAATATCCATGAAAAAAATCTTAGCCTTATATATATGGTTACTCACTCTGTGCTTTAACTGTGGTTCTTTGAGATGTGTCCCCCTATGACTGCTCCACTCTAGGTGCACTTGCGCCCCCTGCACCTTCGATCGGCGATTTCTCATAGCAGCATCTGTTCAGCCTGTGCATGCGTGTTACTCAGTCTCGTGCTCCGTGTCATTGTTATATAGCATGGGCAAACTGCAGTCAGTTCCTTCTCTACTGAGAAGCTGCATAGGAGAGAACTCCGAAGTAGAGGGGAAGGAGTGCAGGTAGTGGAACATCCATAAGGACACGCATCTCAAAAAATCACAGTTACTACACAGGGTGAATAACCATTTCTTCTTCTTCAAGAAGTGTCCCTTGGGTGCACCACATTAGATGAGTACTCAGCAGTTCCTTCTAAGAAGGAGGGGGCTTTGGAGTTCAGTCCAATACTGATGAAAGTTTAGCCAAGCCAAACACAGCATCAGAAGCAGAGTCATGAGTTATTGCATAGTGCTCGGCAGACACACGTACAAAGGTCCAAACTGCGGCTCTACATATTTCAATGATGGGAACATTTTTGCGAAAGGCTGTAGAGGTAGGAATAGCCCTCGTAGAGTGAGTTTGTATACCCCAGGGTGTTTGGAGATTAACAAATAACGCAGTCAGATGTCCACTTTGGAAGTCTTTGTTTAGAGAGTGCAGACCCTCTTGAACAGTCTGAGATCAAGACAAATACTTTGGGAGTCTTTCTGAAAGGTTTAGTCTTGTCAATGTAGAAGGCCAGGACTCTCCTGACATCAAGTGTATGTAATGGAGCCCCATCTTTGCCTAGAGGTTTCAGGTAGAAAATCGGAAGGGGAGTGGGTTGGTTTATATGGAACTCAGATGTTTTTGGTAAAAACTTGGAATGTGGTCGTAATATGATCTTGTCCTTGAAGGATACTGTAAAAAGACGATACCCCATAAGGGATCTTATTTCCCCAACTTGTTGAGTCAACATGGTGGCTACCAGAAATGCTGTTTTCATGGATAAATGGAAGAGTGAGCAGGTAGCCATTGGTACAGACAGTAATCTTGCAAGGCATTTAAGAATCAGACTGGGGTCCCAAACTGGAGTAGGATGCTTAACTGGCAAAAGGAGAATTCCAAGCCCTCTGAGGAACCTCATTGTAGTTAGGTGGGTGTGATTAGAGTTGATGGTATTGTGAATCTTGACCACTCCTAGGGGAGTCCAGGTGGAGCCCAAATGGGTTTCTTTGGTAGTAGGTGAGAAGAGGTAGAGCTCTTCTTGCCACTGTGGTCCATGACAGTAACAATGATCTCTCGGAGCCCAAGACTTTACAGTCTTTAGGTTTGAGAGTTCCCTTGATATCTGAGGAACAAGCAGCCTCACTGGCACTGGGTCAAAGAGCAATAGGATGCCGAAGTGAATGGCGTTATCAGAGACCACAACTTCTTCAAGGTAGATTTCCTACCTGGAGAACTCGAGCGACGGTCTTTGGGAGTCTTATGGGTACTCCTCTGAGATGCCCTTGAGGAGTGCAGTTTGGAGAAAGTGGAGGCAGCAGACTTACTCAGAGGCTGGTGTATGGGGGGTCCCCTGGCCTGGGTCAGAGGCTGGGCACAGCAACCTCTCCCTGTTTTTTTCCGGTTCTAGATTTTAATGTCAGACAGAAGTTGCACTTTGGGGAAATAAGAGATTCTCTGAGGCAACTGATACACTGGGAGTATCCATCACTCTCAGGGATTGCCTCCCAACAAGACAGGAAATGTCTGAAACCAAAAGAACCAGGGACATCCTCCCAGTAAAGTAAAACTCTGAGGAGTGTAGAAAAGCTGTCTATAAGTTTGAAATATATTTTTTAAACTACTACAGCTAAACTAAACTACTACTAAGAACAACTAAACTAAAGTAAAACTCAATGCAGACAACTGTTAAGACACTGTCTCAGACCAAGGCGGCTGAGAAGGAACTCAGGGTGGTTCACTCACGCAATGGTGTGGAGCACGAGACTGAGTAACACTCATGCGCAGGCCAAACAGACACTTCTAAGAAATTTCTAATCAAAGGCACAAGTGCACCTAGGAAAGGAGCACCCATAGTGATACTACTCAAAGAAGAATATAATGATCCAGTGTTTTCACATGAGTAAAAATCCTTGCCTTTGTCTGACCCTCAAATATTTGGAAAAAATGCATGTGTTTATTTTGATGGCTGTATATTTTTTGGAGTTGTAGAAATGCTTCACAATTTAGTTGAAAAATCTAACTTCTATTTCCAAATTAAATTTCTTCATACGTATGAAATGGTACTTTTTCCAATTTTCCCAATTGAGGATTAAGTCCATAGCAAATTTAAAATTAAAATGGTTGAATTACCGAAGTGCAAAAGTGTGTCCGAACCTTTTTTTTTTTTTTTTTTTTTAACATGTGAAACCAACTTTCTTTGCCATTGTTCTGACCTTTCAAGTAGCTGAACAGATTTTAAACTTTTCCCAAAAAAACCCACCAACCCCAAAACCATAAATTCATTTAGCCCAAAGGGGCGTAAGTGTAAAATTGCAGGCCCAAAATAGAAATGCTTCCAAAAAGTGGTAGTAAGCCTCTAAAAAACAGGGATTTAGAATGCGAACAGTTCAGCTGTATTTTATATAATATAATTTGAAACAGAGTTTTAATTATGATTTCTTCTCAGAATGGTTTACTAAAGTAGAATCAATCCTGGAAAAGGCAGAAGATTTTATGGAGTAAAATAAATTATTTCCAGACAAAGATACAATTTTGCCACTATTATACAATTTTCTGACTGCCATGTGATCTGTCTTTGTAACCATAAAAAGTGCTGTGATTACTACAAAGTAAAATACTCCTGGAATAAGGATCTTTAACTGAAATTCTGGAACATATCTGATCTTTCAGATAAAAATAATTCTAGGAATATTTCTTAATATTCTTACAAAAAATCAGACTCGTGAAATTATTTTTATGAAATTCAAGGATGAGAGTTGGTCCACAATGAAGGAGGGACCTATACAGCTCTTCATCTATCTGTTTAACTTGCAGAGAACAAGCATGACACTTTCAGTACATTTCAACAAAATCCTAAAATCCTTTTCCACGGATTCCTTAACCAGTACAGTAGGGTAAAAATCCATCACATACAAAAAACAAATCTAAACTTGTGCAAGAGTGTGCATTAGTATGGATCCAGTGGAAAGGAGGAAAAAAACAGATGAAATAAGACCAGCAGTGCAGAGCTGTGGACACCTCTCTATGCATTCTATGGTGGGAGTACTCTATTTTTAGCTCAAAACTACCCTTGTGCCCACTTTTTGGCTAATGTTTTAAAGCTGGTACAGTCCACTGTGGTAGACAGCAGACACATTTTAGCTATAGTTCTAAAGCAACTCAGTATCCCACAGTTCAATTTTTAATGTCTCTTAAGCTAAAAACTATAGGGACACTCTACAGAGGTCAATGGCAAGAGGTACTGCCAAGGAGTAGGGTAAGAATGTACGTAAGTAGACACCTGCTTATGAACTTTATCTTCATTTTCTTATGAAGGGACAGAAGATAGGTTGGACTCTTAGTTGTGTATAGGAGACCTTCATTATCTCCTTGATTCCTGTGGTCATGGTATGTCCCACTGCAGACAATGGGATAGCTGTCACAGAGACTCAAGACTCTCAACACTGGCACAAATACACCTTCTTGGCATGAAAATATTTAAAATACTAACACTAACACAAAAACTACAAATATTTAAACAAACAGCAGCAAACAAACGATGGCTACAGCTCATAGGTTCAAACAACACTGAGCATGCGATTGCCAGGTGTGGAGGTCTGTGAAGAGAGAGACCAAACAGAGAGGTCAGGTACTGATGATTTCTAGCACTTGGAATTATTTTACTTGTATATGCTAAGGCAACAACATATCTTCTTTCAGCTGGGACACAAGCAAAGATTGCTACTGCTAAATCTGATGCAACTATTACTGAAGGTAGATGCTGTTACATTTTAACATTTATTTGATGAAGGGGATTTTAAAGAGAATGCACTCAAAAAGAATGAACTGACAAAAGAAAATCAACGGATATTATTTTTTGAAAGCTCTAAAAAGGAGGTGGTGACTCACCTTGTGCAGTAACTGAGGTTCTTCGAGATATGCATCCCTGTGGGTCCACTTCAGGTGTCGGTGCGTCCCGGCGCCGTCGATTGGAGATTTATGGTTGCAGTGTCCGCACACGTCACGCATGCGCAGTACGCATCTTGTGGTGCCATTGGTGCTGTGTCTAGCGTGCGCATGACCCAAGCCCTCCAGTTCCTTCTCTACTGCAGAGTCCTTACTGTGAATTCTGAAGTAGAGGGGAAGAGGGTGTGAGTGCTGTCCCTGTGGATGCTCCACTTCAGGTGAATGTAGAGCAGTGCCCCTCAGAAGACAGGAAGGACTCTGAGTTCATTTGAGTCATACAGGTAGGTATGGTTAGGCCAACTGTGGCATCAGCCCTGGAGTCTTGAGTGATTGCATAGTGCTCAGTGAACGTTTGGACAGAGTCCCAAGTGGCTGCCCAGCAAATCTCTAATATCAGAACAATGTTTAGGAACACTATCAAGGTTGAAACTGATCATGTTGGATGCACTCTGATGTGCGCAGGAGGGTCCACGTTCCAAATACGATAGCAAGTTGAATGCATGTGGAGATCCATTTAGACAGTCTCTGAGTAGCTCAGTCTTCAGCCGAGGATGGTTGACAAGGAATTGGAGGGCTCAGGTCCTGTGTGTGCTAGACACGGCACCGCGAGACACCAACTGCACATGTGCGACCCGTGCGGATGCTGCTACCATAAATCTCTGATCGACAGCGTCGGGATGCACCGACACTTGTCAGTGGAGCACCCATAGGGACAGCACTCGAAGAAAAATTAAGATTACTCTGTTTTAAAACTCTTCCCAATATATATGGTTTTATTGGCCAAAAACAAGCACAAAGCTTTTGAAAGATTATTTAGTTTTCCCCATAAGAACTTCCTGTTTGTTATTTTGTAGCCTATTAATGCAACTCACTCTTCACTATTGTCACAAAGGATATGCTATCTTTCTATTGCACTGATCATTTACAGTGGAACCAAATATTTTTAAGGGGTAATATTTCTCCTCTTTAATCAGAAGTAGGAAGCCAGTGGAGTAAAAGATTTTTCTTGTGTTGACATAAGTCAAGAGATCACACAAAGCCCTTCAAAGTCCTTATCTGCTTAATATTGCTGTGGGTGTCATCAAAAACTCAATATTTACTAAGCTACTACAAGAAGTATCTGAGATACAACATTTATTTTCTATTCTAAACACAAAGGAAAACAACAATGTTCCCAGCTACCACTATGTGGTAAATGTTGGTAAACAGCAACTTTTTAAATTAATTTACTAGGTAACAGATTATGAAAGAAGTATTCATAAATTGGTCAAACATACATACAAAGATGAGGAAAGGAGCTAAAGAAAATGCTACAATTTAGACCAGAATTGACTACAATTATTTGGTGCCAAAATACACCACAATAAACTTGCATGCTGGCATCAAGGATCTAACTGTAAAAATGATAATAAAAAAAAATTCATAAGCTTTATAACCAATACAAATATTCAAAAATGATTTTACTAAAACCCAGGAAAATAGGAACTTTCACTCAATTACAAATTTTCCTGAAACCCCTCTTCCCCCTTCATCAAATGTAGCTGAAGCAACTGGACTCTTGGAGAACAGGAAATGACATACCTCAACAAAAATCAGTAAAGATGGATTTCCTGTTTTCCAGAATGGCAAGTAAAAATATAATAGAACTGCCTCCAATGTTAATAAATTCATCTTTCTTTAAGATGGTAAAAATCTTTGTTTGCAAGGTTACATCTTTTCTCAGCATTCTGGAATCCTGGGAAAAAAACCTCTCTACAGCCGCAGCTAAAGTTGTCTGTTTTAATAGTGTCCTAACTTCATGTCTAATAGCTCGTCAATGTTACCAAAAGACAGATCTATAAACCACTGGAAAAAGATACAAGTAATAATGCCGACTGTAGATATGAAACTACAGCAAAAAAATCACTAATCAGACCAAAGGAAACTGCAATCATTTTCATGAATTCAGAAGATCTTGGATAGGCAGGGAAGTGAATAATTTACAAGTCAAAGGTACAGTACCTTTCATTCCCTATATCACAGGAACAAGTAAAGGGGAACTGGATGAGTGAAACAAATTGTAATGAGATATAAAGCCTATCTCTTGTAGGTCACCATTTTGAAGCCAGCACAGATTGGTAGCGACCAAAAGTCATTGCCATGTAATGATTTTTTGTGATCTACTAGAAATGGTCTTTTTCTGTGTAGTTCATAGTAGACAGACAATTTTCCCTCCACCACTCACTAGAGCCCTAGCTGGCAGGACCAACAGAAACGGCATGGACTTAATGGACCTGAAAATTAAACAACCTTCTTACCCCTAGAGGCAGTCCCTCCTGAAAGGGTGGAATACACTGTACTGATGTTCTGAAGATAAACAAAAATGACTTTAGTTTTAGTGCTCTCAATCCAGCTTCTTTTGTGAGGAGAAAAATTCACTGAGATAGCTGAGAGAGGAAAAAATCATCTATTAAGAAAAGATGTCTTCCACTCAAGAATTTACATACATTTACAAAAAAGAACACTAACACTTACCTCCTTTATTTTTGAATATGCTTGACCCTTGCTACTTGCAGCAACAGCAAGAACTTCAGTGTCAAAGACAAACCAAACAAAGGCTTTTAAATTAGACCAAAATATTAGCTGAGTGTTGCTCAAAGAGGACATAACTTTCCAAGCCATATCAAATGCATCTATGCAGAGAGATTCGGATGAGCCCAGAAGCTGAAAATAAAGGGAAGGAAAGCAGTGTTTCATTTCTGGGTGGGAGGGGTGGGGGTGGGAATTTTCATTACTGTTATTGACCATAGGTTTGCTTTGATCTCTTACCTTGGGAACAAGCACTTTCATGCACTGAAACACAGGTAAAACCTGGTCAGAAGGCAAAAGAGTTAGAGCTTCCAGTGCAGACTGTAGAGTTCTTATTGGCCTTTGGACTGCAAGCAAAGATAGTTCCAGAGTCTCATCATTTGACAATGGTATAAATTTATGATACTTATTTAAAATAAAATGAAGGCAAACCCACTGGTCATGTACATAGCTTGCAACGATTTTCCCCCATCCTTGAGAAGATGTTGATTCTTCAAATAAACTGTAACAGAGAAAATACTTTTAAGTCCACATTAATACTTAATACTTCAGTTTCTTTACATACAAACTATAGGCCATAATGTAATGTACTAACAGAAAGCAGATTAGAATCAAAGTCTAAATGCCAATTCAACTCCCATTAAATTCAGTGGAAAGATATCTATTCACTTCAGGAAGAATCAATTGAGTCCTAATTCCTTGTCTACTACAGAAAAAGCTAAGATGAGCAAATCCATTTAGCTTCCACCATATTCTGGATCTGAAAAGTAAGACAACTCATTTAGCTACTTAGACATCCTGAATTCATTAAGTTATCACTTACGAAACATCTATCTTGTCAAAAATTACCAAAAAAAGTTATCTTAGAGTTACTTTACTCTGTATTAAAGATTTATAGAGAGTGACTTGAACTGTAGCAGAGACATACCTATTTTTTTCCTCAATATAAGAAGGCTTCTTTAATACTTGATTAAGTTGAACAGAGGAAATAAAACCTTTTAGGGTTTCAACAGCGCGTAGAGACTTAAGTTGCAGTTCAGGTTTCTGATCAATAATCTCACAAACCACAGTTAGTGAGGCCATACTAACTACTTTTTGAATCTGTTCTCCAAGCTTAGGTTCCTAGTAATTAAAAATAAAAAATAAAAAAAATCAACAGTATAACATACTAAGATTACCCCTAATCAATTATGAATAATATACTGATGCATATTGAATACCCTTAAAATATACTATTACATACGAAAATCTGATTAGAAAGTACAATGTAGGGAAAAACAGGTGTGTGCACACACGCGTGATCTTACAAATTACAAGCATTCCTTTATCAGCACCAGCCCTGTAGTTTGACTATGACATGACATTCATAGTTAACTGAGCGAGCAGAAATTAGCTTATGTACTTTTACTAATAATGGAAATGCTAAGAAATTAATTGCATTCTAGTATATTACAGCACTTGTTCCAGTACAGTTAAGGCTGAAAAGCAACTAAGGTCAGTCTTAATTTCATATTTTCTATTTTACGTCACAAACTTAGTGTTAAGCAAATATTCAAATGTATACTTGTCATAAGTATATTTTCCCCCAAATCAAATTCCTCACAAATTATAAGTTTGAATTCTATTATTTATGGAAATCTGAAAAAAAAAGTAAAATTCAGGCACATGTAGCCAGAGACTTCCAAGCCAGTAGAGAGAGTAGTTAAAGCAGTCTAGAAGGCAACAACGGTCACTTCAACTAAAGGGAAATTATTGTGTCTGAGAAGCAGAGCAAGCAGAAGAGACTCTGCGATCTACTATAGTATAAAATGCAGCTCACTCCCAATCAAAATATATTAATTTGTGTGTAAAGTTATACAGGAACAAGTGTGCAGGGGGAAGGAAGAGGGACAGAAGATTATATAAAAAATTACTGAGCACTGTCAATGTGAGCACACTGTCAGCAGTGTGCCCTTGTTGCCAAGAAGGCCAATGGCATTTTGGGATGTATAAGTAGGGGCATAGCGAGCAGATCGAGGGACGTGATCGTTCCCCTCTATTCGACACTGGTGAGGCCTCATCTGGAGTACTGTGTCCAGTTTTGGGCCCCACACTACAAGAAGGATGTGGATAAATTGGAAAGAGTACAGCGAAGGGCAACAAAAATGATTAGGGGTCTAGAGCACATGACTTATGAGGAGAGGCTGAGGGAGCTGGGATTGTTTAGTCTGCAGAAGAGAAGAATGAGGGGGGATTTGATAGCTGCTTTCAACTACCTGAAAGGGGGTTTCAAAGAGGATGGCTCTAGACTGTTCTCAATGGTAGCAGATGACAGAACGAGGAGTAATGGTCTCAAGTTGCAATGGGGGAGGTTTAGATTGGATATTAGGAAAAACTTTTTCACTAAGAGGGTGGTGAAACACTGGAATGCGTTACCTAGGGAGGTGGTAGAATCTCCTTCCTTAGAGGTTTTTAAGGTCAGGCTTGACAAAGCCCTGGCTAGGATGATTTAACTGGGACTTGGTCCTGCTTTGAGCAGGGGGTTGGACTAGATGACCTTCTGGGGTCCCTTCCAACCCTGATATTCTATGATTCTATGATTCTATGAACAGCAATGTACAAAATGCAATATTATAACAGATTATTTTCTGAATGCCTCCAACTATCAAAAACACAGAAAATGTTCCTCACCTCAGCCCACCTCCTCTATGAAGAATGGCTGTAAGAATTAGCTGCAATCTTTCAACAACACACAACTAACAGAGCCCCTATTCAAACACTCATTACTCAGTTAAACCTCCTTCTGATTCAACTGAAGTATTGACTTGGGAAGAATTACTGAGTCAGGCCTCAATATACTGTTACAATATGCTACTCACCCACAAATGTCGTTTTTGTTTGATAATATAATAATGATGATAAAATCCCAAACAGATGAAAAAAAAAAATCAAACTTGTTTTTCCACTTAGTCATGCAAAAATAATGCTAGTGTGTTTTATCTCTCGTTTTGCCCTCAATGTATAATTTAATTTCTTTACTTCTTTGAGCCTACTGATTTGTTCTGACAAGGATAGCATCGGAATATTAAAGGGTGCTCATCACTGCCACTATAATTAAGTTTCAAACATACAGTTCTGTTTTTACACAATTCACCACAACATTCACTTTGTGCACTAAAGATGACAGGTGATTTATGCTCCCCCGAAAAGAAAAGGGAAAAGGGAAAAGGGAAAGAAAGCAAAATCTGTCCATCCATTTTTCACTTTGTCAAGGCTGAAAATAACACATTTTTTTCCATTTTAAAATTCTATCCTTTTAAAAAAATATCAGGGCTACCATAAAATAAAAACAGATAAAGATTTCGCATGAATATAATCCTCCTCTCCTTTTGAACTAGTATCTTTGCTTTGCTTGGGGGAGAAAAATATTTTGATTTAAGAAAGAGATGAATGAATACTCTATAGTGGATATACCTTAAACCTAGACAACCAACTTAAAGATGCACTTTGCATGCATTCATAGCTCAGTTAAAGACATTTTGCTCCCATTGTAGTAATCATTAAACTTCCACTAACTTAAAAGGGAGCAAGAAAAAACACGCACAGGAAATTAAATCCCCCCAAAATCGTTTTGACAGAGCATTAATGCTTCTAGATCAAGAACTCAAGTCTGGAAATTCCAAAAATTAAAGTTCCTCTAACAATATGAATTCAGCCATGATTCACATCTAATATTTTATATTTCTCTTTCGCTGAAAAATGAAAATATTAACACATTACTCTACACATAACATATATAACTGTGGGATATAAAACATGGGGGGAATGAACACTGCAACAGAAAATGTTAGCTTTTGGAATTTCTTGACCTTCAAATTTAATATTATATTAATACTAACATTTGGGGAATGGGGTTTCAATTTAATTCTATTTTCAAAGCTATCCAACATTTTACTTAAAAAAAAAAAAAAGAGGACTTAGAGACTAACAGATTTATTTGAGCATAAGCTTTCGTGAGCTGTAGGAAAAAGTCTTTGAGCACTACATAATCTTATTTGAGAAAAATGTGTTTATTGCCACCAAGGCATTATTTTAGCTATATAGCAACTGTGTATCTTTAATAAGTAACTAGGGTACTAATAATGTCCTTTGGGAAACAGAGTGTTTCACTGCAACATAACACTGCAGATGAATTACACAAGTGAGTTTTCTGTAAAGTAATATATTAATTAATATTTGTGTAATATAGTTATGCCATTACCCCTTGTCAAATTACCTGTTCATTGCCCGTCTCCTGCAGATTTTGAATAGAAGCATTTATCAGAGAAGAGATGAAATTCCAAATGGAGGGCCCCTTTTTCCAGCCAGCTTTTGAGCACAAATTCACCAGGTCTGACAATAATGTTAAGTATAAATTACAACGATCCAGATCTGAAATCTAAATATGAAGAAGGTAAGTAAAGTCACTAAAGAGGGAAAAAATGAAAATGAGACAGCTAGAAAAAGGCAGGAGCAGCAGCAACAATTACAGTTGAACAGCCTTTTCTTCTTGTGGCTAAACACACGTTCTTCTCTCCCTTCCTGTCAGGCTCCCCCATTCCACCTCAGGGTTCACGGAGCAATCAACAGCAACTTTGGAACTATGAAAGGCATCTCCAGTCTTTTTTTTTTTTTTTTTTTTTTTTACTAGAAACTTCCTTTCCCCTCCATTTGACCATAGGCTCTGCCCTTCTTCCTGTTGGGTCCATATATCATTTCAAGCTGTCAGTGCAAAATCAGCTGTTTGATAACTGGACCACTGCTTTTTCTTCTTCTGCAGATGTCTCACCACAGAGTCCTAAGAAAATAGCGTACACACTTCTCCCCAGGCCTACTTCACTTTCCCACTATGTCTCCTCTATTTGTTCTCTGGCTTCTAGCTTCTGCGCTCCCTTTCACGTACTTCTCCTACTCCACACCACATCATACCAACACCACCTACTTTTTCTCCTCTCTTCACCCATTGTGTACTTTCATGAACTTTACCGCCTTCTATACTCCCAGAGAGGCAACACCTTCTCTTCTTTAGGAACTATTAGGAAAGGGACAGAAAATAAGACAGAAAATACCATAATGCCCCACTATATAAATCCATAGTGCACCCACATCTTGAACAGCGTGTCCAGTTCTGAAAGCCCCATTTCAGAAAGGATATAGTGGAACTGGACAAGGTTCAGAGAAGGGAAACAAAAAGGGTATGGAATGGCTTGAGGAGAGACTAAGAAGATTAGGGCTGTCCATCTTAGAAAAGAGACAACTAAGGGGAGATATGATAGAGATCTATAAAATCATGAATGGTGGGGAAAAAGTGAATATGGAAGTGTTATTTACTCTTTCCCACAATACCAAAACCAAGGGTCACCCAATGAAATTAATAGGCAACAGGTACAATACAACTAAGAGAAAGTACTTTTTTTTTTTTATAAACACAATGCACAACTATGGAACAGCTTGCCATACGATGTTGTGATGACCACAAGTACAACTGGGTTCAAGAAAAGAACTACATAAATTAATGGAGGATAGGTCCATCAATGGCTATGAGCCCAGATAGTCAGGGATGCAAACCCAGACTTGGGGTGACCCTAAACTTCTGACTGCCAGAAGCCAGTAGGGGATGGATTAGGGGCGGATCTCTCCAACTGGTCTGTTCTGTACACTGCCCCATAAGCTTTGGTATTGTCAGAGACAGAATACTGGACTAGATGGATCACCGGTCTGACCCAGTATGGCCATTCTTATGTTCCTTTTCTCACTTTCACAAATCCTCTTCTCATTTCAACCTTAGTCTTTGTCTCAGTTCAGGTCCCCTTTTCATCCCATCCTCTATCATGAACCCCTCTTGGAGTCTTTCAATATCAGTTTTATTTCCATACTCCACACTCCCTCTTTGATTATGTTCCCTCTCAAACTCCCATTCCACTGCTGAAATGCTCACCCTGATCCACCACCTCTATTTTCCTGCTACCATCCACCTCTTCACTCTTGCTGAAACACAGCTCTTTTCTGATGCCTCAACCTCTGTTGCTACCTTCCTCTTACAAAGACCGTCTTTTTGCACTCCCGCAAGTGTTGTAAGTGGCTATGAACTTCTCCCTCCCTCCATGTTAGTCACTTCCTGTCCCTTTCTCCTTCCCATGAAACTTTCTTATTTGGAGTCTACACTGGCCAGTTTGGCCTAGATTCACAAAGGGACATAGGCATTGTGACACTGAGTGTCACTTTTAGGTATCTAGAAAATGACAGGGACAAAACTGCGATTCACAAAGGCTGAATTAAGCACCTTGGCTCCCTATACAACAAATGGGGAAAAATAGGCATCTTAGAATGAAGATTTACAAAATCAAGCAAATTAGGCAAGGAAGCGCCTAAATTAGCCAATAGGAGACAGCAATGAGAAGAATGTGTGCTAAATCCCACTCCTCTCAGAGAGGTAAGTGCTGAGACCAGGCTGCAGGGAAGTGCCTATCACTGCTAGCGATTTATAGCTCCCCTCTCATGGAGTCAGGTGGCATAAGCGCCTAACAGTGTTTCTTGTGAGAATGAGTTAGGCAGGTGCCTAACTCCCACCTTATAACTTTTAGCCCAATGATTAGAGTACTCACCTGGGATGAGGGAGACCTGGGTTCAATTCCCCCTGAAGCAGAGGGAGAGAAAGGATTCAAACTAGGGCCACCCACTGCTCAGCTGAGTGCAGTAACCACTGAGCTATGGGATATTCTCATGTGGGCTCCTTCAATCTCACTTGTTGAGGTTGTTCCACAGGGGATAAATACTTAATTGATCCCTGGGCCAGAGAGAGAGAAAGAATGACTCTGTAGCCTGGTGCTTAGGGCACTGTCCTGGGAGTTGAGACCCCCAAGGTCCAATATTTTGTTCATTAGTTATCCACAGTGGAACAGCTGCAACAGGACAGACTGACAGAGCCCCATATCAAACCATCTCAGAGGTTAGAGCACTCTCCTAAAAGGTGTTGGAAACTCCTGTTCATATCCTTTCTCCTGCTCTGGCACAGAATGGGGAATTGAACCTGGGACTTAGACACTAAATGCTATTTTGAATCTGGACCTTTCTCCCTTTATCCTCTGAGTAGCCACTAACTACTGCTAAAATTCTTGCCCATGATCTCACAATCTCTTATCTTGTTTACAGTAACCTCCTTTCTGTTTTTCATCTTCTCACTTCTCCCCATCTAGTCTATCCAAATTGCATCTGCTGAAGTCACCTTCCTCTTGTCACACTGCTCATCTTCTTGTACTCACCTTAAAGGCCTTTAAATCTCTGATCTCATTTCCTCCTACTCTTCTATTGCCACTCAACTCCCCACATTTCTCCCAACCCACTCATCTTTTTGCTTTATCTCTTTCCTCACTCTCTAGCTTTGTACTTTGTTATACTGCCTTCTATGCTTTGAATAGCTCTCCTCTGTCAGTCAAGCCCCTCTCTCTTCTCCTGAAAACCTACATCCTTCAGCTATACTACATTTCTTCTCATGACTATGTCTCATTTTAGTCTTTCTCCCATGAACCGTTTATCACTAGTTTCGCCTTGTGTGTTCAAGACAGACAGAGAGCTAGTACTCCGGGGGAATTATGCACCAAAAAATAAAAAAAATCTGCGCATACTATTTTAAAATTCTGCATATTTCAGTTGTCAAAACTACACAATATAATCACTCCAGTTTCAATTATTTTGGGAATTTATTTTAAAATACCCATCAACAATACAAACAGCAAAAAAGATTCCCCCAGGAGCAGAGTGTTAAAGAAACCCCTACAACAACCCAGTTCCAGTTGGGGGGTGCTGGAGGGGCTGTGTGGGGCACCCAGAGCCCAGACATCTGCACTCGCATCTCCCCAGAGTCCAGCTATGGAGCACCCCCCCCCCCCGGACCAGACACTCACACCTCCTTCCCCCCAGAGCCAAGCCACAGGGCACTCCTGGGCCTAGACACCAGCCCCACCCCTGCACAGAGCCCAGCCGCGTGGGGCACCCCCGTCAGCCTAATCACTACCCCCCTCCCCACAGAGCCCAGCCGCGGGGCAGCCCCGACACCAACCCCGCCTCTCCCCACAGAGCCCAGCCGAAGGGCAGCCCCCAGCCCAGACTCCAGTCCCACCAGACCCTTTACTCCACCAAGCTTCTATACTGTCCTGCTGGAGGACATGGTGTAGTGCAGCCCCCCGCCCTTCCTCACCCTTTGCTAGAGCTAGTTGGGTCTCCCAAGCCCTCTCCCGTCCTGGGAGAATGACGATCAAAGAGCATGCAGCCTCCAGCCCTGCCAGGCTGGGCGCTCCAGTGGCCCTTAGCGGCAGCCAGAAAGTCTGCATGGAAAATAGGGAATTCTGCATTCTGCAGTAGCGCAGAATTCCCCCAAGAGTAAACTAGTTATTAGCAATTTTTTAAGAAGTCAAATATCACAAGCACTTCTCGGGTTTCATTTTAGGACTCTCAGTGAAACCCCACCATAAAAAACTCTTTAAATTTTAACTAGCCATTTACTGAATACAGTAAAGAGGGAGAGGGAAAATAAAATGTTGACCAGTACTATTAAAACAAATTGTCAAGTAACTTTCTCTCGAAACTACCAGTTCAGTACCTCTGGTATAGGATTTCTTTAGACCAGAGCAGTGACAATTAATATAGTGAACTGTTCCCACTGTGCCAAATTTCAAATCAGTTTGATGGCTGAGGTAAACCAAATCTTTGCTGAATTACCTTTACTGGAAGAAACTTCAGATATCTGTCTCAGTAGGCTTTTATCAAAAACCATAAAAAGTGTTTAAAGTATTTCTATCCAAGATGATTTTCTGCGTGTTGAAATATTTCATTTAGAAACATGTAAAAATACTGCCAATTCTGTGTATAACAGATTAACAATAAGAACTGTAATGAAAAAAACAAGAAATCAGACAGTACGTCTTTCAAGTACCTACAGTAAATACTTACAGTATTCAACTCACTTGTAGTGAGTCTTCTGAGGACAAAGTCCAGAATACTTTCTGCAGCAGTCATAACAGAATTAGAGAGAAAACTTAACACCACATCTATACAGAAAACAAAACAAATGCACTATTAAAACAATGTACTTTTTTGTGTTAGAGATATATGATATACAAAGTGGATTAAATCAGGTTACCATACAATGTCAAGCTATACAGGAATAAGCATTTACAGTTCTCTTAAGCCTCTGATCATTCAGTATAAATGACTGCTCATTGTTTTATTGTATACTATTCTATTTCAGTGGGTTCTACTTCTCTTTTTGAGGAGATCTTCATCTGTTTGGTTAGAGGGCTATAAAATGGTGCACAGAATATAAGGGGTTTCAAGAAATGTTTATGATTATCTTTTTAGGGTTAGGCTTTCTATCTTAAAGGCCACACACAAAGCTCTGCTGCTTAAAAATTTTTAAAATCTTGATGTTAAGAATCCCTCAATCTTCTCAAGTGTTAATCAATAAATCTGGAGGGCATTCAGAGTTTCAGATCAAATCTCAAACTAGTAGGTCCAATTTAATGGCCAAATAAACCTGTAGTTCATTGGTTTGCTTTTTATGTTTATCAGAAATCAATTTGACTGAATAAACACCAGAGAGATCTCAAAGTCAATGAGATTATTCAAGTGCTTAAAGTTAAAGCACATACTCAAATGCTTTGCTGGATCAGAGCCTAAAGTAATTAGAACAACTCTCAAACTTTATTATAGTATATTACAGTATTCTAATGCCCAAATTATGTGTGTGTGGTTGTTGACCTTTACTACAGAAGTTTCTCGGTCTTGAATCAGCAATTTAAGTTAAGGCTGCAAAACAGGATCCATTCAACCTTCATTTTCACAGTTTCATAACTTTGTGAAATATTCATTACTTCCTCATTACTGGTACTGAAATTTTCCATAATGAGCCTCTACACAAATATAACATTTTTTTCTGAAAAACAAGCAAAATCCCTTCAACTGCTTTTAAAGTTGAGTGAAAGTGAAAAAAAATACACCTTTCCTGTTTTAAACCAAAACTACTATAATCATATACATCACTGAGGAGTAGTTTGCTTGTATGGGAAAATTATATATATAATATTTGTTTAACACATTTATGGTTGGATGCAAATTGCAGAATGAGCATGCACATCAGAAAAGATCACCATAGGCAAGACTGTCACTTGTCCAATGCACCCATGCAGAAAAGTAACGGGTTGGGTTACCTGGAACACCAGTGTATGTAATGGGGACAAGAGCAGGCACCACTGACACTAGCCCTCCTTTACCTCTGCAAAGGTAACCAGGGAATGGATGGAGAGGCCACTGGCTCTGTTCCCATAATATGCCAGTTAGCACAGCTGACCTGGCACAGAGGGAGAAGAATTTGCTACTACAATTGCCGGTAGCAGATACTTTCTCCCTTAGTACAAAAACAAAGCAAGCTGAGAAAAGGAACTCTTTCCCCCTCAGAGTCAGAACTCTTTCCTTGCTGCAACAAACTCAGGGATAGATGTAAGGTCACAATCTGGCCCAATGTCTCTCAATAGACACATAAAGATAGATATATTTCATTTGTACGCACAGCTAGTTAAAGTGGGATTCTAGTCAGAAAAGCAACTATGTGAAAGACACGTTCTAACTATCGATTTGCTCCTTGTTTCGATCTAGCATTGTATCTGCTCTTTTTAAATGATTAAAATAAGGGTACTTAAAATACTTTGTACTTTCATAGCATTACAGAGCCACATGTTGTAGAGTGAAGTGGGTTATATTCCTTCTTGTGAGTGATCAAAGTTTAGTGAAGTTTGCAAAGATGAAAGATAAAGAGCTGGACTGTTTTCAAATGTTCATAACATTATTAAATTCCCAACCCATTTTTTCCCCAAACTTTGTCACGAGCTTACTCTTCAATGAGGACTATTTAGAATGCTCAGTTTCCAAATTCAATCGCTAATGTAACATACAATGGGAAAAAGTTTTATGTTTTTTTCTTAAACACATCTGCATACACAACAGCTGAAAGAGAGTTTCTTGAAGCTTTCTAAAGTAATTCATCTTTACGTAGAGACCAAGCATGGAAGATTTCAATAACTAAAAAGTTATTTTCAGAAAGTTATAAACAAATAAGAGCATAGGATTATAATGGAAAATAGCATTTGTTACTTAGTGAAGGTTACGATAAAATATGTACAAGACATAGTGCCACACAATACATTTGTATGGCACTTAATCGTAGAAAATGACATAGGTATGTTACTACTGTAGGGGCTGTAGTGGGTAAATGTGGCAAAATGTACTTCACCACCTACGTACCTCAATCTATATTTCAAGGGAGACCACAGTGGCACTGAAAGTCAGACGAACAATACTTCAATACGGAGATGGCACTGAAAGCCTCTGCATGCTCTTTTTGCACCAACATATGGGGAGTCAATAGAACACAGGGAGGATAACAAAACATTAAAGTGGAGTCTATCTGATTGGACCTGCTATGAAATAAACATCTATGAAGCACAGGTTGAGCTCCCAGCAGAGATTCTCAAAGAATACCTTTGAGGATTTCTTCAAGGTTTTCTGTGTTACCTTAGAATTACACCAAAGAGCAAGCTCAGAGGAAAGCCTGGTACCCTTCCTGGAGATTTAACAGCCAAATCTTGCTCTGATATTTAATTTTTGAAAACACAGTTTAATTAAATGGAAAACTGCCAAATGCCAGAAACAATATGGACATATTCCAAAACTATATTATCAGTGTTCTCTATTTATTAACATGGCTGAAAATGGCTCAGCTGACTGCTTGTATAGGAGTGCACATCTCTAGTTCGTTCACAAGGTTAAACATTGTAATTTTGTTACTACATCAAATTATTACACTTATTGCACCATAACTCCCCCTTGCATGCTGTTTGGTTCATGCTTTACTTGTAATAACAATTCTGCAAAGGGAACTTAGGAATTATTTTGATAAACCACAACCTAGAACAGAATCCAGCTAACTCTCCCATAGTTCTGTTGGCCCTCAAAGGTTATCAAGAATAATAATTAGTAAAAAGTCATTTTTCAACACTAAAGTCTGCAGACTCAATAAACACAGGTAGCAGATCTGTTGAGTAAGAAAATGCCAATAATGCAGTCACCTTTCGAAAGGAACATCAAGTTCATTTTTGTACTTTTTTTTTTTTTTTTTTTTTTTTTTAAAGACAAAGCATTCACCACTGTTAATAACATCACGGTACAAGCTTGAAAAGCAGAACCTGTTTGTATCAGATTTCCCCTTTCAATACATTGTGTCCCCCTCCCTTTTTTTTTAAATGGTAAACACGCCAACCCAACTTGGACATTTACTGTATTTCCCTGTTCGTGAATCAGCAAATAGGTCAGTTCATAACTCTGGCAATTAAGTTTATTACTTGGCTTTACTCTGCAAAAGAGAAGCATGAAAACACAGCAGGTCATACCTAAAAAGAGTGGCTTTTCTTTTCTTACATGTCTTGATACCAAAGCATTTAAAAGGAGAAAAGAAGTTTGGAATTCAATCCCGCAAAGTGAAAGCAGTCTCCTGGGAGATCCCACGGACTGCTATGAACTCTGCAGGCTTAATTCCCAAAGAATGGGCTCATAGTTACTTATAATATGTTCATGTTATCCAGGTTCTAAATACCTGTGGGTCCAATCCTGAAGGATGCCAAGTGCTTTCTTGGAAGCATTCTACATCCTCAACACACAAGCAGTGGTGGGATACGCCAGAAGGGCTTCTTCAGGATTGGGCCCACAGTTTCTGATTTGGAGGGCATGCCCCTGATTATAAACTTTTTTATGTACATTACTTATGAATGGACATTGCTTGACAATGTCCCTTTACCGTAGTAAATATCCACAAGTTTAATTTGATTATAAATTATATAGGATTCAATATACTAAAGATATCACTAACCATCTTGTGGACTGGATTGTTTTAACAAACAGGTCTGTAATAGCTTCAACAGTAGCTGTAGACTTTTATCAGTTTTCAGTGTTGGTATGTAAGCATTAGTGCCAAGTTTCAACAAGACATCCAGAAGGGGGTGCAAGAAAGACTTTAGTTCAACCCGTTCAGTGTTGCTTTTTTTGCTGCACAAAACAAAAATTAAAAACAAATATTCTGTGAACTTTTCTTACATGTTTAAGTCACTTGAAAATCTAGGACTTAGATTCCACAGTGATTTAGGCACTTTTGAAAATTTTACAAGACAAGTTCTAAGGCAATTGACTACGGATTGATCCAAAGCCACTGAAGTCAACTGGAGTCTTTCCACTGGCTTCAGTGGGCTTTGGAACAGGCCCAAAAAAAAAAAGTCTGATGAGATTCCTACTTGCCTGTGTTTATTCTTCACCTCCTCCACATCTGCAGCCAGCAGAATCATTGTAGCAACAAGCTTAGCTTCAAACCAGTCAGGCATAAAGCAGTTTTCTCCTGATTAAAGAGAATTTAAATTTTCCATTATATTTTTTTTAAATCTCAGTATGGTAATTTTAACTGTTAATGTAGCTTTCCAATCCTATTAGCAGCAGGCAGTGATATATAAATGATTCATGAATTCAATGTACAAAATATCAGCATAAATATTAATAATGAACATTTTGCATTCTTGTATATAAATTTAAATTAAACCAGATTCATTTTCATCCTCTACCTACTACATAAGAGAGCATCTACCAGTCTTTTGTTTTTTTGCATTTAGGAGCTATTAATTCATAAAGATTAACTGAACTTACTTTTGGATGCAGGTGCCTTAAGGTAATCTTCCACAAGAGTACATACATATACACTTAATGAAGATCTTTCTTGATGCTCAACCTGGCAGTTTATGGACTTTCTGAAGCATCTGTCATGAGTATACAGCCAATAGCAAAGCTAAATGAAATAAATGTTGCTATTTAAACACTTTTGCCAACTTAGGGTATATAGAAGAAAATAAGTAATCCGAAACGATCCAATATGCTTAAATTCTCTAGAAATATGTATGGTGGTATACGTATTAATACACTTTTGATACATATGTAGAAAAAGGAAGAAACCTGCACTATTTAAAAAAAAAAAATCCTGTGCTTGTTATGAGTACCAAAAGCTTAAACAAGAGTAGAACAGATGCCGAGCATAGTCATTACTTCATTAACCTGCTGTGCCATCACATGCAGCTATATCTACTTATTCAGCCAGAACGTTCTTAAGTCCAAAGATTACTTCTTCCATGTTTTTTCACTTAAATTTCTAATTCCGTGGCTGAATGTGCCCATTAAAGGTTGTGATGTGTATTTTGAGAGTTAAAATTCAAAATGGAAAGCAAAAATTTAATCTTACATGCAAATTTGTCTTCTTTTGGGAATGGAGTTCTGTTATTCTTGTAAATGCTGGGTTTTGCCACACAAACGAAAATGGGAGGCAATTCTCATGCAATTCTTTGGCACCCAAATACTGGCCCTTTAAGAGGTTCCCAGACACCCACTGCCTCAGAAAATACTTCCAAAACTATGAAAAAGGAAAGACAGGTACAGCAGATAATCATTCTGAAGAGAAGGCAAATTTAAAGACAAGACAAAACAGTTTATTACTCCAGCAAACAAATCCTATATCCGCTATCCAGGGTGAATAAAAATCAATGATTTAAAAAAAAAATCAGATTTTTTTTTATTTAAATAGGTTTTTTTCCCCTCAAAAAAAAAATCCAATCTAAAGATGTATTATAGCTAAAAGATATCTCATCATGGAATAAGGATTATAAATTCTAATTCTATAGTATGAGACAATATATTCCTGTAATGTTTAAGAAAAGCTTTGTAAATTAGTTCCAATATTTCATGGATTAGGGACCCAATCTTATGGGGTTCCAGGGGCTTCTGTATAGATTATTTAGTTTAATCTTTCTATCTACCCAATGGGACTCAGTGTTCAGTCTAGAAGATACCATCAGAGATGCTTAATTTTGCAGTTCTCAAACTGTGGATTTGTGTCTCCAGAGATAACATGCTTGTTAATAGCAAAAATGTTTTTCAATAAATAAATATACAGAGGTGAGAAATAACAGACCTCAATTCTATTGTCCCTCTGCAAATTTGCGTACACAGAGTCAATCCCTTACCTCTCTCTAAAAGTGCAAAGCTTCAAAAAGTTCAACGAATAGAAGACTGTTGGGGGCAGAATAGATCTGGACAAGGAGAAGAAGTCTGGAGATAAAAGTGAGAAGGGCGGGACAGGCAGTAGAAATAAAAGTGAAACTGTTTGAGCAGCACATTCCAGAAGTCTTGAGGTCTTTCTAAGTGTAGCCTTCATTGATTTATTTGAGATCTACCATACCATTCTCTCACTAGAAGGGAAAACCTAAAATTGCAGCAGGCTGTAAAAGAGATTCAGTTTGGGAATATTTTAATGAAGTTCCTCTACCTGTGGGTAAGACAGGCATGCACGCATAACGCAAACAGTGCAACAAAGAAATGTAAGGCCTGGCTGCCCGAATGAAACAACATCATGAGAAGTGTTCCTTCTCAGGAGGAAGCTGCATTGAAGATGATGAAAGGAACAAGTCTGAACATGCAGGATCTACAGGTTGGTAAACTATTTTTTATTTCATACTCCTTCCTTAAGGACTGCCTGTCTTCCTTCTGGAATATTCTTCAATTCTCATGTTTGAATAAAAAATATAGTTGTTACTCTATGGTACTGTCATTTTATATGCAGTTGTGATAAAAAAATAAATAGCTGAAATAGACAGATCTTCCTTTTACAATTTCACCTTTAAAGTAGCACTGAGTGTCAGTGAATGCAATGAGTAATACTAAATGAGGAGTATGGTAATAATAATTAAATAACTGCATTGACTTATTTGGTTTAGGAGAATCCATCCTCAACATACAGGATTCTGAAGACTATCCACCTTCAAGGTCACCATCATTTTCTATAGTTTCAGAGTTATCTGCCAATGATAGTGTTTTGTCACATTGTGTATGTCACATAGCCACAGTATATCACCTGGGGCAAAAAGGAAAAAAAATCTCCATCATCCAGAAACAACCATAGATAAGTTTGTGATAAGAACCAGCAGATTACAAAAAGAGGTAATTGATGAAAAAATTGCCCAGTTTGTTTATGCAACAAACTCTCCTTCCCGTATGTTTGAGAACCCACACTTCATTAACATGGTCCAGTCATTAAGACCAGTCCACCCAACAGAGCAGATGTCACAGGCAAACTGCTGGATAAAGTGTATGAAAGAGAAATTGAGCAGTGTGCAAAAGGTCTAGAGGGTAAAATTGTTAAACTGAGCTTTGATGGGTGGAGCAATGTCCGCAATGATCCTGTTGTATGTGCTTGTGTGACAACAGAAGAAGGGAATGTCTTCCACACAGAAACAATTGATACATCAGGAAATGCACACACAGCAGAATACTTACAAGAAGTAGCAGTAAAAACTATAACAAACTGTGGAAAAAAAAAATTCAAATGTCTAATATGCAGCTTGGTCAAAGACAATGCTGCAAATGTATCCAAGATGAGAAGAAATTATTTAGAAGTGAGTCCCAAGCTAATAACATACAGTTGCAGTACTAATTTGATGCACCTCCTAGCCAAGGGAATGGCAAGGGAGAAAGCAGGCTGGCACTGTGGATACCTGGAAGTCTCTTATAGAACAAGTATTTGGGCACCAAAAGTCTGCATGAAAGAACTGATTCTGATTTGCACTAGGATATGGCTAAATACAAAAGTTACAAATTAGCTCATGTTATCTCTCTGGAGAATGCTGTGGCAAAGCAGGGCATACAAGTCCGGTATGAGCTCAGCTCCAGCTCTTACGCTGCTTTGAAGTGCAACAGAAGCTCTGCCCTCAGGAGAAAACTGCTCTTGTGCAGAATTCAGGTGCTCTGTAGAAGAAAAGAAAAAAACAACCTTCCCCTTCTTCCTTACCTTCTCACACAATGAAGGTGCATATTAAAATCTTCCAACTAATTACCTGCAGGATAGCAGGTTGAGGGTTAAAATTAATCTCCTCCTTAGCGTTACGTGTTACAAAGCACAAATAAATTAGCACTCAGTACCAGAAGCTCCAGATGTGCCAGTACAAAAGGGACTGAAAATTGGTTCACATGCATAAAGTATTAGAGAATTAAAACATTAGCTATAACTAATACCAATAGATCAGTACAGTCTAACACAGAACATTTTGATTAACACAAAACCAGCAGCAGTTTCAATTCTCACCTCCATCCACAGTACCGTCCCTCTGCTTAAGGACTCCTCTTGTCTAAGAGACATGAGAAAACTTGAAATCTCTGGAAGTGACACTTTCTCCTAAAGACATTATTTAAGGTTCATTAGTCCCCAACACACACACACACACACACACACACACACACACATGCGCACTCGTAATATTTTAGTGTGAAACTGAGAAGAGTTTGCTTTCATCTGGCAAATGTTTCAATAAAAAAAAAAAAATCTTTTCCCTCTCACCCTCAATGTATTACAGGGATGTGAACTTTCCGAAGAGATTCATTTTTGCCTTTTTTCAGTTCCTAACATAACTTAATCAGGGGACACAGCTCATTTTCCTACAGTCTGATGTACCTATATAGAGATGTACACTGAATGAGAATCAATGGCTTGAAGCAAGGTATTCACTGATGGCTTTTTCTTTTTTTTTTTTTTTTTTTAAGTGGGGTGTGTAAATGGACAACCTTAGTTATATTAATTTTAGATATTTAGAAGCCCTTGACTAATTCTTCTGTTTCTGCCTTTTCACAGGATGCCCTGCACAGGTCAGCTCATGGTCAGCCACAGCAAAATCTGAGACAGCAAAGAGAAAAAGTAAGCAGCTGCATTAGCAAACAAAAGAAAATGGGGTGGAGAATACAAAAGAGAACCTTTGATGTGGCTATCAGGCATAAGCAAGAGTAGTGTGCACTCCCCTTCCATTCAGTCACATGGACACCTCCATTCTCACTGATGATCATATGACATCCTTATGGCAACTACAGCAATTGCTTATTTGGAAATACATTAGGAAAGAAAGTAATTTTAGATTATTCTAAAGAGATTTAGAGGATAAAAAAGGCCAGCAACTATATAATAGTAAGTTCTCCAAATACCACTGGTTGGGAATTGATACTTAACAGGAAATTGCTTATCACCTAACAGCTACGGTGGCAGATAAATAATAAACAACAATACATTAGTATTATTAATTAGTAGTAGTCTTCACCATGTGCTATGCATTGTCCTAGCAAGAAGACATTCCTTACCCCAAAGAGTTTATAATCTAAAAAGGCGAGACACACGTGAATGGTGGGAAAGAGGGATACAATCAAAGTATGTATTTATATCATGTAGGTTTTATATACATCAGCGTGTTTTTTTTAAAATCAAAACATAAATTGAACTCAATTACACCATCACCCTATCCACTGTTAGATGGCCAATGTCTTGTACGCTTCACAAAAGAAGTGAGTCCTGAGGAGAGGATAGATCAGTTCAAGGAGAACACACACATTGCTGGTATAAGTGAAAAAGGCAGAGAAATATTTGTCAGAGGGGTGAACAACAGGCAGTCAGAACTAGCATCACTTGATGGAAGAGGCAGGAGGATAATGCTATCAGAGACAAGAACAGGTAAGGAACAGGAGCAGAGTCTTGAAGGTGAGGAAAAGCAGTTTCTACTTACATTTGGATTTTTTTTAAGTTTAACATTAACTCTGATTTCCTGGGTTTCTATGCTTTTTTTTTTTTGGGGCAACAATTACAACATACTTGTAATACTTTTACCCTTAAGTTACTGATATGTATTCAGCCTTAACTGCAGTTAAATGTAGTTTTTATCCAGGAACTTTACTGAATTTCATCAAACAAGATAAAAGCATGAGTCCTTGTTTGATGTCAAGTTTGAAGTTTAAAAAGAAAAGTTTTCCGAGCTATCCAAAGCACCAAAATCATTTGAAAATTTTTGAACCACATTTTATAGCTTAAAAGTGCCCAGACAAACTCTTGTGATATTATAGGGGAGAAAAAGGGGAAGGATTTCCTTCTGGTTCAACACTAAGCATGAGAAATTTCAGTCCCATAAAATAATCTGAGAATTAGACAATTTATATTCAAGTGATATTTTAACCTGACTATAAAGTCGCCATGCTAACATAACTATAATTTTAAAATCTTATGTCATTTTAAAAGTCTCTTCAATATTAAATTTTCATTGTATGGCACCTAAGAGCACAACAGGATCCTGAGCCCATGACTAGGGATTCTAAGCATTTCAGTAATACAAATATTATCATCAATAAAGTACTGCAAATGAAATGCTGAACAAAAAGGATCAAGTTGTTTCATATGAAAAAGAAAGTTAAAATAATTACTAGTACAACTGAATAGAGGACTACATCACTCAAGCACATTTTTAAATGGACATTGCCAAAACTATAAATTCAGTAAAATCAGCTACTCCAAGTTCTATTTGGCAGCACTTATATATTGCATCATCATCTCTGAAAAATAAAATATTACACTAGGAAAAAAAAAAAAAAGAGGAACTTACCACATCTGTCAAATGCATAGCCGTTTGAAGAAGAAAACACTGAGCAGCTCCCCGCAACAAAATTTGATGTGTGATCATAGTGCATTGCAGGACATCTCTGCAAATGGATAAATATGCACCTTAAATTATACACAGATTTAGTAGCTCTTAAAATACATTATTTACCAACTATATTTTAACTGGAGTTGTCAATATATTAAGAATGCAAAAGCTCTCAGAATGTGTGCTGCACTTTCTAAACATACAAGATGATATAATTCCTGCCCTGAAGAGCATACAATCGAAAATAAGATGGGTTATGATTCTAAATAAACACAAATAACTTTTGTTTAGTGACAATTAAGGTTGCATAAAGGACAAACCCCACCAACTCAAAATCTGAAAAGCATGGAAATGAAAAGCTAAGGGAAGTCTCTATTCCATGTCACATTCACATTGCCTACAACACTGTTGGTAAAACACTCCAACAATTCATAAGGCTTTCATTCACTTACATTTCTAACAGATATTGAAAGCAATAGTACCCAGAATTCATTAAATTCTCATTCTATCACAAACCCTTAACAGCGATCTCAGATGCTCCTGTGTCACCAGATTGATATATCTGCCTGTCACACATTCCATGCATTTGGGAAATTACTCCCTTAACATTGCTGAGGTCAGCGATAAGATTTTGTGCTAGAATTCAAAAGTTGATTATGTTGGAGTATCTGTTGGAGACAGAAGCAAAAGCCTACAGATTGATGGAGTGTTTATTATTATTAAGTGTTGCAGGCAACGTGAATGCCAGAGACTTTTCCCTTAGTTTTTCATTTTCATGTGTTTCAGATTTTAAAGTTGGTTGAGTGTATACTGACACAACTCTAACCGTCACTAAACTAAGTTTTTTGTGATTATTTCCTAGTTCTTTTTATACAAGGTTGGAGTACCTCAGTGGGTAGGTTCCAGGATCAAGCAAGGAAGAGGACCTGACAAATGACTGAAATGTGAAATATCTGTATTTTGACACACATCTTGAATAACCGCAGTTCCTGCACAAGGTGATTAACCTCTTCTTCTTCGAGTAGTGTCCCTATGGGTGTGCCACTTCAGATTATTTCCAAGCAATATCCCCTAGATGGAAGAGGGAGCTTTGCAACAGTGCAGAATCAAGACAGTACTGCAGAACCAAGTGTCACATCGGATCTGACCGCATGGATCAGAGAGTAATGTTTCAAAAACATATCTACTGAAGCCCATGTATCACCCCTGCATACTTTAGACACAGGTACATTCTTTGTTAATGCCACAGATAACACATTCAGCCAGATTGTAGGCACTATCATCCTTTGGAAGGGATGAATGCCCACAGCATCATAACACGTGATAATACATCCAGATATCCATCTTGACAGTCTCTGAGTAGAGCTCGAGGACCCTGCAGATCTATCCGTGATGGAAATGAAGAGCCTAGGTGACTTCCTAAATTGCTTGGCCCTATTTAAGTAGAAGACCAATGCCCTTCTAACATCTAGGATATGTAACCTCGATTCCTGTAGAGAACTATGTGGCTTTGGGAATAACATTGGTAGATGAATGGATTGATTAAGGTGGAATTCCGATATAACCTTAGGTGAGAATTTAGGGTGTGGATGTAAAGAGACTTTGTCCTTAAAGAACATCAGGAGGAGCGGGGGAGGATCTGCCATCAAGGCTCTAATCTGCCTGACCCTATGGACTAACGTAATGGCTACTAAAAATGCTGTCTTCTTAGATAAATGCAACAGAGAACAGCAAAAAGAAAAGGGAGTACTTGTGGCACCTTAGAGACTAACAAATTTATTTGAACATAGTGAGCTGTAGCTCACGAAAGCTTATGCTCAAATAAATTTGTTAGTCTCTAAAGGTGCCACAAGTACTTCTTTTCTTTTTGCGGATACAGATTAACATGGCTGCTACTCCGAAACAAAGAACAGGTTGCCATTGGTTTGAATGGTGGTCTCATAAAAGGTAACTGAGTACCAGGTTGAGGTCCCAGGTCGGGGTAGGGTCTCTAATCTGCGGGTTGTCACCTCCCAGACCCTTAATAAACGTAGAATAAACCAGATGGGCAAACATGAAGAAACCATCTACCGGAAAATGAATGGCTGATATTGCAGCCAAATGGACCTTAACAGAACTGATAACCCCAATTTTCATAGATCCAAAAGACAATCCAGGATGACTGAAAGTAGCACCAAATCAGGCAGGAAGGAGTGACAACAACATTAATGGAAGAATCTCTTCTATTTCTGCAGGTAAGTAGTGCAGGTTGATCTCTTTCTACTAAACACTTGTACTTCCATAGAGCAGGAGGATTCTAACCACGTGAACTATCGGAGGAGTCATGCCCTAAAGTGGAGAACCACCGGCTGGGATGAAGCACAAAACCTGCATCCTGTGACAGATGACGAGGAATGGTTGGGAGCCTGAATGAGATTTGGACACATACATGTAGAAGGTAAGGGTGACAACTATCTCTCAACCAGGCTGGCACTATAAGCATAATTCTGGCTGGGTCCTATCTGATCTTGTTCATCACTCTTAGTATCAGCAGCATTGGAGAAACGCACAGAAGAGACCTTTCTTCCAAGATAGAAGAAAGGCATCTCCCAAGGACTGGTGGCCCAGACCCCATCTTGAGCAGAAAAGAGGACAGTTCCTGCTCCTGGAGGTGGTAAAGACATCCACTTCTGGCAGTCCCCATTTTTGGACTATGCTGTGGAGAACTTGGGTGTCTAGATCCCATTCGTAATCCTGTGAGAAGTGTATACTGAGGAAATTGGCTGTGGTGGTCTGAATACCTGAGAGGTAGACCAGTGAAATTTGGATTTGATGAACTATGCACCAATTCAATAATTTTATGGCTTCGCCACACAGGGAGGGGGATTTTGCTTGTTGATATAGAATGCATGACCTTGATTGAGTTGCCTGTGATGAAGGATAGGAAATGAAAGCAAAAATTCCTGACAGCCCTATGCTCCAACAGATTGCCATGGAGACTGGTTTCTCGAGTTGTCTATTTGCCCTGAGTCGTGAGGGTATGGAGATGGGCTCCCCATCCCAACAGTGATAAATCTGTTGTTAAAAATTACTGATGGTGCTGCGCTACAGAAAGGAATGCCTGCACAAATGTTGAGTTGATCCTCCCATAGTCTAAGGTGTTCCTCACATGGCAGAGGAACTATCACCTATCTACCCAAGGTGTCTTTGACTGGAGAACAGGTCATTCTGAGCCAACCCTGGAGGCAGTGGAGACACAGCTTTGTCTGATCGGTCACAAAGGTGCAAGCTGCCATGTATCCCAGCTACCGAACACAGTTCCTCATAGGGGGGCATGCAGGGTTAAGTGCCCCACACCCAGATTTCTGCTTGGCCTGCTGGGGTGCGAGGAGGGGGGGCTCTGTCCTCCACTGCACCTGCCCCCTGGCGTGCTCAGCCCCTGTCCCTGGCAGCCAGGCTTGGGCAGGGAGCAGAAGGGATGGGACCAGCCACTTCTCATGATGGCTGCTCCAGGTCACTGCTCTGTGCAGAACAGCAGCTGCCTGAGAGAGAGCCTGGCTGGGGAGGTGGTGGCGGCAGCAGGCTGCCCCCAGCATGGGCCCAGTTGCCAGGGACAGAGGCTGAGTGAGCTGGAAAATTGTTGTTGATGGGCAACCCAGGGTCCCAGTATGGTTATTGGAAGGGCCTGTAGTACAGAAGTGGCGATGGCATGCAGGATTGGTTCCACCACCCTCAATAATGAGTCCAATCTTCCCTATGACTTTCAAAGAATGTGTTTCTGAAAGAATATATTGGAGAATCATAAACAGAAATAGAGGAGACTGACTGGAAGTCACTTTCATCCTCCTCCATCTCATCCAATGGAGGAGCACATGTAGAAAACAGTAGAGAGTCTTGTGGTCCAGATGACAGTAGGCCAGAGATCGGGATCTTAGTACCGAGAGATTCTCAGTACCCACCAGGAGCAAGGTTCATCTGTTACTGAGAAATCCTTAGTATGTCTGAACTCCTGTGGTACTGATGCAGTATTCAAGGCCACAGTCACTGAAGCTGATAATTGATGTACTGAAGTAGATGCCAACGGTGTCTAGCACCTCTGCTTACTCAGTGCTGAGGATACCACATACATAAGTATTGACAACTATGCTGAATTTGGTGGTACCAGTCCAAAGTGTCTATGCTTCCCCTCCTTGCTGGCAGATGGTACCCAGGTCCTACTGTAGCCATGTCTCTCCTTTGTGTTCTGGGACTTTACGGTCCCACTAGTACTGGAGGAGGAGTCCTTCAACGCAATGGTACCAAGTCAAGAGGTTGAAGCTTCAGAGACCGTGGATCTCACCTTGACTTTTTGGAGTTGGCTCCTTAAGCCCACTCCTCTTTTTGGAAGCCTTCTCCATCTTGGGGGGGGGACAGGGGGAAAAGGGCTTGGGGGGCAGGGGAGGGTGTCTCCCAACCTAACTCACAAGCTGGCCAAAGGGAGCATTCCATCATTAGCAGTCTGTGTTTAATCTCCCTGTTTTTCCTTGCCCTGGACTTGAGGGCCAGGCAGAAGTTGAACTACTGGGAGACATGGAACTCCCTAAGCAATTTCCCTAAGCAATGGACACACTTTAAGGCCATTACTCACAGGTACAGCAGGAGAGACATCATCTGAAACCTGGAGAGTCAGGCATTCTCTGCCACAAAAAAAAAACAAACCACCTCTCTCTGAGGGGAAAGAGGAGTAAAACAATCCTCTCACTACTTAACTATAAAAACTATTTTACCCACTATAGAAATATTAGAAAAAAATCAATGCATGCTCAAGGCAGACATACTAGGGCTCTATCTCAGGCTAGAGCAGTAAAGAAGGAGTTGAGGGTGGTTTGCCCGCATACCCCATACAGACTCAGTATCTGGCACAAGGAGTCATAGGGCATACATGCAGGCCAAATGGACACTGCTAACTGAAAATCTCCTATCAAGGGCTCATGTGGCACATGCACACCTGAAATGGAGCACCCTTAGGGACACTATTTGAAGAATCCAGGGTTCTATCTCAGACTCTGGGAAAAGCATGAGGCTGAGCGGTTAGAGACTGGATGGTGATTTGATTATCTGAAAGGCAATGCAGCCAAATAGCTAAGATCTGGGTCTACCACATTAGAATCCTATTCCTGCTATTAAGTTATTTGCCAAATGCAGTGGCAGCTCTTAATCGTCTACATTCTAGGATCCACATTCATGCCTTTGGTCAACAAGAGTGGAGCTGCATGAGGCTCATGGTTTTCTCTTGCCCAGCTCACAGAATTTCTCCTAGGTTATAGGGGTATTTGGTGGGTGGACTGGCTGATTGACTTTCCTCTGTCTCTCCTCACCCACCCACAGATTATTTCATCAAAAGTTCATGTATTACATCATCAGTGCTAAATATAGTGGGTTCATCTTGGTGCATTTCTTTTTCCATTTATGGAGAAAAAGTGAAAAGTCATGACAAACACAGGCACTCTGTATTTGTAATTGATACTGTATTAATCAGCACATAAAGAGCAGCACATGGAGCAAAGTAAAGAGCCCAATGTCTTACATGTCTTGTAAAAAGATAATCTAAGAAAGATGAAACAATCCATTGAAAAACTTCAAAAAGGGATGATTTTGGAATTATTCTTCTCTCTGAATGAATCCAGTTTTCAAACCAACAAGAAAAATTCAAATTGTACTCAAAATTTACAATCTAGGTTTTGGCCATGTTAATAAAAGTTTAAAGTGCTTGTTGAAATGAAAACTGATTTAATCTTAACTATAAATTCATGACCAATGCCTCCATAATTAATGATAATGTAATATTGCCATGAGTACTGCAAAAGAACCTTCTAACGTTAAACACATAGGTTAAAGGCACTATCACCCACTGAAGAGCTCTCCAATTAAATCAAAACAAGTTTCCCCTAAAAATTGCAGTCTATGAGTTAATTCACCCCCATTGGGTGGGTAGGAGTTGGACTGTAAATTTTATCCCTTCTAAGCAAGCGGAGATAGCTTTACTCAAAGAGGGGAATTCACCCCTAAAAGAGGGTAAGAACCATTTGAAATATTGCTTTCACTTGGAAGTTCGCCAGAGGAGAGTAGCTTTACATTCCAGAGAGTTCTCCATAAAATCCTTAGTGGTAAAGGAAGCCAGGAAATACACTGAATTAGCACATCATTATTGTGCCCTGACCATAACCCCTTCCCAGACAGACTCACGTGATACGTGGGAAGTAGTTGCAAAAATGGTGCTGTGTCAGGGCTTACAAAAGGGTTGTGCTTGCTGCCAATAACTCTTAAGGCAGACTTTCTGCCACTAGACCTTGGTAGATCCACTGGGGAACCAACCATGACCAACATGGGAGAAAAATTTGCCACAAGTTTCACAGTTTGTCCCTCACATTCACTTTAAATGTGTTCTTTAATCAGAATACTGTTGGCTACACCTGTTTAATGCTGCTTAATTTACTGCTGTGCTTATATTCTTAGATACTAGGAATATGCAAAAGAGCTTGCTTAATGAAGAGGTCTCTTTACTGAGTCAAAGCCTCTGACTAACACAAAAATTTGTAAGTATACCATGTAGTCATACCCATGTTGGTCCCAGGCTATTAGAGAGAGACCAGGGGGAGGAGGTAATATCTTTTATTGGACCAACTTCTGTTGGTCAGAGAGACAAGCTTTCACAGCGCTCTTCTTCAGGTCTGGGAAACTAAGGCCATGTCAACACTAACACTGTCTGCAAAACTTTTGTTGCTCAGGGGTGTGGGAAAAACACACCCACCTCAAGCGACAGTTTTGCCAGCATAAGCACCAGTCAACACACTCTCCGTCAACATAGCTACCGCTGCTCATTGAGCTTGTTTTATTATGTCGACAGGAGAGTTCTCTCCTATCAGCGTAATGCAGCTACTTGAGCAATCTTAGGGCTAGTCTACACTGGCAGCGCTTTAATGTGCCTTGTGTGGTCGCAGCGCTGCTCTAAAAAACCACCTCCACGAGGGGCACGGCGCCCAGCACTAGGACAGTTTACACTGGCGATTTACAGCACTGCAGCTTGTTGCACTCAGGAGGGTGTTTTTTCACATCCCTGAGCAAGAAAGTTGCAGCGCTGTTAATTGCCAGTCAGCTGTGCCACTGTAAGCTTGTAAGTGTAGACATGGCCTAACTCAAAGTGTCACTGCCAAATACAAGATTTGAACCGATTGTGTGGCATAAGCAGTTAACACATATTTCAAGAGACCATTCAAGGTGAAATGCCCCATTAAACACCTCTCCAGACACAGGGAGAAAAGGAAGAGCAGAGGGAGCAGCAGCTGGGAGAGGTTGTGAGTGGGTTCAGATTGTTGTAATACGGCAGAAATCCAGTGTTTCTATTTGGTCCATGATTTTTCGCGTATAGCAAAGCTATGAATTTAAGCTCCCAGGCTCATCTTTTGAAAGTGTTGTGCAGGTTTCCTTTGAGGATAAGGACTGATAGGTCAAATATAGAGTGATTGCTTTGTGAAAAGTGAAAACTTTTCTATTGGACCATAGTAGAAGAGAGTGGGGAAGGACAGAGAAAAAAATTTCTTTACAAGTTTAAGCTTTCAGTCTTTCTACTACATTTGATTATTTAAATTTTCCCAAAAAGAGTCAGACTCTGCATTCCCCAGAATTGTTTTATTAGTCTCCCAGAACCTGTGCATAAGTAAGGGACATAAAACTGCTGAAGTGTGTTACCTTAGAGCATGAAGTCCTTCTGTACCCAATGCTTTATATGATGGGATACATGCCAGTGCCATAGACAGAAACAAAATGGGAACAGCACACCAGTGCCTACTTGTCATCTTCTGAATAAACTTTAACAGGAAACTACCTTTAAATAAGAGCAATCAGAAAAAAAATGTTTAGGTCAGCTGAAATACTACAGTATTGAAACTACTGTATTTTGAAAGAATATCTTAACTGAGAAAGTAAGATTTTCAATGCAAACTTCCGTTTTGTATAGCCAGAATCCATTTCTTGTTCTTTTGAAACCATTTAAATGATGGAGGTGCAGGGAAAGGAAAGAGTCCTGGTGCTTTCATGATAAAGATTCAGGCTCAGTTCTACATTGCTTGAGCAAGAAAGCCAAAATCAAGCCCTTAAATAGCAAGGATTATCTACTACTATTTGGTTTCAATTTTAATATTTAATTTAGTTTTAAATTACCTATTTTATAATGGTTTTCATTTGTATATTTTAACTGATTGTGCAGTGCTACAAGTACCTCCACAGAAAGGACAGTAGCTTTTCAGGAAAACTGAACTGCACAAGCGTAAGATGTATTTATTTAAAATAAATACTTTTCCATCTACAGTTACTGAAATACAACTTCCTAGAAAAGCTTACTAACCGTCCATTACTTCTCTTAACTATGTTACTGTGCTACAGGAAATTCAATATTTAATTTTTTTTAAATGAAAGAATAAAAACTAGAGAAAAAGTGGACTGCTTAACTGCTGAAAGATAAATTGCTTTCTAAAAATATTAGATTTTGGCCCTTCCTCCTATCTCCTTTTCTCTTCCTCATTTGCCTTCTTTCCTCCCTCTTATCTCCTTTCCCCATCTCCTTTTTCCTCTCAAAAGGTCAGCAAGGCTCCTCCTTCTCCTGAAAATGTACACCGTACATTTGTAAAACTGTTTCAAAACTGAATTTGGAAAGAAGATTTACCATGTGCAAGCAAACAAGAGAAACTAAAAACTCTAATATACAACGCTTATTGTGGAGACCAGACCCAGGGACTGTAGGAAGAGACTTGGAATAAGAGAAATGGCTCAATCCTAGGTTCTGGTTTTGAAATATGATCTGTGTGATCCAAGAGCGAGATTGGGCCCCATCCCACTGAAATCAGTGAAAATTATCTTGAAGTCACTAGACATATTTGCCAATTACTTCAATAGAAGGACTGAGTATGAATCATAAAATCATAAAAATGAAGGGCTGGAAGAGATCTCAAGAGGAGGAAAGTTAGTCAGTGAGTTCTTAAGCATTTTTAAAGTATTTTTTCTTTTGTTTGCTTTTGATTTATTTCACCGTTCTCTTTCTTGTAAACTTCTGACTTTTTGGTTCCTGCCAAAGGAAGCAAAAGGCTGAAGCGCTGTCTGCATTGCTGGAAAACAGCTTCAAAATTCTGAACCCAAAACCACTCAGAGCAGAAGGATTATCACAGAGACAACTGTATGTTTGAAGTACTGTCACTGAAAAATAACTCTACAGCAACTATACAAATCCCTGCATTATGACTGATCACTAAGACTGTAATCCAGAATCACATGCTGCATATCTGAGAAATAACCATATGATGTATAACCAGATCAGAAACTTAGAATCAAAATGCCATCACTGAGAGAGAGGGGAAAGCTATTTCTCTGTTGTTCTCAATGGGAATTGCTGGGTGCGGAATATTTTTGTAAATCATAGAATTGTAGGACTGGAAGAGACCTCAAGAGGTCATCTAATCCAGTTCCCTGCATTCATGGCAGGACTAAGTATTATCTAGACCAGAGGTTCTCAAACTGTGGTCCGCGAGCTCACTTCAGGTGGTCCGCAGATAGTTCCTTCAAAGGTGCGCACCTGGGCAACGGCATGTAAGAGAATCAAGGGCCACCCACCTAATTAGTGGAGCCGCGCCTGCCTGGACCCTGGAGAAGCAGCACATGTAAGGTGAGGTGGTGGCCTTGGGGGGAATACAGGGTAAGTGGGAGGGGGCAGTTGGATCAGAACAGGGATGTGTGTGGAATTTGGGATGTGCAGGGCTGCGGCCAGAGAAAGAGGAGACTTTCCCCAGCTCCAGGGCTGCAGCTGCCGGGGAAAGAGGGCCCTCCTTCCCAGCCTCAGCTCTGTGGCTGCTTTGGTGGGGGAGAGACCCCCACTTCTTCCCCGCCCCAGCTCGGGGACTGCCACAGCGGGCGAGAGAGGGCACATCCATCGCATTAGAAAGGTAAGACTACCGATATTAAAATATATGAGTTGTGTGCTTTTATTTGGAGAACAAAAAAAAAAAAAATTAATGATTAAGGGGTTTTTTTTTTATAAATATGGTGCTTTTTATCCAAAGCACTTTACAATAGTTAGTTAACGGTACAAACAACATTTGGAAAGATCATTAAGTGGTCTGCCGAGACCCTCAGCAATGTTCAAGTGATCTGCAAAAAGAAAAATTTGAGAACCACGGATCTAAACCATCCCTGACAGATGTTTGTCTAACCTGCTCTTAAAAATCTCCAATGATGATGGAGATTCCACGACCTCCCTAGGCAATTTATTCCATGGCTTAACCATCCTGACAGTCAGGAAGTTTTTCCTAACGTCCAACCTAAACCACCCTTGCTGCAATTTAAGCCCATTGCCTATCCTCAGAGGTTAAGGAGAACAATTTTTCACCCTCCTCCTTGTAACAACCTTTTATGTACTTGAAAACTGTTATGTCCCCCCTCAGTCTTCTCTTCTCCAGATTAAATAAACCCAATTTTTTCAATCTTTCCTCACAGGTCATGTTTTCTAGACCTTTAATCACTTTTGTTGCTCTTCTCTGGACTTTCTCCAATTTGTCCACATCTTTCCTGAAATGCAGTGCCCAGAACTGGACACAATACTCCATTTGAGGCCTAATCAGCACAGAGTAGAACAGAAGAATTACTTCTTGTGTCTTGCTTACAGAGATACTGAATCTCTGGAGGTCTTGTGCCTCTTCCTTGACACCAATGACAGCGATCAAGCTCTGGAGTCAGACAATACAGGAGGAGCACCGTGGACCAATAGTGACATACCCAGTGCCCGCTCCAAACTGGACGGCTCCAAGAGAGGATGAGTGCCACCTCCACAAGAATACACTTAAGCTTGGCCACTCTGTACTTTTTTAAGCAAGGCTTATAACCTTTGCAAATGTGACATTTGTCACTAACATGGGACTCCCCCAAGTGATTAAGGCAGCTGAGGTGCAAGTTGCTCACTGGCATTGGTTTGCTGAATGAACAACATGATTTAATCCTGGAGGTGGAGGTACCGTTCCAGTCCTGCTCCTAGTACCAAAAGCTGAACCCAGCAGTCAAAGACCTAAATCTGAAATTTATAACTAGCTAATTATATTAACTACAGATTCCCTAAATTCTATGAAACTACACTAAGCAAAACTGGATATATTTTACAAAAAAAGAGTGAGAAGAATTTGGAGCGATTACAGTCTTACTACTGCAACAACCATCATGGTTGGTAAGAAGGAACTGAGAGGGGCCAGGGGCAGCTCCACCCTTTATACCTGCATGCAGCAGCAGAGTATGCTCAGGACACCCTAATAGGTTCTGCTGAGGGGAAAAAAAAAATCTCCAGCAACCATGCATTGAGCATGCACTTACCTACAGTGGAATGGACATGTTCAGTCACTCAAAGTAGTACTACTACTCTTCCAAATTTGCTGTCTGCCCTGGTTGCCAAGTCAAAGAAATAATATTTCTTGAAGTCAGTGGGTTACTCCACACTGCAGCCTTGCAGTTTTCAGGGATTGGAAGGTTTCTGAGGCAGGCAATAGCTGCAGGCTATGCCCTGGTGGCATGCTCCTTGATATGCTGAGGAAAAAGGCTCAACAGCCAACTGACAGCGGGTGGAAATGCACAGCATTTCCAACTGGATCATGCGACTGTTCCAGAGCATGACATGCCAATATTGCTGAAAGATAGACCAAGAGACCTGAATGTCAGGCCCATCTGCTTCAGGAGTTGCATACAGTCCAGGATCTTCAGTGGATCAAATGGAGAATCTTTTCCACTTTGAGAAATAGGTCTTCCTGAGGACAAATCCCTGCTTTGTATGATAATTTTTTGAACCCGAAGAGAGGCATCTCCGTCAGTATTGCTAAAACAGCCAGCACCCAAGCAGTCAGGTGTAACGACTGTGGATCTGAGTGCACGATCTGATCTTAGCTCGAGATGTGTCTGGGCAGGCTGGGACATGAACAGGAGGTCATGCAGACATCTGCAGGAGTTCCGACACCCAAAATTGTCTCAGGGGCTATTAGGATAACTGTAGCTTTGTCCCTCCTGACTTTGAACGTTATCTTGAGGAGAAGGGAAAGTGGAGGGAAGGCACAGAGGAGTGCTCAAGACTACTGGAGGAGAAAAGTGTCTGGCAAGGAACCTGGGTTCACATCTCTTCTGGAGCGGAACTTTGGGCATTTGGCGTTGTCCTCTGTCAATTCTATTATGAGGGTCATCCACTGGCAGAATATGATGAACTTCCTATCCCATTCACTGCTAGTTACTGCATGCTTGTTTAGAAAGCCAGCAAGTCATTACTGATCCCCAAGAGCTGTACTGACAGTGGGGTTATCCCATGTTGATGACACCCCTTCTAGAGCTTGATGGCTTTCTTGTCAAAGAGAAGATGATCAGGTGCCTCCCTGTTTGTAAATATAGGGCATAGGTGATACGTTGTATATGAGAATCCAAACTGTAGAGCTCCCCAGACCTGGCAGGAATGCTTCGCAGGCTAGTCTGATGACCCTCAGTTCCAGGATGTTCATGTATAGTCTTAAGTCATTTTAAAACCAGGTACCTTGCATCTGTAGTTGCATCTGGGGTTCAGGCACCCCAACCTGTCCCTGAAGCATCTGTGATAACAGTCGTAGTTGGGAGGGGACAGAATGGGCCCTTTTTTATACATACACTGGGTCCAGTCCTCAAATAGTATCTAGAAGGGCTGGGGGTGCTACTGTGACCCTTTGGTACCTGTGGTATCTGGACAGGTCATACATGGACCTCAACATAGATGCATGGGCTAATGGCACTCAACCAAAGCCCCTATGAATTCTATCATTGTGATAGTGGGAGGAACAATTTTTTGTAGTTTAAGCTGAATCCTGGTTGGGAGAAAAGGATGCATTCCAAGGCTGTCCCCACTATACCTATCTCTGATCAGCCAACCGGGCAGATAGGAGATAGACATCATACCCTACCTCCTTAAATGTACCTACTACCAGACATTTTGTAAACATTTCTGGTGCCACTGAGAGTCTAAAGGGCAGAATCCTGTGCTGGTAGTGGTCAGGACCCACTGAGAGTTTAAGGTACTTCCTGTGCGCTAGATGGATTGCTTTATGGAAGTATGCATCCTATACGTTGAGCCACGAATCAGTCTTGAGCTTGGAGACAAAATGATGGAAACAAGCAGTGTCCTGGGATGCCATATATATTTGCTAAGGCTTCTCATGTCTGGATTAGGACAAAGATCTCATTCCAAAGAAGAAAGGGGTTAATGCTGGGAGTGGAAGCCTCTTCTCCTGAGCTCTACAGGTACCACCTCTGTGGCTCCTAGACAAAGCAATGAGGCCACTTCTTTTTGTAGTAGGCTATCTTAAGGAAGACATGGACAATGTCTTCTAACACCCATCTGACTGATGTCAAGGCAGACTATGTCTCGTAGAATAGAGTGAGGCAGTTTCTGAAGATGGTATTCTCTAGACTGGATCTGATGAGACTCTCACCTCATCACATCTGCTGACAAATCATAGGCATAGGTCCTGCTGCTGATGAAGAGGAAGAATGATACCCCTGTTGTATCTTGGATGTTTCTTAGCTTGATAGTCTGAGGTGGTAGTCTGAGGTGGTAGGCAGTGTATGCTGTCTTGGGGGCTGAGACCAACAGGTCTTGAGGTATGAAGCAGGGGAATAAATCACCAGAACGTGTAGGATAGCTTTTGAGTTCTTTATTGAGTGAAGTGTACAGTCAGTCTGATTACTGAACAGCTCTGAGACCTCTAAAGGCAAGTCCTCAATTGTGGCCTATACTCTCCTGAGATGCCCGATGCTTGAAGCCACAATGCCCGTCAAATAGTTACCAGAGTTGACCATACACCTGGCCATTGTGTCCGAGACATCCATCACTATCCTGGCCACCAGCTGGCCCTGCTTAATAATGTCCTTAAGGTCCTCTCTCCTGCCAGGAAAGCTTACATTGACCTAACTACGTCAGCGTACACGCTACAGCCTTGCTCCTACCGACGTAAGTGCCCTACTACACCAACATAATTATTCCACCTCCACGAGAGGCATAAGGCTTATGTTGTGTAGTTAGAGTGACAGAGTGTTCATGTAGACACTGCATTACTTACATCAGCTGTTGGCTGCTTGGAGTCAGGCTGCGCCCGTCGGGCTCCACACTGGATCCTGCCCGGGCTCCCAGCTCCCCACTGGGAGCCCAGGCAGCTGCCCCACTCCCAGCGGGGAGGCAAGAGGGTGGTGGGAGTCCCAGCCAGCCAGGAGCCCAGCAGGCAGCTGTGCTCCCAGCAAAGTACTGAGATTCGGGGAAGGGGGGGAAGAGAGGGCGGGAAGAGCTGGCACGGAGCTGTGAGCAGAGCTGAGACTGGACTCTCAGCTCCCCTCACTGCCCCTCTTAGGTCAGTGGACGCGCTCCTGGTGAGGATGCACACCAACCAAAAGAGGATAGTTTGGACATGAACCACCACAGTAATTATTCCGGTGGCTGTAAATCAATCTAATATAAGTAGACTTAAGTTTTTAGTCTATACATGCCCTAAGTATACCTAGATCATCACTGACAGATGTTTTTCTAACCAGTTCCTAAAAATTTCCAATGATTAGGATTCTACAACTTCCCTAGTTAACCTGTTTCAAAGCGTAACTACCCTTATAGTTAGAAAAAATTTCCTATTATCTAACCTAAATCTTCCTTGCTACAGACTAAGCCAATTACTTCTTGTTCTACCCTCAATGGACATGGAACCTATTGATCACCATCCTCTTTATAACAAAACTTTATATATTTGAAGATTACACCCTCCCACAGACTTCTCTTCTCCAGAGTACACATGCCCAATTCTTTCAATCTTTCCTCATAGGTCATGTTTTCTTAACCTCTTATTTTTGTTGCTCTTCTCTGGACTCTCTCCAATCTATCCACATGTTTACTCTCGCTGAGTCCTCACCAGTGCCATTAGAGCAGAACAGTTACCTCCCATCTCTTACATATGACACTCCTTTTAATACATCAGAAAGTGACATTTGCCTTTTATGCAACAGTATTACATTGTAGATGAACATTCAATTTATGATCCACTATTACCCCCAGATCCTTTTCTGCAGTACTACTGCCCATTCAATTATTCCCCAATTTTGTACTTGTGCATTTGATTTTTCCTTCCTAAGTGTAGTGCTTTGCACTTGTCTTTATTGAATTTCATCTTACTGAGGTCAGACCAATTCTCCAATTTATCATGATCATTTTGAATTTTAATTCTGTCCTCTAAAGTGCTTGCAACTATTCCCAGCTGTGTGTCATCCACTAAGTTTATGAGTGTACTCTCTGCTCCATCATCCAAGCCATTAATGACAATGAATAATACCAGAAGCAGGACAGACTCCTGCAAGACTCCAATCGAGGAATCCTCCCAGTTTGACAGCGAACCATTGAAAACTATTCGAGTACATTTGTCAATCAGCTGTGCACCTGCCCAATAGTATTTTCATCTAGAACGTAGTTCCCTTGGTTGCTTTAGAGAATTTCATGTGGGACTATGTCAAAAGCCTTTCTAAAGTCACCTGGCAACAAAGATGAGAGATCCCTTGGTGGCAACATGGGGCACTGAAATTGATCTGCACCTGGATCTGGCTCCTCCTGATAGTCAGACATCAGTGGCCTGGTCAGGGATGCCACTGGGGAAACAGACTTTTCTCAATTATGAAGGCTTGTTTCTCAATGCCTGCAATAAAAAGAGTAGACTTCCTCTAGAGGCAGCACTAACATGAAAGGTGCTCTAAGGTCCATACTGGTGCTGGTAGTTGTTTCAGCACCGATAACAGACCTGGTTTTTCCCTAGTCCCATGCTCAGAGGCCAGAGTCAACACCAAAGAGAACACTGTTGGAGCACCAGGATTGGTTCCAGAGGAGTCTGCTGTGTCACAGGTTGCTCCCTCTCTCTGGTCCTTGACACACTGCGGGGCATGAAGAACTTCTCTCTGAAGGCCTTACTGTCTGTCCTTATGGGAGGACACAGATCTCCTTCTTGTGCTTCTTCCTTAGAGCAGCCTCTTTCAGTGCCTGACTTCAACATGGGAATTGTTGGTGCCTGATTTGATATTCTTGTTGAAGTCGGCTTCTTTCCTTGGCACTCTTTTTTGCCCCTGTCTTAGGCGATCCCTGACTGCTCAGTGGGTCACTTGATAACACTGGTTTGTTCATTAGTAGGATTTTGGAACTTGTTTCCTTTATGAACTGTTCCAAAAGGTGGAGTTTCAGCCTTGTCTTGTGCCACTTGCACATCCATATTGATCATCTGTTTAGAATGTGCAATTCACCCAGGGAAAAGAGATATCCACGGCATCCATCCTTCAGAGGGAATAATCCATTGCAGGATGGACAGGGCTTGAAGCCTGCAGGTTTCAAGTGCAACATGTTGATGAACCCTGTTAGGTCGGGGGGAAAAGGTCTGTACATGGGTGGGGAGGGGGGATGGATGTACAGAGAAGGGGCATATAGGGTCTCACCAGCAAAATTTGGTCCAGGCAGGTCAGCTCAGATCATGGCAGTTAAAAACAAGAGATAAAACGGTTCTGAAGAAGTTAGTCTGAACTACAAACTAGCAACTTCAGGCTCTGTCTTGCTGGCATAGATAGTAAAAGAGACATTGTGACTGTTCTTCCTTTGATGCCCTCACATGGGAGCACAAGGAAGCACAGGGCACATGCACAGCTCCAACAGATATACTTGCTCAAAAATTTGAGTTCTCATGTGCACTGGGCACACATACACCTACAGTGGGATCCACCCTGACACATACTCAAAGAAGAAGAAATTTTTGTATGAAAACATTTTAAAAACCGGAGATAGACTATGGAGAACTCTTGTGATTCAGTCTATGACAGGTGCAGTATGCTAGCAGGGAAAGAAGACGCTCGTAAACATTTATATTAGATAATGGAAATGGATCCATTACCCTTACTTCCCCTATCTTTCAAAAGAAAAAAATAATTAAAACATACTTTTTTCTTCTTCTGGAAGGAGTGTGAGGTAAGTAGACAAAAACTTCTGTAACTTCATCCCTAAAGGAGGACAAGCTCCTATCAACTGGCCTGGTGACCTGTTTGATTAAAAACATAAAATTAACATTATGCACATTAACTGCATTTTATAAAGAGGGATCTCAAAGCCCCTTATAAAACACATCAATCAAAAACATTACCTAATTGTCTAACTCATTAGAATGCAAACAGCTAATCAAAGTAAAGTGTTTCAATATGAAGAATTGGGGGAGGGGGGTTTAAGTACATCTGATACTTTTAAAGGGTATTGAAAATGTAAATATTGAAACTGAAATACAGCAACTGCCATGATGAATCAGAACTTTGGTCCATCAAGTCCAGTCTCCTATCTCTGACAGCATCAGATGATTTCCAGAAAGATGCAAGAAACTCTGCAGTATCAGATGTGGGATAATGTAATCCCAATGAAGGTTTCATTTTAATCCCTAAAAGTTCAGGTTTCAGACCTGAAACCTGAGGTTTTATATCCTTTCCAAAATGTATCAGCATTAACTATTTGCAAAAAGAAAAGGAGTACTTGTGGCACCTTAGAGACTAACAAATATATTAGAAAATAAGCTTTTGTGAGCTACAGCTCACTTCATCGGATGCATTTGGTGGAAAAAACAGAGGGGAGATTTATATACACACACACAGAGAACATGAAACAATGGGTTTATCATACACACTGTAAGGAGAGTGATCACTTAAGATAAGCCATCACCAGCAGCAGGGGGGGGAAAGGAGGAAAACCTTTCATGGTGACAAGCAAGGTAGGCTATTTCCAGCAGTTAACAAAAATATCTGAGGAACAGTGGGGGGTGGGGTGGGGGGGAGAAATAACATGGGGAAATAGTTTTACTTTGTGGAATGACTCATCCATTCCCAGTCTCTATTCAAGCCTAAGTTAATTGTATCCAGTTTGCAAATTAATTCCAATTCAGCAGTCTCTCGTTGGAGTCTGTTTTTGAAGCTTTTTTGTTGAAGGATAGCCACTCTTAGGTCTGTAATCGAGTGACCAGAGAGATTGAAGTGTTCTCCAACTGGTTTTTGAATGTTATAATTCTTGACGTCTGATTTGTGTCCATTCATTCTTTTACGTAGAGACTGTCCAGTTTGGCCAATGTACATGGCAGAGGGGCATTGCTGGCACATGATGGCACATATCACATTGGTAGATGCGCAGGTGAAGGAGCCTCTGATAGTGTGGCTGATGTGATTAGGCTCTATGATGGTGTCCCCTGAATAGATATGTGGACAGAGTTGGCAACGGGCTTTGTTGCAAGGATAGGTTCCTGGGTTAGTGGTTCTGTTGTGTGGTGTGTGGTTGCTGGTGAGTATTTGCTTCAGAACAGCAGCCTGGACTTCTACATAGAGTGCTTTCGCCGACGTGCACGAGCTGAAATTGTGGAAAAGCAGCATCACTTGCCCCGTAACCTCAGCCATGCAGAACATGGTGCCATCCACAGCCTCAGAAACAACTCTGACATCATAATCAAAAAGGCTGACAAAGGAGATGCTGTCGTCATCATGAATAGGTCGGAGTATGAACAAGAGGCTACAAGGCAGCTCTCCAACACCACTTTCTCAGTGGGATCAGAGGGTAATGGCTTGTAGAGTTACCAAAAGAAACTACAGCATTTGCTCAAGAAACTCCCTGAAAAAGCACAAGAACAAATCCGCACAGACACACCCCCAGAACCCCAACCTGGGGTATTCTATCTGCTACCCAAGATCCATAAAACTGGAAATCCTGGACGCCCCATCATCTCAGGCATTGGCACCCTGACAGCAGGATTGTCTGGCTATGTAGACTCCCTCCTCAGGCCCTACGTTACCAGCACTCCCAGCTATCTTCGAGACACCACTGACTTCCTGAGGAAACTACAGTCCATTGGTGATCTTCCTAAAAACACCATCCTAGCCACTATGGAAGTAGAAGCCCTCTACACCAACATTCCACACAAAGATGGACTACAAGCTGTCAGGAACAGTATCCCCGATAATGTCACAGCTAACCTGGTGGCTGAACTTTGTGACTTTGTCCTCACCCATAACTATTTCACATTTGGGGACAATGTATACCTTCAAATCAGCGGCACTGCGATGGGTACACGCATGGCCCCACAGTATGCCAACTTTTTTATGGCTGACTTAGAACAACGCTTCCTCAGCTCTCGTCCCCTAATGCCCCCTACTCTACTTGCGCTACATTGATGACATTTTCATCATCTGGACCCATGGAAAAGAAGCTCTTGAGGAATTCCACCATGATTTCAACAATTTCCATCCCACCATCAACCTCAGCCTAGACCAGTCCACACAAGAGATCCGCTTCCTGGACACTACGGTGCTAATAAGCGATGGTCACATAAATACCACCCTATATCGGAAACCTACTGACCGCTATTCCTACCGACATGCCTCTAGCTTTCATCCAGATCATACCACACGATCCATTGTCTACAGCCAAGCTCTACGATATAACCGCATTTGCTCCAACCCCTCAGACAGAGACAAACACGTACAAGATCTCTATCATGCATTCCTAGAATTACAATACCCACCTGCTGAAGTGAAGAAACAGATTGACAGAGCCAGAAGAGTACCCAGAAGTCACCTACTCCAGGACAGGCCCAACAAAGAAAATAACAGAACGCCACTAGCCATCACCTTCAGCCCCCAACTAAAACCTCTCCAACGCATCATCAAGGATCTATAACCTATCCTGAAGGACGACCCATCACTCTCACAGATCTTGGGAGACAGGCCAGTCCTTGCTTACAGACAGCCCCCCAATCTGAAGCAAATACTCACCAGCAACCACACAACACAGTTAGTTCCTCTGTAGCTCACGAAAGCTTATGCTCTAATAGATTTGTTAGTCTCTAAGGTGCCACAAGTACTCCTTTTCTTTTTGCGAATACAGACTAACACGGCTGCTACTCTGAAACCCATTAACTATTTATGACTCTGGATATTCTTGGTATCCATATAAATGTCCAATCTCTGTCTATTTCTCCAACTTTTTAAAACACATCTATATCCACTCATCCAGTGCTCTGAGTGCCTATCCCAGGTTAAAAATTACAAGAAAAATATACACTGTTGTTGCAGCCACATTGGTCCCAGGATATTAAAGAGATAAGGTGGGTGAAGTAATATCTTTTTATTGGACCAATTTCTGCTGGTGAGAGAGACCATAAAAAGGTATTACCTCATCTCTCTAAGAAAAATACAGACAAAGGACTGCCCATAATATTTCCACCTCAACCCCATCCCTGAACAGCCTTGACAAAGAGGGGAACAAGATGGGTTTTGTAGAGTGCTCAGAAGGCAAACAAATCCAACCTCTGGCAGACCAAGGAGAGGTGGAGCAATCTCCAAAACTGAGGATCTTTCATATAGAATGCACTGCCAGCAGTTACCTCTTATTTATATTGAGGGAGATCCAGACAGAATGCCTCTGTTGATCTCAGTTGCAGCAGAATATCATAAGGAGAGAGGCAAGCTCTCAGGTAATCAGATTCCAAACCATTTACACTTTATGGGTTAAAAACAACACCTTGAATTCTACCCAGAAACATACTGAAAGTCAGCGGAGATCATGGAGATAACATGCTCCCAACATGCAACTCCACTTAATAAGCAGGCTACAGCATTTTGCACTACCTTCATCTTCTGAATATCCCAATTCAGCTCCATGTATGACACATTACAGCAATTTAATCTTGAAGTGACAAAGGCATAGATTTTTGTGGCAAGGGCCATAACAGAGAGAAAAGGTCACATTCTTCTTGCCAGGTGCAGAAAAACACTCTTTGTTTCAGCCCCAACCTGGGCATCCAGGAGCAGCTGAATCCAATGCTACCCCGAAACTGCATGCATTTTACAAATGGTGGTTACCTGCCCTTTATGAGGGGCACAGATGTAAGTTCTACCAACTCTTCCAGCTGCTCTCCCCAACCCAATCTCAGGGCTGGTCTGCACTAACGAGTTAGGGTGTCTTAACTACATCCCTCAGGGCTGTGAAAAATTTCATACCCTGTCCTATGTAATTAAGCTGTAATTAAGTCCCAGTGTACATACAGCTAGGCCAATGGAAGCTGTGCCACTGTAACATTTCTAGTGTAGACATCCTAAGTCTATTCTGGTTCGAGTTTGAACAGTCAACTAATACTTATCCAAACTCCAGGTTCATCTAGGGCATTGAAAAATTAATTCCGCTGTTCTGGCTGGGTCGGATGTGATAGAAAGCTAGAGCTGGATGTCATCAGCATACCGAGTGCACTACAACCCATGTCTCCTCACTACCCATTCTAGCAACCTCAAATACACATTGGACAAAAGAGGTCACAATAGATTCTTGGCCTCCAAGGTATCTTGTAACAAAGCGTTTCAAAGTCTAATTACATAGAAATTTTATTAGTTTTGAATTTGCCACCTTTTGACTTCATTGACTGCTCCCTTGTTCTTGTGCTATGAGACACAGAGAACAGAAGCTTCCTATCTTCACTATATTATTTTATATATTTTTATCATATCTACACTTATATTTCTCCTTTCTAAGATAAACAACCCCAATCTTTTCAATCTCTCTTCACATTAGAATTTTTCAATGCCCTTTTTATCACCCTTTCTGAACCCTCTACTTTTGCTGTATCCTTTCTGAGATAGGGTGGTCACAACTACACACTTATTCCCAATGAGGATGTACCAATACCAATTATATAATGGTATTATGTTTTTTATATTATTCCCCATTTGTTCCTTATGCATTCTAACACTGTTTGCTTTTTGGACCGCAGCTACATACCACGCCAAAGTCTTCTCTGAGCTGTCCACAGTGATGCCAACTTTTTTTTCTAACTTGATACAGTTCGTTTAGAACCCTATGAGATGTATAGTTAATTATTTTTTTCTCCTTCTCATTTTGCATTTATGAACACTGAATTTCACTTGACATGTTGTCCATTCATCTAGATTGATCCATTCCTTCAGAATTTCCTCCAGGCCTTCTTTCGATTTGATTAAGCTAAATAACTTTGTGTCTTCTGTAAATTTTGCTACCCAACTGCTTGCTCATCCCCCTTTCCAGACAATTAATAAATACAGTAAACAATATCAGACTTAATAAAGAACCTTGAGGCATCCCACTACTAAACTTCTGCAAGGATGAAAACTGACCATTTATTCTTATGCTTTGTTCCCTTCCCTTAGCCAGTTTTTGATTCATAACATTTTTTTTTTCTTTTTACTCATGACAAAGTAAGTTTCTTGAGAAGCTTCTTGTCCAAGACCTTTTGAAAGTATAAAAAAAATTATGTCAACTGGTTCCCCTTGCTTGACTGACAAGTTTAAAATATCAACTGATATCTTACGTCAAATGTAATGGCCCATTGTTCAATACTTACTAAACTAAATAACCAATGGTTTACCTGCCATAGAGAGAACTTTCTGAAAGTGCATCCATTAATGGTCCAATAATAAACTGGAGAGAGAAAAATTAAAATTTACATTAAAACCAATAATGACATTTTATACACGCACTAAGATTTATTTTACTTGTGATAAATAAGATAGAGAAAGGGTTCCTACTAATGAGAGAAGCTTTTATCATTACTAACCTACAGCAGCAGGGGATTAAGCAGTGAGCTTTGTACAGCCAGTCATTTTTGCTAGAACAACAACACTAATAGAGCGGTGGTTTGCAGATTTGGTACAGAAGTTGGGCTATTGAGGGGAGGAAGTAAACTGATTCAAGGAACAAGAAAGGCATTAATATTAGTTGCACATGGAAGTTGAAAGGAGGAAGAGAGTGAGTCTTCACTGATCACTAGTAAAAACAGTCAACTTAAAAAAAAAAATCCACAACTGTTCCCCACTACTGCATAAGTAGGGCCCTACCAAATTCATGGATGTGAAAAATGCGTCATGGGCTGTGAAATCTGACCTCCCCCATGAAATCTGGCTATTGTAGGGGAGACCAGATTTCACAGAGTTGGGCAGCTGGACAGCAGCAGCTGCAGGTCATCAGCAGTGCTTTACTTCTGCAATGCTGCTGGCGGTGGCGCTGCCTTTAGAGCGGGGCGCCCGGCTCTTAAGGCAGCAGCACAGAAGTAAGGGTGGCAATACCACGACCCCCCTACCATAGCCTTGCGACAGCCCCACGAGCCCCCTTTTGGGTTGTGACCCCCATGGTTACAATACTGTGAAATTTCAGATTTAAACATCTGAAACCATTACATTTATTATTTTTAAAATCCTATGACAGTGAAATTGACTAAAATGGACCATGAATTTGGTAGGGTCCTATTCATAAGTAACCTTTAAAAGTACTAGAACTGAAAAAGGGAAAAAAATTCACTTTGTACATTTCACAGCACTTTATATGTAGTTAGTTCCTCTACTACAATCCATTCCCATTTGGGTCTGTTTTTCATAAAACAAAAAGAAAAACTATTTTTTACAAAATAAGAAAAAAAAAGATTAGAACCATAACATTGGCAGGACGACTCAGAGGCATGTACTGTAATTGTAGCTATTTTTAACCCTTTTCTTTTTTAAAAAAAACTGACTATAAATCAAGTTGGTGTCACTTTAATGAGAGATTGACCTTAATTGTATAAATCAGAAATTTTGGCTTTTGAGATACCTGCAAGCTATTTCTTAGAAGTGGGGCTGGATGGTGTACAGAACAGATCATTCATACCCTGCAAGATGTAAGCTAACTACTAAATCTATGCAAATGCAATATGCTATTCCAACAGTAAAACTGAGAGTGTAGTTTTAACTACAATATCTCTTTATTATCTTGTAAGACAGACTTTTTTCATAATTTATTATAAGAGATACAGTAAAAAACTGATTATTCAACAGTCTCTAGAGATATCTGAACCTTCCCACAATAAGGGGAGATAACCATCAGGCTTCAAAGTCTGTCCTTAGAGTAGTGAAACACTGAGCATAGACTTCAAATCCTTCTCAGTAATCTCCTTCATGACCAGATGGTTCTGCTGAACTGAGGTGCTCAATAGCTCCAGTTCTGAAAAAGCTGAGGAGCTCTACAGAACTGGAACATCAGCAACCCTCAGGGAGAAAGAGATCATATCCAATCTTCATAAAAAAAGAATCCCAGATAACTGGGATTCAACTGATTAAGGTTAGACTGTACTAGTCCCTGAAATAAGGATTTGTGGCTAAATGACAAGGAACACTGCAATAGGCACTCTTTCTTTGACCAAGCTAATCTTAGTCCCGAGATCACTTCTAAATAATGTCATTACTATTGATATAGCTATACTTGATATGGTTTTATAGAATTTGTCTAACTCCTCCTCATGATTTAGGTAATCAATTTAGGAAATGTTTCAGGTTAAAATATCTATTCATCCTGGAAAATAGTTGGGAGGGTGGTTGGTTAGGGGAATGCTCTTACCTCTGAAAATCCTGGTGAATCTGGAAGGCGTTTTGTTTCATACAGTTCCAGAAATTGAGCAACACCTTCCCTCGTCAAAGTTTTGTTTTCACTTTCAAACATCCTTTTGTAAATGCACATATGCCATGATGGATGAAACAACCAACAACCTGGTACAAAAACAACAACTTTAACTGGTGTGTCAAACGATAGTGACATCAGCATGTAATCCATCTAGTAGTAAATTTTAAAGAAGTGTATCAAACTAAAGCATAAAATATTGAAGGTATCATGACATGATGGTTAGCCATTACAAAACACTATTTAGAAAGATGTTATACAGATAGCTGTTTATCTGGTGTCTAAAATGTGCTTTTCTCTAAAAACGCAATATAAACATTTATTAACATAGCTTGAAAAAAACTTACCCAATGCTTTCTAGCCTAAGGACTAAAACTAATAGCAAGAGGGAAAAATACTTGTTTCTTTTTCTCCTCCAAGCCACTCCTTCTGTAATTCAAAACAACAAACAGCTATCTACTGTACTTACTTGTGACAAACTGTCAGTCAACTCTATATATATATTATATTATATATATATATATATATTATATTATATATATATATATATATATATATATATATATATATATATATATATAGTTACACTAATATCAGATTACAATTTAACTTACTACTCATATTTTATTTTGGTTAGATCTTTTTTCTCTTCTTAGATTCACTCCATCATGGTGTATCTTTCCCAGTGTTGTCTCTGGTATCCAGTTTCTTCCTCTCCTTTGTCTACTGCAATGTTGCCCAGACAGCCTGGCTCAGAATCTCCCTCCCCAGCATGTGAGCCAGGGAAAGAGGCACTTAAAACTGGCTTCATTGGGTCATATTCATGGCTGCTGCATAGTTCTCCTGGCATTCTAGCTGGCCATCTTACTCTCTAGCTCCCACTGCTATCTTAAGCTATCTTAAGCAAAAGCTTAAGTGGAAATGGGCCTATTTGTGAGGTGGGAAAGATGAGAATTAAAGGAATTTCATGGTGATAGAAGTAACTTTGCTGCAGGTACTGGTCTAAATAGCACTGACTGTCAGCACTGAAATCAATGGCACCAGTAGGTCATGTCTCACTTCAGACAGTAGCAGGGAGAGTTGAGCCATAATTCTCACTCTGATTTGGTACCACAGGACTCGTGAGATGATTTGTGTGAGGAGTGACGATGACTCGAGTGCTTGAGTAGCCCTTCTTGGATCTGGATTCAAGTTTTTGTTCCTGGTGAGAAGATCCTAGCAAAGGTGACATCTCTTCTCCTCATGTGATCTAGGAGTCTTTGTATCCTTGTAAGCAGATGCAGAGCTTCAGGGGCACTCCTAGTCAGTATATACTCAGCTCTGCCAACTCCTGTATGGGCTAGATCAGGGGCTGGATGCATTGACTGTTCAATAAAGTAGTCCCTCAAACACACCTACTGTTATTTCTGTGTCCTCTTCTTGAATGACTTGCAGATGCTACATATCTCTCTCACATACCCCTCTCCCCCAAGAATATGAGGCATCTGATGTAAGCATCCCTCACTCGTGGGCATAACAGCCCTGCAGGAAGGACAATGCTTGAAGGCCAGGGACTTGTGAATTTCAAAGCTAATGCTGGAGGCTTTGATAAAAATATCAAAGGAAAGTCCCATCCAGAATGAAAGAATAATTAAAACTAGTAAGCTATCTACTAACACTACTCTAGTTACATTAATATTTACAAGACAGTAAATGATAAATATGTGAGAGAGAGAGAGAGAACGAGAACCAACACACCATGGGCAGCAGACACACTGGGAGCTCCAACTCCTAGCCACAGGCAATGCAGTCAGAGCATGAATAATTCTCTGGGCAAGTTAATGACAGAAAGGTAAAGGAGGTGTCATTTGATTCATACAAATCTACAGACTCCTCATTTCAGTGGTGTCACCCTATCTATCATGACAAGAAAGATCCGCTACTCTCCCAGCTCCAGGTCCTCCGATTGGTGGAAATTTTGCTAGTGCAATGTCATCAGAAATGGGTAGAATTGGGTATCCTTTGAAAGCCCTTTTTCCCCACAAACACAATGGTACCAAATATGACAAACTTAGAAAAATTATGTAGATATATATTCAAGAAAATGTTTAAAATCAGCTCTCTTTTAATTATACTTTTACAAGCATGTCAAAAATGCAGCCATCACAAAATTAAATTGTGGCTCTCCACTGACAGTACCAAGCTATCAGTTAATGCTCATAAAATGAGAGCTAATTCCAACATGATCAGCCTTTAACTCGACACTACACAAGGTGCCGGAATGAATCACCCGTGTACAAATCCTGCCAATCATAGCCGCTAACCCCATTGATAGCTCAGTTCATTTAACATTCCTTATACAGCTGGAATGCAAGAACAAATATATCTGCAGAATTGAATCAAAAATGTGTCATGACACCAGAGGTGGACTTTTAAAGGCCTGTTCAACAGGCTAGCTAAAATAGTCAAGAGAAGGCTAAACAAGGGAAGATATGAGCGATCAGTAGGTACAAAATCAAGATGTTGAGAACAAAATTAAATCAAGAAACAAAGGGCATGCAGAGCAAAAATGCCTGAATTGCCATGCACTAATAGTTAGGAGCCCAAGTAACTAACAGAATTGGAATTGCTCATTTATGAACATAAATTTGATTTAACTGGTATTGCTGATGATTCAATGGGATGGGTGGGATGATTCAAATAACTGGAATGTTATCAATAGTTATAACCGATTTAGGAAGGACTGAGTGGGCAAAGGAGGAGAGAGGGAATGGCACTCTACATCAAATACGGCTTTACCTGTCTCCGAGTCACTGATAACTCGGAAGAAAATTATCTTGAATTCTTATGGATCAATAACCACATAGATTGATCATTCATCTTGTGCTTTGACATATAGATCAACACAATTTGTTGGGGAAAAGTCAACACAGCTTTTGTAAAGAGAAATCCTGCCTCACCAATCTACAAGAATTCTTTGAGGACAGTCAACAAACATGTGGACAAAGATGATTCAATGGATATAGTGTAATTGGACTTTCAGAAAACTTTTGACAAGGCCCCTCACTAAAGGCTCTTAAGCAAAACTAAGCAGTCATAGGATAAGAGGGAAGGTCCTCTCATGGATCAGTAAGTGGTTAAAAGACAGGAAACAAAGGGTAGGTGTAAATGGTCAGTTTTCAGAATGGAGAGAGGTAAAATTGTGGTGTCCCCCAGGGAACTGTACTGGGACCAGTCCAATTCAATATATTCATAAATGATCTGGAAAAAAAGGGTTAAACAGGGAGGTAGCAAAATTTGCAGACAATACAAAATTACTCAAGATAGTTAAATCCAAAGCAGACTGCAAAAAGTTACCAAAGGATCTCAGTAAGCTGGGTGACTGGGCAACAAAATGGCAGATGAAATTCAGTGTTGATATATGCAGAGTAAGGCACATTGGAAAACATAATCCCAACTATGCATAAAATGATGGGGTCTAAATTACTGTTACCACTCAAGAAAGATCTTGAGGTCACTGTGGATAGTTCTCTGAAAACATCCACTCAATGTGCATTGGTAGTCAAGGCCAAAAAGCCAACAGAATGTTAGGAACCATTAGAAAAGGGATAAATAAAAAGACAGAAAATATCAATGCCATTACAGAAATCCATGGTACTTTGAATACAGCATGCAGTTCTGGTTGCCTCATCTCAAAAAAATATATACATTAGAATTGGAAAAGGTACCAAGAAGGGCAACAAAAATGATTAAGGGTATGAAACAGCTTCCATATGAGGAGAGATTAAAAAGACTGGGACACTTCAGTTGGGAAAAGAGACAAGGAAGGGGGATGTGATAGAGATCTATAAAAATATGAATGGTGTGTAGAAAATGAATAAGGAAGTGTTATTTACTCCTTCACATAACACAAAGACCAGGCATCACCCAATGAAATTAAAAACCAGCAGGTTTAAAACTAAGAAAAGAAAATACTTATTCACACAACACAGTCAATCTGTGGAACTTGCTGCTGGGGGATGTTGTGAAGGTCATGTCACAATCAATAAGCTACTGTCTCTCACTCGCATGAAGGACAAGTTAACTGCATAATTTGCAGGGGAAATGCTACAGCAGGCAAAAAACTGCTCGAAGAATTTTGTCATCACACGAAATAACAAAGCTGTTACCCCACACTGTTCAGTACAGTTTCTTCATTAAAAGGCTGACACTAAAATCATCTTGCATCAATGCCCTAGAGAGAGTTGCAACAAAACTCCAGATTTTTGCACAAGACTCTACTCAAGACTTCCACAAGATTCTGTTTTTGTGCCTTCTGCTAGGAATCAGAATCGCTGTATAATCTTCAGAAACGTGTCCCTATCACACAAAGCATTAAAAGCCACTGCACTGTCAGGTGTCCATGCCCTTTTAGGATGACACTACTGGAAGGCTGGCATAAAAAAAACTTATCTTACTGGAAAGCATCTGATTCAGCCTCCGAAGACTCTCTCCTTACCCTGAAGGTGCTCAGAATGGCTGAGACAGTCATAAATGCACTGAAGGCATTCATAACATGCGTTTACCATTTGAAAACCAACCTTACAACACTTGCCGAAATACAATGGTGGATGTTTTCCATGAAACTGACAAACAAAGAAAAATTGCCACTGATTAAGGGATGTATTTATACTTGCTATCAAGAAGGCAAATCATCAAGGAATGGAACGGCTCTGGGATGATCAAGCACATCCAAAGCAAGCCCCCCCCCCCCCCCATCAGGCATCGATAGGTCTTGGAGAACAGAATGATTACACGAATTGTGTGTGAAATACCATGCGCTCCCAAATCAATCCTTCAGCTAATCAAATGCTTGTCTACAAAGACCAGATGCTTGCCACCTTACAAATTTATGGCCAGCAGCCTGCCCTGAACGAAGATGTAGGAGCATGGCGCAAACAATATCAGTGTGACATGTCTAGCAGTGGTAGCTGGAGACAATACTGATGATGACTTTGATGAATAAATGTTTCCAGTCCCACATGTCAAGGTTAACTTCCCCAGGATAACCAAAGATCAATGTCTTTTTCATGTACACAATGCATACCTGTGTTGAAGTATAATTTAAAAAGTTGCTTTTTAAACATTTTTGTGAATATATATGTATCTACATAATTGTTCTAGGTTTGTCATGTTTGGTACTTTGTATTCATGGGAGAAAGGGCTTTTAAATGACACTCAGCTCAATCCATTTCTGACAACGTATTAGCAAATTTTCCAAAAACCAGAGGACCTGAAGCTGGCAGCAAGTCCACCCACAACAATACAGAGGGTGACACCACTGAAATTATGATTCTGTATATTTTATGAATCAAATGACACCTCCCCTGCCTTTCTATCATTAACTTGCCCAGGGAATGAGATTTTACTTCATTATGCTCCCAGATACTGTAATAAGAAGGAACTGAAGTGGTGTGATTTCACCCTTCATACCCTCAACTGGAGGCATGAGGAAGCTCATGAAAACTCTGACTCAAGTGAACTCAACACACACAGCTAAGAGAAACAGACACAAGTACTCAAAAAAGAATTAGGGGTTCTTGCCAATTCTTGAAATTAGATTCCATCTTACTTCGGAGCACACTGAGCCCTGACAGCATATGTTTGGTGGACAGTCTATAAATCAATATGGAAAGCAACCCTGGATAGGACCCATATCTAGCTAAAAGTTAGTTGTTTCACATGAATGGTAAGGAAAAACATTACCATACAAATGAAAGTAGGTTAAAAAAACAAAACAAAAACCGTACACACGCATTGATACTTAACGATTAGATTAAAATAATATCTGAAAACAATTACCTTACCTTTTTCTGATACTGCATATTCATACAAACTGTTTAACTTTGGTAAGACTGGCTTTATAACATGTATCTGAAATTCAAAAGCAGATTTTATGTAATTAATTTAGTTCAACACTCAAACCAAAAAATTATAGCTATACTTATGGGTTAGAATTTGCTCTCAGTTACACAAGTATAAAACTGGAATAACTTTATTTAACTTAAGAGCTACTCTGAATTGGTACCTTTTGTAATTAATCCTAGGATCTGGTGCATGGTACTTAGTTAGTTTACAGGTTTCTGACTGAATTGCCTTCACTGTCATGCTGTTTTATCACACCAACCACTCACCCATTAGCAATTGGCATTTTCTTTCATGATTTAAAACTTGTAGATTTTCAATTCAATAAAATAGCACAATATATTTACTAAAATGTGAAGTTTTAGTTAGCAAGACAAGTGTAGGAGTTATTTCTCTCAGTAAAGGCTATTTGTTGATACATTTCATTTTAGACAGTGAAGAGCAGCAAATGGTTTGACTACAGGTGATGGGTAGGACCCTACCAAATTCACAGCCACGAAAAACATGTCATGGGCTATGAAACCAGACCTCCCCCATGAAATCTAGCTATTGGAGGCGTGGGAGATGGGTAGGGCTGGGAGCTCCTACCATCCACCAGGCTCCAGCTGCTAGCCTACCAGGCTGGGGAGGGACGGGATTTTCTCTTCTTCTGCATGGCCACTCTCGGGGGGAGATCAGACCCACCTCTGGATAGCTCCCCTTATGCAGGAAGCTCCATGGCTGCTGCTACCTCTGAAGGCTCCCAGCAGCACGGGGGAGATCAGACCCACCCCCATCTCCGGGAATCTCGTCTGGCTGCAGGAAGCTCTGCAGCTGCTGCCTCTACAGCCCAGCTCCGAAGGCAGCACAGAAGTGAGGGTGGCAATCCCACAACTCCCCTTTATCCCCTTTGTGACCCCTCTTATAACCTCTTTTTGGGTCAGGACCCCCACAGTTACAACACCATGAAATTTCAGACGTAAATATCTGAAAACGTGAAACTGACCAATTTAAAAACCCTCCCGCTGTGAAATTGATCAAAATGAACCATGAATTTGGTAGGACCCTAGTGACAGGGTGTATAGATCCCACACTACGGATAAAAGGAGTAGTGAAACAGTACTGTGGCCAGAAGGCCCCACCTCTCAGCAGCTGCCAGGCATGTTCCCTATGGAGGATCTGCTTAAACGGGAAGCTCTGGCAGTCAGCAGCGTGGGAGAGTGAGGGATAGACTGGCTGCAAGAAGGCAAATAGAGAGTAGTTGCTGAAGCAGAGCAATATATAGGGGGAAGACTGGGTCTGTAAGACCTGGCCAGGAGACCGGGGGTCTGACCTTGCCTCCTCTTCTCCCTGACCCGAGGGAACAAGTGGACTCTGGGAGTGAGCTGGAAAGCTCCCCCTGCAGCTGGAGCTCTGAATTACTGAGACTGTGCAAGGAGAAGTCTGGGGCCATGATAAAACAGTGAAGGCTAATCTAGAATAGCAACCAGAAGGGACTGAGCCACTCCTTGCCTCTCCCCCTCTTGAACCCTATGCTGGGCCTGCTGGCGAGGGAGGACCTGCGTCCCCTCCGCCCCAAACACCTGAGAGGTCCCAGAGGACTCAGGGCAGGAGCTGGCAAATTGTGCCTTGGCCACAAGACTGACAGAAGAGTTATCCCAAGACTGAGAGAGACAGTTTGGCTGCAGCCTGACCACTAGGCCTGCAGGCCCCAGAGCGAAGCCCACTACAGTATGGAAAAACAAATCCTCAGAACAAGACAATACAGATGATGAGACTGAGCTGGAAGAATGGGAAGGCTGGAAACTAGCAGATAAAATAATATGACTAGACCATGGAGTGTGGGAAGGGAAGTCTTCATGTCACAAAAAGAATGAGCAAATACTACTTCACTTTGAAATGAAATAGGGATAAAGTCAATATGAGTCTTTTCATTGAGTCCAATGGAAATCAGGCCTGTGGTGGCTTTCATCCAAGGATCTTTTAGTGGTTTAAAGTGGTGTATTAGTCTCACTGTACAGATGGGAAACTGAATGCAATAACGAAATCTGATTTTCATCTTCAGCTAAGTGACTTACCCACAGTCTTTCAGCAAACTGAAACTTAGGTCTCCCAACTGCAGTCCCCTGCTCTACCTACTAGATTGACTGTTGTCTCAAAGAAATTGAGAGGGGGTTTCTAACTCCAAAAAAATTCAATCACACTAACTTATGTCTGCATGTGTTAAATGTTTTGCATGTGAAAGCCAAAAACTCTAAGGCAAAAAGCTTATAAAGCTGGAACAGGCTATTTAAACACGCTCGTTAAAGCAAGATTACTAGTTTGTGATATTTGAACAAAATGTGCGATCGACAATACTGTTCACCATGTGCACATATAATCAAAAATACTCGACATGTTAAAACAAACGAAGTACACTTACCTGATTTCCTTCCAGAGTCTCCATTATTAAAATGTAATTTTCCCAAAATTGCAAAAGTTTGTCATTCTTCTCCACAGACCACCAGAAAAGACTTGGTTCTAATTGAAAATATTAAATTGTTTAAATTACAGAGATATTTCTGCTCCTATTCTTCCAAGCAAAAAGTGATAAAATGTCATCTCCAGCATGAGTTATCATCACCAAGAAGTGATAACACAGCACTTGATCCTACAGTCTTTTCACATACGGAAATCAACAGTTTTGCCTCAACAATGGCTGAAAAAAATCTAACTTTGTAATCTACTGAATTTTAACAGCAATTTCCCATGTGGCTGAAGTGAAAATATATGAACATGCACATATTTTTCTGATAAACTCATTTAAGACTAGATAGAAAAATGTGACAGTGCTAATCACCTGTCAGAATTTGCTATCCTTTCCAGATCTCATCACTTGTTTTTCCAATAATAGTAACTTATATTTTGTTACCTACTGTATAAATGGTAAACTGACAAGAAAGTGACTCTTCTCTGAATCTGATAGAGAAATTGAGTGTTTTATCACTTTGTGGGGATGTTGGATTGCAGATTTTATTTTTTAAATTAATATTTTGCACTCACTTAAGTAACTTGCCCACAATTACACAGGAAGCCCAAGACAACAGAACCACGTTATACTCATGCCATGTGCTTTTAATGACAGTGCAACAATCGTGAAAGTTTCAAATATTCTGAGACTTTCAAATATTTGAAAGTGTAAAGGGAGAATCTTACTCCTACCTCTTGAACACCAAGTCCTAAATTATGCCTCTCTGAATGGGTGCAGCATAAGCAGGGCCAGCAACCCTTCCCCATGCCATTTCAAGCCAGCCCTCGATGGCCAGGCTTCCAGCACTGGGGAATAGAAGAGGGAACCAGTTGGTACAACTGCCAACCCTAGCAGCCCTACAGTGCATGTTTCAAGATGCACTCTTCCCAGTGATCCCCCAGACTTCTGAGTTGTCTTCTATAATAGTCCACAAGGCTGACTAGTCATCATGTGAAGAGTGTGGGCATAGAAAGTATTCTGCAAAATGAAGGATTGCTTGAGAAGCTACAATGTGGGTCAAAATCTGGAATGCATTTTTGTCCACTGTCTACCTCCAGCTTTACTTAAGCCTCAGTCAGCGATTCATTAGAAAGGTGCTTAGTTTCCTTGGCTATTTAGGCACGGCCCAGGGCTTGTCTGTGCTGATTTTTACCAAGTCTGAAATGAGGTTGTAACATGGTGGACTCCATGAACTGTTCGTTTCCATACTTTATGGTTAACACATGCTTCTGGGCCATGTAACTGCAGAGTTTCAACTCAGCTCATAAGCAGCTGTAACAAATACCGGGGTGTAAGCAGATCCTAACACCATTTTTGTGTGCGTACTAGTTAACCAAATTTGCCTATCTTCCTACCTCCCAAAGGCCAGTACAAGAGGACAGACATTCAATTATCTTCCGGACACCAACAACTCTGCAGGGTACCTATGAAACAACTGGTTTCAGAGTAGCAGCCGTGTTAGTCTGTATTCTCAAAAAGAAAAGGAGTACTTGTGGCACCTTAGAGACTAACAAATTTATTAGAGCATAAGCTTTCGTGAGCTACAGCTCCGAAAGTAATGCATCCGATGAAGTGAGCTGTAGCTCACGAAAGCTTATGCTCTAATAAATTTGTTAGTCTCTAAGGTGCCACAAGTACTCCTTTTCTTTATGAAACAACTATCATCTTGGTACCCCAGCACTGGCAGAACAGGATGGCTGCGCAGATCGCCCCACAACGCAGCCATGTACACGTGGCCGTGCAGGGTGGCAGGCCGAGGGCCGGCTAATGCTGGGTGAGCCGCTGCTGTGTGGACGTGCCGCGCGGGGTTGGCGAGGGCAGTCGGGTGGGGCTATGTACCGTCTCCACTGTCCGGGGGGCAGGTGCAGTCCGCGCGCAGCTGATCGGACACCTCCACCGCTCGCTTCAGCAGGTAGCGGGCTCGTTTCCGGCACAGCCCGTCCCCGTCGGTGAGTCCCTTCTGCACCACTCGCCAGAAGCCCCCGCAGAGCCGGGCGTCCACAGCCGGGCCCTCCCCGCCACCATCCCCCTCCAGGCCGGGGAACAGCAGGTCCGCCAGGGCGGTCAGGGCCAGCAGGGTCCGGCTCACCCGCTGGGCGGCGGCGGCGGCGCCCCCCTCCGCCCCGCGCCCCGGCAGCAGCAGCAGCCCCTCCCAGACCCGCCCCAGGGCGGTGCGGTTCCGGCTCAGCGCCGGCAGCAGCCGCCCGGCCACCAGCGCCGCCGCCACCTCCTCCCCGGCGTCGCGCCCGCCCGCCCGCACCAGCGCCAGCGCCGCGTCCACCGCCCGCTCCAGCAAGGCCGGCTCCCGCAGCTCGGGGGCCACGGCCACCAGCGCCTCCACCGCCGCCTCGGCGCCCAGCCCGGCCCCCGGCGGCTCGGCCCGCAGCGCCGCCAGCGCCTCCCCGGCCAGCCGCGCCGCCAGCGGGGCCCCGCAGAGCCGGGCGCAGAACCGCAGCGCCCCGCAGGCGGCTCTCACCAGGCGGCGCCGCCCCGGCTCGTCCGCTCCCCCGCCGCCGCCGCGCAGCAGGGGCCAGCAGCGCCCCAGCGCCACCTCCCCGGCCGCCCGCCGCAGCGCCTCCCCCCCGGCCCCGCCGGCCTCCAGCCACTGCAGCAGGAAGCGGAGGGTCTCCACGCGCTCCACGGAGAGCGGGGCGGCCCCATCGCCGCCGCACACCGCCCGCAGCAGCGCGCAGGGCTCCGGGCTGTGCGCGAGGCCCAGCAGCGCCTCCGCCAGCACCAGCTCCATGGGAAGGCGGGGCGGGGCTCCGCGAGGGGAAGGGGGCGCGCGCGAGAGTTGGACCGGCCGCGCGACCCAACGGTCGCCGCCTCCGCTGCCCCGCCCCTTTTCCCCCAGCGGCCTGTGCGCTCACGTGGGGCGCCCAGTGGTCTCTGACGGGGGGGGGGGGCGCCTCCCCCGCGTGCGGGGTGGGGAAGGTGGAACCGCGGCTGCGCAGCGCCTGTCTTCGCCCAAGCCTGGCCCGTTCCTATTTGCTGCAGAGCCTGTACTTGTTATTGCGGCGCTTGCTGCCTGTCTGGTCGGGCGCTTCTACTCTGATTGCAGCAACACGGGTGACTTGGCCAGTAGTCAGTGGAAAAGGATTGTGGGCAACATTACATGGCCTGGGGCGTCTTTATGCCTCCCTGCGACTCTCCTTTCATGCAGTTTCCAAAAATATATTGAGTTGAGCTGCTGCCCTAGATTGGTGAAGTGGAAATAGGGCAAAAGGGATTTCCACATTCAGAAGGAAAAAAGTGAAAGGTTGATGGTGTTTTGGGTTCAACAGAAACTTGTCCTCTCATGAAAAGGTATTTACACACGGACAGGTTTCAGAGTAGCAGCCGTGTTAGTCTGTATTCGCAAAAAGAAAAGGAGGACTTGTGGCACCTTAGAGACTAACAAATTTATTAGAGCATAAGCTTTCGTGAGCTACAGCTCACTTCATCGGATGCATCACCTGTCATTATGCAAGGCACTGAATTTAGCCATATGGAGTAGAAATCTATCAACTTCATGTTACATCCAATGAAGTGGGCTGTAGCTCACGAAAGCTTATGCTCAAATAAATTTGTTAGTCTCTAAGGTGCCACGGGTACTCCATTTATTTGAGCATAAGCTTTCGTGAGCGACAGCTCACTTCATCGGACGCATCACCTGTCATTATGCAAGGCACTGAATTTAGCCGTATGGAGTAGAAATCTATCAACTTCATGTTACATCCAATGAAGTGGGCTGTAGCTCACGAAAGCTTATGCTCAAATAAATTTGTTAGTCTCTAAGGTGCTACAAGTCCGCCTTTTCTTTTTACACACAGACACATGCTGTATGCACAGATTCCCCTCCCCCATTCACATGAGAAGGGGCCACAGATGCCTCTGTAGACACCATCCTTTCCCCTTGAGGCTTCTCTGCATATCTGAGATACCCGGAAGGGTAGGGGAGTGCACATCATCTCCCCATCCAGCCCTAGTGTGGATGGCATTGAGGTACTCTGGATTCCTGCTGGAGGAAGGGCAAACTTCACCACTTTTCTCAGCAGGACACATGGGGTAGTGGAAAAGGTTGGGGAAGAGATCTCAGTGTATGGGAGTCCTCCATGAGATTTCCCACCAGAACCCTGTCCTACAGTAACATGGATACTATTTACAGTACATGCTGAAATCCACAGATGTGCCCAAATATACTAGATGCCTCTCCTTGGTTTTCCCAGTGCTGCCATGCAACAAGTAGCAACCCCTACTGTTTGCACATTAATTGCCTTATGGGGCAGTCTTTGCAATGAGAAAAATACAAGGAAAGAGGGAATTGGGTATTGTGGCTGATGTTCACATAAAGATCCAAAGTGTGTGGTCATATGCATTGCAGAAGGTTACATGAAACTGGGTAGGACAGGGGAAAGAAAAATACAAAACAACAGAAAATGATTGTGTATCAAGCCACAGAAAAGAAAAGATAGTAATAGATGTTGCCTACAGTCTTGTGACTGAGCTTTTGTGAGGAAGAGAAATGAAAGAAAAAAAAAAAGAAAAGGAGTACTTGTGGCACCTTAGAGACTAACAAATTTATTTGAGCATAAGCTTTCGTGAGCTACAGCTCACTTCATCGGATGCATTCAGTGGAAAATACAGTGGGGAGTGCAAGCCAGGATAAAGGATAAGCTCTAGAATACTTGTAGCTCTTCCACATGTCCATGCTATTCTGAATGCATCCAGTCTTGTGAGCCAAGAAATTAGTCCTACCTGAATCACAAAGTTCAGATCCAAATCCACACTTTTCCAAAGTTTGAGGCTGTTTAGATCAGATGTTCAAACCCAATCTCTGGATGCCTGTCCAGGAAAACTTGATTCCACAGGCTTTATGCTTCTCGCAGCAGGTGGTGCTGTTGTCATTGACATTTGTTTTTCTACTTTTTTCAGCTGTTTTGAATTAAAAAAACATGCTTCAAAAAGCAAATGTGTGGAAAGAAGAGTGAATATGATTGTATTAAAATGAGGAGTGAGGGGAATGAGTGTTGATGTACAGAAAACAAAAAGGCATTTCAGAGGGAAAAGTCCTGAAATGAAATATTCATGGTATGTTTGCATGGAGAAAGGCAAACGAGAAATTATGAGAAGTAAAGGGGCAATACAGAATAAGGCCCACATTTTCAAAACTGACCCCAGGTTTTTAGATGCCCAACCTGAAGTACTTGGGTGCTTAACATTGACTTCAATTGGATCTGTGGATGTTCAGCTCCTGTGAAAATCAGGCCCAGTGTGTCTCATGTCAGGCATCAAAAAACTGAGACACCCAGTTTGAACATTTTGTTCTTAAATATCTGAAGAAAATACAATCAGGCTAAGACTGGTGATTAGCAGCAGTGAATGAAGAAATCAAACTGATCAAGATCTGGCACTCCTGCACTGCACCATTGATTGCTTGTTCATGTTTCAGATATTACTACAGCTTGATTGCGTCTTCATTTTTCAGATATTATTACTAGAGCTGATAGTGCCTAGCTTCCTTTCTTTGTTTAACTATATGCATGAAATATACACAAAGAGGAGTGCTCCTGGAAACCCCACTGATGCTGTTTTCACATAACAGAATCCATAAGTAATGCTTTCTTTCATCTCTTTCTGCCACTGGCTAGGAGACTCCATCCTTGTGAGCCCAGGAGACCTTCTCTGCCACGCTGTTGGAATTATTAATAATATTTGAAATTACTAATATGGGAAATCCCACCAAACACGAATTTAACCATAAATTCCTTTATTAAATCCAAAGCCGAATGGTATTTATACAATTGCTCTAAACATACCTAAAAATCCTTAATAATAAGCAATTTACTACATCCCAACAGTAACAAAACATTTATAAGCATTTGATCAAGATACCTACACACAGGCTAAACCCAGGCATGCTTAGACCGATATTGGTTGGCTCCAGCGTGGTCTGGCAGGTATTAGCAATGAACCCTTTAAGAGTTTACTTTTTATGCCCTTTAACAAAGAAAGTATGTCATTGCCAATTACTGACTTCATCTAAAACCTATTTGGAGACAGTTGGCCCTTAATTCAGATGAGATTTATGACCTCCTTTCTTCCCAGGGCCTTTCCCTCCCTCCTCCTTGCTTCCCAACAGGTTTTCCATTGCAGTTGAGTTCACATAGCTTTTAATACTGGTGTGTGGGTTGGGAAGGACCATGTTGGCTCATATTAAGACAGATTATCTTTGTGTTATTTAAAACCATCTGCAGTCATCACTATTGGTCAGAGGCCGTTTTTGTAGAAACTTCCTTTTATCTCATTAGTTATTCTTTAAACCAGACAGCCTCACAACTTCATTTCTTCTGGCCTTATAACTTACTATTTTCAAGGCCTTTGTTCTGCTTGCTCGTCAGGGCCTTTCTTTACAACATATATTCTTAACCAAATTTAAGCTAACTCTAATTCTTTAATTTTATATTTATTCTACACACACTCATTGCCAGAACACACTGTTATAATCTACATCTCAAAGGTGTCATATAAAATATCATATGTTAACTGGTGACTTGCTGGTCCTGCAAAACATTGCATGAGGTATGTATGGGGTATGCACAAAGAGTTATACATGTGTGCTGCAAATGTGTTCTCAAAATTTGTTTGGGAGGCAGCGCATGAATCCAACCTGCCCAGTCAAAGGAATGTGTATTTATCTGTCTGACTAGCTTGGTTACAGACAGAGGACAATGTAAGTGCATTTACCTATAAGGTAAACAAAGCCATCATGCTAAACAAGCAGGGGAAATGACCATTTACCAATCACCCCAGGGGACAGAATCTGCACCCTAGGAAGCCTCCTGGCTCTTGAGGCAGAGACAATGGATTTTGAGTAATATAAGTGGAACAAAAAGACCTTTTAGTTATGCATCACTGAGGGGACAAAGGGTGCAGCACCCTTCAAGCCTGTGAAAGTTGGATCCCCTAGTTTGGAGGGCTAGGGATACTGGTAACTGGATGTAATTAAGAAAACTGCTTAGGCAAAGATTGTAACTTGCTATAATTAAGTTTGAGGGCTTGGCTACACTTGCGACTTACAGCGCAATAAAGGAGCTCCGGGCACACTAGCTCACTACCCGTCCACACTGGCAAGGCACGAAGAGTGCTCTGACTCTGCAGCTACAGTGCTGCTGATACTCCACCTCGGCGAGTGGAATAACGTTTGCTGCACCCCTGCTGGAGCGCCGTGGTGCCAGTGTGAATGAGTTGTTGCATTACTGCACTCTGATCAGCCTCCAGAAACATCCCATAATCCCCTTAAGTCAAGTGGCCACTCTTGTCATTGTGTTTGAATCACTGCAGGAATGCGGATATGCCCTTTGAAAACTCCGTTTCTGACAGTCGGCTGCTTATCTGCTCTGAGACAAAGCAACCATTAGTGGGGAATGCTGTGTGTGTGAGAGAGAGGCTGGGGGGAGGGGAGTCTGCTGTTCTCTGAACTTACAAGACAGCATGCTGACATGCTCTCAGCGCCCCAAAAACCCATTCTCTCTCCCCACACATACGCACAACACACTCCCTTTCACACTTCAGCCCCCTCCATTTGAAAAGCATATTGCAGTCACTTGCATGCTGGGATAGCTGCCCACAATGCACCGCTCCCAATGCCGCTGCAAGTGCCGCAAATGTGGCCATGCCAGTGCGCTTGAAGCTGTCAGTGTGGACAGACTGCAGCGCTTTCCCTACTGTGCTCTCTGAAGGCTGGTTTAACTCAAAGCACTCTACGTTTGCAAGTGTAGCCATGCCCTCAGTCACTAGAAAGCATTTTGTTTTGTTTTATTTTTAACCATACTTGTCTCTTTTATTCTTGCTTAGTATCATTTAAAATCTCTGTTCTTTGTTAATAAACTTATTCTTGTATTATTACAAAACCATCCCAGTGCTGTGTGTTAAAATGAAGAGTGGTCCTCAGCTAACCAACAACTTTGCTCCCCTGGCACAATGTCGCTTTCTATAAAGTTAAAACTCATCTATGTGGGAGACGGAATCTTCTCAGAGGCTGGGCCAATGAATTCCCACAGCAACTAAAGACCATCACAAACCTCATCCCCTTCTGCTCTGAGTGTAAAGCACATTTCCTTCTCTAACATAAACTTATAGCAACATTCCACACATGTAGCTATACATTATTCATTTTTTAAAATTCCAAAACAAAACACTCCCCCACACACACTTCTCCCCCAGAGAAAGGATGAGAGAAAAAACACGTGACAGATGTGTAGTCACATTGTTTAATGCACTGTTGGAAGGCACTCAGATACTACAGTGATGAGCATAATATAAGTACCTACACAGAACAGAATATACTTGGCAAATTACAAAATGCAAAATAAAAAGAGCCCCCACAAAAAAGCCAAAATACCTGTAATATCCTAGTTATCACTTTGCAATGCAGCATTACTGAGACACCCACATTTGAATCACAGGCTCAAAGGCTAATGCTTCTTTGGTGAGCAAGGCTGGGAGCACTGCAGAGGTAGCTACATTCAACAGAAGCACCTGTTAGGATATTCTAGGAAGTTGATGATAATATAATATGTAAAGAAGGTTGTTCAAGATCTCAAAGGGGCACTGCTTTGTGGTATTTAGTACTCCCCTTGACAACACATTACGTAAATATAGGTAAATATGTATAGAGAGTGAAGACCAATTCTTTTTTAAAAAATAAGTGTAATATTACTGCTATTTCCAACAATAAAAGAGCCTCCACAATATGCACTATTACTCTGAACAGGCAAGTTTCTTTTGCTGGTTAATTAAAAGTTCTCAAAACCTGAAGGCAATCCAGGTAATGAACTTTCTGCTCCTTCATCAGTTTAAAATAAAAATTAATCTACTTATTCACTTAGACCAAGAATTTTAACATCATCCAGAGTCTGATGCAAAATCTGTTCTCACTTGCATCAGTGTAACTGAGTGGAAAATTTGTCCCTTTGTGTTTAAAGCAAAGCCGGAGTCCAATTGCTCTAATGCTGTCAAAAATCTTTCATTCTGCAGCTGAGAATCTAAATGGGTGGTTGGAAAATAGTGTTGTGTCTGACTTAGGCATTCCTAATGAATGAAAAGTTGCAAAGCTATAGTAGGTGGTATGTCACTGTGATCTGTAGAGGAGGAATTAAGCTGGTAAAGCTCTAGTTAGAGTGAGTGCAGTACAGTGGTCTGCAATAGCTATGTTCGGATGAAGAATTAGACTTAATCCTTCACCATCTGTCTTTATTTTGCTAACCTGAGTGGAGACCACAGAAAGCTCCACAAATCATGTTTTATCCCTTTCATATGGCTGAAGAGCATTTACCAGACAGTATGTAGTGGAACTATTATGTTCACTAGTAACAGTCTGCTTTCCCATTTATTAACCTGGATCACCTTCTTTGTAGGAATTTCCACTTAAAACTAGATAGGCTACAACATTAACTTTTAAACATTTATACGCACTTAGACTCAGAGCCAAGTTATTATGGTGAAGCTTAATGGATGTCACCATTGGTTCACTAGGAAAGCGATGATGTTGTTAAGATGTGCATAATGTAGATTTCTTTAGCTTTCAGCACTGAGAAGCTTATCTGAATTAAGCAGAAATATGATAATGGAGAACACAACTCTGAATGCCATCACTCACCTTCTCATTAAATCAGACTTCTTCATATAGGTCCCCATGCATCAAATCATTTAAACATGTGCTTAGAGTTAAGCACATGCTTATGTGGTTTGCTGAATCGGGGATATTGAGTACAAGGAATCTACTGTCAATGGATTGGATAGGATCACTGTTCATAGTGAAGAAAGCACTATATTATTTCAGGGCATTATACTGTGCCAACGGCAATCCCAATTACAGAGACATTAATGGGAGCATAGTTTGAACAAAGATTGGGGATTTGGCCCATGGACTATAATAAAGTTATTCTGTTTAAAAAACAGACCACAACTTGACTGCCTTACTATGGGGCCAGTCCAATTCCCATTGTCTTCAATGGGAGTTGGATCAAGCCCCCTTGGAGATTTCCACTTCATTTTGACTCCTTGGTATTGTCTATCTGTGAACATAATATTTAGTTTTTCTTTTAAGAAGTAGGCAAAATATTTGAACTTTGAAGTTTCTTGGATTAAGAAAATAAATTATAGTTGAATAGTTTTTCAGTTACCTACTAGGCATAGGTCTTCTCTTCGGAAAGGCTGAGTTAACATGCTACCTATGATAAAATTATTTTTGACTTGGAAGACTGATGAAGACAACTAATTGACACCATATTTGTCCTATGATTGTGAACTTAGTCTGAAGTTTAGGCACTGTGGGCTCAATTCACCATTGCTGTGCACCTTGTATAGTCATTTATACCAGTCCGAAGCGAGTGCAAGGTGGGTATAAAATGTTCTTCTTCAAATAACACCTCCAATCTAGAGTTTGTCAACTACCACCTTCCATCTTTTTCAGTTATGATAAAATTGTAAAACTTCCACTCTCCTTTGGATACCATTCTCTCGAATGATATTTCTGACGTAACTGGCTCTCTTTCTTCCTCTTCCTGATTTGCTTGCACTCTTTCCTGATAATATGAGTATTGGAAGCGAGTCGTTCTGCAATCAGCGAGCTACGTGTCCACAAAAAGATATTATTCTGTACAAAATGTTACCATTCTTATCTGGTGGTATTTACATTCACCTTGAACTGTGTAAATGACTTCACAAGGTACAGAGTAACACTGAATTGGGCCCTCTGTGCCAACATCTCATTGTCACTTTTTGGCTTGCACATCAAACTATATACTTCAAAGGGTTCCCTCTTAGTTTATTTTAGTGTGAGAAGTTTCAGAATAAAGACAGCATCTCATCAATTTGGTTGAGAACAGTACCCTTGAAAACATCAGCCAAAGGAAGCTCTAATGTTTAGAAAATAGGCCATAATGCAGTACGTTATCTTTAACGAGCATGGCTAATCCTCTCAGTCTGCTCATATTCACAGCAGCTCCTTCTGAGTTCAGGTTTGCCAGCTACTTTGAAAACTCCTGACTCATTCCAATATCACTTAGGGCCTCCTTAATTGAGTATAGAACATCTTCAGCATCAGAGGAGGGCCCTTGTTTGATGTTGTAAAAGGCTTTCTTGGAGGTTACAATCTCTTCATTTTTTGTAATTTACTTTAATCATTCATGGATCAAAGAAGAGCCCCCAGATTAGCTCCTTTTTAGAAACACTCACCTCACTTATACCATCTAATTACAAAGGAAGATATTTGATTTTTTATTTTTAAACTCAGCTTCCAAGATACACCTTTAGACCTTTTCCTGTACTATTTCACAGGATTTATTTCAACTATATTAACACCATGTTTTTCGTCTGCCCCACCGCTCATTTCTCAAACCTCTTCTATTTTAAAAATAAAATAATGCTTTGCATTTTCATAGCACCTTCCATTCAAGCTATTTCAATGCAATTTTTAAACATGAATGTATTAAGTTCAGAGCACACTTTTGAAGCAGGCATTACCCATTTTACAGATGGAGAAATTGAGTCCAGAGAAATTAAGTGATTTTCCCAAGGTCATACAGGTCAAACAAGGTCATACTGATTCTTAGTTCTGTGCTTTAGCCATCAGACTATTTTGTTTGGTTAAAAAAAATACACACAACTTGAAAGCCAAGATAACTAACTGATTTGGGGTACCTTGATTTTTGGATACTTAATTGGAGACACCTTAAAGGGATCATCTTTTTAGAGGCTGAGTGCTCAAAACTCTCTGAAAACCAGGCCCCTTTAAGGTGCCACAGGTTGGGCACCCAAAAATGGAAGCATCCAAAATCACTAAGCCCCTTCAAAAATCTTGGCTTCTGGTGTTTTGTTTCTTCCCACCGCCCGCCTTAGTTGTCTGTTTAATCCATCTCTTCCCTAACAGATCAGATACCTACAATGAGATTAGCAGCAAGAAGTTTTAACAAAGTTTTCCTCTTTTCACACTTAGTCATTTTGGGCCCATTGTGAGACATGCCCATTTGTTGTGAATCTTCAAGAGCAAGCCACTAGCACTATGCTCTGAAGAGCAAGTAGGACACCCAGAGAAATAGTGGCTACCCCACACATTGTACTGGATTGTATGAAGGTTACTTAGCCCTGCATAGTCCCTTTGCAGCCCAGCTCACAAAGTCTGAAAAAACTGTTGGAGATAGAGATGGGGATACAACAGAGGATGAGTAGATACACTCATGCTGTATTCCCAGTGGCTCTTACATACCCAATGGGCTGTCCAGCAGTCACTTCACTCCCAGTTGCTGTTCCTATGTAGTTAACTCCAGATGGTTGACTGTGTATATTTTTATCTCCAACATCATTTATTACTTTGTTCCTCACTCCTTTACCTTCCTAGCACCTCATGCCTGAACACTCCCTTTTTTAAATCTCTCTTCCACCCTTGTCTCTGTGCCTTTTCCAGGTTCTTCCTTAGGTCTGGAACACACTGTATGAGGCAGAAAATCCAGCTCCCCGTTGGTCTGAGATCCTCAGCAGCTGCAGACACAACAATCTGTCTCGCCAGCCTGGGGCCAATAAATTTGTCAAAGAGTTATTCTTTATAGATTTATTTTAGCTGGTGTACGTGGAAAGTCATCTTTCTGGACCCTGGCAATTCCAAATGTTGAAAAAGAAACATCCCACATATACCGTTTAAAACAAAGCAAGCCTAAAACATTTATTTATTTAATTATTTAAACAGTATGCACATGAGCTAATCCTTAACCCCAGTTCTGTGCTTCTTTCTCTGTCAGCAAAGGGCCCTCCAAGGGGAGATATGCATTAGTTATCTGCTTTTACCTGGATGCCCAAAAGTACCTAAATAATCTCATTGAAGCCAAGAGCTGCCGAATTGAGCCCCTTTACATTGTATGATCCACAAGGCAGGAACCAGTGTATTGTGTCTTGTACAGCATGAGTACTATCAGTTTTAAAAATAATAAAGATATGATAAGAATGACAAGATTACTCCAACACACAGTGGTAGCCCTGTGATTTTACAGGCATATAGGATCAGGGCATTTGAAAGCATCACACATATATTCTAACAATACAGGTGGTCTTTTATTTAAAAAAAAACAAAACATGTGGAGTGATATTTGCAAAAGCACTCAGCATTGACCTAACTCTCCTATTAAAGTCACCCTTGAACGTTTGATATATGCTTAATAAACATTTCTCCTTGGGGATCTGACAGTTTTTCTTTTAAATTTCAAACCAACTTTGCAGCCCACAGCCACAATAGTTATTACTGTAGGTCTGCAGTCTAGTTTCCTTCTAGATCTGCTAGAGCTACCTTACAATTATCTACCGTCTGTGCCTTTTAAAATGATATTTGCTGCTCCAGGTGCCAATTTTTCCACACTCTCACACACACACACTCTCACACACACACCAAAACCCTCACAGACACATCCGAACTCCTAATGTTCAGTTAGCCTTATATATAAGTTCTCAGAAAAGCAACAATATGGAGCTGTTCTGGAGTGATCATAGTCACCAGGCCAAAATGTATGTACAAAAGTTTCCCCCTACTCTTCAGCTTAGATGCTTTCATGTACAAAGCTACTTCTTGGGACCTAAAGCCCTGAATGATATTGCTGCATATTTTTGGACAGAGAATATTTAAATACCAAACAGACACTCATGCTAATGGAACTATAGGGCATTTTTTAAAGTGTGGTTCTACTCTGAAGAACAAATCTGTAAAAATGGCACTAAGGTTTGGAAGGGGTTCCATGTTTCTTCTCTCTCAATAGTTCCATATCACATTTACCCCATTTCCATGATTCATCTCAACTTGGACTCTGAATACCAAGTCATATTCTTTCTGACTTGTGGATCATCACTAATAATGAAGATACTGCAACTGGAGCTTAGTTAATAGTTCTGTTGATATGCAATGCAAGACAGAATCCAGCTCAAATAGTTGTCTTGGGTCTACAGAGCTAACAAAAAATACAAATTAATAAAAACTTATTTTTGTCAGTAAAAGAAGCGGACTAAAAAAAACCAAATGAGCAGATCTGGTGATTAACCAGGTGACATTTTTACATACCCCTAAACATGGCTTAAGTATTTCCCACAAAAGAGAAACTTCACTATTACTGTCATGTAAAATATAGATTAGCTAGAGCACCTTCCACAAGAAGTAGGACTAGTTCTACATTACTCACTGCTCCTTTCATTTATGACTCCAGACTAGGGAGTCGCAAAATATATTTACGAAATGGGGGATTGAGGGGGAAGAAATTAAAGGAAACAAACAAGTGTATGAAAAAGGGGCTCAGCCTACTAGTGCAATTACAAGAAAACTCCTGCAGATGGCACATGAAAACCATCATGAGAGGTTATGTTCAGACTTCTGTTATGGATAATAGCCCTTAAGAAATATGTCCCAGGGTCTTATTACTTGCAGCACATAGTACATTTTAAACATAAATAGGATGAGAATTTCCTAGTCTTTAATTTTGTTAAGGTTTTCAAAAAGTAAAGTGAAATAATGCAAAAACCATTTTGAATGAAGAGTCAAATTCTATATTTTTAAAACTAAAATGTAGGGGATTTTGCTCCAAAGCCCATTGAAATCAGAGATTCTTTGCAATAAAGAAAAGGAGTACTTGTGGCACCTTAGAGACTAACAAATTTATTAGAGCATAAGCTTTCGTGAGCTACAGCTCACTTCATCGGATGCATTTGGTGGAAAAAACAGAGGAGAGATTTATATACACACACACAGAGAACATGAAACAATGGGTTTATCATACACACTGTAAGGAGAGTGATCACTTAAGATAAGCCATCACCCACAGCAGGGGGGGGAAAGGAGGAAAACCTTCCATGGTGACAAGCAGGTAGGCTAATTCCAGCAGTTAACAAGAATATCAGAGGAACAGTGGGGGGTGGGGTGGGGGGGAGAAATACCATGGGGAAATAGTTTTACTTTGTGTAATGACTCATCCATTCCCAGTCTCTATTCAAGCCTAAGTTAATTGTATCCAGTTTGCAAATTAATTCCAATTCAGCAGTTCTCTCGTTGGAGTCTGTTTTTGAAGCTTTTTTGTTGAAGTATAGCCACTCTTAGGTCTGTGATCGAGTGACCAGAGAGATTGAAGTGTTCTCCAACTGGTTTTTGAATGTTATAATTCTTGACGTCTGATTTGTGTCCATTCATTCTTTTACGTAGAGACTGTCTCGATCACAGACCTAAGAGTGGCTATACTTCAACAAAAAAGCTTCAAAAACAGACTCCAACGAGAGACTGCTGAATTGGAATTAATTTGCAAACTGGATACAATTAACTTAGGCTTGAATAGAGACTGGGAATGGATGAGTCATTACACAAAGTAAAACTATTTCCCCATGGTATTTCTCCCCCCCACCCCACCCCCCACTGTTCCTCTGATATTCTTGTTAACTGCTGGAATTAGCCTACCTGCTTGTCACCATGGAAGGTTTTCCTCCTTTCCCCCCCCTGCTGTGGGTGATGGCTTATCTTAAGTGATCACTCTCCTTACAGTGTGTATGATAAACCCATTGTTTCATGTTCTCTGTGTGTGTGTATATAAATCTCTCCTCTGTTTTTTCCACCAAATGCATCCGATGAAGTGAGCTGTAGCTCACGAAAGCTTATGCTCTAATAAATTTGTTAGTCTCTAAGGTGCCACAAGTACTCCTTTTCTTTTTGAGAATACAGACTAACACGGCTGCTACTCTGAAACTTTGCAATAAAGATTACTTTGACCAGCCAAGGTACTAAAATGAGAATTTTTTCCAGTTATTTGGATTTATTGCCAGAACAAGTGGATAAGCAGCTGCACCTTCCAAGCATGCCCCAACATGTTGCTTTGCTTAATTGCCTGGACATGATGGAGATAGGAGAAGGAACATTCCATATTTTTACCATACTATGTCAAGTAACTTCTTTTTCAGGAGAATCAATAAGGACCCAGAATTCAGGGGTACATCAGCTTTGATCTCAAGTGATTTACAGTCATAGAGGTTGACATTTTGTTTTATCAGGTTTATCCTTAAAATATAGTTTTTACTTTTAAAGCCTTGCATATGGCAAGTCAAAACAGAAATTAAACAAGCAAGGGGACAGCCATACCGCATATCAGAGGGGTCCAACATTTTCAGCTTGAGGGCCAAGATATTATAGCATCCAATTCCACAGCAGACTGCTATTATGAATTTTGTGGTACACTAGTCACACAGGCTGTGCAAGCACCAGGCTCTACAGATGCCAGGCCTTAGTGGGTTCCTGTACACACTCATATATTTCAAACAAGGAACAAGATTATTTTACTCAAGAGGACAGAAGATAAACTTGCAATAACCTAGGCACAATTACTTTCACAGTTGCACAAAGATCAACCCACCAGTTCCGCACCCAATCCCTACGGGCAGTTCTGCATAAAGCTATAATAACTGTACCTCCTACAGTTCCTCAAGCCTAGTGCCATGGATAGGTAATTTCATCTACCCTCTCCCAGAGGCAGTGAAGCACTGACCTGCAGACAGGGTGAAAGTAACTTAAAGGACTTGCCAGTACTCCAGTGTCCTGAGGAGGGGGTGGGGCCTCAACCAGAAGAGGCATGGCTTCTACCAGAAGAGGCGGGGCCTTTAAATCCCAGGCCCTTTAAATCAAGATTTAAAGGCCTGGGGCTAGAGCTGTGGTAGTAGCAGCTGGGTGCCCTGGGCCCTTTAAATCACCCCCTGAGCTCCCAGCTGCAGAGGTGGCTGGGAGCCCTGGCACTCGGGGCGATTTAAAGGGCCCGTGGCTCTAGCTGCCGCTACTGCAGAGGAACCCCAGGCCCTTTAAATTGCCAACAGAGCCCCAGGGGTCCAGCAGCAGGGCCTGGGGCTCCAGCAGCCGCTACCCTCCAGGGCTCTTTAAATCGTCCCCGGAGCCCTGCTGCCGGAGCCCTGGGGTGTGGCAGTGGGGCTCTGGTGGCTATTTAAAGGGCCCAGGGTAGTAGAGGCAGCGGAGCCCCTGACCCTTTAAATAGCTGCCGGAGCCCCGCCGCCACTACCCCAGGACTCCAGCAGGTTCCGGCGGCTATTTAAAGGGCCCGGGGCTCCCACTGCCTCTACCGCCCTGGGCCCTTTAAATTGTCCCCGGAGCCCTGGGGTAGTGGCAGTGGGGCTACAGCAGTGATTTAAAGGGCATGGGGCAGTAGCGGCAGCATGAGCCCTGGGCCCTTTAAATTGCCACCCGTCGCTACCCTAGGGCTCTGGCAGCAGGGCTCTGGTGACAATTTAAAGGGTCTGGGGCTCCAGCTGCTACTGGGAGCCCCGGGCCCTTTAAATTGCCGTCTGGGTAAGCCGGTCTGCCCCGGTATGGCTCACTTGCTCTTGCTGGCAGGGGTGGCAGGTTTGTAGAAATTTTGGTGGTGCCCAGAACCTGCCCCTGACCAAACTCTGCCCCCCGCAAACTTCACCCCTCCCCACCACCTGTCCAAGGCCCTGGGCTGGGGCAGGAGATTGGGGTGCAGGGTGCAAGCTTTGGGAGGAAGTTTGGGGATAGGAGGGGGTGCAGGGGTGAGAGCTGTGGGGTGAGGCTGGGGATGGGTTTGGGGTGTGGGAGGGGATGAGGGCTCTGGCTGGGGCTGGAGATGAGGGGTTTGGGGTGCTGGAGAGGCTCAGGGTTAGGGCAGAGGGTTAGGGTGTGGGGGGATGAGGGCTCTGGCTGGGGGTATGGGTTCTGGGGTGGAGTGGGGCAGGGCTGGGGATGAGTTTGGGGTGCAGGCAAGCTGCCCTGGGCCTGGAGCCAGAGAGGAGGACTCCCCCCAGCCCTCTCCCCGCTGGCAGCACACTCACCTGGCACCACGGTCACTGCACATGCTCCTAGGACCCCTCTCAGGTCCAGGAATCTCCCTTGCCTCCCCTGTGGTGGGTGCCGTGTGGGTGGGGGACTGCCATCACATGTGTGCCTCCTCCCCTGCTGCTGCTGCCGCTTACTGTAGCCTCACTGGGGGTGAGGGATGGGGCTGCCCCTTGCCCAGCTTGGGGCAGAAGCAGAGACTGCGGGCAGGGGGGCAGCTGTACTGGTGGAGGGTCCTGCCGGAAAATGAAAGGGTCTGAGGGGAAGGGCAGGAGAAGGGCAGCCTGCCCTGCTACTTGTGGATGGGGGGCACTAGGACCCTGCGGTGGCAGTTGATGCAGGGAGGCAGCATGGATCTGCAGAGGAGAGACAGGGACCCTCTGCTCTGGGACCCGGGGAGGGAGGGGAGCAGGTGGGACCAGGAAGGAGACCTGGCCCTGAACATTGGTGGAGCCGGGACCCCGGGCCCTCAATATTGCTGGAGCCACGAGCTCATATAACTTGGCTCTGCTGCTCGCCGGTACGCTGTACCGGGGCGTACTGGCTTACTTTCACCTCTGCCTGCAGACCCCATTGGCCAGGGTTCAGTACTTTTGTCTGTGGTCTCATTGGGGTCTATCCATACCATCCTCCCGAGTCCTGCCATGCGCATGCTGTTTAGGGTTGCCAACTTTCTACCCGCACAAAACCGAACATCTTGCCTGGGGCCCCTGCCCCGCCCCTTCTCTGAAGCCCCGCCCCTTCTCTGAAGCCCCGCCCCTTGCTCACACTAGCCCCCCTCCTTCTGTTGCTCACTCGCCCCACCCTCACTCACTCATTTTCACTGGGTTGGCTCAGGAGGTTGGGGTGCAGGAGGGGGTGAGGGCTCCGGCTGGGGGTGTGGGCTCTGGGGTGGGGCCAGAAATGAGGAGTTCAGGATGTGGGAGGGGGCTCTGGGCTGAGGCAGTGGGTTGCAATGCGGGAGGGGTGAGGGCTCTGGCTGGGGGTGTGGGCTCTGAGGTGGAGCCAGGAATGACGGATTTAGGAGCAGGAGGGGGCTCTGGGCTGGGGGGTGGAGCCACGGGGTTCAGGGTACAGGATGGAGCTCTGGGCTGAGACAGAGGGTTGAGGTGTGGGAGGGGGTACAGGCTCTGGGCTGGGAGTGCAGGCTTTGGTGTGGGGTCGGAGATGAGGGATTTTGGATGCAGGAGGTGCCTCCATGCTGGGGCTGAGGGAGTTGGAATGCAAGAGTGGGTGAGAACTCTAGCTGGGGGTTTCTCTAGCTGTATTCTAGCTGTAGGCTCTGAGGTGGGACCAGAAATTAGGGGTTCAGTGTGTGGGATGGGGCTCCAGGCTGGGGCAGGGGATTGGTGGGGTGGGGTGAGGGCTCCAGGTGGGGGTGCAGACTCTGGAGTGGGACTCAGGATGAGGGACTTGGAGTGTAGGAGGGTGCTCCGGGCTGGGACCAAGGGGTTCAGAGGGCAGGAGAGGGATCAGGGGAGGAGGAGAGGGTTGGGGTGTGGGAGGGAGTGAGGGGTGCAGGCTCCGGATGGCGCTTACCTCAGGCAGCTCCTGGAAGCAGTGGCATGTCCCCCTTCTGGCTCCTATGTGGCCTAAACTACCTGATTGGTCTGATGTGTTTTGCTCCTGTGCCCAAAATTCACACTGACATCCAGGGGAATTTTAGGTGAACAGGGAATGTAGGATGGGGTGCAATCACCTCTTTAGTGGCCACAGAAGAGTCATCCCCACTGGCCTATTACACTCAGGGTATCCCCAAAGCACTTTGTAAAATAATGAGTGAAATACTGGTAGTGACATGATTGCAAACAAAGTAACCACTATTCACTCAACAATAATACACTTTGACACTAGAGTAACCTTGACACTAGAGACTGTGTATGCATATAGTTTACAAATATCCTCAGGGATCAGAAAGTCCCACAGCAGCCTTCCCCCATCATACCAACTACTGAACATACGTTTCCAATTGGAGACTCATTTCTCATACAGAAGTTGAGATCTATCATAATCTTTTCTGGAACATTTTGGCCTGCTGGTCACACAACAGCATGTCTTTATGCACACACAATTACAATCACTTAGCAGACATCTAAAAAATTTCTCAATTTTTTTCAACTAAAGGAAAATGTGAAGGCATAAATTCAAAAGTAAGTGATAAAGAGAAAAGAGAGAAAACCAAGACGCTGTGGTTGTGGCAGCATCTTGAAACAAAATAGGTTGATATATTGAAAAAATTTGAAAAAAAGTGTTGATATATTGAATGTTGTTGATCTTGAACAGGATTTAAAATAACTTAAAGCTGCATGGATGGGGAAAATGACCAACATAAGACTGAAGATTCTCCTGTTAACTGAACTCTTTGAAGAGATCCCAAACCACTCAAAAACCTGGATTCTACTAGACATGCTTGCCTTAGAAATTCAGATCAAACCTTCCTCTCAATGGAATTTAAGGAACTAGAAATTCCATGGGCCAGATCATCAGCTGTTGTAAATCTATTGACTGCAATGGAGCTACTCCAATTTATACCAGCAGAGAATCTGGGCCCATGAGTTTGGACTTGTGGAATTACTACCTGGACATTTCCTAGGGGTTGCATTGTCCCTCTGCATTACAAGCAGAGTTCAAGGCCCCAAAATGGGACAAAGAAGTAAACGGAAGGATCCACCAAAGGCCAGAACTCAATGGCAAAAGCCCTGGTCCTCCACGCTACTTCCCAGCTGATGAGATCCTATTCCTGTAGGAGCAATATTTTCCCCACTTCTACAATCCCTCGTGGTGGGTGGCATGGGAAATGGCATATGTTAATGCTGACCCCTTCAGCGTTAATTTACACCAGGAATGAGAGGGGACAAGGCCAAAGAGAGCAGATGTCCCACCAACCTTTGTTCTGGCCAACCCCCACCCCATTTGCAAAGCACCACACCTGGGGAGCACCCACAGGAGGGCTTCCATAGGATCAGGGGAAGGACAAGTCATGCTTTGAAACGGCTACTTTCCCTCCCCCATCCCAGATGCCCTAGTTTGCTATTCATGATAGAGGAAAGAATTGTCTATGCTTCAGTAATGAGAATTAACGCTGTAAAATAATACATAGAATTTCTAGGGTGAGGGACTGATGAAAATGAGTTTAGAAATTCTGTCGAATTTTCAAAGGATGAAATTCACCCCTGTGCAAAGAGTTTGCAGCAGCCTCTATGCACCAGTTAAACCCTATGCTAAGTTGGAAGTCATCTATATAGCCTTGTGTGGACACTCAGGTGAAATTCACCTAAAAAGCAGAGTTAGGAAGGAGAACTTATGAAGAAGAATGCTTATTACCTATATATCTATCTTTGCAGAGGCATGAACTTAATTATTTAATAGTTCTTTTCTACTGTTGACTCCTGTGATATCATATGCTAATATCATGCTAACAAAATAAATGCTTTGGAGGATTTTTTTTTTCTTAGCCTCTTTATGTCAGGACCCAAATCTAAACTATGTTTGGTTAACATTTATCTGAACAATGAAAAAGAAATCTACTCTAAAATTAACTACTAATTATTGATGGGACACTCATCATGTCAATCTTCTACTCACTATCTCAATAGAATGACTGAATAAGGCAACACCTTGTGAGAAGATTCATTTGTCATAAACGTCCTTGTTTTTTTGTAAAACAACCTAAAGCCTAACAAGCAATACAACTGTGATTAAATTGCCTGGGGCATCCTCTGAAAGAAACAGCATGGGCTGGATTCTGAGCTCACTTACACTGGAGTGAATCAGGACTAATGCCATGAAATCAATGGAGTTAAGCCATTGCAAACAAGAGGAGAATCAGGCCCTAGGAATCTAATTCCATGATGAAATTACTAGTGTAAATAATGAGTGTTGTCGTTCAACCTTTTTCTTTTTCCAAAGTGATTTTAATGAATAATGAATTTTATGAATAAGCTTTAATGAATGACTGAATACATTTTAATGACTAAACTAATACGATCATAAGTTAGAGTTCTTTCCTTCTCGCTTTCCTCCCTTCCTTCATCCCCTCCCCTGCAAACACACACACAAGCACCCCTTTAAAACTTCATATCAATTAGAGGAACAAGCCGGGGGCAGTGACAAGGGGCCACCAAACTGCAAAGGTGGACAGGATGCACTCAAGGAAAAAGAACAGCCCCTGTTTACTGTAAGTATGTGAGATATTCTCCAAGACACAAACATTTGAATGGAACTGACATTTGAGCATTTATTTCATTGATGTTTTTTTCGGAGACATTAAAATCCATACATGTCAATGAAGCAAGCCAGAGGAGGGTTGTTTAATGACTCCTCTTACTGGCAGTTTAATATAGTGTATAAGGAATTCCTGCTGGAGGTCAGAGCGTCTTTTGTGAGCTTGTGTATTGTCAAATAATAATAGTATTTAAATAGAGTAACACTTTGCACTTCTATATTGCTTTCCATATGAGGACTTTAAAGCACTTCAAACATTAATGAATGAACCTCCTAGCACCCTGAAGAAGTGGGTAAATACATTATACCAGGTGGAAGGAAACTGGGGCACAGGGAGATTCAGGGCCACATTTTCTAAGTGTTCACCAATTTCGAGTGACGAGAAGCAGCTTCTCGGAGCTGCTGACCACCTGCAGTTCCCATTGACTTCAAATAGAGGTGTGTGTTCAGGGCCTCTGAAAACTGTGCCCCTAGTTAACTCAAGCTGGGCACCTAAAATCAGAGGCACCCAAAATTAGCAGGCACTTCTGAAAGTCTGAACCCACGGGATCTGACTACCCTGCAGCTGGGAGATGTGATTCCCAGCAAGGGTAGACAGACTAACACCAGCTCTGCAGTGTGAATGTTGCAGCATAGGTGGCAGCTCGGGCCAGGCACCTGAGTTCAAGCCCACCCAACCCTCTGGGTCCAAGCTCAGCAGCTCGCCCGAGCTATTGCCTGTGCTGCAACATCCACACTGCTATTTTTCACACACTAACCTGAGCAGGACTAATGCAAGTGTGTCTACCCACAGTGGGAATCACACCTCCCAGCTGCAACAGTGACATACCTTCCGTGACTTAACCAAAGTCGCATAGATAATCAGTATCAGAGCCAAGAGCAACTTCTCAAGGGGGAAATGTGGGTAAGATGGGTGGCATTTAATTGCTGAGAAAATGAATGGAAACAAACAAATAAAACAAAAAGTGAGACTAGAACGAGGAAGGCAGTTGAGCATGTGTGTCATTATCTGATGAACCTGCAGCTAGTGGATCCTGTTTAATCCTGCTGGCCACCAGCTTCTACGCTATCCTGTTTGTATTTACATACTCCATAGGCTTTTAACAATGTTACTGGTCTGGATCAGTCACATAATGCAAAAGGATTAGCCAGTTAGAAAGATTAACAAGAGACACTAACCACCAGTTAATAGCCAGGGGGTAGGGAATGGGAGAAAGTCAACAATGTTCCAAAATGAAATCTCACTGTTCACTTAGTGTAGTAAATATACACTCAAACCCCATTTATCCAAAGCTCAGTTATATCAAATGATCATTCTTCTAAAAGAAGGTCATGCTCCAGCAACATGGATCAAGCACAATGACACCACCCCATCCCTACCATGTAAGTAAAAAGGCATTGATCAAAATTACTTTCATTTACCCCATCTCATTTGAATCTTATATCCATTTACCATTCCTGCAGGAAAGCCAGTAGGGAACGCTATGTTTTGTCATGATAAAAATCACAGGTAAAGATGGTGAAAGGGGGAAAGGTTAGAGAAATATGCTTTGTATGTTGAAATCCTCAGGTTTTGTTCTGTTCCCCAGTCATCTAATTTTCCTGTGTTTGTTTTAGGGCAAACAACAAGAATAGTGCTTAACAGTGTGTATTTTTTGAACACAGGAGTTGCCATACCAGAGCTGATCTTTGTAAGCCCAACCCGGCTCTTCATACTTTTGTCTGCAATTGTCTTTCTTTCATTCTTTCTTTCTTTCTTTTGCCTCGGGGGAAACATGAACTTCACGATGAGGACCAGTGGAAAATATAGGGGATCTTTTTACAGCACATTGTGATGGTCACATAGATATTTAAAGTTACCTAAGTCAAGTTGTTGCGAATTTACTCATTAAAATTGCCTAAACAGGTACACTTGGGTATAAAAAAGATTTAAAATATACAATTTAGCAAAGCAGCAGGGGTCTTTCTGTAGCTACAGTGCGAGATGGACGCTTCAACTTGGACTGATTCTTCTACTTCCAAAGTTTGGGCAATAAAACCCAGTATCTGCTGAGTTCCCAGGGGTAAAGTGTAGGCTTTGTGACTCCATAGTAGCCCCTTTCCATGTGATTTATGCAGCAGTTTAAAGAGCCATGTGCCAATCTCTTACTGTGATTGCTACAGAACAGTGATTGAGAAATAAAAGGAAACATTCCAGTTTTTCTAGTGTCCTAACTTATGGCCCCTTGAGGACTAAATGCCCTGAGCAAGATTCTACTTCTTTGACCCTCTGTGTTACTACAATGTTGTCCCTGAGTTCCTGCTCTCTTCTAACCTCCCAGGCCCCTCCAGAATTCCACCTTGCAGCTCCTAAGGCTCCCAGTGAAGCATCTTCATTACAACCAGTCACATGCAAAAAATTACAACATGCAGATATTTCATTTATTTTCATATGTTTAAAAAGTGCCCATCACAACATCCTCGGCTCCCTGTAAAAACATCCTAACAGTGCACAAAACACATGGACTGAAGCCCCATATAATTAAACAGACTCAGCACAGGGTTAAACTATGCAAAAACTCCAGAATCATCCTTTCCAACCAGAGCCTCAGCCAACAGATGGGCCTTACACTGTGCTCTGAGAGCCAGCAACTTGGAAACAAATTCCAAATTCCACTGAGATGGTCACATGTAGGGACTAGTCACAAAAGCTGCTCCAGTTGATTTCAGTGGTCATGGCATAGCATGGGGAAAGATGCAATCTAGGATGCAAATTATATAGGGCTTTATAGATCACCATCTACATCTTGGGGCCTCCTCCTACCTCCATTAAAGTCAATGGCCACACTCACACTGACTTCCATGGGAGCAAGGTTGGGCCCTGGAGCTACACTCAGAAATGAAAAAGAACCCAATGCTTCATTGGGAGAATTGGTGTGACAGGCTCTCTGCAGGAAACGCCACTGAGCAAGATGGCAGCTACATGCACCATTTGTAGGTCGTCAGTGGTCGTCTATGATAGCCGCATGCGGAACATGCTGCCATACCTCAAAAGCCATTGATATGTTCAAAGTCCTGTGCTTTTTGTGTACAACAGACCCCAATTCTAGCGCTAGCAGACAGTTCTGTGACAGCACCAGATAAATGCTGAGTTTCCATTCCCAAGCAGAGTTTCATTCAGTTAAATATTAGGATAATGAAACAGTCAATCATAATACAGTGATTGTGTTTCAATTTCTCTGTTTTTAAGGCTTTGCTCCCTATTTCACATTGTCACAGAAATGTCAGTATGCAGCAGATTTTAGTAGTGACAATATAGAATTGCACTACAATAATAGGCAGTGGAAGCCAAAGTATTTGGCAACAGAGAAGGACTGGGACTTTTGACAGGAAAGTGTAAGTCTTGGGGCTTCTATGCATGGCCCAGGTGTACACGAGGTATCTTTCTCCAAAAGTGGATGCATGTGAATCTTTTGCTCCCACTCTGGAGGAACCAGAGCCATCCACATGGCTAGATCAGTTTACTCAGTGATCCCCTGTCCTGCAGCAATCCTATAACTGGTGATGATCTGTTGGCTATGCCCAAGCACTAGCCAGCATATTCGCTGTTCTGCCAAGTGATTTCAGGAAACAACTCTCTGCGGGGTCCTGTGCAGGAGGCAAATTCCACAACCAGGGTCAAATTCCATGGCCACAGAACTCACAAAGCCTTCAATATTTGATAAAAGCATGAAAATAATAGAACTCGTGATTCCCAGGACAAAATTCCAGTTTTAACTGACAGAGGGTTTTTTCAACCTGACTGCCACAGTCAGTTGATTGTGTAAAATGCACTGTGACAGTTATAAATCATCAGGTACATTTAATAATGCCCCGTCACCAAAATTAAGTTAGTTATCAATTCATTTCTTAGACTGACTTCTTTAGCTTGTTCTTCTCAAACTATTAAATTACAAGTACATGATTAACTATTATAGCAACTGCATTGCAATCTTAAGATTGTCCCATAAGAACAAAAAGACACCAAGAGAAGAGAAGACGTTTACCTTTAAACTAGAAGGAATATTTTCTAATTTGGTAAAGTTTATCCATTTGTATTTTCAAATAAAAACAGAAACAAGACAGAACACAACCATTTATGTGGAAAGGCAGAAAGTGAGACAGGTTAATATGTAGTTAAATATGAGCTCTGTTATTTCTCACAGTTTTAACTAACTAATTATTTATTTAAAAAAAAGGAGTACTTGTGGCACCTTAGAGACTAATAAATTTATTTGAGGAATGGAATGCATCCGATGAAGAGAGCTGTAGCTCACGAAAGCTTATGCTCAAATAAATTTGTTAGTCTCTAAGGTGCCACAAGTACTCCTTTTCTTTTTGCGAATACAGACTAACACGGCTGCTACTCTGAAACCTGTAATTATTTATTGAAGCTAGAGGTCACTGCACACACAGTTCTAGAGCTTTCAGGCTTTAACCTGAAGTTATTGCATTTAACTTGCTTTCCTGAAACAATGTCAGATAGTGTATCCCAACTGTTAGCAAATTCCAGCATCTAAGCTAACACACACAGTTTCATTTTCTACAATGCGCTGTTTTGAAAGGATAAACAGGGTGCCTTTGTCAAGGAATGTTGCTTTCCTTAAGAATATAAACAACAGTCAACCTAAAGATAGACTATCCACTTCATTCAAACCTGAATGTAAACACTTTGACTCCCAAGAAGGTATTAAGCATAGTCTGTTTTTTAAAATGGATTACGGCAATGAGATACACTAGATATTCTGTCACTAAGTGTTTTTGGAAGAGGAAAAGAACTATTCAGCATTAAAGATTCAGGAATGTCTGTTGACATATTAAGGAAACAACCTCAGGGGACAGCTGACAAGGCTCCAAGAAGCATTACCAAGGGAACAGTGACGCAAGTGTGTTCCATTTTTACAGGCTGGCAATTTGCCAGATTCTCTCGCCTGATGTCTGATGTAATGTTAATCCCTATCTGAGTTAGTGCTTAGATATCAACCATAGCAGCTCACTCTGCAGCAATCAATATAGGGCACTTTTTATAGAAGATAGTAAAAAAAATATTCTGTTCCTAATATACTAGGGACATGCACATTATAATAACAACGATAATGGGGAAAGTAAAATGTCACATGAAATCCAGTAATCTTCCTAAGTATCTATGTGCATAAATACATGTTTCACACACATATATATTCACACATATTAATGCCGTCGTAATTTATGGCCTGATTCAAAACCATTGACTTCAATGGGGTGTAGATCAGGCCTAAGAGAAACTAGAAATCTAATATTAAATTCCATATAAATGGAAGAAAACATACAGCATGAAGCTTGAAAATAATATTTATCATCAATTCAGGCATAGTTAAAAGGTGTCTTTATATAATAATGTTAATATTTTGCACTTATAGCACCATTCATCTGTGTATATCAAAATGTTTTATAAACTTTAATTAAGCCTCACAATACCCTTATGGGATGCTAAGGGCCTATGTAGCATGGTGAATTGTCCCTAAACTGATAAGTAAAGGATACATAAAGAATTACTTCATTCAGGACTGGAGTACAGTCACCCCTGAGGTTTGATGCAAAAGCTTTTTTATTAGTTCACAGCAACACTGCAGCAGCTAAGGACAGGAAGTGAAGATAACTGTATATAATAGAAATTTCAGGGGAATTTAGGGATTCTAAATCATTGAATCACCTGAGTAGGAATTTGTCTTGCTCTTAGGGAAAGCATAAATGATCTCTTTAATGACCTCAAGAGGTTAGGGCCTTAGTTTTATGTCTCATGTAAAGGGCAGACAGACACTCCAGTTGTACAGCATACTCACCAACATTTTACATTAATTTCAGGGAGATTCGTGGTGGTCCTTAATTTGCTAATAAAGCCTATCTCAATAGACACACAATGAAAGTTCCCTTATGTTACTTTGCTGTATAGTAGCATAAAAACACACATTAAGAATCTTGCTGAACATCAGTGAATGTAACACTTTGCCTTCTGTAGCATCTCCTTGCTCGGACTGAGCTGGTAACAGTTCTATTTGCGCTCCCCAAGATGTTCTCTGATTCAACTGGTGAGCCCCAAGTAAAGTCTTGCTCTCAGGAAGCAAGATGTGACTTTCCATTGTGGCAACCCCAAAATGCTGCCGATCATCTACAGAAGCCTACATGGGAAAGTTATTTAGAGACAATTAGGACCAGCCCTGGAGTCCAGTCCCTTGTCTAGGATGCCGTACCTCCTGACCTCTGCACACAGCGCAGCGGGAAAGCGTGTTCCATGGTTAATTTCAAGAGGCCCCAGCCATCCCTGCAGCTGAGTGTGGGACACTGTTTCATCTGCTCCTGAGCTGACAAGAGGTTCACTGCAGAGCCGTATGTGTGGAGATTTCTATTCCCCAGGGGAAGGCATCTGCTTCCCGATCACTCCTGAGCAGCTTGTGCCTGCACTGCTCTACATGCAGAAGCTTGCACTCCCAACAGCTGGTTTACCTCCAGCGTAGAGAACATTCTGTAGAGCTCCTCCGTCATGAGAGGGTCGCTGCTGGGCCAAACCTCAGTGGTGCTGTGACCCAAGTGGCAATGCCCAGAGTGGGAAGCCAGTCCCAGGACACAAGAGCACAGGACACGAGCAACCGCTGCAGGGTACATGCAGGGCAGGCTTTCTCTCTGACATGCCACCACCACCACCAGAGCCTCCCTTCACACCGGGCTGGTAGCGCGACCCACTTAGTGACTTCCTATACAGAAGTGAGAGACACACAAAGAAGTCACAGTAGCCATGACTTTTTCACCATCATTACAAACCTGCAACCCTAATAATAATATACACGAGTCCCAACTTGTATCCAGAGTATCAGCACACCTTATGGCTTGCACCTTTGTTGGCAAACTTAATTTATTCTTCTATTCATCCAATTCTATTAAACAAAATATAGGAGGAGTTTCAGGAAAACAGAGGTTAAAACGTAAATTAATGCAACAGTAATAAGAGTTCATGGATTTATTTCTAGTGGATATGAAAAGAACTTAAATAACTTCATAATTCAGGGGACCCTTAATGGGGCCTGCTTCACAGAACAGCTTCACTATGGGTGACATTTCATGCATCAGAGTTTACAAAAGAGTGAGTTCCACTATAATGCAATGCTTATAATAACCAGGCAACTATCTTTAGCTTTCCAGATAATTTGTTTAACGTGAATTGACATTCTTATTGCAACAGCCTCCTGAAATAGTCAAGTAGACTAGGAAACTAATAAAATGTGGATTAAGCTCACCTTGCTTGTGAAGATTTAGGAAGTTGTGAAAACTTAGGAAGTTTGAGTATTGAGGAGTTTCTATTCTTACATAAATCACTTTACTGTGTTTTTGCTTACATGTAAGAAGGAGTCCGAGAATATTTCTTTATAAACTAAGTAAGGGGATAGAAAAACTACTTACCATCTTGTACGCACCAGAAGATATGATATATTATATGATATTATTCCAAATGTGCCATTAGTTTGTAGCAAATTCCTGCATGATAGAGAAAGAAACATATGGGCCCAATTCTCCTCATTTAAAGTAAATCCGGAGTAATACCATGGAATGCTCCTTGAAGTCTTTAAACCATGATTTAAGGACTTCAATAGCTCAGACATAGGTGAGGTTTTTCGTAGGAGTGGGTGGGTGAGATTCTGTGGCCTGCGCTGTGCAGGAGGTCGGACTAGATGATCAGAATGGTCCCTTCTGACCTTAGTATCTATGAATCTATGAATTGCACTCATGTGAGGGGAAAATCAGAGCCATTGACATCTAATACCTAGTCAACTTGCATGATTTTGTTTGTACATATTTCTGCTTATATTTAGGATTTTATTATATGTTCAAGAACATGCATGTTTTGCAAAACATTGATGTAAATGTAGCTGGTTGTGTTTGAATTTCCTCTGAAATAGAGTCATCTGCATTTGTTATTTTTTCCACATGTTTATATGTACATTATATTAAATACATATTCTACCCACACAGACACACATTGTGTGTTTTATAAATATTTTGCATAGTTGGAAATATGTTGTTCATATTTTAGCATGTTTTCCCACGTGCAATATATTTGGACCTAATTCTGCTCTCCACTACACCAATATAAAAGCAGAATAACTCCACTGAAGTCCGTGGTCCAAATTCTGATCACTGAAATCAGTAGGGTCACAAGGGTATAAGTTAATACAGAATTTGACCCAATCAATTTACTCTAGATTTACAGAGAGAGCAGAATTTGGCCACTTATCTCTCTCACAGCACTGCACAGTTAAACAGTAGGGTCTCCTCATCAGAGGTCCTGTCTGAAAGATTCCAAACAAGTTCATAGTGCAGTTTAGATAGTGACCTGTGCTCTAATACTAAACACAAGAGATAGATTTCTTAGCATCAGTGCCCTGCAGGGTTTACTGCCATCCTAGTTTCTCTTTCTCTCTCACACACTCACTGCTCCAACGGTTTCTGATGAGCCAATTACTCTGAGTCAGGTATTATCATGCATCCTTTCTTACTCAGATCATCCCACCTTCTTACTGTAGTTCTGATGTTACTTATAAAGAGACAATTCAAAAGAGATGATCCCATAGAAATTTAAAAATATTGTATTGATATAATCTTAAAGCAAAGGCTCATGTGTATAATTCCTAGGAATCAATTAATAAAACTTGGCGATTTTAAGGATAATCCTTCTGTGAAATTCAGAGGGAGTTAAAATGGCAGCTTTTTATTTTCAGGGCAGGAATTGTCCTCTAATTTCAGTGCAGAAATCATCTTTTCCCAGTCCATTACATGCTTCACATTATTCCTATGCACAAAGAAAATAAATCAGGCGTGTGGTTTGGCTTAGCTGTTCCAAATCCTCTGATTCCATTCCAAAATGAAGGCCCTGTTAGGTACAAAATATATTCCACCTCCAGATTAGAATGACTGGTGCACTAAAGCTACTGCAGAAGCTAAGTAGGTGGATAGACATATGCTATATGCATGTTAATAGAAAGGTCACAAAGCAAATATTAGCAATCAAGAACATTAAGGGGACACTCCCTTTAGGATACATCTTTCTACACCCCATAACTAAATTGGCTGCTTGAGAGAGGCACAAGCCAGCTATCATGCTTTAATGTATGACAACGTCTTGGTTTGACAACAACTTGGTTTAAGAAAATTCAGGAAATACCAGTGATAGATGGATTTTTCCATAAATAAAACAATCCCCCCCCCACACACACACACAATAAAACCCCACACCAAATTTTGAAAAGACTTTGAAAATGTGGTTGCTTTTTAATGACTTCACAGGAAAAAACAGCTCATCAGAAATCAAGCCTGTGACATTCATTTTTTATTTACTAATGAATGACAAAGGGATGACAATTGCGGTTTAGGTCTTGTTTAGTGAATGTGCTTCTTTTGTGTTGTTAACTGACAATTGTTATTTGTCTTGACATAAATCCTCGCTTCAATTTGTTTGAAGCTGCACTGACTCGTGTATGTGTACCATTGCCCTGTACTGGGTAGAGTGTCAGACTGTCCAAGCATGAGTGACCATGTCACACCGTAATAGGTGGGCTGCAGAGGATAAAAGTCCTGTTAATACAACTGATGAAGAGTCTCATTTAGCTCAAGGTATAGAGGCCTGTATTTCATTTCCCTAGGCTGCCCGTGTATGAGATAGCTAGAGATGGAGTGTCAATTGTTTGTGGCCACTGCTTTGTTAAAATAGATTTTATGCACAATTAAAGAAAAGTGTACCCACGGTCCTAACATTAGTACTCCAGAATATCCAAATATTCATGTCTTGGCACGAAGACACTCGTGAAGAACAGTACATAGCATTATCTCTTGAAATAAATGCACAACTTGCTGAGGAGTTGAAGAAGAAACAGTTGAACAACACGTGTCAGGGAGCCATAGGAAATGATACTTCGCTATCCTCAACTTTATACATTCCTTCTACATCCTGCTGTACATGACTGCATGACAATCACAGGAACTGAGCTTGGGTCAGACTAGTTGGCAGGGCTGGATTAAGGCATAGACAATCTAGACACATGCCTAGGGCCTAATTTGTGTATGGGATAGGGTGGTTCGGGTACTGGTGCAGGAGATTGCCCCACATCAGAAGTAAGGAGGAGCAGTTCTGGCCACCCCACTGCCCACTCAGGTTTGGCCTCACTGACCCTCTGTCATGATGGACAGAGATGGGTTAATCTAGCCCTGCTAGTTGGAATTACTCTACCCTCAAATCATAACTATAGTCAGTCAGGGTTCCATACTTCAGTGGCACAATGAATGTGGGAATTAAAATCTTAGAAAAAACTCCTTAAACCTAATCCTGACTCTTACACAGACTCTCTCTGGTTTGGGTAAGGCACATGACACCTCTGCCTCAGTTTTCCCATTTGTAAAATGGGGCTAATAATACTTACTCCTCTACCTCACAGGGGAGTTTTGAAGACCCACAGTTTAAAGTAAAGTGGCTAGAAGATGAAAATTGTGATGCAACTGTCAAGTATGATCATGATTACTCATTGGTATCTCCATTTTTTTGAGAATTGCTTTCCCGTTCAAAACCAATGAAAAATATTCCTTTTAGTCTGACACCATCAATGTTCTGCACTGAATTTCCTACAGATTTGGTAAGGACACTCAGGAATATGAGAAAAGGAAACAAAATCTGGCCCCCGATCCTAGTTTACCTCACATCTCCCAGGAAATTGTTTTGAAAGTACTTGACATTTGGTGCAATGTGCTGCAGTCCCCAAGGCAAAATGTTTACCCTTTCCAAAGCATTTTCACGAGCCCCAGGAATAAGCTGTTTCTAATGCAGACGATTCAGCAGAATCTAGAGGGAATGTGACATCCCAAGCTTTCCTTCAGTTTGGTAGTGGAATTTTAGCAAGAGATCTTGAGAGCCTTTGTCCAATATATTGCTGGAATATCAACATTTAAAAATTCCAGAAAAAAATGTTTACCGGCCAGATTATTTTCTTCTAACTCAAGCCTGTTAAACCTTGGATTTGAAGGTAAAGTTCCAATATGACTAACCATGTTTAACGAAAAAGTCAGTACAGGCAACAGCAACATTATGCTAGGTCAACATCTTCAAATACACTACTGGAATGGTGAATGACAATAATCCCTTGGTGTGGTGGGGGCGCTGGGAGACTGGTGACTCGCTTGACTGTTATGATACTAATTATACTGGGAGATAATTGGGTACAAACTACAGTAAATGAGCATGGAACGATCAATTTAATAGTAGCAAATGCCAATATTATCGGAGGAGGGGGGGAGGGGACCATTATTTTCTATCCCAGAAAAAACATTTAGCCTGTTAAGATTACTCTGACCCTTCCCTATTCCCTGCCAGAAATTATTCTCTCTCCTAGAAATTAGAAGCGTTTAGCTATTGCATATGTCTTATAATATAGTTAAGTGATTTGTGCACATTAACTAGCTCTCCCACCCCGTCACTGTGAACTATTGTTTAACTTTCATATGCGTCATAGGAATAATAAAATGCCGGAGAATAGGAGCTCAAATGAGCTGAGCTCCATGACTTGGGTTTTTAACAACATGGTCTGAGCCAGGTATCGGCATGTCTCCTGGATTTAAAAATGTTCTCTCTGTTTCACTTGAACAAGTAAACAGATTATGCCAAATTTAAAAACAACACCCTCCCCCACACAAAAACCCATAAAGACATAAAGAGAAGGGAAGAATGGGACCAGAGGTGTAACGTTCCCTCCTGCTTTACCAGCTCTCCATTGTGTGGTGTTCCGCAGAGCCCGCACTGCAGTCTGAGCTGCCCCACTTTGAATATGGATTGTTCAAATCAAACAGGATTGGGACCAATTTTAGGATTTTGAAGAAGGCTGGGCCAGATGATTCTATGGGAGAACTCCCTGACTTTACTGTCCCCTCCCAAACTGACCAGAGGCATTTACAGTGAAGTGGGTGTGTTGGGATAGGGAGTCGTTGGGCCCCCACGGTAGAGTGCAGCTGCTCCTGTGCTCAGATTCACGTATTGCCTTTTCCAAGAACATTTTCTAAATAAGCTGAGGACCTGGGAGCAATCAGAGGATTGTATACATATATCGGTGATTTTCAGGTTATTTTCTTTTCCCTTTCCACTAATTACTTACTCATAGATTTTAAGGCCAGAGGGGAGCATTGTGATCATTTGGTCTGACCTCCTGCATATCGCAGGCCACAGAAACTCACCCACCCACTTCTGTAATGGACTCCATCACTGGCTGAGTTACTGAAGTCTTCAAATCTTGATTTAAAGTCTTCCAGTTACAAAGAATCCACCATTTACTCTAGTTCATATCAGAAAGTAGCTGTGCAGAGGAAGACAAAAAGCACTCAGGGTCTCTGCCAATCTGATCTGGAGGAAAAGACCTTCCAAACCCCAAATATGGAAGTCAGTTAGACGTTGAGTATGTGGACGAAACCTACCAGTTAGACACCTGAGAAAGAATTCACTGTAGTAACTCAGAGCCCTTCCCATCTAGTATCCAGTCTCTGGCTCTTGGAGATATTTGCCAACAGCAGTCGCAGATGGGCCACATGCCATTGTAGGCACTCTCATCATACTGTCCATTCCATAAACTTATCAAGCTCAGTCTTGAAACCAGTTAGGTTTTTTGTCCCCACTGTTCCCTTTGGGTGGCTGTTTCAGAACTTCTCTGATGGTTAGAAACCTCATCTAATTTCAAGTCTAAACTTGTTGATGGCCAGTTTATAGCCATTTATTCTAGTGCCAACATTGGCCTTTAACTTAAATAACTCCTCACCTTCCCTGGTGTTTAGCCTTCTGATGTATTTAATGAAGGCAATCATATCTCCCCTCAGCCTTCATTTGGTTAGGCTAAACAAGCCAAGCTCCTTAAGGCTCCTCTCATAAGGTAGGTTCTCTCTTCCTCTGATCATCCTACTAGTCCCTCTCTGCGTCAATACATAGGTATAGAATCAAGAGCGGTCAATAATAAGTGATGTAAACAGCCATCCCTATAGACAAATAAAATGGCACTACAGTAAAATGTAGTAGCATGAAAGAAACAAACATAAAATTCACTAACATAAAAGCAGCATGTGTCTCTCCTTGCTTTTCCTTCCTTCACCCACTTCTGTATCCCATTTGTCTCTCCTTCCACCTCTGACTTGCTCTGTCCATCTCCATGTCATTCTTTTAATTTCATTCTATTTTCTGGTTTTGTTAAGAAGTCTCCCTTTTCCTCTGTCCTTTTCCATTTCTTTGTGAAATAACATCTCCTGTCCTGTCCTGCTCTTTTTCAGCATTGTCCCCGTTCCCTCTTGACCGCCGTTCTCTTGCTCATGCCAATCTTACTTTCTCTCTTCCTTCTTCCTCCTCTCTCCATGGCCTCCAGAATCTCTAACCTCTTGATGGTCCACAGCCTCAGGAGCTACAACCATGAGAGTGAAGCTGAAGAGGATAAGTAATAGGCTGCCAAGCGTGTTCTTGAATGCCACAGTTGTCCAGTTTCATCTAACATTGGGGAGAGATTACTTTCAGGATTAATTTTCATTTCTTGATTTCAAGGTCAGGAGGGACCACAGTGATTGTCTTGTTTGATCTCCTGCATAGCACACACCATAGGATACCTGTACTAATTCCTGCTTCAAGCCCAATAGGTATGTTTGAACAAGAACAGATCTTTTAGAAAAACATCCAGACTTAATTTTAAAATTCCCAATGGTGGGAATCTACCACAGCTCTTGGTAAATTGTTCCAGTGGTTAATTACCGTTACTGTTAAACATTTGTGCCTTATTTCTAGTCTGAGTATTTCCAGCTTCTTCCAGCCATTTTGTTGTGCCTTTGTTTGCTAGACTGAAGAGCATCTCTATTATCACTTTTCTGTTCCCCATCTCGGTACTTATAGATTGTGATCACGTCACTCCTTAACCTTCTGTTTGATGAGGTAAATAGATTAAGCTCATGTTTTAATTTGGTATGATTTTCTCCCCAAAATGCCAGAGGAAAGGTCAGTAAGGGAGGAAAATCTCAGCCTTTTCAGTTTTTCACGGTAGACAGCTATATGTGCCCCTGACTCTGTTGCTCCTTTCTTTCCTTACATAAGAACAGCCATACTGGGTCAGACCAAAGGTCCATCTAGCTCAGTATCCTGTCTTCCGACAGTGGCCAATGCCAGGTGTCCCAGAGGGAATGAACAGAACAGGCAATCACCAAGTGATCCATCCCCTGTCACCCAAACCCAGCTTCTGACACCATCCCTGTCCATCCTGGCTAATAGCCATTGATGGACCTATCCTCCATGAACTTATCTAGTTCTTTTTTGAAACCTGTTATAGTCTTGGCCTTCACAACATCTTGTGGCAAGGAGTTCCACAGACTAACTGTGAGTTCCATGAGTTCCCTCGCCACCCTTCCTCTGTCCTACATGTTTTCACCTCAGTCTCTTTAGTCATATATGGAGGTGGGAATTGTTGTTGTTGCTGTACGTAAGGCATGTATGTTGTACAGCCACATACCTTCTTCCTCTGCAATCTCTGTGCATGCACCCTGGAGCTGAGTCAGCTCCTCCAATGAGCTGCCCCCCTTGTAGCTAGAGACCACACTGGCATATCAACAGAGGATCAAGCTTAATCGCTGGTGAGCAGCCAGCCAGTGGCTGGGAGGGTGCTGATGGCAGTCCTAGTACAAGCATCAGAAGCTCAAGTAGTCCTCTTCACAGCAATGAATCCACAGGGTGAGCCACTCCAAGAATGAAGACCCATGGATTTAGGTTTTGCAGAACCCAAATATTGATTCTAATTATCTGTGGTAGAGACCCAGATAATGAAAACAAACAAACCAAAAAATCTGCCATGACAAACTTTCTACTCCAGTTTACCTTGTGAATGTTATCTTCACAATGAGAATGGCTAGAAGCTGGACCAAACTCTTCCCAAGGATAACCCTACTAACATCAACAAATTTGCACTACAGATAAATGTGGCCCACTGTTTTAAAATAAAAGCCAAGATAAATAATGATATTTAAGGGATATTCAAAAAAACTGCTGGACCCGGAGCAACAAAATTCAGAAGCCCCAACGTCAGCCCAGTGCAAGATAGGATGCTAGAAACAGTCACACAACTGATGACACTTAGCTTTTCTACTTCATAACATGGTAGATCATTCTTCTTCCCAGACCTCTTCCCAAGAAATGTACATATTGAATAATTCTTTCTGCTCACACAGGGCCTAAAAATTCACACAAAACTCTTCTGGCACCGGGAAGCAATAGCTCCATTACAAAGATGAAAAACCCGACACAGAAAGGACTCACCCTCTAGTGACTTGCCCAAGGTCTCACAGGAAGTCCACAGCAGAGCCAGGAATAAAGCCAGACCTTCCGCATCCAGATCTTGTGCCTAATCCACAAGACCACTGCTCCTTTCACCCAGCCTGTGTTTGTACAGTACGTTGACCTGACTGGAAAAGGCACGCTAACTTAAAATACATAAAATCCATGTATTGGGCCAATTTTTAAAAAAACATTTTGTCATAATTCGTTGTTTTTTCTAATTAGACATTAGGCCGTCTCCATGAAGCGAGACAGCCTTCCTTTCAGAATTTTCCAGGAAGCACAGTTGTCTCCCACATGTTATGCTTAATGTAACTCAAACAAATGTTTTAGGAAATTCCTTCTAATTCAGTGAAATTGTGAGCTTGGCAATGGCGCCCTGGAAATGAGACTGAAAGATACTGTTGTTTTTTTTTGTAAGTGTAGAGGAAAGTTTGGTCTTAAAATTGGCTGCTCAGGGAGATAGAAACTCATGTTGCGCATAAGGGATTTGGCAGGTCTGAATACAGAAATTTCCAGAAGTGTTTGCGTGGCAATAACTCTATGCCAATCCACATTTTTTAGCTATTCTGGCCAGCTGCCCAGCCTACAAGAAAGACTTGTATCTCCACACACTTCACTGGCTTCCCTGATGAGTTTCCATACTGCATGGCAACATTGGATAATCTTATTTGTGTGCCAAAAAAACTCCTGCTACTTATATTGTTACTAAATACCAGATGTGCTTAATAAAGAGTAAGTGGAGCCAAACCTAGGGTAATCACATAACCTATCATTAACATTTTCTAACAACAAAAATGCAATTGGAACACCAGATTACTGTTTTGCTTTGTTTGCTTAACGCCCTATTACTGGAACCCCTAGGGTGATGGGAACAGAACGCGGTAGGAGTAGACAGTTCTGGCACAGTTGATGACGTTGTTTACAATCACACCCCTGCACATCTGAAACATGTGTGAGAAAGTAAAGGCTAAGCAGATTTCCTTTGCACTCAGCACAAGGGTCGAGAGGGAAGGGAAAATTGCAGCAGGAAGTCTACAATGAGCTAGAAAGTAGAGGGATCGTATTTCTTTATCCCATGGTGGAGGATAGAACAAAACAACTGTGTGGTTGATCCTGCATTCCTTGCACATCCAAAGCTCCCCAATGCACAAGGAATGCAGGAGTGGGCCTTGTTAGATTAAATTTAATGACAACCAAAACCCCCAAGTCCATTAAAAACATATTTTTGTGTGTGGCAGTGTCCCAATCACCACATGAAAGGTATGCACATTAAAATGGGAGTTCCACATGTGCATATCCCAGGCTGATCAGACCCTTGGGGGGGGAAAAGTTAAGTCATGCCAATGGCAACAGGCCGCTATTGTAACAGGCACATGATAGAAGGAGGGATGCAAATATGGTCTAACATTTATAGATCCTCTGCATCACCAAAAGAAAAGGCCTGCTGAGATTCAACAGGAACACTGTAGAAGCTGTGAGTCAACCCAGTGCAAAGAGATGTCATCCTGACTGAAAATAGATGTGGGTGAAAAGGCCAGCTTTTCCCCACAAAGTTCTCTGAAATGAGGAATTTTAATGAAATGAGTAGAAAAAGTTTTCATTTATCAATGCATTTTTAATCTGCATTGTTATCTGTATGGCAGGAAAAAATCAGCAAAGATACACATAACTGAAACTTACCAGGAAAATCAGTTCTTCAGTGTGACTGTTTTTCATTTTTGGGTTGTGGAAAAGAAGATGACTGGGCCAAGGTTGGTGGGAAGTTCATGCATTTTTATACATTATGTGGTGCAACAGCAATTACAAAACAAAGGCCAACAGCGGTCCCATTCCCTTGGTCCCTGAAGAGAAAACTTGCATTGACTTTATATAGGAGTTTCGCCTATATAAAGATTGCAGCATTGGTCCCAGAATCCAGAGCCAAGGTAACAATGGGTGAACAGGTTACAATGGGTGTAGTCAGAGCCGCCTGGAGGCTAGAGGGTGGATGCCTTGACTCTTGATCTTACTGTTGTGTAACATGACTAAATACAAAAGTGCAGTACAGTTCCTCAGCAGGGACAAAGAGGAAGCCAGCACACAGAGGGAATACAAAGGCCTCAGTCCTGCAAGGGAGTTACAAATACAGATTCCTGCCATGTAGAGTCCAATTTACTTCAAAAAGAAAAGGAAAGGAGTACTTGTGGCACCTTAGAGACTAACAAATTTATTAGAGCATAAGCTTTCGTGAGCTACAGCTCACTTCATCGGATGCATTTTTGTAGAGAAGCAAAGTGTGTTTTGTAAATGGCTTGTCTAGTTTTTGTAAAGTCCAGCCACGAGGAAGTTTGTGTGGAAGGTTGGTTCTTTATGAGAGTATCCAGTTTTGAGAGCTCATTCTTAATCTTTCCCTGTTTGCTGTAGAGGATGTTGATCAGGTGGTTCCACAGTTTCTTTGAGAGTGTGTGGCACAAGCTGTCAGCATAGTCTGTGTGGTATGTAGATTGTAATGGATTTTTTACCTTCAGTCCTTTCGGTATGATGTCCATCTGTTTGCATTTGGAGAGGAAGATGATGTCTGTCTGTATCTGTGCGAGTTTTTTCATGAAGTTGACAGATTTCCACTCTATACGGCTAAATTCAGTGCCTTGCATAATGACAGGTTTCAGAGTAGCAGCCGTGTTAGTCTGTCTGTATTCGCAAAAAGAAAAGGAGTACTTGTGGCACCTTAGAGACTAACAAATTTATTAGAGCATAAGCTTTCGTGAGCTATAGTCTTTTTGCGAATACAGACTAACACGGCTGCTACTCTGAAACCTGTCAATTTACTTCAATGACACTTTGTGTGGATGTAAGAATCTGTGCTGTGCAGGATCAGAGTCAAAGCCCATTTCACTTACCATCAGTTTGATGATACTGGTTTTCAAGACTGAGGCAAGCTAAGGGTATGTCTACACTTTGAACTGGGGGGTATGATTCCCAGTGTGAGGAGACATACCCATGCTAGCTCTGATGGAGCTAATGTGCTAAAAATAGCACATAGCTGCAGCAGCAGGGGCTAGCCACTCCAAATACGTCCCTAGGGTCTTGGATGGGATTGTGCTTGGGGTAGCTAGCCCCTCCCACTGCTCCTGATCAGAGCTAGCAGGGGTACATCTCCTCAAACTGGGAATTATATCCCTAGCTCTCAATGTAGACATACCCCAATACAACTGGCATGCTGCCATATAAGGAAGACTTTCCATTAGCCAGCTTTCCACACTTGACCTCTGCACTAGTACTAGTGTAGTTACTTCTGTTTTGCTCCTGCTTCGATTTTTGCTTCATAGACAATGTGCGCATCACATTTTCTTTATCTTTGTGTCATCACTCCCGCCTTTCCTGTCTTTGTCTGTTGTCATACTTTCCTGTGCTAGTACTACACACGTGTCCAGCTACTCCCCTATGGAGTCTTATAGACTTCAGTGCAACTTGGTCAGGAGTAACTATGTGCATGGTTGTAACGCTTTTCAGGGTCAGCCCTTTAGATTGTAAGCCTGTCAGTGGCAAGACTCTCTGTTTAGCACCATGCAAATTTATGGTGCTATTATTATATAAATAAGCAATAAAGTAACATAGGGCTCTAGTCATCCATCCTTCCTCACATTGCATTATACTTTACTCCGCAGGTAGTCCCATTGAAGTCAGGGGAGCTGAGCAAGTCCAGAGGAAGAAAAGAAACATGAGGCCCCCTGTAAAAGGGTAGCACAACTCTTGCTTGTGTTGTCACAGAGGTCCTGGGGCACTATGACTGACCCAGCCAGAATGCCTTCAGGGACTCCCTCTGCTGCACCTTCCTTTACTCCAGATGGAGCCAGGCTGCCGGGGAGCATGAGGAGGATGCTGGCTCTCAGACCTGGTTCAGAGACAGAGGACTTCCACACAGATGGCCCCATCCCTCCTGCAGAGCCCAGGAAAGCCATGGGGCTTCGGAGCAAGACTCAAACTCAGGGTGACCAGATTTCCAAAGTGAAAAACTGGGACAACTGTGCAATGCTGGCGGCTCCCTCCCTCTGTCCACACCCTTGTGCACCCACTTCCCTGGCACCAGGTCATTCACCTAAGGTAACAGTGAGAACTCCAGTTTAGGATAGTCCTGCCTCTTGTGGGTAGTTTGCTGGGCAGGCAGCAGTGAATGGGGCTGCCTCCAACATCAGCCTTTCCAGGGCCTCGACACATCTTCCAGAAGGGTTAGGAGAAAGTATAGGAGAGCAACTAATCCCATCCCTTGTGTGAGCGCCTTCCCTCCCCCTGCCTCAAACTCCCCATTCCACTTCCAGCAGCCACTTCCAGTAAGCTGCCTTTTCCCTGGCTAGGCTCTGCCTTTGCAATTCTAGCTAATATCCTGCACTGCCCAGAGAGACCCAAGTCTCTCTTACTCCTAGGAGACTCCAAGACAGAACATTGACATGAAAATCAAAACCTGACTGAGCCAGTCCTTGTTTTCAGGGCCACAACATCTGCTCATCCTAGATGTGGGGGAAACTCCACATGGGAATGTTCACGGAATTTTGTTCCTCCTGAGCCTCTTTCTGTAGGTTTTAAGGCAGGAGGTGGCAATATGGCCTGCAATTCTTTAAGTAAGCTGAGGAGAGTTTCTTCTCGAAAATTGACTGGGACAAGGAGGCACTCTTATAAGGGAGTGAAATATGAGAACCCAGAGGCCAATCCCTAAAAATACCTTGTCAAATTCTTTGTATGGATTCTTTCCATGCTAGGCCCACATATTCCATTCCATCCAATGTACAATAGGAGCTAAAAGGAAGGCACAACCTCCCACACTCACTTAGAGCCAGCCTTTCTGAGGACCAAGGATTTTATTGTCTTTTTATTATTGTTTTTTAAAAGAACCACACACACACACACACACCAAATGATCCCTCTAGTGGACACCTAACCCCAGCCCAAGGTTGCTCTCCAGCTATACAGGCATAGAACACACTGTCTGGTTTCTCTAAACAGTCTTATTTGGAAATACGAGTACAATACTTGGCTCCTGGCAACCCAGTTGTACAGTAATATCCAGGATACAGCTTGCTTCAGCTATCCCCCCAGTAGATACCACCCCTTTTTAGCAGGAGGCTCCACTCTACTGGGTAAAGCAGCTTTTTCTGGCTCAAGTTCATGCAAAACTGAGCCCTGCTGCTCAGGCTCTTGGTGAAAGGATCCTTCCCTTGACTAGAGCCCCTCTTTTCTGAGAGAAATCTATTTAACTTGTAACTGGGTCCAGCTAGAGTATTTCCTGTTACCTATCCCTTGATTCTTCCTTAACCTCTTCCCTGCCATGATGCAGGCTAAAGGACACTCCATCACAGAACCATGCTGATTCCAACTGGGCAACAAAATGCCAGGAGATATGTGCAAAGTAAAGCACATGGGAAAGATCCGTGAGCGCTCTCATACACATTGACAAGTCTTATATTACCTGTCACCATTCAGGACAAAGACCTAGATTAGTATTAGTGCACATTAGCTGGGCACTCCTATGTATTCTTTTTAAAGAACCAGGGAACAGCCAATTTAATTACAAGGCCACCACAAACACATTTACAACTGTTCAAAGGAACAACCTTAAAAATAAAATAAAACCAACCCATAGTTAATCCATGGAACTCCCTATCACAAGGTATTACTAAGACAAAGGTTTTAGTGAGAGACATACACATGTTAATTTACATGAATAATAAGAATATCTGCAGTTTACTAGCTAAGCTAAATATGTATAAAGGATATCAGCTCCCATGCAAGCAGGTCATTGACAGCTAGGGATTAGGAAGAAACTTTCTCCACAGGCATGTTATTGCAACATTCTCCATTAGGAGTTTTTTACATCTTCCTCTACAAAGCGCATAGTGTTGGCCAGGATACTGGACTAGCTGGACTTGAGAGGCAGTGTAGTCCAGTGGAGGAGGCACTGAAGTAGGAGTCAGAAAATCTGGGTTGTTTTCCTGGCTGTATCATAAGGGACCTTGGGCAAGACTTTTTGCATCTGTTTTCCCTTTGTCTATTTTAACCCTATGCTCTTTGATGCAGGGATTGCCTCTTATTGGGTACAGTGCCTAACACGAGGGACTCTGATCTGGGCTGGTGCCTCTAGGTTCTATCATAATATAAAGAAGTAGTTGCACTATTGGTTTGTACTGTTATGCCAATTCCTATACTGTCTACAAATGGAGACAGGGGGCCTGATTCTGCTCTCAATCACACCAGTGTAAAATTAATCAATGAAACCATCTTGCTAGCTAAAATTTTTGTTAAACGTTGTTCTGTGCTGGAAAGATGTGAACCCAATTTTCATAGCCCATGCAGAAAAGGTCTGCCTAAATTCCTGCTTGAGTTCCATAGGCTTGATTATGCTCTCATTTACACTAAATTTACACTGGTATAACTCCACTAATTTTGATGGGGTTATGCCTGATGAAGGGGGGGTTCCAAAGAGGATGAAGCTCGGCTGCTTTCAGTGGTGGCAGATGACAGAATAAGGAGAAGTGGTCTCAAGTTGCAGTGGGGGAGGTCTAGGTTGGATATTAGGAAAAACTATTTCACTAGGAGGGTAGTGAAGCACTGGAATGGGTTACCTAGGGAGGTGGTGGAATCTCCATCTTTAGAGGTTTTTAAGGTCCGGCTTGACAAAGCCCTGGCTGGGATGATTTAATTGGTGTTGGTCCTGCTTTGAGCAGGGGTTGGCCTGGATGATCTCCTGAGGTCTCTTCCAACCCTAATCTTCTATGATTCTAAGGCCTGATCCTGCAGAGTGCTCAGTGCCTTCCACACCTTTGGGCCGCTATGGGAGTTTACAGCACTCAGCATCTTGCAGGATTGGGCCCTTTCATTGGTGTGAAATCAGAATCAGGACCATTGAGCCCTCATTGACACTCGCCATTCTTGAAAACAGGTTGTCTCTCGTTACTGGCCCAAGGTGGAGAACAGCTTCTTGTTTTCTACGCCAACTAAAGGTGCAGACATGCTGTTTCCATCATGTCCAGAGCCCCGAATAAGGCGGCATGAACAATATGCGTATAACTATTCTATGCAAGAAAAAGGTTCAGAATATAGCGTTAGTGCTTCCAGCTCAGCTGCCAATAAAGCACCTGGTGAAAAGCATACTTCCTTTGATGCTGCCTCAGTCAAGTGCTATACAAATAAAGGTGGATCTAATATACGTTGTACTTGCAAGATGGTAAACAGAAAGTCCACTTGTGAAATCAATATGATTGACTATTCCAGAGAAATCTTAATGTAAATTTCTGTGAGCTCTGAATTGCTCTATTGTTCTATGGACTTTGGCTACAAATTGTTCTGGACGCTATAGGATATTTGGTTGCTAATGGCTCATTTCTTATTGAACTCTTAAGGACATCGTACATCTTTCGGGCTGTCAACCACCACTGTATATTTTTCTTCACTTGCAGTATCATAGTAAAAAGAATATTAGATGAAGTTAAACTCCAAATGATAACGGGACTGACAATTTGTCTTCTATATGAATATTATTTGTATTCCAATATTATTGTGTTACAAGACAGATGGAAAATATTATTGACTCTGCAGAACAGAATGGACTTATCATTTGTTCACTAATTGCCCTTGGGACTTAATCACTCTAGGCCAAAGTGGTTAGGCACTGGTCTGTGACTCAGCAGGGCTGGGTTCAGGGTCTGGTTCTGCCACAGATTTCATGTGAGAGTCACTTAACATGACATCCTCAGAGGTATTTAAGTGTCTAAATACCTTTGAGAAGCTGGGCCTTAATCTCTCTCACTCCAGTTCAGCAAGGTACTTGAGCACATTGATATGAATTAGACTCCTTGTAGGCTTAAAGTTAAGCACGTTTCAGTACTTTGCTTAATCAAGGATTCTAAGGTTCATGCCTTTATCTATCAAAATGGCGTCAATAATATGTCCCAACCTTACTGCATGCCCTGATGCACTCAAATATCTTGGTGATTAATGTCGCAAAAAGCTTATAAATACATAAACGAATAAATAATCCCCCCCGCCGCAACCTGTGCTTCCCTTTGACAGCTGGACCCAACACACCTCAGTGGAGACTCAATCCTACCTCGGTTTCCAACACTGGCCCTCCCATAGATGTTCTGCCATGGGAGAGTAGTCCCCTACCAGCTGCTCCATAGAAACCCCATAGGAGGAGACTGCTGAAGGGCCATACTGGCTGGCCTAGCTACTCAGCCCCTACTCAGTGCTGCCCATGCTTCAGGATTCATTGACTTACTGTGCGTCCCCACTAGAAGTAAATTACATCTGTTTTCTATCTCAGTTTCACTCGCATGGTCTTTCTGCTGCCAAAGGCCATTCACCAGCGTCTGTGTGAACACAGCCTTTTCTCACTCCATTTCCTCAGCTTTTAAATGATAATGAAATTATGTAATGATATAAACCATATCGAAATCGGTGACTTTTATTCTGAAATAAGTGTGTTCACGCACAGGTTCACAGACTTGCTCCCAAATAACAAAAAGGTGTGATTTAAAACTTATTTAGTTATTTCAGTGCAGGTTTGTGTTTAAACCAGCTCTTATATTAGTTTAAAACTGGCTTTAGAGCAGTTTTATTTGCACTGCTACATTTACCAATGGAAGACAAAATAAAATAAACCTAGCTGAAATCAAATTAAGAGTGTCCACACAAGGTTTTGCCTTAAGTTAACATCATACCTTTAGTCAAACCAATCAACACCGAGTCTAGGCCAGGTCTTCATTTCTAGCCCTTTTCCTTGTGAAGATAGGCTTGAAAATGTAAAGTGATATAAGGAGATTGCTAAGGTTCAAAGGACCAGTCATCCAGGTTCTCCGTCTGCAGCAGGAGACAAAGTTTGGGGTGCACCCCAGAGAATCACCTCTCTAACCCTTCCCAAAACCCTTAGCTTGGCCCTGTGTGCAATGAGATGATCATGGTGACCAGGAAATGATTACATTTAGGGTTAAGGGGTGATCATCAAAAAAGTTGTTTCCTAGGCTCAAGCAGGAATTGCTCTGCTTGTTGATATTTTCAGTCCTGCCTGAAGCAAGGATGGGCCTGGCTGGGATTCACCATAGGCAGCTGTCATGGTACAAGTGTGCCTATGGCAGCTGCTGGAAAAGGAACATTCCTCCTCCATCCCCCACCAGTGCTGCTAGAATTGCATGGGAGGGGGCACATCATGCATCCCCTGCCCTGGCCAGCTGCTCCAGCAATGTGTGAGGAGGAAGAGAGGAAGGAGGACCAAGCTGCTGCTGCACTGAGTACAAGTCTTGCTGAATCCACCTCTCCCCTACTAGTTCTGCACCAGCATCAAATCTACAGAGCCGGTACTGGGAAAGAGTTGGGAGAGCCCTGCTCCTCTCTCACCTACCAGGGAAAACCACCTGTCCCGTCCCACCTCAGTGATTTGTTCCCTCATCTGTTAAACTGTTGTATTTTCATAACTAAATAGCGCCCAGTCACTACAGTGATGGGCTCCTTCGAGGTTTGTGTAATAATAATGATGGGCAATTCTTCAGGATTTGGCCCAATAATGATTAGCAGTAGTTGTATTATGGTAGTGGCTAAAAACCTCAACCAAGGTCAGGGCCCCATTGTGGAAGGCACTGTACAAACACACAGTAAGAGACAGCCCCTCCTACAAAATTTAAAATCTAAATAGACAAGACAGTAGAGAAAAGGAAGTATCGTTATGCCCTGTATTAGGCGCTGAGGCCCGAAAACCTGTTTGACTTTTTCCACGTTCATACATGAAATCTGTTGCCTGGCGAGGGATTGATGTCATGTCTTTTGAGTCCCAGTTCAGTGACTTAACTGCAAGACCTACCTTCCTCTCAGTAATAATAATCAGTGTCTGTACAGCACTCTGAAATGGTAAACAGCTATGTAAAGGCTCTATTTATTACTCTAACAAGTGACACCTTGCTTTACTTGTGCAAATTCATTTTAGAATTTCCTTAAGGGCCTTGCTGACCTTGATAAACCTGGATGAATTTGTGGGAATACCTTTCCCTCTTCTTTGCACAACAGCAGACAGCTGAGTTATTGAGATACAAATCTTGTGGGTGTGGGTCAAATTTATTCTTTAATTAATCTTGGTGTAACAATTACATGTTTGTTCTGACACGAGAATCATTTGATGTAAAACCTTTTTGTATCACACCTTCTCAATGTGGTGATCCTTTATGATAACTCTTTTAAAAGAATTTCTTTGAGTGATCTGTCCACACCTTTCCCTTTTAGTTCCTCCCAAACGTCTCTCTGATGCTCAGGTCACCCCGTTCACCTGAAATTAAAACAAAATCCTGGTCTGAACAAGCTCAGGATAATCAGTTATGTCAATGCTGACCATAAAGTGGTCCCCATGATATTATCAACTCTATGTGTTCCTCCTATCTTTGGGGCAGTATATATTTCACAATGGCACTAAATTTGGCAGGTTTTTATCCTGGTTCTTTATTGTATAAGCCCTGGGGCAAACGACAATAGAATGGAAGCTTGAATGGGCTTGTTTAATAGACAGACTTAAATAACCCATCTGCAGCACAGCAATGCTGCACTAAGGCTGTGTCTGTACTAGCCTTTTTTCCCTAGGATTTCCCAGCACCACAATGGGAAATGCTAACGTAGAGACAATGCTCAGGCCATGGCTGGCACTTTAATCCCTGTGTTATCTAACCTTGCTCAAAGCAGGCCTAGGCTATACAGCATTCAGAAGGCTGGCAACTACCTCAGCCCAGTCCACACTAGCACTCTCACCTTTGCTACTACCAATGGGGCTGTATTTTAGGGAAAACTGGCTAGTGTAGATAAGGCTATAGGGTCTGATCCTGCTGGCAAGGGTGAGCCTTACTTAGGAGAGTGGTCCCATTGACTTCATTGACCTATTGCCTGTGTACTAAGGATGTAGGGTCAAACGCTATTTTCCTCCAAGTTTGAAATGTCTTTCCAACATCTTACTTTGGGCTGGCAGGAGGACTGGGCTGTACTCTTTGTCTGAACAAGTCATAGTCAAAGTAACCATACGATTCCCCAGAAAATTCAAACCGGAAACATTATTCACAGGCATAGCTGATGATACAGTAGCAGCCTGTCTATAGGCCTGATCCTGAAAGTGCTGAGCACCCACAACTCCTGTTGCAATCAGTGAGAGCTGAGGTCACTCTGCACTTCACAGGATGCTTTCAGCACCGTATAGCACCTCTCTGGCTTAAAGGCTTAGGATCCGTGATTTTAATGGTGTGAATACAGCTAGAGGGCTTGGCAGCTGGAGTATGTTCTTATACATCTAAATTGACACCCATTTAAAATTATAATAAGACTTGTATTTATAAAGTAACACACACACACGCTCAGGGTGCTGAACAACAAACACAAAACCAATTTCTCATTCATTAATAAAAGAACAGCCTGACCTCAACAGACAAGGTAGGTAAATAAAGACAACATAAAACAGCAGCAGCCGCAGTGGCAGACATTTCAAAACATCTCCTCAGAAAATAATACATGTTTAGGTTTGTTTGTTTTTTTTAAATGGGGAGAGATTAAACGAGCCAGATTTCAGGAGACAGCGAGTTCCACCATGCTGGGATTGCTACTGCAACAGTTTGATCACCTACTGATTTCAGGCATGATAGTGGAACTCCTAAACACCATGTGGTTTGAGAGTACAAAATCCCCTGCGGTGAGGCTCAAGCAGGGGGTCTCAAATATAACCAGAGCCAACCCCATTCAAAGCCACCTAGTCCAATAAGGCTAATTTAGACTGAATCCACTACTCAATATGATCCCGATAACTCAAACCCTTTCTGGCAATGGTGATGCTGCATTTTGAGCAAGCTGCAAATCAGCCTCCCTGATAACTCAGCAAAGAGGGAATTGCACCAATCGAGGTCAGGAGGATGTGCCTCCAGGTTCTCATGAGATAAATAAGGGGATACGCATGCAAATTGCATCGCTAAAATCCACAAAAAGAGCCAGATCCTCTGAGGGTGCAAATTGGCTCATTTCACTTCCATGGAGCTATGCCAATGTACAGCAGCTGAAGACCTGGCTCAAAATGTATTCTTTATTTGTATAACTTGCTTTATTGTCCGACCTTCAATTTCACAGATATACCAGAAAAAAATCTGATCTCTATTTCCCCTCTGGATGTGTTAAGGTAAGACCTTTAGCTGGACACATGCACCAGAGAAGTGTGCGTATACGGAGAGGGAGACTATATGTATTCTAAGATACTCAATCTGAAATGGAGTCATTTCTACACTGAACAACAGCACAGCATCACTATCAATTTCCCCATCCCAGTCTGCTAAAAAACAACCGATACTAACTGCATACCAGAAATACCAAGTCCCCACAAAGCCTCTGCTGTATAGAGTCTCTTTTTTGTCTGATTCACTAGATCTTTGGCAGCACTCCAAGTTTTTTGGAGGGGGACGGGGCAGATGGACATCCTGAGCGTACCAAGAGCCTCATTTTGATCTGTGATACTGAGCACTCATTTCCACTTCACAGACTGTGTTGAGCAGTGCCACAGAGAGACAAATCCCAGAAGTGGAAGAAGAGCAGTGTGGGAAGAAAAGATGAAAGCAGAAAAGAGCTGTATTTATTAAGCTGTTTTTCTTTCAGTGAAGAGCAGCATTTATCAGTGATTTCATATATCATGTGAGAGGTGACTTCCTGCCAATTTCCAGGGATCCAAACAGCCCACTGACATCATATGCCAAATATAGAACAGCCCTTGCTTTAGGTGAATAAATAATGCAGCTGCAAAGGTATAGATCTTCAGTTACACATTTATTATGATCAGGCTGTCAGGTTCTTATAATCAAAAGAATAATGTCCAATCCCAATAAGGAATGATTGGCAAAGAATTCAAAACAATTATAGACAATAGCTGATTATGCCAGTCTGCTGCTGATTTTCATGCCACTGAAATGATATGTAGCTGTAAACCATGTTCTAGCTTTTCAACCCAGATCTGCTGTGTCCCTCCCTTTTCCTTCAAGCCGGGCTGCAAAGATGAGAGTGAGTGGAGAGGTTATGAACAAAGAACATTGCCAAAAATATGGAAACTTTGTTAGTTCTTGCTGTGGGAGGGGGAGAGACGGGGGAAGATATGATCAAATTATGCCAGCAGTAAAATAGCAGCCTCTGTGTATGTAACTGGTTTAATGCAAGAGGCTTTCCAAACTCATTCAGAGACAGTTTTTAATTGATGCCATCCAGTCCTAATCACTCTTGATTCCTCTAATATTTTTATTTAAGGGCACCTGTATCTAACAAGCAAGTAACCAAGAGCTGTAGTTGGCTGTCTGGTAGCCAGGTGATGTCCCTGAAACCACCTGAAGAAGGATTAAGATTAATAATAAAATCCAACCAATATTTTCTCACTTCAGATCTAAAGCATCAGATAGGAGGACAGTCTCTGAAACCATTCTTAATGAGGGGAAAATGGAAAAAGTAGAGCAAGAAATAAGAGGACAATGCACCATAAGAGCTGCCGCAAGGTGTTGGATCAATGACAACATCTGCATGAATTTTTTTTTTCACGCAGTCTTGGATACAATAGATGTTGTTACTATGGAAACTGGTGTAAAAGCATCACATAGAAGGGAGAAGGCTAGAACAAAAGATGAAAAGTAAGAAAGATAAAAATTTTAGATCAGACATAAGGAAGACAATGACACAACATCATCCAGGCTCATTGTTTGCATCAGTGCTCTATAACACATTGTGGTTTCTGCTCTGGACTGTTGAATGAAGACCTGTTATATTTGTGAATGATAAAGAATGCAGTAAAATTTGAGATGAGGAATCATCATCATCATCATCCCCCCGTAATAAACGGAAGCATATAATACACCATGCAGCTGTGGATTCATCATGCAGTGTGAGAAATATTGTGCCGATGATCGTAATATTCTCAGAAAGTTATAGTGACTCATGCTTTTATTGCTATGAAGCAGCAAAGTGAAAATAACTTTACACACATTTGATCTTTTGGACATTGACAAGCCTTTCATATAAGAAAAATATGGCCTAATTTGCAAGTGTGTTGCGCGCCCACAGCTCATATAGAATTCAAAGGGAGTTGCAGAATACTCAGCACTTCTGAAAATCAGAACATATATTTTGAGTCAGAAAGTCTCATCCATTTCCAAAATATCAAAGGTGCATAAAATTATTTGCAATTCGCTTCTTAATTAGGGCCTGATACTGTTCAGAGCTCAGCACCTCCAGAAGGGTGCTGAGGATTCTCAGCACCCATCTAGTATAGTCCTGAATCAGGACAATATTTAAGCATTGGCTTAAGTGCTTACCTGAAGTGGGAGCTGAGAATCTCTGAAAATAGTCAGTTTACATATTTAGGTCCCTTGATATAAATGTAGGCACCTAGAATTTAGGCACAGGAATTCAAAATTCTTGGCCTCAGCATTTGGCTGGATCAGACTCTGAGTTCGCACAGTAGACTAATGAGTAAAGAAAAGTTGTAACTTAGATGCTGCTCATAGTTGGTAAATAGAAAAGAAAGTGAATGCTGTCATCAGAGGGAAGGGGAGGATGGGCATCAAAATGCTGGTGTGTGGAGCCTGCTGTACATAGGAGACTTGCATCATTATTCCAGTCACAGCACCATCAGTAAAGTTAGAAGGGTAAACCCAAAGGAATCCATTTCTTATGACTGAGAAACTTTCAGCATGCTCACTGCACTAGAATAATGATCAGTAAATGCTGTGCTCAGCCAGAGTATAATGACTGTCAGTGCCATTGTTGAATCCTGTCACTAGACATGTGCTGGGACTGAAAGTCCCAAACCATGTTGATATCCACAGATACTGCCATGATACCATGTGGTAACTGACAGCCCATACTTTTGCTTTGGGCCAAGTAAAACATGTGACCAATTGTTTTCATGCTCGTGATCAGGTCCTCCAGCCTCTGGATGGCCATCAAGTGCAAAATGACAAGTACACTTGTGACACTTGCAACCCCGGGGAGTATCTCTGGGGACAACTTCTGTGTATTGTTGTAGGCTAGGGATTGTATTCTACCCCTTTGGGGGATGGGTTACCACAGCTCCTCCAGGAACTAAAAGCAGTTGGGGTGAGGGTTGATTATTGCAGTCCCTGGAATTTTAAACAGCTCCAGAGAAGTACCACCCTTGAGGCTGGTTTGCATGTATTGGTCCAAACAGATGCCAGAGGCCAAGGAGACAAAGAAATAACTTCTTTCTGATTCAGCAAACAGACCTGACTTTTGGTCCAAGGATTGGCCCAACCTGAAAAGACTGCTGAAAAGACTGGAACCTGCATTGTCTCCATGAGATTGAAGGGGAGGTACTGGTAAAGTATTTAGATCCTGGTTTTGTTATATATGTTTTCTCCGTATGCTTTTATCCTGGAATAAAATGTACTTTGCTCTGGAACAGCTGTGTGGTCTCTGGTACATCACTGTCCTTCCGGAGAAGCTAAAGATCAGTGGGATTGTTTGACCTGGTGGAGATAATCAGTAAGTCCAAGGGGACTGCAGTCTAAAACCCCTCTTCAGGAGGGACAGGACACAAGTCCCCAGCCAAAGAGAGGTGATGGCTGGAGGCCTGAGGGATTCCCGGAGCTGACCATGCAAGGGAAAAGAGGTGCTGTTACCCCGAAACTGTGACAGCACTTAGACAAGCAGCACAGCAGGAGCACAAACAAAATAGGGAGAAATAGTAAGAAATGGTCTGAGGTGCAGGGTCTGGCTAGTTTGAGATCCTGGAACGAAGACACAGGGCAAAGAAACAGAGAATGAGTGGAGAGGAGGGGCTGCAGGCCAAGGACAAAGTAACAGCCACCAACAACAACTATTGTTATTGGGAGTATTGCTGACAGCTGTTTGATATCAGGACATCAGCATATAAAAGGAACCTATGTGAACACACAGGTAGCAGAGACATATGATTTCCACCAGGAACTGACTCACTGTGTACCTCAGAAAGAGTGGATCAAATCATTACCTGAAAAGTTACCTCAGATGTGCCCGTAGTGTGGACAAGTCAGATCAAAGTTACTTTCTTAGCATGACTATAATGTATGCACTGCCAAAGCTAATATATAATACAAATTAAATGATATACTAACTATTGTCTCATCATCATCCAACATGAATATTGTAAAATGAAGAACCCTGGCCTCCTTCCTTAAAAAAAACAAAAAACAAAACAAAAAAAAAAAACACCCACGCATGAAAAGAGCCAAAGAAGAGCAGCTAGAAGAAAAAAGTGATCCTACTCTGTGCTGGACGTTGTCTTGACTAGAGAAAGCGGCTGAGTTTCAGTTGGACTTAACTAATCCATGCAGGGTACCTCCATTTAACTGAGACTCCTGTCTTTTTTATGTTCTAGCTTAGACAAGAGCCTAGGGTACAACTTAACTTGCTAGAGCTTAAGAGTTTACGCTAGGAAAAAGGTTGAATGGAGGTTGGGTTTTGCTAGCACTCATTAGCTAAACCTGACCTAAACTCAAGTGCTTTACCTACTCCAGACAAAGTCATTGGGGTCTCTGTTTCCCTTAAGGGATCCATTGCTATGCTAATCTACGCTATGTTAAGCAGCAACATATGCCATTTTCAAGCTTAGAAGGAGTTGAAGTTGGATCAAAAGTAGCACATATACAACCACAATTTTCACTTGTATTAGCTATCTAACCAGCTAGAAGCCAGATCTTTTGCGAGACAGGACAATAACAAACACCTATCATTGCTGCAAAGGTTAGATGAGGCCATCTATTGTCATTTGTTTTAGTGGCCTGAGAAAAGCAGCTGGTGTCTGAACTAAACCCAATTGTTATTCCTTAGGCCCATTCCTATTTCCACCACTCATCTTCCTTTCATATGCCTATAAGGTTTTCTCTCCAGGTCAGACTGTTGACCCATCCAGTCCCACCTTGTATGGTGCATGACCCCCTTCACCAAGAGATAAAAACTGTATATACTTTGAGACTCTATGCTCTCTAGGGCAAGGATAGTCTCTTCCCCTTTGTAAACCACCTAGCTCATTTTGGGCACTGCCATGATCTAAACAACAGCCTGTTCCTTCCCTTTCTGTCAGCTCAGTCCTTTGGCTTACTTCCCTTCTAACCTGTACTTTAACCCTTCCCTTGATCTACTCTGACCCAATTCTCTCCTTTTATCCCTCCACCCACTCTACTCTCCTGGGGTGCTGCTTCTAGTCTGAGGGGCTCCAAATTGCATTGCACACCTGAAGGAAGCACCATGTAATGCAGGATTTCTACAATGCAGGGATCAGCTGGCATCTGGACTTTCATTTGTTCAGCAAAGGGAGGGATCATTTGAGGGAGTTCTGAAGAATGGGTGAAGCAAAGTAGAATTCTTTACTTCAGCTTAAAAAAAAGGATGATAATGATTTGGGTTGAGTTTTGATCAACAGGACAGGTGACTTTGTATTTATTGAACCAGTTTATGCAGCTTCAGATGAGATTTGCCAGGACCCAGCTGAATAATTAAAGTAAACCTTGCCTAAGTCACAGGCCTTGGTTAACATACCCCCCTTTAAAGCCCTGCCTTCCATGAATAATATTAATCACTCACTGATTCCTTAATCAGCTTTATCCTCAGAGGTGTAAATTACAGTGACAGATGTATAATCAGGGAAGTCTTCCAAATTAATCTTTAAAAAAAAAAAGGAAGGATCTCAATGCTGACTGCACTAAGCAAGGCCCTTCTGTCTATAACAAGCACAACAGCAGGACTAACAATGCTAGGCAAAACAAAGCTGAGAAATGGCCAAGTCTGAGAAATAAGCTATTTTTTTTCCTAAAGCTAGAAGCAGCTGATTAGAACGGCTATCATTCTCTCTCATGAAATTGTCTTCCACTGGAATAGCCCAGTCCTTCAGGGTTCTGAATACTCTCTACAAGGCCCTGCAACTCAATTCTCAACAAGGTATTTAGGTGCCTGACTCCAATTAAATCACACTGATCTTTAAGCACATTGTGTTCAGTGGGAGTTGAGGACATGCAGCAGCTCCCAGACTTGGGCTCAGAGAGGGCTCACCTGATATCAGTAGGACTATGCATGTGCTTAAACAGAAGCATGTATTTAAGTGCTTTTCTTCATTGAGGCATGAGTGCTCAGCACGTTGCAGGATCTAGCGTAGGGGGAACAGATGGAGCTCCTTCAGACAGCTCGCTCTGGCATGAAAAGAAAAGAACGACATTGTCCAGACAGCATATTGGTTTTGTTGCTGCTGCTAGAACTGGCCTTGATACTTTCAGTGAAACTGCTGCAGTTTTGCTGGTATCTTGTGCACTTCCAGTTATTCCTAGAAGATATTGTCCTCCAGCAGATGGAACAGGAAGCTGAAAGGAGAGGAAGGATAATGCTGCAGCTTCCAAAATGTTACCATATCTTCCCAAAATTTCTGCAGCCAAACATGGTCATCTTCTTTTAAGAGCTAGTGTTCCACTCTTTCAAAGGTGATGTACCTGGTACATGATACAGCCCTGACAGTGGGTTTGCACAAAGTGGTAAAGCATCCATCCAGTGACCAATGTCTGCATAGGGTGGAAGAATATTTTATTATTCTGCCCTGGAAATGTGGAATTAAACAATTTTGTAAATCCATATTTAATAAAATGGGAAATCTAAGTTAAAAGAGTTTCAAGTTTGATTTAAAACTCAAAATAGGATTCATTTAAAAAAATTCTTTAGTTAAACCTCTAAACGCCATGAGAGTTTTGGGTGTGCTAGGAGTATGGGATTGGGCCCTGCTTGCTGTTTTATGTAGATACTGCTTTATAATGTGAAATAAAGATAAAATGGATTATATAAAATGTTAAATATTTAATGGTATAATTAAGCCTTATTAATGTAATGTTCTTTATTTTGCAAATTAAAATTTCACAAGAATTCGTCATCAGTCCTTTAATTTTTATTACTTACTCAGGGAGTTTGTCATACTTATTTGTTATGTATCTTCATAAACATTTGATTGATGTTAAATGTTTCACATTAAAAAAATCAGTTTATATTTTAGTTGTCATGGCCATGTGGAAATATTATTCATACGAGTCAGTGTTTATAACATGCATTACTTCTTAATATTTCTTTTGATATTTTTATTGCCATATAGGACAAATATAGTTCATTACAGATGAAAAATGGTTTAATCTTAAGGTTCTTTACAATGATCTTGTAAAACAATTAGTTTTTAATGCTACTTTGGTTCCGCTTCCCCTTTGGCTGGTTCACAACAGCCCACTGCATGCTTCCCTGCTCCTTGTCTTTCCTTTTGCCACTATCTCTACTTTCCTCCCTGTAACCTCCTATTCTTGCAACCCCCTTCCGAATGTTGTCTACTGTCTGGACTGCAATTCTCTTCTCCTTCGAGTCCGTCCTTAAAACACATACCTTCATGACACCTATAAATCCTAAAATGAAATAAAACTATCTTTAACGTTGAAATAATAATAATAATAACTTTGTAACAAGTTAGCAGTTTCTAGGCTCCTCTGTTGAGCCACCTGAAGCTCAGGACCTACACCCCTGCAGAAAGATGCAGATGGTTACTGCTGACAGGAGGATCTTAGCTCCAGGAAGCATAGAAGAGGGAGAAGGAATCTGGGGCAGAAGTAATTTGGGATGGGATAGAGGAGGTTCTGCAGGGAACCCCTAGGTCCAGCCAAGTTTGAGGAAAAAGTTCAGCTCAGGTTTATGTATTGTTATTTGAATTACCCATGCAGCCAAACACCCACGTAAACTGGACTACATGCAGTGTGTTTGGAGCAGGATGGGAATACTTACATTCCAACTTTAGTTTAGCAACAATATCTAATTATGGAACAGATATGTGGGCCCTGCTAACCAAAACAAGATCTTATTGTTCTAAACCTTCCTCCTCTTTGTTTTTATAATCACTTGCCATGCTCTGTCTCAGCATAAGGCTTGTTCCTCCAAAACCTCACTTGTACATGGAGCCCTTACTCTAGCATGTAAGTCCCACTGAAAAAAATTAGACTGCTCACTGGAGTACAGATAAGGCTCATGAGTAAGTGTTGCAGAATCAGGCCTTTTGACTGTCACTTTTGAGGGAAGGCAGCATGGGCCTGATCCTGGACACTTACTAATTCTAGTACCCCTTATACTGGTAGTTCTGCTGATGTCAGTGGGACTATTTTTGCGAGTAAGGGTTGCAGGATCAGGCCCCATGTTTTCACTTGTGTCCTTGGGCACATCCCTTAAACTTGCTGAGCCTCAGTTTATCCATCTGTAAACGGGATAATGATACCTTACCTTGGTTGTAAACCACTTTCTCAGATGAAGACTACATAAGTACTAAATATTATGATGAAGGCTAAAAAAAAGAAGAAGAAAAAAAAGACATCTGCCCACTTCCTCAGGGTATGTAGAAATTTTGCCTGGGCAAATGGACAGAATGGGGCCAAGTAGCTTCTGGCTCCTTCCCTGAAAAGGAAAGGCCATGAAGGGGGCAGACCAGCCAAAGAGCCATTGATCCATTAACAGGTGGCAAAGGAGGGAAGCAGAGTGATCCTTGGGCTGCTCCTTTCATGCTGGAATGGGGAGTAAGGAGCAGAAGTGGAGCTGAGCTGTTAGCCCTTTCTGGATGGCAGTATCAGAAGGGCCCTACAGAAAGGTAGGGCTCAGTACTAACTGATTTTTCGGGTGGGGGGTTGCAGCATTCATTGATTTATTGGGGGCATTATTCACTGGGTGCAGTGCTGGGTGGGATAGAAATGATTTTTACTTAGGAGAGGGCAGAATTGATTGGGGACAGAATGGTTTTATTTGGGTATGCGAGGTAGAGCTGACTTATTTTGGAATGATGGTGTGACAATGCAAATTAAGTAGGCATGGCTTTGAAGAGCATGGCAGCACAGACATTTATATGCAGGGTTTTCAGGTTTATAGGCATCAAGGTGAATTTTCAAGTCCTGATTATTATTACTAGTCTGTCAAGAAACTTTCATATGCATGTTGCTGTGTAAATAAAAATCATAACAATGCTGCTATATGTTCCATGACGGTCCAGAATTCTGGAAACCTCTCAGATCTGAAGTGGCCTGTGGGAGCTGACTTACAATGAAAGCTTATGCTCTAATAAATTTGTTAGTCTCTAAGGTGCCACAAGTACTCCTTTTCTTTTTGCGAATGTTTACTGTATGAAGTATTTCTATACTGTCACTTACCTACCCATACTTTGAAAATACCTATTTTATAAGTATGTGTAGTGCTATGTGATCATAGAATGAAAGACTCTAAATGCCTATGTACAAAGGCCAAAGTTACCCATAGAAGTTAGGTGCAGAATCCCCTTCAATTTAAAGTGCCCCTTTCTCTTTTTCAGATGAACAGGATTCTCTTTTTTTAAGAGTTGCCTGCCAACCCACTCTAAATCAAGCAACTGCTGTGTGGTTTAGATTAGAAGCACCACACTCATTGCTGTATGTATTTGGGACATCACGTCTCACAAGTGGTACATATACAGTGCTTATATTCATACAGCTACTCCTGACCATCACAGAGACTATTTAAGATGTTCCCTGCATTGGGATTCTAGAGAAAAGAGGAGAGGATAAATTTTGACAACTTGTCCACCAATTGTACATATCATATTGTGCCATACTAATCATGGTGTATGTACACAGTCACTATTGTTTCCAGTTCTGGTTGGGTACTGTTAGTCATGTATACTAGGGCTTTGCCTGCAGTAAACAAATTAGGACCCGGAAGTTTCTGACTGTGGACGACAAGGTGGTAAAAATGTCTGAATCCTGTCTGTACTACAACTTCCACAGGTGGAACTGTACAGTGGAGCATTACATCTCCCAATTTTCCTAGCATAGATGCAGGCAGCCCAGCTGTCAATGCAGCTTTGCTTGCCTAGTTTCCACTGTGGGATGTCGAAGAAGCTTCATTAAGTTTACATGGGGTCCAATTCTCCATTGCCTTGCACCTTGTATAGTCATTTACACCAGTGCAAGGTGAATGTAAAACCCTACCAACCTCAGAATGGGAGAGTTTCACACCCACTTTGCACTGGTGTAAACATCTACACCAGGTGAAGGACAATGGTGAGTGAAGTCCTTGGCGATTGGAGACCTGGTGTGGCCCTAACATCCTTTCAATCAATTATAGCTGCAGTAAGCAAACAGGTGGTGCCAAATCTATATTAATTAGGCAATAGGAGTGCCAACAAATATTTCTTCACTTTAAACACATGCCACTTTTTCTAAAATGTGACAGTTTGGCAGCCAGATTTCCTACCCCTCTGTTACAGCACCACATCCTATGGCTTTAAGTTCACTTAGCATTTTCTTTTTCTTTTTATCAAGATGAGCTGACAGCACACTGTAACAAAAGGCTTGCACTCCCATTATCATTATCTGCAACTTGCCAAGTGACATTTCAAATAAACAGAGAAAATCTAACTAAACTTGTAAAGATTTAAGTGCTGGAGATAAAAGCAACTATCTTTCAAAGTAGTGCTTGCTATCAGGAATTTATACTGATTTTCATTACTGTTCCATATACTACAAACCCATATCGAATGTGGGATTCCAAAGAGATGGAACCTCTTGGTTTTCCAAGAGGTCTGATTTGGAGAAGGAACTGAACGGTGAAGTAGCAAAGTTTGCAGATGATACAAAATCATTCAAGATAGTTAAGTCCAAACCTGACTGTGAAGAGTTACAACGGGATCTCACAAATCTGGCTGACTGGTCAACAAAATGGCAGATGAAATTCAACATTGATAAATGCAAAGTAATGCACATTGGAAAACATAATCCCAACTATACATATATAAAGATGGGTTCTAAATTAACCGTTACGATTCCAGAAAGAGATCTAGGAGTCACTGTGGATTTAGCTCAGTGCACAGCAGCGGTCAAAATGGCTAACAGAATGTTAGGAACCATTAGAAATGGGATAGATAATAAGGCAGAAAATATCATAATGCCACTATATAAATCCATGGTGCACCCACACGTTGAATACTGTGTCCAATTCTGATCATCCTATCTTTAAAAGGATATAGTGGAACTGGAAAAGGTTCAGAGAAGGTCAGCAAAGATGATCAAGGGTATGGAACAGCCTCCATAGTAGGAAAACCTAAAAAGATTAGGGATGTTCATCTTAGAAAATGGCCAACTATGGGAGGAGGTGATAGAGGTCTATAAAATCATGAATGATCTGGGAAAAGGGACTACAAAAGAGTTATTTACCCTTTCTCACAATACAAAAAACCATAAGTCACCCCAAGAAATTGACAGGCAGAAGATTTAATACAAACAAGAGGAAGTTATTTTTCCATACAACACACAATTAACCTGTGGAATTCATTGCCATGGGATGTTGTGATGGCCACAAGTATAACAGGGCTCAAAAAAAGGACTATATAAGTTCATGGAGGATAGTTCCATCAATGGCTGTTAGCCAAGATGGTCAGGGACACAACCCCATTCTCGGGGTGACCCTAAACTCTGACTGCCTGAAAATGGGAGGGGAAGACAGGAGTGCATCATTCGAACTGCCCTGTTCTGTACACTCCCCCAGCAGCTCTGGTGCTGGCTGCTGTTGGACACAATATACTGGGCTAGATGGACCATTAGTCTGACCCATTATGGCGGCTCTTATGTTCTTATGTTGGTTGAACTAATATTTAACAAATTGTTTTCTTCCTGGAGTCGATACAGGAATGTTAAAGCTGCAGGAGAATGGATAAAATATGCAAGTCTTGTATACATTTTCATTACCACAATTATGCACACAGAATCACTACAAATGTAGTTGTTGAAATAATATGGAATATATATTGTCCCTACTCTTTCCAGACTGTGATGGTCACTTTGTCTGATACCATGAAGCCAAGGCTTAGATAGGAGGGGGGCGGAGGGAATAAACCCCTGCTTCAAATTGTTACTGCAACCTCTGCTAAGGGATGGGCTTTTTCAAAGCTAGTTCTTTAGCACTTGTTAGTCATTGATCTCAAAGTGCTCTTGCCATGGTAGGAAAGTGGTGCATTGTTATCCCTCTTTTAGAGACAGAGAAATGGAAGTGTGAGGCTGTTAGTATCATGCCAAAACTAAACACAGCAAGTCAGTAGTAATGTCTGGAATAGAATTCAGGCCTCCTAATCCCCAGTCTGATGCTCTGTTCACTAGCTACATCTTTCCATAAAGGGATATTGCTGCATTTTTCTTGATTACATTTGATTGGGTGCGGGGAGGGGGGTTGGTCAAAATTGGAAGACTGAGTAGTTTGCTTGCCTGTGACAAGCATGTCACATACCTGGCTGTTTGGCAACTGGCTACACCATACTGCCTCTCTGATTATTTGAATCGGGGGCTCTTCACCTTGGTTCAGGAAACACATTTCACTTCTGCTAAAGGTTTCAGGATGTCTGAAAAGAAACAGAGCCGGGGGTTTCTTTGGGCTAGGAAAACTGGCAGCTAGAGCTGGGGAAAACCTCTCATTTACATTGTTAAAAACATACCACCAGGTAGAGGAACAGAAACATTTAATTACATCCCAACTGATTATGGGAAGAAGTGTAGTCCCACTGCCTTCCCCACAGTGTCTTGCTCTAGACTATATTGAACAGCTGGCATGTCACGGTGGACTGGGGTTAGTGAGGCCCCTTGTCACTCTATAGTCTATAAGGATCTGTCTCACTGTCATCTGTGTCACCACCATACAGCTTTCTACAGCAGTGCCAGCACCATTAGATCTTGTGCTGCCACCACCGCTGCATCTGTTTGCTTCTGAGGATTCAGATGCTTCTGTTTAGGAATCATGATAGGGGAAGGCACTTGTTCTTAGGGGTTGAAATTAGAGCTGAAATCTATTCCTGGCAAGGACTCTAAACTAAATTCAAGGTCAGAAATCAACAAAAAGTGCCTGTCCTATTGATATGTGTTGTTAGATGCTGCGGTCGCTGTTTCTTTGGCAGTGACAGAGTTTAGGTTTACTAAACCCCTCTTTCTGGAGTTTGCTTATTCCCCTCCGCCATCTGCATTACTGTCCAAGCTTTGCTCACCACGCAAGTTGTACAACCCCAAAATGAGATGCCATTCACAGCTGACTGTGCAGATCTTCACAACAAGAGCAGCCCTCATCTTGTTTATATTCTTGATCATCAGTGAAAAGCACTGCCTCTTAAATTGTCTTCTCTAGGCTTCAGAGTTACTACCCCATTCAGATGAGTGGGAACGGTTCACTCTGCCCTGAGAACTATTGTTTCAGGTTGGGTGCACACTCAGATAAACACCACTGCATTTTCTTAGATCTGTCTCACATTCTGAAGGCTATTTTCACAACACACTGTTTTCACAACTACAAGGTCTAGAGATTTAATTTTTTTAATGGAAGTTCAGAGTCTGGCACACAAGATGGCAGCCACCACAGTGGAGTGCCAGCTCTCTAAAGTCTGTTGTACACTTAAAAATGAAGTGACCTAACTAAGTCGCTCAAGGCCATTAAAAATTTTGAGCCTTGAGCACTGTAGTTAGGTCAATCTAACCGCCGGTGTAGATGTGGCTGGGTTGATGGAAGACTTCTTCTGTCAACCTAGCTACCGCCTCTCGGAGAGGTGGATTAACTACATAGACAGAAAAACCCATTCCACTGATGTAGACACTTCCTACATTATGGCACTACAGCAGCATAGGGCCTTCCCTGTGCCACTGTAAAGGCTGTAGCCCTATCTGGCACCTGACCTTTTTGCTTCTTATTCCTCTTAGGTCCGGTCTACACCTAAACTTAGGTCAACCTAGATACATCGCTCAGGGCTGTAAAAAATGTCATGTCCTGTGTGATGTAGTTAGGTTGACCCAGTACCCATTGTGGATGCAGCTAAGTTGATGTAAGAATTCTTCTATTGACCTACCTACCGTCTCCCGGATAGGTAGATTACCTACAATGATGGGAAAACTCCTTCTGTTGATGTACTAAAGTATCTACACTACAGCGGCACAGCTACAGCGGCTCAGGTCTGCTGATGAAGCCACTCTAATGTGGACGTACCTGGTCCCTTATCATCACAGTTAGAGAAAGTTATTGTATTTGAGGCCTCAAAGCTTGCAAGCAGGCACAACTGCTATACCTTAAAAGTGTCTGCTAGTGCTTTGTCATGGCTATAGCTATGGAAAATAACTGCCACTTTTTTTTTTGAGGGGTGGGGGGGCAGTTAAAGGAAGCTGCTTGAGGGCCCAGGACATGGCTTGCTAATGCTCCTGCTATAAAGTCATGACCAGAACTGTCTTAGAGCAGCAGGGAAATGCTACAGCAACTGTGTCTGCTGATCCTTCTAGCACTGTTTTGGAGGCCCTGTCACTCCCAAAGCTGTTTTCTTTAGCCTTAACTCCTGCTTCTTGCAGCTCTTTAATTAGATGAGGAAGAGACTGAAATCTGTAGGGTGAGCGATGTTTGTCTTTTCCTGTAGCACTATGTTTTCACAGGTACATTTGTCTGCAGTGCCTATCAGCACAGTATCAAATACCTCCCAAAATTCTAATGTGTAAATGCAGAGCGATAGTCCTTTCTCGCTCTCCAGCACGCTGGGATTAGTTTTTGGAGTTATTGGGGGGAGGATCAGTTGAAGAAGTACAGTTTGCACATTACTCTGAAGTGCTCTCTCCTGCACACACAACTTCCACTTTTCAGGCTGACGGAATGTAGCAGCCAGAGGAGGTCATGACCATTCAGTATAAGTCACCCTCTCCCCCCCACCCCAATGACATTTGTATGAGTCCTATGAAGGGGCAGGGGGGAAGTTTGAAGAAAAGGACCAAAAGTTTGAATTTGCCTCAGTATTCAATGGCAAGACAGACCAGAGCACTGGGTTGATGCACTGCTGAACAGCCGGAGTGCTGTGTTTATGGAGATCATGTCACCAACCTCTGCAGTTCCCAGGAAGCTAACTACAACACCACAGGCCAGGCCTTCAGCTAATGTCAACAGGTGAAGCTCAAGTTGTTTACACCAGCTGATGATTTGATCCCCTTAATGTAAAAGTGCAGCAGAGATGAAGCTGTCACCTAACTGCACTTGGAGAGTCACGGCCCAAGTCTCCTCTGCTTTGTACATGGTATAGCTGTTAACATTTTACAGGTATGTTGCAGAGATGTTACCATTCTGACTTGGCTGTTTACACCCATTTTGCACAGGCATAAACTTTGCATAGCACAAGATACGAGGCAATGGACAATGCAGCTCACAAAGCCCTGCCATACCAATTCGCTGCCACCATTTAAGAGTCATTCCATCTTGGGAGCCATTTTTAAAGGCAATGCTCAGTGGGGATTTTGCATACAAGGGAAAGGCAATAAGGACAGTGAATAAAGAGTACAATAGTCCGAGGTAAATTGAAGGCGGTGAATGGTGCATATGCAGATGGGCAGGCTGAGAGGAGTGGGAGGGAGAGAAATTAATGAGGGAATCCAGGGGTGCTAATGATCTTTAGGAACTGGGATGGATTATGGAGAAAGGTTGGATGTGTTTGTACCCCACCCTATCCTACTGTAGGAGAATGGGGGCTGAGGCAAAGGATCCTGTTTGGAGGTTGACATTTTCCCTAGTATGTCACACCAAACTCAGGGGTGAGTGCTGTGATTAGCTTTTTAGCTCTGAGAGCTTTTTAAAATCTTAGGTCTGGTCTACTCTGAAAAGTTATATTGGCAGAGCTACATCAGTCAAGGGTGTGAAGAGACCATGCTGACATAACTCCCAGTGTAAATGCAGCTATGTCGACATAGCTAACTTTGTTCAGGGAGGTGGCATTACTAAACTGAGAGGAAAAAACCCTTCCGTTGATGTCGGCTGTGCCTACATTACAGGCCTTTGCTGACACTGCTATGCTGCTATAGTCTCCATAATGCAGACATCCAAAAAGAATTGAGATGGGGGACTCTGATGCTGACTGAAAGGAGTTAAGTTTTCTGTTCCCCTTCCCCTCCGGCCCCCAGAGGGCTGGATACTTGACTGATTTTTTTTCCTCCATGGACATTTGCTCTAATTGAAATCCCCTTTAATTTCAGACTGTGTTTGTATTTACTTCTAGATGTCAGAGATGATGCAGATTGCTACTGCATTTCTAAAATATTGTTCTTTCCAGCTGCCTGAAGTGGTTTTAGTACTTCTGTACATGTCCTGGTTACTACATATTGAGAAGGCCTCAATGGCCCTTTTTCCTGTGTAGTGGGAAACTACAGCTATCAACTGAAGATCAAGACTAGCTGGGGATTTTACTTTTCTGGAACGCGGTGGGAAGCTTCCTCTCCACTACCCTTGTCCATCCTTTTTCCCTCTCTGTCTCATTGTTACACTCCCTTATTGCATCTTGCCTTAATTTAGATTGTGAGCTCTTCAAGGCAGATAGCCAATTTATGTTTGGGTATTCTAGAATACCCATCACCATGGTACCTGTGTAGGATTTTTGTCATTACATCACATGCAGAGTATGGGAAGAGGACTTCCTTCTGTTCCAGTATCTCTGAGGAGACACAGGAGCTAGGACAAGTGTGCTGTCCAAGAAGAAGTGGAAAAAATTTATGTTTGTTCATATAACATCTCTCCATGTTTGCTGTTGGTATCCTGTCATTCCAGGAAAGCACATATAAGCATTAGTGCTCTTAAGAATAGAATTAGGAGGTATCAGACAAGGCTAATGTGAATGGTGTTTCCACTGGTGGTTTGTAAAGGGGCAGAAGCTCTCAGAAGCCTAGAGTCATCATTACGTCCTCCACCATAGCCAGCAAGGGGCCTATGTTACGACAATGCTCCAAATCCCACTTTAAGTCCTCCCCGAGAGAGTAAATCTAGTTCGTGAAATGGCTCTCTTTAGAAGCCTGTCTAGTCTGTAAGGATGGATCTTTCTCAATGTTCTCTTCTAATACTAGACTGTTTCTTTCTCATTTGATTACTTTTGCCTGCAGTGCATCACTCAGAAAAAGAAAAATACAACAGGAGATAGAATGTTCTTGTGGTTCAGAGACCGAATACTCAGGAAACCTGCTTTCCATTTCTGGGTCTGCCACAGACTTCATGGGTGCAGTCACTTAGTCTTTGAGCCTCAGTTTCGCCATCTGTAAAAAGGGCTTCATAATATTCACTTAGCTTGCTGGTGTGTTGCGAGGCTCATTCATTACAGTTTGGGAAGTGCTCCTAGTTCCTCAGAAAGAAGTGCTGCATTTTTTAATCAGTGTTTTTTAAACATAAGATTTTTCAAATTCAGAGGATTATTATGGTGTGGGAAAGAAAAAAAGAAAGAAAGCAGAAGTTTTGTGAGATCAGAAGTGACCCTGGAGGTGTATAGTCTCCAAAATCAAAGCTAAAGGCAGTGGTTAAATCAGATTTAAACAATAGGGGGAGCTCTCAGCACACCAGCTAAGGAGGGAGAAGCAGTGGGGAGTACTGCTCTCCTACAACAGGTAACCATCAACCTTACCCCTACTTGCCTTAGTAATGGAGAATCTCCTTTAGCTTTCATCACTAAGGGCATATGCCAGTTAGTTGTACAATTCTGGTTCTAATGTTTTGTGTGCATAATTCAATGTGGAAATCAGGAACTTGGGGCCTATTTCTGCCCATGGATACAGGATGTAGCTACCTGTGTATCCGAAAGCACAACCAGGCCCTCTGATGAGTAAACTGTGTGCACTCTTAAAAATTAAGCACAGTATACCAAATTCTCTTCCCATATACATGGATGCAACTCCTACTAACTTCAAAGGGAGCTGCATGAATTTAAAAGGGCACAAATCTCCTGTCATCAGGTTTATAACAATAATACCAAGACCATATAGATAAACATGTACAATGTAACACCCTACCACCACCAGTATGCAATCCTCTCTCTCAAGCAAATATGTCCAAGTATTTCCATGCTATTGCCATTATAACTCTGTTTGACCTTTAAAGTCCCACCTCTACTAGGGACTTTATTTTTACTAGTCCCTTGAGTGGTTGCTTAGGACAGATTTCATTGTATATCAGAAGACTCACCAGAGAAGACCCTTAAACACCTCTGTCTCCAGCACTCCAGCTGTCCTTGTGGTGGACAACTCCATTGTGCCTAAGGAGTGGAGATGTCAACCATGGTCATCATGCCGAAGCTTCAGTCTATCTTTTAGGTATCTTAAGCCCAGACTACTGAATGCCTTGAGGATAAGGACCAAAAAAAAGGATTTTGAGTAGATGTGCTGTGGGAAGCCAGTGTTGAGAGCAGAAGACAAGTTTGATGTGCTCAGGCCTTAACCAGCAACCTAGTATCCTGGAGGTTCCTTTGTAGAAGCACTAAAAAGGTTGCTTATTTATCCAAATTGATGTGAACCTTTGATCTTCACCAGGCTAGAAGTCTCAGAAGATCAGATTTTCTTGTGAGATTTTCATTATTTCCATTTGGGCTGATAAATATCAGGAGGGTAGGTTCTCCAATAGTGTTTCAGGACTTGGGGTGAGGGGTGAGGAAGGGAGGTGTCAAAAATATCAGGATGGGCAGAGATATACAACATCCCACCCCACCACCAAAAAAAGTTAATCACATTTTTCTGAGCCCCAGAAGCAAGTGTTGGGGCAACAGTTTTTCTCTATTTGTTCATCTCCTAGCTACACAGGTCCAGAGAGATGCATTTTTTTTTAAGAAAATGTGAGGTATTTACTAGAGGTGAGGTAATAATTTCCAGCAAGTTATTTTACATGTGTTTCGCTTTTCTGTTGTAGATCGGTTTTCCTCAGATTTATTTGGTATTTGAAGTTACTTGCCAACTGCTCTTGGTTATACAAATAGTTCTTGGTCTGGAGAAATCGAGTTGCAACAGAAACCGAATATTGTTAATTGAGTCAAATGGACCATGCTGTTGTTTCTGCTCCCTGATTGGATCGGGCAGGTCTTCGCTACCTGCCAGATCGGCGGGTAGTGATCAATTTATCATGTCTCATCTAGACGCAATAAATCGATCCCCGAACGCACTCCCTGTCAACTCCAGAACTCCAGCTCGCAAGAAGCGGAAGTGGAGTTGAAGGGGGAGCGGCAGCGGTCGACTCACCACCGTCCTCACGGCCAGGTAAGTCGACCTAAGACACGCCGACTTCAGCTACGCTATTCGTGTAGCTGAAGTTGCGTATCTTAGGTCGACCCCCTCCCCACTCCAGTGTAGAATCAGGGTTCCAGTGGGAATGCTTTACAAGTTAGACATTCCCTTTGCCTGGATAATCGCTAATATTTGCTTAAAATTTGCTGCTTCTGCAAATGATATTTAATGATACTTCCCTAGAATATGGGGAGGAAGTGAACACCAGAGAGATGTGAATGCAGGCAAAGAGAATTCAATGTCTATTTCAGTGACTATTTATGGAAAATGTTTAGTTATTATCACAATGGAGTCTGGTTTTATGAACCGTTCCTTCTTGTGACTGTTCAACTACATGAAATAATAATTAAGTTGACTTGTAGTTTGATAAGAATGTGGCTATTCATCTGTGATGCAGCTCAGTAACCAAGTGTATTCCACTGTCGTACACTGGGTCAGAGTCTGATCTGATCCCCAGCCTTCATCAGGAGTTTAATCACTAAAATAAATACACAAGAGAAGAGAATTGAGTCTAATATATTTTGCCTACTTTAGCTACTAAAGGCATGAGAATGCTGAATGACTTAATGCACCGCCAGTATTGCCTACACACATTGTGCACGGCTGTCATTCCCTGATATTACAAGCTAACATCATAACCTTTTCGCTGCTAATTTCCAAACAAACACTTCCCTGTGGTGTCTTCTTTATCTAAGCGAAGCCAACAGCCATACCATAGTCAATTGGTGTAGCACAGAGCTCAGCTGAAACTCAGACATAATGAAAGAGGGATTACAGAGAGATAGTTAATGGACACAGCTGCTGCTGTAAGCTTCACTCTCACAGGCTTCACTTAGTAGGAGAGGCATCATGTTGCAGATACTTTTCTTGTGCTGCTATATACAGCGTCACTGGGGAACTCTCCAGAAACAGAACAGCATCATATTGGTGCTGTCTGCCAGACTGAGAAAACCAATCATGCTCTTTGACAAGAAGGGCCTCCCACTTTCCCCTCCACTACCGAAGAAAGTCACTTCTAAGGGCCAGATTCTGATCTCAGGTACACCGCTGAGAATCTACAGCCACTCTAATAAAGCAGATAATGTTACGCAAGCATAAGCAAGATCAAATCAACCCAGTGAACTACTGTTGAGATAACAGGGACTAGAGAACATACAGGTGCCCAGGGAGGTATTGTGGTATAAAGATGCCTAGTTGCAGCCAGCAGAAATTCCACCTATGATTTGGAGAATAGTAGAGAATCCAATATTAGTTCAGAGTTAGAGGGGACGACAGGAGGAGAGGTTCAGTTCTGAGCACTGAGCAGCCTTCTGCAATGACTCTTCTCTTGACAAGAACTAAGGAAGATGCTGTTCAAATTTGCCCACTGTTGGTTGGCTAGCTAGTAACTTAAAAAAAAAAATCAAACATCTACATGTCAGCTAGCAGTGGCACATGCACAGCTATATGCAGTCTGAGCCATCTGCAGATGCAACAGAGCTGGTGCTTTCTGCAGAACGGGTTGGGAGGGAGAATATATAAGGTATGGTTTTCTCTCTTTGAATCTCCTCTTATTCACTTTTTTTCTGTCATCTTTAAAAGAAAGAGGGAAAGCATAGATGCAGAACTGGAAGAGGATGCAGCTTACCTCTCTGAAGGCAGGTGTGCGATCATGCCTCAGTTTTCCAAAGGACTACTGTCTACCCAGGGCTAGTAGGGCAATTTAGTCAAATCCAAAGTCTCCCACCTTCCTCCAAAAAAGTCCCTTGCCTAGTCTCTGGCAACCATTACATCCTTCCCCTGTGGCTGAAGGGGGCTCCTCCTCTCTCCTTATATCAGAGATCAAGCAATCCTTGCACTTCTAAGCCACTGCACCTCTCAGAGACCTTTCTCTCAATTGCAGTGTTTTACCACTATCTATGGTGGTACCAGAGGGAAGCCCAGGACCTCCCACTGCTGCAGGCTCCAGCCTTGGAACCCTGTACTATGGAACAGCTGTCTGCCCTAAACCCCAAACTGCCTTGTGTCATGATTCCCAAGGCCACTTCATTTTAAGCCTTCTCACAGCCTCTTCACTCCCAGCTTCCCTCTGCGTGGGGATCACCACTGGTCTTATTCTAGAGCCCTTGCTATTGCTCTTCCTCAGGTATCCTCCTCGCCCATCTCAGACAATTTCAGCCAATTTCCCAATCTCCTTCCCCAGCTCCCTCTCAGCCAAGAGCCACCCAGGAGAGCTTCCCCAGCCAGCTGTTGCTTTCCTCTGTTCTCTCTCCCATACTAAGAGCAGAAAGCTCTTTATATCCTATTGGCTCCTTCCCAGCAGGCTTAGCCATAGCCAGCAATCACTCAATCAAGGAGGAAAACCAGGCACAGGTGGGAGTAGGGTCCTGCGCTCTTTTGTGGCCAGGTCACATTAAGCAGTTTTGGGATGCTTTCTAACTAAATGAAGAGTAAAATGTGTTTAACCCATTTGGCTCTGCACAGAGAACACCTCCATTTTTCAACTTGATGTGATTAAAATGAAGGTAAGAACAGACCTTCAACATGGTGTATGTGAAGGAAGAGACAAGTTAACCTGGACAAGCCATACTACGGGCACTACTGCTAAAATAATCTGTACAGATAGTTTGAGGAATCCCCCTTCTGTTAATCACCAATATATTCATGCATACAATTGCACACTGTAACAATCACACTGGTCATACCAAAGATAGGGCATTAACATGCCTTCCACTTTTAGATTCAAAGAGGATAAAACTGGGCATTTGGGCAGAAATGGCCCAAAATCTGTCAGAGGGAAGGGGGCGAAGAGACATTCCACCTTCCTCCTATAGCTCTTTGGAAGCCCCACTTTACAAACACCATACTGCTGGGGATTTGTGGGCTTAAGAGGTATGGCTGAATAGTAGACAGTGAGCACAGCCATTTTGTGTACCATCATCCCTTGTCAGCAGGTCTTAATGCTGATTATCGGTGTTAATTTCCATGGTTTCTGCTCTGTGCTGCAAGCCAATACATACATGTCTGGCATAGTATACACCATATTAATGGGCGTTATGTGCAGTGAATTAATATAATATACACGTATGTCTTGGAAAGTTATGTTAACTGAATGTATCATGCTCTCCCCACAATTCTGTTCACCCATGTCAAGTATTCCAGCTGTATTCTAATGCCATAGCTGAAGTCAGCTATGGCATTAGAAAATAGGAAGCCCGTCAAAGCGAAGATGCATGAATGTTGTGTCCTAGCACAGGCTGGGACAAACCTCTCCACTCTACTGCTTTGAAATGAGGTATGCAAAAGAGAGATAAGACAGACATCGAACACCAACAAGTTAAGGAACGGTTATGAACTGGGTTGGATTTTAGTGCCATGTAAAGAGTTTTGTAACTTGTAAAATCAGACTATAAATACTACTAGCTGAAAAGCAGATATTTGAAGCATACTTTCTGTGTAAGCTGAACATGCTGTGAAAATGTTCTTTCCGGAAGGAGGGTATGTCTATCTCCTTTTTGTATTGTACTACTTTGTCTTCAGACAACACACTTGGCTAAGTTCGGTGTTTTGAACATTGTTAAGAATAAAGCGTGAATGTAGTCAAGCAATTTGAGTCAATAGTGCCATCAAGTTCCTTAAGAGGTTGGGGGTTGATCCAGGAGCAGATAAGGAAGGGATTGATATCCCGTATCTGTGAAGCAGCTGTCAGGCAAGGGAGCAAGGAGGTTTGAGTAGTAGCAAGGAGGGGTTGATTCTGTGTATAAATATCTCGAAGCTCTGAGGATGCACACAAACCATGCCACCCTTCCTTCCTCCTGCCATTCTCCCAATGGCAAATCACCTCAAAAACCGGCTCAGTTTTCCAAGTAAATATAGCTCTTCTGTGGTTTTTTTTCCATAGAAGGACACGGTAGGGCCCAAAGTTTTTTTAACTCTTCATTAGTAAGTAGAATAGCAAAGCTTGAAGCGGACAGGGCCAACTGAAAAAGAAAACGGTTGAGAACTATGCAGGAAGCCAGTAACTGAAGAGAGCAGTGTGATACTCCCAAGTATGATACAGCAATCTCCAACGGACACACAGTGCACCATCAATATCAAAATCCCAAGGTATTTTTTTGTAAATTGCCTGCTTGTTTTAAGAGACAACACTATTTGCAATGGTATCAATGCACATGCATGGCAGAGAGATGCAAGCACTGAGAAAATCTGGTGCATTTCAGGTTGTTAAAATAAATCTGATAGAAAAACCAAACTAAATTTGATTTGAAAAAAAACTCCAGCATTTATCAAACCTGCCATTTGCCAGTCAGAGAGCACCATGTCAGACTCTCATGTCTGGTTCCATTCTCTGTCATCTTCTAAGGCTACATCTATACTACAGCCAGGATCGATGCTCTGAGATCAATCCACCGACGGTCGATTTAGCAGGTCTAATGAAGACCCACCAAGTGGACAGCAGATCACTCTCCAGTCGACCCCGTGCTCTACCTCCAACGAGAAGAGTAAGGTAAGTCAACAGCAGAGTTTCTCCCGTCAACCCCCCATGGTAACTCGACCTAAGGTACGTTGACTCCAGCTACTTTATTCAAATAGGGTAGGTCGACTTACCACGGTAGTGTAGACACAGTCACACAGAACCGTATCACCACAGAACCGTATCATGTTCGTGGGGGTGGAGGGGCAAAAGGAGAGGCCCCGAGATAGGACAGATTCTTCTGCTGGGCTAAGAGTATAGTTGGATAGATTAACAATATTGCTGGGTGGGTTACGGGAACCATTGTTGTGGCCCCTTGTGGCATATAGTAGTTTAGAGAGCTTAGTGTCCTTTTTCTTTTGTAGAGAAGCAAAGTGTGTGTTGTAAATGGCTTGTCTAGTTTTTGTAAAGTCCAGCCACGAGGAAGTTTGTGTGGAAGGTTGGTTCTTTATGAGAGTATCCAGTTTTGAGAGCTCATTCTTAATCTTTCCCTGTTTGCTGTAGAGGATGTTGATCAGGTGGTTCCGCAGTTTCTTTGAGAGTGTGTGGCACAAGCTGTCAGCATAGTCTGTGTGGTATGTAGATTGTAATGGATTTTTTACCTTCAGTCCTTTCGGTATGATGTCCATCTATTTGCAAACTGGATACAATTAACTTAGGCTTGAATAGAGACTGGGAATGGATGAGTCATTACACAAAGTAAAACTATTTCCCCATGGTATTTCTCCCCCCCACCCCACCCCCCACTGTTCCTCTGATATTCTTGTTAACTGCTGGAATTAGCCTACCTTGCTTGTCACCATGAATGGTTTTCCTCCCCCCCCCCCCCCCCCCCCCCCCCGCTGCTAGTGATGGCTTATCTTAAGTGATCACTCTCCTTACAGTGTGTATGATAAACCCATTGTTTCATGTTCTCTGTGTGTGTGTATATAAATCTCTCCTCTGTTTTTTCCACCAAATGCATCCGATGAAGTGAGCTGTAGCTCACGAAAGCTTATGCTCTAATAAATTTGTTAGTCTCTAAGGTGCCACAAGTACTCCTTTTCTATTAACAGCATAACTGGATTTTAAAAAGCTGTCCCAGATCAAAAAATGTGTTACACATGAATCCCATTCCAACACAGAGATCTGCAAGTTTCTGAAACATAAACAAGGCCCTACATAATTTATATCATATAGTAATGATAATAATGAAGTATAAATCTGTTATAATTTAATTATTTATGAATAAATAATAATGTACTGTTGGTAATGCATTCAATCACAATACATATTTATAACAACAGGATTTCTTATAAATAATTATAATAGGGCAGACTGTGCTTTAGAAATGTGACTGATAGTGCACATCTAGGCCCTGCTCCTACAAACACTTTTGCATGTGAGTAATTTTACACACGCAAATAAGCCCATTGAACTCAGCAAGTGTAAATGTTTGCAGGATGAGGCCCAACTTAGGTCAGTCCTAAAAGTAACTGTTTGCAAAAATAAACTTTGAACCAAGTAAGTGCAGAACAATTTAATTCTAAAAAGTTGTGCTTCATTTTTTGCCTGAAAAAAACCTTACTTTTGCATTATTTTTCCAGTTTCAAAGAGAAAATAAACACAAATAATCCTCTCTCTATTTTACAAATATTATTTTGTTTAAATTTAGTCTTAAACTATATTTAACTACATCCAAAGAGGATTTACTAATTTGTTTTATCTAATCTTGTTTGATTATTCTATACCAGGGCTATTGGCGTAGTTTTGAAATGATTGAGATCTAGTAAATGTATGGGTAGTATGACCAAGGGCAGGTCTGCACTTAAAACACTGCATTGGCACAGCTGCACTGATTCAGCTGGGCTGCTGTAGCACTTAAGTAAGGATGCTTCTATGCCTACAGGAGAGCTTCTGCTGGCAGCATAGTTAATCCACCTTCCCGAGAGGCGGTAGCTATGTTAACAGGAGAAGCTCTCCCATCAACATAGTGTTGTCTACAAGGTCTGTATACTGATATAGGCGTGTAGTGTAGTGTAGACTTGGCCCAAAAGACTGACATTTATTTATTGAAAAGTGATGAGAGAGGTATACCTAAAGGGGTGTGCCATATGTTGTTCTTGTTCTGAGCAACAGGAGTAAGTCTGTTTCCATTCTGCATAAAAAGGAAACTACTGCGTGGAACCCACATTAGTTTATGGCTGATTGCAAAGTGCAAAATGCTTGACTGGAAAAGATGCCTCCCCCCCCCCGGCAAAAGATAAAATATTAAGTAAGGGATTGATCCTGAATCCTTTATTCATTGACTTGAATTAGAGTTTTGCCTAAGTTAAGACTATAAGATTGGGTCATAAATGTAGGGTTTTATTCAGAGCATCATTATGGCTCAATTGGCAACATTCTTGCTTCTGTCCCAGAATTCCCACCCTTAGACTCAGTCTTATCTTCCTTTCTCATGTCATAATACAATGCTGTAGCATTGAATTTTGCATTAGATATTCAAGCATAGTCCCTTATTCATCATTTATCCCTTTGAATGCATTTCTTGTTTCTGATGCATAAATGTTTCCCATGCATCTGTAGGCCTGGACAACTGACAACACCACAATTTATGGGAGAATATTCCTTAATCTGGGCCATTATTATTGATGAGAATCCTTCCTGAAGTTGGTTTAACACCCTTTCTTCACTATCTCTTTTTAGTTGAATGTTGTGTCATCTCTTGGGATGGCCTATGTGAAATTCCCAGACAACAGTCTTAAAACCACTTGGATTGCAGTTGATCTCGATTTATTAGCAAGTGACAGGAAGTCATTAACCAAAAGAAACAGTACCCATTGCATATCTGTACTGATGCAAGGCAACTGTAGCGCTTACACAACTGCTTCCCTGTCAGTCTCTTGAGAGGAGCTATACACTCCATTGTAGGCTGTTTGTAGATATACAGCATTGTCAGTATGTTTGTCTATGTATCTAACTCATTATTTGGATAATTTCAATATGAAATGGGCACATATCACATTATGCTCCATATTCCCTTGTGTTTTAATCGGAAAGAAACATAAACGAACCCTAAGTCAAGTCCAATGAGAAGATTTAATGTGACTATAGAATACTATTACAGTCTTCACTCAGTGATACCATTACAGCCTCACTGAAGTCAGTGAAATTGCATTGCACATAGAATCTGACTGTTATTATTTAAAAGGGTTCTAGAAGATACTGGGAGTGGGAGGTAGATAAGGAAGACATGGTGGGCAGCGCATTCACCTCAGATGATATCATACAGAATTACATTGTCTGTGTAAAATGAAAAACACATGAACTAATAATATTGCTGTTAATTATGGACTGTTTAACTCTGGGGATTAGCTATAAAATATAGAGTCTCCCATCCGCCAGGTCAAGTTCTTGGTAGTGACTGAAAGGTGTCACCAGATGATGATTCTTCAATGGCCTTCATGAAATGAGTTCGTTGGTCTCACTCCAATTCCTTGTGGAGTTCTCCAGAAAAACAAGCCTCCAAAATTGACATGCTCAGTAGAGAAGGTAGCAACCCCCAGAGCAGTTTATCCTCTTCAGGGCACATTTGTGGAACAGAGTGGAGACACACACACTGCTGCAGCTCACATTGGTCCCAATTTACAGATAATAAATAGACAATTTCAGTTTCTAGGGCTGCCAATCTGGCATCTTTAATAAGCACTAAAATCACAAACAGAAATCCCCAATCCATTACTATTAGTACTCTGAGTGATGTGGCAGGAGGCCAAGTGACTAAAGTGTGATAATTCCGAGAAATACTCTGCCTGGAATGTCTTGCTGCTATTACAACATGGATTTCAAAAATGAAAAGAAGAAAATAAAAGATCAAAGTCAGTACTGCCCACTGACTGGTTATTATTTACATGTGTCTGACAACAATAGAAGCTAGTTTTGATTGTGTCCAAAATTCTAAAGCTACGTTAATCCAAATAATAACTGAACCAAGATGGTACTATTTAATATTCTGGTGCTATTCTGTAAATTCTGAAGTATAAGGTAGATACTAGCAGTGCCACTGCCAGCCAGATTTTGAATGGGATCCGATACAGTAGGCAGCCTGTAAATATTCTGTCATGGGAAAAATGAATATGTTCAATTATTGTTACATTATGTTATTCTTCTCTTCCAGGAAAAGAAAAAGGTCTACACAAAAACAAAAGCTCCATCAATATAATCATACAAGGAAGTCTATTATTGTAAAGCAATGGGGGAAAATCAGTCTGTTTCATACAATTTATGCTCTTTTTTCTTCTCCTATTCAAAAGCAGGGGGCAGGGGTACAGCTCAGATGTCTAAGCTTAAATTTGGACTACCTACCCTGCCTACAGCTTCAGATGCCAGCAGGTTCCAGTCAACCCTTCATCCTTCAGAGGTAGATAAACTGAGATCCATCCCCATTTAATGTGAGGGGTCATTTGGCTGAGGCCCCAAAAATCAAGTTCTTTCTACTTTACATGGACATTAAAGATTCCATGCCACTTTTTTTATATGAGTAGGAGACTTTTGCCTCCTTTGCTGATGTATTAAAATATATTACTATAAAAATGTTACAGTAGATTATATTATCATGGGGCAAGCAATCGCATCCGGAAAGAAAGTACAGCAAGAGAAACATGACTTAAGTAAACATTTTAAATGATCAAAACAGCCATCTGATGAAGGACTTCAACATTGGAGTGAGAGACGGTCAAGTTACGGAAGTCCATAAAAGGTGATCTACAATGGAGAAGGTGGATTGGTGCTCTGTTCTTGTTTCATTATTACATGAAGTAAATCTGAAAAGGTATGCCTGATTAGACACAGGCACCTAAGAATGAATGCAATCCACAAAAGACAGCATGCTAGGCAGGAGTTGCCAAAGCTAGCCAATGGGAGGGGTATATACCAAGCCTCTCCCTTCTCACGGAGTTAGACACCAGTCTCTGCTTGTGATCCACAACTGGGAACCCCACTCCTGGAGTTAGGCAGTTTAGGCACCTAAATTCTTTCTGTCAAGAATGAATTAGGAGCCTGCTTCACTTCACACACAACAATGATGAGGGTGGTGATGCCTTAAACTTCTAGCCCAGTGATTAGAGCACTCATCTGGGATGGGGGAGACCCAAGTTCTACTCCCACTAGCCTGTCTGATGGGTAGAAAGGATTTGAACAGGGGTCTCCCATTCCTCAGGGGATGGCTCTACTTCCTGAGCTATGGGGTAATTGAGGGAGGGGAAGCTCCCCTCCCTCAGTCTCTTCTGTTGAAGCTGCTCTAGTTTGGATAAATAATTATAGAGACCATTGAAGCAGGGGAAACTGGCTCCTGGGTCACCCAAGTGGGTGCCCTACTTACCAGACTACCGAGTCATTCCCCCTCTTTCCTGGGCCCAATGACTCCATAATTACTTACACAAAGTGGAATAGTGTCAACAAAAGAGATTGAGGGCACCTTACATCAGACAATCACATAGCTCAGTGGTCTGAGCATGCTCCTGAAAGGTGGGAGACCCCTGTTCAAATCCTATCTGCTCCTATGGGAGAACTGAACCTGGCTTTCCCCCATGAATGTGCTAATTACTAGGCTAGAAGTATAAGGTAGATACTAGCAGTGCCACTGCCAGCCAGATTTTGAATGGGATCCGATACAGTAGGCAGCCTCTGAGCACACCTACTAGATCAAGCCCTGCAGGCAAAATCTGCAGAAGAGCACCTGTATTTCCCCAGTTCATAGATCACTCTACAGCTTAGGTAGGACACAGGCATCTAGGCACTTAGTGAAGCAGCAGCGCACATGCTGAGAGGCAAAAACATAGGTGTCTAATGCATTTATACAGCAAAAATGTAGATATCAACTGAGTTCAAGTAGCAGCCGAGCAAGAGTTTTGCAAATTGCAGTAGGGTCTAAAACTGGGAGGGCTAGGGGCCTAAGTACCTCTCTGGATGTGGACTTTTAAATTTAAGAGAGGAAGCATAATAATATAGTTGTTAGAACAAGGGTATAGGAGTCAGGAGCACCATCTTCCATTCTGGGTCCTGCCATGGACTTGCTGTGTGACCTCTGGCAAGTCACTCTGTGTCTCAATTTCCTCCTCTGTAAAATGGGAATAATAATATTTACCTGCCTCACTTGGATGTTGGAAGATTAGTTACTGTTTGTAAAGCACTGGAAGATTCTCTCATGAAAGATGGAACAGAAGTGCAAAGTATTATAACTAAAACAAAGCAAAATCTGTAGTCATAAAATAATTTATTGTACTTACAGCACTCGTTATATAAGTGTTGACAAGCAATGAAAAGGGCCTGTCTACACTTAGAGTTGTTCCTGATTTACTGTTCCTGATTGTCCCCTAACTCAAGAACAACTCCCTGTATAGACAAGTCCAAAGTAATCCTCCCAACTGAGTTGACTACCTACATTTCAAGGAAATAGAGAACTGAATAATCAATATGGGGCAGCACCTTTATAAGGAATCCACTTCACAATAATATATTGGTTATGCAAAACAATAAATAAATAAATTTGTATCACAGCATATAATCCCTTGTATGAATACTACTTGAAAACATACTATTTTGCTGGTCCTTAGAAATTCTTAAATTGCAGGTCACAATACAGCCATGAAGCAAAAAATAAAGGACATCCCTTAAAATACAAACGAGTATATCATCTTACTCACAACCCCACCATGAGGTGAATGACCTACTGAAGACCATAGCGCAAGTCAGCGGCAGAGCCAGGATTAGAAGCCAGGAATTCCTGGCTCCCAGTTCTGTGTCCAGGTCATTAGACCACCCCGTGCTTTGCAGAGATGACTTTTAAAACAGCCTTAAAATCAATCCAAACAGGAGCAAAATTTCCTCCAAACACATGGGCTCTGAACGGGGTTGACCTGTGCCACTCTCCCCACCCCACCCCTACCCTGGGAGATTTGCCTGGCGATCTGCACTAGGTTCAGGGCAGTTGCGCGAGTGCCGCGCGTTTGATCTTTCCTGGGTTGTGCAATGCTGGATTCTCCCCCTTGGAAGAAGCGGCATCGCTAGCAGCCGCCGTCGTTTACTATATTTGGTTCACCACGAGGTGACCCATCCAGATAAAGAGCTGAAGTCAACACACACGAATTCCTTTCTTGGTGCGGCCGAGGGAGGCACCGAGGGGCTGCTGGCTGCGGGTGGGAGGGGGATTATCACCTTCCTAGCTTGCTCGCTCTAATTATAGCTAGCGCAGCTGGTGCAGTCCCCTTTGGCGCCGGCGCTGGAGAGTCAGTCAGGGAGGGGGCCCGGGAGCCCTCAGCCCCGCAAGCACAAGCAGCTTCCGGGGCCTGCGGCTGCTCCTCCCCATGCCCGGGCTGCAATGCTGCACGATGAGCCAGCGCTTTGCTATTGTGATTGCCCCAGTCAAGGGCTCTGGGCAGTGACCGTACGAACTGCCTCATTCAGAAGGGGACTCCCGCCGCCTGGATTCATGGGTCAGGCACGTGTCAGTGTCTCGTCGCCTCTTTTGCGATGGGGGAGGTTCTGCGGGCTCTCTCGCGGGCTCGCTGCATCTCCCTGCTCCTCTCCTCCTCATGCCCAGCCTGGTGAGCTGGTGCTTTGCTATTGCAACCCGGGAGCACGACATCTCAGCGTGGTCCCCACGGAAGGTGTCCCCCAGACTGCAAAAAGGATCAGGGTGCAGCCTCTGGCGCTGAGAGAGAACCACTGACGGCGTACGGCCGCAGGAATCACAGGCTGAGCCTCAGTGGGGAAGGTGAACTTGGTGGTGTGACTACGAGCACTGGCAGGGACTCAGCTGGGCTGTAGCAGTGCCCTGACCAAGCCTCGCTCGCTGGCGAAGCACGTGACTAGACTGCAGCTCCAAAGCGCTGCCTGGGAAGTTAATTACTCAGGACGCAACCCCGCTAATGAAGTTTCCACTTGCGAGCGTACTAATAAGACGCCGCCGCTTGCGGTGGGTACTGTACAACCACGGCACTGACTGCTACTGTAATTAAAAAAAACAAACAAACCAAAAAACCAAAGTGAAGGATGTAACCAGTGCGATGATTAAACAAGGTACAAGCCTCCCACTACACCCTTATTTCCCTCCCCTTCAAACAGACACCCAAACAAGACCTGAAAGTTAGGCCGAGGCAGGGTTACATTTTAGTACCTTGGATTGTGCAATGAATCTGGGTCAAAGAGGCATCAGGAACGATTAACAGAATTACAGAGATGCATGCAGGGGAAATCCAGGGTGGATGAAGAATACCAGTGGGTAGGTCCATGATCAAAGGGCAGCTGCTTTCCTCTTCCCAGATTTCTCTCTAAGCAGCTTACCTTTGTCTTGCAGGTCCTTTGGAGACTCCTGCTGCTGCCTACTGTAAACAGAAAGGCTCCAACCTGGCTCCAGGGCACAGCCTTCCTATGCCAAGCCTATGCACCCTCCACTCCCAACCACACACACTCTGCCTCTAAAGCAATCGCTTCCAGTGCACAGCAGAAACTGGCTCAACTGGAAATCATGCAGGGAAAAGAGTAAAACCACCAACAGGAGGCCTGCTTTTGAGGAACTGTGGAACCTCCCCCTCCCCTCCCCCCACGTAAGTCCTATAATATTGGTGCTAAAAGATTTAAATTTGAGAGGTATGAGCCATGTAAAGAGCAAAGAGCCATATGCTGTCTGGAGTAACTGCAGCAATCTTATTAAAGACCATGGCATTTTCTGTCTGTAAATGAGAGCAGAACCTAGCCCTGGGATTTTAAACTGGAATTGTGTGTTATCGAGGAAGTAGCTGGGATTCCTTCTAGGGCCCCGTTTTCCCATGTCAGTGCAGCAAATCCTTCCTAGTTTTTTTCTGTTTGCCTTTGATCCTGTCTTGTTTCACCACGTGTATGAAAATACTCAGCACTGGTAAGTAAACAGCACTGCACACTGTCCTCCCCTTCCCACCATTTATTTCCATTATGTAACTCCAAGGCAATTGCCATTCACCAGGGTACGTTATCCACAGCAGTTTGGTAACACACACAAATTAAATTTCTGAGAAAAGATACTGTAACCCTGTTCCAACTAGCCGACACTGTAATACTGTATTTCTCTTTATGATTCTCATTATACTAAAAGTATGTTGTGTTTAAGAACAAATTATTAATCTCTTACTATTTTGCAACGTTATCGTGTTAAGGATAATAAACGTTTAAAGATAGCGACTGGTAGAAGCAAGATTGCAAGCGTAAAATTGTGATAATATGAACACATCTGGTATCATGATTCTTTTCCGTAGTGGACTTTGACTGTTCTACTGGGATAAATCTTCCCAAGCTGACTCAGTAAAAACTGTTCTTCAACTGCAGAGAAAGGAGTTAAGATAGGCAACAGACATCTAGACTATCTAAACTCAGTTATTGAAACAATGGATGTTGTACTTTATAAGTTCCCACTCCAGCCATGCAGGCCCGTTTATGGAAGTTTTACAGAAATGATTTTCTGAAGTGTATTTAGGATCTTCTAAAAATACTAGGGCTGCATGACCCCCTTTCTCTTCCTTTTAAAAAGTAAACATTTTCATACAATTTCAGCTCAACTTCATTTGTGTGAAAAATGTATGATTAACAGTTAAACTGTGGGCTTAATGCTGAATTTGTACAGAGTGCATCTCCTAGTAGTCTGGAAAAGGCAGTGAATGAGTTAATCCTGGCGCCCCAGCTCCAGAAAGCCTGGAATGATGAAATGGGTAAATATGTATTCCATTCATCTGTTAGCACAGCCTGACCTTGCTCTGTAACAGAGGAAAGGCGTGTCTTCTCAATCTCTCCGACTGAACAAAAGGCAAGCAAATGACTCAGGCCTTCTATAGCGTCCATGTGATTGAACATTTTCTGAATGATCCCACTTCTAGTCTTAGGAATCAGAAAGAGAAACCTTTTACGCATTACCAAACAAATAAAACTAATCTATAAATGGTTCTGAGGCACTTTCTTTGGGGTCTGCCACACTGATAATATGAAACTAGAAGTGTGAAAAAACATCTTTGGCTTGTCTATTAATGTCAGTCTAGACTTTCTTTTTTTAACAAATCCTGCTTTAATTTATGATTAGAATGACCGTAATAGTAAAATGTAATCAGGAAGAATTTTATTTAGAGCTGCAGTCACAGATAATGGATAAGAAAAACTGCTTTTGCAACCTTCAGGTTGCATCTTCTAAAATAAACCTTTCATCCTAAATGCTCAGCCCTTCATTTAGCACTCCTTACTCTGGCTAAACTTTGACAGGAGTAACAAGTTTGATCTTTAAGTGCAGGATTAGGACCCTAAATGTAAATATTTGACACAATCAAAAGATTTACTTTTAAAAGTGGTTAATTTATGAAGTATCAAATTTATTCCTTCCACTTTTTTTATTTTAATAAGGACACTTTATTTACATTATTCCATGGTAGCTTACATTTTACTGCACCACACTGTAAGTATTACTACAGAATATGCTACAAGCACCTTAACCATTGCTGCAATCCATGGCCTGATTAGAATGCCAAGTGATAGTTAATATAGTGTTTGCCATCCCCATGGTCTGGACTTCTTTTTAAAAAAGGATTCCAGCCAACCTAGAATAAAGACAATCCTGCTCTCCTTCCCGGCAAGAGAAGTTCCACTGAAATCAGTGGAATGTTGTTGTTGTTATCCCTGTAGGCAGGGCAAGTGGGATTTGGCCCAAGTGCACAAGGAAAGGATCCAGGGGTACTGTTGACATAATAAACCACTAGAGAGCACACTCAAATGTATTTATACTCTTTTCATAAGTATTAGTTCATAAAATACATGGTTGCCAGGGCCTGGTTTACAGCATGTCTTTTTAAAAAAGAAGACAGCTCCAAAAGCAGACCAGGTTTTCTAAGGCCACCACAAAGGCCATCATAGTCTCCCTTATGCCACGTTACTTCCCCACCCACTAGGGGCTCTGATGGACGATACTGCACCATAATATAAAACCCAAGAATAAAATGAGAGGGCTCTTACCCTTTTGCCCTCTACTCTTCTTGGAGGGAGGAATTTCATTTTCCCAGTTGACAATTCGTTCTGCCCTTTCCATGTTTCAGCTCTCATCCCTGCTTTTTGCTTCCCTATATGCTACTAAGGACAAAAAGGCGTATTTTTAAAAAATCCTGTTGATTTTGCCACTACATCATTGCACTTCAGTGGCGGTAGACTTTCAGTTTAATTTTTTTTTTAAATTAAAAAAAAAAACACTCACAGGAAGTGCATAAAGCTCCTAATATTTTATTTAATGCCAAAGATAAAAAATAGGTAAAAATAGTAATGTGTTAGTTTAGCAGTTATAAACAACAAAAGCATAGTGCCGGTGATATTTCCAGTAAAAAGTAAAAACTTTAAAAAGAGTAATTAGTGAGATTTGAGAATCACACATTCTTCATTAAAACACTTTATTACTATGCAAACTATCACCTTTAAAAAAGTTTAAAAAGATTAAGAGTAGCACTGTTGTAGCTAAAGAACTTTTTTAAAAAAAGCTTTGTAGCCAAGGAAACACTAAATTGGTTTAGTGAATAACGTGATCATTGTGATGTCATAACTCAGCAAGCAACAAAATAAGACACACTTAGTTCAACTGAAATTTGAGAAAAAAAAAAGCATACTGGTTTCAAGCACTTCTGTAATAATGAAATGTCATCATGTGTATTAGAATCAATTGAGATATCAGGACTAGATGTCAGAGTAGGTACAGTAACTTTTTGACATTTCTTTTTCACCTGTGTTGTCTATGTACTATCACCTAGTACACCAAGGCCTGAGAATTCCCACCCTTTGAACTACTTTAAAGAATACGTCCAAAGATGCTGTTGGGCCATAATATGTTGGCACACTTCCTCCAGATAAAAGGTTAAGTGAAAGGCCTCCTTGGAGAGCCACAAAAATGCCAGTCAGACCAGGAAGCAGGATATGCTTGAGTAGCGGGAAAAGTTACCTTCCCACCTCACATGGAGGTGCTCAAAGGTGAACAGTTGGCCAACACAGCAGAGCAACCATTTCATGCAGTTTTTAGTAGGGATATCACTTTATCAAAAACATACGCACTCCATACTATGAGTTATTATGCCAAACAACTCTGAAGAACTTGTTACCATCTATCAGATTGAAATCCATTTTTTAATAAAGTGCTAAATACACATTTACAGAGACCATAGTGTTCCAAAGTATCCTTTACAGTTGTATATATGTGCGTTTTTTTCCAACTTGTCTGCATGTTTACATAAGACACCAACCTGAACTATACGTATAATTTTAAAGCGTAATAGTGACTCAATGAATTGGTTTACCATGCAAGTCTGTATTTAATATTACATTGGCCTGTAATAAGAAACATGTTAGTGGTGTGCTCATTGAAACACTTAATAAAAAAATGACTATGCATGTGCATTTCTGATTTTCAAATATTAATAGTGACCATTAAAAAAAAAATCACCCCAAACGATCTACTCTGCATTAAATAGCAGCCTGAATATTATCATAACACTCGATTAAAAAGCATCCCAAACTGTTAAAGTTAGTTGAACCGATTTTTTTTCCCCTAAAAAAAAATTGAAAAAATTGTATTATTTTCCCCAGGATTGAGAACTTGTAGACGTGTTTCTGCCCAGAACAATTGTTTTTGACCAAGTTAAACACACCTAAACGTCAGGGTTTTTGCAGTGTTGCTAATGAACTAAACAGCACAAAAACATCACTATAAGACTTAGCCATTTCTAGTAATGATTTATTGATAAAAAATGTCTGCTTGCTGATTGATGCAGAAGCTAGATCAAAAGAAATGACTTTACAAAGAATACTCCAAAGTAGTTAAAAAGGCGGGGCATGCCCCTTTTGTGAAACCCTAATTGCTTTCATTCCATCAGTTTATTTTTTAAATTTTCAGAAAAGTAGTATTAGGTTTGTTTTAAAAAACACACAACAGAGATTATAGGTTTCTTCCACCCACATTTGGGCTGGCACTGAAATGCCCGAAGGCAATCCTGGCAGCGCCTTAGTTGCTTCTGTCATTGTACCATCTTGTACCTGCCACTACCTGGAAATATGGTGTAAGAGATAGTTAACAATACCAATAGTACTATAAGTAACTGATAAGCAAACTCAAAGTCCACCTGCACTATGTGCAAATTGAAAAAAAAACAAACAAAAAAAAACAACCCCTCAACTTTAGTTTTCCCCAAGCATAAATAGTATGTGAGTGGCACTAAAACAGCTATGGATCTTTAAAGATGGCAGTGCTATACTGGTGTATACACCAATACAGTAATTAAGTTTATTACCAAAATTCTGCATTAACATTATGTAATCAATGAATAAATGCAGTTCTGTAATCTTACAACCAATCACGTGAACTGTGGTCAACTTGGCCTTTTAGGAAAAAAAAGGCAAACAACCCAGAAACCCCTAACTCAGCACCGCCTCTCAAACATCTCTCAACATCCTACTATGAAGGCAACTTCCTTCTAGAAACAGAGTGGAATTGAACTCAGTCTAAAAAAATTTGCTTTTGCAACAAGAGAACAATGTTTCAGAAAGAAACCACTTGTGCTTTCTAATATTCACCTGCCTTTCGGCTGTAATGGTGACATCCCATTTCACCCTATCAGTCTTTTTTCCCCACTACCATTTTATATCAAATCTGCACGCATCCAGCTTTACTCTGAGCAAGGCCCAAGAATAAGGAATCACAGACAGTAAGGCGATCTTTACAATGTCAGAAAATGTATTTGGCATTTTAAAAAGAAACAAGTGCATACAAATACAGCTAGAAGCATTTCTGGTTTGCCAAGTGCTCTCTAAAAAAAGCAGCGCAAGTCACAGCCTACATTGAACAGTAACTGTCACCAAGGAAGCACAACAAATAGTTGCTATAACAAAAAGAGGAAATGCCTTTAAGTACATACCTTTTGTCTTCAAAAAAATATAGAAACACAATGTATTCAAAAAATCAAAATTATACAACCATGTTTTATGAAGTCTACATTTCCCTTGTCTTGGAGAGATATATATATATATATTTATAGATATATACACAATTCAAGCAGTTTTAGTTACAGGTAATGTTGGGTTGTGAACTGGAAAAAGTCACGAGTCTCTCTCTTTTTTCACTTTCACATCTCCTGCAAGAATGGTTGCAATCTCCCCCTGCATGAAAGCCCAAGGGACATTGGAGCCCACCAGAGGGCATTTCTCCCCACTGGGACAATACACCTCGCCACTAGCTCCTTGCTGTTTGATGCTTTGTCTGGAGCAAGGGAAGCAGAACTTGTGGGAAGGGACTGAGGGACACTGAACAAAATGGGTGTCTTCCAGGCGCTCGTGGCACAGGGTGCAGCACAAGGGAACACTGGCTGCTAGAGACGAGTCCGGGAGGCTGGCAGGATGCACCGGCTCCAATCCCCCAGCAGTGTTTGTCCCCTGACTTGGCACCTCCCTGCTTGGACCCAGCCTTCTTTGGTTCATAGAGGACGGAGAGGGCGGGCTGTTGCTATTCCTCCTGGTGGTGGAGTGAACTTGGTTGGCATCTTTGGAGGAGTGGTTGCCCCCTGCATTGTCTGCGACTAAAATGAGCGCAGCCATAGGAGACTGGCCATTCTGGGCTGCTTCAGGCGGTGTGGTCCGGTTGGAATGAGGCGAGGCAGTTGGTGGTGGTGGGGACATGAAAGACGTAGCAGTCATGGACATTTTCATCCCCTCTGATGAGGTTGGCAACCAGGGTTGTGACTCTCCATTGATCTTAGGAGGTCCAGCTTCACCTTCTGGTTCTGGGGAAGGCTTCCTCTTCCTCGCTGCCCGAGCCCCTAGCAATACACAGGAATGGAGAGGAGAAATGCGTAAGGAAAAAATAAGTAATAATAATAATGATAAGCAATCAGATGAACACAGCTATAAAGGAGTTACAGCTCCACACATCAAGCTTGAAAAGGCTTCCATTTTAAATGAATACACAGCCAGGGCATTGCACACAAATACCAATTATACGGTATGACGTATGCAAATGCATACACACAACATGGCACACAGCCAAAGTATGTGTGTGTATGCTATACAGCTTGTGCATGTGCACACTCACCCACCACTTGCAGGCATGCAACCTGCAAAAGCACACCCCTACAGCGCTGCTAGGAGGCTAAAAGGTTACTGGTGCCTTCACTGCAGCTCCTATGGCGAGGACGTCGCAGGGAGGGAAAGCCCTCTCCCTGTCAGTGTCTACCCGCCAGCCCTGACTCATAGCTCTCTGTTGTGCTGCTTCAGCACATGAACACGTTGCCGCCTAAGCAACGGTGCCGCGTTAGGCACCAGGAAGTGGAGTTAGGAGCTCGGGGTTTGCTGGGGGGGGGGGCGACACCCTCTTTCCCCCTCACCTGCTTTGGCCACGGCCCCGTTGCTCTCGTACCCCAGCAGCCTGCTCCCCGCCATGCCGGGCTCCTTCTTGAACTTGCTCTCGAAGGGCACCGCGTGGCCGCCGTGCTGGTGCAGCGCCAGCAGCGTGTCCCGCACCGTTTTGGGCTTGCCCAGCCACTCCTGCTCCGCTCCCCCGCGGCCCTTGCCCTCGACCCCCAGCTCCTCCGCCGAGCCCCGCGGCTGCTTCTCCTTGCTCTCGTGCTCGCCCGCGCCGCTGCTGCTGCTGCTGGAGGACACCGAGCCGGGCCGCTTGTGCCCCAGCTCCCCGGGTGCCGGCGGCGGCGGCTGCTGCTGCTGGGAGACGGAGACCTGCAGGGGGGCGGGCGCCCCTGAGATGGCGGCCAGCGAGGCGGCGGCGGCGGCCCGGCTGCTGATGCTGATGGGCGCGGACAGGGAAGCTCCGTTCATCAGCGGCACCAGGGTGGGCGGCACCGTGTGTGTCCGCCGGGGGTTCGGGCTCTGCCGGTTCAGCTCGGGCGGCTCCTCGGGCTTGGGGAAGCCGTTGGGCACCAGGATCCCGTTCACCTGCCGGCTGCCCCCGTACTCGGCTCCCAGGCGGGGCGGCTGCCGCTCGGAGGAGGCGGCGGCGGCCGCCAGCGGGTAGCGCTCCAGCGGCTGCGGCGGGGGCCGGGGCACCGCGTCGCCCGCCACGGCCGTGTGGTTCAGCTGCTGCTGCTGCTGCTGCACCAGGATCTCCTTGGCGCTGAGCGGCGGCTGCTTGGCGTGGGGTGGCGGCGGGGCCCGGCCCTCCTGGAAGCTGTGAGCCCGCTTGAGCTGCCGCGCCGTGTCGATGACGAACTCCACCCGGTCGGCCCCCTCGTAGTTGACGCAGCCCCGGCAGACGGGCTCGGTGAAGTCCCAGATCATGGCCCAGGGCATGCGGGGCAGGTCGCACAGGTAGCACGACTGCCTGCGGGAAGCAGCCGCCACCGCCGCGGACGACATGTCCCAGCCCAGGGGCAGCGAGCGCCCCCCGCGCGTCCTCCTCCTCCTCCTCCTCCTCCTCCAGCAACCGGAGACCAAACGGGCAGGCTCCGGCTTTGCAGCTGCCGCAGGATCTTCAGCCGATTGCCCGCCCCCTGCAAACAAGCGGCTCCCGGGCGCGGACGCCTCCCGGCTGGAGTCACTGGGACGCGGGAAAGCGCATAGCCCCGTCGCTGCACACTCGGCTGCCTACTCCAACGCGCGGCTCGCTCCGCCTGTCCCTCTCGCTCGCTCACTACTGCAGCCCGGGCGCTCGCACTGGGGCGGGGACTCCAGCAGCAGCCGCCGCCGCCTGTGCGCTCTGCTCCAGTGACTCGATTCTTCGACAGTGCCTCCAAGCGCCTGCGCGCTGGGCGCCTTCTCCTTTGGCCGCCTGCTGCTGGTGCTGCTCCTTGAACTTCTGCCAAGAGTCCCAAGACAACAAGAGCAGCAAGAATAGCCTCCTAGTCAGCCGAGGGTGGGGGAGCGGCAAGGGCTTGCACATGTGAATGGGATGCAATAGGGGTCTGTGGGGTCCTTTTAGCCCCTTTCCCCATCTTCTTTGCAGCCTAGGAAGTGTTTGTGAAGCGCTCTGAGGAGAGACGTGCTAATTATGTCAGGCAGGATTGAAAAGAATCTTTTTTATTGAACAAAAGTGTTTTTAAAAACAATGCCACCTTGCTTGATTTAAAAAAAAATATTTTATAGGATGAATTTTGTGATGGTTGATTTTTGGCTGGAATTTAATCTAACCTTTGTTCTAATCCTGCCTCTGACGCTGACTCGCTTCGTGGCCTTGAGGAAATCACTCCGGGCCCGATCCCTTTGACTTCACAACTTTCCCAATTTCCCCCCTCTGTTAAAAGGGGTTAATAATACCCAACAGCCAGGGGGTTGCGAGGGTTAGTTATGTCTACAGCGCCTGGAAGATCGAAAGCGCTAAGTAATGTAATTTCCTTGTACATGTGTAAGGATTGTTTTTTCATTGCCTTACGCCCAGGTAGAAGGGACCATTATAAATACAATTGCTATTTAGCTCTTCTGGATTTGTAAATAATTGTTTCATTTGATTTGGAAATGGGACATTCTAGGGTTCCTTGTCATTTGCAGCCACAACCCTTCCATTTTCTACCGCAGATTAGCAAAGAAACACAATCTCTCTCCTCCCCAACCTGCGGACATTTTTTCCCTTCCTTCTTCCGCACTAAGAATTCCAAACAGCTCGTCTGACAATTGCAGCCAGTCAAAAAGAGAAAGGGATGTTGTTCTGTTCATTTGTCATTTGCACATGAAGTCATCATTCAACCCAGAAGTAGTCCAAATATATAGAGAGAGCTGTGTGTGTGATTGTGCAGAGTAAACAAAGTGGAAGCTGTTCTCTCAAACTCTTGCTTTTGGGTCACCATTCCCACAGTGCTGCTGCTGAGTTATGTAGGTTACAAAGGGAGGGATGGAGGAAGCTGAGCTCTAGCCTCTGACGTCCGCATTTTGTTTCAGGGCTGCAGCTGCGCCCTTTGCGCAGACTCGGTGAGGGACGTGACTCTATGCAATTGGCACTTGAAACCTTATTAAACGAAATGCACATTCCAGGGACAGACTCAGAGAGAGAATCTACAGCCAGCACCGCCGATGCCCCGTCACAGCACTAAGTACCGCCTCCCTTGCTGCTATTTCTGGGCTCTAAAAGCTCCCTCCCACTGCCAGGCTTAACTTTTACTTAACGTAGCAAGAAGAGCAGCATGTACAGTACACAGGAATGGGTGTATGAGCCGCATTCTATACTGTAGTACTCTCCCCCTTTGCACTGACAACCAGCTGAGGCTTTTGTTACTCGGGTGTACCGCTCGCCGGCAACTAAGCCAGGCTGGCATGAGGCTGATTTCCCACTGCAGACTATGTTGCGGTTGGGAGATTTGTTACTGCAGAACCGACCGGCGGAGGGCATGGGGTTGACTTGTAATTACAGACCCAGCTGGGCTTTTTGATGTTTTGTCCTTTGCAGCCCACGTACACGATACGTAGCATGGACACCAGATATTTTTATGGAGCTAATTAGTGCGATGTCATCAAAGCGAACAAGTACATTGATATAATGTCCTTGCCCTATTTGCTGGCGAATGCTTTCATCCAACTGCAGCGTTAAGCTAGGGAAATGACCCCCGCTCCCCCGCGCCATCGTCAAGCTCAGTTTATCGGTCAAGTTTTCGAGCTCCACTTTCTTTTCTTTTTGGGGAATCAAACGCCGTAGGCCGCTGTCTCTCAACACACCCCGCCCCCAACCTTTCTTCTTTGGACTGGAATGAGCTGGCTCGGTTGGACGAGACGAGTGTAAATTATATGATCTCCCCAACTGGCTTGGCCAGGGGGGTGGGATCTTGCTAAGGTTTCTACCGTGCTGCTGTTGAAAATGCCAGGTGCCTTGAAAGGGATTTTTTTTTTAAAGCGCGGGGGGGGGCAATAAACCACCCTCGGAGAAACAATTATGTTGATCTTATGTCACATGAAAAACCCTGTTCTAAAATTACACGGAGGACATTTAAGCCCAAAACTGAAGCGTTTTTTCATGCAAACGCCGCATGATTCTGCTCTGGGGGATTTCCAGAAACGGTGCCGCTCGCTAATGCGTCTTCTGACAGTGTCATTCCCCCTACAGCGCACGCGCGCCGTGCAACCGGTGTTGATGCAAAACCCGCTTCCCCCGACCCACATCAGTGCAAGTGCAACGAGGATCTTGATACAACGCCGCCTATCCCCGACCACACCGTGGAACTAGGGGTAATACAATCCCCTCCTGCCCGAACCAGTTGCAACCGGTGATAACGCAGATCCCCACACACGCCACTTGCCCCCGGGGTAATGCAATCTGTCCCTTCAAGGGTTAAGCCGTTCCCCGCCCGTAAATCCTTCCCGAGTGAAGCAAGAGTAATGTAAACACCGCCTTGCACATTCACTCGAATCAAACCTTGCCCTTTTGGGGCTGCCCCGTCAGCTATAAACGAAAATCAAAACATGGTCTAGTTGTAGGATCTCTCGCTCCCTCTCTCTCACATACATCAAAGGAGTTTCTTTTATTTTCCCATTAATCATCCATTAATATTTTCAGCTTCATTGGTACAGCAGCCCAGCCCTAGTGACTTTCCTGAGCTTAGCTTGTCAATGAAATGGCTATTTTTTGGACTACACTTCCGTCCTGATTTTTTTCCCCCCGGGGCTAAAAGGGTTAACACGTCTTGTTTTCTGCTTCGCAACAGCTCCCCGTTCATACTGTGTCAAATTCTTTTAAAGCTACTTTTTTTTTTCCTTCTAAAGAAGGTTTATCAATGTATACTAAGTAAACAGATCTTTGTTTTTGCCTTCCACCCACTGCCCTTTCTCTCCAGACTGAAATTGGATTCCTTCCAACCCGGCTGCAGAAATTGCTGCCTACACACTCACAGAGGAGCGCAGGGTTTCTAGGGTGAGGCAATGCGTCTGCGATTCGCAGAGACAAGGCAGGAATTGTAATTGTACTTCATCATGTGATGACTTATGAAAGAGGAAGTTAGGATGTTTTAGTCACGTACTCCCTTGCCCTCTTGCTTAGCCTCTAGGTTCTTTGAAGGAAAAATTGCATGTATTTATATACGTTGGTTGGGAGCCAAGAACGAGTGTTTGTGCATTTACGATCATGAGCAGTTTGTGGTGTTAGTAAAGACGGGGGAGAGGGGGGGAAGCAAACCCTTCAGCTGTGGCAGGCTTTAACTGGAGGGCAAAATTGCGATTAGTTTCCCCCCATAAGAACCAGAGCTTGTTTGGAAAATCAAGATGAACAATTTTAAGTTTTTAACTGGTTTCAGAGTAGCAGCCGTGTTAGTCTGTATTCGCAAAAAGAAAAGGAGGACTTGTGGCACCTTAGAGACTAACAAATTTATTAGAGCATAAGCTTTCGTGAGCTACAGCTCAATCATTTTATCGCTTCCAGTTAACTCTGGAAAACCGGGAGGGAAACATTACAGCACTCATTGTGAAAAAGCCGAACATGATTTTCCTCAAACAGTGGCTTGATTAAACCGAAAATGTGGGTTCTATATCACGTCCTATAAGCTCCCCAAACCTGATCATTTCATGGCCTTACCAGTATGGAAGTCCAACAAAGGATATGTTCAGTTCTTTTTCTTTCTTTCTTCTTTACAGAATCTAGCCCATTGGGCTTAATCTATCTAAAAAACCCATTGTTATGTTATTGTAATACTATATAGAAGAACGGCGTTACTGCTAGTGGACACCTACTGGTGGTTTGTGGTAATGCCGTGTTGCCTGCAGAGAACTATTGAAGGCTTGCTTTACTCACAGTGGCACCTTAGAGACTAACAAATGTATTTGAGCATAAGCTTTCCTGAGCGACAGCTCACTTCATCGGATGCTGTCGCTCACGAAAGCTTATGCTCAAATACATTTGTTAGTCTCTAAGGTGCCACAAGTCCTCCTTTTCTTTTTGCGAATACAGACTAACACGGCTGCTACTCTGAAACCTTCACTCACAGTTTAATTGATTTCAATAGGACTGCCTGTGGGTGCATGGTGAACAGGATATGGCCCATTATAAAACAATATACCCTCAATTGTGCATAGTGAGACTGTTATTTCATCAGTGATTTCTGCTGATGTAATTGCATTATTCGTTTGTACCACTAGGGGGTGCACACTTCATAACTGTAGGTCAAGCACCATCCTCCATCTTTTCCCCCACTTCCTCCTTTGTCCCCCATGCCAGGGGCTTTGTATTTCATCCCCTACCTGGGTTTACTATTCTCTCCTCCGTGTCAGGCGCTGTGTGTGACCCGCATTCCCTCCAGGCTCCAAACTTCTCCCCACCATTATTATTTCTTTTCTATTTGTCTGAGAGATATGTAATGCAGAGTGTCAACATGGTAAGTGGTATTGGGAGGATGGGCAGAGCTGTGATGGGGAGGGTAATAGTTATGCTGGAAGGTGTTAATGGGTGCCATCAATTGTTGATCTATACAGAATTTAAAAATCCATAGGGTTCTCTCCATTGAGAACTAAAATATTCTCTGAAATTTTGTAATTGATCCAATCCTGTGTTCAAAAGTTTTCATGTACTATCCAAATAAACAGAGATGCCATCAAGTTGAGTGTAGAGCCTCGCAAGTTGGGCCAACTAAAACCTGACATTAAATTACAGCCTTAATTTATGCACATTTTTGGGTATGCAGTTATTTTGCATTTGTGAGAACTAGGTACTTCACGTTAAAACTTAAGGCCCATTCCCAAGGGTTGCCAGGTGTCTGGTTTTCAACCAGAACACCCAGTCGAAAAGGGACCCTCCCCAGCCTGGTGAAAATGAGCGAGCGAGCAAGTGAGGGTGGGGGAGAGCGAGTGACAGAGGGAGGGGGGATGGACTGAGCAGGGTGGAGCCTTGGAGAAGGGGTAGGGAAAGGGTGTTTGGTTTTGTACAGTTAGAAAATTGGCAACCTTTGCAGCCAAAACTCCCATTGACTTACTGACATTTCTGCCCTGTTATTGTTTTGAAGGTGCTAGGATGCTTGAAAGGATTTACAAAAAGGTAAATGTAAGCTGACTTTACAGGTGATTTGCTTATTGAAGTACTGCAAGATATGTGCCAAATGATTCAAAAGCTAAAGCAACCACAGGGACTTGCCTGTAGATGGCCACTCACTCTGCTTAGGAGAGAGGCTGTGATGGCCATTTTAGAAACCTTAGAAGTTTTGTTTTTCATTTAAAATACCATGTTCTTCTGTAAAAAACAAACAAACAAAAAAAAACCCCAAACATTTCTATTTACAAATTTTGAAATATACAATTCACGCTGCAGCACCAGTGAGGCAGCAAATGTTACATGCTGTTCATTCAGTTGAAACTAATCCCTAAGGAAACATTACAGCAAACTTTTCTAGTGAAAAAGAAACATCCACTGCGGAGACAAATGCCAAATGGTCCTGAAGGGGCCTCATTGTGAGGGAAGTTGAATTTGGTAAAATAACAGCACAGCCAAGGTTAAAATGAAAAGTACTACATTCAAAGATGCAGCTTAAAATAGCCACACTGGACTTGCTGCTCTGTGTCACAAAATGCCTGTGAGATTTTTAAAATAAATTTTTAGAAAGTAAAATCTAGGTCACATCCTGCCAGCTTTATTCACTGACTTCAGTGGAAGCACTGATAAGAGTAAGTCTTATCTTATTATGTCCTTTTCTAATAGCATAGCAAGGACATAGGGCCTGATTCAAAGCCTGCTGTAGTCAGTGGGAATCTTGCCATTTACTTCAATGAGCTTTAGAATAGGCCCATAGTAAGACCTTAATCCTGCAAACATTTATGTGCACTTTTAACTTTATGCATGTGAGTAGTCCCAGTGAATTTAAAGCCACATGTGATCTTAACTGTTTGCAGGATCAGGGCCTAAACACACGTGCTAATCTTCAAACATGAACACTACCATTGATTCCCATGGAACTACTTGTGCTTAAAATTAAGCACGTGTGTGTGTTTACAGGATCAGGCTTATGTTTTTAAAAGCAGTTAATAATCACTATGTTGAATGTTTCTATGTATTGTACAGCTGTTGTTCACAATGGAAGCTAACTGATGGTAGCAGAAGTTAAAGGAGACACTGGATACAAAATAAAATGCCAAAAGGCGAGATGAAGGTCATCACACTAGCTCAGTTTGGAAGAAAATGTGTCAGAGAATCAAAAAAAATCCAAACAGAAGTTTGATGTCAGCTTTTTACTTTATATGGAACCCTGTTATTGACTCTTTGAAGCTTGCTATGAGGGACTCTTGGAATAATTTCTCAGTGGATATGGGATACCATGTTTGCAAGACACTTATGAAAAGGAAACATCAGGAAGGCCTTGATATGCCACTTGTCCACAGATAAGGCCTGAAATATGGAGATGCTAAGTTTTTCCTTATTTTGTTATGATTTGTTTATGGTTTATTAATTTTGTTATGATTTTTCCTTTAAAAAAGTATTCATGCACATATATGAGTATGCTAATTTTCAGGGAGATACAATGTAAAAAACTAAATGCCCAATCCTGCAATGTATAGCAGACTACTGTGCTCCTGCTGAGGTAGTCTACAGCAAAATTTGTAAGAGCAAAATGCGTTTGTTGGAGAGAATGGAAAATGTTAAACCTTTTAATTAATTTTGTTTTTAATCCAGCAGCTGACTTTTTTCATTTTCAAGTAGAACAGTTGAAAAATCTAGCAAAATGACCTTATTTCTCTGTGTTAGAGAGTCAGATGCAACATATATTTACAATGTGTCTTGCCAGGAAGAGGCAGGATTATGAAAATACTAGAGAAGTTCAGAGGTTACTACAATCCAATTAAAAATAGAGACTTATGAGCAATGTTTCCAGGTGCCAGAAGTGAGGACAGTTGATAAGTCAAGCTTCTAACAGTTTTCCTTGATTGATAAATAGGGAATGTCACATTCTCTATCCTTACACTTCGCCTTGCTCCTTTGCATCCAAAAATGCAATCAACAAATTGGATTTGTTGAGATCTGAAAGCGGATAGAGTGTACCCTGGCTTTGGATTTCCTGGTGTGAGGGGTGGAGGGACAACGGTGACCCCAGTGACCCCTTTTAAAAATAAACAGGAAGTCATGGAATCTGTGACCCCTCTGTGACATAGCTGTAGCTGTGTTCATTGCTTTATACACATTAGTTCAATAGGCTTCTAAATGCCCCACAGAAAATGGGAAAAGGACAAGAATTTCACAGGAAGCCTGTTACAAACTGAGACCAAAACACATTTGGCAGGCACAATTTTTTTTTTTTTTTGTTAAGAACTCCTAGTTTGGCCTGACTACAACTAACAAACAATTAATCTTAGGCCTATACCCTATCCTTTGTCAAAATACTATGTAGGACATGAAATTATTGAAAGGAAAAGACAGAATCCATTTAATGGCAGTCATTGACAAATATAAAAGCTGATTATGCTCAACCAACACAAATACAATATCCAGAAGCAATTTATGCCAGTACGTTCCTAAAGTGTTGTAGAGATTTCAGGCTTTGCAACACTTTGTCCATGTGGGTCCTTTTTGAACAGAGACCCTCACATACAATAAAAGTCTAAAATATCCGAGCCAAGGCCAAAACCGTCTCAAGGCTTGTGCCAGAACCATAAACCATTACAGTGTGGAGGTTCCAGTATTGCCAAAATGTCCCCCTGAAGCAGTGAAGTTGAGCTGGTTGTCAGTTCTATATCTATATCAGACCAGCTGGAATGAACATGTTCCCCATTGGCCTCTGTATATAGGCAGACTCAAACACTGCATAGAGTACAGCAATTTAAACCTTTAAAGGGACCACCATCAGCTTAATGGGAAATCTAGTCCAATTAAAAGAAAAGTTAAGGATAGTTTCAGGTACTACCCTTGGCCTTGTTTCTCCCTGCCAATTTTTTTGTGGTTTTACAATCACATTTTTCTATTTGTTTAAATGTTGGTCTCTCTCTGCCCTTTGAAATCAATGGGAGTTAGGCACTTACAAACAGTGCTTAAGTTGTGCCGGGGCTTGCCAGGCTGAGCCATGGCACATCTGGGCTTGACAGTTCATAGTCCTGGCACCTCTGGGCTTGCTGCATTAATTATGAATGTAAAAAAATTGCTTGAGCCCCAGTAGCTCTTTCATTACACATTAAGCACCGCTTACATACTTAGAGGATTTGGGCCTAAGTGCCTAACTCACTTTTTAAAGTGAGGCTTAGACTTCTAAATCAATTAGAAGTGGATATATTTTGAAAATTTTACTTGAAGTGCTGTCAAATAGACAAAGTAAACAAATTTAAAAGACAGAATTGTTATCCTTGTTCTCTTTCAGTAATATTACATAATGTGTGCAACTATGATAGGTAAAAATATTCAGCTGTTAAGGCATTTCATGATATATTTCTAACTTCTGAAAACAGCTACTACTTCATTGTTTCCATCATGCTTTTTCCAGTTTAAAAAAACCACCACAGTAAGCGCTCTTGCTCGCTTTGACCACTGTAAGGAGGCCACTGATAGGAATTATAATTAATACATGCAAAATCAATAATGATAACTAATGATATTTTGCACATTACCAGTATATCATAATAATAATGATAATGCAATTAATTTAGCTGCATCATACCCTGTCAGGTATGTAGGTGTTAGTCTCATTTTACAGATGAGGAAATGGAAGCACAGGCAAATTAAATGACTTACTCAAGGTAACACAGAGTATGTGGCAGAACTGGTTGAAAAAAACAACCCTCAGATCTCCCAGTTCTGGGCTTTAGCTATAAGATTATGTCACCAAGGATGGACTCTCCACGTCACTTGTTTCCCCTATATTGGTTTGCCTGGAGGACTGTGCGCAGATTGTCCTTGCATTAGTGCCTGTACAGCCTCAGTACCTGTATGTCAAAAGCGTCTTCATATTTACTGTGCGGAGGATTGAATTAGGTGTGCAGGGTAGGCTGCAGGATTCACTTTTATTCAATGGGCTTAATGTGCCATTCGACTGGTGCAGAAAGAACTGGTGAAAAGCGCTTGGCTGACAGCCCTAGGACTGAACTCTTCTTTCAGTAACACAACTATATGGTGGACACATATTTCCACAGTGATTTACCAAGATCAATAAGGGTGAGAGAGTAGTGCAGTGTCTATGCCTTTTCATTCATTAGCCTTTCCTCAGAGACTGCTATCAAGAGTAGCAAACTGGAGTGGAGGCCAAAGTAGAGACGTTTTTTATGGTGGGGATTTTTGTACACGAGGAACTGGATTAATGGCACCAAACTCGTTCCACACAGGGCATCAAACAACTTTAGAAGTCAATAACATATCAACATTAATGACCGGAGCTGAATTTGAATTGCTGACCCAAGGTGAAAGGCTGTGTATCTCTTTACCAATCCCCTGAATCATCTACTTCCCCTCCACCAGTTACTAGTATTGCTAAATGTAACACCGCACACATTATAATTAAGAAAAAAAATTCAGACCAAATAAAAAAATGTTTGGAGCTTCTCAGAAACATCTCTGCCTGACTCAGCCTTCAGTTAAAATTTTTGTGTGTAATTACGTAATTACATAATATTAGTATCCTGAGGAACCATCTCTGGAGGGGGACACGCCTGAAGAAGAGGGATTCAGCCAATTCCATGGTAGCACATCCTCCCTTTCTTGATCCAGGGATCAGTATGGCAAAAGGGACTTTGAAATGAGCTGGTTATGAGAAGAGTGGGAGTGATACACATTGATCCCAACACCAGTCCTGTGGCCTCCAGCTGGATTACCTTTCCAACAAACTCTCCCCAATGAAGTGAACACTACAGCACAAGGCCGCAACTGGCCAAGAAGAATCCTGATTCCAGGATTCCGGGTGAGAGCAAAGAGTGTGTGCATCTCTGCTCCCACCTGCACTAGCTAGAGCAGGATTTAGCCCATATTATCCATATTGTATATTATATTAGTAGTTAGGGCAGGATTTAGCCCATATTATATATTATGCCACACACACACCTGTTAAAGGAACGTTATTAAGGCTGCTAAGTCAAGCATTCAAAAGATAGGAAATGCCAGAATTCAACTTGCCTGTGCAACATTAATTTGGCTTCTTGTGTGTATGGATTATGATACAATCTTTAATTATATGATCACATACTATTCTGTTCCTGGGATCCCTGCTTTATTCAGTGCATAGAATGGAGGGCGTTCACTTAATGAACAGCTATTCAATATTTGTTTCTCCTAATTGTTCAATCGGTGGCCCTAGGATTTATTTACACAGACTATTCAAATCCTGCTCTGAACACAGAATTATTAATTTTGTCACGGGCTTTTGAATGGTGCTGACCACTATAGTATCTCACTACCTCACAAACATTACACCCCCGTGAAGTGAGGAAGGGGAGTCAGGAGCAGCAGAAGATCCCTAAAGATGAGGGGGCCACAGGTGCCCAAACCATGGCCCCATCCTTCCTGCGGCACCTCTTCGCCCGAGGCCCCACCCTCACCTCACCCCTTCCCCGAGGCCCTTCCCTACACCACCCCTTCCCCCGAGGCCCTGCTCCCATGCCACCTCTTCCTCCCAAGACCCTGCTCTCCGCTTGCCCCTCTCTGCCCCCTCTGCCCAGTCGCTTGCCCTTATGGCCGGTAAAAAGTGGGTGGGCCATGGCCCGATGGACCTCCCCTATTTCGGCACCCCTGGCTGGTGGTGTCCCCATTTTACAGAGAGGGTACTGATGCAGAGAGAGATTAAATTTGGGTGCCCAATTTGAGATAATTAGTACTTGATTTTTCTGAGTACTTAACATCATATATATTTAGTATGTTCAAAAGACAACTGCCATTCACTTCAGCTACAGTTGTGAGTGCTCAGCACTTCTGCAAAGCAGACCTTTGAGTCCCAAGTTGGACACCCAGAAAATAAGGAACACAAAATTAGTGATTACCTGTGAAAAGCTTTTTTTAAGTAGTTTGCCCAGCCTCACATAGTAACTGTGGCAGGAGCAGTGATAGAATCCAGTTCTCCAAGGCAGCATTCAGTTGTCTTCACTATGAGACTCTTTTCTCTTCCTGGAATCCACCATCTCATTCGAGATACACCCTGACCCGGATCCACAAAGGAACTTAGGTGTTGCAACGCTCAATGTTTATCCAAAGTGGAACAGGTTCAACAGGAGAGACAAAGAGATCCATATCAGAATATCCCAGTGGCGAGGGTCCTCACCATTTTAGTGTGCTGGCATAGACACTGACTTTCTAATGTGCCAGGGGATGCTCCCCCCAGCTGTGCCCCAGGCCCTGCCTCCACTTCACCTCTTCCCCCAAGGCCCCACCCCACCTCTTCCCACCTCACCTCACTCTGCCCCGCCTCTTCCCACCCAGTTCCACCCCCTCCCCCAGAACTTCCCACCCAGTTCCGCCTCCTCCCCTAAGCATGTCCCACCTTTGCTCTTCCCCTTCCCACCCAGCGCTTCCTGCATGCCACAGAACAACAGAGCCACAGTGGGCGGGAGGCACTGGGGGGTGGGGGAGGCGCTGATAGGGAGGCTGGCTGGTGGGGCTCAATACTCACCAATTTTTTTCCCATGGGCGCTCCAACCCTGAAACACATTGGTCAACATTCCTCCATAGTGTTACTCTACTGAAACTATTGGACTTACACCAGGGGTGAAATTGGCCCAGTGAGATCAGAAACCATGCGATTCAACACGAGGTCAAAAGGTTACGTAGCTAACAGATCATCACAGCATTTGAGAACATCATGTCTGCTTGGCTAGAGCTGGAATCCCAGTCCAGCATGTCTAAACTGCTGTCTGTAGTGCGTGTACATGCTTAAGGAGAACTACGTCACCAGGTGTCCAACCTTTTGTTAAGTAACTTTGAAAAATATATCATATACATTATAGTGAATCATATAATGTGCTCAAGCCCCTCTTCCTTTGGAACGGACCATACTGGAAAGGCCAACACAAGTTGGAAAGAAGCATGTTGATGAGAGAGCTTGCTTACAAGAACTAAAAGAGTTCCATGCATTGGCAGACTTTTTGCTGAATAGGTCAGCAGGGTTTGGAAACTTGGTCCAAGACTTTTTGCATCTTTGTACAAGTTCCTAGTTACTCAGAGGTAGTGTAATACTCCCCATGAACAGGTTTAAAAGAACACGTACAAGAGGTAAATTGTATGCAGGGTACACAAAGTGACAGATATTTTTAGAAATAAATTCTGCCTATATTTTATATATTGCTTGGAATTTATACAAATTTTATTTTACAACAGTTATGGAAATTATAGGTACTATGTTTATAAATGCCAAACCCAACATAAAATGCTCCATTAATGTATTTGAATTGAGGTTAGATAACATACATCAATATACTTACACATTTCTATGATTCAGAATTTGATGCAGAGTAAATATGTAAAGAATCTGCTTAGGTTTTTTTCAACTTTTCTTCCAAAATTAGCAACTACAGGGGAAAAAAGACAGATATACATCATTTCACATATTTATAAAATAAGTCAGTGTGTCTGTTCATTAGGGCTTCAGAATCAGACTTCTAGATGCCTTCCTCCTGAATATAGTGGGAGGAAAAGGTAAGAACCCCTTTTCAGATGTAACCAGATACCTCATTTGACAGATTGTAATGCTTAAAATCCTTGCTAATAGAAAACATGTCAAGACATGCATCTTTCAAATGCTGTCGAATAGTTCAGCCCCATATTTTACATACCCTCCGGATTACATTCATATATTTGGTTTTAAAAGTTAACCTCTCCATTTCAGTAGGAAAAAAGGCAAAGCACTTTTGGTAGGTCTCACACACAAATAAAGCTAGAGAGGATGCATGATTCATTATTACAGTGCATACACACTGAGATACTACAGTGATGTGCAGCAATAGCAGTATTGCCAATAACAAAACATTCAAGTTCCCTAAATATCATGAAATTGGCTTTAAAAAATAAATCACCTTGGGATTTTTTTTTAATTTGCCTTCTGTAAGCAAGGACTGGCCTGTCTCCCAAGATCTGTGAGAGTGATGGGTCGTTCTTCAGGATAGGTAGTAAATCCTTGATGATGCATTGGAAAGGTTTTAGTTGGGGGCTGAAGGTGATGGCTAGGGTGGTGACCATCGCTTATTAGCACCGTAGTGTCCAGGAGCCTGGACCAGTCCACACAAGAGATCCACTACCTGGACACTACGGTGCTAATAAGTGATGGTTACATAAACAGCACCCTATACCAGAAACCTACTGACCGCTATTCCTACCTACATGCCTCTAGCTTTCATCCAGATCACACCACAGTATTCATTGTCTGCAGCCAAGCTCTACAATATAACCGCATTTGCTCCAACCCCTCAGACAGAGACAAAAACCTACAAGATCTCTATCATGCATTCTTACAACTACAGTACCCACCTGTTGAAGTGAAGAAACAGATTGACAGAGCCAGAAGAGTACCCAGAAGTCACCTACTACAGGACAGGCCCAACAAAGAAAATAACAGAACGCCACTAGCCATCACCTTCAGCCCCCAACTAAAACCTCTCCAACACATCATCAAGGATCTACAATCTATCCTGAAGGACGACCCATCACTCTCACAGATCTTGGGACACAGGCCAGTCCTTGCTTACAGACAGCCTCCAAACCTGAAACAAATACTCACCAGCAACCACACACCATACAGCAGAACCACTAACCCAGGAACCTATCCTTGCAACAAAGCCCGTTGCCAACTCTGTCCACATATTTATTCAGGGGACACCATCATAGGGCCTAATCACATCAGGCACACTATCAGAGGCTCGTTCACCTGCGCATCTACCAATGTGATATATGCCATCATGTGCCAGCAATGCCCCTCTGCCATGTACATTGGTGAAACTGGACAGTCTCTACGTAAAAGAATAAATGGACACAAATCAGACGTCAAGAATTATAACATTCAAAAACCAGTCGGAGAACACTTCAATCTCTCTGGTCACTCGATTACAGACCTGAGAGTGACTATCCTTCAACAAAAAAACTTCAAAAACAGACTCCAACGAGAGACTGCTGAATTGGAATTAATTTGCAAACTGGATACAATTAACTTAGGCTTGAATAGAGACTGGGAGTGGATGGGTTATTACACAAAGTAAAACTATTTCCTCATGTTATTTCTCCCCCCCACCCCACCCCCCACTGTTCCTCAGACATTCTTGTTAACTGCTGGAAATGGCCCACCTTGATTATCACCACAAAAGGTTTTCCTCCTTTCCTCTCCCCCCACCTTCCTGCTGGTAATAGCTCATGTTAAGTGATCACTCTCCTTACAGTGTGTATGATAAAACCCATTGTTTCCTGTTCTCTGTGTGTGTATATAAATCTCCCCACTGTATTTTCCACTGAATGCATCCGATGAAGTGAGCTCACAAAAGCTTATGCTCAAATAAATTTGTTACTCTCTAAGGTGCCAGAAGTACTCCTTTTCTTTTTGCAAATGAAGAGCTCATCCTCCAGGGTGAACTTTACCTCTGTCCAAAGGGTCAGCCTATTTTGAGGACTCAAGTAATGCAGGGTGTGTGCAGGCAGCCTGCACAGGGATAAATTTCACCCACAGACCTCTCTCAGGCAAAACAATAGGACTTTTCCCCAAGTAAGGGCAGCAAGACTTGAGCTACAGCTAATCAACCTTCTAGCAAGTTAGGATTTTTAGATTTAAGACAGTAAAATAAGTTTGACATATTTTTGGTGTTCTGTTCTCCCTTCATGTTTTACTTGAACGGTTTGATTTAAATCTCATTTGGTTCTGCTACCATTTAGCACTGTTATTACAGCCTTGTTTTTGAAGAAAGAAGAGTAATCCATATGTAAAAATAATAGTACTGCAGACGCAGACAGCAGATGGTGTTATTAAATACCTGGTCAAAGTCTAAGGTCAGAACACACTAACAATTAACAGGACACACTATCTGTTATTTAATGGGTAACATAAGAGATGTAAGGTATTTGTAATGCGGTGTAGGGTGACCAATAGCATGTTGTCAGATCTCCATTCGACCCCTCCGTTGTATAGATATTTTGTAATACACTTGTCTAAACTCCACTGATATGAATAATCGTATTCAGCTTTGCCTCCTGTAAAATTTCCCTCCTTTGGCAACTAATTCCTCATTTTAAAATTGGCTATGAGAATTAAAGCACTTAAAATGATCAATCTATTGTTGACCCTTTCCCAATCTACTTGGCTAGTCAAAGTTTCGGGTCCTGTGGGTGTCCAGCTGGGAGTTGTAGTTGGTGATAGTCAGATATTTCTTTGATTAAGTTTTGTTTATTTACGAAGAATGTGAAAAGTCCTGTATCTCTAAACACAGAAGGAATCAAGTAGCAGGAAATAGGTTTTTTTTGCTCAGAGCACCAAGAGTGCTCTTTTCAGCATGCACTCTGATCCCAAAAATCTCTCTCTAGGTTTCTTCCAAACCAACATTTCAGTTTTCTGTGTGTTCCTCTCCATCCAAACATTTCCCCAAGTTTGTCACAAGACTCAGGCGAACCCTCCACGCACCTGGTGCTAGTTTCTGGGCAGATTCTATTAGGTTTTGTTTTAGGTGTGGCTCCTTAACTATCTCTTACAACTGTCTTAAATGGGGGACTCAGTCACACAATTGGTTCAAACTCAATCCATAATGTTTCACCCAGCTCATAAGAGTGTGCTTTCCCCTTTGGGCCAGTCCCATTTAGGAGGGTGGGGTATTAACTCCTATGTTCAGGACCCCTTGATGAGGAAGACTCTTCCTTCTTGGTAGATCCTGTTGTTGCTTAAAAGCAGTGACTCCCATAAAAATCCCACCCCAACCCTGCAAAGTGTCTTGTCTCCCATCCCCTCTTGAGGCCTGTTTAGCCTGGGTCAGATCACATAATCCTGATCCACCAAACAGAATCATTCTATTAAAACATCCACAACTGTCCCTAGTAGTGTAGTCAAGAGTAAAGTGAGCTTACTCACTTCTCATTTGGGTAACATGGAGTTTAGTTTAGGTTAGTTTACTCACTTCTTTTTTTTAACCGCTATACCACGGCTATATTTTCATCCAATTGTGTGTACCCAGGGAGCCTGATATAGGAGACCTAACTCTTTCCAGTTTGTGTGCTCTATGGTTATGAAAGATGGATGCCCTTAGATGCTCCTTGCCTTCTTTTAGAGCTATGATGCCTATTTTAGAGATATAAGGAAAGCCAGCTGTATTACTTTTAGAGATATAGGCCTGTAAACAAGCCCACTCATTCGTTCTGGGGTCTTCAGGGAAGGTGAAGAGGCTTAAAAGTGGGCTGTGAACTGCTCTTCAGGATAGGGCCTATCTTTATTTTGATTATTGTACAGTGCCAAGCACATTATCTTATCAGTACAAATAGAGTAAGATACAGATAATGACCCTGTGATTTTATATATTAGTCTCCTACAAGGTAGACAATGGGAAGGAAGCAATCCTTTCAGTGGTCAGAGACCAAAATTTTGCTGCCAGTAATACCTTCAATACTGTACTTTTAATCAATTATAGCTACTCTCTTGCTAGGAACTATGAATTTGTGAGCAAAGTACATTTTATTATTTACAAGGTTCAGATCTCAAATATAAACAGATGGTGCCAAGATGACTCCTACTGCATAGTGATCAAGGTATTTTCATATTCATGGGCAAAGCATGAATGATTAAGTAAGCAGAACCAAAATCTGTGAGGAAGAGTATCTTATAACAATACATACATTCACTGGGATATTTTGTGTCTAGTTATTATTCCGATCAGAATAATTTAATATAAAGAGAGAGTCTAACTGTACTCTTCTGTCTTTTGGATAAGATCAAATCAGGTAATATCTGGTGGAGAAACACTAGAAAATCAGGAGGCCTTCTTGTTTTTTTTAGTAAGTCAGAGAGTAGTTCCATTCTTCTAGTTCTCGGTTGTATTTTTTCCCAGTCAGGATTGTTGGCTGCAAGGTGTGGAATATCCTCAGCTGCCAATGAATTATGGAAATTGAGCACCTTAGGGTCTAATCCAGCTGCTCTTATCAGAGTAGTCTTACTCACCCAAGTAGTCCCATTGATTTCAATGGGACTTCTTGGGTGAGACAGGACTACTCACACAAACAAGGATTGTGGGACTGGATCCTTATTATGCAAGCCATATTTCTTTATTGGTAATGACGCTTCTCAAGACAAAGGCCTGATTTCACTGTTGCTGCTTTCACATGTGGTCATCTTGGAGTGAGGATTTCAACACTGAAGAATATTTCTGGGCAGACCCTCAGCATCACTCCGACTTGGCTTAGATAGACTTTTTCTTACTGCTAGTTACATCAGCTGTATTGAATTGTGACACTTTCTTGTGTGAGTGAATACTAGAAAACATTATGTAACTGATTTCCAAACCATTGGGCCTGTCCTTCAGTGCTAATTTTTCTTATTGTTTTCATCTTGGTCAGCTGTTGACTTCTGAGAGATTATCAGATTGGCATTTAACTAAAAACATTGGGAGAAAAATCAAGAAAGGAAGAGTTTACTGACATTGTTGCCAGGCAGTTCCATAATATTGACACCTTTGCCCAAATCAGAGGTAGGCCTTAGAGTAAATAGATCACTTGGGGCCTGATCATTTTCTCCACTCATGCTATCATAGGGACCTTACAGTATGTTCAAATGGAATCAAAGGCAGAGCTTTGTGGTATGCCCCACTCTCTTTTTCCTTGAGTTTATGGAAGCCCCTTTGGGATACAACACAAGGTAGGAATTCCATGGAGTAGAAGTCAGTAGGTCTGGGATGGGACTGGAGCATGGCTTAGTTCTGCTGTACTCACCCTCTCAAAGCTGTGGAGAATTTGCAAGCAAGGATGGAGAGCTTCCAGATGGCCGTGGTCACATGCTTCTCCACACTGAATGGAACTCTTATGTTGGTGTTCTACTGCTGCAGTCCGGCGTGAGCTTTGCAAAGATCTCCAGGAATACTTCTGCTTCCTGAAGTTCTGCTGCCACAGCTGGTCATCACAGTTCTGCATCACAGTCCTAGCCCACCTGTCATGCTGGTGGGCTTAGCACAGAAGTGGCACTCCACCAAATGAATCCACTCCATGAAAATATGATGCAGAAGTAACTGCTCAGTTTTATCGTTCTCTTCTTCCTCTAGCAGTATCTGCATGGCATCTTGGTGGCTGCATCCCAACTCATCCAAAGCCATCCAGCTCTGTGACTGCTAATACATCTGGAGCACTCTGTTCCTACTAATGACTGCCAAGATCTTAAGGCTCAACAGTGTTTCCTTCATGGTCCCTGACAGCAGTTTGAAAATGGCTGTGGATCAATAAAAACAGAAGAATTATGGGATACTGGGAAAGCAATCATGGGAGTTTGTTAATTTGACCCCAACTCCCAGAATTGCAGCAGGCTCCAGTAGGTATCCCACAATGCTCTGCAAGAAAAATCTCAGAATGCATAGAGTTTAGCAGCAATACATTGCACCATGGGATATCTGCGCAAAATGCTGTGCAGTTATTTAGAAAAAAAATAACCAACCAACCAACCAAACATAACCCCATAGACTTGTGTGGGGCTCAATGATTCACATGGGAATAGTTTAAGCCGACATGTTATTTTGGTCTAGGTATAGCAGAAAAACATACTGAAAAAGCTTTCCAATAGAATTGTAGAATCACAGAAATGTAGGGTTGGAAAAGACCTCAAGAGGTCATCTAGTCCAGCCCCCTATGCTGAGGCAGGATCAAGTATACCTAGGGGTTCCCAAACCTGGTTACTGGCTTGTTCAGGGTAAGCCTCTGGGGGGCCACGAAACACTTTGTTTACCTGAGCGTCCGCAGGTACGGCCACTTGCAGCTCCCAGTGGCCACGGTTCGCCATTCCCAGCCAATGGGAGCTGTGGGAAGTGGCACAGGGCTTACCCTGAACAAGCCGCGAATCAAGTTTGGGAACCCCGACCTAGACCATCTCTGACAGGTGTTTGTCTAATCAGTTCTTAAAAACCTCCAGTGATGGGGTTTCTACAACCTTCCATGGATGCCTATTCTAGTACTTAATTATCCTTATTGTTAGAAAGGTTTTTCCTATTATTCAACCTAAATCTTCCTTGCTGCAGACATGCCTGCCATGTAGACAAGGCCTAAATTAATGTTAACTCCATCTGCATAAAGAATCCCATCTTCTCTTTAGAGCCATGAAATTTACTCATGACTTTCAGAGCATCCATAGATTGAAAATGGCCAAGGCCCTCCTGCCGAAAAGAAACAAACTCATAGCTCTTACAGATGTTTTTCCCATTCTTTCCCATCAGTAGAGAATGCTATTGTTCTTGTTTGGACAGCGGAAAGCTATGCTGAAATTCTTATAATTTATGCAAAGTGTTGTTTTGTGTGCCCCCCCCGCCCCAGGCCTTCTTCAGATCAAATGGTGTGATATAATGGCATTATAACAATAATAGATTGTACTGTATCATTTTGTTTGTTTATCTTAATAGAAAATGAAATGTGCAGGTAATTGCAATTGCCATTTAATCTATCTGTAAAAATAATCAGTATATGGGAGCATCCATAGCACAAAAATGGACACAAAGTTTGTTCAACGCCCTTTCTGTGCCTTTTCTTCCTTAAATCCCAGAGAAACTCAAAAGAACCTAATAAAATTCAAGACAGCTAAAGAGCAATCCACAATGCTGAAACACTCCTTCACTCCAAACCATCTCAATGCAAGATGTTTAATTTACTGCCATTTGGTTCGGTTTTGGAAAATCGGTATTAGCATTTTTGGTGGGCCTACAAAACAGCTTTTCACTGCCTCCACCCAAATATGACCCAGTCCTCTCTTTCATGATCACACTGCTGTACAAGACGAGCCTGACACTTCTGGTGAGGATTAATCCAATGATTCTTTGGGATAAATCCTAAATGTAACTGATTACTTTTCTATAGAAGTGTGCATGTTAGGAGGAACCATAGAATGATGACTTCTCCAGTGCTGCCCTCAGTTTCCCTTCTTTGTGCCTCAGTTTCCCAGTTTGTCAGTAGGCTCCCTCTTGTTCATTAGGTAGCCTAATCCAGAGAAGAGAATGATTAAGAACATATTTTATTACAAGCAGCGGGACATGGACACACCAACATGAATTAAACCCAGGACTCAGAATAAGCTGGTATGTGGCAGAACAGTGTACCAGAACCTCTTTCATGCTGCCTTATTCTCCTAAAGCCATGCCCTTTTTTAAAGCAAAAAGAAAAGGAGTACTTGTGGCACCTTAGAGACTAACACATTTATTTGAGCATAAGCTTTTGTGAGCTACAGCTCACTTCATCGGATGCTGTAGCTCACGAAAGCTTATGCTCAAATAAATTTGTTAGTCTCTAAGGTGCCACAAGTACTCCTTTTCTTTTTGCGAATACAGACTAACAGGGCTGCTACTCTGAAACCTTTTTTAAAGCAAGTTTCTAGTTATTATGGTTGAGGAAACAGCCTCAAAAAAGGTGAACCAAGTGTAACAGATGCCTGCATTTGCTGAACCTGAAACAATAGCTCTGAGAGGTGTGAATTGTCCCATTCATTTCCACAGATGCCAAGTCAGATAATAAGGTTGACATTTAAACTATTAACTATTTCACTGCTCAAAGCACTTGCCTCAGGATTACACTGTGAAGGCCTGCACAATCTACCGGGAGTTGGGGAAAAGGAGAGGGCAAACCCAAGAAGCCTACGAGCCCAATGGGGCATCTGAGGTTCCTTGAGGGACAGCCAAGAAGCTCAGTGGGGGTCCATGAGCTTCAATGAGGGGAAGAAAAGCACAAGAAATCCAGCAGAGTGGAAGGTATTTGGACTCCACTGAGAGAGACACAAGCCCAAGGAGCACAAAGAGCACGTACAAATCTGTTTTGAATATCTGCGCAATGGACTGTGAGCCATGCCTCAACGTGGGTGGAATGTATTTGTGAGTAGAGCTTGAAAGGGTTACTGCCTCTTTCTTCTCAGATATGACCCCTGCCTGGTTAGAGCCCACAGGACCGGGTCAACAGCATTGTGCTATATTGTGCACATTCCCCAAATAAGGAGATTTATAAAGCAGCCACATGGGCGTATATTCACCAAACACTAGACTTGTCACCCTCAGGGGACACAGGCTTTGATAGGCGAGTTTTCCAAGCAGTGGTTTGAAAAAATGTTAGCCTGAGGGACCGTAATGCCTTCCCTCCCTTTTTCTGAACTAATTGCTAGTAATGTTGCACTACTGAGGAAGAAAATAAATGTTGGCCTTGCTTCTAAATTTTCTTTCTCCAAAACACGGTGTCTGACAACCCCGAGTCATCCCAGAATCAAGGGTCAGGGAATCTGGAATCATGTTCCTTGGAAAGAAATGTAAATAGTCATGCTTATTGCATTTCTCTTGAAAGTATTAGTACATTGTTATTAAAGTGTAAGTGTTTTATAGCTGTTAAGTACACCGTTCTGAAAGGTACACTACAAAGAACTCTCCACCAGCCTCACTGATCTTGTGGACAGATAGGCCAACCCAAAAACCGACATAGAGCAGATCATCAGTAACTCCATGTCTGAGTCCCGTGGATCTGCTGAAGGTTGGAGAAGCTAATTGACAAGTTTCAGAGTGGTAGCCAATGTGGAGCTAATGTAAATGCAAAAGAGGGGTGGTCCATATCGCTATGTGGAGAGGATCACATTCTGCATCCTGCAAAAGGGTGAGAGAGTTTCTGCTGCAGCATATATTTCCCCAGAACCGCAGAATTCTCCTTGTTACACAACCCTTTCTGAACCCCCCAACACTACATGTGGTTCCTTAAAGACACATTCGAGCCTTTAATCAGAATTAGCTATGCACTGTTAACTGTCAACAGCTCTTTTGTTCCTCTAATGGGTGTTTGCTGTTGCAACATTGTGCTTATTAACCTTTGTCAGTGACTCAGCATGACCCTTACATTGAATACTGGAGTTTCAAGATGGGGTGAGAGTAAGACAGTGATGGCTTAAACAAGCATGTCTGCAGAGTATGTGTAGGTGGGGTGGAGGGGTGTTCTTTTTTCCTATTCTTCTTTTAATTAAATCTTGATTCATTTTAAATATTTTTTCCACAAATAAACATAGATAGGAAGTAAATGCAAACAAGCCAATCATTAAAATGTCATTATTAACAAATAGTCATTGATGTGCCTCTACTGTAGGAAGAAAGATGGATAGAATGAGTAAGAGCTAGAAGAGAAAAATAAAAGGTTAGGGAGAAGAGAGAAGAGTCCTCTGTAAAGAATTCAGCACAGAAGTAAAAAGATGAAAGACAAAAAGAACAAAGAGATAGATGTTAGAAAAATCTGACCCATTAGGAATATCATTCAGCAGCTTTGCTTATATGTAAAGCACAATTGTACAGTGTTAAACCAAGAAAGGTAATGATTAGTCTGTAACAGACAGCATATCCACATGAAAAAGTTGCACTGATTTAACTTGTGTGTGGTTTTAAACAGATTTAGTTAAACCAGTGGACACTCTTATGTTGGTTTAAACCAGTGTTACTTTAGCTTATTTATTTTGATTCAAATAAGTCTGATTTAAATCAAAATAAGAGTGACGAGGTGGGGAAGGTAATATCTTTTATTGGACCAACTTCTGTCGGTGAGAAAGACAAGCTTTCAAGCTCACACACAGTTCTTCTTCGGGTCTGAAGAAGCAGACCTGAAGAAGAGTTCTGTGTAAGAACAGAATATTCAAGAGCTGTCATTTTTGATAATGTATTTGACCAGTCTCTGATCTTGGGAGAATAACAAGATTTCCATCTGTGCAAGATAAGCTCTTTGGTTACAAGGGCAGCTCGAAAGGAAACAGAGTCCCTGAGAATTTGTACAGCCTAATTCCACCTGCATCCGTGTTAGTTTGAAAGTTCCAAGTGTTAAAGGAATATCCACAATTAAAATGTATTCTGTCCCACACATCTCTCCAAACACCCTTCACCTTAGCACAGTCCCGAGCATGAACATCAATGAACCCAGGAGCTATCCTATGCCACCAGTATTTAATATTCCTCTTTTATGCCAGTGTATCTTTAGGAGAATCTTATGTTGAGTGAACTGTAACTGTAGATTAGGTAGGGATTTTTTAAATATTATGGCTGAAGATATTCCGTTAGGATCAGGGGGAGATTTAAGGGTCATGAGAGCATGGTCAGCAAACACGCAGCGTAGGGCCTAATGGTCACGTCACCTTAGACCTGTAGAAGATCTGTGTGTGAGCTCGAAAGCTTGTCTCTCTCACCAACAGAAGTTGGTCCAATAAAAGATATCACCTCACCTTCCTTGTCTCTCTATCACCTTAGGCTTTTTAAAACATAAACAGCTTTTTAAAAAAATTAAAAGTACAGGCCTCAACAGAAGTGGAATCTCACCCAAATCATGTTGGTTTGTGAATTCCAATAATTGGACCCTTGCACCACAGCAACATTTGTCCTTGGCAATTTGTTCTGTGACGCCGTTGAGCTCCAACCTTGCTATCTGATCTTTCTCAATTGCACGGAAAGTAAGGTCACCCAGCCATGTCTGAGCTAGTGTTGAATGCATGTAGTTTTTTGCCGTGTGTTAATGTGCTCATTGCACATTCAGCACTAGCCACTCCAATTGGTATGGTGAGAGAGAGTCGACACAACATTTCCATTTCTGGTAAAACATCATCAAGAGAACTTGACATTACGAAATTCAGGTACCTCTGGACTCCACTTGACAAAATGAACATCTCTGTGTCTTTGGTAAAATAACACATCTTGAAAGACATGATCTCATGAACCAAGTCCAAAGAAAAATATGAGTATTTTCCATGAGTTTGAGAACCTCCTCCTTTGACTCTTCTAGCATTATATTTTGAAGTCTGCTGGGATGGAGGAAACCAAATAGAGTAGCTACATTTTGAAATCCCTCATACCAAGATTTTAGTTCCCCTCCCATATTGCCTAAGACCTCAAAATATTTCCTTTGATGGTTATCCTTTGCATCTAACACAGAATCGTGTACAAATTCATCATCCATGTGGCATACACGTCTCTTCCTGTGGCTTGGATAGTTTGCATTTTCAAACCCCATTGTTTCCCACCTGTTCTGAAATTCTTTTACAATTTCCTCATACTTTTCTTCAGATCTGAGCTTGCTGATCTTGTTCACTTTGCTGTCAAATGTTTGGAGGACTTGGAACAGGTCAATATTATTTGATGGAAGTATTCCAGAGGCTGCAGCCATGATAACTAAGATCCTATGTCTCCATAACAGATTTAGGTAGAACATCCAATCCCTCAGAGACAGGTTGCTTTTTGCTTGTCGTATGTCCTCACTACTCCTGTGTTCAGTGACACTTTCATCTTCTAGGCATTCAGTTATATGCTGAAAATTTACTATCATTGCCTCAGTGGCTTTCATTTGAGCTTCCTATCTAGCCTTGCAGAATGCCTTTACATGTAAAGGTCTCCTTCGTTCTTCAGAAACATGTTTAATTTCATCTGCAGCCTCAATCCTGTCAACGTCTTCAGGGGCCTGAAGTGCATCTCAAATTCCTCTCCCATTTGCAAAACTGTATTCTTTTGAGCCAAAGTTTGAAGATTATTTTTATAGTAAATAATTAGTTTTTTTCATCTATGGTTAGTCTGTGAAATATCTATATATTTCCTACAAAATTGAGAAGAAAACTTTCAGTTCTGGACTGGTCTTATCTTTAGCAGCATGGAACAGAACTAGGTTAATTTGATGAGTTGTGCAATAGATGTAATGTGCATACATTTTGCCTCCTTTGCCTGAAAGATATTCGGTCATTTTTTGCTTGCAATCCTCCACAAATTGCAGCCATAACACTGGCCCCGTTCATATACCTGTCCAGACATATATTTGGGGTCTAGTCTATACTTGCAGAATGAAACATCAGTTTACTGGCCACAGAAGCGTAGGCGCTGAGTGTCTAATCTGCCAGGGGGTGCTCCCCCTGGCTCTGCCGAGGCCCTGCCCCCACTCCACCCAGGGCCCCACCCAGCCCTGCCTCTTCCCCACCTCTTCCTGCCCCCGCCTCTTCCCACCCCACCCCTTCCCCACCCAGTTACACCCCCCCCAAGTGCACTGCGCCTCGCTCCTCTCTCCCGTCCCCCAGTGGCTACTGATGCCACGAAACAGCTGATCCATGGCAGGTGGTAGGTGCTGGGAGGGAGAGGGAGGCGCTCATCAGCAGGGCCCATTGGTGGGCAGGAGGCACTGCGGAGAGAGGGAAGCTCTGTAGGGGGGCTGCCAGTGGGTGCAAAGCACCCACCATTTTTTTCCCGTGGGTGCTCCAGCCCTGCCTCATACTGCCACAAAACTTACAAAAGCATCTACCTCATACTGCCACAAAACTTACAAAATTCTCTCTTATATCTACTTGTCCTTTGATACGATCAATATTAATAAAGAGAAGCAAAATGACTATTTGATCAGTATGGCTAATATCTGTGGTTGCATCTGCAATGACAATAAAACCGTAGCTCCTTTGCAGCTATTAGGTATGTGCCTCTTGGTTTCTGATGCTAAAAGGTTTATAAGTTCATCGGTAATTGTCTTGCTCAAGTATTTGATTATCTTGGTGTCACTAATATGATGGGAAAAAGTTATATTATGTCTGGCAAGTAGCTTAATGATGCTCAAGTAAATACCACAATTGTTGCTCTCCAGCACTTCACACTGGCCATGGAAGGGGAGATCTAAACTAGCTAAAGTTTTCACTGTGTCAAGCAATATTTTTAGTACTTACCATTTTTTAATATTTTCAGATGCTTCTTTATTACAACAAGCATTGATACTATGATTCTTCAAACGGTAGAATTGCCTCATGACTACATGTTGTTTGCTCCTCCCATGAACAGACATTGACTTTAACATATTCTTCTAATCCCAGTTAACCATGTTGGTTTTCAAGTTTCTTTATTTCCAAACAACCAACAAATGTGACCATATGTGAAATTTAAGAGATATGAGTTTGCTAGCCACTTGACATGCAAATCTTCATGCAGTGCTATTGTCATTCTGTAAAATGAAGATGAAAAATGGTGGCTTGTAGGTAAAAAAGAAAACTATCATTTTGGCATATCACTTTCAGTGGGCTGGAAAGGACCAATCTATACAAGCATACTTAATTGCTCAGCTGATAAAATGGAATCTTGAAAGCAACTTTTATTAGATGGGCACTTCACACGGAACACTCATAGAATATCAGAGTTGGAAGGGACCTCACGAGATCATCTAGTCCAACCCCCTGCTCAAAGTAGGGCCAATTCCCATTTTTTTTTTGCCTCAAATCTCTACTTGGCCCCCTCAAGGATTGGACTCACAACCCCAGGTTTAGCAGGCCAGTGCTCAACCACTGAGCTATCCATTTCATTGTGGACCTGCTTATCTACAGAGCTTTTTGTTTTGCTCCTTTCAAATTGGGGTGGGTTTTTTGGTTTTAAGATCACCTATGGTTGGTTTGTAGTTCATCTACATGGTCTTCATTTGTGCTGGTTTCAAGCAAACTTTCTCTGGAAATATCATCAATCATGATTACAGGTGCAACTTAAGTGGTACTGCACAAATTGTTTTCCTGATTTAAACCTTGACACAATGACATATTCATGTACGGTGACCAGATGTCCCGATTTTATAGGGACAGTCCCGATTTTTGGGTGTTTTTCTTATATAGGCTCCTATTACCCGCCACCCCCATCCCGATTTTTCACATTTGCTGTCTGGTCACCCTAGATTCATGCTTGATGAATTGAGAGGCAGTTCTTGACTTTCTACTTCAGACTGCAGGAGTTGATCAGGAAGTTTACAAAATGATAATTTCTGCTCCTTAGGATCTTTGGAGGCAGTTTGTAATGACAAAATCTCCTTTTTCTTTTGTAAAATCAGACTTGTATTTGTACTTAGGATTTCATTTTCAAACATCTTCCCACATGAGAATAACTAAATTGGAAGTATATAGGCCTAAATAAAGTGTATTTTTGTGCTGTTTCATTTTTCCTTCAGTTATAGGGGTAATCCTAAAAAAGAAAAGAAAAGAAAGAAAGTTGATTTTCTGTGCAGAAACCAGCAGAGAGAGGTAGAACTAGAGTGGGGCTGGCTGGGCAGAGTGATGTGGAGCTGGGGAGAGTCTGGAACCTGGCAGAAACATACCACTCAGTGTGCCACAGGAAGAGGAGATATGGAGCCTACGGGAGCAAACTACATTTCCCAACAGCAGCCCCTTCAGCCCAGGAGCATGTCCAGTGGCTGTGACCCCTGCATGGTGGGTAGGCAGCATCTATTACTACCACACTGCTGGGCATGCTCAGTGCTGTAGCATTTTGCAAAGGCATAACACTGCAGGACAGGTAGGGGTGGGTTCCCTGGCAGTGACACCCCTATAAAAATGGGGGGTGATGGCCAGGAGCTGGGTTAGATACGTGCAACCCATGCAACTGCATCAGCCCTGAGGCAGTGGAGGGGCCCCTGGCCATGGTAACTTACCCAGCTACTTGTGAGGGTGAGGTCCCAGAATCGCATGAGGAGGGCAGGTGGCAGTGGCAGAGGAGTAGCTGATGCAGTTGTTGAGGGGCCCAATCACTTGGAGGGCCCCGGCTCAGGGCTGCTCGGCCACACAACACATCTCTGGCGCAGGCTGCTGTCGTTGTCTGCAGCCTGCTGGAATGTCTAGGAAGAGCAAAGTGCTGCTCCCCACAGCCCATGTTGGAATTTCCCCAGGGCCTCCAAAACGGGGACTCAGCCATGAATTCCGGTTAGTGGGGCCACCAGTGGCTGAGGCTCCATGTTGGTCGGAGGCCCCTCCTCCCCACCCATTGCCTGGGCAAATTCAAATGCGGGCAGCAGGACCTGGGGCACTGCTCTTCCTAGCGGCTCTGACTCCAGCTCTGGTGGCAAAGCAGTGATATGCTCCAACTCCTGCAGCAGTAGCTCTGGCAGGAGCATTGGTGCCAGCTCTAATGCCAGCAACACTGGTGCTGGGCCTGGGCAGCGGGAGCAGACGGCACGGCATGGAGCTGGGCAGGTGGGAAGGGAGGTAGAGGGGAAGGCAGAGTGGGGTTACTGGGGCTGTAGGGGAAGTGAGAGTTTATTTGAATGTGGGACATGTGATGGCATGTGGGGACCCCACAATAAAAACCTGCACCTGGGACCATCTTTTTGTCCCTCTGCCCCTGGCAGATGGGAAATGGAAAGAGGGGGGCATGGACCAGGCAAGGCCCGGTCAGCCTTTGCTTACTTAAATCTGTCACTGACTGAGATACAATTAAAGTGCTTTCCAACTCAGTTTCCCAGGAAGAATTCAGTTTATCTGGGCTTACTGCTGTTGCCTTCATAAAGGTAAGAGTATAATATAATAGCAGACATGTCATAGTTACCAATATTTTCCAAGAGTTTTAATACGTATAGTGATTCTGGAGCAATCATAGCACTGGGACTGAACTGGTGTTCCAGTAACATTTTAACTACAGATACTGCCACAAACATGATTTCTGGAGCTAACACGTACCTTCCAGGGCCTCAGATCATTTAGATGGGCCTGCTTGGCTCAACTGGGATAGAGCCGCCCCACTTAATGTTTCCACATTATTGGTTTATTTTCGACAAGAAGAGCTGAGATTCCCCAAAGGACTGAATCCTCATATGTGCCAGGGGATAAAATCTAAGCCTGTGGCTAGATAGGACTATACTGCTCTAGTGCAGTGGCTGCTGTTACCAAAGACCTTGCCAGTAAGTATCTAAAGAGGGTAGAGCCCAGCTAACAGGACAGCGTCAAGGTGTACACTGGTTCTTGTTCTATATGTACCAACAGTACCAACAACGCCTCCTGGAGCAAATCAGCATTCAGGGGGAATGGGCCTGCTGCTACAGCCATAAAAGGGGGGCCCCTGCTTCCTCCCTGCCCACTTTTGAGGTGGGCAATACCATCAGAGTCAGAGGCAGTCGTTGTGCTCAGAGACGAGCGGGGAAAGAGGCTTCATGCACTCTGCCCTCCTTGCACTTTTGTACAGCAGCAGGGAAGTCTGGCCCATTCTGTTTAATGGCACGTCGGTGCTGGGGGCATGTTGCTTGGGTGTGAGGAGAACGACAGATTGGAGGAAAATTTTGTCTGCTCCTACATGCCCCGTAGGGTGCCCGTCAGAGCAGAACTAGTATGGCTCCACTGCTGAGGGAGACAGGATTCCTGCACAGCCGGTATTTGGGTGGTGCAGGAGGCAGCATAGATGCTGGAACTAAGGGTGCTGGAGGTGCTGCACCACCCCCTGGCTTGACGTGGTTTCCATCATATCCAGGGTTTACAGTTTGGTTCAATGGCTCTCAGCATCCCCACTGTACAAATTGTTCCAGCACCCCTGGGGGGCAGTCTGGAAAAGAACAGGCAGAACTAGATGACCAGTCACTGAGGAGTTCCAGCAGCCATTGCTTGCCATGGAGAGGATACAGCAGCAGGTGCTCCTAGAAGCTGTAGAGTAATGCTTCTGTCATTCCACAGAGGATTTCTTTCCTCCCCATAGACCCATGCTGCTTAGAATGGTGTAGGGCAGTAAGGGGGAGCGAGGGGAAGGGAGCGATATGGCTTCCCTTACATAACATCATTGATCGGTACTGAAGCAAGAGAAACTTTTATCTGAAAAACATGCAAGTTAATTCACCTTCAGTGAACTGGTTGTGTGCTATAGTGGAAGAAGCAAACAACCAGCTCCTTGGGGATTCTGCTAGGGAATCTGGGTCAGACAAGTAAACCCTGGCTCTTAGGGCAAACCTTTATTCAGGGGTGGTGAATGTGCTGATGAACTTTACCTGCTCCTGCCTCTGGAAGCAGCTGTAGTCTAAAAATCTACAAAGCAGTTCTTTGTTTTGAAAGTTGTGTGTCTGTCTCTTTCTCATTTTGGTCCTTGTACCTTTTCAGTGCAGAAGAATTTCAAACTGGAAATGGGTTTTTATAGTTCAGGTTCTTTCTCTAATATACAATAAACCACAAGGGCATTTGATTCTACAGAACACAAAGTCTCCAATTTATTTTTCTTGTCTCTTTTTTTGCCAGAATGTGGCTGATGGAAACCATCCCCTTTTTTGTTGTATATTTAATACAATGATACAGTTCCCACAAAGTTACCCTTTGGAACTAGTAATAGCAAGTGTGCTTTTCTCTCTTCAGGCAAATGAGAATGGGTGAGAAGGCCCACTTAGCGTAGATATTTACCTCTTCCGAGTTATCAGAGGAGATAGTTAAAAAGTCTCTTTCCATATTTCATCACTTGAAAGGACATGGGTAGTATCACTGCATCACTTTAGATAGCTGTCTATGAGCTGGGTTGAAAGCAGTGCTAAATGGGACAGAGGTTTCACTTGTGTCTTTGAAAAAAACCTCTCTTTTATTCCTAACGTACTGATGCTGTAATGCTCTCGCTGTCACAGCCCCTGCTTATAAACCACTCCATCACTTTCTGCATTTCTACTTTTACAAATATCATTATCTTCAACAAGACTTTGACTCCTCAGAATGTGTCTACATGGGAGGCTATCCTTCGGGGTATGTGATGAAACCTGATATTGTGTTTTTTAAAGGTCTTCTTGTCTGGTCTCCTTTCCATCAGCATTTGTATGAAGCTGGTTATCAATTCTTTGAATTCTTACACCCAGGAAGTGCATTCCCTTAGAACAGCAAGGTATGAAAATGTTAATTGTCCTGTGGATTGAATTGACATGAGAGAAAAGTATTTCAAGTTCCTTTTCAGTGTTTTCCCAGCTCATAAAAATTCCCTCTTTGTGTCTAAGATAACATTTGATCATAGATGAATAATAACCCTTAGAAATGTATCACTGTTACCATCTTCCAATTGATGACCCTTTATCTTAGGCCTTATTTAGGGTTCATCTTGTTTCCATTGAAGCCAGTGGCAGTTTTGCCATTGATCTGTTAATGGGAACAGGAGCAGGTCCTTTCTATTTCCATACAGAAAACTTTGTTAAACAAGAGGTAGCTGAAAGCCAATGAAACACAGTTTCAGCCTTAACACCCCAAAACACAACTTTCTTTACATATATTTTGCACCATTAAAAGAATCCCTCAAAAAAGTTAGCAAATGTGGAATTGAATAATAAAGGGATCCAGATAGTTCCCACTGCCATGTAACCCTTCCTCATTCACTATCACCCCCACCGAATATACGCTGCCCAGAATGTGGTAGTTCACCTGCCACCATTGCTGGCCACAGAAAGCACATTACACCAATGCTTCAAAGACTATACTCACTTCCGGCTCATTTCTGGGTTCAGTTCAAGGTGTTTGCTGTAGATCAAGTCTTACCTCTTTAAGGACCTCATTCAGCAAGATACTTAAATATATGCTTATGTCCCACTGAAGTCAGTAGGATTTTAAGCACACACTTTGTGCTTTGCTGGATCAGGGCCTAATGTCCTATATAGCTTGAGGCAGAGCTACATGGAGGGCCATCTATCTTCCTATGTTCTGCCATGACAATTGAGATCAGCCAGTACATTTGACCTACAGTCCCCAGCTATTAACGTTCAGAAGCTGGTGGGAGAATGGAAACACTTATCAGTTGAAAGCCCTTGAGTCTGGTATTAGCTTCCCCTTGAAAAGGCAGACCTTCAGGGAACAGTGAATGGCGTGTTTTCTCAAGTGTATTTCTGAACAGTGAGAACAAGGGGCACAGGTTCTACCAGGTTTTTTATTTGGGGATGGAGTCTATTTTTTTTTCTGTTAAAATTGGGATGTGGAGTGTGTTGGTTTTAAGAAGTTGCACAAACAACCAAAGGATTTTGTAATGAGTTGCACTTTTATAAACTGAATAACAATTTTCATGTCCACATCTCCAACTTCTCGAGGAACCAAAATCATTCCTTGTGTCATCCCATGGAAATCAATCAGTAGAGAAGAAGTTGGCCCAAGGTATATTTATAGAATTCTATCCTCTGAGGTTTGCCACTGGCTTGTGGTCAGAGTGGAGTGCATGGGGTGGTATGTGGAGCTATGTAACTGAAAGGAAATGGTGTCATTCTTTTTCCTGTGTGCTGAACCTTTAAATATAGAGGCGTCTGTAGCAGCCAGTTGCAGGAGCAGCTTTGAGGTAGCTGCCACTTGCGGTCTTTCAGGTCAAATGCAGAATGTTACTGACTGAGGAACACACAATGTTGAGAATGAGGAGTACCTGTGGCACCTTAGAGACTAACAAATTTATTTGAGCATAAGCTTTCGTGGGCTAAAACCCACTTCATCGGATGCATGCAGTGGAAAACACAGTAGGAAGATATATACATCTCTACCCCAATATAACGCGGTTCTCGGGAGACAAAAAATCTCACCATGTTATAGGTGAGACTGCATTATATTAAACTTGTTTTGGCCCCCCCCTATTCCTTGTTCCCTGACCGCCCCCTCCAGAGTCCCCCCATCCCTAATCACCCCCAGGACCCCACCCCCTACCCAACCCCCCGCTCCCTGTCCCGACTGCTCCGACTCCATCCACACCCTTTGCCCCCTGACAGGCACTCACTGGCAGCGGTGGAAAGCAGAGCAACGTGGCCCCAGCCCATTCCACTCCGCCACCTCCCAGCCACAGTGCTCCACTTCCTGCCACATGTGAGTGCGGGGAGGTTGGGGAAAGGACGCCCCCACACTCACCTGTGGCGGGAAGTGGAGCGATGAGGCCCCAGCCCGCTCTGCTTTCTTTGCCCCGGCCCCAGCCATGTCGCTGGAGGGAGGCGTAGGGGGGGTTGGGGAAAGGTCCCACACTCACCTGCGGTGGGAAGCGGAGCACCACGGCTGGGAGCTGGAGGAGTGGAGCAGGCTGGGGCCGGGCTGCTTCACTTCCGCTGCAGGTGAGTGTGGGACCTTTCCCTTCTCTCAAGCCCCCTCCCACGAGCAACACGCAGCCCAGCATGGCATGGCACCCTTAACACGCTGCTCAAAGCAGCATGCCAGAGCTTTACTGCATTGTGTGCGAACCCGCGTTATATTGGGTTGCGTTATATCTGGGTAGAGGTGTATATACACAGAGAACATGAAAAAATGGGTGTTGCCATACACACTATAATGAGAATGATCAATTAAGGTGAGTTATTACCAGCAGGAGAAAAAAAACCTTTTGTAGTGATAATCAGGATGGTCCATTTCCAACAGTTGACAAGAAGATGAGTGTAACAGTGCTGGGGGGGCGGAATAAGCATGGGGAAATAGTTTTACTTTGTGTAATGACCCATCCACTCCCAGTCTTTATTCAAGCCTAATTTAATGGTGTCCAGTTTGCAAATTAATTCCAGTTCAGCAGTTTCTCCTTGGAGTCTGTTTGAAGTTTTTTTGTTGTAATATTGCGACTTTTAGGTCTGTAATCAAGTGACCAGGGAGACTGAAGTGTTCTCCGACTGGTTTTTGAATGTTATAATTCTTGACGTCTGATTTGTGTTCATTTATTCTTTTATGTAGAGACTGTCTGGTTTGGCCAATGTACATGGCAGAGGGGCATTGCTGGCACATGATGGCATATATCACATTGGTGGATGTGCAGGTGAACAAGCCGCTGATAGTGTGGCTGATGTGATTAGGTCCTATGATGGTGTCCCCTGAATAGATATGTGGACACAGTTGGCAATGGGCTTTGTTGCAAGGATAGGTTCCTGGGTTAGTGTTTTGGTTGTGTGATGTGTGGTTGCCGGTGAATATTTGCTTCAGGTTGGGGTGCTGTCTGTAAGCAAGGACTGGCCTGTCTCCCAAGATCTGTGAGAGTGATAGGTCGTCCTTCAGGATTGGTTGTAGATCCTTGATGATGCGTTGGAGAAGTTTTCGTTGGGAGCTGAAAGTGGTGGCTAGTGGTATTCTGTTATTTTCTTTGTTAGACCTGTCCTGTAGTAGGTAACTTCTGGGTACTCTTCTGGCTCTGTCAATCTGTTTCTTCACTTCAGCAGGTGGGTATTGTAGTTGTAAGCACACTTGATAGAGATCTTGTAGGTGTTTGTCTCTGTCTGAGGGGTTGGAGCAAATGCAGTTGTATCTTCGAGCGTGGCTGTAGACAATGGATCGTGTGGTGTGGTCTGGATAAAAGCTGGAGGCATGTAGGTAAGTATAGTCGCAGTAGGTTTCCGGTATAGGGTGCTGTTCATGTGGCCATCACTTATTAGAACTGTAGTGTCCAGGAAGTGGATCTCTGGTGTGGACTGGTCCAGGCTGAGGTTGATAGTGGGATGAAAATTGTTGAAATCATAGTGGAATTCCTCAAGGGCTTCCCCTTTGGAGACAATGGCTGTAATCCTGACCCCACTGAAGTCAACGGGAGTTTTGCCATTGACTTTTGGGGACCCAGGTTTCACCCATTATTTTTCTTTTTTGGGCTGTTATTCCATAATCTGAAACAAAGTCATCTTGACTGAGAAATGTGGGTTTTGTTCTTTGTATATGGACAAATGGCTGCTGTACATTTAGTTGAAAATAGCTGTCACTATAGCAAGTGTGTCCACAATAAATTTCAAGGATCATTTTTTTCTGCTAGAAGTGTCTTTCCCCTTGTCACCTCCCTAAATTCACAACTGCCTTACAGTATAGGTCAAGAGAATCAAACAATTCCTGTTCATGTAGCAACTACTGTAACTAACAGGCCACAGTTTAGTGGGGAATGTAAAGCAAATCAACAAAAATTAGGTGGTGACGGAGTAACATAAAGAGCACTTTGGAAGCTGCTGTCAGCTACTAGGAAAATAATTTTAAATTAGATTTAAACCGGTCCTGAAACTATCCACCACAAGTGGTTACAAGCCTCAGTGTTGTATAACTGACCAGGGCTATTTCCTCTTTTCCTAACAACGATCATCTCATTTAGACTTCTTTGGCAATTCTTGCGTACTCATAACACAGCATATCTTTTGTGGTTTACCTTGCCAAGCAAAATTACCATGTAAGTGTAGTTTCTTTGCCTTTGCATAACTAACGATACAAAGTAGATATATAGAGAGTATCTGTGCTATGATACAAGCACAAGTCTTTTAAAAGTAGTCTTCTGTTCAAAGTGATTTTAAAAAGAATTACTTATCTTGAAACTGATGCAGATAGTTGGGGAAAGTGAGAAAGTTTCTAAATGTCTATTATGTTTTAATTCTCCAACTATATTGCTAAAATTAAAAAAAATAGCAGCCACTATTTTGCAGCAGGGGAGAGGATTGCAAAGTAGCTGTTTATGCCTCCTGACTGTGGGGACCATTCTGTGTCAGTTTGGCTCTCAGTATAGTCTAGAACAGCCTCAGGGCTATACTAAACTACACCAACTGTCAATGAGGGGTATCTGGGAGATGGGGATCTGTGGGGCATAAGAATAGCCCAGCCACACCCATTTTTCCCTAGCCACGCCCCCTATGCCGGAGACTTATCGGGAGAAGTATGTATGAGCCACTTTGGGAGGTCTACTCCAGGGAAGAGGATTCCCCTACATAAGGGAATCTTCCAGTCACTGTAGCTGCCAACTCTAGAGCAGTCTTGCACCAGGAAACAGGCGCAAAGCTGCCCTAACAGACCTGAGAATCAGATGCAGTGTTTTTATGCTTGCTTTGCTGGTTGTGCAGTGACTCTAAAACAATAGTATAAATCAAATTAAATGCTGAGAAGTGATTCAAGTAATCTGACTGGCTCATGTAAAGAGCATTAAGTGCCTGATCCTAGTCCCATTAAAGTCAATGGCAAAACTCCCCGTAATTTCAGTGGCATAGGATCAGATCCTTATTTTCTAGAAGTTCTCTCTCTATACCAAGCATCATCCATTAAAAACAAAATTTAAAGACTCTTGGGGGCAAATGTTCACTCAGACTTGCCTGCTGGCTTCAGTGAGGTTGCACAAATAGAGCAGTGGGCAAAATTTAGCCCTATACCTCTATAATTTCCTCCTCACTTTTACACAGCATCAACCTTCAAACCCAGTCTTGTCATTTATCATCATTACAATTTAACATTTGTATTGTGGTAGTGCCTATAGGCCAACCAGCTCAGGGCCCCATTGCACTAGGCATTGCACGAATAGCGAGAAAATGACAGTCCCTGTCCCGAAAAGCTTCCTAGACTAGGGAAATGCTGTGCACAAGGTCATTTTAGCCAAACCTTGTTTATTTCAACAGTTGCTAATCGGAAATGAGTTGTATCCCCTAACAGGTATCAAAGACATAGATACATTAAGTACATTGAAATGTCTCCTGATTATCCAAAACCCTGTTTATCCACATTACTTTTAAGTCCACTGTGCTATTTGATAAACGAGATTTGACTGCACTGCTTAATTATTCAAGAGTTGTGTTGACATCGATTGATGTTACTAATGCCCAAAGGTGTTTTGGCATAAAAAGGCACCATGTACAGTAAATTGAAGTTATTCTTAGACAAGAAGGGCAATGCTAATTTCAGTTCTCCTCAAAACACATGGGAAAATAAATCAATGGTTGACAAATGGAAAAAATCAGTATGGAAGAAGACGTGATTTGCCAACTGATAAAAGTAAGTTACAGCTAATGGCAATTTTCAAATATCTGGCAATGTCCTTCTTACATAGGGCTTCCCAAACACATGATGATAAAATCTTATGGCAACCATACCACCATGGTGTCTCAACAACCTCATCTACAAAGTGTGTCAGCAGTGGGTACAAATGAATCGGCACTCAACACAGTTGAATGATCAATGCACACCAGGACAAACTGTGCCCAACACTGTTTCAGAAATCATGGTTAAAACCTGCTGGCAGTCTCCTGAAGTCAAGTTGTGTGGAGACAGTCATGTAGGAGAAGTATCACTTAACAAGAGGGCTGCGGCATTCTGCACTAACTGCTATTTCCAGATGGGATCGATGTAATCCCAAGTAAAGCACACTGCAGCATTCCAATGTGGAGCTGACTAAGGTATAGTTAGCCATGGGAAAGCCACCTCCAAAAGAAAAAAAGTCACAGCTTTTTGACCTGTAGAATTGTAAGAAGCAACCACTATCAACTAGACATCCAAGAGCTGCTGGGGAGACAATAAAACCTCTCAGGCTATGAATCTGAATTTAAAATAGTAATCACGGGCCTCAAAAAGGAGCACTGTTATAATCTCTGCTATTTGTCCAACTATTTCACTTACCCTGATAAAGGTTACCTTCCTCTTTATCTCAGACAAATAATTTGTATATATGCCTCGATCTCTACTAGACACCAAGTAAGTCACTCCACTGTACTGGACTGGTTGGATGAGATACAGATTAGTGTCATGCACAATGACAGTACAATAATCCAGATACCTCCTCATTAACTCTCCCAATGGCCCCTTATACATATTGAACAGGAAGGTGGAACAAAAAGGAACTCTGCCAAACCCCACACAAGAGCAACGTCGAAGCAAGAAACCTGTTGCCCAATACTATCCCCTGGGATCTCTCAGAAAGAAAAGAGTGGACTCCATCCATCCATTCTTGGCCTGAAGGAGTGTTAGTGCTACCTTCTGGCCAAGAGTTTCCAAAAGCAACTGACAAATCTGAAAGAATCAACACAGACACCTGGAGAAGATCATCAGCCTGCACAGTCTCCAGTCTGTATCCAGGACTAAAACCAAACTGATTGGGATAAAACACCCCTAGCACTGCAGAAGCTGCTGGAATTGCCTTGCCACAACCTTCCTGATAGTTTTCTGTAAAGAAAGAAGTGGATAGAATGTGAGCATTAGGAGATGGTTTCTTGAACAAGTAGCTAACAGTTGTTTTTTAAAGAAAAGCTGGCATCTTTTCTCTTAAGGAGGCCTTGAAAATCAAACCCAATAATGGCCCTGCCACTTTCTCACTGGCCTTTAGCAGCCAGGAGTAAGATGGATCTGTGGTCCACACATACCTCAGAACATCAGTGGGTGACATCCAGGGCTGGCCTTACGATGAGGCGAACTGAGGCGGTTGCCTCAGGTGCCAGACTGGGGGGGGGGTGGGGGCGCCACGAGGATCCAGAGTGTAGAAAATTGTGTCTGCTGCTGGTACATATGTATTCTCTCTGCTCTAGATGCACAGAGATGGTGGAGTGCTGTGCTGGAGGAAGGAGGGCACAAGAGACATAACAGGCAGGCAGGAGAAAAGGTGAGAGGGAATAACAGAAAGCAGCAGGAGCCGCAGGGAGAGAGAGGAGGAGGAGCCTCTTAGGTACCTCTCTAGCACCCCCAGGAGCCTGGACTGATTAACACCAGCTTCTCAGGGAGCTGCCTGTTTCCTGCTGCCTCCCTGAACCCACTTGAGGAGAACAGGCAGTCAACTGAAGTAGTAGGAGCCAGTTAGGCCCTTAAGATGCCAATATCTTCCCTTACTCAGGCCCTGCTACCAGCCTGGTTATTTGTCCCCTTCAACTGAGTGTTGAGAGCCACTATAGCTGGCACAGAACAGCAGTCATGAGTGAAAGAAGAAAACGCCTCTCTGGGACAGCATTCAGAAAAAGAAAGAAAGCAAAGGAAGCTTTTCTATCTAAGCAGGAAGGAGCTCTCCTGAGATACATAGACACAAATGTTCACAATGAACCTTCCGGTCCCAGTGAGGATGTGAGTGGTGAGGAGATGCCTAATCTTCCTGTTAGTCAGAGTGCAGGTGACCTGGCAGCTACTGCAGCATCCATATCTCCATCTCAAATGGATGTAAACATGCACATTCCTGAAGAAAAGTGTAGATCAGAGAAGAGTGAGGTGGAGGCAAAGAAACAGCTGCTGCTGAGTTTAGTTCCTTAGGTCTAGATGATCCAGGACTGTGGACCCACTTGAGCAGTAGCCTGAGGGACTTCCTTGTACTGCTGGGCCACAGCAAGTGAAAAACTTCATGTTCCTCAAAGACAATGTAAATAGAAGTTTCCATCCAACACATTACTGGCGTGAAATCCCCAATGGTGACAAAGTGGAGAGGCCATGGCTTATGTACTCAGAAACCCAGAATGCTGCATACAGTTTTTGTTGCAAACTCTTCCAGTCTAATGTTTCAGCCACATTGGGTTCTACAGGAACGAAGGACTGGAAAAATCTGGCATGCCATGAGAAGGCAGTAACTCACCAGAGAGCATTCCATAGGTAGAAAAGGCTTGAGATGAGACTAAGGTTAAAGGCCACCATAGATGATCAGCATCAAGAGAAGATTACATCAGAGTCTCTTTACTGGCAAAATGTTCTGAAAAGGCTCGTTGCCATTGTGAGAATGCTTGCTACCCAAAACATAGCACTGCGTGGCAATTCAGATAAGCTGTATGTGCCACCAGTGGAAACTTCCTTAAAATTGTGGAGCTGATGGCTGAGTTTGATGCTGTACTCCAGGAGCATCTAAGCAGAGTCACCACCCAAGAAATGTACCCACACCACTACCTTGGAAAAACAATTCAAAATGAGATCATACAGTTACTGGCAACAACAGTCAAACAGAAGATTGTGGCAGATCTGAAGTCAAGCAGGTATTACTCTGTTATTCTTGACTGCACCCAGACATCATCCATATGGAACAAATGACTTTAATGGTACATTTTGTAACAACAACAGAACCTAGGGAAAATGTCCCTGCAATGGTGACTGTCAGAGAGCATTTTCTAGAATTTATTGACATTGATGATACTACAGGAGCTGGTATGACAAATGTGCTTCTTAAAAAGCTGGAAGATATGGGAATTGCAATAGCTGACATGAGAGGTCAGAGCTATGATAATTATGCCAGCATGAGAGGAAAGAACAGAGGAGTGCAGACACGGATCCGAAAGTTAAACCCTCAAGCTTTTTTTGTCCCAGGCAGTTCTCATTCATTGAACTTGGTGGTCAGTGAGGCAGCATCAGCTTCTAGTGAGGCTGCTGAATTTTTTAATGGAATTCAAAGCATCTATGTATTTTTCTCTGCATCAACTCATCGATGGCAAATTTTGAAGCAACATCTGGGAACATCCTCTCTGACACTAAAACCACTGAGTGCCGCACAATGGGAAAGTCGAGTGGAGGCGATAAAGCCTATCAAACACCAAATTGGGAAGATAGATGATGCCATAGTTGCCATTATGGAGGATAATCCTATGACAAGAATTGTTTGTGGGAGAACAGTGGCAGAGGGAAATGGAATCACCAGAAACATACATAACTTCAAATTTCTGTGTGGCTTAGTGTTGTGGCATGACATACTGTTTGAAATAAATGTTGTAAGCAAGAGAATCCAAGGTTATGACCTTGATATATCTGGAGCAATGGAACAACTGGACAACGCAAAGTCATACCTACAGTCTTACCGGTCAGATGAGGGATTTCAAAACGTTCTGAAGAGTGCACAGAAGTTGGCAGAGGAACTTCACACTGAAACTATTTTCCCACCCATTCAAGAGTACAAGAGTCACTGAAGAAGAAGAAGACATTTTGATTACGAGGCACGGGATAATCCCATAAGAAACCCCAAACAACAATTCAAAGTTAAATTCTTTAACCAGGTGCTAGATTGTTCAATACAGTCAGTGGAAGAACATTTCATGCCGCTCAAGGAACACAGCAGTATATTTGGGATGTTGTATGATATTCCAAAACTCCTCACTATACCTGAAGAAGACCTACACCAGCAATGCAGGGCACTAGAGACAGGGTTGACACATGATGACATGCGTGATATTGATGCAAGTGATTTAGGTGATGAACTGAAAGCCCTTTCAAGATACATTTCAGCAAGATCAACTCCAAAGGCTGTTCTGGAATATATGTGCACAAATAAGATGACCACCCTCTTTCCAAATGCTTTTGTTGCTCTGCACATACTTCAACACTTCCTGTAACAATTGCCAGTGGTGAACGCAGCTTCTCCAAGCTGAAGTTAATAAAAGCACATCTACGCTCCACAATGACACAGGAGAGGCTGGTCAACCATCTCAATAGAGCATGAGCTGGCCAGACTGTGGACCTTCAGGAAGCAGTTCAAATCTTTGCAACCAAGAAGGCACGGAAAGGACCACTTTGATTATTCAAACTGATAAAAATGCCAGTGTTTACTATGCAGACAAGAAAAGATACATTTGCGGTTCAGGCGTTTGAAAGTTAATTGTTACTTAACATTTTTGAACAAGGCAATTTAAGTTGTTAGTTCTCCTTTATTGGGGTAGGTAGCAGAGCAGTACCATGAGAGGAGTAGAACAGGAAGAAGGCAGAATTGAGACCTTTCAAAGTTTTGGCCCAAGCGAGGAGATATGGGGGCATCATTTGAGCTCCCCGCCTCAGGTGCCAAAATGTTGTGGGCCAGCCCTGGTGACATCAGCTGAAACTCAAGCACAGCAAACTTTGCATTTATGCCCTCCAGACACAGCTCCACTATGCTGGAGGCAGACAGCTCTATCTTTATCTGTGAGTAAGCTTATCTGCAGCACAGTCTAAAATGCCTCACAGTGAGAAATACTCAGCTCATCCATTGAGTGCAAACAAAAAGAGATCAACCAGGTTGTTCACCACCCAGAACAGTTAAGCTACAACAGTTAAGGTACTCCACCTTCCTGAGAGGCAGTAGCTATGTCTATGGGAGAAGCCCTTCTATTGACATGGTGCTGTCTAGACTGGGAGTTAAGTCGGTATAGAACTAAGTTTTTGCATGGATTTTCCACACCCCTCAGCAATGTAGTTATACCGACAAAACTTTGTATTGTAGACGAGGGCTAAGAAACCTTCCTTCATAGCGATGGAAAACTTTTAAAATTCTTTCTGTTGTGGTCAGTCAGCCTCAGGATGAGACTCGGACACACACATAGGCAACAGCTTCTTGTTTTAGATCCTAACCGCTGTTTAGATAAGGGACACATATTGGGTAACTGTACCTTTAAGGCAATAATAGAATTCTGTTGAGTTCTGACTCTGTCTGTGGAACTGAGTGAACAGTTGGCTTTTGAGCTGCAACTAATAGATTACAGTTTCCAATAAAACAAGTGTTTGACAAGAATATCAATGACCAATTTCATTGTGTGATTAAAATTATGCAGGGAAAACATTCGAGTGTTTGTTAATTCACACTAACACATCTGTACATTTCAAAGTAACATAAGCAGTTTCCTTAACTTTAAGGGGTTGCTACCATTACTTAGAGCCATCACCTCCCATAGCTTCAACTCCTACTTCTGCAGGACATATCATTAATAAAAAAAATACTGTAGTGCTGAAGATTGTTCTGGGGACTAAGTAGACAATATAATTAATTATAACAGTCCACGGAGGCTACAGATCCCAGCATGCACCCTGCATCTTCCATATTAAAGGTGACCTGCAAAGGATTGTTAAAAAGTTGAATTGTACCCCCTTTTGCATTTTTTGATGTATGAAGAAGGCTTATGGTGGATATTTAGTTTGTTTTCCCCTGCTTATTTAATATCTTAAGAAAAGTCAGGAATGTCAAATCTATCCTTTTTAGCTTTGCTGGAGGACAGGTAGGTCTCAGATGTGTATCATGAAGTCTCGCTCTTAATTGAAGAGATGGTAGTGTCCACTTTTTTTAACAAGGACATCCTTTTCCCCATGTATTTCTTGTGCATTGGAGTTAAATAAACTGACAAAAATAGCTCTCACAGTTAGTTACTCACTTACTCACCTTTCTCGTTTACTCACCTTTCAATCTCTTACAATATTATAACTTCGCTAGTTCTATTTGTTCTAGTTCCAGTTGCTAAAAAGTCTTCCAGGGTAGACAAGACCTTGTCTTTAAAAAAAAATCCATTTCTGACTAAAGAAGCAATTTGAACCAAAAGGGGGTAGAGGAGGAATTGGGGGCAGATCCTCAGCTAAAGTAAAATTGTCCTCGCTCCATTTGTTAAGTGGAATAAAGTCAAGTGTATATGATGGCCTACCTGAAATTGTCTTACCACATGGTAGTTTCTCCGTAATTTTCTTGATTTGCCTTTGCATGTCTCTCCCATCTTACTTGTCCTGTGCATCTCTTATTTATTTTCTAAAGATCTCAGTTTTGTATTTTTAAATTGACATTGCTTGCATTGTGATAGAGTGGGCAAAGCATGTATTGAGACAACTATATAAAATAGAGGACAGATTAAGAAATCTCTCTTCTTTTCTTTAAAGATTTTTTGGGGAAAGGGGAGTATCCTGTGAAAATTTTTCATTTTTTTGATAAAGAAAACAAAATTTTTACTGAAAAATATTAGGTTTTCTTCCAAAAAACAGAAACACAAATTTTTGTTTGGTCAATAAGCCATTTTTCGTTAAAAACAAAAAGTTGACCACCTTTAATAATATAGCCATAAACAAGTAAATCAAAACTTAACTACATATACAGAAAAGTAAACAAGATGAGGAAGAAGGGTTTGTAGGCAGTGACAAAGAGGAATTTCTTTGGATAAGCATCACCTCCATTCATGAGGATAAGATTACTATGGATTCAGTGAAGTCTAAGAACACCAGCTGTGTTCAAGTGAAGCATGTTAGCATTCTCATCTCATCTGTGGCTTTCCTTGCAAATGTACATTCCAGCTTCACTTTGCTGAGCTACTTGTTAAAAATTAAGGGGTAAACAGCCTTTCCAGCTGGCTCTGTGCAAATGTTAATATGTTTTGAACCTTCAGAGGCTGGGATTTGATGCCTGATTCTACTCACTGAAAATCAATGCAAACTTTACTATTGACTTTAGTATGTGCTGGATGAAGGCTTTGGGAGCCAAGTGTTCCCAGTGGAGGAGGGTCCTCATCTCTGGAAATTGCTTCCCCCTTTGGTCCAACAGATCTGAGCTTGTTAACCTCCAGGGCGCAGTGCAAAGTCAATCCATTCCCTCATGCTTTTACCTTAGATGGGTTTATCTAATGGGTATTTTGGTTTTAGTAATGCCCAAGTGGTGCATTGGCGATTTTACCCATGCATGTCTATGTTATATTATAGGAGGAGGCAGCTGTAATTTTAGGGAGTGTTTTTCTTATTGCCAACTGTTGCTAGTATGTTTGTAATGGGAGTACATCAAAGTGCACTACAGAACTTTTAGTACACTGGAGCAGTGTCCACATGGGACCTTACTGTGTGGCAAGCTAGTGCGTTGTAGAGTCATACCCTGGCTTGCTGCCCAGTAACATCCTGTGTAGACAAGCCCTCAACTAGTAAAATATAGCATTTCACATCTCTCACGGTATTGTAAGGGTCTTATACAAAGCCCTCTGAAGTCATTGGGAGGGCGGAGGGGGGCTTTTCAATGGACTTCAATGGGCTTTGGATCAAACCCAAAGAGAATATGGGCGAAATAGGAACCTGTTCTCCTCACATATTTGTTTTTGTGAGGAACCACGCTTCAGAGACCCAGTTTGTTAACATATGCTGTATTTGGTGGTTTTGCTTACCCAATTTTCTGTTTCTATGTAGTTTCCTCCTCTTGAGGTTCAGTAACCGCTGCACTTTTCCTGGAGCTTCCCAGGATTCCAAGGCAGAGAGAGCAGCAGAGGATGTGGTAGACCCAACAGTTGCTAGATAAAATGAAGAAGTAGTCAGATTTGCTCCGGCATCTGAAGCTAATTGGGAATCTTCCATAATAGCATTTCTGTTCTGGGGAAGTTTGGGGCGTGCTTTCCTTTTGTGCTACTGTAGCAATTGTATGTTTACAAATATATGGGCATGTTTAAATTGCACATGTGGCTGTAATGTGCTCAGAATAAGTCCTCCTGGGTGCCTGACTGAGACGGAGCAAAGTTCACAACACCCACAGAATCCATCCCTAGTTTTGGACAAGAATCAGGGGACATTTTGGGAGTTTTAATTGGTTCTAGCCTATCAAACAACACTAAATAAATAAAGTTGCTAGTTCTTCACCTTAATACAAAGATTTAATATACTGCAGAAAAAGTGATAAAGTAATGAAACCAATAATGTTCTTTAAATAAAGTGCAGAAGAGTAATGGTGCTCTGTGCTAAGTTCAGTTTCATGACATGTTCACAGATAGGTGCAGATAAGCATGAAACATGGTACTAATTTTCCAGACATGAGTGAAATACTAACTAGACAGAGGGTTATCTGTTTAGCTGCATTTTGTTACTTTTTTGTGCAGTTACATTTCTCATTGATTTGAATAACACAATCATTATCAAACTCCTCTCTGACGTACCTGTTCCTACCAAATAAAGGATTTTTCTCAACTGCCTACCGTTAAATGTCTCAAAGACTGAAGAGCTTCTCTCAGAGAAGACGAGTGTTAAGTCTCCTGACCACATAGTAGACTAATCATGTCTTCAGTTAACTAAAGAACTTTTATTTAACAAAACAACAACAAGAAATAAAAACAATCTGAATTGAGTCAGCACGGTATGAGGGGTGTTTTTTATCATTTGCGTCCAGTTTGCTCCATTCACATAGTCAGTCTCCAACCAACTAATTTCTAAGTGATAGGACTTTTTGTTCCAGATTGTACAGAGTGTCACCATGGTTCTTAAAGCTCCCTACACCACAAGAAGTGTCCTCAAACTCAACTCTGCCGTCTTTATCTCCTACCTTGACCCAGACCTGCTCACTTTCTCCCACATCTCTTGGAGTGTCTCTGCAAATCTGCTTTACTTCTTTTATGAAATGCTGCTTGTGTTCATTGCTGCATCAACTGCCCTTTGGGGAAATCCTCATTGGTGCCCCAAACTCCCCTCACAAATCCTAGATATCCAGACTCCTGAATATGCCCCATGTCCTGCCTTTTCACAGGTACAAAGAACTACAACTAAATCACCCCTAGGCCCTATTCTCCCCAAACTCCACTGGCTTTTCTCTCAGATAAAGATCCAGTTCAAAATGGTCTTCGTTTTTAAAAGCCTCCATGCACTTGATTTACCCAGGCTCAGGGCTCTTTTCTTTTGCTAATCCCCTCCTTGCTCCCCTTTCTTATCTAGCATTGGTTTCCTCCCTGTCCCTTCACAGGAGATATCGATTCTAGAACCTTCCTGTAGCTCACCTCATGGACTCTCTGATTTAGATTATAATCTCTTTGGGACAGAGACTGACTCTGGCTATGCTCTGGAGACATATATTTTCTCCCTTGCCTTTACTACTTACTTTCTCTCTCCTGATATTTTTTTGAATGATTTAGCTCTGTACTTATAGGTCAGACTAAATCATCAGAATAGTCCCTTCTGGCCTTAAAAATCTAAAAATTGTCTAAGACCAAGAAAGCATTTAGGTTTGCAACAGGTATAAAAGGTGCTTTCAGAAATAAAATAAATTGTATTCTTAACCAAGTGCTACAGTGTTCATCTCCCGATACTCACATACTTGATGTAACTGTTGATTACATACTGTATGAGAAGTATAGGCTTCAATGCTTTTATATGGTTTGCTTTACGTTTGTCTGTTTTTTGTTTGATGTGTGTACTGTTGTGTCACTAGATTACTTATAGCTATTTTATGTATTTATATAAGTTGGATATTTAGACCACTATTTAGTCACGTCGTTGTTATAAGGATTCACAATATTTCCTTCCTATCCAAATTTCCTGGGAGCTACGGTAGTTCAGGATGAGTGTAAAGGGAATGATGGAGATTTAGGAACATATTCGTTGCTAGCACAAGCAGGTATTTCACTGACTTAGTGGAGCTGTGCTTGCTTATGTCACTGGTAAATTTGATCTGTTTGTGAACAGTGCATGGAACCAGTGTCATGGCCTAGAACAGTGTTTTCCAAACTTGGGATGCTGCTTGTGCAGGAAAAGACCCTGGCGGGCTGGGCCGGTTTGTTTACCTGCCGCATCCACAGGTTCGGCCGATTGCGACTCCCACTGGCCACAGTTCACTGTGCCTGGCCAATGGGGGCTGCAGGAAACAGCGGCCAGTATGTCCCTCAGCCTGCACTGCTTTCCGCAGCCCCCATTGGCCTGCAGCAGCGAACTGAGGCCACTGGGAGCCGCGATCGGCCAAACCTGCGGACGTGGCAGGTAAACAACCGGCCCAGCCTGCCAGGGGCTTTCCCTGAACAAGCAGTGTCCCAAGTTCGAGAAACACTGGCTGCTCCACAGAGGGGATAAAAAGTTCACCACTACGGGCAGCTACAAGAATTCTCTTTGTGCTCAACTGAAAGAAGCTTGTGTTTTTGGAGATAAAGATGAGGGATCTAGTTACAGCTGTGTGTGTGTGTGTATGTGTGTGTGTGTGTGCGCACGTGCACACGTGCGAGAGAAATATTTATCTAGCTTTGGCTCACTCTCCTAGTGGCTCCAGCTCCCTCACTCCGCTGCCTGATTCTGGCTGCAGCATCCCCTGCTCCTGCCACACTGACCCCCTGCCAAGCATCCCCTGTCCAGGCCTGACACTGGCACGTGCCAGCTTGGAGGATGCTCTGCAGCCAGGGAGGAAAAGGGGCCACTTGGCCCAGGACCAGCTACCCTCATAGGCTACTGGCACCAGGGTCTCCAGAAAGGGGCCTATTGCTGCAGGAGGGGTGTCTCTCTGGCCCCATACCTATGCCCCTTTGACACCCCCCACCTCGTTGCACCTCAGTAGCATATGAATCCTTTTCAGAAAAGAAAGTAGAAAATCTTCCCATCCACATATGACTTGGGACAGACACTTAGAAACCATCTGACCTTTCACCTTCCCTTCCAGCTCCCCCAGACATATAAAACAAAAAGAGGATCTGATAAAAACCATAAAATGTTTGGGGAAAGTTACAGAAAAATAATTGAATTTAATATAAATACTTCAGACCAGAACTGCCCTTTATGACCGTGCAAGTAAAATACACAACGCCTAATTCTCTAAATATTATGATGTAAATGACAAAGTGGGGAAATGGCTGAGCAGCCAGCATAAATGACAGCTAATTAAAGATTACACTAATTAGCTGAAGAACACTACAGGTATAGGAGTGGGTGGGTGAAATTCTGTGCTGCAATGTGTAGGAGGGCAGACTAGATGATCATAATGGTCCCTTCTGACCTTAAAGTCTATGAGACTCTATGAGGTGGATGTTCAAACAGCTTTTTCCAGTACTCTGAAAAGCTCCATAAAATCAGAAAGCCCGCCCAGTGTTTCCTTCTGGGAGACTTGGGCACTATACCAGAAAGAGGCACATTTCCCACCAGTTGTAACCAACTTTGCACTCATTGAAGGCAATGACAAAACTTCCATGGACTTCAAGGGGAGCATGACTGGGATATGTATTTGTACCTGTATTTATTGTTCATCTTTAATTCGGCATCTAAAACCATGCATGGAATGTAATTGCAAGAGATTTTGACTACAGTGATGCCAATTAAATGTTGTTGTTTTTAATGTATATCTTCAGGATTGGATCCCATAAAGGCTTCACACACACAATTGCTTTCAGAATCCTAGATGAGCTAATAATAGCTAATGCCTGCAATTCAGACGTCAGGAAACTAGAACACAAGAAATGCTAGGACAAAGTGCCAAACAGTTCTCCCCATTGCAAGGGCGACAGAAAGTTACATTTAAAAAAAAAAAGTGGCTGGCAACCTGCCAAACAATAGCTATACTATCTGCCCCAAGGTTGTATGTTAGAATCACTAAAGGACTAGTCCTGCAGGAGAAACTGAAGATATCTATGCATAACCCTGGCTCTCTTTCTTGAAGATTGCTCTCCAGTGCAGACAGAAGTAACAAGCACCACCCTGCCCTGACAATAAATAACAGTAGGAGAAGCAACCTTTGGAATCTGACCTATGTCATGTGACTGGGGCCAAGAAATAATGGTTCTGTTCCTTGCCAGCTCTCCTGTGTGTCAGATCCTAATTACCGCCAGCAAAATGGAACAGCCTATATATGAAAGCCTTCAGTGCCAGGACAGGCATTGCAGCAACAGTTGGTGGAAGTGCTGCAGTGGAAATAATGACAAAGGAGTATCAGCCCAAGGAAATAAAACCATAACAAAAGACAATTACACAAAGCAGCATGACAGTTGACTGTAAGTAGTGTGGTCTGGAGCATAAACCCAAACAGTACCCAGTGTTTGGAAAACTGCATGCCAGCTGCAATGAAAATAATCATTTTGCTAAAGTATGCTTTACCAAGGGCAAAACTAAAAGAAGGCATGGATTAAGGCAGAATCCATGAATCCAGGCCCTGGGCTGGAAAGGCTCCTAAGGACAAATGTTGGATCTTTGCCCACGGACTTGGCATAGGAGGTGGCTAGCACTCAGGGGCAAAACAGGGCAGAGAATCACAATATAGCTGTTTGTGCATCTGCCCTTACAGCTGATCTGGCAGGGGACAGCTCAGTCGCACTGGGGGAAGGAGCAGCTTATAGGAAGCCTTAGGCCTTGAGAACTCCCACTGAGGTCCCCTTTCACGCTGTGTTGGGTCCCCATCCACCCATAGTCAGGGGAAGAAACCATTCAGATTTGCTGGTGGTGGTTGCTGCTGGGAGAGGGCAGAGAGCAACTGAGTGAATTAATCAGGGCTCACCTCGCTCTTCTTATCCAACTGGTCTGGAATCTAACACCTGACAGCAACTGAGCCAAGGCCCAGATCAGCTCAGTCGGCCATTCGGATTACTTGTTGCTAGGTTGAAACGCTTCCAGGGCTGACTCTCATGACTCTCTATGCCCTCAAGTGATGGGAAAATAGTGAAGAAAGAGCTACCTTAAATAACTCTGCCCCCTGAGTTCCTCATTCTCACCTCTGTCAAAGAGAGAAGAAACCCCAGCAGTCCTATGGGAAGAAGAGAGAAGAATTCCCATTGCCTCCTTCTTCAGGCAAGTGGAAACAGGAAACCCTACAAGTGCTTCCCTTGATTTGGAAGCAGAAGGGAAAATGCATCCTCTCTCTTCAATGGGAATGAGGGAGATGAAATAACTACTCAATCCTTCTCCCCCAACCATGCTTCAGTGTGGAGAAGGAACAACAGTGGCAGACAGTGAATGGAGTGTGAATGTTGATGATAGAGGCAGAAGCCAAGGGGTGAGTGATGGATTTAAGGGCCAGAAGGGAGACAGAAAGTGGAAAGAAGGAAATGGAGGCAAAAAGGGAAGACTGAGGAGTTGGAGATGAAATGAAGGAGCAAAATATTGAAGGGCTTGGGAAGATGTGTGTGGAAGAGGAAATAGGAGAATAAGAGGACCTAAGGGATGGAGAAAGATGATTACACAGGAAAAGGGAGGAAGGGAAAAGAGAAACTGAAAAAGCATTCCTTAGATTGTAAGCTCTGTCGGGTAGGGACCAGCTTTATTTTATGTGTGCATACAGTGCGTAGCATAATGGGGCCCTTTTGGTCTTTTATTAAAGTGTCTAGGTACAACTGCAATATAATTAAACAATAGCGAAGATGAGTATGGATAAAAATATACAATATACAGAATGAAGAAAAATTGGAGGGAAGTGATAAAGAGAACACAAGCTGCAGGAGGGGACATATTACAGCCAGTTTATTTAATTGTCTTTTTAACATTTAAAAAAGTTTAATGCTACAAATACCAAAAATAAAAAGACACAAATGTTTGATTCTGTGCAAAGTCTTGCATAAACTATAAACTATGTGAGAGTATCTGAAGAGTTTGTACATTCTGGGACACACACAGAGAAATATCACACAATATCACTGGAGCATTAAGTGACCTGGCTTTACCAGTGTTGTAGGCAGTGTAGTTTAGCCATGTTGGTCCCAGGACGACAAGGTAAATGAGGTAATGTCTTTTATTGGACCACCTTCTGTTGGTGAGAGAGAAAGAGCTCTGTGTGGCTTGAAAGTTTGTCTCTCTCACCAACAGAAGTTAGTCAAATAAAAGATATTACTTCATCCATCTTATCTCTCTGGCTTTACCACGACAGTCCCAGTTTTTCATGTGGTGTCCCAAGAACGTCTTTCAGGACACCTGAAATGTCCCGGTGGTGTTTCATTGCACCAATCAAAACTATTTTTTAATAACCACAAAATGTTTGTTGAAGATACATTGGTGCACTGAGAACAATTTCTCTTTGTTTACCCGCAGCAAACAGCCCAGTGGAAGGAGTGTTCCATGTCGTGAACAGTGTTTGGAGTGAAGAGAAAAGCCAGACGAGCAAAGATAATATCAAAGCTCTTCTTGTGCTCAAACTAAATGTTAATGATACTTGTTCAGTGTTTCATGATAAACTTATTCAGGATGCTAAATTACTGGAGAAATCCTCCTCTTCAAGAAATATGTTGTCGTTGCTTTTGACTCAGTGTATGTCTATACAACAAAAGCTATGCATAGCCTAACAGAGCTAGCTTGAATCCAGCTCGTGCTGATAACAATAGCCATGCAGACAATGCAACACAGGTTTCAGCAGGAGCAATACAAGTCCAGCACAGACCCTTTGTACGTACTTAACTCATGAGCCCACTCTGAAGCCTGCACTGTCTTGAGTGCTATTATTACCCATGCTAGCTGGATTCAAGCTAGCTTGGGTGGGCTAGCTGACAGTAGTGATACTAGCACACACTGAGAAAAAAAATTAAAGGTTTTGTATGAGTATTTCATTTCTCTAAAAAAAAAGTTGTCGCAAAACTATTTATTTTGTCCCAATTTTTTTATTTTGAAAATATTGTATTTGAGTGGCCCTCAAAAACTGTGTTTATATATATCTGTATACAGAGAGAGAGAGGTATATTATGCACATGCACCTTGTAGTATGGTAAACTGAGGGGAGTTATTGTGGATTTTTGTGGGACATAAAAAATGTTGGCTAGGCTTCATCTGCTTGCCTGACCAGCCCTGGGAGGTGGGGGGAGGAAGAGAAGGAGAGTCTGTTATTGAGGAGGAAGTGTATGTGGAAATGAGCCTCAGTTGGTTTTAATCCACCTCTGCTAAAAGGCATAGACATTTCCACACTGTAACTAGGATAGACATCTGTGAGGCAACTTATACTGAAACTGTTCTTTTTGAAGAAGCACTTGAAACTGCACAGAGCCATTCCTGTGATGGTATTTGCACGGCAATCACTGACCACTGGGTAGCCCCACCAGAGGTTAATTAACAGATCAATCATATCCTTTAAAGATGACGTATAAAGGAAACAGAAAGTGAGCCAACCACAAAAAACAGTGCTGAGTGCTCCAGTTAACCAGTCAGAGTGGGGGAGGCATTCAGCGCAGGAATAAGTTTAACAATGAATCTGGAGCCAGCCAGAAGACACACTGGGACCTATACATTTATAGAGGTTATTTATTTAATATTCCTTCTCTAGGGACTGCACCTTGACATGGTGATTTATGTGTTCATATGACCCTGAGAGCTCTGCTGGCAGGACTACTCAAGTCAGATAAGTCAAAGGGAGCAGATGAATAGCAGCCCACTGGCCCTTTGGGTTGGGGGTTCAGCAATAGGCCAGCAACCTATACTAGTAAAAAAAAGTCAAGTTCTAGAACCACAAGAAGGGAGCCATTCTGGCAAGCAGCATGACAGCCAGGGATGGCAGAGCCTCATTCAGACCTTAAGTGATGTGTGATGGTGCAGGAAGGATTTAGATTCAGTACTAGCTTGGCAACATCTCTAGCTTATCCTTATTTTTGTTCTAAAATGTCCCCCACTGCATGCTTAGTGAGGCCACTCAGTAGCTATTTCTGCAGCTGGGCCCAGATGTGTGTTGCAGTAACAGGCCATCTTGAAATTAAGCAGTGGCATAAAAACAATTTTGATAACAATGAAGCCTGAAGTATAGGCCAAATTATACAAACAAGAAAATCGCACTTAGACCCATTATGACCCAGCAACTGAAGTGGCAGAGAGGGTGTTTGAACATGACCAAAGAAGGTAAAAAGCATTGTTTGCTGTTCATTGTAACACCAGACGGAAGAGGTTCTCTTAGGTAACCGAGCATGTGAAACTCTTGGGCTAGTTTAAGGAGCATAATATATCAAAGACACAAAGTGTGTCAGGGAATACACTATTTGCATCACTACAGCTAGAAAAAATACCCTTTAAAGTATTTTCCAAGGGTTTGGAACACTGCCTGAATTTGTAAGACAGCTGGGAGAGAACTACGATAGAGAGAACTAGAGACCCATCGTTTGAAAGAAATCGCAAATACATGGCATGGAGTAGCCACATAGCTCAGTCGAGACATGTTTTCCATTCCTAGAGAAAGTAGAACTAGTAGATGGAATATTAATAAAAGCAGAGGGGCAACATGGTCAAGTGCAGTGGTCACCAACTGGTCTATCGCGATCAACTGGTCAATCCTACAGGTTCTCCCAGTTGATCGCGATCTCTGGTGGCGCAGAGTAGCTGCCACTAAGGCAGACTCCCTGCCTATCCCAGCCCCATTCTGCTCCCAGAAGCAAACAGCACAGCCCTGTGGCCCCGGAGGGCCGGGGGGCAGGGATCTCCCTCCACACATTGCTCCTGCCTGCAAGCACCGCCCCTACAGCTCCCATTGGCCAGGAGAGCTGCGGGGGTGGTGCTTTCACAGAGGGGCAGCATGTGGAGCCACTTGCTCCCCACCTTTCCCCCCAGTGGCTGCAGGGGCACTTTGGCCCCTTCCAGGAGTGATGTGGGGCCAGGGTAGGCAGGGAGCCTGCCCTAGCCTTGCTGTGCCCGCTGCCGACCAGGAGCTACCGGAGATAAGTGCTGCCCAGTGGGAGGCTACACCCCAACCCCCATCCCTGAGCTCCCTCCCAGAGCCAGCACCCCATACCCCCTTCTGCACCCTGAACCTCCTCCTGCACCCCAACCCCCAACCCTGACCCCCCTCCGAGAGCCAGCACCCTGTACCCCCTCCTGCAACCCAACTCTTTGCCCCAGGCTCAGCCCAGAGCCCCCTCCCACATTGCGAACCCCTCAGCCCCAACCCAGAGACTGCATCCCCTCCTGAACCCCAACCCCCTGCCCAGTGAAAGTGAGTGAGGGTCGGGGAAGAGCAAGCAATGGAGAGGGTGGGGTGGAGTGAGCAGGGCGGGGCTCTGAGGAAGGGCCTCGGGGAAGGGGTGGGGTAGATCCTGGGTTGCCCTTAGATTAAAAAAGTGATATTGGGCGTAAAAAGGTTGGAGACCACTGGTCTAGTGAGTAGGGTGCTGCAGCTGGGAGTGAGCCTCCCAGTAGCCAGACTCAAGCTAGCTCTGCTCAAGCTAGGGCACTGAAAATAGCAGCATGTACATTGGTGCACAAACAGTGGCTGAGGCTAGCCATCTAACCTCAGACCCAGGGCTTCAGGTGGGCTTGGACTTGGGCAACCCAAGCCACCATCCATGCCACAACGCTCACATGGCTATGATTAGCACACTGCTTTATAACCTTGGGCGAGTCACTTTTCCTCTCCATGCATTGGTTTCCCCTCCCATCCATTGTCTGCCTTGACTGTAAACTCTTCAGGGCAGGGCTCTGTTTTACCATAAGCCAGTACAAAAACTAGCACAGTGGGGCCCCAATCTCAGCTGAAGCCTTGAGGAGCTACTGTAATATAAATAACAATAAAAGCAAAGTTAAATGGCCGGTGTCTATGCAAAATAAAATCCTAGAAAGTTATAGTGATCTGCAAAGAAAACAAGAGTTTGTGCCCTTAACTGCTTCTTTTTGATGGATATGAAGGCGGCCTTATCTGCATTTTCTCTCTTTAGAAACATAAAACCCTCACTCCCCTCTCTTTTGGTTCTTCTTGTGGCGCTGCAAATATTGGAGGATCATGAACCCTGTGCTTGCATCCCTCATGACAATAGTACAGAGCTGTGCAGGATCCATGCTTCTGTCAGAGATGGGCAGTGAGGAAGGCCCCACGGGTCTGAGGGCTTTTGAAAAAAGGCACAATAATTATGGGATATAGATGACCTCATGGGATGGAGATAGTTACTCATTGGGAACTTGACCCTTGCACGGAGTCACCCCTATATGAATTGTTTCTGTCCCACCATGCATGGCCAAAATTTCCCAAAAGACAGTGTGTTGGATGGTGATGAGTTACACAGTGGGATACCTAGCCATGGTGCACTGCACTGTGCAGTGATACAAGAACTCCTGGTGAGTACGCGCATTGCTGGCACAAGGAGCCAAGTATGCATGCCAACAAACAATATACTAACCATGGTAGCTCTATGCTGATGTAACTCACTTTGGCAAAACGTTGCAGTGTAGACATAAGATTCACAGCCCTACTCCTTTCCTTACACTGTCCCCTGTGCCTTCCTCTTCTTGTGCACCAAGCAGTCTCACTTCTCTTGGTTAACTTTCCACCATTAACTTCCACCCCAGCACTCTCTACTCCCACTCTGGCAACTAACCATTCACAGAAATATATTTTCTAAGATCAACGAGGACCGGTCAAACAACACAACATGTATAATTTGATCTCTGGGAGGAACATGTATGTTACCTCAGAAGTATGCCTTGCCCATAGTTTACAGGTGTCTATAACTTCTGTCTGTCTGTCTGTCTGTCTGTCTCTCTCTCTCTTTCTCTCTGTGTCTTCCCTATCCACCAGTGTTCTTTTATTTTCCTTATTACACATCTGTGAACTATGCGGGGCAGGTACAATACCTGCCAGCAGGGGAGTCATTTCAGAAAAATTTGAGGAGGGGAGAAGTTGTGTCAGCACATAGACTATTATATGTGATTCTATTATATCCTGTAAAGTCGGGAGGGGAAAAGGGCACTCTCTGGATCTCTGAGAAAGAAAGCAGGAGAGCTACTTAAGAGTGACTGCCTGTGACAAGGTAGGACAGCACTGCACAAGTCCCACTGCATAGTGGGTTATCACAGACCTCTGCCTCTTGTGTGGATGATCTGGGTTTGGTGGGGTGTTTCAAGACACAAGAGAAGGGGCTATGGTGGTGGCTACTGAGGGTTAAGGGTATGTTTCCTGCCCCCCTGCCATCCTTTCATCTAGCTCAGAAGCTGGAAGGGTGTCTGCGAGTTGGGCCCCAGTGTTCTGTGTGACTTGTTTTTGTTTGGAATCCTTTGTTTATGTCACTATATAATAAAGCCCTGAGGCAAGAGACTGAAACTCTGCCACAGTGCCGCTAGGGAGAGCGTTATTCTTCTTCCCCAGCTGTTGGTCCTGCCCACCAGCCCATACTATCCTGTGTCAATAACATTAAAGGCAGCCTAACAGACTAAAGGCAGACTAACAGGTCTGAAAAGATCAGCACAGAAGTAGACCGCTTGCTTCTAAACTAGACAGGCACCATGAGTAAAAACCTGGCCCCACTTAAAAGGTAAATGGATACAAGTCAAAACAAATGCAAAGCCCACCTCATTGCCCAAGCTTTTCCTCCTCAGTATCTGCACTCTTTTGTATTCATTAGAAAACCAAACCTATCTCCTAATATTAGGGAAGGGAGAGAGAGAAAAAAACATTCCTGTCATTGTTTTATTCTGGGAAGGCACTCAAATATTACAGTGATGGATGCCAGTATCAGAGCCTAGACAGTGAGATAGATCCAATTGGTACTAGAGAGAGACAGGAAAACAGACCGAATGGAAATCCATTACCGTCACTCTGATGTTTGGGAAGGGGAATCACTGGCACAAAAATCCACCTCCAGAAAAGAAAAGAAACAGCAGTATCCTTTTAACAATTAGAACCTGCAAAGGAAACAAAAATATTTCAGCCTCACCAGGCGGGTTTACTACCAGTGCAATTGGGGTGGATATAGGTTAGAAGGATTAAGACATACAGATCTTTTAAGACAAATATTAGAGCTCAGGATAAAAGGTACATGAGACCATCATTTTATTAATATGCAAATGGGTAGAAAATGACAAACATGGCTTTGCATTATGCGGATAGAAAGACAGAACTGGAGGCCCAAATGCTCCTTGGCATAGAACTAGATATTGGCAGGAAGGGCCTCATATCCTGTTCTGTGTATTGTTCTGCTAACTTGCCTGGTGGCTGGGAAAGTTTCTTCCAGCTACTTACACTATCCTTACGCTGCAGCTGGTTTGCCTCCTAGCTATTGATTCACTTCCCCAGGCATTTCTCCGATTGTCGTGCTCTTGTCGTTGCATCAAAGAATTCATTGGATTTGGGGGGTTGGTTTCAGACTGCTTGCTGCCAGAGCAAAGTTTCCGGCATTTCCTCATTTTTAAACACTGAGAATAGTAAAAGCAGATGTGTGGATAAGTGAACTTTCAGCCGAGTTACAGGTGGCGTTTCAAGGGATCCCAGCTGCCTAATATGAGAAAACATGCATTTTACCCAGTGCTGTTTCACTGGATAGAACACTACCTTCCATATTTATTGTTCCGTCTTCTTAAAAAAACCACACACACACAATACCCATGGGGTGCAAAGTCTTAGCACAAAGAGCAACTTTTTATATTTTATCAGTTTCCCCCCAATTATTATGTGTATATATATTCAATATATCTGATCCAATGTTAATTGTTGGGAGCTTGCTTTTGCTTTGAATTACTTTGTGCATTGCACCTTTAAATCGAGACTGGTTTCCTCTCCCCCACCTTGCTGCAGAGCTAGCTGCCATTTTGTCTTCAGCTACAGCTTGCTGCTGAGGAGGCATGCATGTGCTGCGCTAATGGAGACCTTATTTTGGTTCATCCTTGTTTGAGTCTTCTCTACACAGACAACGCAGGTTGTTAGGAGAGGGGGAAAGTCCACTCCAGTGTAGAGGGCCCACCCAAGGCATATTCACCATTTGAGTGGGCTGTCTGTGGTGCATATGCTTTGTATAGCCACTTTGCACAAGGGTAAGTTGTGCTCCCAAAAAACTGTGTATGGTTGCTCTTTGTGTAGGGCTAAACGTAACAGTTTGGTGGACAGAACTGCACAGAAACCTGGTAACAGGAGACAGCACCTTTAACATCTAGGTGACTGGTTTGAATCTAACCCAGACTGGTTGTGAAGTAAAGCTATTTTTGTTTAAAATTATGTGAGAGAACCCCATGAAGAATAGAGAAACTGATTGGAAATGTTTCAGTAGCCATTTTAACCTGTGTATAAAAATGCACATTGGAACTTTTCAAGTACTAGACGTAGTCAGCAGTAGTTTGACCTCAGACTTCCTAATGCACTTGATAGATGACACCATAGTTGCAAATCCTGTCTTGCATTATTGCTTATTTGGCTTCAAGGCAAATGGTGTTGCCAAGGCTATTTCACGATGGGTACAAGGGAAAACAAAAAACAATGAACCATTTCATGACAATGATGACCCAATGCAGTGAAGGGCAGAAAGACATTAGGCATTGATGCTTCTGGGTACGACCAGAACTTAAAGGTGACCTCAAATAGTCAGTTTAAAAAAAGAATAGAGTATCATTATGTCACAGGCTGAATGGCCCTTTAAGGCATGCCCTTTAAGCATGCCATTAAGCAGTTTCTCTTTGAAGTCTGGTCCTGAAGTTTTTTTGCTGTAGGATGACTACCTTTAAATCTGCTATTGTGTGTCCAGGGAGGTTGAAGTGTTCTCCTACAGGTTTTTGTATATTGCCATTCCTAATATCTGATTTGTGTCCATTTATCCTTTTATGTAGGGACTGTCCAGTTTGGCCGATGTACATAGCAGAGGGGCATTGCTGGCATATGATGGCGTATATTACATTGGTGGATGTGCAGGTGAATGAACCAGTGATGGTGTGGCTGATCAGGTTAGGTCCTGTGATGGTGTTGCTGGTGTAGATATGTGGGCAGAGTTGGCCACGATTATTAATTATTATTTATTTCTATTGTGGTAGTGTCTAGGAGCCCCAGTCATGGCCCAGGTCTTCATTGTGCTAGGCGCTGTACAAATACGAACAAAGAGACAGTCCCTGCCTCAAGAAGCATACAGTCTAAATCAGGGGTGGCCAACCTGTGCCTGAGAAGGAGCCAGAATTTGCCAATGTACATTGCCAAAGAGCCACAGTATTATGTCAGCAGCCCTCCATCAGCTCCCACATCCCAGCTTCCAGCTGCCCCGTCAATCAATGCCTCCCCTCCCGCCCTGTGCCTCATGCAGTATGCAGGAAGCTCTGGGGAATGAGGAGAAGAGCGAGGGCACGGCAGGTTCGGGGAAAGGGGCGGAAAGGGACAGGGCCTTGAGGGAATGGGAGAAGTGGGGGCAGGGCCTGTGGCAGAGGCAGGGGTTGAACAGTGAGCATTGGGAAGTTGGCACCTTTAGCTCCAGCCCCGGAGTCAGTGTCTATGCAAGGAGCCGCATATTAACCTCTGAAGAGCCACAGGCAGCTCTGGAGCCACAGCTTGGCCACCCCGGTCTAAATAAACATATCATTCCCTGCACGGTTTATCCCTTAGCATTTTGGCAGCCCACGGGCTTTTACAGAAGGGAACAGAGAAAATCCCTGTGTGGAAGAGGAAGCCAGTCAGCCCAAATGAGTATTTGGTTACCCAAAGGGCTTTGCAGGGGAGTGAAACTAAAAATATTTTGCCACCCTTCCTCAGGGGAAAAGGACTGAAATGAGTCACTTATTCCTAAGAAGCTGTGGATGTGATAGAGGACAGCACACTGTGACACATGTACAATATTCATTGATTGTCTCTCCTCACGGTTGTGAAAATTGTGAGCTGTGTTACAGAATTAGAGAGCAGATTGATGTTCTCAAGAAGATAAGTGACTGAAAAACTAATTGATTGCAAGGTTGGTTTTAGATCCAGGAGGCCAAAGTGCGGCCAAGGGAACAAATGCAGGGTACCTGAATTCTAAAATGTAGCCTGTGACTACCCTCATCTTTAATCTGGAGGTGCAGCCTTGGGAGACTATAGCCCTGTGCTTGCAATCTGGAGCCAAGCAGTGTCCATCTACACTGAGCAGACGGCCCTTCAATTATAGGGCCTTTCCCTTCCATGTGGAGATGTCTGTCTGAGGCTTGGTCTACACTCCAGGCCTATATCAGTATAACTACATCACTCCAGCGGCATGAAAAATCCATACCTCCCTGAGCGACGTAATTATACCAATCTAACCCCTTTGTGTAGGCAGCGCTATGTCGACAGACAAGCTTCTCCCGTTTACATAGCTACCGCCTCATGGGGAGGTGGAGTACCTACACCGACGAGAGAAGCTCTCCTGTTGGCATAGGTAGCATCTTCACTAAGTGCTACAGTGGCCCAGCTGCCCCGCTGCCCCACTGTAAGTGTAGACAAGCCCTGAGCCAATAAGTTGCAAGAGCTGGTCAGGAATTTTTTGACCACCTTTTTTTGTTGTTGTTGAAAAATGCCAATTGGTTGAAATCAAAACTTTTCATGGGAAAGGGTCAGTTTCTCAAATTTCTCTACTTGAAAATTTTCAGGAAAAAAGTTTTAAAAATTGTCAAAAGGTCCTATTATCCACATTTTAAAAACACACAAAAAAATTAAGATCTCCAATTTGAAAAGACTTTGTTTTGAAATTTAAGCTATTTATATTAGAATGTTTAAAAAAATTGTCGAAATCAAAATGATACATTTGAATTGACCCAAATTTTGTGTTTATTTGCAGAAATTTTCAAGATTTTGACTTTTTGTTCTGATTCAGGAAAGGAGAAATTTCCAAAAATTTGCACAGGATGGGAAAACTGTTTCCACCCAGCTCTAGTCATTTTCTTGACATGATTCTTAATTCACTAACAATAAGACCAAAACATTCAGTTTTGGATATTGCTTTCTGCTAAACAGTGTTTCTTGCTACTGGTCAAACACATGGACATCCAGTCACATTCTCTGGAATTATCCATTTCCTCCCATTTATGCCAGCTCCTTGATTGTTTTCTATCTGGTGAAAATTGACATGTTTAATTTCCAAAGGACCTTTTCAGACACAGATTTCTCCTCAAAGCAGTATTGCTGTTGTGCTCTTTAAATCTTGCAGAGAAGGCCAAACAACCCCATTATTAATACTTCCTTACAAAGGAAATTGGGGTCTTTTACACAGCATTCTAGCTGAAGATACAGACATAGATCTTTAAGATATACCAATTATTATTATTCTCAATATTTGAATAGCTGAGAATATATCAGATTGGCTGGACACAGTTTGTTATGGAAACTTCAGAGAAATAGAAAGGAAGTAAGAGACGTGCAAGGGATAAAAGTAGTGGTGTGACATGAGTTTTAGGTCTGGCTACCAAGATGGTTCTGAGGATGGGTTCTGTGAGGAAAGCAAGTTGTTGTGTGGATAGCTCTCTATCTAGCAAACCTGGTTATCAAGACAGTGATTAGTCTTCCAGGAGCCAGACATAAGGACAGCACAGAAAATGTGATTAGCCAACAATACTGACAATTAATTTCTTGTGTGGGATGTGTGAGAAAACTCTCCCTTCCTGTTGCATAGTGATAAGAGTGCCATCTGCAGCTGCAGTCCCCCTCAGACACAAGCTGGGGCCAGATTCTGCTCTCACCATTATATTGGTGTAAATACAGATACAAGTGGAGTAACTGGATTAACTGGAACACTGTGTGTATGTAAGATCAGACTGACATCCAGGGGCTTTTGTTTTAATTTATTTGCTTTTTGTTGTTTAGTTTCCTTTGTTTTTTCTTGCTACTTTAAACAAAGCAAAAATATGATGCTGTATGCACTGTTGTTGCTGTTCTGCTCCGCGCTGGTTGAGTTAGTTTCCCAGGGGAGCACTGTTTCAGCTTGAAAGTTTCTCTCTCACCAACAGGAGTTGGTCCAATTTATGATGCTGACATTTGAGACTCCTTTAGGGAATCTGGGTTTTGTGTACTCCCTAATTTGAATTCTTTACTGTAATATCTATTATTGAATACATCAGGCCAAATCCTGTTGCCGGTTTCACTGGGGTTAATGCAAGGTAACTCTCTGATTCCAGTGGAGTTTCTCTGGATTTACCCGGTGTAAACTGATACCAGGATACAGCCCATTGTAAACACCTTTTTACAAAGTGGTTACTGTGCAAGCTAAGGGCTTGTCTACGCTTACAGTACAGCTTTCGCACTTAAGTGAAGATGCTCCCATCTGCGTGATTAATCCACCTCCCGGAGAGGTGGTAGCTATGTCAGTGGGAGAAGCTCTTCTGTGGACACAGTGCTGTCTACACCAGGAGTTTGGTTGGTATAACTGTGTTGCTCAGGGCTGTGGATTAAGTTTGTAGTGTAGAGCAGGGCTAGGAGACAAAAACCAGCCTGAAAATCTATACCATCTTGGCCATTTAAAGTGATTTGTCTTGTAAATACTAGGGCAGGGGTGATGAAAGTCCAGCTTAACGCAATTCAGGGATTTCTGCAACGGAGCCTGCACCTAGCCTCATCTTCCAAAACAGATGCCCTCTGTGAAGACGAGGCTCCTAGGTCCTTGGCTGGTGTAATTCAGCAGAGCACCATTAACGTCAGTGGCTGCACAGATGTACGCTAGCCCATGATCCAGCCCCCAGGGGTCTCTGTGCTATCGCAGCTAGGCTGCTATTTATACACACTCTGGCTTTCATGGAGCTACAAGTATGTGTCCCCGAGCAGGGGAATCACACCCACAGGTTTGTACTATAGACACAGCCTAAGCAGCCTTCGGGCTCGCTGGCTAGTTGCCAGTGTGGTCCTCCATTGGGCACAACTTGGCCTTGACAGCATCCCAGATTTACCAGAAAGCACAGCAACCTGCTGTTATTGTTTTTTAAACAAACCTATTTTCCAAGTACAGGAATGCAAAAAAGCTTTTGAGTTGAACAAACTTCATTTCTTTTTGGCTGTCTTTGTGTTACAGGTGTGCAAACAGCTGCTGTTGTTCACAGACAAACAATTACTCCTAGGCTGAGGTTTCCTCTGCCAAGTTTCAAAGCAAAGCACATGTTTGAGTCCATATTATTAGTAGACAGTCTGAAATTCTGCCTGCCATCCCCCTTGGGTATCTAGAGCTTCCCAAGCAATGGCACTAGTGTGGATCTGCTGAGTGGGGCCAGGTTGCAGGAGCTCACTCTGAGAGACTCGAACACCTCCTGGTTGCTGCTGCTGTGTTGTGCTCCCTCTGTAGTTCCAAGGAAGGTGTGGGGAGGAGTCTGTGGCATGGCCAGTGAGTGGATCCACCAGAACATAGATCCACCAGCCAAACCCCCTACACTGGGGGAATGGCCACGGGGGTGATGGGCTGCAGAAATAGCCACAGAGAGCACCACGCAGCCTGGGAGAAATGCTTCTATCCCAGCCTATCCTCCATCATGATGGAGGGTGGGGCAGGCTCAAACCTGAGTGATGCTGAAACCCTGCACACTAGGTTGAAATGCCAGTCAGGTGTCCCCTCCCCCCCCATTCCAGTTTCCATCGTGCACAGGCTCCCAGAATTCCTTACTCCGGCACCAGCAGCAGGGGGGAATTTGTCCCATCTCGTGAAACACCTTATAACTAAACGAAAACATGTTTTGTCACCCACCCCAAATCAGGCCAGATTCACCAGGTTTCCCACCAAACCATAGCTGGCAAGTTCCCTTTTCATGTAAGCGACACAAGAGAGTTACTTAATGGAATGTCTCTGGGCCACTTGCACCTGAGCAAAGCACAAAGGAGGAGGCATCAGAACCATAAATAGATACATATTAGAAACTCTCTAAACATCCCCACATTTTGCATAGTTGATGACTTTCCGTAATAGATATGGATGATAAACAGCTTTAAATAAACTAAAAATTTATCAGTGTCACTTCATTTATCACCATTATGTTAAACTGAAAGGTATGGAAAGAAAACACTGCATTCGGTTGAAAAACTCTGTGCAAATGTGATGAAAGAAGACTAAACTCAATGGGCCAAATCCTACTCTCATTTATACCTCAGCAACATCGCTAATGGGGATTTATAATGGAAGCGCTGACAGTGAAGAATTAGCTATGGACTAAATAAAAAAAGTTATTTGTAATATTCGGTGCACAGACTTTGTGGGCTCAGTACATGGGTAACAGAGTGAAATTTAATAGCCTGCGATATGCAGGTCTGACAAGATGATCTAATGATCCCTTCTGGCCTTAAACTCTGAGATGCTGTTGTCTATGGGCTTGTCTTCCCTGTACTGTAAGTTTGTGAGGTAAACTCAAGTGCTGCCCCTCCACCCAACTGTCAAGAACACACAAAAGTCTTCCAAGTTTCCACCAAATGCATCCGATGAAGTGAGCTGTAGCTCACGAAAGCTTATGCTCTAATAAATTTGTTAGTCTCTAAGGTGCCACAAATACTCCTTTTCTTTTTACAAAAGTCTCTGACTCAGGTTAAGTGGTGCTTAAAACTCAGTCTCAATGGCCCATCAGCGGGTTGGCGCTAGGGTGCTGCTGATGCTCGAGCTAAAAATGTAGCCTGGGACACTCGGCCTGTCTCTACTACTAATAAAAATGCTCCATGCAGCCTGTTGATTTGCAGCATGGTTGCTGTTAACTCGAGTGTCCATGACACACGCTAACACTGCGGTAAAGACAAGCCCTAAAACAAGCAGAGTCAGAGCAACAAATCCAAACAACCTTAGCTTTGGAACGTTCTGATTCTGATGTAACATGGGATCCAAATGTTGTCATTCAGATCCCTCTCTGAAAGGAACCTTGCTTGTAACAAGTTCTGCTCCATGGTTGATAAGGGAGAATTTGAATATAGAGTGAAGGGGAGGAGTGGGTAATTGGAGCCAAAATTTAGGGCTCCCTGTCAACAGACTCCTCCCCTTCATTCTCTATTCAGCACTAGTTCAGGGGCACCTTATGGTGCTGATCACCAGTGTCAACAATGTGTCAGTTTTCTAAAGCAGACAGTGCTTTAATGAGGGATTTTAAATCACTGCATAATGGAGTTTTATGTAAAATGTTACAAATTTGAGATGATTCTGAGCCAAGAGGTAAATAAAATTGCCTAGTTAGGATTGAAACAGCATATCACACCACACTCTGATAAATGAGCTAGAGATGATTTCTATGGCACATGACAATGCATTAAGGAATCATCTGTATTCTGAAACTTCGTGTTCTTCATAGTTTTTTCAAAAATAAGTGACAGCATCTCAGAAAGTTTACTAATTTCCTTGGAATCTGTATCATTACAACATACTGATTTATATATATTTACTGCTTCCAGGTTTTACCTTACTGGCTTTTTGTCAATACCTATGCTGACAAGTTTGATCAGAAGACCCATCTGAAAAAGTAAAGATCCTTCAAAAAAATTTGGTTTGGAATGCCAGCTGCATTTTAAACTTATGGGGGAAGTCAGGCTTTCCTTGTGACTGTAACTAAGTGTGGTGCTCGTGAAACCTAGAGACTGAAGTATCTTCTTTATGCAGAGAACAGGCAGAGCATGAACAGTAGCAATATGAGCTATCACACCATGTGCCTTATGCCTCTCAGCGTGAGTGGAAAGTGCAGTCTTCTGGGCAGATCTCAGCTCATGGAAGTTGTCATGAATTTTTTGACATCTCTCGTGACTTCAGTGGAGCTATGGCAATTTACACCATCTGAGTCCCTCCCGGGCCATTCAAAGCTTGGGAGGAATGGAAAAGCAATCCTGGCCATTACTTTCTATGGCTGGTAAAAGAATGAAACAAATGTGAGAGGTAACAGGGAATGTTCCTGTTAAGAGGGGTAACAGCAGTGTGAATGATCAACAGCATGAATTTAATAAAGAACAAATCATTCCAGAGAAATATTTTTTTAAACCAAAATGTGCCCTCGATAGTGCAATGGCATCTGCTAGTATGAACCCCTGTGCCCATATGGGGTCCCATTGACAACAGTCGGAGTCCACACGGTCACAGAGGGCTGTGTGAGCAGATCTTGATGTAGGATTGGTGTCTGAGGGGGAAAGAGAGAAAAAGAGCAGGTCCGGTATGTCTGGTTTTCAGTAAAGCAGTTGACAGAGTCTTGTGAAACCTTTCTTGAAATTAGTTCAACTTGGCTTGGATTTGAGTATTTGCGCATGGACTGAAAGCTGGACTGAGTACTGTAAACAAAGCAAAACAAAATGAGAAACAGCAACGTATCACACTGTGAGGGGCTGGCCAGTGGAGCAAGCAAAGGATCGGTGCTAGGCCAAGTTTTATTTCACATTTTTATTAACATCTAGAGGAAGAGGGTAAGCAGCACACTAGAGGCCCAGTCCTGCTGCCACTGCTCTGGGAGCAGATTTCCCACTGACTTCAATAGGAGATCCATGTGCATAACAGCAGCAGCACAAGGCCCTAAACTTGCAGATAATACTAAACTAGGAGTATCTGCAAGCATCAGAGAGGAGAGGATACAAATAGTGTAAAGGGACTAGGAGGAAGTCAAAATATGGCTACAAAATTATACCCATCCAGGAAAATGCAAGCTTTGGGAGGGAGTGGGATGGAGGATAGAGCAACTTGTAAAGCAGCAATGCTGAGAAAGACATGAGGATGAGTAGACAGCAAATTGGATATGGGCTTTTAACGCAGTATATTGGCAAAACAACCTGACATGCTTGATTCTCCAGCATTCTCCAGCCACATTAGCAATGGATGGCACTCTGGTGGTGCAAAGCAGACATAGTCCTGTTTTAAATGGGCTTAGAATTATTTTCCCGTATAGAATCTCAGTCCTGCAAGTACAGTATAGCAGTTCCTATGACAAAACCCTGCCATAGCCCCCTATGAAGGGGGCATGGCCAGGGAAAAGGAGAGAAGGCCAAGGCATTGTTCCATCTTACCAGTCCTTGACTACTATTCTTAGTCAGGAGAAGATAGAACAACCTTCAGGCCCCTTTATCTTGTGCCAGGCACTGAGCTAGCACCCACTGGCCACAGGGTCAGGGAACTGCAGAGTTGACATAAAGCCATCTTTACATCTCTCCAGGCCTGCACTAAGCACAGCTCAGCCAGCCCAGAAAATTGAGGCTAATGTATTTTGGGGCTGTGGGACTAAACACATCCTATTCTCTCTCTCTCTCTCTCTCACACACTCACACATATACATCAAGGAACTGATAGTGTCTCAGCATAGCACTGGTTAGCCCACATCTGGAATTCTGCCTTCTATAAAAGATAGATTGAGAGAATAGCAACAAAAATGATGAAAGGACCAGAAGATGAAGATTAACCTATGAAGAAAGGTTACAAGAGTTAAATCTGTGTAGTTTAGCTAAAGGATGATGGCCAAAGGAGATATAAGTCTACAAGCAACGGATGTGTGTAAAGGGCAAGCAGAAAGAGGAATTGCTGAAGCTGAGTAAGTATCTGGAAATATTTGTTTCCCAACGGGGGGTAGATTAGAGAATGCCACAGTCTTTTAAGGGAAGCCCCATCACATGAGTGATTGGAAACTAGACTGAACAAAGTACTGGATGATATCCTAGAGGGAATAACTCTTCATCAACAAGGATAGGGGAATGAACAAGATGAATTCATAGGTCCTTCCCATCTCCGTGAATCTATTTAATGCACTCACTTTTCTCTGTGCTTGAAAATAGACACATTTTAATCAAAAAGGGGCTGATTATGGTGATGTGAAAGCTCTGGGGCCTCATCTGGCAGAGTTCCCTTGAGATTCCCAGAAGCAGAAGAAGAGAGCAGGCATTGTACCTTCTCTCTATGGAGTGTGGCATGCATTTCCCCTGAGCAGGGCTATTGTTCCCCTCTTCAACCATTTTGAAGCTAGCACCTATCTCTGTGCTAATCGCTATACGCTCTGTACTCAGTGTATTTGTGGTCAGCTCCTGCAAATGCATGAAAAGAGAGGCACTATGGGCTAGTGGCTTGAGCACTTAGCTGAGACTCGGGAGCCCTGGTCCCTGCTGTGCCACTGATCTGGCAAGAAACCTGAGGCAAGTTACTTTTCCCCTATGAGTCTCACTTTCCCCATCTGTAAGATAGGGATACAGACCTCCTTTGTAAAGCACTTTGAGATTTATGAATTAAGAGCAAGGTATTATTCATATTACTTGCCTCTTTTCCCCTTGGGCACCTGTGCAGGGCTAGGCACAATATAGCCCCAAATCTTGGAAAATACACAATTTACTGAAGGAGAAAAACTGGGGATTACATGGAAATCAGTGAAACTAAGGAAACAACAAGGTAAACTTAATTGATATGAGCAGTATGGGGGGGAAGGCATCTTTCTATCAATGAGATCACTAATCCATTTATTATTATGATTTAGCTCTCAGGTAGCACTTTTCACATATGGATCACCAGGTACATTACCAAGGTGGATGTGTTCTGATTTTAGAGAGGGAAATAGAGACAGATAGGTTAAGGTCACACCCTGATCCAACGACCTTGTTCCTAATGCTGTGTTCTGACCACTAGATTACATTGCCTCTCTACAGTTATATTCCAGGGGACACATGAATGCACCTCCTCCAACACACACACTGCTTCACCGACCTCCACAAACTATGCATTGAAGGTCCCTGCATTTAAGGAAATTGCAGGAGTCAGCATATCTGGATTGCAATGGATGTGCCTCATCCTAGAAAAGCCACCTTCATGATCATGGTATCTCCCCTGCCAGCTAATTACATAATTATGTCGTTGTTATTAATTATTTAAGAATCTTAATTCTTTGAAAAGGTGCCTTCAATTATTAATGGGCAGGCTCTGGCTGGAATGACCGCCTCCAGACAGCCTCACTGGTACAGTATACACATCAGTCATTCTGAAAAAAGCCACTGAATTTTCAAGCCATTGTTTAGTTAACCATTAACAATTCATAAAATTCCAGCTCCCTGCACAATAAGCAGCATTCTCTGAATGGTATTAGAAAATCCTATTTCTAGTCTGTTATGAAACAGAGGGTTTGATGTGCTGCCAATTTTTATGTGGAACTTTGGAAACAGAACACTTCCTGCACTGTGAGTCTTAGACTGAGTGGCTGTTAAATAAAGCTTTCCTACCAACTCAAGTTTATCATCACATACATTTGTGTGTGTGTGTGTGTGTGTGTGAGACAGATAGACAGTGGAAAAATCGAATCACTAAATGCAAAATAATAAAAACAATTTCAAATGGATCATTCAGCTCTTCCTGTTTGTCCAGTGCTGACAAATATTCAGTGATTTTTTGTCAACTCAGAAAGAGAAGGAAAACAAAGGAAAAATCAAATATGCTAAGTTGTATAAGTACTGTATATAGGGGAGATATACATAGCTGCAGAAAGCTATGTATTTAGAGATGGATAGATTTTATTTAATTTATTTATTGCCACTGACTAAGCTTTCATTTAAAGCACAGAAATCCCCTTTGGGCCTCTCACACTGTCTCTTGTGCTGCAGTGATAAAAAGGATGTAAACATCACATCGTCAGATATGTGCCAAGTGAAACAAACATGGGATGGCAAAACAGCATATTTGAAGAAGAGGGATACAAACCTTATATTCAAGATATTGGATCCAAACATATATAGGTCATTATCCAGTTGTTTTGCTGTGGGAGGAGATGCAGAACTCCAGTGGTTTATTGGTATAATTCCTTGAAGGTGAAGGAGCCATAAAGTGATCTCAATACTGAGGAGTGAAGCAGCATCATGTAATATAGTTAAACAATAATGCAAACCACAGAAGAATCCATGGAAGAGGAGGGAAATGAATTCACCTAGAAAAGACTGAATATTTAAGTCCAGCACAGAAAGATGTTTGGAGTTTGTGGGGGAAGGTGGAGAATCCCCTGGTTTCCTCTGCACTGATTTCCCATGCCCTGCAGAGTATAAAAACCTCCTAAATAAAACGACTCTATTAACAGACTACTGTAGGACTAGAGTAAAGATGCACTCCAAGTTCTGGATCCAAACCTCGGTTGAGATATTCAGATCTGCTGTTCCAGTTCAGATCCATCTTTGGATTCTGAAATATGGCATTGACTCCTAAATACCATAATACAAGAAAGGGAATCAGCCAGGCAGGATTGTTTAAACTGTCAGACAACTCATAATTTGACAGTGATCCCTTTTTAAAGTGGGGGAAGGTACAGGCTTTCAGTGATTCAGATTGATCACCTTCTAATCTGCATTTTAGGTTTGAGTTTTTATTATTACAGAAGTGATTCAAAGAAAAAAACCCCTATCTTATTTACATATAAAACAATTAAGTCCTGTCTGACTTTTCTGCATTCAGGAGCCAGCCACATGTTCTGCTGCAGGGTATTGTAAGGGACAGGAAAATCTGGGAAAATGCTTGCACCAAATTGTTTTGGTTTTCCTATATATTTGCGGTGTAATCAAGCTGCATATAAAATCAAAAGAAGATTGAGTAAGCGGTGAGGCTATATAGTACATAGAAGTGTGGGCCTGATTCACAGCCCACTGAAGTCAATGTGCAATGATTGCAGTGGGCTTTGAACCAGGCCCCCTATGCATGGTAACCAAGATAGAATAAATTGCAGCAATGGACATAGTACCGTAGTTTAAAATGAAGCTAGAGCAACATTTTTAAGATTGGTTTTTTTCTTGCTCCAGGCAGATAATGGAACTAGCCTCCAGACGTGTAAACTCTCAGCAGCCAGCATGATCATCATGAGCCAATTTCTATTGAAATTAGATCAATACTATTTTTTTCCCTTCCCCTCACTGGCTCCTAAGTGATTCATGAATCTGAAAACTAGTTCATGAATCTGAGAGGAAGGGGGAGAGTAGGAGGTGGAATATCTGCAGTCAGCAAACCTTGACTCTGTTTCATGAATCCAGGGATTAGTTACATAATATTCTGCTGCCTGCTAGTTGAAACCAGTATTTAGGTTGCCGTTTAAAACTTTTACTTATTCAATTCCCCCCACTCCCCCTCCAAGAACTGGGTAGAGCCACGTTCTTTTGCACATACACACACACACACGGCAAAAATCAGAGCCATGTTATATAGCAACTATTTGAGTGTATGTGCATGTGACACACATCTTAGCTACACTTTGTGTGTGTGTGTGTGTGTATAGAGAGAGACAGACAAGAATCAGTGCTGCAGTAGATAGCACTCCTGGATGTGTCAGAAATCAGAGCTACGTTATGTAGGAATTCTCTGAGTGTGTGTGTGCTTGTGACAAGGTGGAGAGCCACGCTGGGTAATGTGTGTATATAGAAAGACAGACAAGAATCAGCACCACATTACCTAGCACTCATATGTGTACTTGTATGTGACAAGAATAGTTTAACCGGTTATGGGCCCTTTAAATCTGTACTGGAGCCAAGTCTCTTTCTCTGTGGAGTTTCATAAGGAAGCACATGATGAGAGCAGTTGGAAACCACATCTCTGTGAGTGCTGATTACAGCCGACTGAGGAAAATGAGATTTTTATCTTGCAGGAATTCAATTATCAAAAAAATAAAATACAGCCTGTCTGCCTTTATTTGGCTAAACTCACTGCACCACGGGGTTTTTAATTTAACAAAAAATGGTGCAAAAATTATTTAAAACATTGTGTTTTTTGTAAAGGAGAGAAGAAGAAGAAGAAGAAGAAGAAGAAAAAGCCAAAGTCACCCTGCTGGCAAATGAATGCAGCAGGGATGATGTCATTGGAACAGTTGGAGGAGAAAAGAGAAAAACAAGTCTGTGTGTGCTAATCCTGTTTGCTGCCCTAAAGGGAATGGAAGGCAGCCAAGACAAGGAGTTCTGGGAAACCATATAAGGGTGCCAAACAAGCTCTGCCGCCAACATTAGGAACTGACATCTTTGTTCTTTGTAACTTGGAAGGCTGCCAAAGGCCTCATTTCAGCTCTGCGGCATGATTACACTGGACATCTGCCAGCTGAGCTCTGAGCTCCTTTTCTTCTCTTGAAGCTTTTTGCCAAACATGCAGCAGTTGCCATGGCAGTGGAAAGTAAAGTTTATATATATATATATATATATATATGAAATATAAAAAACAACAACAAAGCAGAAGCACGCCTTTATCCAGCTGTGCCACATGTGCAGATATAAAAAGCAAGCTAACCTATTAATCAAGGGTTTTTCACCAAGACAGAGTGATAGCGATGAAAGCAGAAAGGTGACATGAGGATAAAACAATAAGCACACACACAAAATGGCCTGGCTGATGAGTCTATAGGATGTTTTCCTCCTCTACGTCTATCTGAAGTCATAGGACACCAATTTCAAAATAGAAAATCCTGGGATCGTCACTGTTTTTGAAAAGGCTTTAAGATGTGAAAGAGGTTTATTTATAAACTCTTCTCAGGGACAGAAAACTAAACAACTGAAATTCAGTCGGCTTGCTAGGAGGAAGGGCTCTGTGTCAGCAAAGGTGCAGGCCAAACTATAATATTTCAAATTTTGCTCTATACAATTAACAAACAATCATCCAAGATTCTTGTGTTTATAACAAGGGTTTTATTTAAATAGGCAAGCATTGTCTGATGGACAGATTTCTGCACACAATAGAAGAGGTGTGGTCCAAGCTTGCTTTCTTTTTCCACCCAGAAAGGCGTACAGTAGTTTCAGTTTACAAAGAGGCTATATATAAAAAGTTCACTGCCTGGTGATTTAGATTTCACTCTACTATTTTTAATCAGCTTCATTTTTCACCCTGTTAGAAAACGGAATATCTATTGGGAGGTGGCAAGTAAGCAGCTATCAAAGCCAGCAGCAGATATAGCTGGCATGTTTCTGAAGTCAAGGATGGAGAGAAGCAGGGATAAGATTTCCAGCTCCTGTCCCCTCTCTCCCTTCATCTGACGCCTCATCTCTCCCAGGAGCTCAATGATATCCTCAGAGCATCCTCCCCTGAAACTCACTGTCCTGCCTGCCCTGAGAATTAGAATTATTTACAATACCATAAGTGTAAGCAACTCACTACTGAGTCTGTAACAGGCAAAGGCCCCTCAGGAACAAAGGAATTACCATAGCAAATCAAACCAGTGGATCCAGCTAGTCCAGTATCCTGTCCAAGAGCCAGTACCAGATGATGCCAAGGAAGGTGCAAAACACCCAGAACAGTGAAGTGAACAAATTAGATAAATAATTTTTCAACCTGTGGAGGCCTCATCCATAACACAATCAGATCAGAGCTGGTTCTAAATAGATGACAGAAAATGAATTACCTGGAAAACAAGTGAAGAGAGGAAAGCTTTAAGGCACCAGGCTAAGAATCAGGAGCTCTAAATTCTATCCCTGGCTATGCTGCAGATTTCATATGTGTCCGTAAGTCATTTAACCTCTTGGTGCTTCAGTTTCCTTAGCTGCTCACACCCAGGGTCTCAAGTGGGTTTATACAACCTGTGTTGCTGCAGCTTCATTGCTATTTTTATTCAAGCTAGCTAGCTCAAAGCTAGTTCAGGTATGTCTAAATGTGCTGCAGTCCCACCTCTGACTGCAGTGTAGACATGTCCTCAGGCCTGTGCTCTAACTGCTACACCCCCATTGAATTCCATGGAATTTACTTGCTTGAATTCACAAGCAGAACATAGACCAATGATAGCTGTCTGTGGATAACAAACAGATGATAATCTAAAAAAACCTGATGTGTTTCTATAAATTATAGCAGACAAACAGCTTTGTTTTAGTTTAAGGAGCCAGGGTTTTTTTTGTTTTTTTTTTCTTCCCCCCCAGGTAATCTTAGTAAATTACTGTATTGGTTTGGCATATTTGCCAGGGATAAACATTATGACCATCATCAAGGGTGGTTTCCTCACAACTGTTGTGACTATGAGTCAATCTGCTGAAGGGCAAAAGAACAATATAATAATACCTCTTCTATGGTGCTTCTCAGCCACGCAGCTCAGTGTAAGAGAACAGAAATCATTGATTATATATTACACAGAGAGGGAAACAAAGACAGAGGGGTTAAACAACTTGCCCAAGGGAACAGAACCCAGGGCCTGACTCTCAGTCCCATCCTGCCTTGACTTCATTGGGAACAGGTGGGGAGGGATAGCTCAGTGGTTTGAGCATTGGCCTGCTAAACCCAGTGTTGTGAGTTCAATCCTTGAGGGAGCCATTTAGGGAATCTGGGGCAAAAATGGGGATTGAGCCTGCTTTGAGCAGGTGGTTGGACTAGATGATCTCTTGAGGTCCCTTCCAACTCTGATATTCTATGATGATCATGTTGATTCTCACTGAAAATAGAGCCAATATACACCCTCTATGGCAGATGCCCTAAAACCAAACCCATGCAGGGGAAGTCTGCATATGTCATCCTTCCTCTCATCCAAGATAAATCATCAAAACGAGAGATCATATTCCTCCTTCCAGTTCCTAGTTAGCACTGAGAGAATTGGATCCAAGGATTGTTTTAAATGTTTATCTATCAAAAGTATGAGATTAAGGTGATCTTCATTCCCAGAGATGAGAAACTGCTGGTACCTGAAGTGACCTTACTTTGCACTATATAGACAGCTGCTTTAAAAAGACACATGCATTTCAGAATCTCACTTAACTGAAGTGAAAGTGACATTTGCAAATGAGTTGCCTTGCCTGTACAAGCTTTCCTGTTGTCCCTAAGATCCCGGAGCTGATTATTTTCCCCCTCATTACCAAGCCCAATTTAATTCCTTTACCCACCTGCACGGCAGAACTAATTACTTGCAGGCATTATGCTGGCACTAAAAATCAATGTACAGGCAGATTCCTGTTTGCACTTTTAGTCATCATGAGCCTCCAGAGCTTTAAATGTGAACCAGAACCCTCTGCTTTCTGGATAGACAAGTGAAACTTTCCCCAGTCCTCCAGATTTAGAAAAGAGCTTTGAATCGTGCACAGAACTGGGTGCTAAGAGCTGCTCAGCTCTAATCCTAGCTCCACCACTCACTCACTGGTGCCTTCAGAAAAAAAAAAGAAAATCTTAGGGACAAACCCAGTTCCTTCCTCAGTCATCTGTCTGTGCAATGGGGAATGACAATACTCCCCTCCCTGCCTCATGGGGGTGCTGTGAGGATTAATGTTTGAACAGCAAGTTGAACATGCAAAGTGTGAAATAAGTGCGGCACATTATTGTCATTAAATTTAATTTTGTATCTTTGAATTTCATAGTATTCAGTACAAATTTTTTGAACTAAGAAATGTAGTTCCCTGTACTGTGCTACTAAAAGCTCAGACTCCTCGGTAAATATAGTACAGTAATATTTACTGTAAGAAGCTTAGATACAGGATTTAATACTGAAGGGTTATTCTTACATTATGTTAACAGAGCCTACTGTAGTATAATGTTTCTTAACTTCAGACATGATAACCTAAGAAGCCCTATTACTACTCTAATACTATATAAAAATTATTCCTCATTAAAAATCATACCATACAACAAAATGGATATAAATAGATCCCCAGTGTGGCACTGGCATGGCTCATATTTCTCTTGGTTCACATTAAATGAGCCACTAAATTACAGTGTCCTTCTTTATAATATCATCTTCCAAAGCCAAGCATTTTATGTGTTATGCAGGGCAGTTATAACAAGGGAAATTAGCATGGGTGGTTTAAAACAGCCTGCCCTCCATGTGTGTGACAGGAGAGAGAGTGTAAAAACAGGGGAGAGTGAACTATCTCACCATCCTTTCCAAAATCGGTCATTTGGAACATGCAATTTCAGCCAGGATTTGCTGTTCTACTGATACTTGAGGAGAGGATTTGAACAGCCTCTTAAGCAAATATACATGGTCTGAGGGCCTGTCTACATGTAAAACACTAAACTTCAGTATAGACGCTAGCTAGGTCAACAGGAGGGACTCTTCCATGAGCGTAGGTAATCCACCTCCCTGAGAGGTGGTAGCTAGGTCAACAGAATTCTTCCATCAACGTAAGTGCTGTCTACATGAGGACTTAGGTCAGCAGCGGATTTTTCACGGCCCTGACTGATGTAGTTAAACTGACCTAATTTCATAATGTAGACTGGGCCAGAAGGGAGACAAGTCAGGAGTCTTTGGGGTTGAGGAGAAGGACTGCCCCCCACCCCAATCCTACTAAAGTCTTTTCATGGGTACACAGTGTTTGGTGCCCTCAGGTGGGGCTGGGAGGATAGCAGGTTTCCAGAGTGGTGGTGTTCCCCGCTCCATACACATCAGCAGTGATCCTCCTTGTCAGATACCATCAGCATTATCTTATGTGTTGATATCTCTGCCCAGTGGCACCCCCTGCTTGGAGGTTTGTGGGTAGCCATCTGCCAGGACCTCATGTGACACAGATCCTGAGGTGGCAGCACTGCCCTGAGAGAAGGGGCTGCCTGCAGAACTGTGCCAATGCACTGGGCTTCTGTATATGTAGCGCTTTGCCAGAGTCTAATACTGTGACTGTCAGGATACTCACAAGTTTAGAAGGCCAAACAGCCGGCCTGCTCCAAAGCTGAGGTGGAGAAACCCTGAGACCCCCTCCCAGGAAGGACTGAGAGGTACCCCACCTGCCCTGCAGGGTTTGTCCTCCCTTGTGGGCTTGTCAGCAGAAGGGGAAGATGTGGCTCTTTGAGAGGAACTTTCATAGTACAAACACTAAGCATTCGTTACTAATCAAACTCATATGTCTTCACCTGTTTTTTCCCCCATCACTTCGCAACCCTTTTTCTTGTTAAACATAGATTTCCTCTCTCACTTTCCATCTGCCCCTCCCACTTATCCTACAATGAAATGAGAGTCAAATTCATCCCAGATGCAATTCCACTGAAATCAAGATCCGGTTTCTGTTGATTATCCCAGGGCTACCCCAGTCATGCCAGGGAGTAATTTGACTCATAGTATTAGACATTATGAACCTGATGTAACTCTTGTTGAAATCAACATGGATCTTTCTATTGACCTCAGTCAGAGCTGGACTGGATCCCAGAAGAGTTGTACGGGGGGGATGTACAGTAGATAACGGGAGTTATGAGTTCTGGGTTCTGTTCCTGCTTCTGACACAGCTTTGGGGCCTGATTCTGTTTTGACATTAACTCTGGTAACAAACCATTCAATTAACATTGGTAGAGTTATTCCAGATTTACACTAGCGTAATTACAGTTGGAATCAGGACCTGGCTATGTAACATTGGACAAATTCTTAATCGCTCTGTGCCTCAGTTTTCACACCTAAAAATGGGAATAATACTTCCTCATAGGACCAGAGTAGGGCTTAATGTGCAAATGTTTGTCAAGCAATTTGAGCTAATCCAGTGGAAGGTGTTGTAACAATGCAAAGCATAATGAGAGTTCCAAAATTCAGGTGTAGTGTTTGGATCTAGGAGTTTGCTTCAGATTCAATTAATTATGATATCTGGCTAAGCAAAAAAAAAATTATGTCATGAAACTTGTACATCCCTAAAGAAACACTTCAGTAATTCAGGTCAATAATTAGGGTTGTTTTATTTTATTTTATTTTTTTAAAAGGGGGGGAGGGGAGTATTGTGAAACCTAATCTTGATAACATATTTTCATTATTTTTTCCAAATTTAAATGAAACAGGTTTGTTTGAATTTCAGCATTTCCGTGCAGTGTTTGCTAGGCCCCGTCCTGAGGGTGGCCAGATGTCCCAATTTTATAGGGACAATCCCAATTTTTGGGTCTTTTTCTTATATAGGCTCCTATTTCCCCCCCCCCAATCCCCTGTCCCGATTTTTCACATTTGCTGTCTGGTCACCCTACCCATCCTAGGTTTTGTGGGGGCCCAGTCAAATTGCCCTAAGCACAAAACCTTGGGAGCTGGCAGAGATGGTTTGACAGCTGGGTTTAGGGGCTGAGGATAGTCTGGGATGGCTGCCTAACAAAATAGTCAACCTCCTCCTCCTCCCCACATTTTGGGGAGGGGTTGCTGTGGGCCAGGGTGTCACAGATCTCGCTGAGGCCCCCCACTGCTGGATGCGTGGCAGGGTGTTGTTAGGGAATCCAAATGCTGAATCCTACGTGCCCTTAGCTTGCTGGGGCCGTGCAGAGTGCAGGCACTCTGCCTGGCTTTGAGCCTATACACATGCACCCCAGGTCAAACCTTATGTCTGACACACCTCTTGGCAGTGGGGCCCTCACAGCCCAAATGTCTAGGTTCTGAAACGAGTGTTGTCTCATCCAAACCTCAGGAGCATCTCTTGCATGTTCCCAAGAATCCCACCAAAGGGGTGACCCTTCTGGTTTACAGTTTACCTCTTTGGAGGCATGCGCTAGTGAAAGCCAACAAATGAACAGACAGGCTTGGCACAGGATTCTAAAACACCATCACTCTTCACTTATTACACAGCTCTATACACAGCAACAAACACCCCTATATGCACTTCCCTGACCCAGATTTCTCACCACACTGGAGAGTTCTTTGGGCTTGGACAAAATCCTCTGGGGTGTCCAGGATCTTTCTCCTGCAGATCATGGTTTCTTTCCTCCTGCAGCTAGCTTTCTCTGACCTTGTCTGGTCCTGCCTTTAAACCAGACCTTTCCTTCCCTCCACCCATCCACACACTCTGAAACCATGCCCATTTCTGTCTTGTCTCCTGCCTGAAGCTTCCCCCATCCTGTCTCAGAGGGCTTGTCTACACATACAGCACTGCAGCAGCACAGCTGCACTGATGCAGCACATCTGTTGATGATGCTCTAGGCCAACGGGAGACAGCGCTCCCATTGGCATAATAAAACCAACTCCGTGAGCAGCGGTAGCTGTCCACACTGGCATTTATGTTGCTTAGGGGGGAGTGGTTTATTCACACCCCGAGCAACATAAGTTATGCCAACATAAGCTGTTGTGTGTACATAGCCAGAGACTCATGAGTTTATATGTACCCCTATCATCACCAGGTTTCTTTGTTCTGTTGCTGGTGATTTTCTGCTCACCCTCCCTGCAGAGAAGTTGGAGGGATTATTTTCTCATCTTCAGTCAACCCATTGTCCCAAGGTGTTTCCATCTGAGTAGGCAACCATTAAGAATCTAATGGCCTATCCTGGTAGCTTTTCTGGGAGAGATTGGCTATTCCACACCTACGTAGAGTCATTCCATGATACAGCAATTTCATAATACCAGCTTCATAAGATCAACCAGGATTCATAAGTTGTACATAGACTGATTCCCCAAAGAGTCACATGGGGCCCTCTGCAATGGCTTATGCATATCTAGGGCAGGTGGAGTGTAGGAATATGCCTTCTGTCAGAACTGGCCGCCCTACTGTTTGAGCATGCTCAATAATAACCAGTGAAGGCATTTTCTGAAACTGTGTCAGCTCTGATATTTGCATGCCAAACTATAGCACCGGGCTAGTGCAAGAGTGTCAGAAAGGAACTAACAACAAACCAGTCTCATTTCAGAGGCCAAACTGAGTAAATGGCAAATAGCAAGCAAGCAGTATAAATGGTGAAAAGTGAATATAATTTAAAGTCATGTCATTGTTCATTATCTACAGAGTCATGTAATAGGAACACAGCAGGAAATTCTAAACATACTTTTTCTTATGAAGACACATGGCCCTTTAAATGTTCTGGGAGGTTACCTCTGTGTATCCTTTGAGGGTGTCTAGCAAAACAAACGTTGCCATGACTAATCAATGAAAACTAAAAGTTCCTATTACCTGCAGTGTTTCATAACAGTGTGAGATAACATAAAAAACTGCAGGCAGCATCCAGAAAATAAATAAAACTCCTACAGTTCAGCCTTTGGCATTGTACCCCCCTAGTGAAATGCTTAAGTAAATTAAGATTGTACAAACTGTGAAATACCCAGATTTAGCATTGAACCGAGAAAGCTGCCAGGACCATGCTTCACAGCTTTCAAATGTATCCAGCTCCTCTTGGCAGACAGATTATAAATCTGCTGATGTTTAACATATAGACCCCAATTAACAAGCAGGTAAAAAAATAAAAATGAGTCACAAAGCTTGAGCCACTTCCCTCAGTCACTGCTCTCTCTCTCTCTGTGTGTGTGAGGCAGTGCTCTTGCAAAATCTAAACCAAGCACGAACCCATCCTTTCACCTCTTCCATAGAAAGGAAGTAGTGAAATGGAGCACAGCACTTGATAAATAACTCTGCTAAATAGGCTGTCACAGGTATAAGCCTCTGCCTTCAGCCATCCCATCCCAAGAGAGAACCACTTTAGCTTATATAGCCATTGTTGACCTTATGTTCTGGGAGGCTGGCAGGAGAAGTGAAAGATTAGCAGACTGGTGAGAGCAGGCAGGATGAAAGTCTGGGGGAGGTGGAGTAGGAAGTGAGAGCATGCCCATGAAAGACTGCAGGGTCTAAGGGAAGAGGATCATACCCAGTTTTTTTTCCCCTCTTTCATTCAGTCGTATAGTGAACTAGTACCGGATTGTAAATCCTTTACAAGTACTGAAATCCTGGTCATTAATAGAATACTGCAGTTGGTATATATCTGTTAAGCTTCAAAGCCGGTGTGTACAAACACACACATGCATGCACACACACCCGAACCAACTACCATGTGAATTATCAGAATGTTATCAGATGGAGTTCCTGGTTAAATACATATTTGCAGGGCAAAGGGAAAAAGTTTGGATGCTGCCAACCCCAGTTCTTTAGAAATTTTCTGATGTAGTACTTCAGCTGCCAGGGTCATTAATTTTGACACCCTGTCTCAAAATCCACCCCACCCCACCCCCCACTGTTCCTCAGATGTTCTTGTTAACTGCTGGAAATAGCCTACCTTGCTTGACACCATGAAAGGTTTTCATCCTCCCCACCCCCCCACCCCCCGCTGCTGGTGATGGCTCATCTTAAGTGATCACTCTCCTTACAGTGTGTATGATAAAACCCATTGTTCCATGTTCTCTGTGTGTGTATATAAATCTCCCCACTGTATTTTCCACCAAATGCATCCACTGAAGTGAGCTGTAGCTCATGAAAGCTTATGCTCAAATACATGTGTTAGTCTCTAAGGTGCCACAAGTACTACTTTTCTTTTTGTGAATACAGACTAACACGGCTGCTACTCTGAAACCTGTCTAAAATTGCTTCTACTGAATGGATTTAAAGCAAGACACACAGGTAGCAATCAGCTCATAAACAGAACACTGAAACTTGATGTCTCTAGCTATCCTCTTCAGAGAGTGGGGCATGAGCTACACAATTCAGGTCAAGATTCAAAACTCTTCCAGTTTATGGGACTTTGAATCCCAGTTTTGGGACAGAGAGAGAGAGAGAGGGAGGGACAGCCAGAAAACCCCAGTGGTGTTTGGAATTGGGCATTTTGGGCAAGGCCCACTTCTGTCATTTAACAAACATTTATAAAAAGGAAAGGAGGTGGCTGTTGGATTTATCTCAAGAAGGCAGTTGCATGCAGTGATTATTCCTGGGCGCAAAGGTTGTGTTTCCAGATTCTACTATTTCAGTTAAGGTGGTGACTCAGCAGCTGTTAGCTGCCCCATTTGTGCCTTTCCTCCTTGGAAAAATCCATACAAAAAACGGAATGACAGCCTCAAAATGAATAAAGGAGGTCTGTTCCAAAGGTAGAGTTTTTGGTCAGCTTTGAAGTAAATTGGATAGGATGAAATCCTAAAAATAGCTTTGTTCAACAAAACCCAAGTCACACTTTATTTTATTTTATTTTGCCACTTTGTAGCCGGAAAGACAGACAGGACAAGATTAAAATATTTTACTGGACTCATCTAGTCAAGAGCTAGTACACAGCACCCCAAATTAGTCAATTCAAAATGTTTATAATGAAGTTATTAAACTAGCAGCCTCAGAAGTTCCAGGATATTTCCTTCCTCCCCCACCCCACTGCCACAAATTTCATCCACCCCTCATTGTGACCTAGCTCTCTAAAGCTACAGAAAAACATCCATGTTTCAACATCAACACAAAGGGAGCTGTCTCCCCAGCGCAGCGCTGCCACTGGGCTTTTACTTCAGAAAGAACCTCTATTAGATACCTCAAAAGATTCCAATCCTCATCTAAGGTGGAGGGATTGCACCTTTCATGGGGAAAGAATGGTATCTTTAGGTAACTGAGCAGGTGACTGTCTCAGTTGCTATATGACCCAGTCAGCATTGCCCATGGAGGGTCAAAAGTCACCAGCTTTCTGGAGTTTGACTTAATGAACAAACAAATGAACAGTAAAACAGCATAAAATCCAGCCCAAGCTATATCCGTAGGCTTAACTGCTCAGCACTCTAGTCAGGTAATTCAGTCTCTCTTATCTCTAAGCAGCCCCAAGCTGATGCTGGGTTCCTCCTATTTTTTACTCCCTCCAGCTGGAGTCTTGACATTGCTGACAGGTGTTGTGGGGCGAGGCTGGCTTCAGTCCCTGGATTCAGGGCTGAGCATTAATTCCCTCACTGGTGCTGTGTGGGATTTTACCACCTCATTACAGTAACCATTAAAAAAAAGCAAACCAACTCATTTTAGAGCAAGAAGCCTTAGCAATTTGGAATCTTAATGAGAGCACATCGCTAGGATTGTGCAATCTGCTTCCTGCTAGAATGAAGAGCCCCAGTACAGTATTGCTCACAAGCTGCTACCTGTTTCAGTGCAATGAGATGCTCAGGCACAGACAGATATGCTGGGTATTTTCAGAAGAGGAACCCTACTGAGGTTTTGTGATTCAGTTGCCATGGGAATATTCATTGCTTACAGAGGAGTTTGGGGGAACCAGAGGTTCAGGAAAACAATATAGACAATGCTGTGATGGGATGCATTGCTGCAGCTCCAGTCACAAACAAGGCAGCTTTGCAAATGAAAGGGGAGAGATGTGATTTATCGTGATGGTTCTCGCTCCAGGTTTCTGGGACCAGTGTTTTCTAGTCCCCCACTGTTGCATCTGACACAACATCCCCATGGCCACATTCAGTGGCTAATACACTGCTACAGAGGGCAGGTTTTCTGTCAGGGGACTTTAAAAATGAGTTAAGGAAATTGCAGTATATTTGCAAAACCTTCGCAATAACCTTTCTGAAGTTTACAATTTCCCCTACGGTGAAAGATTAATTAAAAGAGTTAGCTTTATTTTAAGCAGACCTGTATCTCTTATCATGCTGCCACCCTTTGCCCTTGTAAAGCTTCCCAACCCCTTTGTGGAACCCACAGAGCCTCTTTTTTCCCCCTATCTTGACTTCTACAAACACTTTGCACTTATACAGCTCAAAAATACTTTGGGCAGATCCAGATATCAGAGGATTTCTCTGCAATGTACAAATATCCATGTAGAAGGTAAATTAAAAAAACCCAGCAGTCATCTAGCACCACCTCCACTGTCACTATCCTGTACTCCATAGCTATTCAGAACTTCCTGCTTGAGGGAAAGAAGAATCACGATTAGCTGTGAGCAGTATAGGGCTTGTGACACACATTTGAGCAGTTCTGATTCTGGCCAGTAAGATACACAGACACAGGGCCACTCTAGCCATTTTGGTGCCCTATGCAGCCCCCCCATGGGGGAGCTGCGGGGGGCCCGAGGCCTCTGTGGGGGGCAGGAGGGAATCACTCCCCAGCAGGATCCAGTGGAGTGGGCTGGGGCCAGGTTGCTCCACTTCTTGCCACCTGGTGAGTACAGGGCATCCAGGCCCAACCTCGCACTCATGGGGCGGTGGGAAGTGGAGTGACCTGGCCCCAGCCTGCTTCGCTCTGCTCTCCTGACTCCCAGCCTTGGGGGGCAGGGGAGAACCGCCCCCAAGCACTTGCTAGCGGCACGGAGGAGTGGAGCAGGCTGGGGCTGGGTCACTGCACCTACCACCGGTGGGGAGTGTAGGCCCGACCCTTGCTGCAGTCCTCAGGGGAGTGAGGGCAGGGCTGGGGTGGAGCAAGGGCAGGGGCTTCGGAGAAGGGGTGGAGTGGGGGAGGGGCTGGGGCAGAGCACGGGTGGTAAAAAGGCAGGGCTGGGGCGGAGCAGCTGCAGGGGCCATGGGGAAGAGGCGGAGCAGGGGCTGGAGCAGCACGCAGCTGCGCTCTTTGCATATGGGTAGGGACGGTCCTGCATAGACACTAGGCAGCTAGTGACACTATTCACATACCTATTTTAGAGTTGGGTAGATGGAGGTACAGAGACAAAAGTTAATTGGCTTGGCCAAAGCCACATAGTCAGCTGTGACCAAAAAGAACCTAGGAAGCTTGACTCTGATGGCTTTGTTCTAAAACCAATGAGTCACATTCATCCCTGCAGCAGAGCTGAGCCTGACCTCAATAAGGAGGTGGAGGAAAACTGGCTTTGTGTCACCTTACAGCTCTCTTCTTCTGGGCTGATTAAGGGCTGCTTCAGCACCTAATGCAGTTAAAGCAGCCAGACATCTGCCTCACCTTACACTCAATTACCCACAGTCCCATAAGGCCATTGCGGTGGCTGGGAACAGCTAGAGCACAGCAGCACTTTGGCTATGTCTCCATGCCACCAGAAATGCCCCCAGATTCTCTGCCTGTACCAGGGCTCCTGTTAGGAGTGACATGGAGCCAATACACCAGTGAGGGGAAGAATGGAGATCAAGGCTCAATTCCTAACTCTGCCACAAACCTCTGATGTGATCTTGGGCAAGGCGGTTAATAGCTGGATGCATCAATTTCCCATCTGTAAAATGGGGATAACACTTATGTTCTCCCTCCTTTGTCTTTCTTATCTATTAAGACTGTGAGCTCTTTTGTGTAGGGACTGTTTCCTTCTACACACACACACACACACACACACACACACACATATATATATATATATATATACACACACACACACACACACACACAGCTCCTAGCACAATGGGGCCCTAATCTCAGCTGGAACCTCTAGGAGCTACTAGAATGAAAATATTAAACAACAACAACAACCTCCAGAGCCAGATCCACTGGCAAAAAAGGGCTATAACGCATGGTGAATTGGGACTACAGACTATTTTGTCTCAAACCTTCCTGGAAGGTTCTAAAACTTATCGGAAGTCATGAGTTGATGCTCTTGCAGATAAACAGAACAAGCAAGACTATCTAAATGCACAGGAGAACATGTTGGAGAAATACATATTGTCAGAAGTAAAAATCTGTTTTTTCTGCCTGAATTGGTTTAATTTGGGACAGGTACTGTCCCTAACACAGCACCTAACACAGTAGGATTAGGTCCATGACTAGGGGTCCTAGGTGCTATGATAATGCAAAGAAATAATAATAATAATAATTTACTTCTTCAATGTGGTTTCTGCCTACAGGTTATACCTATAGAAACAAACCTAACAATACATGGTGCCAAATCATTACATCTCAAAGGCCCTGTATTAGAGCCCTCCCTCCTACAAGGACAAACAGCTGTGATTCTCTCAAGAGCTCAGTTTATTACAATAAATATAAGTCATTATTTATTATTATTATAGTGCCTTTGATCCAAGATTGCTAAAGTACTTTACACACAGATTCAGAAATTATGTGCAATATAATATTCAATTTACCGATCACTGGAGTGGGCTGGAAAGTGCCAGCCCTTTAATGTGCTCAGCAGCTCTACACAACAGTTTAGATTACCTTACCCACATAAAACAACATGGAGATTTCAAGTAGGTAGAATGTATAATCATTTTAAGGGGAACCTGGCCAGAACCGAATACTGGAGCTAACCGTCCTCCTAACTGTGAAAAATGCCACAAAGTCTTTAATTACCACAGATGGTTAGGGGTTTTGTTTTTAGTCTCATTGGAAAGCCAGTGCCTCCAGCAACACAGTTCTCCGCTACCTGTCTGAGGATTGGTACCAGTGGCAGATTACCACAAAGGCCCACGGGGCCCAGGTCTAAGGGCCCCTGCCACTTTGGGGCCCCCAGAAAAATCTCCCCCTGCTGTGGTCCTGGAGGAGCTCCTGTGGCAGGGGCACAGAGATTATCCTGTCTCTGGGGTGCAGTGTGGGGGAGGGGCAGAAAGGAGTGGGGGGCATGAGGGAAGAGACAGAATGGGGTGGGGCCATGGGCAGGGCCATAGGTGGGAAGGGCAGAACAGGGGCAGGACTGCAGGCAGAAGGGGTGGGGCGGTTCTGGCACTGGGGCCCCCCCATTTGCTCCAGCCCAGGGCCCCAGGAAACCTTAATCTACCTCTGACAGGTAGAGTAGTGGGTCAGAGGGAAGAGTGCTACATTCTGAATCACTATCCCCATTTTATAGTCTATATAGTTTATGGCACCGTTCTATTTCTGATAAGGTTGCCAACTTTCCAATCGCACAAAACTGAAGATCTTTGCCCCTGAGGCCCCGCCCCTTCCCTGAGGACCCTCCCCCTTCTCACTCCATCCCCCCCTCTCTCTGTCGCTTGCTCTCTCCCACCCTCACTCATTTTCCCCAGGCTGGGGCAGGGGATTAGGGTGTGGGGAGAAGGAGGAGGGCTCCAGCTGGGGGTGCGGGCTCCAGGGTGGGGCCGGGGATAAGGGGTTTAGGGTGCAGGGGGGGCTCTGGGCTGGGGCTGAGGGGTTCTGAGCTATGGCAGGGGGTTGGGGTGTGGGCTCCAGGAGGGAGCTCAGGACTGGGGCAGGGAGGTAGGGGCGCAGGGTGCAGGCTCCTGGCGGAGCTCACCTCAGGCAGGTCCAACAAGCAGCGACATGTCCCTCAGCTCCTAGGTAGAAGTGCAGCCAGTCAGCTTTGTGCACTGCCTCCACCTGCAGGCACCACCCCCGCAGCTCCCATTGGCCATGGTTCCCAGCCAGTGGGAGCTGCAGAGCCAGCGCTCAGGGCAGGGCAGTGACAGCACATGGAGGCTCCCTGGCTGTCCCTTTGCCTAGGAGCCAATCCATCTGAGGGACATATTGCTGCTTCCGTGAGCGGCCAGGTAGGGAGCCTGCCAGCTCCGTGCCAAACAGCCTTTTAACGTCCCACTCAGCGGTGCTGACCAGAGTTGTCAGGTTCCCTTTTTACCGGGCGTTCCAGTCAAAAACCAGACACCTGGCAACCCTAATTATTGAAGCATAGGCATGGAAGGCCAGGATTGTGTCATTAAGATAGCAGATGTGATTATTGATTAAGGAAGTCCTGTCTGCCTCCTCTGTATGTGAAATGAAAACAAAATGCAGGGAAGATGGAAGTGACATTCTAAATAAAGTTAGCAAGGAAGAAGCAAGTAAAGTGAGATGTAAGTGAGCTTCAAAGGATTAGATTTTTATCAGTAAATGTCAGTAAACGTTGATGTCACTGAACACTGAAATGGGGGGGGGGGAAATATTTCCATTGATAATAATAAAAATTTACTAATCGCCAAAGAAAGAAAAATGCTGCTTGAGAACTTAGAGTTTGATTTAAGGACATTTGTGTTGTATATTTTGACTTGTGATGTTGACAATTTGTGGTTTAAGAGTGAGAAAGCTTTAACTTTTTGAATCTCAGTGTCTGTCAGTAGATTATTATTGTTTGAGACTCCCATTGTCTGACTCCCTGTCATTTCGCACAACTGTGAACATTTAAATTGATAAAACAGAAAAAATGCTTACAAATAAACATTGATATTATAGGTCAAAACTATGAAAAAAAATCGAATTCTGCCGAACCTAGACGAAAGGAATCTTGCAGGACCCTCTAACACGGTAACCAGGAGATCAACAACTAAGTTGATAAACTAAACAGATTTTCAGTTCTTATTATTGATATTATAGAACTTATTTATGGTTAACACTGGATTCTGTGGATATGGAAATGTGACTAAGTGGGGGGTGGGATTACAGTGAATATTACTTTTAACAACTAAGTCCAGAATTTTCATTTAACCTTGCTGCATAAAATTTACTCTACATTTCCCCCAAATTAATCCTCAGCCATAACTGACAAATTAGGACAGGCAGGATTCAGGGAAGGAAATTAAATGAGAAAACTTGAGGGAGTGGGTTTCAGTTGGTTCTCATCAGAAAACCAGCCTTACATTTTCAGTAAGTCACAAGGTATAGCCTAAAGACTCTTGCCTCCCAGATAATCATATCATAACCCTACTGATCCTATGATAGGTCTTTCTAAACTGCAAATTAGCTTAATCAGTTCTGATCCTGGGAAATTACCAGTGTTAAAATGTTTTGAAAGTGAGATAGTCACAAAGAACTCTTTGAGCCTCCTTCCCTAATCTTGCATGCCAGCCAACCACCCTCTCTTTATTCCCATCTGTCATAAATATAAAGGGAAGGGTAAACACCTTTAAAATCCCTCCTGGCCAGAGGAAAAACTCTTTCACCTGTAAAGGGTTAAGAAGCTAGGATAACCTCGCTGGCACCTGACCAAAGTGACCAATGAGGAGACAAGATATTTTCAAAGCTGGATGGGGGGAGAAACAAAGGCTCTCTCTGTCTGTGTGATGCTTTTTCCAGGAACAGAACAGGAATGGAGTCTTATAACTTAGTAAGTAATCTAGCTAGATATGTGTTAGATTCTGTTTTGTTTAAATGGCTGATAAAATAGCTGTGCTGAATGGAATGTATATTTCTATTTGTGTCTTTTTGTAACTTAAGGTTTTGCCTAGAGGGACTCTCTATGTTTTGAATCTGATTACCCTGCAAGGTATTTACCATCCTGATTTTACAGAGGTGATACTTTTACTTTTTCTTCAATTAAAATTCTTTTAAGAACTTGATTTTCATTGTTCTTAAGATCCAAGGGTTTGGGTCTGTGTTCACCTATGCAAATTGGTAAGGATTTTTATCAAGCCTTCCCCAGGAAAGGGGGTGTAGGGTTTGGGGAGGATTTTGGAGGGCAAGATGTTTCCAAGCGGGCTCTTTCCCTGTTATATATCTGTTAGATGCTCGGTGGTGGCAGCAATAAAGTCCAAGGGCAAAAGGTAAAATAATTTGTACCTTGGGGAAGTTTTAGCCTAAGCTGGTAAAAATAAGCTTAGGGGGTTTTCATGCAGGTCCCCACATCTGTACCCTAGAGTTCAGAGCAGGGAAGGAACCTTGACACCATCCCTCCTTTAAAACACGGCCCTGTGTACTCCACCATTCTCCGACTGTAGAATTTGCTGCGAAAGCCACCCCTTGCCTCAGACTTCTACTCCAGAATCTAAGCTTTCATCATCATCATCATAGCCAGGGCCAAACCACAGCCAGGACCTGGTGATATCACTTACCTCAAATAGTTCCTAGAGAGCAGAGGATGTTGCTGGGGGCACTGCACCAGCATTCAAGTGTCTCCTAAGGCTCTCCACATTCATATTTGGGGGTCGTTCTTTAGCTTCCACTTGGTTATATTGTCAACTGTCTTTGTCACCCCAGCTCTCACTTGATTTAGAGTATACCTGTGTTTTATTTCGATGTCAGTGCCCAGAGGGAGTTGTTCTAATGGAATTAGGTTCTCCCAGGCTTTCATGTAGTGGGGAGATGGAATTAAGTTTCTAACACTTGTGGCTATAAAAAAAATCATCCAAGTGTAACGTCATGCAGTGATGCCTGCCTAAGGCCTTATTCTGCACTGAAGATCTGCTCCAATATCCTGAAACAGTGAAAACCCATAATATGGATTAGGAGCAAACCACTAAAGCCAGGATTTGCCCCAATGGAGTTTACTGAAGTTTCAGGCGTTTGTACGCTCCATTGGTGGAAATAATGGCTTTGCCTTGTCTGCACCAGGGATTTGCCCTAGAAAAGCTTCATTGACAGCTGACATCAGGGCAAACCCCCAATGTCAACAAAGCCCCATTCTGCAAACAATCTGAAGCAGTCACTCGGTGGGTGGTATGACCCGCCCCATTCATCTCAATGGGGTCTTAACTTTGAAATGATGCACATTTCATTTACAACATCCTTGACTATTTCCCCACTGATGACTTTAGCATCCAGTTAATGTGTTTTATCCCACAAACAAACCCAAAGTGCTTCCCACACCTTCTGAGGGGCTAAAAGCTTTCACAATATCCTTCCCAACTGCCAAAAACCTCCAGCTGCCTCCTAATCATACCTATGATGTGCTCATGCGTTTTCAGTTCAAAATTCTACAATGCACTAAACATTAACAAATTAAAAATAAAATTAATAGCAAAGGGGGTACTGCAGTGAGTGCATCACTCCTTTTCCGATTTAATTCAATGAAGGCAGGTATCCTTTAATCTGAAGCTGCTGTGCAATGAAGTGCCACTCTGAAGCACAGCAGAATTTCATCAATTCATACATTTTAAGGTCAGAAAGGACCACTGTGATCATCTAGTCTGATCTTCTGTATAAGACAGGCCATAGAATCTCAGCCAATAATTCCAGCATCAAGCCCAAAACTTCTGGCTCTGTGGATATGGGGAAAGAGGTGGACATGATATATCTTGACTTTAGCAAAGTTTTTGATACGGTCTCCCACAGTATTCTTGCCAGGAAGTTAAAGTAGTATGGATTAGAAGAATGGACTATAAGGTGGATAGAAAACTGGCTAGATCATCAGGCTCAATGGGTAGTGATCAACAGCTCGCTGTCTAGTTGGCAGCTGATATCAAGTGGAGTGCTGCAGGATCGGTCCTGGGGCTGGTTTTGTTCAACATCTTCAATAATCTGGATAATGGGATAGATTGAACCCTCAGCAAGTTTGCAGATGACACTAAACTGTGGGGGAGAGATAGATACGCTGGAGGGTAGGGATAGCATCCAGAGTGACCTAGACAAATTTGAGGATTGGGCCAAAAGAAATCTGATGAGGTTAAACAAGGACAAATGCAGAGTCCTGCACTTAGTACAGAAGAATCCATGCACTGCTACAGACTGGGACCGACTGGCTAAGTGGCAGTTCTTCAGAAAAGAACCTGGGGAATACAGTGGATGAAAAGCTGGATATGAGTCAACAGTGTGCCCTTGTTGCCAAGAAGGCTAACGGCATATTGGGCTGCATAAGTAGGAGCATTGCCAGCAGATCGAGGGAAGTGATTATTCCCCTCTATTCGGCACTGGTGAGGCCACATCTGAAGTATTGTGTCCAATTTTGGGCCCCCCTCCCCGACAGAAAGGATGTGGACAAATTGGAGAGAGTTCAGCGGAGGGCAACGAAAATTATAAAGGGGCTGGGACACATGACTTACGAGGAGAGGCTAAGGGAACTGGGCTTATTTAGTCTGCAGAAGAGAAGAGTGAGGGGGGAATTTGATAGCAGCCTTCAACTATCTGAAGGGGGGTTCCAAAGAGGATGGATCTAAGCTGTTCTCAGTGGTGGCAGGTGACAGAACAAGGAGCAATGGTCTCAAGTTGCAATGAGGGAGGTCTAGGTTGGATATTAGGAAAAAACTATTTTACTAGGAGGGTGGTGAAGCACTGGAATGGGTTACCTAGGGAGGTGGTGGAATCTCCATCCTTAGAGGTTTTTAAGGCCCATCTTGACAAAAGCCCTGATTGGGGTGATTTAGTTGGAGTTGCTTTGAGCAGAAGGTTGGACTAGACTACCTCCTGAGGTCTCTCCCAACCCTAATCTTCTATGATTCTTTGTGAGCTAGGACATCTTTTAGACAGACATTTAGTCTTGACCACATCCCAAGGTAAATTATTCTTCTAATTAATTACCCTCTCTTAAAATGCTGCACCTTAGTTTTAATATGACTTTATCTAGTGTGACAAAGTTCCTTCCTCTGCCTTGGTGGGTCCTGTGCTTATTGGCTGATTTGCTCGCCTCAGAGGTTCACGGCAGCCCTCAGTTTGGTCACTTTCTTGGCTGAAATCTGCCATTCACTCAGTTAGCCTCATCACTGGCCAGCATAGGGAAAAGGAAGAAGAACAATCCTTGCAGTCTCTGTTGATCCACCTAGTGGATCGGGGAACAGGCCAGAGACCTTGCCCTCTGGTGGAATCCACAGTCCAGGTCAACTCCTCTGTTATCAAGTAGGGAGTTGGGGGGAACCTGGGCCCACCCTCTACTCCGGGTTCCAGCCCAGGGCCCTGTCGATTTCAGCTGTCTACAGTGGCTCCTGTAACAGCTGCGCAACAGATACAACTCCCTGGGCTATTTCCCTATGGACTCTTCCCAACACCTTCTTTGTTCTCATCACAGGAGCTTCCTCCCAATGTCTGATAATGCTTGTACTTCTCAGTCCTCCAGTAGTACGCCTTCTCACTCTCAGCTTCTTGCGCCTCTTGCTCCCAGCACCTCGCATGCACACCACAAACTGAAGTGAGCTCCTTTTTAAACCCAGGTGCCCTGATTAGCCTGCCTGTCTTGATTCTAGCAGCTTCTTGATCGGCTGATTAGAACACCTGCAGCCTGTCTGCCTTAATTGTTTCCAGAAAGTTCCTGTTTGTTCTGAAACCTTCCCTGTTACCTTACCCAGGGAAAAGGGACCTACTTAACCTGGGGCTAATATATCTGCCTTCTATCACTCACCTGGCCCGACCCTGTCACATATCCCCCCACTCTGTTCAACACCACGGAGTTGGGCAACTTGGGACGTCAGGCAGTGTACCCGTAACAAATCTGCATTGCCATGGTGGCTTCCAGCCCAGTGTTGTAAGGTGAATTGGAAAGGTAGTAGGGACAGAATCTATCTGTAGCAGCTGTGTTAGTCTGTATCCGCAAAAAGAAAAGGAGTACTTGTGGCACCTTAGAGACTAACAAATGTATTTGAGCATAAGCTTTAGTGAGCTATAGCTCACTTCATTGGATGCATGCAGTGGAAAATACAGTGAGGAGATTTATATACACAGAACACATGAAACAATGGGTGTTACCATACACACTGTAACAAGATATACCTTCAAATCAGTGGCACTGCTATGGGTATACACATGGCCCCACAGTATGCCAAAATTTTAATGGCTGACTTACAACAATGCTTCCTCAACTCTCATCCCCGAATGCTCCGACTCTACTTGCACTACATTGATGACATCTTCATCATCTGGACCCATGGAAAAGAAGCCCTTGAGGAATTCCACCATGATTTCAACAATTTCCATCCCACTATCAACCTCAGCCTGGACCAGTCCACACAAGAGATCCACTTCCTGGACACTACAGTGCTAATAAGCAATGGTCACATAACCATCACCCTATACTGGAAACCTGCTGACCGCCATGCCTACCTACTTTCATCCAGACCACACCACAAGATCCATTGTCTACAGCCAAGCTTTACGATACAACTGCATTTGCTCCAACACCTCAGACAGAGACAAACACCTGCAAGATCTCTATCATGCATTCCTACAACTACAATACCCACCTGCTGAAGTGAAGAAACAGATTGACAGAGCCAGAAGAGTACCCAGAAGTTACCTACTACAGGACAGGCCCAACAAAGAAAATAACAGAACGCCACTAGCCATCACCTTCAGCCCCCAACTAAAACCTCTCCAACACATCATCAAGGATCTACAACTTATCCTGAAGGATGACACATCACTTTCACAGATCTTGGGAGACAGGCCAGTCCTTGCCTACAGACAGCCCCCCAACCTGAAGCAAATACTCACCAGCAACCACACATCACACAACAAAAACATAACTCAGGAACCTATCCTTGCAACAAAACCCGTTGCCAACTGTGTCCACATATCTATTCAGGGGACACCATCATAGGGCCTAATCACATCAGCCACACTATCAGAGGCTCGTTCACCTGCACATCTACCAATGTGATATATGCCATCATGTGCCAGCAATGCCCCTCTGCCATGTACATTGGTCAAACTGGACAGTCTCTACGTAAAAGAATGAATGGACACAAATCAGACGTCAAGAATTATAACATTCAAAAACCAGTTGGAGAACACTTCAATCTCTTTGGTCATTCGATTACAGACCTAAAAGTGGCAATTCTTCAACAAAAAAAACTTCAGAAACAGACTCCAACGAGAGACTGCTGAATTGGAATAAATTTGCAAACTGGATACAATTAACTTAGGGTTGAATAAAGACTGGTAGTGGATGTGTCATAACACAAAGTAAAACTATTTCCCCATGTTTATTCCCCTCCTCCCCCACCCACTGTTCCTCACATGTTCTTGTCAACTGCTGGAAATGGCCCACCTTGATTATCACTACAAAGGGTTTTTTCCTCCGAGCTCTCCTGCTGGTAATAGTTCATCTTAAGTGATCACTCTCCTTACAGTGTTTATGATAAAACCCATTGTTTCATGTTCTCTGTGTGTGTGTGTGTGTGTGTATATATAAATCTCCTCACTGTATTTTCCACTGCATGCATCCAATGAAGTGAGCTGTAGCTCACGAAAGCTTATGCTCAAATAAATTTGTTAGTCTCTAAGGTGCCACAGGTACTCCTTTTCTCTTTGCAGAAACCATCTGGTCACCCTTGCGTTCTTCTCTTTATTTCGCTGCATCCACTGGAGGGGTGCATGATTGGTCACAAGGGTAAACCGTCATCCCAACAGGTAATAACGTAGTTGTAAAGGAGCAGACTCACCCCTGCGTCGCCTCCTCCTAGTCCTCCAGGAATTAGCTCTTTTCCAGTCTGGAGCACCCTCTGCAGGCCGGTGATCCATACAGCTCTGGCCCCCATGTCCCTCACAGACCCCAGTGCCCCTTTCTCTGGGATTCTGCCCCCTGGCAGTACCCCCACACTCTGCCTCTGGATCTCCCCTTTCTGGGGAACCCCCAACCCACTATCCCCACCTTGCCTTAGTCTGAGCTACTGCCAGTCATCACCAAGCTCCTACTCCCTGGGGCACACTGCAATGTAAAGGCCACTCATCATAGGCAAGGGGGTTCAGACCTGCTGCCTTCCTCTGCCTCCCAGTAACTCTATGGGCCTTGAACCAGGCCCTACAGCCTGGGGAGTTACCAGCCTGGAGCACTCCCACTCAGCCTGCTCCTTCCCCAGCACTGCACCACCCTCAGTACCCTGTCAGGCAGGCAGCTAGGCCCTGCTATCTCCCAGCCTGGAGAGAGACTCCTTGGGCCTCTGGCTCACAGCCTTTTCATACAGGCCAGGTGGGGGCCGGATTGGGGCATGGCAAAGCTGCAGCTGTTTCCCCAATCAGCCATCCCCAGCCACAGCCCTCTCCAGGGCTGCTTTTAACCCCTTCTATTTTGGAGCAGGGTAGCCACCCTGCTACACACCCTCCCCCTTCAGACCACACACTGGGAGTTCAGTATTTCTCTCAGCTGGGCCCACAGGGAATCTCTCTCCTTTTGCATGCTCTCCAGTGCAAGGAGCAGCGCGCTCCCTTCCTCCATAGTTTGGGTTCCCATGGTAGCCCTTCCAGCTCCCCTATGGGATCCCACATTTGTCTGGGGCCTCTCTGCCCCTGACAATCCCCTCTTTTGGGCCCTGGTCATCACCACCCCCTCCTTCGGGGCAGTTTCAGACCCAGCCCATTCCTCCGGTCTCCCCCTCCTTCTCTCGGGGCTAGGCTGCTTTCCCTGTCTCCCCTTGTGGCAGAGGATGCACAACCAGTGCCCACCCCTGACCACCTCAGGGCTAGCCTGGGCCCTGCGAGTCCCCCGAGGGCACTCCCTCTTCATGTACCCCAGCTCCCTGCAGGCCCAACAAGCCCGTGGACCCTTGTTGACCTCACAAGGGGGGCCTTTTCTGGGTGGGGCCTCCTTCCTCCATCCCAATATGGGCACTCCCTCTTGAAGTGTCCCAGTCGCTCACAGGCGAAACAGTCTTTGAGTCAGGTTTCATTGACAAAACAGTGGAGGTGGACACACTACAATGTTCCTTTTACTGACAGAACTCTCCTGCTTTACTGACAAAGAGAGGTGTAGAGGTTTTTGCGGCAAAGTTATATCAACAAAGTGTAGACACTGCGTTTGGTTATGTTGCTGTAAATGGCCTCCCGCAGATGTCCCACAACGCCCATCCTGACTGCTCTGGTCAGCAGTTCGAACTCTGCTGCCCTGGACATAGGTACACAGGCATCCACCCGTCCCCCTTTAAAGTACTGGGAATTTTTGAAATTCCACTTCCTATTTGCTTGGCGTGGAGAGCCTACATGGCATCTTCCTAGCTGACTATGGTGGCTCCACGCAGCAAACACTCTCCTGCTTGGAGCACATTCGAGTTGTTGAATCTGCTGGCACCATAGGGAGAGGAGACTGTGCAGTCCCAGCTCTGCTCCAGCCTTAGCAACTTCAGTACCTGCAGGCAGATTTCCCAAGGCTTGTTGGATAAGGGCTATGAATGAGACATGCAGCAGTGCCGAGTGAAGACAAAGGAGCTGAGGCTGGTGTACCAAAAGGCAAGGGAGGCAAACCCTCACTCTGGTGCGGTACTGAAGACCAGCCACTTCTGTAAGGAGCTGGATGCCATCATTGGCAGCGAAGTGAATACTTCGGAGGGGCTGGAGGCAGCAGACCTAACCCTGAGGAGGAAGTCAAGAATGAGGAGGTCAAGTTGGAGGACAATGTTGAGCACATGGCGCAGCAAGTCAGGATCTCTTTTCCATTCCAGAGGGGTCTAGCCAGTCCCAGCCGTCCATCTCCAGCATGCATGATGCAGGAAAGGAGAGCCCTGGTGATCTTTTGGAGTTGATGCTGCTCTGTTATATGAGGTAGAGCTGTCCTCTGCTTTATATATTCTAGAGGTGGGTGAAGGGATAGAAATGTACACGATCAGTTGTGTTTGTATGTGCTTCATGTTCCCCTAAGCAGCTAAGCAGTGCAGTGGAACAGTGTGTTGATGCACACTGAGATTTCACGGGAATTCTCCAGAGAGATTTCTAGGAAACTTTCCTGGAGGTACTCTCCAATCCTGTGCCGAAGGTTCCTTGGCAGAGCTGCTATGTTCCTTCCCCTGTTGTAGGAAACTTTCCTGCACCAATCAGCAATCACTTGTGCAGGAACCAAAGCAGCACACAGGCGAGCAAACATAGGGACTGGGTTTGAAGCTGCACGCATGCCGGAGATACAAACTTGCATCCTTGCTTACCCTCAAAAGAAAGATATTGGCTTCAATGACCCCCACCTGTGGAAAATGGCAGCAGAATTTACAATATTATCCCTACTTGCCTGCACTGATCCCTTTAAAAAAACCCACCTAGACCCTTTGCCCCATCTTGAATGCCCAACCCCCACCCCGGCCTGAACTCACCAGCATGCTTTTAATCTGCCCAAGGCACATTCTACAGTCATTCTGCACCTGCTCAGCCTATTGTTGGAGCATTCCTTGCTGCTGTCCAGGTTTCCTGTGTAAGACTTCATGAGCCATGGGAATAAGGGTATGCTAGGTCTCCTAGGATCACTGTGGGCATTTCAACATCCTCCACTGGAATCTTCTGGTTTGGAAAGAAAGTCCCTGCTTGGAACTTTCTGTACAGGCCAGTGTTCCTGAAGATGCATGCGTCATGCATCTTCCCTGACCATCCTGTATTGATGTGTCAGTGAAATGCCCATGGTATCCACAAGCACCTGCAAGAGCATGGAAAAGTACCCCTTTCTAGTGATGTACTCCATCACAGATGGTCTGGGGCCAAAATTGGAATATGCATGCCATCTATCGCCCCTCCACTGTTAGGGAATCCCATTGCTGCAAAGCCATCCACTGTTTCATGCACACTGCCAAGAGTCAGAGACCTTCATAACGGGATGCAATTAATGGCACTGCATGCTTGCATTGACACAGCCCCAACGGTGGACTTCCTGAGTCTAAACTTATTCACAACCAACTGGCAGCAGTCTGGTGTTGCCAACTTCCACACAGTGATCGCCATGCACTTCTCACTGAGAGGGCAGCTTTCATTTTGGTGTCCTTGCACCGTAGGGCTGAAGCGAGCTCCGCACAGAGTTCCAGGAAGATGGCTTTCTGCATCCGAAAGCTCTGCAGCCACTGCTTGTCATCCCAGACCTGCATAACAATACAATCCCACCACTCACTGCTTGTTTCCCAAGCCCAAAAGCAAGGTCCACCTGTGTAGCTGCTCCATGAATGCCAAAAGTAATCTGGTGTTCTTTCTTTCCATGGCACACAGCAGGTCAGGCAACTCTGATTCCTGTTCAGCTTGGATGCTCATGATATACTGCATGACCAGCTGCCATGTTTTCATAACAGTGACAACAACAGAGTTGTGCAGGATCCATCCTTTCAGACAGAGATGGCAGGCGCACAGTAAACAGGGGCCTTTGAAAAATGCCACAAAATGCAGTCAGAAGCCAGTGGAATGCTGGGATGGAAAGAACTGCATCATAGGACATTGAGCCTGCACCCCTGATGCACTGCGATCCACTCCACCTTCCCACAACTCCTAGCTGCAGAAAGTAGCAAGTAGCACAGTGGGATAGCTATCCACTGTGCTTTGCTCTCACTGTCAGTGCTAGAGCACCAAGTGTGGACATGCTCTGCTGACAGAAGGAGCATAGTGTGAACATGCACAAGCAATGTAATTATACCAGTTTTTGATTGTTGACTTAACTTGCGTTGACAAAACTTTGTAGTCTAGACAAGGTCTTAGATTAAAGAGCCATCTTCTATCGGAAATCTCTTCCCCATGCAGGTACTTGTAGACCATATCCAAGTCACCTCTTAACTTTCTCTTGGATAAATTACATAGATTGAACTTTTTTAGCCTTTCACTATAATACATGTTTTCCAGACCTCAAACTATTCTTGTAGCTCTCTTCTGAACCTTTTGCATTTAGGTAAAGCCTGCCAGAATGTGCATGGAGCCTCGCTTAAGAAATAGTTCTTCCTCAAAGCCCACCAAGGCATCAAAGAAAGAATTTACTTTACATGGCATGGGCCTAATAATAATAATAATTATATTTTACTCTTAGTTTTTATTTATTTAAACACAAAAGCAGTGTTGATGCTATGTGCCAACACAACCATCATCATCATACTTTGCCTAAACTGTTCAGTCTGGGAATGATGAATGAACGTATATTGTGGCCAGAGGACTGTCTGAGAGGAATGGAGACAGTCTTCTTGCTGGCCAGAGCTGGAAAAAGGTGTTTTTGGTGATAGCTCCTGCCTGATTGTCAAATATTAGTAATGAGTCCAGTATGACCCCCAAGCTACCCCACTACCTTCACTACCAGAGGGCAGGTACATTTGATGGACAGCAAGATACTGATTCTCACCAGTTCCTCAAATCATTTCCCACTTCCAGCTACCATCGATAGTCTGCCCAAGAGCAGACAGTCTGATGCAATTCCCAGTACTTCCTACCAGGCAGGCAAAGCCACAGGAATGGATACTTTTGCATTTTCTCTGCAGGTCCAATTCCTGCCTTACCCACAGGCTGGAGGGGGGAGAGGTCTGCAAAAAGGGTAAATAAGGAGGGAAATAAAAGGTAAGTTGAACCACACATTTCAGAATGGCTATCAAGGTTCAGTTCTGGTTTGGATCCAGAGATGGGTGGAAGTTTGGGGAAAGTCTGACATTTTCCAGACCTGTTCGCCCATCGCTACTTTTTATGCATGTTGTTCTCCACAGACAGTCATGCACCCTTTCTCTTTGTCAGAACCTGAAAGCACAGCCTTGGATTCCATACGCGAACTCCCATAGATAAACATCATAAAGCACTAGGTGAAATATGGCTGCATCACCCTTCCTCTTTATTATGCTCATTCTGCTAGGAGACATAATCAGAATCTCTCCTTAAGTGTGTTTTTTTTTTTTCTTCAGAGCTGGTTAACTTTTTTCTTCCTAGAACAGTGTTGACATTTATTTTGGCTCCTGCAGTTTGTTGAGGACAGGACTGATTTGGATGCACTAAAGCATTTGTCCTTAATCTCAGTAAGGTTAGTCAGTCTCTTTAATTCTTTCCAGGACTCCCTTCTCTGGAGAGATTTCCTCTTGGAATCATTGGGTTTTTGTGGGTAGGGGATTTACAGGGCCAGATAGAGCTCTCATGGTCATGAGTGTAAATCTGGAACAACTCCTGTGGTTTCCAGGGAGTCGATCCAGATTTACACTGACATAACAGAGATGGGAATCTAGTTCAGTGTGGTTGATTTTGCTAGGAAATGAAGAGATGATTGAGAACAAGAAATCTACGAAGGTTGGAAACGTCTGACAGAAAATGGATCCAGGCTGAAGTCTCAATAAAAGTTTTAGTTTTTGCATTTATTCATTAAAAGAACTTTCCCAAATCCCATGTATCATAATGTTGGGTCACATTCGGAAGGCCTCACTCAGTCCTTACTGTTCAGTGAGATGTTTGCCTGAGTAAGTACTAAGGTGGGACTGCAGGAGTTGGCCCAACACTGCCCTCGCCCCCCACCCATTCTACCCTTCCCAACGTTTATATATCTTAAACACCAGTCCTGCAAAGCCTGTTTGCTTGCTTAACTTCATGCACTGTGAACGGTCCCATTTAAGTCAATGGGATCGTTCACAATATGGAATGTTAAGTGCATGTGTAAGCCTTTGAAGGATGAGGCATTAAGTCTATAGTCTTTAGGTCTGTCTACACTACAGAGTTAGCCGGGGTGATGGGCATCTAGATCTGAGCTCCCAAGTTAGCCTAGCCCAGGTGTGTGTCTCCCCACTGCGAAGCCCTACCAGATTTATTGTGTTCTTTCTGCTGTCTGTTTTTTCTGCTTTCACCCATGTTTGTCTGAGGGCACATCCCTATGTCACTGGGACCTACATGTACCATGACCACCAACTTCTCCCCAGCCTTGCACATAAGCCTGTCTCGATGCTTGTGAGATCCACAACCTTCACTCTCAGCAAGCAATTCACCATGTGGTTCTCCTGGTCATCACAAAGCCAACTATCTATATTTCTAATAATTGAATTCCCCATTATTATTACCTGGCTCTCCCTAGACACTAGGTTCTCTCCCAAGGAGGGGTATCCTCAATGTGAGAGAATATCATGACATCATCTGGAAGGAGGGCCCCAACAATGGGATTGTTTCCCTCTGCTCCAGCTTCAAGTTCTCCTGCCCCAAGACTTTAATCCTCCTTAGCAGCAAAGAGACTGTCAGACTGGGTGTGGGACCCTCTACTGTGTCCCTGAAAGACGCTTCTATGTACATCTCTGTCTCCCTTAGCCCCTCCAATTCAGCCACTCTGGCCTCAAGAGCCCGTACTGTGTTTCTGAGGGCCATGAGGTGCTTGCACCATATGCACACATCTGCCATGTGGACACAATGCTGGTAATTATACATCCTGTATTCAGTGCAAGAAACTGGATAGTCCCCGCTCTGCTGCTGGACTTCTGCCTGCATTATTTTGACTTTTGCAGAGTTTTTTGTTTGGTTTCTTTGGGGGGAAGTGGGGCGGTCATTGGCCTAAGTAAATTTTAGAGTATGTTCGTTAAGTGTGTCTGCCTCTCAGACTCCCTCACAAAACTCCAGTCTGCTGCTCCTGTTCGCTAGCTCCTCTGGTTGCTTAGGAGCTGGTTATTTAAACCTCTGTTTTCCCTGAGTTAGCCCTGCCCCCTTATCAAAGAATCCTAAAGGAATTAGGGATCAAAGGATAGCAGACCAGAGCCTCTCAGTTTAGCCCAGCAGGCCACTTGGCTCAGCAGATAGCTCCAAAACAGACCACGCTATAATCTTCAAGTAGGCAAGGAAACAAACAAGACCACCTTCACCCCAAGGATCATGTAGTCCCTCCTCCTTCCCCTGGAGAACTCCTGCACCAATCTCCCATTTGCTGCTCCTGTTCACTAAGTCAAATTAGTTTTAGCACGACATCAAAAACTGGGCAGGCACCAGAAGACTGGAGAACAGCTAGTGCAATATTAAACTTCAAAAAGGGGAGGAGCAGCAATCCTGGCAATTTTTGCCTTGCAAGTCAAACATAATGGGACACATACTAAATGAAGAAAACAATTAAGTATCTAAAAGGTGCCATGATGAGCAATAAATAGAAGGGGCTTATAAACAAAATATGATTTTGCCAGACAAATTTGATTATATATTCCTAGAATTATCAATAATTAGGAAGAACAGGAAGTGGTAGCTGAATGTACTCGGATAGTAGTAAAGCACTAGATGCATACATTAATCCAAATGAATTTATGTAGAGACATCATCATATGAGTTGAACGGTAAACAGTGGTAAACAGCCAAGTGTCAAATTGCAGGGAGGTAGCCCAAGAATTGGTGCTAGCTCATGCTTTATTTCCCACATTCATTAATGATCTAGAAAAGGAAACAGGCAACATGATTATTAAATTCTCAAATTATACTATATAGGGAGGAGATACAAAAACCAGCAAGGACAGAAACTTGGAGAGAAAAATGACAAAAATGAGACAACTTGAAAAATGCAGACTAATATGCCTGAGGGGAAATAATCCCAGATAAAGATATTCAATGGCAGGATGAAACCAGGAACGCAGCTGTGCTGAGCATATAGGAAATTAGATATGAGTTTGCAATTTGTCACAGCAAAAGGGCCACAATTTTGGGCTGTGCATCATACCCCAAAGCAGGGAGATAAGAAATGTTCTCTATGGATCATGGGTGATTAGACCTGGAATATTGTATTCAGTTCTGAACCCCTCATTATCAGAATGACTGACAAACTGGAGGGAGTTCAGAGAATGATTGCAGGCTGGAAATATTGACTTACAAGGAAAGAAAAAAGGAGCTGAGTATGTACAGATTTTTTCTAAGAGATGAGTAAGGCTTGGTATATACCTAAAAAGTTTTAATTGTATAATTATGTCAGTAAGGGGTGCGCCTTTTTTTAACGGACATAGTTATGCTGGAAAAAGGCTTAGCATAGATGCAGTTAAGGGGCTTTATACCACTATAGCTTTTTTCCCTTCACCAAACTAGAGTAAGCTATACAAGAATAAGCCCTTTTATACAGCTGTAGCTGTGTCTGTACAAGGGGAGAGGGTAGGGTTGCCAATTTTAGTTGGACATATTTCTGGAGGTTTCATCAAATGACATAATCTTTAATTAAAGATTAATCTTTAATTCCTGGAGACTCTCGGACAATCCTGGAGGGTTGGCAACCCTAGGAGAGGGTTGCCATCTTAATTATGCTGGCATAGTTCAAGCGACCCAACTTTTAAGTGCAGACAGAAAGCCTAAATGGGAATGTAACAGTCTAACAGGGGTATAATTAAGAATAACAGGGTGAAATCAGGAAAATGTAGGTTAATAATGTCAGAACAGACTTCCTGACAGTGAACAATATGGAACAATCTCCAAGGAAGCAGTAGAAGTCTCAGAGTGAGTTTGGGAGATTTAAAACTAGAAGAGACAGAACATTAGGAAGTGTACCATAGAGAACAATCCTACACTGATGCAGGGAAAGGATCAAGATGGCCTGGTAGGCCTTTGCCATCTCTAACGTCTATGGTACACTAAACAGACCCACACAATAAGACAAAACATTCTACCCACACCCAAATGACTTAAAATTTAGCTGAAGTCCTTGGCCTATAAGTGAATAAATGCACTAGTTACTTGTTTACCGTCACAATCTAGTGCTTCTTAAAACGGTTACAATCTGATGATGGAGAGTTCTAGTAAATTCTATTTTCTACCTCTCAGTTGCAGAGAATTCAGAAACAGACTGGACAAATTGTGTGTGTCCTCTCCAAAAAGCAATACTGTGTGTCCCTGAGTTTCCCCTGCTGATTTTGCAGCAGCGGTTACCTAGCAAGCTTGGTTTCCAGAATTGTGCCGACATTAATCAATGCTGCAGATATTTAAACAAGCCAACAAAATGAGCCATATCATTTTAGCTGTATTCAAAACACAGAGGGAGAGGAAATCAATGTTTGTCAGATGGAAGACCACAAATCAGTAGGAAAAGAAGTGCCATTTTCAGGTGTTTAAAAGGGTATTATTAACAAAAAGAAAGAATAGCTCTAAAACTGTACTTGACTGAGTCCTTTAGAGATGAGATAAAGGTGTTTTCTTCCTCAGTTGTGGTTTCGAGCCTTTCACTCAGTCTTTGTCCAGCTGGGTTTGGCAATTGAGGTCTGAGAGTGTGATTGTGTGTTTGTTCCAGCTGATGTTAGAGTATGTTTGCTTCGAACAATATGGCTTTGTTCTTTTGTTGAATGCGGCAGTGCTGGAGCTGTTGCTTAGAAAAAGGAAAAAACATATTAGGGAGTTACAAAAAATGAAATTCTGATTTGCTTGAGAGAACAGAGCAGTGTGCTTGAGGGAGTGGAATAGAATGATGTGTGAAGTCTGCTCACTGGGCTTACAGGAGGCCACCAAGCCAGTAGTTTAAGGACAGACATTCGAAGAGTGACACCCTGATGCTGCCCCCCCGCATTCAGACTCTCATAACAATTTCTTCTCAGATATGCCTGTACACTCTTTTACAGCATTTCCTGCAATGCTTCATAGGAGGTGGTGCTAGTTCCCACAGCTCATCTAAGGAGGATCAGTGGTTGCTGGCTGAGTATTTTGGGGGACACTCTTAGTATTTAAGGACCAACAGTTGCAAAGTGACTCTGCTCTGCATAAAGTGACTTTATGAGCAGAAGACTTGAAATGAGGAACAAGAGCTGGGTTGTAACCCCTTGAGCCTACTGCTGACCAATCCATAGGAAGGGAAAATTCTGCACAAAATTTATACAGAATGACATCTATGATGGAGCCGATTCATGTGTATAAAAGTGTAAACTTGCTGGTTGCTGAAAAGGTTGGATCTTCACAGTTGAACTCTGCCGTGTTCAATCTCTCGATGAAATGGAAGGAGCCAGGAAGGATTAAATCATCAGTACACGTGAGGACAAATAAAATAGTTGGGTAGGAAGGATGAAGTTATTGAGCCTGATTCTGCTCTCATTGACACCATGGCCTTTAATGAGTTGGCTCCTGATTTACATCAGTGTAATAACAGAAGCAAGCATGTAGAATAGGTTACCTCCCCCACAATACAAGACCCTCACAAACAGGTTCTTCTTATTTACATGAGACTGAGAATAGTAGGAATTGCACTATGAACAAAACTAAAAAGAAACAGAGCAGAATATTTCCTTAAACCCTCTCTCAGCTCCCGTGGGGATTAAGTGATATGAAACTGCAGGAGCCCAAGTGGAGAAGATTACTTCACTATTGTACAAGCTCTTATTGGAGAAGGGGAAGGGCTCAGAGTTGTGTTTTATATGCTAGATCAATTATACTGGAAAACAGAATGAAAGGCATAGAATGAAGTATTTGAGGAGGAAAATTATATTAAACATACACAAGTGAGTTGAGTAATATCTGAACAAACAATGGGCTTCTTCAGACAGGTAGAGGGAAGAGTTTTGCAAAGTGACGGATGCATGTTTGAGGAGGTTTGGTCCATCTGAACAAATCCAAATTAGTTTCAGGCCAGAATTTGTCTGGCAATAGCTTTGACTATGAACTCAGAACTAGCAGCAGGAACAAAGGGTGTTTTTAAACTCCCTACCTGTCTTTCTGAATTTTGTGCATACTATCATGGTAAATGATGTATGAAGTGAAAAACTGTTTCCCCAGCCAATGCATACAGAGGATGCAAAATGTGCTTAGATACTTCCATGTACTCATATTTATTTGCATTATATGTTTAGTTCAGAGGAAGTTAGAAATATGCAGAAAATAAAAAATAAAATTTAAAAAACCAGAAAAAGAGAAAGGGCAGAGACTGGATACTAAGGGTAGCTGATACAAAGCCTTATTCCACTAGATTGCCAGTTTGAGTTCAGTCCAGGTTACTATTGAGTGGGGGGCATAAGAAAAGGACTGATTGCAAATAAATGAGCAAATCCATTTAACTTAAAGGTCAGAGAGAAGTAACAGAAGTGATTACTACCTGACAGCTATTTAGTGGCCTGCGTGAAATAAGTTGGTGGCCCCAGTCCAGTTCCTAGTGGGAAGGTATTTACACCACAAAACCCACCACCACAGCTAGCACTCCTATGGGCAGCTCAGTGAAGGCTCCAAGGCTTGAGCGGATCTGGAGGCAGAGATTGATTTGCCTCTCCAGTAGCTCCTCCAGGTCAGAGTTGACCCATTTGAGGCATGTCAGCTGCTGCCTGTACTGTACCTGTTCTGGGTCTAGAGGACTTCAGCTTCCAACATGATGGAAAAGACCCATGGAGCTCATTAGAACACAATAACCTTTCCTCCAAGGATTCTTTAACCATTCTATTGAAGGTAATTAGAAATCCTGTTGAAAATATCTCATTTTCTATTAAATTCTGTAGGCTTTTACAGTAATTTTTGTAGCGCCCTATCGGTTTCATTCTTATGAAATTCTCTAGGACACTTTTATAGGAGCAGGGTTGTGAGTCCATAAGAGAAGGATCTCATACGCATACTGAACACTTTCCCACAGGAGTTGTTTCAAACCAAGAAAGGGAATTCTTTGTAAGTCACCAAACTTTCCCTCCCCGCCTTTTTTTGTTAGGCTAGTGTTTATTGGGTTTATTTTGGAGCTTTTCTACTCAATGCTGCAGATTATATGTTGTGTGTCTCTCATTCAGACATGAAAGTGGCTGGCTGCAGGGCCAAAACACAGACAGATATGGACACATGGCAGTTTTGAGAGTGGGAACAGAGCAGTGCTGTGGGACACTTCGTATTCTGTTTTTTCACACACAAAGAGCAACCATCTAGACAGAAGGAACCTGTTAGACTGAGAACAACAAAATAATGAGGAAAATAATTTCCCCACAAGAGCTCACAGTGTGTCTCCTGTGTAACAATCTGCACTGAACTGAGCAAAAGGACTGCAAAGTGCTTCCGCATGTACAAGTGCAGGACAAAGACAATAAAGGTATCAGTTTTAGAGCTGAAAATTCCACTCTTGGTGGTTTGGTTTGCAGAGGGTTCAATGGGATCCCAACATGGATGGCTTGTATCCTTAGCTGGGAAGTAGGAATCTGAGGAGATTCAGAATGTAGACTCATATCCAGAGAGGTGGGGGTTGGGGGTACGAGAGAGACCTCCATTTTCTCTCTCTCAGAGATATTTTATTCATTTATGTTTTCTTTGTTGTTTTCTTTAATCTAAAATAAGTCACCTGTTCCTTAAGCTTATAGCAGTACAGCCCAATGGATCATGTCACTTTATACTAGCTCATGATGTTCTTTTGTGCCTGTTACACTGCACTTTTACTGCCCTATCAAAGCAACCGCAACTGCTGATAATGACCTCTGCTGTTCTAAAATTTTCAGGAGCTGTAATCTAGTTTGATTTGCAGAAGATTGTGGGCCAGACTTGGCCTTCAGATACATAGGATTCAAGCAGAGCTGCACACATTCATCCAAGGACAGGTTTTGGCCCCATGCCTAGAGTCTGGAAATCTTTGTATTGTCTCTGACTGATAACATGTTTACACGCCACGAAAATATGTTTTAGGATAACATTGAAGACATTGATTCACAAGAGATTAAATGTGTCAAAAACATTTAGTGGAAGGATCCTCTGTTTTTCTGACCAGGACTTTGGAACAAGTGGAGACTTCCCCCAAACAATCACTTCTAAGGTTTACCCAAGCGCCCGGTGCATGTTGGGACAGGACATTGGAAGCATTAGCTAGTTCTGCATAACTGTCCAGACAGCGTGAATGTGCTTCACAAAACTGATAGTCTGTGATTATAATATTGAATTTTAGTTTGTTCATTCCAATCTCCAGTGTTCTGGGACACATATTGACTGTATGTTAACCCTCATAGCCAATTTTGCTCTCTTACAGGAATTCCACCAGCTAATAAATTGCTACATGTTACATTGTATTTGTTATTGTAACTTAAACAAAAAGGGAATTTCAAAGGATTCTCCTTGTGTAGCTCTGTTCTCCAGATCACGTACATGGAAAATGCAAGATCCAGCACAAGCATTCAAAATATGGTATTTGTTGTCAGGCTTTCCATACATATTGTTAACTATATAAAAGTAAAAAGAAGAGGAGTACTTGTGGCACATTAGAGACTAACAAATTTATTTGAGCATAAGCTTTCGTGATGCATAAGCTTATGCACAAATAAATTTGTTAGTCTCTAAGGTGCCACAAGTACTCCTCTTCTTTTTGCGAATACAGACTAACACGGCTGCTACTCTGAAACCTGTCATTATATAAAAGTACTATGTTTTGAAGAGACACAAACAACTTCTAGGAGGAAATGGTAATTATATTTTAACAAAATCAGAGTGGAAGACAATTGCTGTGTTACTTTCAAAATGTCATCACCTGAAATCACTTTGAAAGATACACGTTACTATATCCTAGAACCAGAAAACTACTGATTAGGTAAATGAGTGAGTGACTGAATGGCTTAGGGATCGTTAACAAGTCTTTCTGCTGTTGGTTTGATTCTGTACAAGGTCACTAGTGATCAAAAGTTCTTACCATCTTATTTAGAGAGACAAGTGGGATCAACATGGCTTCAGCAACACTGAAAATTTACCATCTTATGTTTGATGACAAAGTAAGCTGCTGATCCCAATCTATGTCCTAATAGACAGGAATCCACATCACAAAAACATCTGCACAGCTGTTTTTAGTGCTGTAGCATGAGCCCAAGTCTGTAGACTCCCTGCTGTGGGTTTAAAGGGCAGTTTAGATGTACACTTAGGTACTCAGGAACCTAAATCTCATTAAAACTCAGTGGGAATCAGGAACCTCTCTTTCAATGAGACTTAGGCATAGTGTAGACATACCTTATGTCAGCAAAACATATGTCGCTCAGGAGTATGAATATTCCATTCCCTGAGCGACATAAGTTACACTGACACATACTTCTCCCACCAACATAGCTTATGCCACTCGTGGAGGTGGGGGTTTTATGCCTACAGGAGAGCTCTCTCCCAACGGCATAATGGAATGCCTTCACCAAATGTGCTGCAGCAGCGCTGTACATATAGACATGGCCTTAGATTCCTAAGTGCATGTCACTTAAAAACATGGGGCTTAGGTCATATCTGTACAGAGATTTAATGCAGTAGGTCAAAGTGCACTATGGAACTTTTAGCGTGTGGTAGCAGGATCTACATGGCAACTTAGTGTGTGGCACTCTGTAGATTTACACCCCAGCTTGATGCACATTAACTCTCCGTATAGACAAACCCAGAGGCTCTTAAGTCACGTAGGAGCTTTTGAAAAACGTACCCAAAACCTGTTTTGCAAAAATTAATTCTGTACGAAGTGAGTTTATGTTTTCTCTTGTAATTTGGTGACTATTTTAGTAGCTACATTGAATACTTCTCCACACTTTTTCCACACAACGATCTTCAAACTCCCTCTTCTGAGAATGTTTTTATGTAAACAGGAAAAGAAAACAATTTTCACAGATTCCATAAGTACTGGAACCTACAATATACATTTCAAAAAATACGGGGTCTCTTTGAATGGACAAAGCTCGTTTGAAAAAGCTGGAAAATAAAATATTAGCACATAATTCAGTCTCTGCCCTTCCAAACGTTTCTACATTATTCTTAGTCCAATATTTCCCTTGCTAGTTTCATGTGAGATGATTTGGACATGTTTCGGTTCAGGTTGAGAGAACACCACATTTGGTTACACCTTTTGAGTTGGTTCTGAATTTTGGCTCAGAACTGAACCTTTAAAGAAGCATGAATTCTCTGTACGTACCATCTATGAGGGGGCTCTAGACTGGCATTTATCCACATGTAACCTTTGAATGCAATCACCACTCAATGGAAATGCCAGAGTCAGAACGCCACCTGTCAGGAAGTGCACTGCGCTGTGCCAGCACCGTTAGGAGGCAGCATATTCATGGAAAGTGTTGGTTGGTATTTATATATTAATTATCATCATCAACAACATATTTTAATTAATGAGTTGCCCTGTGCCCAAAGGCCTCTTGGCTTCTAAAAAAAAAATAACTAAAAACACATTTACAAAACAAAACAAAAACAAAAACTAAGAGACAGCATGGCCCAATAGACCAAAGAATACCCGAGCTCTGACAGCAATGAGAAAGTGGGAGATTAGAAAATAGGAGCAAAGAGAAGGAGAGAACAGCCTAAAAGCTTTTAAAAAGATGGAAGTGATGAGTGCTTCGGAACACAGAGATAGAGAAAGAGCTTAGGCTCCCATGCTCCTCTATGCATCTGTACACAAAGGGGAACCTTACCCATGGGAAAGGGAAGTTCCACCTCTACTGCGCGTGCGCACACACACACACGCACACACAATTCTAGTAGCGAGGGACAAAGAGCGTGTCATTTCAGCTCCATGGAGTTGGAGGAGGATCTCCTACTCCTTCGGACACATTCTATAGAATTTACTAGACGTACAACCAAGAAGGTCCCGTAATGGTAATAACAATCCCCTAGAATTGTATAGATAATGATAACTTTTTTATAGGTAGCTGGGACAGAATTTTCTCTTACTTTCTATGGGTTAGTTCAAAAACCCATGGAAAGAATTTTATAGGGAATTTTATAAGACACTTTCATTAGCTTTTGAGCTCCCCTATGGAATTTAATAGAAAATTCTGCCTATAGAAAGGTTTTTAATTAGAAAAATAGAGGTTTCCCCACTCTTTGGAAAATGATTTTTTGGCAAAAATATGTCAGCCAAAAACTGAAATATTTCAGCCATAAGCCACAATACTTCTGGGGTTTGACAAATTTTGATATTCTCCATGGAAAGCAGACACTTTTAATTTAAAATTTCATATAGTTGAGAACCGATTCGTCACCAAAAAACATCTGAGGGAAAATTTTCAATCAGTTCTAGTTCTTGTTCCCGATACAAATCAATAGGACTTTTCCCTAAAAGCAGGATCTTCAGATTACAGGGTTGGAATCTGTGGTGTTTCCTATGGAGGAACCACATCCCCATGGAAGAATGAATAGGAAACTCTGTGAGCTATTCCTGCAGAGGGGACCGTGGAGCCTTAAAACAGAAAAGCAGCCTGGAAATCTGAGAAAGCCCTGGTTGATTTCCTGGAAACTGAGCGATAGAGAACAGGAGAACAAAGATAAGAAATAAAGACCTGCATGAGTACCCAGCCAAGGGAAAGAGCTGTCCTGCCACTTTAACTTTTAAGGCTAAGGCAGGACAATGAAAATCAGCTCAGAGGTGCCTAGCTAAAGTGCTGCAAGCTTGAGGTTTATTTTTGTGGCACACAATGTAAAATATTTTTTGACAAACAGGATTTAAAGCAGTGATATTACTGGGCACTTATAGTGTCCAATCCTGCCATGTGCAGAGCGTCTCCAGCTCCCACTGGAATCACTGGGGGATAAGGGCACTAAGGATTGGACCCAGTCATCAACTAACTAATCCTCCCCAACCCCTTGGGATGTAGGTAAATATTATACTTGGATCTATCAATGGGGAACATGAGACACACAAATTAAAGTTCACATGCAGCTAACAAAAATTCCTCACTTTTGTGATTAGTAACACTCTTGATCATTAAAAGGGAAAGAATATTCAAAGTCTAATTTACTTTCTGTGATTGTTCATCTCTTGCATTTCACGCATGGTCTAGATAATACTTAGTCCTGCCATGAGTGCAGGGGCTGGATTAGATTACCTCTCAAGGTCCCTTCCAGTCCTACGATTCTATGATCAGCTTGGTCAATGAAAATAAATGAGTGAAAGTGATTAAAAATCAAGTTATTCTTTCACTGCTGCTTCTTACTGCACATATAGAGTCTGTGGAAGGGAACACTTGCTGGCAAATGCTGTGGTACCAGATGACAGTGCATGGGCTACAGATGCTTCAGCACCTTTCAAGTTCACTTCTCACTTGGGTTACTTGAGCCTTATTATTTAATTTAACATTTTCTCTGGCAGGCTGCAGGTGGCAGAAATTACTTTTAGAGGGTGTTTGTTTAATCTGATAGTTGTTTTAAATTTGTTGTACAGTGTACTGAGAGACAACGTCTGCAGGGTGCTTTAGAATTACTAATATAATATTTAGAAAGGGGAGGTGTTCCCCTTGCTTTGGCAGCTCAAGACAGTTGGATGTCATTTTCCTGAGAGATTCTTTAATGTGTGCAATCAGGAGGGTAGTGTTGCAAACAGATGGTTAGCAGAAGCTGGGCTGCTCTCACAGGTGGCTCAGGTAGCATGCATGGGCATACAGCTGAATCCCAATGTTTCAAACCCAGAATACTGAAGAACCACACTATCTCAGATTTGTTTTCAATCATGAATCTGAAATGTATGTTGAAACCTAACACTGGTTTTATGCAAACCCAGTTTTAGGAAGGTCTGAATGTCCTCATAAAAAAACCCCCGGGATGACATATACTATGGAGGCTGCTGCTACCATGGTTCTACTGTGAAATCAGATGCAGACTTTTGTTTCTGTTTCATTTCACTTTCTGCTTCTCATGCACTGACACTCTGCTGCAATGTTTGGCTTGGAAGGAGGGAAAACACTGACATCCAAACTTTTTTCCCTACTGGAATTAAAAATAACCATGGGAAAATTTGTATTAACCTTAGGATTTGTAAAGCCTTCTTTTAACAAAACCTGAATTCAAGTCCAGATTGCCCTGGCAATGTGCCTTTAAGTAATTTGCAAAAGACAACACAGCAAAGCAGTTGCAAAGTCAGGACTAGAATCCAAGCATTCCTGACACCCAGTTCTATGCTCAGTCTACTAGCCCACACTTTGTTTTGAATAACCAAATCCCCATAAAGATATTGTTTGTTCTTTTCTTAAGATGTTTTGTGTTGCATAAAATGCTATGTGTTTGGATTATCTTAGAGCTTTGAGGCATGAAAGGTTCTCTCCTTACCTTGTACTGTAATGACCAAGAGATCCACTAAAAAGAAATGAGTGAATTAAGTGTTTGTGAATAGCTGGATTGAGGGACCTGCAGGCAGAAGTTCTCCAATTATTCACAGAGCAAGTCTAGCCCAGCAACAGCTGTGCAAGCTTCCCTGCATCACCCCGCCAACATGCTTTGAGCCTGACCTGGAGGCGCCACCTGGGAGGGTGTTCTCCATTCATTCAAATCCTTGGCAGCTCTGTGGAGACTGCCAGGTAAGGTGCCAATTGTGGTCATGGTTTCTGTGATGTGAATTGTATAACTGATGGAGCTGGTGATGGATGTAGCTAAATAGCACATGATATTGCGTGAGCTAGGTGAGACTGACACAAATCATGATCTTCTGAAAACATTTCCAGCAGCTCTGTGTATATGGGCAAGGGTTTGAGCTTTTCATTACTGAAACCTTAGGTTCCTGTTTACCAAACATTTGTTCACTCTTTATACATAAGGGGGATGGGGAAATGAACCACAAAGGTGAGTGCCAAAACTCTGCTTTACGTATGGAAATCATGCTCATGCAACTTCAAAGTTGAAAAACCAATCAGTCTACCACAAGTTCATTGTTTCTCCTGAGATTTCCGCCTCTTGGTTCAAGGCAGAAACAGCATGAGAGCAGCCATTTATTCAGAGGGGGAAGGGGGGTGTTACAGTGGTCCCATGAAAGTCTTTACAAATGCCAAGACAAGAGGTAAAGATCACTCCGTTTTTTCTTTGTTATTTCAGTGTTTCCATTGCCAACCATATATCATATGTAACACAAACACATACTCCCTTCCTTACCAGAGAAAAGACAGAGAAGACCTATTAAATCATTGAGTCTGTCTCTCTGGCAGTGCTGGAATTTTTCTTATTTTCTAAATTTTGCCCACTACAGTGTTAAGTCTCCCAAGCATGGGGTTTCCGCCCCTACCTGTGGAGAGACACTCCCACAGCTTTAGTCATTTTTTTTTTAAATCAACCCTTGATTTTTCCCTCCTGCACACCTAATTCCACCCCCCCCATCTCTGAACAACCTCTAATTAGACAATACCTCTATCTAGACAATATTTCTCTGGTAATGAAGTGTCCAGAAATGAGTACAACCATATAGCTGCAGCTTCACCAAAGACAAGCAGAGGAGGACAGGTGTCATCTCAACAAAGCAAGAAATGAGATTTTGTATTTCTGATGCAAAGGAGAACAACCGAGTATCACTTGAGAGCTGTGAATATTTTACCACTGCATTTGAGTCAAAGTAGTTCAGGAATTCCACATTTTGTGGCAGATTTTACCACTATCCATCATAATGTTTGTTCACCTTCTTAATAGTGCATAAAAGCCCGCTTTTCCCTGCTCCATTTTTAAATAGTTCCTTTTTAGACATTAGTCAAAAGAAAGAGGATTTCTGATTTCATTTACATCAGTGAGCATCAGGAGTAACTCTACTGAAGTCAATGGAGTAGCACCAAAGTGAGAGGAGAATCAGGCCCAGGCACTATCCACTGTTTGTGAAAGATGAGGAAATACCTATTACTGAAGTCTGAGTAATGAAGCTGCTACCTCCCTGTTCACCCCACAGTCCCGTACCTCACCACCCCCGATTTTCATTCTCTCTTTCACATGTCACAGTACAAAGAATATGAGAGGCACCCACTATCCCGCAGGTAGAGGGGATATTTTATGCACTCAGCAGCTGCAGAGCTAGTACACTGTTCCATTCAGGGAGGCTATTTTCTCAAGCTTGTAGCTTGTGAGGACGAGGAGGAGGAGGAGGGAATGCAGCCATTTTGTCTCCAGCGGTTCCCATCCCTAACAGGCCATAATTTCCCTTTTAAAAAACTGGCCTCGTCATATGCACTCAAGTGTGTTTCAACTCTCTCTGCCCACCATTTCCCCTCTCTCCTTCTGTGAAAGCCTCTCTCTTTCTAGAGCTCTGCTGCTCCTGAGCTCAGAAGCTGGGGAAACAAAGTTGAGGCAAATGGAAGGAAGGGTGCTGGGGATGAGGAGTACCTATCGCCAAGAAATAAGGAAACAGATCAACAGAGCCAGACAGGTACCCAGAAGCCTCCTGCTGCAAGACAAGCCCAAGAAAGAAACCAACAGAACTCCACTGGCCATCACATACAGTCCTCAGCTAAAACCTCTCCAATGATCCCTCACTTTCACAGGCCTTAGGAGGCAGGCCAGTCCTTGCCCACAGACAACCCGCGAACCTGAAGCATATTCTCACCGGCAACGACACACCTCACCATAGTAACTCTAACTCAGGAACCAATCCATGCAACAAACTTCGATGTCAACTCTGTTCACATATCTACACCAGTGACACCATCACAGGACCTAACCAGATCAGCCACACCATCACTGGTTCATTCACCTGCACATCCACCAATGTAATCTACGCCATCATGTACCAGCAATGCCTCTCTGCTATGTACATCGGCCAAACTGGACAGTCCCCACGTAAAAGGATAAATGGACACAAATCAGATATTAGGAATGGCAATATACAAAAACCCTGTAGGAGAACACTTCAATCTCTCTGGACATACAATAGTAGATTTAAAGGTTGCCACCTTGCAGTAAAAAAACTTCAGGACCAGACTTCAAAGAGAAACTGCTGATCTTCAGTTCATTTGCAAATTTGACACCATCAGCTCAGGATTAAACAAAGACTGTGAATGGCTAGCCAGCTACAAAAGCAGTTTCTCCTCCCTTGTGGTCACACCTCAACTGCTAGAAGAGGGCCTCATCCTCCCTGATTGAACTAACCTCATTATCCCTAGCCTGATTCTTGCTTGCATATTTATATCTGTCTCTGGATATTTCCACTACATGCATCTGACGAAGTGGGTATTCACCCACGAAAGCTTATGCTCCGATACCTGTTAGTCTATAAGGTGCCACAGGACTCTATCACCAAGTGGAGAAGCCATCAAGAAAGAAACTGAGCAGCAGCAGCTCATGCTCTTCAGACCACGAGGGAAAAATCTTGCCTTTTTAAAAAAAAATAAAAATGGAGATTCAATATTTAGAGAGGCTCTAGCCCAGAAGTGGCAGATGCAGGATGCACTTCCAGCTGGCCAGCAATCTGAAAAGAGGTCTGGGGGGGGGAATTGTCTGCTTAGCCAGAGGTTTTTACTAAGATACTTTCTAGTAATTTTGTTTTGTAAAGAAGCCATTTGCTAGTTGGCAGGATGGGCATCTCCACATGCCCCTAGGGCTAATACACTTCTGGTATTCTGCATTTGTCTCTAAATTGCTTCTCCTGCTTGCGTAGGCCTGCATGTTTCTCTCTCCACCCCTTTATTTCACACTGTATCTGTAAACCTAAAGGCTCATCAACCTGAGAACCAGTTTAACTAAAGGTGTGATTTTTAGCAGTGAAATCAGTGCAAAAGGCTGGGTGGAGAGTTATTTCAGTTCAAAACAAGCCTTTTTTTGTTTAACTTAAGTCGATTAGGAATCATTTTAAGCTAAACCAAAATAGGAGTGTCCATGCAGACATTCACACCAGTTTACCAAAATGGATTTAAAAGACAATTTAAGGTAAACCAGTGAAAATTTCCCATGTAGAAAAGGCTTATGGGCCCAAACTTTTCCATCACTTACTGCCATACAACTCCATTGAAGTCAATGGGATAAAGTCTGCTGTCAATTGCATTTTGGCAGCACCATTGAATTCAGTGATTTGTTTTGAGGTAAGAACAAAATTTGGCCCATAATGTTTGCAATGGGCAGGGTGAGGGCCAAATTTGGCTCTGTACTTCTATGAAGTCTTTTTTAGCTGTAGGCAGTGCTGCCCTTTTGTCTGGCTAGATTGTTTTGAAGTAGAGTACATAAGGAGGTAACAGATCTCAGTAATCACAGGTGCAGGTGTTAGAGTGTGGCATAATCATCGACAGGTTTCAGAGTAGCAGCCCTGTTAGTCTGTATTTGCAAAAAGAAAAGGAGTACTTGTGGCACCTTAGAGACTAACAAATTTATTTGAGCAAAGCTTGCATCTGACGAAGTGAGCTGTAGCTCACGAAAGCTTTGCTCAAATAATCATCATTAAAACTCCTACATGTAACTAAAAAAGGTGACCTTTGTCTCAAACTCTGCTGAAGCCTATTTGCAACTCTATCACTAGGTGAGCCATGGGGTTGGAATGCTAGCACTTCAGAGCCAAAGAGTTGTTTGTTTAAAGCGTCAATGAGATGCACACAGGCCGTATTCCTCCTGCCTTGCTGTGGATGCAGGCAGAAGGTTACCGCCATCTAGTACACTGCACATGCACAATGACACTGTTGCGCAGGAATACTCCCGAGGCCCTCTTTGCCTGCTGCAAAGAGAGAGTGAGAGCCGAAGTTAGTAAAATCCTCCTGGACTCGGCTTTCACACCAAAGGCCAGAATATCTTCTGACTCATCAGTTACAGAAACAAGCTTCTGAAAAATCAGGACTATTTCTTGTCATTTTAAACTTCCTTTGGTAAAAGTTTAATTACAAAAATCTATCCTGGATCTAACCCTTAGGAATCTGGGACTTGCTAGGACACTAGGGTGACCAGATAGTAAACTGTGAAAAAATGGGACAGGGAGTGGGGGGAATAGGCGCCTATATAAGAAAAAGTCCCCAAAAATGGGACTGTCCCTATAAAAATGGGACATCTGATCACCCTGTAGGACACTGGTCCTTTTTATTTCTTCCTTGGAGAAGGTGTTTCACCTCCCCCTACCTCAACATAAAAGCCCAGAACCATTCATATATGTGTATACACACACACACACACACACACACACACAGACTGTTACTCAGAGCGTCTACACGCACACACACACACTTTATACAAAGTGGAAAGGGAATTTGGGTGTCCACAACTTAAAAGAGCTGGATATGCAGAGGGTGAGAGCTTAACACTTTCTGAAAGTCAGGCCTCTTTGTAATGGTTCTTAAGCTGAGCACCCTAAAATTGAGGCACTGTAAATCACTAGACACTTGACAAATGAGGACATAGACATACACAAATGCATACATAAATGCACCCCTCCTGTATATCCACAGATACATAGAAAAATCCAGAATGAGTCCATGGTGAGATAGTCTTCAAAAGGCTAACTATGCATTGTGTGTTGTAAAACTTTCCCACCCCTATTCCTCTTATAAAGGGTATTGTTGAGATGTGTTTTAAACTCAGTTTTTCCTTTTGCAAATTGACCACTGGTTTTACTTCTCTGTTAGCTGTGGTTAACCTGACCTACTGTTGAAACTCAGCCGGGTTGTTTGCTACATGACATCATCAGTGGACATTATATTTTTGGCGGTTGGTTTCATTATTTTTTTTCTGAGTCATCAGTTCATTCTGTAGCTGCTATGGCATATCACACCTGCATCTTGTTTAGGAGACAAGTGAAACAGCACAACTTCCATCACATTATGTACCCAATAACACCTGGAAATTATTTGCTTAAAACTCATGTTTACGTTGTTCATCTTACTCAAGCAGGGAGTATGTGATCATTAGTGCTGGTGCAGTAATAAACCATCTTTGGTCATTCACATCGGACCTGATTCTGCAAACCTTATTTATCCAGGCAGTCCTACCGACATCAGTGGAGCTACTCACATGAGCAAGGGTGTCCAGATTTAAGCCCTTAATGGTCATACAGAAAAGTCACTCAAAGGGCACAAATTCTCTACCAGTTTCATAGATTCATAGATATTAAGGTCAGAAGGGACCATTATGATCATCTAATCTGACCTCCTGCACAATGCAGGCCACCGAATCTCACCCACCCATTCCTGCAATAAACCTCTCACCTGTGTCTGAGCTATTGAAGTCCTCAAATCATGGTTTAAAGACTTCAAGGTGCAGAGAATCCTCCAGCAAGTGACCCGTGCCCCATGCTGCAGAGGAAAGCGAAAAACCCCCAGGACCTCTTCCAATCTGCCCTGGAGGAAAATTCCTTCCCGACCCCAAATATGGCGATCAGCTGAACCCTGAGCATGTGGGCAAGATTCACCAGCCAGATACCCAGAAAAGAATTCTCTGTAGTAACTCAGATCCCATCCATCTAACATCCCACCACAGGCCATTGGGTTATTTACAGCTATTTACCATGAATAGTTAAAGATCAATTAATTGCCAAAATCATGTTATCCCATCATACCTTCTCCTCCATAAACTTATAGAGTTTAATCTTGAAGCCAGATAGGTCTTTTGCCCCCACTGCTTCCCTTGGAAGGCTGTTCCAGAACTTCACTCCTCCGATGGTTTGTTCATTTCATAGGCTGCAAGGCTGTAGCTGAGAAAATTTGGTTCAAAGAATAAACCATACTGGTTTACTATAGCTATGTATTTGGGCTCAGCTGCAATGCAAATATCCCTATTACTATTAATAATTTGCACTACATTAGTTTCTAGAGGTCCCAGTCAAGGATCAGGACCTCACAGGGCTAGGCCCTGTACCAATAGGTAGTAAAAAGACATGCCAAGCGGCTCAAATGTAGTTTTAAGACAAGATGTGACCAGTGACTGACCAGACAAATTTGTGGTGGGGGGTGCAGAATGGAAGAACAAAGAAACAGTAAAAAAATGCTTTGTGTGTAGTTGTCAATGTTCAGTTCATCCCTATCATCATATTGGTGTAAACCCAAAGAAACAAAAATACCCTGGAATGTGTACTGTATGTATGCTTTTTCTAGATATTTTGTTTTTTGCCTCATGGAGACATCCTTGGGGACAAATTCACAGAAGACCTAATCTTCTCATAGTATTACCATCCTTCAGGAATTTCAATAGCATGCGAAGCCCAGAACCAATGGTACTTCTGCCCCACAAATGGGTCCCTTGAGGCAATGAAAAGAAATACAAATAAAGTCAGGTACTTACAATGCAAACACTAGAGTCCTGCACACAGGACTAACATGCTACCCTAGCTACAAACACACACAAGTCTTTCTTGCCTGTTCATTGTTTTGGAGCAGGTTTCATGTACTGTAGGGATGTAATGTGCCCCCGCTGATCCTTAGAGAAAAGATGGAGCACTGTATAATCATAATTAAGAAATAATAATGACACCTTTTAATTGGGAGAGTATGTATACATAGTAATTCCCCAGTGGAAAACATGATACACAATCCATCCATTACCACCTTTGAGGAGAACAATTCAGTTGCAATAATAACTATGCAGAAGAGATGATTCACTCAGCCCCCACTATGAGTAGTCTGTTTTTGTGGGTGGGATCACTCACAAGGTGATTGGCAACACTTGTATCATGCTTGTTTGGGTTGCTCTGGAGTGTGACTAAGGCCCAGTTTTGGTAGCCCAGACCTGTCCCAAATCACCACCAAAAGCATCAAAAAACAACCATCTAGTCCCTCGCAGCAAGCACTTTCCTTATTTTGGTCGTGTGTTCTCCATAACAGGCTAACCATAAGCCTGATGCTCCCAAGTGCTAAGTACACTCAGTACTGACTGATGACACTCAGTCTTTTGTAGGACTGGGGACTATAGGGAGATTCTGTCATTGCAACTTCCCTAACCCAGCCCAGTAAATCCCTGTTTTAAAAATGAAAAGAAAAGAAAGTCCAAGTTGTGTAGGAGACACTGGAATACATCAGGTTAATTCAGACTAAATAATTTCTCAAGGTTTGGGCTAAAGTCCTTTAAAGGCATTAATATCAGTAAAAACCCTTACTGCTTCTTGGTAAAATATTACTTAGTCTTGTACCTCCCTGCTCTATATGTAGAATTAAATGGCTTTATAAACTACCGGTATATAAATAAGAGGTCATTTGACTAAGCAGGCCAAACTCACTATCAAATGGTCTCTCCTTTATATACTGTTGTTTATAAAGCTATTTACCTATATTATATATATATTCATTCTATCTATATATAAATAAAATAGCCTGGAAACTTCAAAGATTAAACAAGATTATGGGACTAAAAATGGGGGACAGCCTGATACAACTCTGGCTTGCAAAACACAAAGAAAAGAACTTGGAGAATCCACAAACAAGAGTACAGTCTTTGAAGAATGGGCCAAGAACAAGCCTGTTCTGCCACAGACTTCCTGTGTGACCTTGGACAAGTCACATCACCTTTCTGTGCCTCAGTTACCCAGCTGTAAAAATGAGGGTAACTGCACTGCCTTACCTCACAGGGGTGTTGGGAGGACAAATACATTAAAGGTTGCAAAGGGTCTACTAATGAAAACTGCTATATAAGAGCTAGGTATAATATTATTATTATTTTCAGTCAGGCCCAAGAATTCAGACACTAGCATCATTATGAAATAGCTGTGGATAAGCATTCTGGGTATTAGTATACCAAAAAGGACATCACATGTTGCTTCAAGAATGCCCATGATTGTGCACCAAACACTTGTTCCACTGGCAGAGCACCCTCCAGTCCCATTGGAGTCACTGTGCCCCAACTTCCTTTCCACAAGGTATGTAGTGGCTAAAATTGTGGAAGGTTTTCCCTTTCGCTAGCCCCCATTTCTTTGTCACTCTCGGGGTCTGACCATACAGCTGGATCTGCTAATGATGAGCCTGAGTAGAGTGAAACTTGAGTCTTTAGTAGCACACTTGGTCTGGGAAGTCCCTGATCCAGTTGAGAAGTCTCTTTTGCCCTATCTACATGTGATCAGTACTAGCTGCAACCATGTGGAAATACAAATATTTCTCATAGGGCTGTAGCATGAACTATGTTAACTGACCCATTCTATAAACTCCATGCCCCTCCACTCATGAAGTCTATAGCATGGTTCCATACTACTGTTATAACATGATTCCTAGACAGTCACAAGACACAGACTATACTGACCAAGAATACCATGCTACAACCCTACAAGCAGTTCGTGTGCTTAACATGATTGTAGGAGTCATAGTCCTGATTCTGCTGAGAGGAGGACCTGAGCATGGAGAAAGAAAACCTCTGAGTTGCAAGTTCTGTCCCATCTATTTTCTTGAATTTTACTTAACTGAAGCAAACAACATGGTTTTAGATCAGCTTAACAAAAGGCTTTGATTCAGACACAGTTCTTCACAGACAAGAACCACTTCACAGTGAGGAAAATATACTGGTTACCTAATGTATTTTTTACACAGGGCCTTGCCTATAAGAGAAGAGAGAGAGAGAATTTCCATTGTCCTCTCCGTCCACTACTCTAATTTAACCATTAACTGTTCTCGCTTCCCTTCCTCATAGCAGATCACTGTGTAAGTTTGACTATTTAATAAAAAGAAAAGGAGTACTTGTGGCACCTTAGAGACTAACAAATTTATTAGAGCATAAGCTTTCGTGAGCTATAGCTCACTTCATTGGATGCTCACAAAAGCTTATGCTCAAATAAATTTGTTAGTCTAAAAGATGCCACAAATACTCCTTTTCTTTTTGCAAATACAGACTAACACGGCTGCTACTCTGACACCTGACTATTTAATGATACAGTTGCATCAGTTAAAGAGAGCAGCTTTGTTACAAAGGAATCACTAGATAGTCAGGAAGCAAGGTGGACTGTTTGCTGCTGTGTTTATTTGCATAGCTAATCCAACAGTGCAATTCCTACTCATTGTTAGCTTATAGCTGAGCTCCAGAAACAAAGTAAAAGGTTTGGTCTGTTTGTATGCATGTTGAGTCCTTTCTGAGTGCACACTTTACTAACTAGGCCAAAAACATTTCTTAAAGCATTAGCTTTAAAGGAGATATTCGTAATGCAAGACATACAAGAATGGGGTGACCAGCTGTTCTACTTTCAATAGCATTGTCCTAGTTTTCAGAAAGACAATCTACTTTGTGCATTTCTAAGGTAAAGTGGCTAAATGTCCTATTTTTTGTATTTTTATGTCCTATGTGTGTTACCGTGGGAAAGAGAGGTATGTGGCTATCCACAGTAGAAAGGCAGGAAACTCTCCTCATTGTGACACGGCAAAAGAAGGCTAGTATACATATAAAAGGTAAAAAGAAAAGGAGTACTTGTGGCACCTTAGAGACTAACAAATTTATTAGAGCATAAGTGAGCTGTAGCTCACGAAAGCTTATGCTCTAATAAATTTGTTAGTCTCTAAGGTGCCACAAGTACTCCTTTTCTTTTTGCGAATACAGACTAACACGGCTGCTACTCTGAAACATATAAAAGGTAGATAATGTGTTTCCAATTTACAATTCATACCATTTGTCATCTGACGACTTCCCCCTTTGTGATAGAAATACCCCACAGCACAATAACTTTTTTATTTTAACTGTTGCTATATTATTTGGCTTCATTCATTCACTGATTTAATATCAATTGTGCAATTCCACCTCACTAAAACAGGCATTCCTCTTGTGGACTTTAGACATCTGGTCACCTTATACAAGAATTGCCTGAGCATGTCGTCACATTGGCCCCAATTCAGCAATGCACTTAGCTTAAGCCCATCCCTATTCAGCAAAGCACTTAATCATGTGCTTAAAGTTGACTTCAATCATATGCTTAAGCTTAAGTGCACATATAAGTGTTTTGCCGAAAGGGGGCCACTTTGCACATACTGGTACATCTGTGCAGTAGTCCGAGTATCTGAAATATTTAACCAATTTGGAAGTCGTAAACTTCATAAATGGCTTTGTCAGGAGTCAAGGCCTGCAGCAAAGCCCGCAAAGCAACCTAACAAGTGCAGCTGGCCTGTACTAAGCTGCCTGGTTGGCTACACCACCTGAGTGGTGGGAAGAATCAGCAAATTGGCCCTTGCTCCCGGCAGCAGTTCAGTGGCAGCTCAAAGCATTTTCCCATGGCTGCATTAGCCCCTGTGCCTGCTTGCTCCCAGCCTTGCCTCACTCCCCAATCCTGACTTCACCTTTGACCCTTGGCTTCTGATTCCTGCTCTAATCATGAAACCCATGGCCTGGCCTCTCACAGGTTTCTCTTGGAAAATGCTTGACAAACAAAATGTAAGACCCATTTGTAAAGTTCCTAACTTGAGTATTGGTAACAATAGTGGCTTTCATGATCCGGACCTCAGAGAGATGAGGAGCTAACATGGCAATCAGCTTTATTAAGTTTTCATGAAAATGATGCACATCAAGTTAAAAAAACAACAACTCCATATTAGCTCCCATCCACATCCACTTCTTGACTTTTCTCTGGGAGAGTTTAGTTTTAGCCTTTTTTTTTTTTTGGTCTTGTAGTGCTTCTCAAAAATTAATTTTGAATATTGTATCTGAAGTAGAAACTATTGTGTCAGTTATTTATAAGCTTTATATTTATGTGCAGGCCTTTAATGCTGGTTGAAGGCCCTGGAGGGTCAGCCCTGAAGAATGCAACACTAGGAACTAGAATGAAACCACAATGTCCTCCAAAGACCCATTGAAGGGAATGGGAGCCGTGTGTATTACTCAGTTCAGAGTTTGGGCCTTTCAGCCATTACTTACCTAGGTCAACTTTGAACCAGTGATCTAGAGGAGACACCCAGGCCCAGATCAATGAAATCAATGGTAGTTAGGCACCTAAATCCCCTTGAGGGTCTGGGCCTCAGTTTCCCAATTACTGGTAAGTTTATGGGTTTCATAGTAGCAGCCGTGTTAGTCTGTATTCGCAAAAAGAAAAGGAGTACTTGTGGCACCTTAGAGACTAACAAATTAATTAGAGCATAAGCTTTCGTGAACTACAGCTCACTTCATCGGATGCATTTGGTGGAAAAAGTTTTTCCACCAAATGCATCCGATGAAGTGAGCTGTAGCTCACAAAAGCTTATGCTCTAATAAATTTGTTAGTCTCTAAGGTGCCACAAGTATTCCTTTTCTTTTTGGTAAGTTTATGTATATGAAGTCTTTTAATATTTTAGAATTCCAAATACTATACTGCCTGAGTTTCTTGATCCTGTGTAATATTACACTAAGTGGATGCACGAGACTGACATTGCACATCAGATCTATTCTCTTTGTTTAATGCTCCAGTTACCAACTTCATAAATCTAGTTCAGAAGTTTGAATATAGGGTGGGGCTGGGTTGTTTGTTTGGGGGATTTTTTTTAAAAAAAACAACACAATAAGAAGCTAGCCTCCTTCCCCTCTTCAAAAGCTATAGCTACATCTCAGATATCAGATACTGGCTTTTATATAAGATGGGTAATGCATTTTCAAAGCAGCTGTATTGCGCCCCCCCCCATGTTTTGACAGTTTAGTTTTAGTTAAAGTGTAATTAAACATCGCAAAAAGCAGGGAAAAGAAATTCAATCACTTTGAAGAAAAAATCATTCTGTTCTTACTTGCAGAAGCAGAATTGATTTGTCCTTCACTCTCTGCGCTGAAAATAAATAGTGGGTTTAAGCATCCAGTATTATCGCAGTGCACAGCTGAGAGCAGAAAACATAACATCTGAAACAGACTGACCACTTGATGCTACCTCCGTATGACAAACGTTATTAAAATAACACCCTTGGTGACTCACTAGCATTCTGTGCATACCCCCGCACAAGAGCAGGAAGCGTGGGCATGTGTTGTATATAAAACCCTCAGGCAACTAGAAGTTTTCAAATAAGTTTAAATGGCACTCCCCCTAAACATACCATATCCCATTCTAATTGTGGTATTAGTACATCTGTAAGATGAGTGATGCATCTACAAAATATTTGATTAATCTGCAGTAAAAGTGTCCGTTTTTTCTAGTTACTTGGGATTTCCTTGAATACTAAAAAAGAAAAGGAGTACTTGTGGCACCTTAGAGACTAACAAATTTATTAGAGCATAAGCTTTCGTGAGCTACAGCTCACTTCATCGGATGCTCACAAAAGCTTATGCTCTAATAAATTTGTTAGTCTCTAAGGTGCCACAAGTACTCCTTTTCTTTTTGCGAATACAGACTAACACGGCTGCTACTCTGAAACTTGAATACTAAGAACACTACTTTAAAAAAGTACAGAGTGAACACACTTAAAGCAGTCGGGGGAACATACAGACTCCAAAAAGATGATAGGGTCAGTTAATCTAGTGTTCAGCAGACTCTTGTGGTTTTGTGGGAAGAACATAGTTATTACAGATTTTTGATTTTAGAGAGTTATTAATTGACAGGTATGCTCAGTATGTAGGGGTGGATATCCTTGGCTTTTTTGTTGATATTTAAAAAACAGACAAATTGAATTCAGACTTTGCAACAAAAAGACAAAAGCCATTTTGTGAAACAAGCCAGATGTGGTCAGGAAAGAGGTTTATAAACCCCCCTAACCTTGTTTGGTTATAAGCAGAGGAAGGAATGTTTTATTGTACTCAGTGCATCTGAAGTTTACATGAGGAGCAGAAGGGGGAGGGGCTCTGACCTAGCCACCAAAATAGCAAAGCTGCACAGCCCAGGAGAGACAAACAAGAGATCATGACCTTAGTCCTGTTTTCGCTGCACCCAGTGCAACTTCAGCAACTGCAGTGGGGTTAACAGCATCAGAATTTGACTCGCCTGTTATCACATTGTACTGACAATTCTCTTTTCCTCCAGTGTCACAAGATACATTTTAAAGCACACAGTACACAATACACTGTTGCTACCACCTGTGACAATTTTGTAATCTCCTCATTCCCTTTTTGTGTCATTGCTCCAATTTCCAAGCAATAGACAAGAAGGATTTGTATTCCTAAACCAGGAGAGAAATGAGTGGACACAGATTCAGGAAATTCTTCCCTAGTCTATTTTTATTGAAAGTTCAGTTCCTGTTATTACCTTGAACAAAGATAGATTAACAGCAAAAACTGCAGCAAAGTATACTTTTCTTTACTTCAGGGCTCCACCAAAGCAAAGATCAGTCTTCAAGATAACTAGCAACACTGCTTCTCCAGCTGTTGCTTTTTCCAGGCTCTGCTGTTGACTGTTGTATCTCACTGGCTGTGCTTACGTTTCCCATCATTCCTAACATTGATTCAGCTACACTAATGTCAACAACATGGGAGCCTTGAGTAGGAGCTGCTGGCCTCAGCCATTGTTTTAAACATTGATGAGCACTATTCCAAGCAGGGTTGGAGGAAACAAATCTGACTCAGTGTTAGCACTGGTGGAATGTTTTTGACATGCTGTCCCCCCATTCTGTGGTGTTGCATTAATCTCCACCCTGGGTTAAAGTTGTCCAGAGTAGGAGAAGGGTGGACAAATGCCTTTTAACAATAAACCATTTTACATAAAATTGTTGCTGGAAGAAATCAGATGGGAGCCAATGAAGTAGAGCAAGGTCTTTGTTTTAACTAAAGGAATCATTAATTAGGGAAATTTGAGATTTCTGGTGAAGTTATATTATTGATATAGTGACAGATCAGAATCATTTCAAATGAGAGCAAAAGTGTTGATATTTGGATCATCAGAAACTTGTTTTGATTGAACGCTTTTGATCTGACAAGGTTGCTGCCCATTTTGGATAATTCTCATCAGAGAAGCACTTGGCAACTTTCTGATCTGACAGGGAGATTTGGCCATCATCTCCATCATTGCTACCTGCACATTTTGGGACCCAGCAATTTACTGTCAGATCATTGGGTTTTCTTTTTCCTGAACTTAAAAGATGTTCTGACTAGACCCAAGGAAGAGAGGGAGCCAGATGACATCACCATGTCATGGCTGTGTCAACTCATGGGATGTTAACCTAAGACACTTCTAGTAAATCAGTTCCTCCCCCCCATCTTCTCTCTCTTGCCGCCGCCTTCTTTTCCTTCTCCTTATCCTCCTGTCTGTAGAGTCCAATTTAACCAGGCAGGACAAATCTATACCTGCAGTATTTTCCTATGAGCACAGCAAGTTAGAAATCACTCTCAACAGCCTAATCTTGCTGAAAAACATTGTCTCCCGTAGACTGGCCAGTGGAAAATTGAGCAACTGAGCCAAACATTTTCCACAGACAGGTATAAAACTTGGGTCCGGGAGCGGATAAGTGGGTCATGTGCCCTGCCTAAAGCCTTCCAGCAATTAAACAGCAACTATAAGAGTCAGAAATGCCACCCACCTGCATCAATCATGGGGCAATTTGATGGGGCCAGCAGCAACAGTCCTAGTAGCAAGGGAGGGAGATAGTCACCAAGGGCCAACAGGTAGCTCCTCCCCTGGGAGTGTCTAGCATCCATTGGCCAGTTGGGGAGTGGAGAGCTGATTGGCCACATTCCCCAGCTTCCAAAATTTAACCCAGCATGGGGGCCATGTGGAGTCTCTTTTGGCTCTGTTCCAGCAACCCCACCCTATCCACCCATATTAGGAATGGGAACCTGGCCTGACAGATGATGCAGTTCTAGCTGATCACCTATTCAGGGGGTCAGGAAGGAATTTTTTCTCCATGAGGCAATTGCCGGAGGCCCAGGAGTTTATTGCCTTCCTTGCAGCACCTCCAAGCCACAGTGGGTTAAGTAGGAATACGCTTAGTACCTAACTGAGATACTGGGGTAGTTGTTTATTTGTCGCAACTTGTAGCCAGTTTCCAGTGCAGTTAAGAGAATAAAATGAATGGTTCCGATAGGTAAAAGATCTATGATTGATGATTGACCTTGGGCTCATGTGATAGCGTGAGACCCTGTGGTCTTTGCAGACTGAGGACCATCCTGCTGCATCACTGTCCCTCTCCTGAGAGGGAGCGTGCTAAGACAGAGAGAGCTGAGTCCTGGAGGGTAGGCTGAGGCGAGCCACCCCGTATTATGGGTTATACGGTAGGGAGCCCTGCAACTCTGGCGTTAGTTACAAGTTATATGCCCTGTAACCCCCACAATGGAACCAATTAAATGTCTGGTATAGGAGAGGGGGGCTAATGGATGGGTAGTGCCCCTCCCCTGTATTGAAGTTTAATAAAAGTTGCAGCCTGCTGCTTACTTCCAAGCATGTGTGTGTCGTCATTTGCCGCTGCGTCCACATCAAGTTGCACTTTTCTAGCTTTTGCTATTCTTTTCTTTCTCCATCTTTGTGTACGTCTATCCTGTTTTGTCTTAAGAAAAAAACAGAATCAATCTGTAATGGAATGCGAGAACTACCACATGAAATGGCCTCCCATTTTGCTCCTCCCCGCGGACATTTAGGATGAGATTTTCAACAGTACTTAAGAGCAACAGGTACCCAGTTCCCACTGGCTTTCAGGAGGAGTTGGCACCTAACTGCCTTATACTCTTTTGTAATCCCTCCCCTAGATGTCATTTCAAAGGCTTCCTAGCAAGGGGTTTTCACTTTAAGGTAAAGAGAGAGAGAGGGAGGAAGAAAAATTGTTAAAATAACATTTTCCCCTATTTAATTATTTTAATTAAGTATTATACAGTGTACAGTGTTGTAGTACCTCATGTAGACCCTTCCACCCCAAGGAGTCCCAGTGTGGACTGAGTTCTAACAATTATTATTACTTGTTATTTGTATTACTATAGTGTTTAGGAGCCCTAGACCAGGACCCTATTGTGCTAGGTGCTGTACAAACACAAAACAGATAGTCCCTGGCCCAAGGAGCTTATACTCCACGTATGAGACAAGAGACAACAAACGGATAGACAGACAGACAGTGGAGTACAAGGGAACAATGAGACAATGATCAGCATAGTAGGCAGTAGTCTCAGCACGCCAGTGGCCCAGCCATTATTAATTAGTTTGAAGGCATCATGGCAAAGGAATAGCATCTTCCATCCAAGGATTTCATAGTGCTTTACACACAATAACCAACCCACACAACCCCAATGCTTGCTAGGTACCTTATCCCTGTTTTATAAATGGGAAACTAAAGCACAGAGAGGACAAGAGATTTGCCCCAAGGCCATAAGAACCATAAGCAGAATTCAGATCTCTTGACTACTACTCAACAACCACCACCACCATCTTCATTATGGCTCTCTCTCTCTTATCTACCCCAGGCACTTCCCTTCTCCCTCTACACCACCAAGAAAAGCCTTTTTAGAATGTGTTTTTTCTAAAACAGAACAGGGACTACTGCAAACTAACTGAAAAGCTGGAGGACATTTAGCCAATTTCAGCATTTATTGCTGCAAAACTATTATGGGCCAACTCCCCCTCCACCAATAAACCCCCCCACTCCCTTCCACCCACCCCCCAAGTTGCCTCATTTTTAATTTATTTTAGATTTAAATAATAAAAAACACTTACAAGAAGCCCTACAGGCCCCCGCATAATTAATAATACAACTAAATATGCGCCCTTGATATTGAAAAATGCTTCTTAATATTCTCTTCTCTTGGCTTCAGACAGTTGCATACTGCTGTCATATGGTGGCAAGGGAGTCTAGGTTATGAAAATATGCCAGTGCAGCACCCTGGAGTTTACCCTTTGACCTCCCATTCCCCCTCCTTGCCATGATGTATCCGCATTCATTTTTTGCTAAGTGCAAAGTAGAGGCCTGCTTCTGCTTCCACAGAAATGAGCTACTCCAGTGATGATGATGATGATTTATTTCTATTATAGTAGCACCTAGGAACCCCAGTCAAGGATCAAGGCCCCATTGTGCCAGACAGTACTAACAAGTAACAATGAAGACAGCTCCTGACCCACAGTCTAGGTGAGAGCTTACCTAGCTACTTTAGAAATGTATATAATAGACATTTTGCCCCTAACCTCAATGGGACCAAGATTGGGCCTTTGTTTATCTGATGAAAACTTGCAAAATAGCACAGCAAATAGGAAGGGTATTTGTTTGGGACACTGTCCTCACAAATGTCTGCCCCAAAACCTGCTAGTATCACATTATGTGCAAGGTGTTCTCCACAGGATGCGAGCAGTAAATAGAATCTGAGACTGTTCAAATTGTTATCGCAGGCTGCACCTCCCAACTTCTGGTTCAGCCTTTAAGTAGTCTCTTTAAAATGGGACTGTGTTGGGATTGTGTAAAAGAGAAGCCTTTAGTTCTCTGTCCCCAGCCTCCTGAGGATTCAGTTGCAGTTCACATGCAACAGAGCCGGCTTTTAGTTGTCCTGTATGTTGCGGGGAGGAGGAGTATATTTCAGAGCTTTAAAGAAAGCATAGATTAGTCAGCACTGCTGCTTGTTCTACTGTGTGTTATTAGCAGTACAAACATATTTACTGTAGGCATAACTGAGTTTCCACTGTTTTGTGTCACAGATCCAATTCATCCAAAAGCACAATGAGATGTAAGCCTCCATTAGCTGATGTGGGCTACTGTACTGCCATCATTACACATTATATTACTCCTTACCTAAGAAGTCCAACTGAAGTCAACAAAACTTCTCACATAATTGGATACAACTCATGCATTGGCAGGACGGTAACTGTAGAGTCCTAAAGAACCACACATGAGGTAAAAGAGAACCCTGAACTGCACATATTTGTAGACGTCATGAAGAAGCAAACTGTCTCTGCCTGACACAGTTTTGTTAAGTGTAGCATCTTTCATAAGAAATCAGAGCTGGTCAACATTTTTCAACCAAAATTGGGAGTGTGGGAGGAGAGTGTTTGATTGTTCTGTTAGTGGCTTTTTTAGAAAACAATTTTTTTCACGAAGTTGATGACAAGCACATTTTTTCCTTTTTCCATGAAAAATGTCAGGCCTTTTTACATCTTTTTAAAACGTTGTTGAAATAATTATGGTTTTGGTAATAAAAAGTTTAAATAACATTTTCTATAATGAAGTTTTTTAATTGAAAAACATTTCTGCAAAAATGTATATGAATGGGAAAAGGAGTACATTTCGAGAGGAAAACTTGACCCCAAAAATGTTCATTTTCCAACCATCTCTATATAAAACTGATTATCTGAAATCAAACTTTGGGGTTGTCTGGGTCTGGGCTTTTCATAAAGTCCCACCTCTAATACAAACCGCATCTAAGAATACTTAGAGTTGAAAAACAAGGCAGTAGATCATCTATGGCATAAATTACAGAAAATAAGTGGTGTAAAGAGATTGTGCCTGATTCGGTGAAAAGAAAAGGAGTACTTGTGGCACCTTAGAGACTAACAAATTTATTTGAGCATAAGCTTTCGTGAGCTACAGCTCACTTCATCGGATGCATGCAGTGGAAAATACAGTGGGGAGATTTATATACACAGAGAACATGAAACAATGGGTGTTACCATACACACTGCAACCAGAGTGATCAGGTAAGGTGAGCTATTACCAGCAGGAGAGCTGGGGGGGGGGGGGGGGGAAGGAGGAGGAGGGGAACCTTTTGTAGTGATAATCAAGGTGGGCCATTTCCAGCAGTTGACAAGAACAATTTCCATCCCACCATCAACCTCAGTCTGGACCAGTCCACACAAGAGATCCACTTCCTGGACACTACGGTGCTAATAAGCGATGGTCACATAAACACCACCCTATACTGGAAACCTGCTGACTGCCATGCCTACCTACTTTCATCCAGCTTTCATCCAGACCACACCACATGATCCATTGTCTATAGCCAAGCTCTATGATATAACCGCATTTGCTCCAACCCCTCAGACAGAGACAAACACTTACAAGATCTCTATCATGCATTCTTACAACTACAATACCCACCTGTTGAAGTGAAGAAACAGATTAAAAGAGCCAGAAGAGTAACCAGAAGTCACCTACTACAGGACAGGCCCAACGAAGATAATAACAGAACACCACTAGCCATCACCTTCAGCCCCCAACTAAAACCTCTCCAACACATCATCAAGGATCTACAACCTATCCTGAAGGACGACCCATCACTCTCACAGATCTTGGGAGACAGGCCAGTCCTTGCTTACAGACAGCCCCCCAATCTGAAGCAAATACTCACCAGCAACCACACACCACACAACAGAACCACTAACCCAGGAACCTATCCTTGCATCAAAGCCCATTGCCAACTGTGTCCCCATATCTATTCAGGAGACACCATCATAGGGCCTAATCACATCAGCCACACTATCAGAGGCTCATTCACCTGCGCATCTACCAATGTCATGTATGCCATCATGTGCCATCAATGTCCCTCTGCCATGTACATTGGTCAAACTGGACAGTCTCTACATAAAAGAATAAATGGACACAAATCAGACGTCAAGAATTATAACATTCAAAAACCAGTCGGAGAACACTTCAATCTCTCTGGTCACTCGATTACAGACCTGAGAGTGGCTATCCTTCAACAAAAAAACTTCAAAAACAGACTCCAACGAGAGACTGCTGAATTGGAATTAATTTGCAAACTGGATACAATTAACTTAGGCTTGAATAGAGACTGGGAGTGGATGGGTCATTACACAAAGTAAAACTATTTCCCCATGTTATTTCCCCCACCCCCACCCCACCCCCACTGTTCCTCAGATGTTCTTGTTAACTGCTGGAAATGGCCCACCTTGATTATCCCCACAAAAGGTTTTCCTCCTCCTTCCCTCCCTGCTAGTAATAGTTCATCTTAAGTGATCACTCTCCTTACAGTTTTTATGATAAAACCCATTGTTTCATGTTCTCTGTGTGTGTATATAAATCTCCTCACCGTATTTTCCACTGAATGCATCCGATGAAGTGAGCTGTAGCTCACGAAAGCTTATGCTCAAATAAATTTGTTAGTCTCTAAGGTGCCACAAGTACTCCTTTTCTTTTTGCGGATACAGACTAACACGGCTGCTACTCCGATTCTGTGGTCATTCATTACATCGAAAAAACTACCCTTCCATGAGTGTAAAGTCCAAGTGTCAGAAACAAACTAAGGCATGGATTCATAATACCAATAACTGAGAGTGAGAGAAATAGTAAAGGAGGGGCACAGAGAAAAGGAGGTACATGTTACAATGATTTTTGAGAAAAGATGGAGATACATGAAAATTGCTTTAAATAGCAGGGATGAGATTGCAGGAAAAAAGGGTGAGGACAAGTGCTGGAGGAGCTAGAAAAGCAGTAAGGAAAGGAGCAGAGGCAAAGTGTGTGTGTGTGTGGGAGGGTCATGTAACACCCCAGATTTGCTGCATGGCTTGTACTGAACATGCTCACACAGACTGAGTGTGCTCCGTAACATTGCTGAAGCCAGCTGCCCTCACTCTTCCTCCCCCCATAGGCAAGCACACGTCCTCTCTGCAGAGGAGAATCCTGGTTCTGGTCTCACTTACACCAGTGTAACTCCACTGATTTCAGTGCAGTTACTCCCTTTTTACACTGGTGTAAGTGAGAGTAGAATCAGGCTCATGAGGTAAGCAGACAAGTCCATGTAGGGTTTTCAAAATTATGGACCCAGTTCTCCACTCCATTATACCAGTCGTACTCCAGTATTACACCACTAAAGTCAATAGTGACATGCTGCTGTAACAGAGTGGAGAATCAGGACCAGGGGTCAGATTTTTTTTGCCTCTGTTTTCACTAACAAGGTCAGCTCCCAGACTGCTGTGCTGGGCAACACAAAATGGGGAAGAGATGGCCAGCCCTCTGTAGAGATAGAGGTGGTTAGGGACTATTTAGAAAAGCTGGACGTGCACAAGTCCATGGGGCCGGACGAATTGCATCCGAGAGTGCTGAAGGAATTGGCGGCTGTGATTGCAGAGCCCTTGGCCATTATCTTTGAAAACTCGTGGCGAACGGGGGAAGTCCCGGATGACTGGAAAAAGGCTAATGTAGTGCCCATCTTTAAAAAAGGGAAGAAGGAGGATCCTGGGAACTACAGGCCGGTCAGCCTCACCTCAGTCCCTGGAAAAATCATGGAGCAGGTCCTCAAAGAATCAATCCTGAAGCACTTAGAGGAGAGGAAAGTGATCAGGAACAGTCAGCATGGATTCACCAAGGGAAGGTCATGCCTGACTAATCTAATCGCCTTTTATGATGAGATTACTGGTTCTGTGGATGAAGGGAAAGCAGTGGATGTATTGTTTCTTGACTTTAGCAAAGCTTTTGACACGGTCTCCCACAGCATTCTTGTCAGCAAGTTAAGGAAGTATGGGCTGGATGAATGCACTATAAGGTGGGTAGAAAGCTGGCTAGATTGTCGGGCTCAACGGGTAGTGATCAATGGCTCCATGTCTAGTTGGCAGCCGGTGTCAAGTGGAGTGCCCCAGGGGTCGGTCCTGGGGCCCGTTTTGTTCAATATCTTCATAAATGATCTGGAGGATGGTGTGGATTGCACTCTCAGCAAATTTGCGGATGATACTAAACTGGGAGGAGTGGTAGATACGCTGGAGGGGAGGGATAGGATACAGAAGGACCTAGACAAATTGGAGGATTGGGCCAAAAGAAATCTAATGAGGTTCAATAAGGATAAATGCAGGGTCCTGCACTTAGGATGGAAGAATCCAATGCACCACTACAGACTAGGGACCGAATGGCTCGGCAGCAGTTCTGCGGAAAAGGACCTAGGGGTGACAGTGGACGAGAAGCTGGATATGAGTCAGCAGTGTGCCCTTGTTGCCAAGAAGGCCAATGGCATTTTGGGTTGTATAAGTAGGGGCATAGCGAGCAGATCGAGGGACGTGATCGTTCCCCTCTATTCGACACTGGTAAGGCCTCATCTGGAGTACTGTGTCCAGTTTTGGGCCCCACACTACAGGAAGGATGTGGATAAATTGGAAAGAGTACAACGAAGGGCAACAAAAATGATTAGGGGTCTAGAGCACATGACTTATGAGGAGAGGCTGAGGGAGCTGGGATTGTTCAGTCTGCAGAAGAGAAGAATGAGGGGGGATTTGATAGCTGCTTTCAACTACCTGAAAGGGGGTTTCAAAGAGGATGGCTCTAGACTGTTCTCAATGGTAGCAGATGACAGAACGAGGAGTAATGGTCTCAAGTTGCAATGGGGGAGGTTTAGATTGGATATTAGGAAAAACTTTTTCACTAAGAGGGTGGTGAAACACTGGAATGCGTTACCTAGGGAGGTGGTAGAATCTCCTTCCTTAGAGGTTTTTAAGGTCAGGCTTGACAAAGCCCTGGCTGGGATGATTTAACTGGGACTTGGTCCTGCTTTGAGCAGGGGGTTGGACTAGATGACCTTCTGGGGTCCCTTCCAACCCTGATATTCTATGGTTCTATGATTCTATGATTTTAATAAAATCCTGAAATGAATGGAAAGCCAGTGGAGTTCCTTACAGTTTGAAGATGGGCATGATGTGGTCATACTTCTTGGAAAATATGAGAAACGAGCAGCAGCATTTTGTACATACTGAGAACTAGGGAAGTGGAATTTGCAGAGACAATAGAAAGGCAAAAGCCCAAGCTAAAAGGGATGGAGGGATGCATGAAGATTTTAGCATAAGTGGAAACAAAGCAGTGGCATCCCCAGAACTGGTTGTGTAGAATCATAGGATCAGTAGGGACTGCAATGGTCCTTTTTCAGGGTGTAGATGGAGATAGATTTATAAACACAGAAGATGTGGGAAGAGTAAGAGCCCAAGAAGACACACTACAATGATAGAGTCTGACTATAATAAATGACTAGTTTAAACAGCTTAGTAACATAAGTATTGTTGTGGGCATTATAATGGTACACTGGTTTGTACTGACAGAGATTTGCTGATTCAGCTGTGATGGCTTTGGAAATGACAGCAGCTGGATTTGCATGAAGCTTTCTTCTGTCAATTTTAACTTTCCAGGTACATTTTTAACAAGCAGCCACTTCTTAAACCTGGCGCATGATTTTCAGGACATCAGTTCTCTTTCAGCAGCTTGTCACTTGCTCTTGCTCATCAGCTATGGACATTTTTCCAGCAAAGGGCTCCTCTTCCCATATATGCAGTGCTGTGCTACTGAAACGTCTATGTGGTGTCAAAAACAAACCTTTTACAGCTACAGAAGGGCTACATTCTAACAAAATTCCCCCCCAGGCCACACTCTGGTAAAAATCTGTTTGAATGACGACAGCTTTAAAATTCAGGCGAATCTTACATGACAAATCCCCTAATCAGCATTTTCCATCAATAAAAGGTTAACATACTATATTCTGGGCACTGCACAGACTACAAAGACAGCAAAAAGCACTAGAGACATTATTTGTATGAGAAAAGCTTGAATTATAATCAGTGTAGCAAAAACCTTTAAGGATCAGATTCTAGAATTTCAAAAGGGGTTGGACAGTTATATGGATATCAAGAATATTCAGAGTTATCATCATTCATGATAGCAAAGAGGTTTAGGAAGGGACTTTAAACCTCATGTTTCAGGGCTTAAGCCAATCTCTAACTACTGGAGGCATAGGTGCTGATTTATTTTTCCCTGGGGGTACTCCATTCCTGCTCCACCCCACGGCCTCACCCCCACTCTGCCCCTTTCCCTGAGGCCCTGCCCTTGCTCCGCCTCTTCCTGCTCCCACTCCTCCCCTCTCCTTGCTCTGCCTCTTCCCGCCCCTCCCCGAGGCCCCCGCCTGCCAGCTGCTCGCTGCCCTCCATCAAGCCTCCCCCGACAGCTACCAAACAGCTGATTGGCAGCCCCACCAAACAGCTGCAGCTGGTGCGTGCTGAGCACCACTATTATTTTCCCTGAGTGCTCCAGCCCCAGAGTACCCACTGAGTTTGCACCTATGATTAGAGGTCACAATCAGACAAAGCGCGAGGGGGGGGAAGGAGGGCAGATCATCCCAGCCTATTGCAGGTTTCTTGCCCTTTCCTCTGAAACATCTGGCACTGGCCACTGTCACCCTACCCAAAGTACAGGAGTTTGCATTGAAGTGCAAGCATTTTCCTTAGTACTACACAATGGTTGTGGGAAATCATAGTTTCACTCAGGGACAGGGAAGCTAGTTTAGATCAATTAAAATTCAGTCTCTTTGGACTCAGCTCAAACGAAGACTTGGTTGAGGTTTTATAAAGCTAGGCTATTTCGAGTCTCCACCCCATTTTTTCAGGTCTTTGCACTTTCTGGTTTGGCTGGGACCTGAAGTACCTAAAATACCGTAAGAACAGACTCTCCGAGCTTTCCTAACCTTGCTGGGACCAGAAAGTACCAAAGATGTTAGGACAAAACCTGGTCTGGTGAATTTTCCAGTTTCTAAACTGAAGAAGTTCTTTTTCGATAACCATCCTCAACAGAGATAGGTACAGATCCAAATACCCCCAATCTTTGGAAGGGAGGTTTCAAAAACATGGATCTAAATTTAATGACTTGAGCCCACCTTTAGCCCAATGTTTGGAATCTCATCTGAACTGAACCTCTGAGCTTTCTGGTTTTAGAAACTTTACCCTTAAAGTAAAATTTTGTCTTTGGGTGCCCACCTATTGTTCCCATTGACTTCACTGTATCTAGGAACAGGATTCCCAGATTCCAAGCAAATGCTTAGGAAAACAGAATGAGTAAAAACTGCGGTAATAGCTTTAACACTGTTTGGGTCCTTTAGTTTATTATAAAGGCTCACATCTGACTGTGGTATTTTTCCTCAGCTCTGAATCACAGGGCCCATTTTCAATATCCCATGTGTTACTATCCAGGAAGACAGGGCAGTGTTTCACCTTCTGCTGGCTGGCAGGATGGGAGCAACATAGCAACTGTAGTAAAGGAGAATGACAGCTTGCTGAATGCTGAAACAGCCCCCTATGCATTCTTTCCAGGGGCTCTGCCATCGCTGCAAATATCAAGAGGCTGCCCTACACCTAGAAATAATGATAGTGATTCAACCCAGCCAGTTGACCCAGATGTACGCTACTCTGTGCTCAGATAGCACAGTGATAAGGGCAGAGGCATAAACAGAGTATTCAGAGTCCCTGAAAAGTCTGGTTTCAGAGTAGCAGCCATGTTAGTCTGTATTCGCAAAAAGAAAAGGACGACTTGTGGCACCTTAGAGAATAACAAATTTATTTGAGCATAAGCTTTCATGAGCTACAGCTCACTTCATCGGATGCATTCAGTGGAAAATACAGTGGGGAGATTTATATACATAGAGAACATGAAACAATGGATGTTACCATACACACTGTAACCAGAGTGATCACTTAAGGTGAGCTATTACCAGCAGGAAAGTGGGGGGGGGACTTTTTGTAGTGATAATCAAGGTGGGCCATTTCCAGCAGTTGACAAGAACGTCTGAGGAACAGTGGAGGGGGGGATAAACATGGGAAAATTATTTTACTTTGTGTAATGACCCATCCACTCCCAGTCTCTATTCAAACCTAAGTTAATTGTATCCAGTTTGCAAATTAATTCCAATTCAGCAGTCTCTCATTGGAGTCTGTTTTTGAAGTTTTTTTGTTGAAGTATTGCCACTTTTAGGTCTGTAATCGAGTGACCAGAGAGATTGAAGTGAAGTGAAGTGTTCTCCAACTGGTTTTTGAATGTTCTAATTCTTTACGTCTAATTTGTATCCATTTATTCTTTTATGTAGAGACTGTCCAGTCTGACCAATGTACATGGCAGAGGGGCATTGCTGGCACATGATGGCATATATCACATTGGTAGATGTGCAGGTGAATGAGCCTCTGATGGTGCGGCTGATGTGATTAGGCTCTATGATGGTGTCCCCTGAATAGATATGTGGACAGAGTTGGCAATGGGCTTTGATGCAAGGATAGGTTCCTGGGTTAGTGGTTCTGTTGTGTGGTGTGTGGTTGCTGGTGAGTATTTGCTTCAGGTTGGGAGGCTGTCTGTAAGCAAGGACTGGCCTGTCCCCCAAGATCTGTGAGAGTGAGGGCTGTCCTTCAGGATAGGTTGTAGATCCTTGATGATGCGTTGGAGAGGTTTTAGTTGGGGGCTGAAGGTGATGGCTAGTGGCGTTCTGTTATTTTCTTTGTTGGGCCTGTCCTGTAGTAGGTGACTTCTGGCTCTGTCAATCTGTTTCTTCACTTTAGCAGGTGGGTATTGTAGTTGTAAGAATGCTTGATAGAAATCTTGTAGGTGTTTGCCCATCTGAGGGGCTGGAGCAAATGCGGTTGTATCGTAGAGCTTGGCTGTAGACAATGGATCATGTGGTGTGGTCTGGATGAAAGCAAGAAAAGACCCTGGAGTTAAATATTTCTGAACTCTCAGATGAAACCAGCTTCATCACAAGGATGTCATAAAGCTTAAAAGAAATCAGCTCATAGATTAAAATAACTGGGTCAGACTAAACCCAGGCAAGAAAGAGATGATGCTGGTCAGAAGGGAAAATGCTTTGAAGACCTAGCTGGGGTATTGTCAAAGTGGTGAAAAGCCACAGGGTCTTGTTCAGCTCGTCTCTAAAAGTCTAGGCAATCGGGCAGCATCTGTGGCAAGAAAAGCCTCTGTCCTCCTGCAGCTTTCCAGGAAACTTTACCCTTTCCTCCGGGAGGAGGATTTGGCCACAGTGAACGCTGATCTCCAGAATGGATTTATATAACTGGCCAGGCTTTGGATGTAACGCAGAGATTCCACTTCAGGAGGGGCTTCTATGAACTCATCAACCCTGAACTCGAATCCCTCCACTGGCTCCCCAAGCTGTTTCCATTGCCAATTCAAATTTTTGGCTCAAATTATATAGCCATATATGGGCCAGGAACCCAACTACTTCAGCAGCCACATCTCTATTCATGTCCCATCAGGACAAATGCTCTCTCTGGGTAGATGAAACAAGTGAGGATCAGAAACACCACATTCTCGGTTATGAGGGTCCCAACTGTAGAACAAACTTCCAGAGGAGACTGAATTAATCCAGAATCTGATCCATTTCAGAAAACTCCTTGAGGAGTTGGAACCTCAGCATGTAGATTTCATTCAGCTGGGAAGCACTTAAATACGGCAGTGATGGCTGCAATAGAAAATGCTAAAACAGAGAGATTTCCTCAGTAGATATGTGAGAGGTTTTATTATTTGCAGACATTGGGACATAAAGAAAAGGCAGCTTCTTTGAATGACCTATTTACTTTTTCTCTTTACAGTTGCTCCTTTCTCATTTAGTAGATCAGTTTGCTTTGCCAGATGGATTCAAAGTCGCCACTGTGATTTCAGTTTTTTCCTTGTTTCTTGGAAAGCACCACGCAGTACCATGTCAAGAAAAACAAACAGAAAAGTTTGCTTAAGACCTATTTAAAGCAAACCATCAGTGGTAGCTCCAATAACAAACCAGGGGCCAGCATCTGTACTTGTGACAAGCCTGGGGCTACTGTGCATAAAAAGGGGTAGCATCATTGCAGAATTACAGTGAAAATCTTGCCTAATGTGGTTCCTTGTAAATTCAGTTTTTACATTTCCTATTTTCACTCACAAATTAAAATAAAGGTAGAAATCTTGGCATAAACTAAAAACTTTAAAGGGACAGCGTCAAATGGATCAGGCCCAAAATTTAGGCTTTGTGTAAAAAACTAGCAAAACTCAGCATAAATGAATTAAAATACTAGACAAACTTCCACTCTCAACTTTTTTTAAACATTCCCCTGAAGTGTTGGAAACCCCCGAGCCACTGCAGTGTGCTAGCACATGAGAGCCAAGAAAGTAACACTGCCCACCAATGAAAAGTGAAACTGACTTATGAACAGAGACCCAGACTAGTTTTACTTTCTTAGCTAAATGAAGCTCACTGGGAAATAAAGACCATAAATGGTGAACAGGAGAGATGGGGTGAGGAGGTCAGATTTTGGTATTGCATAACTAAAACTAGATTATTTGGATTCAGCATCCATTTTATCCAAAACACCAATGTTTGGGGTTACTGGTCAGATAGGAAAAGATTTGGGGCTAGATTTTCAGCTAGTGTAAATTGACGTAGCTCAGGGGTGAACAAATTATGGCCCGGGGATCGCATCCAGCCCTTCAGATGTTTTAATCCAGCCCTCGAGCTCCCGCCGGGATGTGGGGTCCGGGGCTTGCCCCGCTCCTGCGCTCCAGCCGGGGAGCAGCGTTGGGGGCTTGTCCCACGCGGCACGTGCCATAACTCTACACAGCTCCTGGAAGCAGCAGCTTGTCCTCCCTCCGGCTCCTATATGTAGGGACAGCCAGGGGGCTCTGCATGCTGCCCCCACCCCAAGCGCCGCCTCTGCAGCTCCCATTGGCCGGGCACTGTGGCCAATGGGAGCAGCAAAGGCAGCGCCTGCGGACAGGGTGGTGCGCAGAGCAGCCTGGCCATGCCTCCACGTAGGAGCTGGAGTGGGGACATGCCACTGCTTCCGGGAGCTGCTTGAGGTAAGCACTGCCCGGAGCCTGGATGCCTGACCCTCTCCTGCGCCCAACCCACTGCCCCAGCCCTGATCCCCATCCCGCCCTCCAAACCATTGGTCCCAGCCCAGAGCCCCCTCCCACACCCTGAACTCCTCATTTTTGGCCCCACCCCAGAGCCCACACCCCCAGCCGGAGCCCTCACCTCCTCCCACACACCAATCCCCAATTTTGTGAGCATTCATGGCCTGCTATACAATTTCCATACCCAGATGTGGCCCTCGGCTCAAAAAGTTTGCCCACCCCAATGTAGCTCCAGGAAAGTCACCAAAGATAGCCAGATTTATATCCGGTGAGTACCTGGCTCTTGATTTTTGACCCATCTTGTTTTGGGCTTTGTAAAATGCATTGCCCCAGATCAGATCAGTCCTGGTAATGTGGGGATCAGTATAGCCAAGTCCAGACCCATTCACAACTTTGGAAAACGGGAGCAAGGCTTTGAAGTGGACGCGGTGGAAGACTGGCAGCTAGCTGAAGCATATGGGCAACAGGCTCACAGCACTTCAGCCGGTTGAGCAGGCAGGCAGCTGTTTTGTGCACAAACTGGAGTCTCTGCACTGCATACCCATTCAGTCCCAGAAAGCGGGATAATAATACTTACCTACCTCACAGGGGTGTTGTCAAGCTAATTTCATTAGTGTTTGTAAAGCACTTTGACATTCTCTGTATAGAGTGCAAAGTATTATTTAACAGTTCTAGTTGAGAGCATAACAAAAGCTATGCCCAGCACAGCCAATAATGCTCCCTTTTGTTTATAGAGGGCATTCTGCTGATATTATATCCTGGGGCTATGGTTAGGACAGCATATTTACTAATATCTTCACTAATTGAAATGAAATGATATTGACCGTGCCTCTAAAAGCAATATCATGGATATGGCTATTCCAGTATGATTCCCACTTTGGCCCTACTAACTAGCACACACCTCCCTGGTTCTTGCTGGTTTTTTGTTTGTTTGCCCTGCCCGCCCCCCCCCCCCCAGCCCATGTTTGTAAAGGAGAGATTCACAACTGTGAACATTCTTAGCAATGAACCTAATGCAGCAGCTATCCAAGCCATTCAAGAACAGAGAATTTCATAGCACTGGAATTTTTCCACTGCCAGTACCTTTTCATCCTTAAGATAAATGGCTTTTACTTACAGGGCTAAAGGCTCAGTTATTTTCAAAATACTTCTCAGCTTCAGAGCGGCCATGAAAATTGGCTCTGCACCTGGCCAGCTGATCCAACCTGCAAAGGCCTTGTTTTCTTTTCTGCAGCAGCAAGTGGCAGTTTGGTGTGCAGCAGAGCTGATGCAAATAGGCTAAAACTTAAATCATCAGAATTCATTTGATTGTCACAGATCCAGCGCTGTGCACTGAATTTCAACGCGGGGTGCATGATCGCCACAATGCATCTGCCGAAGGGGAAAACATGCAAACACCTATTCCAAAATCTAAAACATTGCAAAGGTGACCTTCCAAATCTGAATTTCCTTCACACACTTTGGGGCCATAATCCAGCCCTGCCCGCACATTGCTTATATATGCATACATATTTCTAAGATACTTGCCTCTTCAAACAATGGACAGAGGTTGACTTATTTATTATTTGTGCCTAAAGCGTCCAACTGATACCGGGGCCCCATCATGCTACATGCTTTACGTACACATTGTAAGAGACTGTCCCTGCTCCCATAAAGCTTTCAGTTTAAGTAGACATGACAGTAAAAGGAGAAGGGGAAACAAAAGCACAGAGAGATGAAGTGACTTGCCCAAGAGCACATAGCAGGTCAGTGACAGAGGCCAGAATAGAACTCAAGTCTATCAACTCCCTGTCCAGTGATCTACCCACTAGACCTTGCTACCGCCATTAGGGGTCCAAATAAATTCTGGCATAGCTGAATATCTCCTCAGCTCTAGAATAATATCTCTGCCTTGCCTCATTTGAGATGTACAACAGTCAGCCAACTAAGCCTGACAGCAAAGTGAGCATGCTTGAGGTATCCATGTAGGGTCCCAACCCATGGGTCAGTTTTCACTAACTGAATTAGTGAGAGAGCCAAGCCATCTCCTGATCCATGCATGCGGCTCCCATTGAGGACAAGAACTACACAGGCTGAATGAGGGCATCATATGGCACGAAGGGACTAAAAGCCCAGAGATTAAATTCATTCTCCTCCAGCTTCTCTTAGTCAGTAGATATGCCACAGGGCTTGCTACACCAAGAAGATAATTTATATATTAGACGTTACTTTTTCTCCAAAATAAGCATATCCCAGATAAATAGCTAGTACTCTAGAGATACTGCCCAACTCTCCCTGACTGGCACCCAATGGGCAGTTTAATGAGCCGTTCCCGTCTGGAAACTTGGCTTCAGATCCTGGTGTAAATGCACCGTCTCATTGATGCTCCCATTAGTGCACAGTTCTAAACCACTACACATTTAGCCCCTTCTGGCAAGTCCCTTTCAAGAGATGCTTGTGTCTGGAATAGCACGGGGGTTGAAGTTAGGGAATGGGATGCCTCATAGCAACTTGTGTGGTGATTGCCCACAGTAAACTTGACCTGAACTTTTGCTATTTCTCCCTCTCTTTCATGAGCCAGAAGGGTAAGAATGAGAGATTTCCTTCCTGAGGGAGAAACCAGCCCTGCGTTGCAGCCTCACAGGGACTCAGTGAGCAGATTCAGTGGAGACTTCCTGAGGTCAGCGACAGGAGCTCTGTGCTATGGGAGGGCATGAAATGCCTAATGTGGAAATGTTTGCATTTGGAGCTATATGAAGTTACATTTAGCTTTTAACAACTGCGGCGGCTGTTTATTGTAGCACAGAATCCTGGAGCTATTAGCTCACTTCTTGACAGTGACCAGATTCAGAGTGGAATGACTGCAAGTCTGCCGTAATATTTATGTCTTTGCCAAGGTCCCAACAATACCTTTCCTAATAAGTCTGACATATAAACAATCATTTCTATAGCTGAAAAACATACGTCCTCAGCCCATTGTAGTGCCAGAAGAGTTGTGAGGATTTTATTTTAATCTGTTGTGCAAGTCCTTTTCCCTCCTACGTCACAAATCATAAGTGATTGGCTAGATAGAAATGTTTTGTATATAATTGCTTAACAAGAAATCTGAACCTCCAGCGCTAAATTCTGCAGTTTGCTACATCCGGGTTACACCACTGAAGACCAGGAGGCTGTACTAGGGTAGTAGGAAGTAAATGTGCCCCTTAACTAGGGTGACCAGATGTCCCAATTTTATGGGGACAATCCTGGTATTGGGAGCTGTGTCTATATAGGTGCCTACTACCCCTCACCCCTATGTACCAATTTTTCACACTTGCTATCTGGTCACCCTACCTTTGACTTACATTGAGATGCGGCAGGAGAACGTGTGCTGCAAACAGGTACACTTGATTCAGGATTGTTTGTAAATGGAGGGGAGCATTTAATAAGAGTCTGTTTTCCCCACATATATCACTGTGTTACTGACTGCATTTGATGCCTCGAAAAGAACTTCTCCTTGTTTAGAGTTCTAGCATTACACAAAGGAAATATAACCTTGCAGCTGAACTGCAAACGTATATATGTTTTGTTCTGGAGCACATTTGAACTGTAGTTCTGAAAGAAGAACAGACTGTACTGCCACAGAATGTTTCCCAGCAACACACTGTAGATTAGCCCTGACTTGCAAAGTTTAAAAAAAAAAATCACGCTCATTAGTTATGTTTTCTGAGGACCCAGAGAACCATATCTTTGTTGGAACGGGAACTGGATGTTGGAACAACATCAACACTATGAAACATAAGATACACTTCACTGGTTCACACAGTTTATGACCTTGGATAGCTGATAAGCCACTGTAATATGATTTTTGAGCCCTGTGTTTTGCAAGCTTCAGGTACCAGGTGTTATTGAAGGTCAGTACTAAGAAAAAAAGGGCTCTTCCACAGCCGGGAGAAGGTTACAGAGAATGGTTTTTATGCAACATAAGCTTGTAGATGATTAACAATTTTCTTTCAGTTAACCACTAAGTTAATAGTTATTCAAAGCACTCCATTGTAATGGGAGTGGAGATGAGAAGATGTACTATATTAACCATTAATCTTGGACTGTGCAATAAAAATTAAAATGGAATATGGCACATAAGTATGATTAATTCTGCTCAAGAAGAAAGAGCATATGGCTGTTGGGTTGGGATATTTTTGTTCTGATGTTGGGGGTGGTTGCAAGGAGCAGATGAGGATCTATTGCTTGTAATGCTGCATTCTTCATGTTTGGCACTGTGCATTATTCATTTCAGTTAAAAAGATCAAACTGCAGTTCACCTATTTCAAAAGGTGCCTGGCAAATTCAGAGCCTCCCCAAAGTCCCCAAACCCTGAATTGTCTTTTTAATTGCAGAGGGAAGAAGAAGGAGTGATGGATGGAATTTGGTGATTTGATAGGGGTAATGAAAACAAGGCTTTAGCCATGGCTAGAGTCAGACAGTATGAGCAGCCACAGTGCAGTCTTTACCCACACAATGGTTGCCAACGCATCTCACTCCTGACCTGTAACACCCCAGCTCCCCCAGAGAACTGCAGTCCTGGTGATTCCTGTCAGACTGTTGCGTGCTTTTGCAGTGGGCAGAGATATCTGCTAAGGAACAATCTGAGGCCATCAAGCTCATTTTCACTTGCAGTCTAAGTTGGATATAAAAACAGGCCTTTGGCAGCAAAGGCTAATATTAGATGTGGGCCTGAGTGGCAAACTTTGGATCTATGTTTCCCAAAGCTCAGGGATGTTTGGATCTAGGGGTTTGATTTAGCCTATAAGAGAAACAGGAACAGGTTGCAAAATCTTGGTCCAGATCTGAACTCCCCCACACAAAAATCTGGGATTTCTGACTTGGGATTTCGATTTGGGCCCATCTTTAGCCAACATGAATGATGAATGAACTGATTCAGGAACAATAAGAACTAACAGAGTCCAAACCAAGTTCCTTTTAAAATTCAAGAATGTTTGACCAGCTGTTCACACTTGTGTTCCATTGGACTCTACACTTCCTGTGTCTGGCCAGAAGTAGAAGTTGAAATTACTAGAAGAGCTTCAGGTACAGAATTGGTGACTTTCTGAACATTTGAATGTTTTATGAATCACGCCAAACCATCAGCTTGCCTACTGACCACTTGTCTATAAGCTAATATACATTGCACAGTCCTCTCTGCACTCATTATTTCAGATAATAGTGCCAATATCACATGTGCATTAAAAAAGAGTGGCCACAAAATGAGAGATCACTGGAAGGATGTTCTTATAGGAAAATAACTATATTCCTTGTTCTCCTTTTCTTCCTTACTCTCCTGGGCCATTTAAAAAAGGGATTGATTGATTAATCAAAGCGCATTGGTATATATTTCATAAAAGATGCTATTGATTCTATAGCTTCAGCCATCTCTCCAAGTCAGGTCAATACAGTGAAACAAAACGTGTGAGTGTCCCTCAAACAGCCATATAAAGATGCTAAGGAAACAGAAACAGCCACAATAACACAATAGCCTCAACAGCAAAGCATGGCCTGATCCTGCTAAAACCGAAGTCAATAGCAAAGCTATCATTCATGATAAAGGAAGCAGAAATTGCATGGGCTCACTATAGGCTTGATCCAAAGACTACTGAAGTCCAAGACAGGCCTATAGATTTCAGTAGACTATGGATTAAGTCCTACCTGTGAATGTGGTTAAGAACGTTTAGTTTATTAGCCTGGATGTTTTTACATCAGCCCAGAGTATGGCAGTCCTAAGGCAATTCAGTCTGTGTGTCCATCAGTGGATGGATGCTTCCACAGGGAAGATTCTAGATTTGGTTAGGAAAGCCAGCTGCAGCCAGGTCTTGCAACAGCCATCTGAGATTCACATGATCCAGCATGTATTCTGACAGCATCTTCAGGGCCAGGACAGGGAGTTGTGAGACAGGCCATGCTTAGTGCAGATAGTCTGGAGCTCCTCAATTTGTTCAGCATGAATATTGGAAGACCCCCTTGCTCACACTGGTCCACCTGCCCCTGAATTACACCGTGGAGAAGGAGGCAGAAATAAGGAGAAAAGGAAGTAAAATAAGGCAATTACTGTCCTTATCTGCACAGCCAGTGCTGCCAAGCACACAAGCACAAAATCCGACTGCTGCCAGCTTGCGGGCAAATAAGAAATCAAACGCCTTTGTTCCATGACTGTTAAGCCCTCTGTATTGCATTTCATATGCCCATTGTTTGTGGATCTATTAGGGAGGAAAGTACAAATCACAGTTAAGCAACATGTATTTTTTTTCTTCTCACTGTTCTCCCCTCTCCCTCTTCTGTCTGATTCTGTGTTTTATTACCCCTGTTTCGTATTGGCAATGGTGCTGGGTAGTTATAGTTAATATTTGATCCAAGGCCAGGCAGGCACTTTGGGGAGATTTATAATTAGTTCAGGTACCAGAGCAGCTCCATTAGTGGGTACTTTACAAGTTAGGTTATTATATTATTTGGGCTACATTATAGTTCCTAAGGCTCTGCCTGAACTGGGACTCATAGTGCTTTTGCAAAGAGGCTGCCCAGCAGTGGGAGTCAAGCCCTCCCAACCCTTCTGGCAGAGTCAGCCAGAAGACCTTAGTGGGCCCCGAGGAAACACAGGTCAGAACGAGGATTGTGCCACTCTTGAACTCACCAGATGCAGAATGGGCAACCTTATGCCTTTGCCCAAGGAACCAGGTGCTGTAAGACACATGCAGTTCTTGAACTTGGAGAGGACAATGCTTTAGAGATTGTGGCACAGGGGCCAATGGGTGGGAAGGCTTTTTGTGTTCCCACCTTGCACACCTGCAGAGGGCCACCTACTCTCCAGTCCTTTTGGGACTGTTTGATGGCAAGGACCAGAACCCACAGTAAGTGTTTCAATCCTGCGTCTCGTCTACAATTAACCTGTTTTCATATAGTTGCACATTTGGGCCCAATCTTCCTACATTTCCTCAGGCAAAAAACTTCCCTTGCAATCAAGGAGAGTTTTGCCTGAGGAAGAGCTGCATGATCATGCCCATTCTATACTAATATGCTATATTTTAAATGGCCTGGATGCATTCCAATGTACTTTGTGCATTTAATAGTATAAAGAATTACGGAATTCCTGCAGGTTTCAGAGTAGCAGCCGTGTTAGTCTGTATTCGCAAAAAGAAAAGGAGTACTTGTGGCACCTTAGAGACTAACAAATTTATTAGAGCATAAGCTTTCGTGAGCTACAGCTCACTAATTCCTGCAGAACTGCATCTTTACCATAATACTAGCACCTAGATACCATGATGATGGCATGTTGGAAATAATGACTGGATAGATTAGGCAGATGGAATCCTTAATGCTAGGATTTAACCCATGTATGGTACCAAATTCTAGCCAGACCATGTAAATTGTTTCTCTCTATATCTGGAATAATTTCCAATTAGAACCAAGAATGGAGGTGAAAGCACAGTTAAAAACAGACACTTCAGGAATAGAGAACTGGATTCTGATCCAGCTGAAGGTAGTGCCAAAATTCTCACTGCTTTCCACGGAGTGGGAGGAGACCTGGAGTTTGCTTCTACATGCATGCATGCCAGTTTGGAAGGTGCCTGACCATTGTATCCCAAGGCTGAATATTTAAAAGGGTGCAGCAACAAGATTAAAGGGAATGAATTCTGCAGTTCAAAAAGGGGGTATTTTTTATGACCAATTAAATGCATTTATTAATACTTAGTCCTGCCTTGAGTGCAGGGGACTGGACTAAAGACCTCTCGAGGTCCCTTCCAGTCCTATGATTCTATGATAACTGGAAGCTGATCTAAACTCTTCAAAAGCCATCCCAAATTAAACACTTGTGCGTGTGCTGTACTTGGGTTCCCACCCATCCACTCCATTTACTAGCAAAAAATGTAATGAGAAACCAAAAATTCACTGGAAGAGAATGTATGATAATAGCAACAATAATACAGTGTACACAGTGAATCTATATAAATCCTGTTCAAACTATCATTTGGATCCTGGCTTGCAAAACACGGAGGAAAGAATACATGCCCCCAATGGGCATGGCCAGATCCTTCAATTAAAGTGTGCTTGTGCATCGATTTCCTGTATTTTGGCACACAGATGCAGAAGGACTCCCCCATAGCCGCCAGGCCTTTACTGAGCAATGGCTTGCATTCAAATCCTCCTCCCGCCAAGAGTACCATTTTACAGGAAGACAAACAAACCCAGCAGACAAGTGTCCACACCATGATATCTACCAGGTGACACCCTTGTTAGCCCTTAGAGGAGTAGCTAAGGATTGAAGGAAGAGGGAAACTGAACTACCCTCAACTTAGAGTTGGTCTCTCGAGAATAGGGTTGAAGCAAGTTACCTGGATGCATGGTGAGGCTTCAACTACCTTAGTGCTCACTGAAACTTCCATGGACAGAGCACTTCTGTCTCCAGGGCTATGAAACTGGTGCCTGTCACAAGCACTAAAGTAACTGAAAAAGAAAACCCATAGCCTTTCCCACTTCAAAATGTTTACTGAAACGGTCTAGATCTTTTCTAAAAAAGATATAGCATTCATAAAGCCTCAAAAAACTCAACTATTCTCTAAAATTAAAAAATACCTAGCTCTGTTCTTTTAACACATCTTTAGATTGATGTATTTATTTTTCTATAACTCATGAATTTCAAAGGTTTCTAAATGGAGAAGAACCTGGTGCCAACAGGAGAGAAAGCGGAGAAGAAGAGCTCCAGCAATTGGAAAGCTCACCAGGTAACACAAAGCAAACACTTTGCTCTCCCAAATGGACAGAAAGAGAACCTTGTCCACTCCACTGTACAGAGATAAGCAGACAGCGGAGAAACGAAAGAGGAAGCCGGATGTCTCAGACTCCGCTGCTGCTTAGAACATCAGGGATTGAGAGAATGTGCTTGTGGCATTTTACCTCTTTGAAACGGTGGCTGAAGAGAAAGGGGATTCTGAAACCTCTTCAAAAAGAGCTCACTTTGGCTCTGCTGTCCAAGCCTCAAAAATCTGTCTCCTTTGCAGAGGAGAGAGTAGAGGCAGGCAGTTCTTGAGAAGTGGCCAGCCTTAGATTCAAGAGTTTCCAGGAATAAGCAAAGAATAGGACACATGGAACCCGAGCTTAAAAGAACAAATGATGTCCAAACTCACATATTCACTTAGTGAAAGCAGTTCTTAGCAGGAGAAGAAATTGGATGCACTTGGGAACAAAGACAGGGTTCAAAATATCCCTATCCTTAATATGTCAGTAATACGGATTCTGAAGCAAGAGAAAAACTCAACCCTGAACTCCTGAAATTGGACACTGTGGGCAAAATCCTGTCCCTATTGATATAAAAAGTTAAACTTTCACTGACTTCAGTGGGGCCAAAATTTCACCAGACATTTTATACACCCCTACCCACCCACATTATATGAAATATACACATATTCTATATCACCAGGGATTGCCGTTACACTGCCTTCCACTTCTTTTTCTTTGTGTGCAAGCACATTGAAAAGGAGTACTTGTGGCACCTTAGAGACTAACAAATTTATTAGAGCATAAGCTTTCGTGAGCTACAGCTCACTTCATCGGATGCATTTGGTGGAAAAAGCAGAGGAGAGATTTATATACACACACACACACACACACACAGAGAACATGAAACAATGGGTTTATCATACCCACTGTAAGGAGAGTGATCACTTAAGATAAGCCATCACCAGCAGCAGGGGGGGGAAAGGAGGAAAACCTTTCATGGTGACAAGCAAGGTAGGCTAATTCCAGCAGTTAACAAGAATATCAGAGGAACAGTGGGGGGTGGGGTGGGAGGGAGAAATACCATGGGGAAATAGTTTTACTTTGTGTAATGACTCATCCATTCCCAGTCCACACACCACACAACAGAACCACTAACCCAGGAACCTATCCTTGCAACCACACACCACACAAGAGAACCACTAACCCAGGAACCTATCCTTGCAACAAAGCCCGTTGCCAAATCTGTCCACATATCTATTCAGGGAATACCATCATAGGGCCTAATCACATCAGCCACACTATCAGAGGCTCGTTCACCTGCGCATCTACCAATGTGATATATGCCATCATGTGCCAGCAATGCCCCTCTGCCATGTACATTGGCCAAACTGGACAGTCTCTACGTAAAAGAATGAATGGACACAAATCAGACGTCAAGAATTATAACATTCAAAAACCAGTTGGAGAACACTTCAATCTCTCTGGTCACTCGATCACAGACCTAAGAGTGGCTATCCTTCAACAAAAAAGCTTCAAAAACAGACTCCAATGAGAGACTGCTGAATTGGAATTAATTTGCAAACTGGATACAATTAACTTAGGCTTGAATAGAGACTGGGAATGGATGAGTCATTACACAAAGTAAAACTATTTCCCCATGGTATTTCTCCCTCCCACCCCATCCCCCACTGTTCCTCTGATATTCTTGTTAACTGCTGGAATTAGCCTACCTTGCTTGTCACCATGAAAGGTTTTCCTCCTTTCCCCCCCCCGCTGCTGGTGATGGCTTATCTTAAGTGATCACTCTCCTTACAGTGTGTATGATAAACCCATTGTTTCATGTTCTCTGTGTGTGTGTGTGTGTGTGTGTGTATATAAATCTCTCCTCTGCTTTTTCCACCAAATGCATCCGATGAAGTGAGCTGTAGCTCACGAAAGCTTATGCTCTAATAAATTTGTTAGTCTCTAAGGTGCCACAAGTACTCCTTTTCTTTTTGTGAATACAGACTAACACGGCTGCTACTCTGAAACCTGCAAGCACATTGTGACTGTTGGGAAGACATGCTGTGGTCGTATTCATTTTGGCCGATGCAAGATGTGGATACCAAAGTAGCTTGGGGAAAGTTGGACATTGGTATTGTCCTGAAACTCCTGGAAGAAGGGGTTGCCCTGCACATTGTTTGAGCATCTCATTTCAGGACTGGTACAGATGTGCAAGTAAAGCAAGTTACAATTAGAATAAACCTCGACTCAGCACCACTGATTTTCTCCTCCACCGGGAAGCCACAAATAGAATATGGAGATGGGTTATAGGATCCCTACATGCAAAAAAACACGAAGACAGGCAATTGAGGCAATGCGAATCCTGCTATCAGACACTCCCCACTTCCCATGCTGGATATTGAATCATAGAAATGTAGGGCTGGGAGCGACCTGCGCAGGGGCCTTAGAACAATTTTTATAGCTGGGGTGCTGAGAGCCATTGAACAAAATTGAAAACTCTGTATATGCTGGAAACCACTTCAAACCAGGGGATGCTGCCGCATCCCAGCACCCCTAGCTCTCTAGCGCCCCTCCCGATCTGGAGAGGTCATCAAGTCCAGCCCCCTATGCTGAGGCAGGACCAAGTAAACCTAGACAATCCCTGACAAGCGTTTGTCCAACCTGTTCTTAAAAACCTCCAGTGACAGGAATGCCACAACCTCTCTTGGAAGTTTATTTCAGAGCTTAACTACCCTTACAGTTAGAAAGCTTTTCCTAATATCTAATCTAAATCTCCCTTGCTACAGATTAAGCCCATTACTCTTTCCTCTTTATGACAGCCCTTAATATATTTGAAGGTTTATCAAGCCCTCCCTCATCTCCTTTTCTCAAGATGTAACAAGCCCAGTTTTTGTAACCTTTCATCATAGGTCAGGTTTTCTAAACCTTATCATTTTTGTTGCTTTCGTCTGGACTCCCTCCAATTTGTCCATGTCTTTCCTCAAACAAATCCTATATAAAAGTAAATCTTAAAAGCAGCTAAACCATAGGGATTCCACATCATATCGCCACACACGCTTCAGAAAGAGTTTGTACCTCTTAAACAGGCATATGAAAAGGCAGGAGTGGAAACCTATTACTCTTAGCAAAATTCTGCATTTGTCAAGAAAAACCTTTATCTTCAGGGACACAAGTTAGCTAATGCCTTGCTGGAAAAAAAATCTTTAAAGCCAACCAGCCCAGCTCTTCTGAAGTCTCAGAAGGAAGAGGAAGATGGCTAATATGTGTACATTTTAATTGCTGTCCCACTTAAGGGAATCTGGATCCAAAATATGTTTTATTTGCCAGGTCCCTTATCCTCATTTAACTGTGGATTGATTTACAGTCTATCCTGCACTGAAGAGCCTTTTTGTCTCTTTTTTAATTGTTTATAGCTATATTAAGATGACAGTGCACACAGTTTTCAGAGTAGCAGCCGTGTTAGTCTGTATTCTCAAAAAGAAAAGGAGTACTTGTGGCACCTTAGAGACTAACAAATTTATTAGAGCATAAGCTTTCGTGAGCTACAGCTCACTTCATCGGATGCATTTGGTGGAAAAAACAGAGTAGAGATTTATATACACACACACAGAGAACATGAAACAATGGGTTTATCATACACACTGTAAGGAGAGTGATCACTTAAGATAAGCCATCACCAACAGCAGGGGGGGGAAGGAGGAAAACCTTTCATGGTGACAAGCAGGTAGGCTAATTCCAGCAGTTAACAAGAATATCAGAGGAACAGTGGGGGGTGGGGTGGGAGGGAGAAATACCATGGGGAAATAGTTTTACTTTGTGTAATGACTCATCCATTACCAGTCTCTATTCAAGCCTAAGTTAATTGTATCCAGTTTGCAAATTAATTCCAATTCAGCAGTCTCTCGTTGGAGTCTGTTTTTGAAGCTTTTTTGTTGAAGTATAGCCACTCTTAGGTCTGTGATCGAGTGACCAGAGAGATTGAAGTGTTCTCCAACTGGTTTTTGAATGTTATAATTCTTGACGTCTGATTTGTGTCCATTCATTCTTTTACGTAGAGACTGTCCAGTTTGGCCAATGTACATGGCAGAGGGGCATTGCTGGCACATGATGGCATATATCACATTGGTAGATGCGCAGGTGAAGGAGCCTCTGATAGTGTGGCTGATGTGATTAGGCCCTATGATGGTATCCCCTGAATAGATATGTGGACAGAGTTGGCAACGGGCTTTGTTGCAAGGATAGGTTCCTGGGTTAGTGGTTCTGTTGTGTGGTGTGTGGTTGCTGGTGAGTATTTGCTTCAGACTGGGGGGCTGTCTGTAAGCAAGGACTGGTCTGTCTCCCAAGATCTGAGAGAGCGATGGCTCGTCCTTCAGGATAGGTTGTAGATCCTTGATGATGCGTTGGAGGGGTTTTAGTTGGGGGCTGAAGGTGATGGCTAGTGGCGTTCTGTTGTTTTCTTTGTTGGGCCTGTCCTGTAGTAGGTGACTTCTGGGTACTCTTCTGGCTCTGTCAATCTGTTTCTTCACTTCAGCAGGTGGGTACTGTAGTTGTAGGAATGCATGATAGAGATCTTGTAGGTGTTTGTCTCTGTCTGAGGGGTTGGAGCAAATGCGGTTATATCGTAGCGCTTGGCTGTAGACAATGGATCGAGTGGTATGATCTGGATGAAAGCTAGAGGCATGTAGGTAGGAATAGCGGTCAGTAGGTTTCCGATATAGGGTGGTGTTTATGTGACCATCGCTTATTAGCACCGTAGTGTCCAGGAAGTGGATCTCTTGTGTGGACTGGTCCAGGCTGAGGTTGATGGTGGGATGGAAATTGTTGAAATCATGGTGGAATTCCACACAAGAGATCCACTTCCTGGACACTACGGTGCTAATAAGCGATGGTCACATAAACACCACCCTATATCGGAAACCTACTGACCGCTATTCCTACCTACATGCCTCTAGCTTTCATCCAGATCATACCACTCGATCCATTGTCTACAGCCAAGCGCTACGATATAACCGCATTTGCTCCAACCCCTCAGACAGAGACAAACACCTACAAGATCTCTATCATGCATTCCTACAACTACAGTACCCACCTGCTGAAGTGAAGAAACAGATTGACAGAGCCAGAAGAGTACCCAGAAGTCACCTACTACAGGACAGGCCCAACAAAGAAAACAACAGAACGCCACTAGCCATCACCTTCAGCCCCCAACTAAAACCCCTCCAACGCATCATCAAGGATCTACAACCTATCCTGAAGGACGAGCCATCGCTCTCTCAGATCTTGGGAGACAGACCAGTCCTTGCTTACAGACAGCCCCCCAGTCTGAAGCAAATACTCACCAGCAACCACACACCACACAACAGAACCACTAACCCAGGAACCTATCCTTGCAACAAAGCCCGTTGCCAACTCTGTCCACATATCTATTCAGGGGATACCATCATAGGGCCTAATCACATCAGCCACACTATCAGAGGCTCCTTCACCTGCGCATCTACCAATGTGATATATGCCATCATGTGCCAGCAATGCCCCTCTGCCATGTACATTGGCCAAACTGGACAGTCTCTACGTAAAAGAATGAATGGACACAAATCAGACGTCAAGAATTATAACATTCAAAAACCAGTTGGAGAACACTTCAATCTCTCTGGTCACTCGATCACAGACCTAAGAGTGGCTATACTTCAACAAAAAAGCTTCAAAAACAGACTCCAACGAGAGACTGCTGAATTGGAATTAATTTGCAAACTGGATACAATTAACTTAGGCTTGAATAGAGACTGGGAATGGATGAGTCATTACACAAAGTAAAACTATTTCCCCATGGTATTTCTCCCTCCCACCCCACCCCCCACTGTTCCTCTGATATTCTTGTTAACTGCTGGAATTAGCCTACCTGCTTGTCACCATGAAAGGTTTTCCTCCTTCCCCCCCCTGCTGTTGGTGATGGCTTATCTTAAGTGATCACTCTCCTTACAGTGTGTATGATAAACCCATTGTTTCATGTTCTCTGTGTGTGTGTATATAAATCTCTACTCTGTTTTTTCCACCAAATGCATCCGATGAAGTGAGCTGTAGCTCACGAAAGCTTATGCTCTAATAAATTTGTTAGTCTCTAAGGTGCCACAAGTACTCCTTTTCTTTTTGAGTGCACACAGTAAAGACCATTAGGAGAACTTTCCTAGGCCTTGAGACAAGACTTAATATCTTAAAGATTTCAGTTTAATCTGTGACCCAGTGTACTGAAACAAGCTAAACGCCTCCTTTTGGGACATGAATCTTTATTAAGTTAGCTAATTAGTTATGGTCTATAACATCGGGATTTGACCTGTGTATAACTGTTGTAGCTCATTTACTGTCCCGGTCTTTATCTCAGTCACATATTTTATTTTATATAAAACTCAATTAAAAGTATTTGTTGAAAAAAAAAGTTTACTAATCCATTGGATTTTGGAACCATTTTTTCCTCTGGTAGCCATTTTGGTTATACACTAGAACCTCGGAGTTACGAACACCTCAGGAATGGATGTTGTTCATAACTCTGAACAAAACATTACAGTTGTTCTTTCAAAAGTTTAGAAGTGACCACTGACTTAATACAGCTTTGAAACATTACTATGCCGAAGAAAAATGCTGCTTTTAAGTTAACCATCTAATTTTCAATGAAACAAGCATAGGAACAGTTTCCTTACTTTGTCAAATCTTGTTTTTAAAAACTTTCCCTTTGTTTTTTAGTAGTTTACATTTAATACAGTACTGTACTGTATTTTTTTTTTGTCTCTCTGCTGCTGCCTGATTGGACACTTCCAGTTCCACATGAAGGTGTGGTTGACTGGTCAGTTGTAACTCTGGTGGTCATAACCCTGAGGTTCTACTGGAAGTACTACTGTCTCTTAACGTGCACCAATACCATCACAGAATCAAAGTAAAGCGTAAAAGTTCCCCCAAGCCAATAGCTCATTTGGATAACACAGTGAAGGCACATCTGTTTAGCAGCCAACAATACACAAGGGAGTGATATGGCCACCATCATATCCAACTGCCTTTGACTGCCCTAACCCTATGGATCAGGTACCCATTTTTCAGCTGAGTAAACTGGAAGCGGCCTTTCAATGTGAGATCAAGCAAGATTCAAACCCACAACCTTTAGGTACCAATCAGTTTAACCAGGACTACATTTCCAACTACCAACTCTCCTGGAACCAAACAGTTATGCCTTTGTAGACATTTGTTTGGAGATGCTGTGCAGTCTCAGAGAAGGGGACTGCCTGCCAGTAGACCTAGGTTCCATTTCCAGATCTCTCATTGACTCACTGGTTTACCTGGAAGAAGATACAACCTCTCTGCTCTTCAGTTTCCCTAAGATTCACTCCATTTTGGCTTTGTTATTGTTAGCTGCTAAACACACATTCAAAACACAGCAGACACGATCTAGCCATTTTTGATATTGGACAAATGGAAGAAATTAGTAAAGTACCTGCTGGCACTTAACCAAGTCAATAATGGAGGTAGATTAAGCAATACACACACCTGATGTCAGAAGTGTAAGATATTCTCTCTTTAGTAATTAGACAGCAATTATGAAGTGAACAGCAACTACAGAAAGGATACATATTTCAAAATATAATTGTATTCTCAATCTGTCAGAAATAGCCACACCAAAACAAGATACAAGCTCAGAAACTGAACAGAAACCTCCCCTCAAGGCACAATTGTTCAAAATAACTAGCTTACCCTTGCTAGGGTGGGAGCTTTCACTCTATCATAATTAAAGGAGTACCTATTAGTAGAGTGTAGTTGAAGCTGGTACTTTAACGTGACTAGCTACCTTGCAGACATTTAGAATGAAAGCCAAGACGAGGTGAGGAGTTTTGGTATTGATTACTGAAAGCACAATTTTGCAAAACCAGAGGCAGTTCAGAGCTAGGTTTCAGTGTATCCAAGCCAACAAAGTTAGGAGCTGGATGGTTTGGATTAGAAGGTTCTGATTTTGTCAACTCTATAGTGGTCAAACCAAGGGTGATTTAGGTCCCAATTCTGTTTTATCCAAACCACCAAAGTATGATGGAGGAAGGAAGGCAGTGGGAAATCTAAAAGGGTCCAATTTGGACCCATCTCTAAATTTAAGATAAACAAAATTCATACACGATGTGAGCAGGCTTAACCCTCCTGAAGTTAATGGGAGATGCGACTGCTTATGCTAAAGCTGACTTTGGCCCAATATATATATTAATTTCTTGCCTAGTCTGAAAGAGAAAATCTGCCTTGCTCTATGTACACAACATACACAAGTGCTAAACTAATCGGGTGTTTATTTCCATTAAATTACAAGTGGTAATAAGGACTAATGAGAATACTAATAGATTTTAAAGTCCGAAATAGCTCTTATCACCTGATCTGACCTCCTGCGTAAAACAGGCCATAAAATTTCACACTGACTCCTGCAGCAATCCTGTTATTAAGCTTTATTTCAGCCTCTTTTTCATGGCTCCTCTTGGCCTTCATTTCCTTTGAGAAGTGAAACCTGTTGTGGTTTACTTTGAAAAAGGTAGAGTAAGTTGTTCAGTATTTTCAGGCAGTGAGGTCATTTTGTTATCTCTTGCCACATCCCCAGCAATGCTGAAAAGGTGGCATTGTGGTTTGACAGCTAAGATATTAGATCACCTCTTGGTAGAATGATGTATTATCTATTTATTGATATAGATAATTAATTCTCATAATTGCCCTGTGGAAATTGAAAAATCAAGTATTATTCTCATTTTCCAGATAGGGAAAATAAGACATGGTATGGTTTAGGGAGCTGTCCAAGGCTACAGTGTGAGTCAATTAAAAAAGCATTTATACCACCATAGCCAAAGATTGACACATCTTAAGCAATGCTATCATCAGAAGGTCCAATGCTTATTGAAAGATCAATTAGCAGAGGCTTGGCCACAGATTTAGAGAAGACAAGGCCTCCTCTCTGGCCCACTAGAGTGGGCAGCTGAGAAACATGTAGTGAGCACTGCAGGGGAGAGAAGGAGTAAAAAGGCAGTAGAGAAGTATCATCTCCCTACTGTTCCTTGGCGTAGCTCTATCCTCCCCCATCTTCCTTTTCCTCTTCCTTTATCCTTCTTTCTGCTTCTACATCCTCAGCCCTCCTCTGCCATTTCACAGCTCTTGTCAGTTTCCCCCCCAAAATAATTTTAAAAATTAACTTTACACAAGAAAATTAACTAAAGTATCTGTATATGTCTGTGTTTCTAGTTCTGGTGTCTACAACTCAAGGAGGATGTTGATAAACTGGAGAGGGTCCAGAGAAGAGCCATGAGAATGATTAAGGAATTAGAAAACATGCCTTATAATGCTAGGCTCAGGGAGGTCAATCTACTAATCTGAACAAAGAGAAGGCCAAGGGGTGACTTAATTACAGTCTATAAGTACCTACATGTTGAACACACATGTGATAATGGGCTCTTCAGTCTAGCAAAAAAAGGTATAACATGGTGCAGTGACTGGAAGTTGAAGCTAGATAAATTCAGACTGGAAATAACACACACATTTTTAACAGTGATGGTAAATAATGATTGGAAACATTTACGAGGGCTTGGGGTAGAGTCTCCATCACTGAATCTTTAAATCAAGATTGGATTTTTCTAAAAGATCTGCTTAGGAATTTGGGGTGGAGGGAAAATTCTGTGACTGTCTTGTATAGGAGGTCAGACTAGATGATCACAATGATCACATTTGGCCTTGGAATCTACGAATCAATATACATATGTTGTGTGTGTGTGTGTGTGTGTGTGTGTGTGTGTGCACACATATGTTATCTACGTAGGCACATACATATATATAAAATCCCCAAGAAGCATGCAAAATAGGTAAATAAAATAGCCACGTTGTCTTATTGCTATAATTCTTATTCTCCCTTTCTGCTATGCTCCTGCTATCCGCCTTCCTTTGTTATGTTTTATCTGTGCTTAGATTATTACATCTTTGGGACAGGCACTGTTTCTTTTATATGTTCCAGTGATTTGTCTATCAGTTTGTAGGCACTCAAGTCACTCTAAGGAGGAGCATACTACACTTTTGTGTTTTATATTAAGCTTCTGGCAGTGAGAAGCTTTAAAAGCAGAAATCTAAAGGGACAGACAACCTATCATCTTCAAATTCCACCATCTCAATTAATTTTGCATTCTCTTCTGTCTTCTTTATGCCATTCCCTTCAAGTGAACCACTGTGCTGCAGACACAGGCAAAAGGTGAGTACAAGACAAAATTTCTGAAGGATTAAATGGCATAGAGCAGTACAGTTAGAAGGCATATCATAAATGACTTTCCCATGGGTGCTGAAGGTGATCTAGCCATGTTCTCTGAGTTGCTTACAGCTGAGACTTGAGCACGACCACAGGGCAAACTCCTACAAATTGAGAGGATGTGAAAATTGCCTAGTTCCTTTCCTCCAGCCTCAATCCATCACATTCTTTACCTCATCAGTAGCATCTATTAGCCTTGGCCCAAATCAGTCGCTTCCCTGTTCCCACCCTGTATTCTTAGTCTCGTGCAGGCCTTTGGCCTGAGAAGGGGGACCATATTTCAAAACTGAATACCCTGAACACACTTCCTCTCCCACATTCGTACTCTTTATTTATTCACTGGGCCTGAAAGATAGTAAGAATGACTCTATAACCTGGGCACTTACCTGGTGGGAGACATCCAAGTTCTAATTCCTGCACCAATTAATATTTATTTATTTATACACAGAGGAACTGCTCCAGTAGGAGAGATTAAGAGAGACCTACTCCAGTATATCCCATAGCAAGGTACTCACTTGCAGTGTGGGAAAACCCAAGTTCAACTCCCTGCTCCAAATGAGACATAGTGGGGACTTGGATCCAGTAGACCACATCCTGGGTGAGTGCTTTATCTATAGGGCATAAGGGGGGCATCCCCATCTCTTCTGGGGATTTTCTGAATGTTAATAAATGTGCTTTGCTTTTCATAGAGAAGCAGTTAAAAATGCCCAGAACTGGAACTAAATATTTTGTTTAGGGTTGAACAAAGCATTTTATTTGACCTGAATTTATTTTTTTTCCAGTTTTTGTTTTGCTAAAAACCTATTTGCATTTCAGACCATCTGAGATTATCTCCTCTTCCCTCCCCACCCCCCCCCACCCCATCTGACCAGCAAACAAAATGATTATTCATACAGCTCTGCTTATCATGGATGCCTTCTGAGAAATAATCATTTGCTGCCCTTTACTGGGGTTTATAACATTGAAATACATGGAAGATGGTATTCTTCTTCGTGTCATATTTTGCTGCAGTTTCTAAATGACAGAGTACCAAAGGTGGTTGCTGGGATTTTTTTTTCCCTTTAGCTAAAATAGATGACAGGTTTTGGATGTGCCTACCAAGTTTGTAGAAGCCAGTCATAACGCAGAATAGGGAGAGCAAATTGGCCCAAAGAAACAAAGAATGAGATGTGGGCCAAATTCATTCCTGAAGTAACTCAATGGAGTTGTAACAAGGAAGAATTTGCCCCACTATGTAGGTAAGGCTTCCATCATCAATAGCTTTGACAATATTAGCTCCCTCATCAGAAATATCAAATCTATCTCCAGAACCTGTGCACACAGCTGACTGGAAATCTGCTCCCAGTTTCTAATGCAAACTGT